>NC_063159.1:10019281-11435947 GCF_020921035.1 Rhodamnia argentea | reverse complement strand
TTCCTAGCTTATGCAGATTTTGCGATTTAAGGGAATTTTCAACTTTGAGTAGCTTTCCTAGTCAAAGAGTATTGCCTAATTTGAGCAGATTTTTAGATTGCTTTTAAGTTTAGGGATAAGTGCACTGAAACTTACAAAAAAAAAGGTGCCATTGAGTCATAATTCTGATTATAATTCTGTTTCCGAGAGTAGTTTTGGAGCAAAAACAATGGTAAAAAAAAGTTGATTTTGGAAAAAAGAATTGCTTTTGAGAATCAGAAAAAAGAACAAAGTCCCAATTTTTTAAAAAAGATTAAGCCCACATGGACTTCTAAACTTAAAAAAAAAATTAAAGTTAGATTTGAAAATTTAATAACAATTACAATTTAAATACATTTTTAAAATTAAATTTAAAAATAAGCTTTAAAATTTAACCAAAAAAAGTTAAAAAAAATTTAAAAAGGGGGAGGGGGGAAAATAAAAATTTTAAAAAATTCAAGAAATGCAAAAAAAAATTTAAAAAAATAAGGGGGGGGGATAAAATTATAAAAAAATAAAAAAATAAGAAAAAAAAGGATGAAAATTTTTTAGAAAAGAATTCTCGCAACATGGTTGATCCTGGGAATAGAAATCTTGTGCAGTTACCAAACGCGTTTTGATTTTCTAAAAATCATCCAGAAAACAAAATTAGAAAATATGATTTTAATCAGAATTACATTTTCGGATCAAAATCATTGCTAAGTAGACCCTTAGTTTAGTTTATTTCCCAATTCAAGTATTTTTTATTATATATATATATATATATATATATATATATATATATATAGGTTTCTTAATTCGGTTTGTTTCCAAATTTGAGTAAGTTTCCCGATTTGAATAAGTCTCTTAGGATGGATTTGGTTCAACATTCTCAACAGGCTTTTAGCCCCCAAAAATCTTTGGGAAAATGATGAAGCATTTGATTCAGCTTTAAGCCAACATTTGACCAAATGCTAGCCTTGAGAAAGTTGAAAGCCCGGACCAGCATTTGGCCAAATGCTAAGAATTGTTTTTTCCTTAAAAAACTAACCTCCCCAATTCCCTATATTTTCGATTTTGCCCCCACGTTTACTGTTTATCTTCTTCGCCGGTCTGGCAAAGGATAATTTTTTAATTAAAAATTAAAAAATGCATTCAAAGCTTATTTGGAATGTTGTTTTTACCTAACACTATTCAACCCAAAATTCATTTTCAACCGGTCCGGCAAAGGATAATTTTTAGTTGTGTTTTCGTAGCTTTTGAGAAACAGGAATTGCGGGTTTAGATAAGTTAGAAGTACAATTTAACCTGATTTCATATTTTGGGTCGGATAAAATGGTTGGTCCATAAGTAATGTTCCCCATCGCATCATGAAAAAAGGATACATGAATAGAGAGATGAACCATCTTGGTCGTGGAAATGGGTCAGGTCAGCTATTGATGTCAGGCACAAGTTTTGTCAACTATCACCATTTATTCCCGGTCAAATCAAAGGCAAATGAGTTTTCTGAGGTCGCAATTGGCCAACTTTGTTCGAACTGGCAAAGGTTTCCAATGCAGGATACTTTTATAGAACCATGCACTTCGAACTCGGGCCTGGCCGAGTTGACTGGGCCTCAACAAATCTTCTGGCCTTAACTTTGTTCCACCTGCCGAGAGTAGAAATATTCTGGGCAGACTCACTATATCCAACGGTTTAGATCGTTCGTGTTCAGACATGATTGTAATTTTCTTTTTTATCCCAACCAGCTCTCCGAAGCACACCCGACATCCCATGCAGTTTGCATCCACTCTCTCACAATATCAAGAAAATATTCAGTGGCCGCGTCATCAACTTACTAAAATGACGACACGTGTCTAATGACATGGACCGAGTGACATTTATCTTTGTGTTTTCTCTGAAAAACCCACTGAAGATAATTCACCTAGAGTCGACTACCATATTCGTCGGTCGAGAGTGGCGGTAGATCAGGTGGGGCGAGAGATTTTTCGAGAATATTTCGAATAGTAGAATATTATCTTATGATAGAAGCTTCGCCTCATCAAACTTTACTCTTTGTCCCCATTCAACTCATGATGCTTTCTTAGTCCCTAAGAAGTAGACCTAATCTTAATCAGCTAGCCTGGACCAGGACTTTTGGACCCAATATCAAGCTCGGTGCGGCCGTGATGTAAAATCATATGCCACGTTCTTCGTAAAAATTACCGAATCTAGGTGGATTGGATCGGACTAGATAGGCCGACCAGGAGCCTCGGACAAAGAATATGAATATGCTCGCCCAAATTGTGCTTCAAGCCCACGCGGTTGTTAGACCCATAATTAGGTTTAATAAGGAAGTCTCTGGCATCAAACACGGAGAGCAATTTTGAGTATTTAGAGGAAAAAAATACTCAAAAAAATTATAAACCTATTGTACTTGTACCGATTTAGTCATAAACCTTTTAATTGTGCGAATTTAGTCTTAAACATTTTTATATTTTGCCAATTGAGCTTATTCGACCAATTTTGGCCTGAAATTATTGAAGTAGCGCAGATCGTCTACGTGATGCTACTAATGCTGATGTGAAAATTTTTAAATAATGAATTTTTTTATAATTTATTTTATATTATTCTTTTCTTCCCTATATTTTTTTTTAGGGGTTGAGGGCTAGCAAGGATTGTCGGCCGACCTTTGCTAGCTTTGGGCGGGGGCCCTAACAACCTCGCCCGATTTGGGCGCCAGGCGAGAGGGAGTGGCAACTCTTCCTAGATCTAGGCGAGGGACGACTCGCAACCCTCATCAGCTCTCACAAAAAAAAAAGGTAAAAAGAGAAAAAAATGAAAAAGTAAAATCGATAAAATTATTAGTCGAGCCATGTAGGACGGCTAACATTTACGTTAGGAATTTTAGGATAAAATTGACGGGGTGAACTTAATTGGCAAGTTGTCAAAAAGATTTAGGATCCAATTTGTATAATTGAAAAGTTCATAATTGAACCGGCGTAAGTGCAATAGGTTTAAGACTTTTTTTGCAATTTTTCTCATATTTAGGAGTCGAAGTCGCTCAATTCTTGTGCAGAAACATGTCCTGCAACTGTAACGTACTACTTCTTGCTAGTCCGTTATTTACCTTTTACGGATCAAAACAAGAGCATAGTTCGCCGTCTTCTTCACTTGTACTACAAGTACGAGGTGACCGACCGAAAGTGTTTCTCCGAATCTTAGAAGGCAAAGAAAACAAAGGTTCATTCCTCAACTACAAATATCATTCCTCGCTTGCAATATTCTTCCTTCCCCACCCACAAAAAACGAGATTTTCAAACCACTAGCTTGTGTTCTTGAGGCGCTCTAAAATTTTCAGGTACTTCCCATTGTTAGCACGCGTAATAATTTTTATGATCCCTTTTCCTTTAGTGATTTATTCTGCTTTTATTGCTGTGATGTGCTTTTCATTACATGTTGCCATAGTCACGAGATTATTTCCGGCCCGAGCCGAAAGAATGGCGGTCAAAATAGTCGCACGCATCAAAAGATTGCTTCCGGGCTATGGTGATTGGACTTTCTCTTTTGCTCCGTCTTTGATTAATACTAATTTCATTCAATGTCTATCAGCTTTTGTTTTTTCTTGATTAGATATGAAAAGTTAAGTAACTTTTAATTTTCAAGAGCACACATACGTATCACTGAATCAAGAGGAAGTAAGTAATTATTTCTTCTTCTTAAAAAGAAATGTCGCGATTTCAAGCGGTAAATCGAGTCGGTTCCATTCATGCCGGGTAATTGAATCGAAACTAGAGCGATTAGACTAGATGGGACCATTTTATTGGGATAAATAATCTTTAAGTTTTTTTTTTTTTTTGGGTTCAAAAATGATCTTTAGTTTTCATAACCTGTCTTTTCGGCCATTTTCATCATTACTAGAGATTGGCTACAAATCGTACAGCCTCCTCATTATTGTATCGGCCTTGTCATTGGCGGCGCACAGGCCCGGGGCCCAAGGAGCCAAGCCGAGAAGCCGGCTTGGACTTGCGTGAAGAATACGCCAACGCCTTTCGTACGGAATCATATAACGAGTTCTGGGCACGTGTCCTCGCGCTCTCCGACGACGATCCTCCCCCGCGCGACCCAGCCGGATCGACCGCCGCGGCTCGGCTCTCCTCCTACCGGCTCTTCGCCGAGCATCTCTTGGAGCCGGACCAGCCCGCCGTCGTACGGATCCTGGACTTGGCCCGCATCCGACCGGCGCAGAAATCCCTGTTGGCGGAGTACTTCTCCGGAACCGCCACAGCCTCCCTCCTCTGCGGCGCCCTTCTCAAGGACCTCGACCGAACGCGGGTCCAATACCGCTCCCTCAAATCGGCCCTTCAATCTCTCGGCAACTCTCAATTCAGATCCTTGAGCCAATTCCCGAGCATCTTAACCCGCTTGACCGAATTATCGAATTTGGAAAACCTGTTAACATCCTCTTCTTCTTCTACAATCCAAATTCAATCCACCCAAGTCGGTTGCTCGACGCTGTTGAGCCAGCTCGAGTCGAGCCGTAACAAAGCGAAAGCGAAGCTCAAGACCATCAATAAGCTCCAGCAAGGCTCGGCTACTTTCCTTATAGCCGTAACCGCTTCCTTGACTATAATTGTCATGGCCCACGGTCTTGCGATGGTGGTGGCTGCGCCAGTTATAGCAGCGGTTGCTTCGTTCGAAATGGCCTTGGCCAAGAGCTTGAGAAAAGTCTTGGCTCAATTGGACGCGGCTGCCAAAGGGACTTACATATTGAAGAGGGATATGGACACAATTAGCCGGCTTGTGGCTCGGATCGACGACGAGCTCGAGCACATGCGTGCGATGGTCCGGTTTTGGCTCGACCGTGGGGACGACAAGATCCAAGTTGGCAGAAAAGCAGCCCTTGGTGAAAACGAGTGCGACTTTGAGAAGCAACTTGACGAACTAGAAGAGCACTTGTACCTGTGTTTCATGACCATTAACAGGGCACGAAATCTTGTTGTGAAAGAGCTTCTAGATCCAAGTTAAATTAAACGGGTCAATTTGATCCCCCGTATTTATGAAATCGTTAATTCGAAATTATTGGCCAGATTTTATTTTGATATTATTCTCGCTCTTAAGGTGTGTTTATTTGAGTGAAAGTGATTTTCACGAATTTATTTTCTGTACTTTCACCCATTTGTTTCGCAAAAAATAATAAATCAACTGAACAGTGAATTCCTTAATCTAAAAAGGTGAAAACACTTTGCAAAATTACTTATCCCAAACTTTTTTTTATATTGATATTCTATATTAATATTTTATTATGCTTTCTTTTCTTTTTATCTTTATTTTCTATCTTTTTCTTTTTCCCTTGGCCGGGCGACGAGCTCGAGCCTCGCCGGCCAACACCTGCGATGAGGCGAGCTCGAGGCTCATCGGCCAGCACCTATGGCGAGGCGAGCTCGAGGCTCGGCCTTGCGCTCGCCGGTCTCGAGCGAGGCCGAGCCTTGCCTATTCTAGCGGCCTCGAGCTTGCTTGGCGAAGGTAGAAGAAAAAAGGAAAAAAAATAACAAAATGCAAAATAATAATAAAAAATTAGAAAATCATTTTTTTTTTCGTTTTAGATAAAGTCATGAGATTTAAATCATTTTTCAAATGAAAACCGAACAACAAAAAACGTTTTGGATCACATATCACCAAACAAAATAAATCAAACTATTTTCTTGTTCCATGGAGTTTTCCCTGAAACATACGCAAGTTCTCCCCACCTAAATTTTAACATAAAACACATTAGTTGATATTATTTTAAGGCAAAGAATTTGTAAGTGTCGGCAAACCCAGGGGATTGTGGCCTTCACCGTCCAAGATTCGTTTTTCAACATTAGTAATTTGAAAAAAAATCACACCATTCATGTTCTAGCCAACCCAACATGCTCGATCCATCACTCCCATTACTCAATCTTATCCGGCCGTCACTTTACCTTCCCTTTAACACTTGTACGCTATCAAGGCTCTCATGTTATCTATAAAAAGACTGGGGACTCGGTCAATGGCCGAATAAGTTTCTCATTTTTTTGTGCGTGATTAACAGATAATTTAGAAACGCCTCCTCGTCAATATTTTTCTCTTTTGATGCTTACAACCCTAAAATATATCGAAATAAATATTTGAAATAACACAATTTCATTGTGATTATGCTCATATGCAGCCTGTCTTGTTATAACTTTTTTTTTTTATTATAGAAATTTCACATTTCAAAAAGTTGATTATTTCATTAGGGTGACCAGTACTAGCAACCTACAATTATGCATAGCCTCATCAGGCACATTCCAAAATCTCGAATTTGCAAGATTTTACAAATTAGTAAAATAATATAAAATACACGTATACTAATTAGAATTTCACCAAGAGGGATTATGCAATTAAAAAGGAAACACTAGCTGATTGAAAGAAATGCCATCTCACATTCCAACGACATTATCAAAAAGGTTTAAAAGTAGCGAATGCAAGCGAAATAGATCCCTATACAATGATTTTAAGGGATGAGATAGAAAGGACTCCAATTTCATGGGAAGCCCAAGACCCTATATATGATTGTTGCGACCCATCAAGAAGGAGAGCTAGGGGTTTAGGGGTGATTGTCGTGCCTAAGGAGTCGTGGTGATCCATAGGTTGGTTTGGACTTTCCCAAGTCCTCACCTCGAGCAATGGTGGGATTTAAAATGATTTCAACTTTCGTTGCGGTCATGTGACATATGCGTAAGTGTATATGCTTTTAGGGTCGCCACCGATCTTTGGGGAAGATAAATCGAAAATCCGGTCGAACGGTGGGAAAAGCCGTATGACTCAAACGGAACCAAGAATTTGGTAACGAGGACTTAGTTATGCCAATATTGCCATTGAATCTCTTTTCGTACCTAATGCTCCGTTTGTTTCGCGGAAAATATGACATTTCCCGAAAATATTTTTCAGGAAGTCATTTTCCAGGAAAATGACTTCTTTTTCCGATGTTTGGCAAAAACTTGAAAAAGTTTCAGAAAATATTTTCCGCCGTTTGGTAAGGAAAATTCTTTTTATTTTAAGTTTGGAGACTTGATTATATTAATTTTTTAATTAATACCATTCCGGTACCAATTTCATGAAAAAGCAATTTCGATGAATTCTGACTTGAAGTTCCAAGGTGCAATTTTTTGGATTTTCTTTTTATGATTTTTTTTTTATATTTTGAAATTAAAAAATAAAGGAAAATTAAAGTCAATTGGTTCAAGATTACCTTTCCGAATTTGAAACAGTATCAAATCGATTCGATCCTACTTGCGGATAGGGTTGGCGATGGTGCGAACGGCGGTGTCTCAAGCGAAGGAGCCTCACGATTCATGGTGAGTTCAGGGGATGCTTCGGCAATCTCAAATCAAAATCAATTCCGTATGTCAACTTATTGTGCCCATGGAAATTGCCACCTTGCAAGGCGGGGGACTCACAACCGTGCTCTCTATTGTGGCCGTGAAGTCTTCAATGAATTTCCGTGGCCTCAAAAGTCTCCCGTGATCAGAATCTGCTGGACGAGTTGTCCGGTTGTCGTCACTGCTAAGTAAGGGAGCTCATGCGTGATCGCTATGAATCGTTTTCTCGGCGAATGTTCACTATTGGGGCAAACTTGTGAA
Organism: Rhodamnia argentea; assembly: GCF_020921035.1. Taxonomy (NCBI): domain Eukaryota; kingdom Viridiplantae; phylum Streptophyta; class Magnoliopsida; order Myrtales; family Myrtaceae; genus Rhodamnia; species Rhodamnia argentea. The sequence continues at coordinate 11,428,325 of NC_063159.1, read as the reverse complement.
AATAGAGAGAATCAAGCTTCGCCCGGCCGTTAGTAAAAGCGCGAGAGCAGAGGGAGAGAAATGCGCCTCCGATTTTTGTGTAAACAAATGAAGGTGGTCCCATCGACTACGCTGCGGAGGTCTCGCAGCGCTTCTTGGAGACCACCCTTGGCGGCGACTCGGAATCGACCTTCGAAGGCCTCATCAACCCACTCGTCGACATCAACTACGTCGGGGCGGTGAGCCTCAAGACCGGAAGGCCGACGTCATCTTGTGCGGCGAGTCCACCGCCGAGCTCTGCATGGAGCACGAGAAGTTCGGGACGGACGTCACGACTTTGTTCCTCGCTATAGCTTTCTTTGCTCGAGGCCGGAGCCACTGGCTGCGGCCGTGGTCGGCAACCAACCGAGGAAGAAGAAGGAATACTAAAAAAAAAAAAAGGAAAAAAAAAATAAGAAAAAAAACAAAGAAAGTAATTAAAAAATAGATTTTATCAGAAAAATAAAAAATAAATTTTTTGAATGTTGAAAAAATAAATAAAAAACGAAAAGAAAGCAAAAAAATAATTAAAAAGAAAAAATAGTTGAAAGAGAGGAGGAATGAAAAGTGTGGAAAATGTTTTCCTCTTCTCAAAATGAGGAAATCATTTTCCTTAGTTTTAGAAGGTTTTTTTTGTTGACTGGAAAATATTTTCCGTTGATTGCTCATTTTCCGCCCCCCAAACACTAGAAATTGGGGAAAATGTTTTTCAGAAAAATATTTTCCGTGAAACAAACGGAGCCTAAGTTGAATGATTTTCTTAGCTATGATTTTCATGTAGATGTCTTGGGATAAGGAAGGTCGTAGAATCTAAGAGTTCATGCGGACAAGAGTATCTAGCCTATCAATCACAATCAGTAAAAATAGGTGCGTAAATCAAGGACCTAAACATGCGAATAAGACACATGAAATCAATGGCATGGCATCCCTAGTAAAGTCCTAATGGCGTGGAGAAGAGGTATTCGGAATTCGAAAAGAGTTTGGGGAGATTTGGGGACAATTTGCCCATGAAGGGAAAAATTATCATTTTGAAAAATATTTGGAATCAAAATAATCAAAAATAAGATTGGCTGGTTGAATGTGCTCATTTGCTAATTTTTTTTTTGGGTAAGGTGCTCATTTCCTAATTTCTTTTGAGATTTTTCAAGATTTTTCTGAATTTTTTGGAACGATTTGCCCATGAGAGGCAAAATCATCATTTTAGGAAGAATCGAAAGGAAAAATTATCAAAAATAGGATCAGCTAGTTGAAATGACCCACTTTCTAATTTTTGAGATTTTATGGGAATTTTTGGGATTTTTCAGGATTTTTCAAGATAATTTACCCATAAGGGGCAAAACCGTCATTTATGAAAGAACGAGAGGGAAAAATCATCAAAAATAAGATTGGCCAGTCGAAATGACCCATTTCCTAATTTTTGATATTTTTTGGAATTTTAGGGATTATTTTTATTATTTTTGAGAATTTTTATGAATTTTCCATTTTTATGAATTTTTAATCATTTTCTGATTTTTCTATTAATTTAAAAATTCATTATCCAGACCTGGTCGGATTGACCCAGCCCACGCCTCAAGGGTGTTCAACCCGGATCATACGGGTCTGGATCGGCCTATCAAAACGACGTAGAATAGGGATTTTTAAAAGGGTTTCGAACGCGCCCAAAACTACGTTGCTTTGGGGAGTTTTAGAATAATTTTTGGTTTTGCCCCAAAGTTTTTGAATTCTGAAATCAAAGGTCAAGGAATAGACACATGGCTAGATCTCAGCCGTCGGATTAGAAAATGAATTTTTAATTTTCAAAAGCTGAAATGAACGGTCAAGATCATAGCGCGTGACCAAACTTGCGCCACACGATTACAAAATGATTTTTTTTTAAATGATTTAAAATTCGAAAAATGATTTTTACTTTCTGAAAATCCACGATCACGCCACATGATCAAACCGTGGCCATCCAATTGAGTTTTTATTTTTTTATTTCTAAAAAATTAGTTTTTATATCAAAAAATTCATTTTTTATTTCTAAAATTTCCAGATCTAGACATATGGCACAACGTCCACCATCGAATCTGAACTTTTTTTGTTTTTATTTATTTTTTAAAACGACATAACAGAATCTGCCGACGTGGCTGCCACGTCGGCGCCACGTAGGTGTTGACAACTAGAGGTCGAAATTCCGGCCAGTAGCTGGAGACCCCAAACCAACGTCATAACAGCCTCGAAGTGCTTCAATTTTCAAGCTATTTAACTCCTTGATCTTCCAGCATCAACATACTCAGATTCAGAGCCAAAACAACACATGAAACTACCTATCCTAGTGCTGGCCGAAACTAACTTCCGGTGAAGATTCGTCCTAGCCATTTCTAGCGTCAAATCTACAAACTAAAGCATCAACCAGCTTCACAAGAGGTTAATGATGCTTACCTGATCAATCGAGAGCTTCGATTTTGTGCCTATCGAACTTACAAGCTCGTGACAGGTCTAGGGGTTTCGAGGTTCATCCATAGGGTTTTATGCAAAAACAACGCTAAGAAAGCATAGGATCGAGTTCAGAGGAGTATCAGGAGAAATTTAAACCAAGTTTCAAGTGAAATGGTTGAATGGGTTATTAGGGAAAGCATAGGATTGTGTTCAGAGGAGTATTAGGAGAAGTTTAAACCAAGTTTCAAGTGAAATGGTTGAATGGGTCCTTAGGATCATGGATGAACCTCGAAATCTCAGGAGCTGTCATGCTCAAAAGTTCAATATGCGCAAAATCGAAGCTCTCGATTGATCAAGTGAGTATCATTAATCTCTTGCGATGCTGGTTGATGCTTTAGTTTGTAGATTTGACGTTAGAAATGGCTAGGATGAATCTTCACCAGAAGTTAGTTTCGGCCGGCACTAGGATAAATAGTGTCAGGTGTAGTTTTGGCTCCGAATCGGAGTATGTTAATGCTGGAACGTCAAGGAGTCGAATAGCTTGAAAATCGTAGCACTTCGGGGCTGTTTTGGTGTCAGTTTGGGGTCTTCGGCGACTTCGCCGGTATTTCAATCGACCGATCGTCTTCCCCGGTGAGGTGCTGATGTGGCGGCCACGTTAGCGGATTCTATTATTCCATTTCAAAAAATAAATAAATAAAAAAATCCAAATTCTACGGTGAACGTTGTGCCACTTGTTGAGATCTAGAAATTTTAGAAATAAAAAAATGAATTTTTTTATATAAAAGCCGATTTTTAGAAAATAAAAATAAAAACTCGATCGGATGGCCAAGATTTCACCACGTGTCGCCATTGTGGATTTTCAGAAAGTAAAAATCATTTTCGAAAATAAGAATTCATTTTGTGATCTTGTGGCCCAGGTTTGCCATGCTCACGATCTCGACCATTCATGTTATTTTCTGAAAATTAAAAATTCATTTTCTAATCCAACGGCTGAGATCTTGCCACGTATCTATTCCTTGAACTTTGATTTCAAAATTCGAAAAATTGGGGGAATCTGAAAATTGTTCTAAAACTTCCCAAATTTTACTAGGATGCCATGCCTTTGATTTCATGTATTTTATCCGCATGTTTGGACCCTTCATTTGCACACCTATTTTTACTGATTGTGATTGATAGGCTACATACTCCCAATCTATATGTTTTTTTAGATCCTAGAGCCTTCCTCATTGCAAATCATATGCATGAAATCATAGTTTGGAAAATCATTTAACCTAGGTACCGAAAGGGCATCAAAGGCAACATTGACGTAACTAAATTGACTTATGTATCATCATGGATCCTTAGGCGCGGTAATCACCCTTAAACCCCCTCGAGCTCCTCCTCAAGATGGGTCGCGACATCAGGAAGCTTCCTGGAACTTCGACAAAGCAGGATTGAAGCTTTGATTGACTCTGTTCTCCCCTGAGGCGTGATAAAAGGTCGAAAAAGTTATGCTCCAATGTCGGTCCGACAAAGCTCGAGCAAACTCTCGATTATCAGTCTCTCTGTTCTGTTGAGAGCATTTCTGAGCGAGAATGAAGACCTTTCTTGTGTGAAGGAGCTCGAGCGAACTAATCCAATCCAAAATTGAGTTCTCGCCCAAATTCAGTTACACCAGGTTCTCACATGCGCCGCACATGCAAGTGCCACCTGGCTGCTTCCGGAAGCTTTTGAGCAAGCTACTGTTGAGGGATTGTCGATTGGGTAGCTCAAATTCTCACTCAGAAATGCTCTCAACAGAATAGATAGAGACTAGAGAGAGATCGATAATCGAGAGTTTGCTTGAGCTTCACCGTATCATCATTGGAGGATAACTTCTTCGGCCTATTATCGTGGCTTAGGAAAAACTCAGTCAATAGAAGCTTCAGCCTTGCTTCGTCGAAGTTCCAGGAAGCTTCCTGACTACTGTCGAATTCCATCGTTGCTGCCATTGCCACCGCGACAGGTCAGTCCTCTTCGTGTTCTTCCTGCTCTGTTCTTGTGTTCGTTTGACTGTGATGTCTGGCTCGGTTTGATCGGAATCAAACCAAGCCAAACCAGAAAAATCTTGATGATAATGAATGTTTGGTTAATGAAGTTTTGGTGTCGGCTTGGCTCAATTTGCTCATTAGATCTACTTTTTGTAGATTTTTCTTGTCTGCGCTCTAAATGTTCGATACAACCATCGATTGCGTTTTGTTGAGCTTCTATTCGCGGTCATGCGTTGTCGGTCCTGTTTTTGCATGATTCTAGTCTCGATTTGTATCTAGAACCGCATCTAAGCTTTCCTATGTCAATTTTTTGTGCATTGATCGATCAAAACCCCATGGCCGAACCTCCGTGAACTTTGGTTTGAACCTCAAGCTATCGGTCACTGAATGGAGGTCTACCGAGCCTTGAGGATGCTCAGGTAAGTTTCTAAACTTCCATTTGATGCTTGCTGATTGTTTAGAATTGAAAGTGAGCGATGAAAATTGAGGAATATAGTTTGCCGAAAAATCGAGAGCTGACTGGAGCTGTGAATGTTTATAGGGATGTTGGCAGAGTCGGTTTTGGTTAGAATATAGTCTAGGGAGGTTGTTTAGATCGAATAGGGCGAGAAAACATATCAGCAGATTCTGGCGATTTGGCCGGAAATTTTGAGTACCGGTCATCTTCTCCGTTTGTCTGTTAACCGGTCAACCGTCTTCATGGCGCACACGAGGCACGTGGATTTACTGGAGGTTACTAAAAAAAAGAAACAAAAAATATACAACACAGACAATATAGCAACAGTCGGGCGGATCCGGGTCCTTGACCGAGTCGGGTTGTGGCCCCGAACCAACACGTGTCAACCCTCAGTTTAATTAGAATATAAAAATCAGAATAAAAAGTATAGAACAAAAAATAAGAAAATCTCAAAAATATCTAATACTGTGTCGTTAGATTGACCTAGACCCCTTAAGGCCGGCGTCGGGTCAACCAGTCCGATCCGGAGAATTTTCCTCAGAAAAAAGAAAATATAATAAAAATAATAAGAAATTCTGAAAATTTTCAAAAAATTCAAAAAAATAGGAAATGCCTAGTTTATCCTAGCTTGACCTTTTTTTTTTTTTGGGCCAGAATCCTATCTTGACCTCATTTCCCTAGTTTTAGGCGTAGATTTTTCAAAATTTCTAGATTTTTACCCTTTTAGGAAAATCACGAACATTTTTGAATAAAACCCGAATAAGATTTTTCCCTAAACCTTTAGGGATTCATTAGGTTTATGATGCGATTTATCCTTATCATGATTCCTTGATTGTGCACTTGATATACATTGATATGATAGATTCCTATTTGTGTGGGCACGATAGAATTGGATTTATCTCGTAGGATTTCAAATGAATTGAACCTGCATGAACATATTAGATACAATCAACTTCACTACTGAAAGGGTGTCGGTGGAAAAATCGACGCAACCAAGTCTTCAGACCTAGACTTCTCTAATTGCGCAGAATCGATGGTACCTCCCTTACCGTTCGATAATGTTTTCGGTTTACTTTCCTCGAAAGATTGGTGGTGACTTCTTTGCATGTACACTTGTACATGTCACCTAATCATATTAAGATCAATTCAATTTCCACGTTATGATTTGGTAATAGCTTGGGAAGGTCCGAGCTAAGTCCACTTAGACGGCTTAGTAATCCATAGCTCACCACTTGATACTCTTTAGGAGATTCGAGGTGAGGTCACGGCAGACCGGCTATGAGTTCGTGACCGAGGATGTCATAAACTATCCAGATTTTAAGAAAATGAATGGAATGAAATGGATTGAAGCAATTGGGAGAAAAAGACGCTCAAATAAGCCATGATCGGGCTAAAGGAATGCTCATTGCTTTTCCTTCAACTGGTTTTGCCCTAAGACCAATCCAATTGAAATGGGAGAAATAGGCAATTCGAAAGTATTGGCCAGATTCTATCTTGATATTATTCTCATTATTCTCACTCTCTAGGTGTTTGTTCGAGTGAAAGTGATTTATGGGAATTCGCTTTCTGAACTTCCACCAGTTTGGTTCGCCAAAAAAAACAAGTCAACCAGAAACACTTTTCGGTTAATAGAAATATTCACGCATAAAATTAGGAAAGTGAATTCCCTAATCTAAAGAGGTGAAAACACTTTTTGAAATTACTAATTTCAAACTTTTTAATATTTTAATGTTTTTATTATATTTTATTTTTTAAATCTTTATTTTGTTTTTCTCTTTATTTTCATTTTTTTTAAAGTTTTTTTTTTTCCTTGGCCGGACGATCGGTCGCAGGCTCTGGCCGATGAGGTGGCGAGCTCGAGCCTCGCCATCCAACACCTGTGGCGAGGTGAGCTCGAGTCTCGCAAGATTCCGGTGAGGCTCAACCTCACGCTTGCCGGTCTCGAGTGAGGCCGAGCCTCTCCGAATCTAGCGGCATCAAGCTCGCTCCACGAGTCTTGGCCTCGCCGGATCCGGCAAGCTTGAGCTCGCCCGGCAAATGTAGAAGAAAAAAAGAAACAAAATAATAAAACAATTTAAAATTTTGATTTTTTTTGTCTCGTGTAAAGTCATGAGATTGAAATCAGTTTTCAAATGAAATCAAATACCGAAAAACGTTTTCGGTCACATATCACCAAATAAAGAAAGGCAAACCATTTTCCTGGAAAAAGAAAGGAGTTTTCCGTAAAACAAACGCACCTTCTCTCTACTTAAATTTTAACGTAAAACACGTTAATCAAATAATGATGAATTTAATTGATATTATTTTAATGCAAAGAATTTGTAAGCATCGGCAAGCCCAGGGGCTGGTGGCTTTCGCCCTCTAAGATTCATTTTTCAACATTAGTAATTTAAAGAAAAAATCATACCCTTCATTTTCTGGCCATCATCTCCCATCACTCAATCATAACCTTACCAATATTTTCCTCTTCTTTTGATACTTACTCCCTAAAATATTGCGAAATATATTTGAAATAACACAATTTCATTGTCATTATGATCATATGCAGGCCTATCTTATTATGACGTTTTTTTAAGAAATGTCACGTTTCAAAACGTCAATAATTTTCACGAGGGCAATTACTAATGTCAGCCTGCAATTAGTCATAACCTCGTCAAGCAAATTCCAAGATCTCGAATCTCAATATCCTACAAACTACTAAAACAATTAAAAATATAGGCATTCTCGTGATCCATCTAGCGCAAAAATGAGAGGATTGAAGCAATTGAGAGAGAAAGACGCTCAAATAAGCAACGATCGAAGTGTTGTGAAAAGAATTTAGAGATATGGAAAGAAAATCGATGGTGGTGGTGGTGGTGGTGGGAGGCGGCAGCAAGTGCATCACGGGTAAAAGAATGCTCATTCCTTTTCCTTCGACTGGTTTTGCACCACGACCCATCCAACTGAAATGGGATAAATGATTTTTTAAGAAACTCTATTGCCTTAGTTAGTTGGTTTTCTCAAAGCGTCAGATCCAAATGAGTTGAAGAGATATGCCCAATAAGATGTACCAAATGGCAACATTGCCTAGAAACATAAGTTTGCATTGCTCTGTAGACTAAGATATAGTTGTGCATGCTTATCTCTCTTTTGTCACTCCGAATTGTTTAACATTAGCAGTATATAATTACATGGGAAGGCCATTCTGAATTTGTATTCTAAATAATATTGTAATGCTACAAACCTTGTCACCATAAATAATAACAACTTTTCTTATCTGCAATTGAACTTACAAATGGTCAGGTTAACTTTAAAAATATATATTCTGACAAAAAAACTGAAAAATTATATTATGAATAAATTCATCTTGTATGTTGACTATTATTTTAAAAGTTAATAAGATATCTTCCTAGCTCACTAATAAACTAATAACTTATCCCATCATACAGCATATTATAACATATGTTAGAAGCACATGATTAAGTTGTTAATTGCCTAAGTTATTAGTGGGGAAAATTACAAAAAATGTCCTAAACCTAATGTAATTGTGCCAAGTCAATCCAAAATTTTTATTTTTGCTAATTTAGTTCTAAACCTTAAGCATTTATGTCAATTCTGTCAATTTGGTCGGCCGACACGGACATGGCACTTTCAACGCTTTTTTTAAATAATATTTTAAACATTTGTGTTATAATTTTTTATTTTTTCTTCTTTTTATTTTTATTTTTATTTTTATTTTCATATTGACAAGGGCCGCAACGTCCTTGCCGGCCCAAGAGTTTGGAAAAAAATAAAGAAAATAAAATAAAAAATACTAAAGGAAAAAATCATAAAAATTTTAAAATATTATTAAAAAAGGTCACGATAGCTCTAGCAATGCCACATTAGCCTCGACTAGCCAAATAGACTGAATTTGCACAAATGTAAAAAGTTTAGGATTAAATTGAAAAAAAAAATAGAATTGAATTGACACAATTACAATATGTTTATGATTTTTTTGATAATTCTCCCGTTGTATTGTGCTTATTAGCTATGCCTCAATGTTAGATCATAAATTCTTGACTAAATAATGATTTATTGGGACTATTCTAGAAGAGTACTTGTATTTCATGACCATCAATAATAATCTTGTTATGAAGGTGCTTTTGATTCTAGTTAAATTAAATTAGTGCGTTCTCTGATAAATATGATATTTTCAACCTTAAACACTCCTTTTGAAACAGAAGTTATCAATCGAATAAGAGTTTCACTGGTTAAAATCACATTAATGGAAAATTTGAGTAATTATTTGGCAGAGCTTAGGGGCCAGCAGACGCCCTCACTTTCATATATATTTTTTTCAATGGTATTAATTTTGGAGAATCATACACTTTACGTTCCGGCTTAAAGTTTTCTCTTTCTTCCAAAGTAATATGATTTATTTTTTGTCTGACCAAGCTAATATGATTCGACCCCCCCAAAAAAAAAGAAAAACTAATATGATTGATCGGTATCTTTTGTGATTCGACTGCTCAATCTCATTCCGCCGCTACTTTTGCCTCCCCACAGCACTGGTATAGCATTTTTCATAGGTTTTTTTTTTTTTTTTTTGGGGTCAGAACTTTTCATAGCTCAGTGTTTATACTTTTCGAACGCATATGAGTTTTATACTTTTCGAACGCATATGAGCTTTATACTTTTCGAACTCGTGCATATGTTGGCGGCTCGATAACTTCTCGTGTAATATCTCACTAGGTGTTGAAACGAAGAGAGGTTGCCTTGAGGAGAAAAAAAAAAAAAAACGTGACGAGGTCAATCTTATCCCGAATAATTATTGGGATTTTATTCATGCTTCCCATCTATAAAAAAAGTACGTGGATCCCACTCTTTGGTGAGCGGGCCGAGATTCGCGGGAGCAGCATCCTCGAGTCATCATAAAGTTCTTATTTTTTCACTGATAGTTTGGTCTTAGGTCCATGAATAACTATCGTTATATAATGTCTTTTCTTCTTATAATTGACGGATATAATATAGAGGTGCGGTGTGATAATTATAGTGGAATCTACCACTAAATATAGCAAAAGTATAAGAGTGACTCAGGATAAACCTTATGTCTCGATTTTCTTTTCTCGCTTTCATATTTTACTTCGTTTGTGGTTTGTTGCGCCGAGTTCTAACAATCATGTTATCATTAGACCATTAGTCATCTTAAGGGCAACCAAAAGAAGAAGATATATCTTGTTAGCCCTAAAAGTCTAATAAAAAGACACGTTACCGTTATTGTTTGGGACGGTGAAACAAAATGTTATGTTGGTTAATGAACCTTTTTGTTTGTACTCATGATAATAGTCATAGACTCATAGGTTGTAGAACTCGATCTTCCTCGCGAAAGTTGGTAACCCGACCATTTTCCCAGCGCACGCTGCACAACAACATTACTTGGGGGGCGCATATTTTTTGGGGTCCGCCAACGTTCGAATTGGTTTGAGCTTAAAAGAAATGTATTTGACAGAGTAAAAACTTATATATATCTTAATATCCGATACCTCAAATGTTGTTTATGGCTATTTATACTTACTTTGGCAGCCTTGACTTTCCCGGTATTTAGAGGGTTGGTATCACGAGGTTTTTTTTCCACGGATGTGGGTGTATCTGGTGGTTTGCATGCCAATTTTGTCGATTCTTGCTGAATGCTTGGTGACGTGCTCGGTATAATTCGTAAGGAAAAAATTATCAAAAATCCATAATTATGTTCATTGTGACACATTTAGCCTGAATTGTGTCACTCATGTATAAGCTGGAGAATTTTTGTGGCTTTTGCCCTAATCCGAACGAATGAATCTGCTCTCCCCTTTTTGCTCCTCTCCCGGATTCCTCGTCCTGTGCTTCTTCCAGATGGGAGTTGGCCTTCGATTTCAGAACCAGACTTTGTTACTTCACGGCTTGAGGGGGGGAAACATCAGTGGGCTTCCTTATTTTTATTTGACCGCCGTTGCTTTTTGTGCATAACCGATGTGATCAATTTATTTTCTTTTCAAACGATGAAATGCAAGTCCTCCTAAAATAGACTCCATACCTTCCATTCTTCCCATTATATGGTAGGTTTATCATCTAAATTTCAAGTGTGATAATTAGCCCTAAATCTACTGTATGAATGTCAATTCAGCCATAAACATTTTAATTTAGCCAATATAATTTTAAATATTTTGACAAATTACCAACATTATCCTTCTGACTAATTTTGGCCTAAAAAATCATCAAATGTTCACGACTAAATTGGCCAAATTGAAAAGTATAAGATTGAACTGATATTCATATAATGTTTGTGACTTTTTTTCTTTTATGATTTCCCAATTCAAGTGCTGAATTAACATGTTGAATTTACACTATTCAATATATCATCAAATCACTTTTTTCCGTTGATTGGCCCTCGTGCATTTACTTATTAGCTAATGCTAAACTCACTTAAAATCAAATTTCAAATTTATCACAAGTTTATAACCATGTCATTGATGAGAAATGAGCAATTCTTTAACACGAGAGAATTACTCAAAAAGTCATAAATTTATTGCAATTATGTCATTTCGGTTATAAATAAATTTTTTTGGGTCAATTCAGTCTTAAATCTTCTGTATTTTTGCAAATTCGGTCCATTTGATTAGCCAGCCTAATATTGACAATTTAAATAATATTTAATATATTTTCAATTTTATTTATTTGTATTTATTTTTCTTTTCTTTCTCTTTCTTTTCTTCTACTTCCTTCTTCTTCCAAATGGCCGCCGAGCACGACAACTTGCTAGAGGCGGGGGTCCGCGAGGTCGGCCTTGCCATGGCCGGGCGAGGCTCGACCTCACCATCGCTAGTGGAGGGCAAGCTTCACTAGTGGCCGGCGACGTCGACCTTGCCGGCCCTCAACTCTCGAGGCCGATTAGAGGAAGAAGGAAGAAAAAAAGAAAGAGAAAGAAAAAACAAAATAGAAAATTTGAAAACTACGTCCGGTTTGCCAATTAGACCGAATTGGCACAAATGCAAAAGATTTATAATCGAAATGGTACAACTTCAATATGCTTGGAAATTTTTTGGTAATTTTTCCCTTTAATCTTGTACGCTAATATTTTCTTATGGGATGTGAGGCCCAATAAGTGATTGAATCCGATACGGAGATTTCAGTTTTTGAGAGGATCCGAGTTCTTATGTGGTATCCATATATGTCCGAAAAATAACGAAATGCGTCACATAAGAAGAAGTACCTTATTTAAGGTGGAAACCACTAAGGAGAATGTTCCTTAAATTCTTCACGATAATACTAATCCTAATCCTGATCCTAATCCTGATCCTAATCCGAATCCCAAGCTACTCTCTCTCTCTCTCTCTCTCTCTCTCTTTCTGTCAAGATACTCAATCGCATGTCCAACTTCATGTCTGCCACCAACTTCCCCCAGTCGAACATGTGGTGTGCCGGTTTAGCGTTTGTCATGTAGGACCTAAGCCCCGCTAAGCCACACCCCACCAATCTAAATCGAGATTATAGTCGGGTAGATGTTGCACGTCCTCGGTGGACCAGACCCCCCATCAATGTCCTTAGCCTCTCCCAAAAACTGCTTAAATCACGTTTCCGTAACAAAACTATTGCATCCGATTGACATCTCGAAACCATAACATACGCGTTGAATCGCCCGAACTTTCTCCATACAATAGTTTCGAAATTCAAATCTCGATTAGCGATCGATATTATACTCTCTTTTTTTTTATTTTTCATTTTCTGTGTCGATCTCCATTGTCCCTCGGTTACAATTAGCCAAACGAAAGAAAAGAAACCCGATTTCCCATTTCACTAACTTCACTTTCCATAACCATGCAAGCCCTCAATGATATGATCTTTTCTTTTGGGAAAAGGATCGGGGTTAAAAGGTGAGGTAAACGAAAGAGAGGCGGACAAGGACAGAGTACCTATAAAGGAAGGGGGTTTGATGGAAGATCATTATCGGAATTCAAAGAGATAAGTCGTGCAAAGTCTTAAAGCTAAAAAGTCACTTTATTACTCATGAGAACCCATCATCACACAAGTTGCAATCCACACGTGCACACCTTTCTTATGCAGCCCACCTTTTGGGGTAAAAAAGCAAAGAACGTACCAAAAAGGTGAAACAGCTTTCTTTTTTAACTAGGTTTTGCCACAAAGTTAATTTTGCAAATTGCATGCTGCTCGCGACTTTTTGTTTTGGGGGAGAAAACCATGGTTAATTTCCCTAAATCCAACATCAAATTTAGGCTCTCTCTGTTTGGCAGGAAAAATGAAATGTTTTTGGCAGATAAAATGTGTCAAGTTTAACATGTTTGTTCTGTACATTGGTACAGCATAATATCAAAGAAGAAGCATTTTCTTTATCTATGTTGGGGAAAATAATTGTTGCTTCACGGAATCGTGAATAAACGTACATCAAGGGTGGGTGAAACTATGACTCTCTTGGGCACTTGGTCCAAATATTACGAGACCCGTGTGCTATCTACTATTCGAGATCAATACGACATATATTGAACAAGCTTGTTGGAAAACTTTATGGGATCACTATTTATTGTTATAAAAACTTGAGCGGATAAATAAAGGCATCATGGTTCACTGTTCAAATATTCTAGCACCCCCTAACTGCAGACCGCACTTTGCTCTAACACTAAAGCGTGTAAATATATAATGAAGAAGGTAAACAAGACCCAAATCGTATATTATAAAGAAAGCTTTACTAATTTTCTTACTCGTTGATACGACATTAGATTTGCTAAAACTTGATTGGTTCTAAAAAACATGAATCTGAAGATAGAGCTCTTAGCTTGGGAAATTTTTACAAAAAGTCCTAAACCTATTGCATTTGTACTAATTTAGTCCTAAATATTTCAATTGAACCAATTTAATGCTAAACCTTATGACGATTTGCCAACGTAGTCAATTCAAACAATTTTGACAGGAAATCACCGACGTAAACACCGGCCCTACATGTCATGACCTGCACCGGCGTTGACAAATTTTTGTTTTTATTTTTGGGTTATTATTATTATCCCCTTTCATCTCTTTTTTTTTTCCATTTCTTTTTTTCCCAATTGTGGGTCGACGAAGGCTGCGATGCCCTTGCTTGGTCCGGGCGAGGGACACGGTGACCTCGCCGGCCGAGGCAAGGGCATGGAGGCCCTAGCACGTGCGAGGATATCACAACTCTAGCCGACCGCAGTTATTAAAAAAAAACAAAGAAAATAAATTAAAAATTAAAAAGTAGAAAATTAAAATTTTTTGAAAAATATTAAAAATTATACCATTTGTCCACGTCGACATTGGGTCGTGCTATCTAAAATGGATGTCGTTCATGTTAGCGATTTTCGGCCTAAATTGATCTAATGGACCGCATTAGACAATCGTCAAAAGGTTTATAATTAAATTGGTCCAATTGAAATATTTAAGATTAATGGTAATAATGTAATAGGTTTATGATTTTTTTGATACTTTTTCCCTCTTAGTTTTATTTGAATAACACCAAAAACAAATATAATTCTTCGTTCGATTAGAACATTTCGTATAGGATTTTAGTACACATGGAATTCTGCGTGAAAGTCTGGCAAACTAATACAAAATGTCACCAAAGATTTTTTATAGCCAAACCAAAGATTGTTGGTGTGGCAAATACAAGCCACAGCTAATGATAATCTATTATCGAATCACCTCCTTGTAGGCACACGGGAACGGGGACCGTCAGATTTAAAATCAATCTGCCTCCTTAGTCCTTATTAGCCATAAAAAGAAGAAGAAGAGGAAACAACGTACACTGTGATCGTATCTGGTCCGTCCATTCACTTGTACGAAGTTCAACGGCTGTGACCTCACGTCCACCTGTGGAGATGGTGGAGCGACTCGCAGTCGCTAATTTGACGTCCTTCGCTTTGAGAAAAAATTGTTTTTTTTTTTTTTTGTATAATTTCACTGCGATGGAAGATTTGGAGGAGGTAGATTCGCGGTCAATGTCAGGGAGCGAGCTCAGCTCCACGTCGAGCCGAAAAAGAAGGGGAAGGATTTAACAATGATAATAATGCAGCAATGGTGTGGGAGGCCGTCGTAATCATCTTTCCTGTGGCGAAGCTGCAATTATTAAATGAGGGAAGAAGGATAACGACACACGAGCCTAGAGAGAGAGTGAACCGAACCTAGAGAGAGAGAGAGAGAGAGAGAGAGCTTTGCCTCTGTGGCTTCCTTCCTGTACATACCTCCGATTTTGCCATTTCCAGATCGAATCCCAGCGAACCTCCATGCTCCAGCGTCTTTGGCTTCGTCGACAAGTATGAGGACCGCCAACAGCAGCTTCGACACCGTGAACGCCGCCGCCGCGGCGATCGTCACCGCCGAGGCTCGCGCGCAACCTGCCGCTGTTCAGGTAAGACTGTAGAATAGGTATCTGGATGCGTGTGTGTGTGTGTGTGGAGAGAGAGAGAGAGAGAGAGAGAGAGAGATGGTTCGTGGCGAGCTTCTGCTCGACTTTGAGAGCCGTGTGGACGACGATCCTTGGGTCATCCTATTGTTTCGTCTCTGAGTTTTTAGTACTCCCATGGCTTTCTATGTTTTGGGAATCCGCAATGTTATTTCGCTTTGGTTCGATGGTTGCGCCTGTGGAGTCGTCGGTTGTTGGATTCCTCAGTTTGCTCAAATTCGTGTCGAAGTGCACCGAGTTCGAATACATCAGATTGCTTTAGGATTCCTTGGCTGCCTAGTTTTTCTTTTTCTCTCAAGTTTTTCCTTCATCTCTCCCTTTTGTTTACCGGGAGGAAAGATACGATGAGAGAAAAGCTATGATGGTTCAGAAATCAATAGCGAGTCAATTGACTGTTGAACCTCTCGTGGACGTGGTCCTCATCAAAAAAGGAAAATGGAAATCTAGTGGCCTCTGTGTACTAAAAATTGGAAAAAGAAGCAGCTCACTAATCATTTTACTTTTTTAGCTTTAGCTTTATGATTATTTATATATACAGAAAACAACCCGTTTCATCTGTTTCTCCTTTCCCGATGATTAAACTAGTCCACTGTCCGAATCGCCTATTTTTTATTGCCTCGTCCTCCATTTTGTGGCAACCATTAGCTAGTAGCAAAGCCTAGAATGCTTGTGAAGCTTGTATTACTTATAGTTGCAAATTGCAAGTACTAGTCTCTCTGGTCTTCCACCTAGTACTACTAGTAGCATAGTAACTAACCTTCATGTGAATGTTCACAGACTGAATTCACTTTTTTGGACCAATTGGCTAGTCATGTTCGGGGTATAAAAAAAATCCTACCTTACGAAAGCAAGCGCTACCCCGACTGTGTTGGTCATATTGGTGTTCTAGAAATAACTTCATTTTCTGTTAACCGAATGAGGTATGTAGTGCTGTCAATGCAACACCAACTGGTAGTGTTGGTCTAGGTGAGACGCTGTTGACAAGGGTCTATCTGGCTATATCTGACCAACTGCCTAATTTGATTTTCTTTCCTAATGTCCCTGAAGGTGATGGCCAATTTGAAAATAGTGATTCTGAGACATCCAAATAAATTTGAGGATGAGCTTTCATGACTGCTGGCAGAACTCTATTTTAGAAAACATATTGCCATTCCGCAAATATGTTCCAGAGGTTGTTGAGTGTAATATTTCTGATAAAAGGATACTCAAATGACTAGCCAATACTTTGTTAGCTCAGTTAGAAATGTTTCTTCATCAAAATTCCTTTCGACCTTGCCATATTTTGCTCCGGGGAACAACTTTTAGTGATTCATTCGCAAATGGATTTTTCTCTCTAGAATGAAGGGCATGAGGCCAGGAGATATTGAGAAGTGTGGTAGCCCATTTTTGGGTCTCTTCTTTTCCAATATCCCTCCTTTCTTCCCTCATTATTCAACTATATCGAGGTCTCTGTGTACAATTGGTCAGGCCTTGTAAGTTTGTATAACAGAAGTATGCGCTCACATTAATCAAATCATGAGCTTGATATCATCTCAAGCTGAGTGTCTCTAACAGATGATTGTTTAGTGGAAAAATAATGGTGAATCTTTGTAATTTTATATGCTTTTTTCCTGAATTCCCTCTTTATGCTATTGATTCCAGAAAAGAAGATGGGGAAGCTGCTTGAGCCTATACTGGTGTTTTGGGTATCAGAAAAATAGCAAACAGATAGGCCATGCCGTTCTTGTCCCTGAACCAGTAGGCCCCAGTGCTGAAGTACCTGCTGCAGAGAATCTACCACCTTCAACTGCCATCGTGCTGCCGTTCATAGCTCCTCCCTCTTCACCTATATCTATTGTACAATCGGATCCTCCTTCAGTCTCCCAGTCACCAGTTGGATTAGTATCACTAGCTGCCCTAGCCGTCAGCCACTCTCCTTGTGGCCCTCCTTCTATTTTCTCAGTCGGCCCTTATGCTTATGAAACACAGTTGGTGTCACCACCTGTATTTTCTACCTTCACCACAGAACCATCAACGGCTTCTTTCACTCCACCTCCTGAATCACTGCAAGCGACTACACCTTCTTCCCCTGAAGTGCCGTTTGCTCAGTTACTGACTTCTTCATTGGAACGTGCGCGAAGAAATAGTGGGCCTAAACAGAAGTTTTCATTATCTCAGTGTGAGTTTCAGCCTTACCAAATTTATCCAGGAAGCCCGGGTGGCAAATTTGTGTCTCCAGGTTCTACGGTTTCTAATTCTGGAACCTCTTCTCCTTTCCCTGGTAAATACCCAGTTTTTGGGTTTCGAATTGGAGAAGCTCCTAAACTGTTGGGCTTTGAACACTTTAACACTCGTAAGTGTGGTTCAAGGCTAGGCTCAGGATCCTTAACACCAGATGGTCCAGTGCTGGGCTCAAGGCTTGGTTCTGGTGCTTTGACTCCTGATGGTGCCGGACGAGGTTCCAGATTAGGTTCTGGATGTTTGACGCCTAATGGAGTGGGTCCTCCATCTCGAGATGGTGATATTCCGATCGATGAACAGATGAGCACTGAGGATGCATCTGTACATGAGGAGCCTGTAGTTCATCACAGAATTTCATTTGAGTTGACTTGTGAGGACGTGGCCCGTTGTCTTGAAAGTAAATCAGCTACTTCTATTGATCGGGAATATTCGCAGGAAATAGTGGCAGGAAGTACCACTGAAAGAGGTAGAATTCAAATGGATGCTGAGAATAGCTGCGAGAAGTGCGTTACGGAAGGTGCAGATGGAAAAGCTGAAAAAGCTCCGGGAGAGACGGGCAGAGGTTTCTGCCAAAAGCATTGTCTGAACAAACTTGGTTCAGTGAAAGAGTTCAACTTTGATAATTCTGATAGAAATCTCCATAAGCAATCTGCTATCAGGTCGGAATGGTGGGCCAATGACAACATTGCTGTGAAGGAAGCTAAGCCCGAAAGCAAATGGTCTTTCTTGCCTTTCCTGCAACCGGAAGTTAGCTGACACCGATTGAGAGTTTTGTCTTTCCTATCAACTCATGAGCTTAAAAGGAAGTACGCTTCTCATGAGCGGTTCAACATTTGTTGAAGTAGACAATTCTTTGGCACATGTGCATAGCTTGGGATTGGATGGATGATTAGTGGGATGTTCGTCGCTCAAAAACAATGTAGAATTACTAGGATCGTTTGTGCAAGAACTAATACTGTATCGTCTGTCAGTTTTTTGGGCAGAAAAGTAGGGATAATATATATGAGATACAGACATGGCATTCAGGGTCATTTGTTCTAGACATGTGCATTACCAAGGGGAACATTTCAAGAACGGATCAATAATTCCTTATCTTTTACTTGGTAAGAAAGATGTATTCTCTTTTGACCAAAAAAGAAAGAAAGATGTATTCTCTATTTCTGATTGAAGGTGGGTAGGCTCAACAGTGGAAGGACCAGCCAGTGTCAATCAGATTACCGGTAACTGTTCATGATGCTTTTGACTCGTTATCCATCTGGAACGGTTGCTTCTATCGTTGCGTCTTTTACGTTTGATAGAGATGCCCAGGAACTCAATAATAGTGGTTCACTCACTATATTCCAGGCTTATCTGTAAAGATTGGGGTCTACTTTTCTTCCCATCACACCTCTAATCTGATGTTAATAACATGCGTCTTCTCGAGATATTTACAGTCAGTACTTCCCTTTTGATCAGCAATGACATTCCTGAGTGTTGTTTCATAAGCATTAGTCTCGTGTGGATGAGAATCCTATTAGATCAGTGTAAACCGGTAAATGTAGATCCTTACTTCTGTTTGCCAAGAGCGAGTCCTTCTAACTACCAAGGCTATAGAAACTAGAAAGAATCATTGACGATCGATTTGACCAGGTTTTATTGTCTGGGTGAGTGAGGCCTTTGTTCTGTGAAGTTGCTCAATGCTGTGATATAGTGATATTCTGTGGTTTCCAGATAATCTCTAGCTGTTAGCTGTCATGTTTGCCTTTTCTTGCCTGCATGTATTATAAAGCCTGTGGCCCCGTGTTAATAGATGATATTTGACGCCCTCTAGCTATCTGAGCTGTTGTTTATATTCTTTGCGGTCATAGACCATCATGGCCTAGCTTTGACAGAATTGTTTCACTCTAAATCAAAGACGGACCGACTTGGACGCTTGTAGTTGTATCTGATTAATAATTTCATCATTCCCTAAGGATTCGGAGCTATTTTGCCGGTAGCGGACAGAATGCTAATTTTGCTTTCAAAATGAATGAGGAGAACAACATGAGTGAACTGAATCAGCAATGAAGCGAAGCTCATTCAGAAACTTGTAAGGGCGTGGGGATGAGTCCCGCAAGTAGAAATGCAGTCCTTTTTGAGTAAAGAGAATGTATTGTAGTCCACTTCTTCATCGTAGCCGCGACTCATGAGAATTTTTCAAGAGAAACAATGTCTTGCCAAGGTGGAGGTGTGTTTGGTTCATTTGGTGTGCCTCATGCAAATGTCTGCATGCTTAGGTAACACTTGTTTAGTTTCACGGAAAATGGGTGATTTGAAAATATTTTCCGAAAAATAATCGCTTATATCGCTTATAAAAATAAACGAACCACAAATATTTTTATTGTCTATGTAAATATTTAGACATAAATTATTGTTGATAATGAAGATATTTTTCATTAACTAATTATTTCAAGCAATACGTGCGATCATTCTCGGGAAAATGTTTACTAAATCACTCAATTTTTGTGAAACAAATCGAAATGGAGTCCTACTATATGGTCTATCGGTAGCTGGTACCTGTACATGTATAAGTAAATGTTTGGTTCTTCTTTTTTTTTTGTCATTTTTTTTGGTCAAACATGTTTGGTCATTTCATTTCCGCGAATGCATCATCTCCGTAATCCTCCCTTCGTGTAAATTAATTTTTCACGGAAGAACGTTCAAAAGCCAGGAAGTCTGTACTGACCTCGAGAGAGAATTTCCCTTCATCTCGCTTGAGTTCTCCATTGCCAGACCAAAATCAGGTAGGAGCATTTCATTTTCGACCTCCTCCTGATTCGCTGCCTATTAAAATTGGCCACATCCTAATCGATCGTTATCAACAACGTGTTGATAACCCGAATGAAAACAATCATCAGCCAGCAGTCAGCTAACGCCCACCGAGTCCATTTAGGTGTTGTGTACAGATGTACACAATATTGTCAATATCTTCCTAGAAATTTTTAAAGGACTAGTCTAATCTTTTCTCATTTCTTGATAAGGAAAAATAGAAGAACATCCATGCGTATGCGTTGAAGGGGTTCATCCAGGTCCTATAGTGCGAACAAAAGCCATTGAAAATACATTTCGCCTTTGATTGTAACGGTCGCTGTTGAAAGTGTGGTTGATATTCGAGATCGAGTATTTCCATTATTAAGACGGACTTTAGAGATCAAGAGGAACAAATAAATATAAGGAATAATAACACAAATGATCCATAAATTTTGGCTCAATGTGCAATGTAGTCCCTAAACTTTAAATTTGTTCAATGTGGTCCATGAAATTTAGTCTAATGCACATTGTCATCCCTGAATTTTTATTTGTTCAACGTGGTTCCTGAATTGTATGAAAATATTCAATGTTTTCCTTCCATTAATTCAAGTTTAATGGCAACATTGAACATTTTTATACAATTTAAAGACTAAGCAAAATATGTACCAAAAGTTCAGAACCACAGTTTGAATAAATTAAAAGTTTAGAGATGATATGGTACATCGAGCTAAAGTTCAATGATAACGTTGAGTAAATTTAAAGTTCAGTTATCACATTACATATTTGGCCAAAAATTCAAGGATTGTTTGTGTCATTTACACTAAATACAAAGACTCCTCTCACATATCTCCCGTGAAAAGCAAGATAAATAAAGGAAATCCAAATCATTGGGTCATGTCCTGTTCGTGCTCGAACCTGTGATTCTTTAATTTCTCGTAATTTGACATCGCTCGAAGGTAAGCCAATCCAACAGTGTTTGAGGAAAGGGCATTGGAGCACTAGAAATGAAAAATTCTCAGTGCAGGTTTGAGAATGTGGTCCGAGTTACACGTGTCTGCTCGGGGAAGGCCTCTTCCAAGGTTCAAATTTGCCGTGCGGAGACGGGGACCGGAGGCGCAAGTAAAGTTCCGAGCTAAGGTTCTCATGTCAGGACGTGCCGCTTTCTCTTGATTTTCTATTGAATTATATGTACGGGGTCAGTGCAAGCTGATGAGGAGCAACATTCTGCGCAAAAAGTCGTGCGATGATGAGTCAGAATTCCTCTCCTCCGGTTGTGAGCTCATCAAACATTTGCTTGGACATCAATGCCTCCAGGCAACTTTCTTCTCGAGCTTTCGATCACTGGGAACCAAATTTTTGCTGAACGCTTCACTGTGATTTGGGACTTGATAACGATCAAAAGGGCGAGGTAAATTTTGCAGCTTCACAAGTTACGATGTTCTCTTTCTTTTTTCTCACGCTGTTCGGCACCTGCAATTTTTTTCTTGGATTAACACGCCCGTTTTCGAGCTCTGGCACGGTCTTATCATCCCTCTCATGTCGCTACTTTGATGCTGTCTTCGTTGGGATGTGTCCCAAAGTCAGCTGTGTTATAGTTGACACTTTACTGGAGTAGACTGATTTGTGGTTTGTGAGTAACGGGATTACCAGAAAAGTGGGATTTGCCAGTTTTCCTTGATTTCTTATGGTTATGCTTTCTTACTTATTATGTAACTGACAAGATTCCTGGAGTTGATCGAAGTTTTTTTGAGTTCTGTCCCTTGCGCTCGAGATTGCTCTCGAGATTCGTTTTCTAGTGAAAAAGAACAGCAGACAGCAGTTCAAATTTAAAGTTGGCTTCAGTTCTTTCCCACAGACACAAATACAGAGTTCATTGATGGGCTCTCTTTCCGGGAAGAGATGGCAATCTAACCTCGTAACTAATTATTACTTGTTTTTCAGTCCTAGAAAGGTTTTGGAGGCTGCAGAGGTTAACAGTCTGTGTGCTGGATTCTGGTATCCTGTCGGGATGACTCTGGTGAAGTTCATAGCAATTAATATCCTCGCCAATTGAAGTTTTGACTTCAGGAGACTTGTAGATCTTCCAAAAATGGCACTTGCTTCTACTGAAAAAGTGATTCTCGGGTCAATTGCCTTTGCGATATTCTGGGTGTTGGCCGTTTTCCCATCCGTGCCATTCCTACCTGTAGGAAGAACTGCAGGGTCACTCCTTGGAGCGATGCTTATGGTGATTTTTCGGGTCATAACCCCAGATCAAGCTTACGCTGCGATTGACCTCCCAATCCTCGGCCTTCTCTTTGGGATGATGGTGGTTAGCGCCTATCTGGAAAAGGCCGATATGTTCAAGCATCTCGGTAAGTTGCTCTCCTGGAAAAGCAAAGGAGCACGAGACTTGCTTTGTCGGATTTGCTTGATCTCTGCCATTTCGAGTGCTCTCTTCACAAATGATACGTCTTGTATTGTTCTGACTGAGTTCGTGCTCAAGATTGCCAGGCAACACAATCTCCCGCCGCATCCATTTTTACTTGCCCTCGCCTCAAGTGCCAATATTGGGTCTTCGGCGACTCCCATTGGGAATCCTCAAAATTTAGTCATAGCTGTTCGGAGTAAGATCTCATTTGGGAGTTTTCTTGTCGGACTTCTTCCTGCAATGCTGATCGGGATTCTTGTCAATGCGCTGATTCTTCTATGCATGTACTGGAAGCTACTGTCCATTCAAAAGGATGAAGTAGTTGCAGCTGTTGGAGTAGTGGCCGAGGAAGATGTGAGTTCTCATCGGTTTTCGCCCGCCACAATGTTGCACGTCACATCCCTAGACTCGCAAGAACGGAACTCCAGGTTCGAGCCAATGGACATACAGAGCCCTCCTGCAACCGTGAATGCAAATCATGTCAAGTCGCTTAGAAACCAGTTTACTTCAAATGAGAATGAAATTCATCAGGTCTCGAGCAGTGCGCCTCCGTCAGCGAGGAACTCAATCGCATCGAAAGAGACACTTCCTGATGGCACTTCTCAGGAAATGGATGAAACGGTTCCTTCCAAGGTAGTCATATCCGTCACCGGGATGAAAGATGTGTTTCCAGTGAAGTGTTCGGACGGGAAGGAAACGCTTGCCTCTAGATATAAGAGGATTTTGTGGAAACCGTGTGTTTATCTTGTCACCGTCGGTATGCTCATCTCTTTGTTGATGGGTCTGAGTATGTCTTGGACAGCTATTACCGCCGCCCTGGCCCTCATAGTTCTTGATTTTAAAGATGCTCGGCCTTGCCTGGAGAAGGTAAATACTCTCTGCCTGGATTCGATGTGCCTGATTTCTCGATAAGGGAACTTTGAAGTTGTTTCTTTTGTGATTTTAGCAGGTCTCCTACTCTCTGTTGATATTCTTCTGCGGAATGTTCATCACGGTCGACGGGTTCAACAGAACTGGAATTCCGAGCACCCTCTGGGACTGGATGGAGCCACATGCCAAAGTCAATCGCGCTAGCGGGATAGCTGTTCTTGCTGTTGTCATTTTGGTTTTGTCGAATGTCGCTTCGAATGTGCCAACTGGTATGCCGATGCTACTCCTGAATGAACCTACTCAACTTGATCACATCTTGGTCTAGGGGATGTCTTCTATTGTGCCTATAGGAAACTTCAAACCAAACAGCATATGACAGAAACATCTTTGGAGGCTTTGAAGTATTACCACTTGCATAACATGGATGCACTGCCTAAAATCTTACATATTTTTAACCAGGCAAAAGGACACCTAAAGTGTCAATATTTGTGTACAACACTTACTCTATTGTCAATATTTTTTTTGAATCACTTAAGTGCCAAATTGAATAATAAAACCGATCAACTAATTGTCAATTCCAGCAAAAAAGGATCACTTAAGTGACAATTCGGTCAAATAACACACGTGACATTTTATTATTATTAATTTTTAATATTACGTGTCAATTTTTTTTAAAAAATCAACCCACGTGGATTGTTCGACTTAAAAATATTTATTTTTTTTTAAAAAAATTAAAATTAAACAGAAAAATAAAGTATAAAATAAAATAAAAAATGAAGCAGAAGTTACAGCGGTGAGGGCTATGAGTCCTAGCCGCCACTGCCCCACCATCACCGACAATGGTCGGCAAGGGGTGGGGGATGGCCAAGTGGGGTAGCCGGGGCTCGGTCGAGGCCTCGCCGTGACTAGGTGCGGCCGGTCTTGCCCAACGATGGCTCGGCGAGGCCGGCCAAGGCCGAGCCTCGCCAACCCCGGCAAGGCCTCTCCCAACGACCCCCCTGGCCATCCACCACCATTGCCGGCGATGGTGGGGTGGTTGCGAGGGATTCCAAGCCCTAGCCGTTGCAAGTTTTCTTCTTCTTTTTTTTAGTTTATTTAGCTTATTTTTTAGTTTTTTTAGTTTTTGACTTTTTTTTATTGCTAACTTCGTAGCTCCGGCGAGTGCCACGTCAGATTTCCGACTTAGATCACCGAAGATGATACTGAAATAATCATTTTTCAAAAAAATTGACACTTAAATGATAGAAAAAAATATATTATCATAATATATTATCGTGCGGTACATAAATATTAATACTCCTAGTGTCCTTTTGCCTTTTTAACGATTATTGATTTGATGTCTATCGCTCGAACCTATTTGTCGTCACCATCTGTTTAAGTGAGACTGAAGAATTCTTCACAGTTGATTCGACATTTCGCTGATCGATCCTTTGCTCTCAAACAATACCATAAGGTTATCCTTAGTTTCTGTATCTAATCTTGACATGTCCGCACAAGCTCCGCGTTCCTATTCTTATGTTTATTTCTTCCCTTTCTGCTTTAGTTTAATGTGTCCAACATTTTGCTCTTCAGTTCTCTTGCTCGGAGGCCCAGTGGCTGTGTCGGCGGCTGCTATTTCGGCAGCAGAAGAGAAGAAGTCGTGGCTCATATTAGCTTGGGTGAGCACCGTCGCGGGGAATCTCTCGCTGCTCGGATCAGCGGCCAACTTGATCGTGTGCGAACAGGCTCGCCGCGCCCCGGATCTCGGCTACACTCTGTCCTTCTGGAACCATTTGAAGTTTGGAGTCCCTTCCACCATTATTGTGACTGCTATAGGTCTGGCACTCGTAAGATGACAAGAAGTAACTAATAGCAGCTCTAGTGAATGCCCACTAGTTATTTTAATCAAGACAATCTCCCGCTGGTTTTGCTATAAGATTCCCATCCAATCTCTTGTTCCGGAGATGAGGGAGCAAATTCATAATGTTTGAATTATTTGAATGTAAAGTAAATGGTAACAGTATCAGTCTGCTTGAAGAGAGAATGTGAATATTTAGAGAAGTTGTACTGTAGATCGTATAGTGCAAAAGTACCAGTATCAATGATCTTGGTAAGATTTGAGTATTGAGCATAGATCATCGACAGCCATACTGATAACAGTTTCGATATATATCCTTCGCTTGAATCTTACAATCTCTCCTTGAATATCAGTGCTATTTTCAGTTGTATTTCACAGCCAATATCATATCAGATTTTCTCCCACTTTTTGTCGTGATAAAAAAGATCTTAACAAAAAGATTAGAACAGTTAAACATAGCAGGAGCAGAGAAAATGTATGCGAAAGCATTGAAGATAAGCATAGCTTCATTCATCTTGGCCTTGAAATAACAGATGTGCTAACAGTCCTAGTTAGAAATACAAAAGAGATGGATAGCAGATCCGACTAAGATCTAGTGTACTAGCAACATAACACTGTAAAATAAATGTGGCCCATATTATTTTATAATAATGGTTTAATAATTATTTCATGTTATAATTATTAATTTATGTTGGTTACGAAAGGATACAATTGAAAAGGTACAATTAACGTGTTTTGATTGAAGGCACCTATTGAAGAGGCACATTCTGAATAACGTTTCTTTTTAAAAGAAGTCTGGTCCTCTTTCCACCCTATCAACGAACAGACGTTAATTACGTAAGGTACGGTTGTCTCTCTCCATCAGAAACAACGTAAAAGAATAGAGGGTCAAGGGAGAGAAATCAGATTCTTCATCGTCTTTGTCTTCTGCATTGGTCGTTCTTCAAGAATTGCTATGGACAAAAGTACGTCTTTATTCTTATTGATTGTGAAAATCATGAAGATCGAATATCCGTCTATGATTGAATTTCCGCATGAAGTTTACGTTCAATCGCTTACAAACACAACAAGAACAAAAACAAAACAAGCAGAACAGAGGCTAGTAGGGGTTCAGTTCTTTCGTGACTTGTTTTTCTGGGGCTTGGTTGTGGTTGATTCAGGAGAGGAGGATCCTTCTACGGGGTTATGAGACAGGACGGATGGGACCGCAGCATTCAAGGTTGATAATCGATCTGCAGCACAACTTCTCCGAATATTCACATTCTCTGTTCAAGCAGACCGATAATGTTACCATTTACTCTACATGCAAATATTTCAATCATTATGAATTTGTTCCCTCATCTCGAGAACAAAAGATCGGATAGGAATCTTACAGCAAAATCGAAGAACAATATTGATTCTGCAGATTAGGTGAGCCCGATTGAACCGGGCAGGCTCTATAACTATCGGACCTTACTCAAACCTTATCGAAATATGCTTTTCGAGCACTTGTGGCTCGGGTCGAGTCCTAGCATGCCAGGAGCTGCCAAGTTTATGAGCATGTCCACTAATCGAGTTTAAGTGACAGCGTGCATTAGCTACATGAAAGTGAAACGAATAACTTTTTAGCAAAACAACTTAAACAAATGTAATGGTTATTGCACTACATGGACAATAGGAACCAAAGCTATACAAGTTATGATGGAGTATACATACATACATACATACATACATACTTATTATCTACGTAAATATTCTGCGGTTGTGATATTGAATATGTCGTATTGATACATTTTCTGTATTGTACTTCCCCGTCCCCGCTATCAAGGGCAAAAGCGTTAATGTGTTGTGGCCAAGCCAGTCGATCTCCCACTTCGGCCTACCTAGTCAGAGATTGTATCATTACTCAATTTATAACCAAAAAAAAAAAAAAAACAACTGATGAGGATCATAATTTTTCCCCTAAGAGTCAAATTTGTTTCGAAAAATGACAAGCTGGCTACAGAAATTTTTTCCAGTCCCATAATACTTAGTCAATAATTATTTTAAGCTTCTCGAATTGACACGAAGTTAAAAAAATGTAATTCTGAGAAAATTGATTTAGCGTCCAAGAATGATACGGCACAAAAAAAAAAAAAAAAAGAAGAAGAGTAAAGTGCAAATTGAAAATGGTACTTGCTTTAAAATATATTTTACGGGGGGACCAAACATGAAATAGAAAATCCACTGACAGTCAACGTAGCGAGAACTTATGTCTTGACTAAGACATGGTCTCTCTCTCTCCATTTGTTTCGGTCCCTTTGTGTAGGCTGCAATCTCTACACAAACTCGCAATTCGCAACATCCTCTTCAAAATCTCTCCCACTTTATTGCTCCTAAGACAATCCTTCACATATCTAGGGTCTTGATTTCACTTTTGTGTAGCTAATTGATTTGGATTCGAAGCGGTGTCACTAAAACTTGATTAGTAGACATTGTCGTAAACTTGACAGTTCACGGCCCGCTAGGACTCAACCCGAGCCACAAGTGCCTGAAAAGCATATTTCGGCAAGCCTTAAGTAAGGCACTATAGTTGTAAAGCTTGGCCCAATTCAGTCGGGCTCACCTACTATGCAGATTTATTTAATACTTTTGTCTGTTGATGGATATGCTTATCCTGGGTCGATCTAGGTTTGCCCATTTGGATGATCAGGCGGAGAAGTAATATTATTTTCTCATGAGATATAAATGAAGAATAACTTTTTCAGCAAAACAAATGAAACGAATGCAATGGTTATTGCATTACATTGACAATGGGCATCAAAGCTATGCAAGTTGTGATGAAGTCTTAATATTTGGTTTACATAAATGTATTTACTATCTAAGTATTTGATAGATTTTTTATATTACACTTCTCCGCCCCGCTATCAAGGGCAAAAGCGTAAATATGCTATGGTCAGGTCACTCGGACTCCCGCTTAAGCCTACCGAGTCGGAGACTATATCATCACTTAATTTAAAAAAAAAATGATGAGGATGATAAATTTTTTCTCCCGAGAGCCAAATTTGTTTCGAAAAATGAGAAGGCGGCTACGGAAATTTTTTTTTTTTTCAGTCCCATAATTCTTAGTCAATTATTATTTTAAGCTTCGTGAAGTAAAAAAAAATGTAATGGCCGAGAAAAATGATTTCGCATCTGAGAATGATACGGCAAAAAAAAAAATTAAAAATGAAAGAGAAACGGAAAAATTGAAAAAACGATAATCCGTTTTAAAATATTTTTTACGGAAGAAAACATGGAATAGAAAATCCACTCCCAATCAACGTAGTAGAGACAACTTATGTCTTAACTAAGACAGAGTCTCTCTCTCTCTCTCTCTCTCTCTCTCCCCTCCATTTGTTTCGGTCCCTTTCTGTACGCGATCTCTACACAGACTCGCAAATCGCAATTCGCAAAATCCTCTTCAAAATCTCCCCCACTTTATTCCTCCCAACACATTCCTTCACGTATCTAGGGTTTTGATTTCACTTCCGTGTAGCTGTTTACTTCAGATTCGGAGCGCTGCAACTTGATCTTTCGGCAATCGATCAGTGTCTCTCAGCTCGGGGTTTCTTTAGCTTGAGGCTTTGCTGTAAGCAGTGAAACCATCTTCTTCTCCTTCTCCGTGTTTTCTGTTTCTAATTCTGGGGAATTCCTGGGGAATCAACTAAATCAGCTGCTTGTGTATGTATTTTGTGGCTTTTGTTCGTGTATAGATCTGTATTGGGTGTAGATCGTTGTCCGCTGTGTGGTAGCGGGAGAAATGATGATGACTAAAGACAGTGGGTGTTTTAGGAATCTCGCGTTTGTGCTCTTGTTTTCTGAAAAATTTCGTCAGTTGCATTGTATTTGCTGGTCTTTCAGTAACAGTTCGTTTACTTATGGTGCGAATGATCAAGAAGGTTTAGCAATTTCGGAGTTTATCGTCCACTCTGGGATTCTTGATGCGTTAAAGAAAGCACTTTTGTTGTTCTCTAAATGGGAGAATGGCGAATTTCAGTGAATCCATGCTACTAATGAATCAGAGTGAAGAACATTGTGCATCTTTTTTGTTAGTCCCTTCTTTCGTGATAATCAACACAGATTCTATAGGGGAATGGACACTAGGCATGTAGACGTACTGCACTCTTGCATCTTTTATCAAAATGGTCAAGTTATTCCACAATATGATCATCGTCGTCTGAAATTTCTCCATGTCGGGGCCATCCGGCGAGTTAGGCATCACTGTGTTGCTTAGTTCTGAGATACTGTTTACTTTTCTTATATATCTGGAGGATAACAGATAATCTCTGTATGGAAACACTGAACCTAGGCTATCTGATTGTTTGCACCTACTGGATCTTGGAGAGAGGGGCTATTTCAGGACTACCCTTTAGATAATCTAGCACAAGTGGATTTTCCAGTCCAAGTGATTAGTTTGTTTTTATGTTACTTTTGGAAATCATGGTATTTACATGTATAAATGCTCTTGTTTCATGTGTTCAGGATATACATACTGTGAACAAGAAGTTCTGAGAACACAGTAAACCAAAGCGAGCATTCAATTCTTTCTGCTGGTTTTGCTCATCCATGCTCCAGTTTAAAGCTTGCTCGGTCCTCCTAGGCATTGTGTATTTGCTTTTGTATTTGCTCCGGACTTAGCTGTGGCTAAAAGATAATTGTCAATGTCTTTTCAGTGACATCACGTGGAGGCTCTAAATTCTAAGTTAAGTGTACATGGATGGGTTTGATTTCCTTAAACTAGCTTGCCACCGTGACTAGCATCGTAGTGCAAGGATGCCTCCGTGGTGGGGGAAGTCATCCTCCAAGGACGCTAAGAAGAAAACTAACAAGGAGAGTTTCATTGGTACATTTCATCGCAAAATCAAAAATCCTTCTGATGGAAAAGCGAACATCAGATCAGGAGGATCACGTAGACATTGTGACACAGCCTCAGAGAAGGGATCATTATCTCGAGCAGAATCGCGATCACCTTCTCCTACGAAGGCAGTTTCCAGATGTCAAAGTTTTGCTGAAAGGCCACTTGCTCAGCCACTTCCACTTCCTGGTCCTCACCCTGCAACTGTAGGTCGTACAGATTCTGGGATCAGTGTTCCAAAACTTCGGTCAGATAAAGGCCCCAAACTGTTTCTACCTCTCCCCAGACCTGCATGTATACGGAGCAAGGCAAATCATGCTGAATTAGATGGAGACTTGGTTACCGCTTCAGTTTCCAGTGAGGGCTCCATTGATAGTGAGGATCCGGTGGACTCCCGGCAGCCTAGTCCCTGTGCGACTGACTGTGATAATGGGACCAGAACTACTGCGTGCAGTCCTTCCAGGCAAGCCTGTGTCTAGCATTTACAATTTTTTTTTTTTTTTGGTTGGAAACAATCACCATAGTTTGGTTGGAACATTTGTTTTTTCGCTCTAATTGTTTATCTGTGTACCTCCCTGCTTATAGAATGAGTCTGTGTTTTGAAAAAATATTTTCTATTCTGTTCTCTTAGATTGATATTCAAGGATCAGAAGCCTACTGTCGCCCATATAAGTCCAAGAGAAGCCAGAAGACCAGCTAACCTTTTGCTCAGCAATCATGTTTCCCCTGCATCACCCAAGCAGAGACCTTTAAACAGTCATTTGCCAAATCTGCAACTTCCATACTCCGGGACTTTATATAGTGCTCCAGACAGCTCCATGTCCAGTCCTTCCAGAAGCCCATTGAGAGCGTTTGGCACTGATCAAGTTGTGAATTCAGCTTTCTGGTCGGGAAAGCATTATACAGATATTACGCTACTCGGCCCTGGCTCTGGCCAGTGTTCCAGTCCAGGTTCTGGTCACAACTCTGGACACAATTCTATGGGAGGTGACATGTCAGGACAGTTGTTTTGGCAGCAAAGCAGGGGCAGCCCCGAGTATTCTCCCATACCGAGTCCACGGATGGCTAGTCCTGGGCCTAGCTCTCGTATTCATAGTGGTGCTGTAACACCTACACATCCCAGGGCAGGAGGGTTGTCCATTGAGCCACAGACAACCTGGCCTGATGATGGGAAACAACAAAGTCATCGGCTGCCTCTTCCTCCAGTAGCAGTTTCAAATTCCTCACCTTTCTCTCATCCAAATTCTGCTGCTACATCTCCTTCAGTGCCACGGAGTCCAGGAAGGTCAGAAACTCCAGCAAGCCCCGGTTCACGGTGGAAAAAGGGAAAGTTGCTTGGTAGAGGCACATTTGGGCACGTGTATGTTGGCTTTAATAGGTAATATTGTTACATCCAGTTGCTGTCATAGGTTTAACCCCTTACACACAATATGAGCTGATGATAATTCGATTAGACTAGGGCTGATTTGAACATTGAGAACGTAGACTCAGAATAGTTAAGATGAATATTTAGAGTCATACAAATGTGAGCATTTGATGTTTGACTCTTGCAGTGAAAGTGGGGAAATGTGTGCAATGAAGGAGGTTACGCTCTTTTCAGATGATGCTAAATCAAGGGAAAGTGCAAAACAGTTGATGCAGGTAATTTAATCATATTCCGTCCCTCTGTGACGTCTGTTGGTTCTTATAAATTTTCTTGCATGTTCTGGACCATCATAAGCCTTTGAAACATGCTATTGGGCTCTGCAGGAAATTGCTCTATTGAGTCGGCTACAGCACCCAAATATTGTGCAGTATTATGGTTCAGAAACAGTATGTTCATAATTCAGTTCTTTCCTTTCTTTTTGCTAGGCTTGATGCCAATACTCCTCTATTTTCGAGGTGCTGATGTAATAAAGTACAGTTTTTTTCCTGACTAATGAAATGGCATTGGTGGGGTCTTTTTGTACTGGATGTATTTAGAAACTTCTGATATAATGGTTGAGCAGGTGGACGACAAACTCTATATCTACCTGGAGTATGTATCTGGTGGTTCAATTTATAAGCTTCTCCAAGAATATGGACAACTCGGTGAACTCGCAATTCGCAGTTATACTCAACAAATATTGTCAGGTCTTGCTTATTTGCATGCTACGAATACTGTTCACAGGCAAGAACTAGCTCTTTCTAATTTGACTACGCCAAAGCAGAAGCTTCTTTTCAGATTTGCTTGACCATCTTTCTTCTGCAGGGATATAAAGGGAGCTAACATACTAGTAGATCCGAATGGCCGTGTTAAATTGGCAGATTTTGGGATGGCAAAGCATGTGAGTGAAAACATTTACTGTACTTGATTAAGCTAATTGCATCGATGGAGCCATGTGTTTGTAGAATATGTTAGGTGAAAAGAGAGAAAAGAATGGCGGCAAGTATGTACTCGGATGAGTTATTAGCACAATACTCGTATGGTTCTTCATAAATTGTTATGTTTGTTTGCGTGATGTGAATCACTCATGCCTGGTATTTATTTGTGCTTTTGCTAAAGGGCCGCCATGGCTTGGAAGTCACCTTTGCTAATACGATCTCCATTATATTTAATTTTGCAGATAACTGGACAGTCATGTCCACTTTCTTTTAAGGGAAGCCCGTATTGGATGGCCCCTGAGGTAACTTACTCTCTATATTAGCATCTCAATCACAAAATCTTTGTTCGTCGATTTTTCTAAATTAATTGTTTAAATTGGATATCTGGCCCAGGTTATAAAGAACTCAAACGGTTGCAATCTTGCTGTTGATGTATGGAGCCTTGGATGCACTGTCTTGGAAATGGCCACAACAAAACCACCTTGGAGCCAATATGAAGGGGTTGGTCACTCAGAAAGATGCTTATAAAATTGAACCCCAAATTTTTGAAGTTCCACATTGAAGGTGAATGATGTTTGTTTGCTTTTTGTGTGATGCATAGGTTGCTGCTATGTTTAAGATAGGGAATAGCAAGGAACTCCCAGCAATTCCAGATCACCTTTCTGATGATGGAAAGAATTTTGTGAGGCAGTGTCTGCAACGAAATCCACTACATCGTCCTACAGCTGCTCAACTTCTAGAGCATCCTTTTGTGAAGTTTGCTGCACCACTTGAAAGATCGACTTTGGGGCCTGATCCTTCAGATCCACACATTGGGGCTACAGTTCCAACGAAACCTATGGTAGTTTCTCTGACTAGCTTATTTGCAAATAATGGGCTGAAACTAGGAATTTTTGTGGTACCTTGTTTTCCTTACACTTTGCACCATAGTGGGTGCCGCTTCATTGGGCGATGCTACCTCATTCTTCTGATGCTGTCATTTGAGCTGTGAATCTCCTGTGGAAGAATCATTGTTTCCCCCTTGCAGTGCAAGATTGTGCGTCCATCTAGTCGAAAGGATGAACAGCATTGCTCTCTAGGATGCATTATGTGGTTCATTCTGATATCTGCTGTGAGGTGATAAAAGTGTCAGTATGGCCATACTGAATCAGAGTTTTCTGTTAGGAACTTGATATTTATGATTCGTAGTAGGAATTTCAGAATTGTAGTTTTCAGTAGATCATACTATACGATTTTCATGGTGCTTGAAAGAGCTGCAACAGACCACTGTACATGTTATGATGCTTTGAGATAATGTAAATGGACTAGACGCAAAAGCAAATAAGGGTTGTTCAATAGCGTGGATTCTTATGAGAATAGAGAATGAAAGGAACCAAAAGCTCATCCAGCTGTTTAATGATCATTATCAAGCAGTTTGTAGAAATATCAGGACTTCTCGATGTTCATGTGATGAACTCTGTGACAGTCTTATCAAGGCCTTTAGGACCCTTGTAATTCTTTTTATGCTTTTATTGGGTACAAAAATGGTGCTTCCTCAAAGATGGTTGAATTATGAGATGACTTTACCAATCAATTATATTTTGCAGGGCATTGGGCAGCAAAGAAACACTTCCTCTTTTGAATCTGATAGACTCGCAGTCCATTCATCTAGAATAATAAAACCTAGTCCTCATGTTAGGTTTGTCTCTCTCTCTCTCTCTCTCTCTCTCTCTCTCTCTGAACACGCTTGCAGAAGCACATTAGAGTATATATGTGTATCCATTACGAGTATTTGTTGAGTATAATTCCCTATAGCATTTTGCTTCTAATGTGTCTGGAAGCAACAATATAGTTTGTGACGAACTTTTTTCTAATCTGTCATCCCAATCACAGTGATGTGCACATTCCAAGAAACATATCATGTCCAGTCTCACCCGTTGGAAGCCCTCTTCTACCTGCAAGGGCACCACAACATTTCAACGGAAGAATGTCGCCTTCGCCAATTTCTAGCCCACGAACTGCTTCAGGCTCATGCACTCCTTTAACAGGTGGTAGTGGTGCTATCCCATTTCATCAGATGAAGCAATCATTTTACCTGAATGAGGGAGGTGGAAGCTTTCCAAAGCCCTCAAACAGTCACTACATTGGTGGGTCCCCTTACCATGACACGAACCCAGAAATCTTTCGGGGGTTGCAGCTGGGATCTCAGATCTTTCCAGAACTATCATCCTCTGATAATGGTGTTGTGGGAATGCCATTTGGGAGGTCGCCTCCTAGGGAATTACGTGATGGACAGTCGATATTGGCAGATCGCGTGTCTCAACAGCTCCTGAGGGATCATGTGAAGGCGAACCTGACCCTGGATCTTGGTCCCAGATCTCCATTGCCTAGCCGGATCAATGGTGCTTGACTCAATGTGTTTTTGCTGAATCATCCAATAGTTCATCTCACTTGCCTGGTTAAACAGGATTATCTGTGTTCAATTGGTGAGATACTGAGGGAGCTATTTTTCGGAATAAGGATGCTAGGAGGTTTTAGAATTCCTGGAATAAGAGCTCAAGAGATGTGTTACTATCGATTGTCCAAATGCAAGCTGGGGTGAGCTATTTGACAGAGTTGGCGCACGCAAGCTGGAAGGGTCATTCCTCTTGGTGTAAAAAGTGGTACCGTACACTCTTTACTCTTTTGAAAGTAAGAGTATGAATAGATGACGATCAATCAACAGGAGGCGCTTTTGGCTCATGCGACAGGATTTTGAAAACGGTCCATCATATGAGAATCTCTTGGGGGAACAGGTTTGGTAGGTCGCCATGCTAAACTAACGAGAAGTTTCAGCTGGTAAATCATCCAGCTTTCGGACTAATTTTTTGGGGGTCCACACTTATGTACAGATAATGGTAAGCTCAGTCGAGGTTTTAGAAGTTGCTCGGGAAGCAGCTGCGGATTTGTCGAGCCTGCAAAGTCTTGCTTATTATCATTGGCAAAGCCATTTCACTTGTATGTAACACCATATATCACTCTGTACCATTTCTTGTATGTACAATATGACCCCAGATGAATTAAGAGATCAGATTTCATTCTGTTTGTTAAGATAAATCAACCATGCATCTGACCGGTTTCCGCGTTTTGGGAAAGAGTCGAGGCGACCTAGATGGATTCTACAAATGCGTTGCATTTGCTGACTGTTTTGGAAGGAAATTACATCCCTATAGTGAAATTTTCGGACATTAAGTTGCTGAGAATTATGACAAAAAAAATAAGTTGCTAAGGGAATTGAAAAGTTGTTATCTTATAAATTATTCTGAGTCCTGGAACCAAATCCACAACTTGGGTCAGACCCATAGGATTCTGCAATTTGATGCTTTTTCTAACTCAAATAAATTGAGTTAAAAGTATCAGCATATAAAGTACTCGTCTTGACTTCTATCTTCTTTTCATATTGATTGTTTCAAATATATCACTTTAAGAATTGAATTTTACATGAAAACTTTCACTTTAGCACCGAATACTAGTGAATAGGACGTACTGTCCCTGGAATACTGATAAGTATTCAAAATAGAAAAAAAAAATTATAGTTCTTGATAGATCTGGATTACGTATAGTCAGTACTTTGAAAATTAAAATACTTGAGAGGGGAGATCTGAGCAAGAGTTGACACTAATGGTGTTCAAATAATCTTTCAGCCAGCTTGTAGAATCGTTTAGAGATCAATGTCGATACACGCAAAGCCGTAGCCATCAATGCAACCACACCGCTGACAAAGTTTCAGCTTATCATCAGCACAGCTTGCTGTTACTAAGTTACATCTCTCAATCCATGGTCACGGATTGAAGTTGAAGTCGCTAGATAATACGAAAAGCTTAAGGAATCCTTGTGTTCCGTTTTCCAGCATAGCAGTGCAAGGCGGATCCCAAATGCATCACTTGACCAAATTCATGCTAAAATCCCATAGTTTCCTGGCCAACTCAACGTCTTTGCCCTTTGAGGACATCTCAGCCAAGTTACTGTCCGAAAAGTATTCACCACCGACACCCTTGACTTGAGGATGCAGCGCCACGTAGCATGTCGTTGCAGCCCCCTACACAATCGGTCCGCAGAAAATGGAGAAGGAGATTACACTTTAAGCCAACAAAAATCACTCCATACTAGGAGAAAGTACCCTCATACTGATCACTTCATCCGCGCAACTTACTGACAGAATCTAAAAGCATGCCGTTCACAGGCATTCAGGAAATTAAAAAAAAAAAAAAAGAACTGCTGGGAGAAACAGTTCCTGTCTGTTCTACAGCTAAACACATAATCAGTGACATGGATTACTAGCTCCAAACGATGCATAGTCATGGAGAAGGGTACATAATACACATTAGCTATGACAGATGGGACTTTTCTCTATACAGATTTACCTGCTGAACACTATTGAACAAAAGTTTTCCAAGTCCTGCCATAAGACCTGCACGAAACCAAAACAGAGGGCCAAAGCTAGATTGGCACGAGCTGAAAGGATGTACTTGATTTTTTGCCAATTCAGCAATAATACTTGACGCAAAACAGATGCAAAATGCATTTTAAGTAAGTCTCACATTGAAGGAACTTAGAATAGAAAGGAAGTCAGGATATGCCTCCAAAACCAAAAAGAAACAAAGGAGAGCAACGTAACATTAACCCACAAA
This sequence comes from Rhodamnia argentea, assembly GCF_020921035.1. NCBI lineage: Eukaryota > Viridiplantae > Streptophyta > Magnoliopsida > Myrtales > Myrtaceae > Rhodamnia > Rhodamnia argentea. Next base: position 11,391,038 of record NC_063159.1, on the reverse strand, counting down.
CTCTGACCAAAAAAAAAAAAATAATTCACAAAGAAGCAAGACATGGTTATTGCTAGTTGTTGAAACAACTTAAGAAGCATCACCCAGATGCTCAGAAACTTAACAAACGCAGAAGCAAGCATTATGAAAAGCATGAAACACAGTAGATCAGCACTAAAAATATACAACACTTCCTGGTGCATGCATAACTCACTCCTTTTTTACCCTTCTCTCCTGAGTAAATGTTCTCTTTTTGCACAGAAGATACATGATTTTTCATCCCCAGGGTGTCAAACTTCCAATCAAATAGCAAAGCACTCTCTCAATCAAACTTCCAATCAAATAGCAAAGCACTCTCTCAATCCTTTAATTTTAACATGGAGCACATGAGCAAGCATAGAACTCAAACTTAGTCAGATGTCAAGTCAGAGATGCAGTGGAAATACCATTGGATATAATGTTATGTCGGAAAAGATTTGTAGCGATTACTCCAGGGTGGAGAGAATTGACAGTCATATTCACCCCATCTTCCTGCATAATATTGAAAACATTTCAATATCCAGCAGTATGGCATAAGCAAAAACAAACAAGTCCTCAGCAATCCATCTTTGTCGTGACTCTGACGCACCCTTCTTTTACTTCAACAGAAAACTGTGGTTCATTCACAGAGAGAATTTAAGGAAGATTGTCATCCCAAGTACTATTAGGGTGATTTCTCTACAGATTCAAGACTAGATTCATGATGCTATTTCTGATTCCAATGTTTACCGAACGGAAAGGACAACTCAGGCAGGACTAAGAAATTATTATTTGACCGAAATTTTCCCGCATAAAGCAGAAGAAGTTGATGCAGCAAGTCTGAGAACTTCCCTGATCAATATGCAAGGTAAAAGGGTGAATTTAATAAGTAGAGATGTTCCCTAAATTTATCGCAAAAACTTAAGCTCATATAGGGCCTCTAAGTCAATTTTACAATTGAATAGCATCTTTCATCTGATGGACATCCAAAGTTTTCCAGGAAATATCCTTCATGGGAGCCAAATACAGGAATATAATGGTTTATAAGCTGTTTGGAAGTCATGCTCCATTCAAGTCTGTGCACTTAATATATGAAAAAATGGTCAACACTAAACAAACGGAATCATAAAGCGAAATCAACACCAATAAGGGAAAAGGTCAATGTGTGGCCATGCTCATGACAGGACACAGCAAGGCTGAGTGTAGAATAGATCACTTGCTGCCCCAAAAAGTATTGACTAAACTAACAGCTACTCTTCTACTCTTTTATTTTTCCAACTACATTATGGAAAGTCCCATCTAAATGCAACTAAAAGAACCACTTACCTTCAACTGCCTTGCTAGCTCGTTAGCATGGAGAATGTTGGCTAGCTTTGACTGTCCATAGGCCCTGTATCTGTTGTACCTATACAAGAGAAGTGAATGCACAGTTAGGAAGATGTAAAACTAATGAAAAGAGGCTTCTCAAAAAGTCACCCTGGAAAATTGTTTTTGCTCCATCAGTCCTTTTTTGGAGATTTCCTAGTTCATGGCATCGAGAAAACCGCTAGATGTACCACACCGCCTTAAACGAACCTGGATAACTCCAAATGGAGTGAAAACCCCTTTGATAGTGAGTTCATATACCAAGTAAATTTCATATTACTTCATTCAGGTTCAGTGGCGAGCAGTGATTTAAAAAGATGAGAAGGTGTCTTTAGTAGACAAATAGTCCAACCTCCAGTATTCATGGAAAACAGAAGTGAACAGCACACCGCTGAGCCACTTGTTCCACGAGGCTGTTGATATAGAGGAACCGCGCATCATTGATCATCTTTGCTGGAGTACTAAAAGAAACTTCATTGCTTACCCTGATTTGTCATTGATTTTATTGAAGCGGATGCCTTCATTGTATGTCAATTGGTGACCCTGTGAAGACACATTCACAATTCTTCCTTCCCTGCTACTTTTACGAGCTGTTTTCTTCATGTTATCCAGTAAAAGACTTGTCAAAAGGAAATGCCCTGCAGAGAGAATTCAGCAGAGCCAGAGGAGATGCAGAAAGCTTAAATGACCATTTTAAATATGCGTAAATGCCCAAAGCTTGATAAAATGCAGCAGTTGATAGCAGAAGGCATGCCATCATTGAGGAAATTTCGCATTCAGAAACTAGGCACGTTACCCATAAACAATAAAATGCATGCCATTTTACCTATGTGATTTGTGGCAAACTGCAACTCTATGTTGTCTTTTGATAAGATGAATGGTGTTCCCATAACTCCTGCATTGTTACTTTCAGATAGAGAATTAAGTAAGAATGAGGAGAGGAGAGAATAGTAGTTCATTCCTGAATGCATGTGAACCTACCAAAGGATCTGATTTGTCTGCTTTCCCTCTCCAATGTTATTGTTTGAGTTAAACTTTTCGAGGGTGTTGAGTGGAGGAAAAAAGATATTTTACCATGGAAAAGAACAGAGGAAGTCTTATATTTGAATCTTTCTTACATGAGGATGTTTAGTGGACGACCGGATGAATTGAAGTTGGATGCAAATTTCCTGACAGATGCCATTGAGCTGAGATCCAATTCCATCGCATCTAACTTAGCACTAGGTATTTCCTTCACTATTTCTTCTCTGGCATCACGACCAGCAGCCATATTCCTGACACCCATGACCACATTCACACCGCGCAGTGCAAGAACACGAGCAGTTTCTCTACCTATGCCACTAGATGCTCCTGCAGTTGGGATATCAATTACATGAAGGAGCGAGAATCAATCATCATGCCCAAGAAAACATCATGCTCCTCATTCTACGACATCGCAAGATGCTGCCATCAAGCATAGTTCTAAAGCACCAAAACAAGCACGCACACAATCGTTGAAATTATAGAGGACTAAACAATGACACCACCTCTAAAGTCCGAACAACCAAATTATCAGAATATAAGCAGCCATTTGTCCTTTTCTAGACACCCATAGGTCACCTGCTCGCCGCAAAGAGTAATCAGACAACAAAAGCTCTGTATGATCGACCAGACAAGACTACACAAAATTGAAGCATAAGGCGTGAAAGCTATGGCGCGAAAGAACAAATTCCACATCGAACGGACGAAAGCCAGGGAAAAGTCTTGGCGACAGGCATTAGGATAACAAAAGGTTTGAGTGTTTATCTGAGAAGAGTGAAAGAAGCGACCAGTGACGATGGCGGTGAGACCAGAGCCGTCGATTCCATGAGTGACCTCCTCGGCCGTGGAAGAAGATGAGAAACCCGACGCTCCCCTTCGCCAGAACCACCACATTATGCGCAACCCAGCACGCTTTGTCAAAACCGCACAAACTTGATGGAGGAACTCAGAGAAAGCAGAAGCAAGGGAAAGTGAGAATTCTCGGTTTTGTTTGGTGGGGCTCTGGGATTGTAATTAGTGGAGTAAAAGGCGCCAAGTTGTCAGCTTTAGAGCGTAGGAGTCGGCCATGGAAATGCTGGCAACGCACGCGGCCAACACTCTCCACGCCACCGTCATTTTCAAACGGATATGACTGTCGATATACCTCTGCGCTTTTCCTTTTTTTGTCTACTGCCTAATCACGTACATAATCTTGCACCATAAGCAAATGGGGGACTAGACCAAGCTATTGCTGGCAGGTAAATCAGCAGCATACACCGCCCAAAAACCATACCCACCCTTCACATACGAACAACAAAATCAGTCCTATGGTAGTGACTTTCATATGAGTACCGCATGACCGCCTCGTGTCGTAAGATATATCAGATCTTACAACAAGCGAAATCCTTATTTTTGTGTTGTTGAAATATGAACCTAAAGACAAAGTACTCGCAACCGAAATGAACAGTTCCCTTCTTAGTGCCCGCACTTAAATGCCGGCACTCAATTAATAAGGCTGGCATGCTACTTAACATATTGGCATAAAGTATTGTCCAAGTCTACGATACTTGGTTGTGAATTTCTTTTGTCCAAATAAAAAAACTAGTTTATAGTAAAAAAAAAAAATTATCGGAGTTCATTGTAGAATTTGAAGGGCCTTCTTTACGAACGAAATATAATTATACATACCCAAATGAATTCCACCGCCTGAATGAGTTTTGCATGGTTAAGAATAAAGTTGCAAGTATCATGTTCCGACAAAAATTAATGACTTTTAAGTGACATAAATTCAGCAAAACGCGACATATAAGAAAACATGGCATTCTACCCACGAAGCAAAAGCCCGAACCAAACGAAAACTCAGCCGTAGGTCTTGATCGCGACTTCTTATGGCACAGGCAGCTCAAGTAATTCAGTCCCATGGCCCTTCATTATTTATACAAACCCACTTTCCATGATCTGAGAAAAACCGCAAAGATCCCATGCAATATAAATTCATTTTATACATCCTTGACATTGTAATACGCAGCATAGTACTTTTTGAAGGCCTTGGGCATATACACCGGCAACAAGAAGGCGAACAGATTGAAGCACCACAACGCCATGTTCGCCGCCGCAAGGATCCTCCCCACGTATACCCTCCTCGCCGACCCACCGCGGTCGCCGCCCTCCTTCCCGAACTCACTCTCCAACCACTCCATCAGCGTGAAGATCCTCCTCGCGTTGTACGACACCGGAACGAAGACCCGGATCGGTGTGGAGAACCGCGCCGAGAACGCCACGCCCTCCATGAACACCTGTCTCGGTGGCGGACGCAGAAGTTTAAATTAAGTACAAGAGATTAAAAAAGGGTTCCTAGGAAATAGTGGATCATTTCTGGGTCCGATGCTGACCTGGCTTGCCAGGAGGAACAAGTGTGGAGCGGCGGCTGCGATGCCCTCCTTGTCGCCCTCGTAGATGCCCTCGAAGATGTAGGCGATGGGGAGGAAGAGGCCTATGACGGCGGCGAAGGAGACGTAGAGGCGGAGGACCCGGTTCCTAGGGTTGAACACGGTGGGCTCCCGGCCGGGGCCGAGGCAGGGGAAGGCGACGACGGAGAGGACGTAGATGTAGACGAGGGAGAGGACGAGGAAGGCCAGGTCCTGGAAGCCCACCAAGCCGCTGGCAGCGAGGACGACGATGACGGCGAGGGAGTTGAGCTGGCGGAAGCTGAGAAAGCCGCTCTTGATGGTGGTGGAGGAGGGTGGTGTGGTGGGGTGTCGCCGGTCGTCTTTGGGGAGGCTAATGTCGTTGATGGGACCAACGCCGCCTGACATTGTTGTGGCCTTGTGATGTCGGTATGGTAAGAAAATCAGGGTGGTCCAATTGTGGAGAAATCAGTATAGATCAAAGCATTACGAGCAAGGTATCAGCATCTCTATGGGACGATTATGCAGAGAAGCGAGAGCAAGTGTTCTCTCTCTAGTCAAAGAGGTTAGGAGAGGACGGATAAGGGGACGGGGCATGAGGTGCAGAGAGCGCACAAGTGGCAACTTCTCGGACGAAGGGCTTCAGCAACGTGGCGTTTAACTGTACTCGAGCGAGCAGTCATTGGACTTCTGGACGTAATTCGACTTCACACCTGTATTTTCACGTAAGCAGATGTCATATTCCTTTGAAGGGCTTGTCCAAGTAGAGAATCAATAGGAAACAATACGGGTTATCAACCTGTTGAAGGCAACCGATACATTCGGTTACTTCAGTTACGGAGTCACAATTTAAACAAACCAGATAAAAGGAAAAGAAAACCAGCCTCCCAATCCAAGGCGAGCAGTAATAGACCGCCTCGCGAGTCACTACAAAGACCAGATTGTGATCGAATTGCACGAGTCACATCCCAAAGTTGTAAAAGAGATTGCACGATCAAAGATGAATCTTACTAGTTTCATGCAATGGGACCAATCGAGGAGGCAGATTACACAAATCACGCATCCAATTGGTTTATTCTTTTTTGGGAGCAATTCACAACATTCAAGTTTGTAATGCTTTTCATTCTCTGTCGCTCTGTCCTTGGCCTTGAATCAGATAGCACACAGAGAAAGAATGATCGAGGGGGGAGAGAGGAACAGCAAAAATTGGTGCCAATAAGATCTTCTCAATGGCACTGGACTGGCCTATGTTTATTCCAGAAAGATAGAAGAAACAATGAAAAACTTTCTGTGTCATTTTGCTGCTATGCGACGAAGAGAAAGGACGGAAGTATAAAACAAATTTCCGGCCAAACCAACCTTGAATTACGACACAGAAGACCATCGGTAAAACTGGAACCTCTGCTGAGAATACTAGTCTGGGATAATCACTGCACACCTGTATCATAAAATATGCTACCTCCAAACTATGTACCACCTCTTTGTTTAGGAATGTACTTTTTCTTAAAGCTCTTGTCGAGTCTCTCTCTATTGCCAACTTTAGCAATTCCAGATGCCAAAGACCCAAAATTACCACCATTTACTATCCGGTTCTCTGCATTACCAAGAATGCTGCGTTCACCAAATTCTGGAGATCCTTGGGAGTCAGTTTGGGTCTTGGGGGATCCCGGAGGTTCAGATTCGGGAAGCAAGAGCAACTTTACATGGTCTGCTGCAATAGCTTCCTTCCATCCTGCAAGTTCAGACAAGGAAAAATCCATCTTAGAAGCCCCAGCAAAAGGATTATCAATGACAGACATAATACACACATAAAAAGAGCCATTTGTTCTGACAAATTGATATCTAATAGTATGCTAAACTCACTCTCCGCAAGAAAAGCCTGTGCAGACTGGCTCGAAAACTCCAAGTTTCCTGGATTTCCTGCCCGTGCAGAATGGCTCGAAAACTCCAAGTTTCCTGGATTTCCGGCGACAACCTGTGCTGAACTGTCCTCATTTCCGTGATCACTACCATCAACTCTAGCTGATATAAGCAGGTTTTCGTCAGCGAGTGTTTGACAATCATCCTTTACAGCAGCATTCTCATCGACTTCAGAAGCTCTATTGCCATTCTCAATAACAGAATCCTTGACTCCATTTCGGCTCACTGGCCTCCAGAGCTTGCCCCTCGGCTGGTTAGTGACGCATTGGAGAGTGTCAGGCCTGCCGGATAGTGAATGAATGTCCTGCTTCTGAACTTGGCGTTCTACTCTATAGGCATTTTCTATCTCAACCAGATTATCTGAATCTTCTGGGCTACAAGGACTTCGAAGAGCAACAGCTATAGAGCCAATCAAAAGTTCGTGTTTCTTATCAAGCCCAGCAGGGCTGAATGCTTCATGGACTCTAAGTTTCAAATTCTTGTCTTCTTTCTCAGGTTTTAATTTTCTACTCCATACTTTCTTGCTGCTGAGTGGATAGGCAGCTCTTGAATCCTGGTTTACATGCTTATGCTTGAACTCAAGCTTAGATGAATTGGATCCATGGAATTCATGCAAAGCACCAGATACTGGACACTGTTTTCGAGGTACATGCCAACTGGTAATTCGTAGGTGTTGATGGCCGCCTCCAAGAGCCCTTTGCGGTTCAACAGTCTGAGAGCTACTGAAGTCTGAATAATCACTGCCAAGCTCAGCTTCATTCTCAAAGTCTGGCCCTTCTTCAGAATCTGGAAGCTGGGGTACTTCGAGCGATGACGGTACAGGATCTGAAGGTGCATCTGTAATGCGAATGTCCAATTCTAATGAACTCAAATTTCCGGGGACATCTGACGAAGCTTCATTCTCTGTTATATCAAAACTATCCTCCAGATTAACCTTCTCCCCATTCTTTTGATCCTTTGCTTTCTGTTCTTTCTGCCTAAGCCGTTTTTGTCTCTTTCTTTCCAGAATTTCAGCTTGCCTACAGTCATCATAGCAAATTGTGCCATATTAGATGAGGATCTACCTTCGACAACTTGACCACTTAGATGAGAAACTTCCTCCGACAACCACCTCACCCACAACAAAAAAGGAAAAAAGCGGAAGCAAAAGAACCTCAACAAAATGCACAAAGTTCGTCTAGTGTGTAATTAATGATGAAAAAGCAACCAAGCAAGGATTACAACACCTATTAATTTTTCAAGTCACTCCTATGACTCAAAAACATATCATGCATTGAAAGCCGCATAGAATGGTTGGGAAAAAACAGACCTGAGTTAGAAACGTGATTCCCACATTAACTAAGGTCGAAGAAAGAAGAATGGCATGATGAACAACCAAAAAATATTCAAGTGATACTGATAAGCTGAAGCAGAAAATGACTCCAAAATTTAGCAAAGCCGAAACAGTACAGCAAAGTAAACAGCCAAAGACATAAATATCAAGCACAGCACACCTTCTCTGAGCAGCTTCTTCTTCTTCCACCAGCAACTTCTGGAACCTCAATGCTTCAGCATCTTTATCTGCGAGCCATGCTTCAACCTGAGCACAATCAGAAATCACAGAAATTAGACGATTGCCCCTGTATTCCACATCAATGACAACTCTCAGAGTGTTCTGGAAATTTCAGGAATGACTAACATGTCCAATACAGTGATGAAGATTGCAAACGAGCACAACCAGTAAATTGAAAAGATAAAAGAAAACTCATTCTACCAGTTTTTGTTCCAACATGAAACACGTGAATGCAACCAAGTTCTTTGTTTCCAGACCAATCTTTCCAACTTCCTTATCGAAAATGTATCTTTGCATCAACAAGGTCGGTCCACTTAAAAAGGTTTTTTCACTTGCATCGTCAAGGATGGCAAACAGCTCTTGGGAAGATAGAGGAAATCTCAAAGGCCTAGCCTGGATAATGTCCTGCAAGAGTATTACATCTTAGATAGAAGACTATTGCATGACAAGATTGAATCACACAGAATACAGGTCAGGGGCCAAAATAAATAAAGTTCCCTCACCAAAAGAGATGAACCAGCTTTTATGCAAAATTGCGGCATTACAGGAAATCCAGGCTTCCGTATCAATGATGCCAGAGACTTTATAACCGTAGCCCCAGGAACATCCTAAAATATTCACCAGAACTTGCGTTAAAAGGAAGATTACAGGAAAAAGAGAAATGAAAGCAGAAAGGAAGGCTTAGTAGATGTAGCACATCGTGCCACAAACGGTAACTCCTCAGCAAGAACAAAATAAAGAAATAGGAGGAAAAACAATGACGTGAGAAGAAAAAGAGGACCCTTAATTTAAACTATATGTATGCATGCAAAAATCAATGAATTTTAGCACAGATAAAGGAGATTAAGTGGTATTGGCGTATATAAAACTGTGCTGAGTGAACAACGCTCCATTAGTGGTTTCAGTTCGGCATATGGATATGTGGATTTGACACACACTACAAGTTCAATTCCAACAGCATCAAGTGCAAACAATCCCTCTTTTGGGAACTCACCAGAGTTTGGCTCACATCTTAGTCGTTTTGTGAGGTAATGAGGTATTTTGTGGGCTCAGAGTTTATCTACCTGAAGATGGCTTTACTGATTTTGTGAAAAATATGCTCTATGCAGCTCTATGATCACAGTACTAACAAATCCAACTTATCATCCTCCTCAATTTAATTGACAGAGAATGCTGTTATTCTATAGCTTTACCTCCATGGTAGAATTTTTCAGGGATACTATTTCCTTTGCTTCATCCGCAGATAGCTGCAGTAAGAATACCAAATGAGCTGGAGAAAACAAGAAAAAGCTACTCTATCATGCAACTTAAGCACCACAAGAAGAAAAAAGAGAAAAATATAAGTTATTACCTTATCCCAAAAAGCTCCTAGTAAATCTCTATTTTTGGAGCTATCCTACAAGATGGAAAACAAAAACCGTCGTAAAGCCAGAGGTTAAGTAAGGAAAACAGTGACTAAGCACAAAAGCAAATGCAGCATGTAGCATTTACAAAATGACAATTTCCTGAAGCTGTTAAGCAATAGAATACGCATCTGTAACTCAGCCTTATCAGATTTTAAACAGAAAAAGTAAACTCAACCTTATCAAGCTTTCTTAGCCGATGATGCACACGTATGTGCCTTCTGTAGTTAATCGATGAAAAGAATTCTCGATTGCACTTATCGCACTTCTGCATAGGAATCTTCAAAGGAGAGAGCAGTGGCCAACCAGGCAAATCTGAAACCAATAGACAGCAAAATATTTAATTTATACGATGAATTTCAACCTGGAGAGGGCAAAGAATACAGCGTCTCTGTTTAAGCTCCACTCTAGGTTTACTCATGCAGTTTTTCCTTCTCCCTCCCTCTCCCCTCCCTCCCTCCTCCCTCCTCGCTCTCGCTCTCTCTATCTATTATACACATGGTCATTCTGTGAGGGAGAAAAGCTAAGTGGCACAGGGAGGAGAAAAAAACCTCTAGTTTTACTTAGAGCAACAACTAAACCCATTGTACATAGTCTCTTGGTACGCGGAACAAGGCTCTGAACAAATTAACAGAAAGCATATACACGAAGTATAGCTCACTAGAGCCAACTTTGATGACAATTAATCTTTAACGATAACCAACACAGGTGATACCTTGATGATCTAAAGCATGAAGCAGCTGGATCCACTGGACTGGGCTATCCCCAGACCTTGGCAGCGACAGAAGAGGTTCTTTTCCTATAGCTTGCCGGATGAATGTGTTTAAAGAATCATTTCCGTCCTCCACTTTCATCCCATCAAGAGCGTTAGACGTTTTGACTTTTGCAACTGACATTAATCTAAACTGAGCCTGATGATGATTTCACTGTGAATAAGACAAAAAGAAAATCAGAAGAACCCAATATACTCAATTGCACAAAACAAAATCAAAGTTTTATATGTCCAGTTAAATGAGGAGCCCAAAGACAAATGTAGCCACAAATGCTTCTGTTTGACGTAAGAGCATTAAGCAGTGAATCACACTAGCTAGGCAGCACACTTTCTTTCATACACTCACACCCTATCAAATTCTATGTCCTTCAAATTGCCTGATGCATTTCAATACCACAACGCTATTGATGAGAAGTAGTTGTATTTCCTAGGAAATCCTAGGCAATATAGACAGGTTTCCATTCTTTACAAGGCCAAATCTTCATGCATGCACCATATACTAAATGGTGCATTATTCACTTATGAACTTCCAAATAATTAAATGGAAATGAACCCAATTACCACCAAACTTCTCAACCTACATCACAAATATTTCTATCATGCTACCGCTGACCTGCAAATTAGCTGCTATTCAAAAACCCATGCTGGAGAGAACTAATACCTCATTTAATAATTAAACAAGCAGCTTGAAGGACAAGCAACGGAAAAAAATTGTAACAGGAAAAGCCCCAAAAACTTAAGAGTCATCACCCTCACAACCAATGTGAAGTTATATGAAAATAACAGGGTACACTGGCACATAAAATTATGTCCCTCCCACATCATGATAAACTAAGATATGGCCATCAAATCTCCACAACCAATTGGCACAATACCATATCTGTGTGAAATGACAACTTATATAAATCCAAAGGCAAATTTAAAATCACTCAGTATTCACCAAAATTAACTTGAGCAACATCTCAACCAACCAGCTTTATATAAGATAATAAGCGCATAAAACCTTAGAGAACATCAAATCAGCTTGCTATCACGCAGACTCTAAGATTGAAATTAGACAAGAAACGCAAATCATATCTACATTAGGTATCATACCAATGAACCAGCCACGATTCAATAACCTCTATGCACGGCAAAGCTTATCAAATCGTAAAAATCTGGAGATTCTCTAATTCCTCCCTCTACTTATCCTCCTCCTTATTTTGTTCTTCTGACCGGCCGCAGAGAGCACAAAATTGATCGCACATCGTCAAACTAGATTGCCGGAGACCGAGCTAAGATAGACTATTTAAGCGCGCGATCTATGAGAGATAACTAACGCAAAAACGGAAGTAGGCAGATCGAGTACACAGAAAAAGCGATTTACGTAGAGCAGAGGGATCAGTTCACTCACCAGTCCGTACGAAGGATGGAGATCACTGAGCCGAGAGAGGCGATCAAGATCGGGACGGACCGGTGTTCGCCGGAGGAATGAGATTGGAAGTGTTCGAAGCGCGAGAAAACCGCCGGAAAGCGAGAGAAAGCGATCGGCCGAGCGCTAGCGAGTGAGGAGTTTCGAGGGAGATGAAAACATTTGTACGAGGGAATATAAAGGTGACTGACTGGAACCCTCCTCGGCAAGAAAAATGGGAAAAAAACTTTGGGAGAGCAAAAAGAAAAAAATGGAAAATCCATATTTCCTTAATTCTGACATGGCAAGTTCAGCTTCACGCGCGCTTCGGAGGAGGTCGAGGCACGCGCGTTGTGAATTTGGTGAGGGTGACGGATGGTCATGTTTGGTTCGTGCTCCCCCGTGCTGACGTGGAGTCCTGCCTTAATGCCCGCTGCGATCACGTGGTCAACGCTGACTCCGCGTGATAAATTGTCTGAGAATTTGTTTTGAAAAACAGAAAAAGAAAAAAGAGCGATTTTTTTTTCCTCTCTTTCAAAATGAGTACATAATTCTGAGGTGATTTTCGCATTTTGACTAATTCCTTTTGACCCCCCACGAACGTGGTACCTTTCTCCAATCGCCTTGCAATCCAACACCCTATCTTTGCATGTGTAGATGATAACGTCGGTGTCATTATCCCTTCAGCAAAATAAATCGGTTAAAAAAAAAAGTTGACTATGGTTACACAATTTTACCCGAAAATATGAACCAAAATTGACTGAATTGGGATCCCTTACCTTCTTATGATTACTTTACGATGGCAAGAAACGAAATTCAGTTCGCTCGCACTGCATAGAAATGAGAATTTTACTTTGGTCGTGAATATGGTACACAACTCAAAAGCACAGAGTACGTTGCCTTTTTTCCTCTATACGGTTTCTAGAAGGAAATGAAATAGCATCCGTTCTGTGAAATGGTATATCATTAACTTCATAAGGATGAGGTCAGGTTAGAAAAGGAGGTTGTATCGTGTATGCTCTACTGCCCTCTCTGTCCCAGCGCAATCCAAATCAAGGAGAAGTATTCGAAAGAACATTGTCGCCGAGAGGGAATTTATTTTGCCATCCTTTTCTAGAAAACGCAAGCTTCTATTGCAGGCATTAGATTAAAAAGAAAAATAACAGGGTTTAGAAAGGGCAAATGTGATGCTGTAATAACAGAACGATCCTTCAACCCTGCGTTTATGTTAAATGCCTCTACTGGCTTTTCGATTCCAGTACGAAGCGGACATGGAGCGCAAAATTAGCTGTCTTAAAAGTTGTAGCCACAGTCCACGAGTACAACGTGTAAGTGACAGTAATTCCCAGTGAGGAGAACGTAACAACTGACGGATGATAACTATCCCATTGATGGAAGTGAAAGAATTCTTTGTTCTGTACAACAAGATTTTTACAGACATCGGTATAACTAATCCGCATCGAGGCCCAAGGGATCGTATGAGAAGACTGTCGGTCGACAAACAGATGTACATGGAGGAGTAAAGATTTTACAGTAGCCCTTGCCATTCTTGAATTGCATGGAGAAGGCCGTGGTTCGGGACTAAGTTGTTGTGCTCCAACTTCAGATTGGTCATCGGGGACGTGTTATGACCGCTGTGCAACCATCCCTGGATTGCTTCAGCTTCATATGTAAATCCATCAGCCGCTATGAGTGGATCTTTCATGACTTCCTGAAAACTCATGGAGAACCGTTTACTCAGAAATTCACAAAGATGTGGACTGATGCATTTTTCCCGTTTAAATGCGGATGCCATTTTATCCGAATGATTAAACTCATGAGAGCCCCAATTACTACACCCTACCACATGGCAAATTATGTCTTATGACCAGATAATAGAGTAGTTGGACTTCTGTGCTTCTCTCACCCTTTGCAATTCAAAATTCTAGCTTCTCTGCCCAAATGAGTCACCGTAAACTATACACCTAATGCAAATGGAACAAGAGATGAGGCGCTCCATGACTAAATGAATGTAAAGTGTGTATCGAATCATTTACCTGTAAAATGGGGCAGACAAAATGAGAGGGCGCTTTGCCAGGCTCCTTCGAACGAGAACTTGATGCTGATTCAATAGACAAACCCCTTAATGACTCAATCACGCTGGAAATTTCCGATACAAGGTCTGGGCGGTCCAGCTTGTTCTGCTTGCAGCACCTCAAGCCCAATTGAGCCAACCATTTAGCTTGATCGAGTGGCCAGTCCCCAGCTGAAAAATCGACTACTCTATCAAAATTACCCTTATCTAGTGCACGTTTCACTTTTTCAACAATACTCAAAGCTGATCTTCCAGTTACAAGCTGTAACAAGATGATTCCAAAAGAATACACATCTGATTCAGGAGTAAGCTGTCCGCTCACTAAGAATTCCGGATCCTCGTAAAGTGAAGTGACCTCAGAATCACTCTTAGCATCTGATTTAGCAACCTTAGAATTTTCATACTTGGGAACTAAGCAATAGACGCCAAGGTCACCAACTTTAGCAACAAAATTGGCATTGAGGAGGACTTTGGACGGTTTTAAATTCCCATGAATAATTGGAGGTTTATGGGAGTGAAGGTAGACAAGGGCAGAGCAAATATCTGTGGCAATTTGGATTCGAATATTCCATGGAAGTGGGGCAGTTTTGCCTTTGCATGAAAGGCGTTCTTCAAGGCTGCCTGCTTTTAGGTACTCGTACACAAGTGACCGAGATTCTGGACAAGTTCCGATAAGTGTCACCAAATTTGGATGCCTCACCCTACTTAACACCTCTACCTGCAGTTGAATCAAGAAGCATATGTAAAATCAGTCCTAGTGCAAAATTTCAGGTGACTAAAATCATGGTCTCATTAGATGGTTTGAATGCTCGTTTTTTTTGAGAAAAAAAGGAAGACAATAGTAGTTGTTGATGCAATCAATTTACCCCGTGTTGAAAATCCACTGTTCCTGGAGAACCAAAAGAGGGCAGCATCCGTACAGCGACATGTAAATGTCGAAGTAAACCTTTATAAACAGTTCCATATTTTCCTTCTCCAATCCTTTGAGATGGGTCAAAATTGTGCGTTGCCTCAATGATCTCAGCAAAAGAAAAGGAGAGGATCTGTGGGCCACACAAGCTTGGAGTTCCCAATTGTGCTGATCTCCTTAGATCTCTTACATCTTTCAGGACATCTCGATGCTCTACACGTAGTTTGTCTCGTCTCTCCTTGAAAGTTTTCAAGAGTTCTGCAGCTGAAAACATCTTCTCCTCCAGCTCCTTCACCTGTAACTTGGATTCTTGAACTTGTTTCTCAAGTATTGAGTTCTGTTCTCGAACTGTTAGGACTTCTCTTGTTGTCTCATGGTACTCATTTTTCACCATATCCAATTCTTGTCCTTTGCTTCCCAGCATTTTCTCCAATTTCGTTCTTTCATTCACCTCCTTATCATATAAAATTGCCACTGATCGGCCCTGCATTGGGATGCAATGTGATACAGAATTAATCAACAAAGGCCTAGATCTTTAAGTAGTCTCGTACCTTCAAGGAATCCAGAAGGTTAACTTTTGCCCAACCGTCTAGTAAACCGGTAGCTGATTGTAAAATTTCTCAAGCGAAACAAAGCTGCTAACTAAGTAAGCTGAATTCTTCATTTATCTTCTTTAACAGACATATAGGTGCAAGAACTTAAAACCATCAGCAAAGCTTGAGCAAATTAAAATGGAAAAGTACAAGATGCAGAGAGAGAGAGAGAGAGAGAGAGATTGCCTTCATTCTAGCATCCAGTGCATTGTCTTCCTCCTTCCATCGCCTCAATGCCTCCTCAAACTCTTTTCGCCTGGAAATATTTGCATCCACGATTGCCTGTTCCAATCCACAGGAGAGGTCTACAGCAGGTTGCCCTTGAATTTTCTTGTTCTGACAAATTGACAAGTATGTTATGATTTACAAACATGATATAATTGTCCCGAGAAATTCTAATTGCATAGTTTATGGAAAGATACCCATAGAAGCAGGAGACGAACATTAATTGCCAAAAACAGTAGGGTTCTTATAAATCAACATTTGTCAGACGTCACAAGATTCAAATTCTTCACATGTAAAAACATCATGTTAAGACAATCAACAAAATGTACTATCACATTCTGCAATCTCTGGTGATTCGGTTCTTAATATGAGTTTGTGAAGGAATATAGTGGTCAATCTAGACGGCATGGACATGCTAGTGGAAAAGATGAGATATGGCAAAGATCCTCCTGAATAATTGTCTTGCAAGGTATAATCGTAAGGCCACTGTTCCAAATGGTCTCACCTCACATCCAAGCGAAGAAAATTTTGATGTGCTAGCTTGATGTTCTAAACAATGTGAACTGAGCCTTCTCAGCGTTGGTCCTCTGTCATCTTCGCTCTTATCAATGTACCTGTCAAACAATTCCAATCTGCTAGAACTCCTAAGCGATTGTTTAATGCTGATCTCCCCAGATTTTGATCGCTGAATGATCCTGCATTCTGGATTCATGAGCCGATCAAGAGATTTTTGCTTAAAAGTTGGACGTTCTGATTTCAAGCATTCCGGCCGCCTGGTGCCGATATCTGAAGTCAGATGCAGTGAAAAAGTACAATGGATGGAGTTCTAATGGTAAAAATACATAAGAGCATTTGAGAACAACCAATTTCAGGAAAAAAAGTGAACCAATGATTACTTTGGAAAGAATTACACAATGCACCACACTATAGAGAACTTATATAAGCTTTCACACATGAAACACTCTTCAATGACTGGAAGCCATGATGACCAACTTACTTTGTGTATATGAGGCAACCCTCACAAATGAACCAAATCTGAGAGAAATCTGGTGCATTCTGGCAAACAAATATTGCTTTTCCGGACTCCAACCTGGTCAGGTTTCTGCAGTTTCAGTAAATTTGACAACTTAAATTAGTTAAATTGAACCCAACAATACTCATGTAACATTTGTTTCCTAAGTAGCATGTATGACCAGGAGAATGTCGATAAATAGACAACTATATAGTCAATAAATAATGTTTCCCTTTTCCATTTACTGGAGTAATACATGCCAATAACTTTAAGTAATTTTCCTTTATTAGGCATCTGTATGTAGCTCTTGAGCTTTCATCCGCTTAAAGGAAAGTAACTCTCTGCACTTGGCCAGCCATCAACCAAAATATATCTGAGGAAATGATTTTGGAAATGATATTGACAAATAAAAGAAAATGTAATTGCCGAAGAAAGTTAGCTGTACCACTCTCCAAATTTATAAAAGTTGAAGTTCCAGAAAAACTGACAAGCATAGAAGTCATTGTTAAAGGATCATTTAGAGGATAGTAGCATCGGAACTCAACCACCCAAACTACAGTATACTGCAATGATGAACCTTTATTTAGATACAGAAAGACTGCTGCAAGTTACAAAATTTGTCAGTTGATGCGGAATAAAATATGTAACGACTATGGGACTAAAACATCTCTACGTAACAGCACCAAGAACACGAATTAATGTCATAAAAAGGCTTACTTAGGATTGTCTTTCTCAGCTGCTGCTCCCATCACAAGCCATCTAATATTGTATTGAGATATCCCTTCCAGGATTCCCCTCTCAATGCTGTCCATCTCAATCCAAACTTTATCCAAGTCTACCTGCGTGAACGAGCCACTCTCTTGATTATAGACAATCGGAGTGCCTTGATATTATGAGCTCTCCATAGGACACGCACATTATCATTTAATTTTAAGTGTCTTGAATACAAGATTCTGCGACTATGAAATTTCTTTGGTTTATTTGAGACGTCCTCTTGTTTGGATCTACTTAAGGAGTGTGAGTGATATAACTATGAAGCAGCTACAGCTCTTAATTTCTTATATAAATGTCAGACATTTAGATCAAGCAGATTAGCAAGAATGAGAAGACATACCGTTCCAGCCTGCGCAAGAAACACGAGGTATTCATTAAGAACTTCAGGCATTTTTCGCATCTCAGCTTCATGCAAGTCATGAACTGCACACTGTTTTGCTTTATTGGCAGCAAACTCGGCGTTTTCTGCACATTAAGCAACACGGACATAATTTTGAAAATATTGCACATAGGGAAGATTATATTCCTATGAAAATGAGATTAACAAATTCTTTGTCAATTGAACTGGTTAAAGGCCCCGAAATGATGGCAGATTTTAAATGTCATGAATGAGTCAGCCAAACAAAATATGCTGATGAATCCGAGCCATAACTCTAATTTACAAGTTTTACTACTCAAGTTCTCAGACAGAGATTGAAGGAGAATCTTCTGCCTACTTGTTGCCTCACACTGAAAGAATTACTACGAATTCTGTGAATTGAACACCTCATTGCCAACAGAAAAGAGATTAATCGGAAAGCTACTAGTATCAAGCAAATTCAATCAGTTACAGTCTATGCCATAATCATACGCGATATGAACGAATTGCAACATGTGTTCCAGATAAATCCCAAGTCGTTGCTCGACAAAGAGATGAAATTCAGGAAGAGCATGGGATCAATCGATTCGGTTTCCAGTGTACACGGAACTGGAAAAGCTAATCACAACCAAAGTAGCTAGCCAATCAATCCCCGAATTACGCAGACTCACTCGTCGGCTGGTGCACATGAAGCAAGCAAATCCGCTTCCCCGAGAAGTTCCGCGCCGCCCAATGCAACGTCGTCTTGCACTTCTCGACGTTCCGGCCCACCGCGACGAAGACGGTGTCCGCCTCATCGCATCGGGCCTCCGCCTCGATCTCTCCGACTCTTCCCATTCGAATGCGTCAAGCTCCAGATTGATAGGAGCAATACTGTGGATCGATGCTCTCCCCGGCGATGCAACGACGAAGGTCCGGCTACTTGACCCGCTGAGTCATCATCGCATTGACTGCGGCGTCACCGCTTCTTCCAGTTAAAAAACAGAACAAAACAAAAACAAAGCAGCTTTTCAACGGCGTGTCGAACCCCAAGTTCAGTGACTTAAAGCAAGCGTAGGAAGAAAATAGAATCATCTGGGAGGGTCAAGAAGAAGCTGAGCTAACTCTGGACCAAAAAAGTGGGTGCATCTGCTGCGTACCATGTTGAGCCTCCATGCCGTTGGATTAAAGTAATCTTCACCGTTGATTAACCAGAGAACCATTTCTTTTGGCCGAATGGGAATTACACTATTTCAAGGGTCTTCTTCTTATTCTTTCAAAAAATGACTTACCTTAATACAACTTGAAGTACATAACAATCCAAGACTTTTTATTTCACGATTCCTGATTTACTCTATAAATTCGCGCATAAATTTACTAAAGAGTGAAAATTATAGCATCTCGAAGTTATAAAGATATCGTTAATATCGCCCTTTAACAAAAAGAAAGCAAAATAGGTCCGGGTACATGCACCAATTGTCCAAGGTGCAATTTTTTTGTAGACATTGTTAGCAAGTGAATTTCTTTAATGGGATAATTTTTTTAATTTCGAAATTCGCGTAAGACTTTGTATGTTATGCCCAAAAGGAAAAGTTTACAATACAACGCGAGACTTTGTATGTTATGCCCAAAAGGAAAAGTTTACAATACAACGCGACAGGAATGTGCTATTTTAGTCATTGCAAGTGATTCGAATTCGGATCATCTTGATAAATTCTAGGATTGAATCTCCGAAAGTGAAAGAAATAAGGGAAGTTTAAGATATGAATTCCGCATCTTGCGAGTTTTTAGCGTGTTGTACACTCGTAAATCCGCAGCCCATGAGAATCATAGACTTTGTTTAAAAAGATAACCGATAAATAAGTCCAGTCAACTTAAAATTATGATCCGACCAAAAAAAAGCCTTAAAATTATGAGGTTTCGATAATAAAAAAAATTAAAATTACGTGGTAAATCGTCCAGGAAGTGATATTTTATTGGACGCGGGTCTAAAAAAAAAATTACTTTAGCACTTCCGTGCGATGGTGTCTTGTAATGTGAACGCCCATAAAGAAATCACAAAAGGACACCAACGTTAAAACAAAATCTGATTAAAAATGGAATCCCTTTGCTAGAACCCGTCGATAAATTGGAGGAATCCTGGTGGACTCCGATTGCTATGTTTTCTCCCAAACGTAAGAACCTTCTTTCAATTTCCATCAGAAAATAAAACTGCCTTTAAATTGCCCTAATCCCCTTCCGACCAAAAAAAAAAAAAAATTGCCCTAATCCCCTAAAAGGTCTCAAATTTAGATTCAGTCAAATTTCTGTCCTGAACATCTTCTGTCTAAGAAAAACCTCCAACTTTAATCCTCTGTCCAAATATCGTGCCCCGTTGTCCTTAATTTCTCTAATTTTCATATCAAATAACAATTTCATTTTGAAGATAATTTTAAACGTCGCTTTACTGATGTAAATTTGTTACCTACGTGGAAATGACACGTCAAATAACGAACAATGATTTTCGGACGAAGGGTTAATGGAGACAGACTTTAAATTAGAATCAAAATTATTCATTTTTTAGATAAAAAAGTTCGAGACAAATTTGAGACTGGACCTAAAATTTAGGTTTTTCTTTAGACAAAAAAAAATTGGGTAATTAATACAGACCTTAAATTTTAGGGTTTTTAAAATGAATTAGCATTTAAATATTGGGATTTGAAAGTGACGATTAAACCCAATTGAAAAATATATGTTTATAAGCTCCTCTACTTTCCCACGCTGAACTATCTTAGAATTATAGTAATGACAACAATCATCTATGCTTGAAGAGAATACCAAACATATTATATGTCATTTTTTCTCGAACTGAATTTCTCATGAGTCTTTTTTTTTTAATTCAATATGATTATCTTTTTGGTTTTTATGATTTTTTAATATTAACTCTCACATTGCACTTTAATACGGGGTCGAATGAACCAAAGTACTGGAATTAAAACTTTTGACGCGACAGATTGATACCGTTAAGCATATTTAATATGACAACTGGCAATTGGACCAAAAAAAAAAATGACAACTGGCAGAAAAAAGTCTTCCGCTTCAACCTCAATCCGTTGCCACGACTCTCTGTTGCAATCCACCAGTCACCGCCATGGCTCCAAGAGCAGCACCACCAAACACCGCCACGGCTCCAGGGGGAGCACCAACATTGGCCGCTCCCACGCCACCGCCACTGATTACCAAACGACCACAATTAGACTCCACTGGGACGACCGCCGACCATAATCATGCACCAAACTCTAGGGTGCGTCGGATTTGAGTAGGGCCAGGTCAGCCGATCCAGTTTGAGTCTAGTCGAAAAATGATCCGGCCTAAATCGATCTATTCAACGTATTTTAACCACATGTACATGCAATATAACTTCGGTGACGCATATCGACTCGTACCCATCACCTAGGTTACCCGACCCACATTATCAAAACAACTAGATAGTTAAAAACAAGAATTTTTATGCTGCGAGTGTATTGTGGAAAAGATAAAACTTACAGGAGTGTTATAAGGTTCGAAATAAGTATGCCACTTAAATTTTGCAAGTTTCACGATAAAGTATCCAACTTCTCTTAAAATCAATAAGTCAATAAAAATTGACCCGTAAAATTACATATCAATTTTCACGATTTTCTAAAGCATGAAAAAATAAACTATTTTTCAAGTTTGAAAAAAAAAAAAAAGGAGATCATAAGTAGAAGGTAAAACTATAAAACAAGTTGGCCCATCCAAATACCTTAAATCTGAATTCGAAAACGAGTGAAGTGGGACTGTAGGCAAGTCGCGCTTTAGACCCATAACAATCGGTACTGTATTGGACTTTATTACTTTAATTCAATATCAACCCATTTAGCAGAATTTAGCTAACCATACAAGGCCCAACTCATCATATATAAGTTAATAAATAATTTTCAACTCATTTTGACACGTGTAAATTTGAGGAGCCCAACCTCAAATTTCAGGGAACATGCCTGGAATTTAAAATAGTTAGTTACTTTTTTTCTTGCTTAAAAGGTCGTGCAATTATTAATTACATATTTGCACTTCTTACTATCATGAAAACATGCATATGAAAATGTGATGTTACTTCTCTTAATTAGACAAGTATAATTTGTTTCTATCGGCAATTAGTGATGTCATAACATTTTAATATTTTCCCACTATTAAAAAGCTTCTTAAACTACCACAAATAAATACCAAACTTGATGTTGAATAAGTGTATAAGGGCTATTTTTTAAGACGAGACCTCGCACCTATAAGTTATAAAAAAAAAAGTGTCTAATCGTGTTAATTCCTTACTACAATAAAAAATTGAGCAAGCTTTTAGCGTATTAAAAAAAATAGAATATTCTAAAGAGCATGCGAGGTCATCTATAAAAAAGCAAGGGAAAATTGTGGCAGTTACAATAATTTTGCATAATTATAAACAAGAAAATGTTGGATCCGAACTTCTGCACAGTTGGTTCTTGATATTGTAAAAGAGAAGGGTAGTGCTTCAAATAATGATGCAGCTTCTAACATGCATGTTTACGTGATCAAATAGCCATATCTTTAAGAAATATTTAAGGATGATTGTAATTTGTAAGGTTAATGGATTTTTTTTTTTTTTGGGGCATATGTTGCCACATCTATTACAATGAAACCACTCTCTTTTTATTGAGAAAGAGTCAACTTTGATGTGATTAGTTTCCATTTAATTTATTTTAGCAAACAAATAAATTTTACTTTCTATATATAGGTTTGTTAATACATTTCTTTTACATTTTTGTCAACATTTAGGATGTGTTTGTTATGTAGATAACGAATGGTTTGAAAAACATTATCCACGAATAACTTACAAAAATAAATGAACGAAATTTTTTTAATCATCCATGAAAAGGGTTAAACATAAATCACTGTCAATAATGAAAATACTTATTATTGACTGATTATTTCAAGTGGTACAAGCGTTTATTTGTTGAGAAATATTTTTCAAATTATTTATTTTTGTCACTAGACAAACTGAACCTTAGGGTCTACTTGGTAACATTTTTGTTTTTTTTTTCTGTTCTTTTATTCCTCGAAATAGGAAAAGAACAGAAATCTTTTTGTGTACATTGGTGCATTTTTTTATTCCCCGGAACAGTTCGATGGACAGGGAATAGATTTGGAACATAAATAAGAACTAAAAAAATTCTACTTTTTTGTTCCCGAAAATAAAAAGATAAACAATGTCATTTTAGAGAAATAAGGTCAGCATAACCCGACCTATCTCGGTACCCGAATCGCATATATCTAAGTTGCATGGTTGGGTTCGGGTCAGTTTTTTCTTTCTTTCAAGAGACCATTAATGCTGGCTCCCTTAGTATACTTGTCATCAAAATAATGTCAAGATAAAATGAAAATAATCGGTTTGATTTCTTCTTAATTTTTATGTTAAGATTTTTCTTTCAGCACCCTCGGATACTTTTTGCAGAAGACACACCAAAAAAATTGCATGCAATATGAAAAAATTGACAATAACAAAAGAACATTTACATTCGTATTCGAATGATTTGTATCTACGTATATGAATTATGTTACACTCGAGTTCTATTAAGTCCTATTTTTTATTTATTGAAGGTGGGTGTGACGGGAGTCGACGAGGAGGGTGGAGTTATATATTATCAACTTTTGAGCTGAATCTCTAAATATTATCTTTTGATTAATTATAGTGCTTTTTTTGGATTCTTTGGAATACATGTGAGAAGTGAAGAAAATGAAAGTATGAAAAAAAAAGGCCCAAAACTTGACTCAAACCGGCCCGAACTACCAAGCTACTCGAAAACATTTACTCATTAACTAGCCCTACCTGATCCGGCCCGGTGTTTTTGACACCCTTACTAACTACTACGTTAGATTTTCCGAGGCTATATTAGAATATCTTAATTAGTTAAGTCCTTACGAAAAATCCACTTTTATCCAATCACGAGTTGTTAAGTCTCCATTGATATTCTTATAATTAAATGAAAAAAATAGGAATATAAATTTTTAGGGCGCACTAAACGTAATTCTGTTTTGTTTCTATTTTAGAAATAAAAATTTTGTGCGATTACTAAACACGTTCTTCTATTCAAAAACTTAAATTCTGTTGCATTTTCCCAAAAGATTTTCCCAAAAGCGAACCAAACGCGGCCCCTCTCTTTTGGTTTCTTTAACTTTGATTTGTTTGAATAAACTATATTCTCCTGCCCAAACACTGACCCGATTCACCCCTAATCCATTATAAACGTGTCCCCGTTGCGGACATTTTCTTGGACTTTCTCTGCAACCAAACAGATCAAAATCGATGACGCCCGCCAAATCCCGACCTACCGACCTTCCCACTCTCCTTTTCCCTCCATTGCTTTGACTGTTAGTTTCGAGGGATCTCTTCCGCACATTTTCTCACTCCTTTCTCGAAACGTTTTCCCGTGCTTTTCCCTTGTTCATGAAACTCCCTCATCGCTCAACACTCTATGGACCATGGGGACCGCCACGGAATCACCGCCCGATCTCCAAACCGACGGCCCTGATCCTCCAACCCCCACTCTCGCCGCCGCCACCGCCGCCGCCTCCGATCATGACCTCCTCTCCGAGCTCGAATACGCCCGCGAATCGCTACAGCAACTCCTATCGAAGTCGGCGGCCATGGAGGAGGACTTGATTCTCGTCCAGCGGCAACGAGACGAGGCGATCAGCCGAGTCGCAAGCTTGAACGAAACCGTCGATGGCTTGTCGAGCGAGAGGGACTCGCTCCGCGGGAGGATCAAGGAGCTGGAGGATTTGGCCGTGGAGAGAGAAGAGGATTCTGTGGCGAAGTTTGAAGAGGAGTTGAGGGAGAGAGAAGGGCTTCGGATCGAGATTGAAGTGTACAGAGAGAAGTTTCACGGTTTGGAGACGGAGAGGGAGCAGCAAAAGGAGTTTCTGCTCAGAATCGCAGATTCGACAAAGGCGGTGAAGGAGAGCTTGGCAAGGTTAATAGATAGTCTGGATGATGAGAAGGTCGCCCAGATAGAAGAAGATGAAAGCCTAGATACAGGAGAAGAACTAGACCGAGAATTGAGATCGGTGTGGGAAGAAATATTGGAGGTTACAAGGCTTGTTGATACGATGGAATCAAAAGTCAATGATTATAAGGACTTAAAGAAAAAGGAGAGAAAGCAATTGGAGAACAGCGTGGTGAGTTTGACGGAGGAAAACCGCGATATCAGTAGCCTGTTGAGGATTGCTCTTGTCGAGAAGGAGTCTGTGGAGAAGACTTTGAATAAATTGAGAGGGGGTAATGAACAGAAGAGGGTGCCACTGCTGCAATTCGCTGAGCGAGGGTTACAGAGAGTCGGGTTCGGGTTTATGATGGGAAGTGGGAATGCCGAGCAGCCAATGGAGAGCTCAGGCGCATCCAGTACTGGGAGTAAGTCAGATGGTAGCGACTGCGAGGAGGAAGTTGTTAGTCTGGTATGTTTAGTTCTTGTCTAGTTCAATCCATTTCTGAACATGCACTAGGTCAATGTTCTTTGAACTGCATTTAGAGTCCCGTTCTTTGTTGTGGCAATTAATGCTACACTCTTGTCAATCCGAATTCAGTGGTGCACAAGTTCAAATCATTTAGTATTACTCTCAATACAACAAATTCAATTATTGAGAGGGCAAGCACAAGGTCGGCAAAGATGACAATACACAATGCCACATTGAAACTTGCCGATTCTGTTTTGCGATTGTTTCCAGGGAAAATCCATTCTCATAGTGCATATGAGACCTGTCTCCAGAAATACATAAATGATAACATGCTTTGCTGAAGAGAAACTTGAGAAACATTCTTCTAGGAGGTGCAGCGCCAATCTTTTCTGTTGTCACGAGTTCCGACACACTGCATCCTTCTGCCATAACAAAGTTATAAGCTAGAAAGATAGAAAAGGATGATCTCCATTTAAGTTTCAAATGGAAGAGGCATCGCTTCGTGTGCGCAAGGTGCACTTATATGTGTCTCTATCTGCCTATTCATCTCTGTTTTTGGCATGTGGGGCTGCTTTTGGCCAACATTATGATGCTTCTAAAAATTGGCGTATAACATACATTATTCATTGTTGTCCTTTCATTTTTTTTTTTCCTGTCCGTAATTACTTTGCTAATTTCAATTTGGTGAATTACTGGCTTCTGTTTTGACATTTAAGAAAAACTACACTGGCGAGAGTATATTGTGAATGATTGGTCTGTACAGAAGCCAATAGAGAGTCTTTATGGGAATACCCTTGTCTAATTTGTTTCTTTTGACCAGGCTTCAACTGTAGAGAGAATAATGAAGAATTTGAGGCAAGAAATCACTCAGTTGAGGAAATCCTTAGAGGATTCAAGGTACAAGAGGATGGATGGCACATTCCCCATTTGGTTTCTCCATTCCTTTCCTTTTTATTTGCTCTCTCTTCCAGGTGGGATAGGAACTTGCAAGGACTAATTTTGATTTTTTTAACCTGTTAAGAGATTCCAGTCATGCTAAGGGTGTTTGCCTTTGTCGAGTAAAGCCGTTTTTCAAAGTATAGGAAAGATATAACCCAAAAGATCGGCGTGAGCATTGTATAAGAAATGTAAAAGTTCACAAACCGTTTTCTTATCTCAAACCTTTTTCTGGGCTACACGAATACATTCATCCTTTGGAGAACTACGATGTGTCTCCAAGCTTTAAGTTTTGAGCACATTTGAAATCTGTAACAAGTGAGTACCTAGGCTTTACTTGTAATAATAGCTTGAATAAGTTATCTTTTGCAAACCTTCTTGCACTCTTGCATGCAAAGTGCTCACGTGGAAGTCTCTTATCCAGTGGATGATTGTTGATCAAATTTCCTGTATTGAGTTCCCTTTTTCCTCCGGTTTCATAGATGTTTTCACACAGCGTTGCAAGGAGACCAGCTTTTGAAAAGCAGCGCTAAATTAATATGACGCTCAGAACAGCTAGCTCATATGTTGAAATAGCCCCTTTCTATGATTAAATGCGTGACTTTTGAGTGATTACTGTTGTTCCGCTATCAGGTCAGATACCGAGCGTCTACAGAGCCTTACAAACAAACAAGCTCAGGAAATCGCCGAAAACACACTGTACATAAAAGAATTGGAAGAAAGAGAGAGACTATTAGCTCAAAATGTAATGATGTGGCTCATTCAAGTGATTATACGGGTGCTCTGTAAGCATCTGCGACATGATAGTTTTTTGCTGACTTAATTTGCTTCTTCATTGTGGAAAGGTTGAGGAGTTATTGAACGAAATTAAGGAAACTGAAGAAGAGGTTGCCAGATGGAGGGAAGCTTGTGAGTTGGAAGTGGTAGCAGGGAAGAGTGAAATTGAAGAACGTGATGAAGTGGTAACAGCTCTCTCTCAGAAGTGTATTTTTCTAGCTTAAACGGGCAGTTTCTGTTTAGGTTTCCTCTTAAGCTGTTCTGTTTTTCTTCTTTCCTTTTATTTTTCAAATGCTTTTATTCGAAAATTTTGCATTGACCAAGATAATTTGCACAGCCCCACTAGGAAGAATATTGCTGTCTTCTTATTCATCACCCCATCGAAGTAATTAACTCATTCCTATATTTATATTTGCCGGTTTGTTTGGATTGATCTCAAATGATTTTATCTTGTGTGTAAGGCTCTGAACTTCTATAGCATAGATGCAGTGGCTGATCAATTATGCATTACTGTCTGTTTATTCAGTAAGTTTGTCCATGAGGGAAAAAATGATGGCATAATGACTTCTAAACAAGAAAACGTAGTTTAAGTGATTGTGAATTGTGATCAGTAATGTCATCCATCTCCCTTGTTTACTAGGTTTTTTCAGTTATAAGTTATGTATTAGCATTATTCTTGCAGCATGCCAACTCATAGACCATCATAACCAGATTGCATTCTAGACTTCAGCCTCCCTGATGCAAAGCCGTGTTCTTTCACTGTTTCAGTGCTCTTGTTCAAAAATTGTCTTCCATCATTTTTCAGTTGTATAGAGATTTAGATCCACAGTGGTCAAGATAACACTGGTTTTTCATTTGGAGTCGATGTTGGTAATTGGTTGAAGTATTCACCAGTCCATGTTGGTCAAAATAACACTGGTTAGGTCATCATTCTGAAGCAAGAACTGGAGAAGACCAAGGCAGCTTTGGACATGTCCAATGGGAAGCTAAAACTGAAAGAGGACCTTGCAGCCGCTGCAATGGCCGCGCAGGAGGCAGCAGAAAGGTCGCTTCAGCTGGCTGATAGCAGGGCGGCGGGGCTTCGGGAGCGAATAGAAGAGCTAACGAGACAGCTAGAAGAGGTGGATGGCAGGGAAAAGAAGAGCCGCCAAAGAGTTAGACATATATGTTGGCCGTGGCGAATCTTGAAGAACCCTTTCAACACCGCAAATGCTAGATTCCCTAACGTAAGGAGGATGCTCCCGGAAATGCAAGCCTTGCTTCATTCTAGCGCTTAACCAACAGCTGTTTCCTGTTGAGCCAGATCACAATCTCTACCAGGAACTGCACCTACCACGAAAGGTTCCACGGCGCGATTGTTACACTTGTTTTCTGTTTCTTTGCGTTTCTCCCCTGTACCTAGAATTTTTTTTTTTTTTATAGCGCTACAACTAACCAACAGTACGGATAGCACACGACACTGTTTTTTTATGTGATTCATGTAGAAAGCTTTCGTGGTACAAATTCCTGCCCCAACTTTCCACTTGAAATGTTTCTTGGTTTCTTTATGTTCAAAGCACGAAATTTGTGGATGACAGTTTATTTCCCGAGAATAACGTACTTCTTCTGTTGATATATCTCACAAAACGGTGTTGGAAATCGAGCTCTTACTATGGAGTCCTAGAGCATTTAGATGGGTCAAAACTCGTAATCCCAATACCCGTTTGTTAATGTCCGAAGCAAAGAAAATATATAGTGATCTATTCGATTGACAATGTCTTTTTAACATAGACAAACGGAAAAAAAAAAAATTCTATGAAAGCAATTTGAACCCCATGTCGTTAACTAAAATCACCAAACATAGGGAGCGATTTCCTTCAGACAATTTACTTAGTTTTCTTCTTGTTGCCCAAAATATGCCCTTCCTCGGGTCCCACATTCGGATTGAAAGAAAAATCACAATTTTGGCGATATGGTTTTGAGTTAAACCCATCAAGGGAATGGGACTCCGGCTAGAACCAACGGACCGCTTAAAAACGCAGCGTTTCGAGTCTTCGGGTATTGCCTGAGAACTGAGGTGTGATGGTCTCTAGGCTCGGCCCTTCGCTCGCTCTCTGGTAGCAGCCAAAACGAGGATTTTTTGTGTTTTCAAGTTGGAGAAAGAATGAAAGGGGACGAGAAGGCGGAGGACAATGGCGTGAAGAAGGTGATGTCGCCATGCGACGTGGAGGCTCTGAAGAAGTGCTTGGAAGAGAACAAAGGCGACTACCTGAAGTGCCAATCGCAGATCGAAGCTTTCAAATCCTCTTGTTCCCTGAAGAAGCCGGCCTCAGTCTCCCCCGTCGAATCTACTCCATAACTCGACCTCGCGAGCGTCAGCGATCAAGTGCACAAAGATTCTCGGTTTCGAATCGCTCCATGCGTTTCCGTTCTCTCAAATTCGCGACTAGCTTGTGGATCGAAAGAAGGATGCTGCCGGGCTTAAAAACCGTCCACGATCCCAGCTCGACGATATTTCTTCGATGAAATCGATTAGGCGATTGTGATGTTGCTCATTGGTTATGAAATAAAAGCTGTTCAAGTTTTGCTCACTGTGGTTGTGGATGATGGCTGATAGGTAACGCTTTGTTTCGACCTTTTGGTTCGTTCTGTCGTTTATGATCTGATGCTGAATCTGGGAAAGGGGATAGAGTTTGCTCTGGTTGCCGGCTATAAACCGTCAAAGGTGGTGATCATACAATTTGCGGTGAGTATACACAGAAAAGAGTCGACTTTTGATGAAGCTACTAAACGTTCTTTCACCGATGGACGATCCGGTCCGGTCAATACGATGAGAAACTTCTACTTACCTAGTCCAACGTCGTGTTCTTGATGCACGTAAGAACCTCTGTTCTCAAACCCATCGCCTGCCTTATGATCCAGCAGTAGTTGGTCATGAATCTAATGCGCAGGGATTTTGGGATGAGCAGATTATTTAGCTGTTTTCATACATCAAGTGGATCACACATACAAAAGAAGAATTACAACGATGGGATCAGATTCCATTAAGACCAAATCCTTGTATGGTTTTCTGTAACATGGTTAGCTTTGTCTCGTCTTAGCAACTGATTGCTGTTCTAAAAAAATCCCGACTTGAAGCACCCCTACCAATGTCGACACGGGAACCTGAAACTCTCTTTAGCATCAGATGGAGTCGATGAGAAACTGAAACTCTTCCTGACCATTTACATTTTGTAAGGTAAACAAGTGAAGGACTCAAAAGTCAAAACCTAAGCTTTCGGGGCAAAGCTGTGTAAGGGCACCATCAGCATGCATTGCAGCTCTTCCGACATGTCCCATAGTAATCTGGTGAGCCTATCATGTATACAGGATTCTTTTGGCATTCTCCAGTGGCGGCCCATCTCGGACAGTTCTCATCCTCGTCAGTGCAGCCGTTGCTGTCGGAGTCCAAAGATGTCTTTTCACTGTCTAGGGGTCGTATGTGAAAGAGCTTCGTGGCACACCACATTTCACCCTCAAGTACGGGGCACCTGGCGTGGGAGCTTCTCGTGTCAGGAGATGCATCGACATGGAGAGAGAAAAACAAGATAGCATCCCCTTTCGTTGGTCTCAAGATGTCATCACTCTTGCTACAATCGGACCAGCTCTTGCCATTCAGCTGAGATACTCAAATTTGAGGGAAAAAAGTGAGTTCGCACCACAATTGCAGAAGTATTAGGGATTGAGGCTAAGCTCTTCTCACCTCTGACTCAGGGAAAAGTATCTCCCCACCCTGAGTGACATTTGACAGATACAAAATAACCGTTGCCATCAAATTCTTGGCTTGTGTTGGCACGGAAGCATTACCGTAATAATCATACTTCAGTTTACCTTCTTCAGACCCAAAATGCATTATCTGTATGCGCCTGCCCATCTCTGTAACATCGGGAGTTATCTTAGTATAGATGGTGTACGCAAGGCAGTCCTTCAAGGACTTAAATTGGGACTACATGAAGTAAGTACCTTTGGGGAGAAAACTCCAAGCTGAAATCCTTTCCTCGATCCTTGTCACAATGTCATCCTAAGAGAAGCAAAGGTACACTGTTGGTAAATATAACTCGAATCTGGAACAGCTTTCCAAAAGTTTTCACTACCCTTATACTGCCAAGAGAGAAACTCCCCCTTTGGAGTTTAGAGGAGACGATCAACCAGAAAAACATTATGATACTGAGGATCTAGGATTTTTCTTAACTACCCCATAATGAATTGCTTTTATAAAGCAACACTATTTTCAGTTAAACTGAATTCCTAAGAAATGTGGAAGATTATGAAACTTTTATACACTACAAATATTTTCAAACGCAATCAATTCAATGAACCATTCAACCAATATGTTGAGCCAACACTGCTATGAAGCTTTATATATGGATAAATACTAAGGAATGCATTAGGGCATCTATCTGATACTTCTGAAGGAAAAAGTTAAGGACTTCAGAGTTCTAGTGTCATCAAGTTATCAGGTGCAATAAATGGTAAATTACAAATAAATTAGCAAGGTTTTTAAACTATCGTGCACTATAGGTGATCTTGACAAGAGGAATGCCAATGCAGCAAGTTGCAGCTAAAGAAGTCAAGCAAGACTGCACTTGAAGCATAGCTAGTGTGACATGACATGACGAGTGGCCATAAACCTTAATTACCCAGACCTCTGGTCTAAGCTACAGTAGCAAATCAAAAACTTTAGCTGCAGAATTTACACAAAGTGAAGATGCATAAAAGTGAAAAACTCACTGTCAGATCTAATGGAATTTCAGATCTCAATGAACGCCTTTGCCTAGCAACTTCCTCCAAATCATCATCCCTCCTGATGTTCTTATTTGTGCCATGGACCTACCAATTTTAGAAGTTTTTACATATGCGTGCATATTGATCAATAGTAACAACGGGGAAGGAACATAAATACCAACGACTTAAGGTGATCACACTCTTCATCTGTCATAAAACCCCTATACAAAAAGACCCTGTCAAGGGAAGGAAACTTTAGCCCCTTACAATATAATGCTTAAATCAAGAAAAGTTTGCACTGTGAATCATTTATTGTCTCTTGAGAATTGATCTGTATAAAACATTAATATATCCTATAACCGTACAGTTTGGATACATGCTACACATGTTCTTCCTTCTTACGCAAGGAAAAACATATGGAATGAACAACGATTCCAAATATGGAATGTTCATGAAATAAGGCGCTATTGTCTAACAAGAGCGAGACTAATGGAAGTACCTGACCTTGGTCGCCACGAGAGCTGGACAACTCGTGAGGGGTCAACTCTGTTGGAAATAAATGAGTTCTCCATTGCGATGGCCATGTCCCTGTCAACTTCCTTATCCCTGAGCTCCTTGCGGCTGCTGAAACTTGAGGACAAGCCAAGAGAAGTCATATAAAACACCAATTTCTTTGAAATTAATGGCACTAAATAATCATGGATACAAAGGTCCAGGGTCCAGAATTGGACAAAGAGAAAGGATATTGGCTAATATCCCCTATTCCCAACTCATTGCTCATGTCCTAGACCTAATTAGTAATAGCAACAGAGATTTTGAAACAATTTCACGAGGGAATCACCTCCGCAGAAAATAAATTGAACTAATCCAAGCAAAAGATTGTCTGGAGGCTTTTGGAAGTGGACTTTAGATTGATATTTTTTTCCAGTTGAAAGAGAATCTGGAGCAACCAAATGAATGAAGACAAGATCGTTCACTGATATTGTCCTCCCTGCTCAGCAAAATTCGTAACACGGCGAAATCTCAAGCAATATCATCTCGAAGCACATATCAGAATCCCCTCGTCAACAATTATTTCTAAAAAAGCTCGAGTAATGTCCGCAATACAACATTACGGGCAAAAAAACAAGAACACTCTTCCCGCGAAAGGCAATCCGATTCAACATCTGGAAATCAAACTATTAAGTATGAGGTGCCAAAGGTGACGGCGACAATGATCATCCAAAAAGAAATGTCCGAATCAAGGAGGACAGCACACGCATTTCTGCACCGGATCGAACTTACACCGGAAGGTATGAGCTGCGGGAAACGATTGAGGTTGCTCTTACCTCTCCGCGAAGCAGCTCGACAGCGGCAGTACGAAAGCCACGAGAAGAATCGACGGAAGAGAGGCCATTTGGCGATCGAGGGGCGAGAGAGACCGAGAAGCCGAGGGAGAACCGGAGATTGAAAATGTCGACGCCTTTTGCTCTGATCGCGGCCGCTGAAAGGAGATGGCAAGTGTCCCTGTTCTTGATGCAGTTGTCACTAATTTCTTTTTTTTTTTTTGGGTCCAACAGTTGTCACTAGTTTGATCGAGATCTTTTGTGGGGTTTTATTGTACTAGCCAGAAAACTAACTTGCGGAGATTTTTTTTTTTTTTTAAACAAATGGACCGTTAGTCTCAAAACATATTCCAAAAGAATGTAAGTTAAGAGGCTGTATTATTGCTCCACACGATTCCTAATTCTTATTTGTTAGAAAGTGCACGTGAGTTGTGCTAGAGAAGTTTAATGTTAGGAAATTGATATTTTTTAAGTGAAGATTGATCCAACTAGATATTTTGACGGATTTGAATTTGAACTCTCTCTCGGTGCTTATATTACCCATGCGTAATCCTTTATATGCACATCGTGACACTAGTACCGAGTACTCTCTGGTTTAGATGCCACTAAGTACTTTATGATTTGGGGCTTTAGCGAGTCTTTTGATAGCTTAGGGCTAACCATCTACTCAATTAGATTAGCCATTTTTTTTAAAACGAAAAGGCACATGTGAGCTAAGAGACTCGATTATTGATTCACACGATTCATGTTCTTATATGTTAAAAGACACATGTGAGTTGTGTTAAAGAAGTCTCACGTTAAGAAATTGATGCAGTATAGAGCAGTTAGTATACCTTAGTTGTCCTATAACCGATTGACTCAGCTTTTTGAGTAAAAATTGATCAAATTAGATATTTCGATGGGCTCAGACTTGAACTCTCTTTTGATGCTTTTCATCATTTTGTCCAGCATTTTTACCCTTCTAACTGTCATCAAATCTTTTCTCTTTTATTTAGAGACATAGTGCACATTTCATGCAATTTAAGTTGCGCACAGTAAGATTGAAATACATGTACCCACGTTGATATATAGCTATATGTTTCCAAGAGAACTTTCTCCTTAGCCCGCACTTTCAATGTGAATTCTCCTTAGATTTTGTCAGCTGAAAATTTCCGCAAGCATGCTTCGTAAGGCAATCAAAGACCAGTTGAAGCATAGCCTCTCAGCAATAATTCTCTCTTTTCTTGCGAAAGCGTGAAATTGCAGCTGAATTTCTCTTGCTTCACTATTCGCAATCCTCAAAGATCAGCTGGAGCTTGGAAGAAGATGGACAATGAATCGAGATTTTCTTAGCTTATCCAGAAAACAAGGAATAAAATACATGGACGATGAATCAAAATGACCCGATGTTCTTTGACTCCAAATAAGGTCAGAGATCGAAGCACCATCACTCTTAATTTATTGTTCTATATTCTCTTCATCCCGTTTCGTACATGATCGCTAAAACTTAACCAAGTAATTTTTCTGTTCTTCGGCCCTCACTGTCTTCTAGTTACTTACCGAAGCTCAGCAACTTGATAAGTGCTCAGCCAAACCAATATCTTACAACCATTAGCGGAAATGAAGTACAAATAAATCAATGGAACTATTGAACAGGACTCGTTTACTCGAAAGTTAATTTCCTTCGATTCGCACAATCAATCTTCTTGATGATGAGATTTCTTAAAGATCATGTGACCTGATTCGTCTTTGTCGAAGAGACGCTCAATCACTACATCCCAGCTTTCATTCTTTTTCTCCCTTTTGGACGAGCCAGCAGATGAGCCACCATCGGATTTGGACGAATCTTGCCCTTCTTCCGGATCATCAAAAGTGCCATACTGAGAAGGTGAATAAGCATGGGGAACAGCCAAAGTAACTGCCCTCTTCAAAGCAGCCTTGTACTCCTCCGAGTGTTCTCTGACTATTGTTTCCTGCCGCTCCATCCGTTGCTTGACTGGAATTTCCATGATATGATCTTTCTCAAGCATCAGCTGGACAGGAAAATTAGCAAGGTGCTTTCATCAAAATCGAGATAGCAGATTTCTGGTACCGACAAAGCAGTTAAATAGGAACCAAACCCAGTCATCCATGGGACTCTGTACTTTATTATTGGTTGGCCTAGTAGGAAGAACCCATTGATGCTTCACCAGCTTGTCTCTCTAAGGACTCCAGTCAAATAATTTGGCATCATGGTGCACGCACAAACATCATTAAGTGATGGATACATGTAATATTTGCTTCCTACATCTGCCAGTTCCACGCCTTTAAACATCTCATGACTAGTAATTTCTACACATAATCGAGAAACAGTTCTCAATAATGCGATATGCTCTGGTTTCAACTCAGATGCATACTTCGGAAAAAAAAACACAGATGCACACATACGCGTCGATACATATTACTGAGTTTGTTGCTAGTCAGTCCAACTTCACTGAGAAAGGACTGAAAACAAGGGAGGAAAGCAATGAAAAAGCAAGGTTTTCCAGTGTATAAAGGTGAGACTGCCATATATGCAAATTTCCGGATCTCTATCTTGACCTCAGAATCTCTTCCATATTTCATAGGCCTAGAAACTCATGCTTCACCTTTTACTTTCTTGAAAGTTGTATCACAGTCAGTCCAGAGTCCTAGCAATTTTGGTTAACCAATTACAATCTCACATAAAAGTAACTCCTAAAAAGTTAATGATTGCCCAGAAGGTATTACCTATTAGGCAGCATCTCAAATACATGCATTCGTGCTACAGGTAGGTGACCAAGATGAGTAAAGAAGAAAAAGTGTAATCTTGGCTTCACAATCACAGTAAAGATAGGAATGGAAACTTACATCAAGAGCCCTCTGGGCTTCTCTCTCTATCCATATGATGGAATGGTCAGAAGTCGCATTGCAAGATAGAACTATGTGTTCAAACCTCCCATCCACGGGCACTGCTGTCCTTACAACTGGGGGAAATCGTCCCATCCTGGCATTGTAGAAATTAATAAATTTTCTACCTCCTCGAAACCGTATGGTAGATGCACTAATGAGCCAAATTTCTATTA
The DNA here is from genome assembly GCF_020921035.1 of Rhodamnia argentea. NCBI lineage: Eukaryota > Viridiplantae > Streptophyta > Magnoliopsida > Myrtales > Myrtaceae > Rhodamnia > Rhodamnia argentea. Next base: position 11,354,982 of record NC_063159.1, on the reverse strand, counting down.
GAGATGCTACATGTGACGAGGACCGTGAATTACCATAAATTCATCTATATTGCCTTAAGTCAGAGAGTATTACTTGGATAATCATGCAAGGCAGTGCTATAGTTTACCAGATAAGTTGTTCAACTATGTGCACCTGCTCGATAAAATTAATATAAAAAATCTCTCTTTGCACTTAAGATGTATGACAGTGCTTTCCATATGCCATATCTTCTCTAATGACTTAACATACTTGAAAGGCTTTCTCTCAACTATATGATAGAGGCGACCGGGTGCATAAAGTCTTCTGGGATCTTTCAGCATCTTTTCCTCTGGAATGCAGGTATCCCTCATGCACCTCAAGCACAGGAGACATGGCAAACTGTCCAACAAGAGAAAGAAGATCCATAAATCTTCAAAGTGAGAGACCAAAAATGAATTTAATGTCCATAATCATTGGTCTTGATCACTTCAACATTCTGTGCTAACCACATCCGCATTGAAATTGATAATCTATTGATAAGAAGGAAAGGAAGTTCTGATTTGCCTCATCGAACTAAAGTTCCTATTTTGGTATAGTGCGACTCAGAAATGTTGCTGCAGCCCCTACCAGAAAAGTGACTTGAAGATGTCTTCCAAGGGTGTAGCTGTTCGTGGTAAAAAATCATCCTGATTCAATGGGAAAATCTCCATCAGATGAATAAAAAATTACTTGTGGCAGAATAGCAGACACTAGCAGAGGGCAGCACCACGATGCTATAGCTGCTGACGAAATGCTTAACCAAACAAGTCGATCTCAAAATGAGTACACCTAGACAGTGCCGCGTACGATGATTCTTAATGAATAGATTGGTAAGGGCTTTAGAAAGTGGCAATTCACCATCTCAACACCTTCTTTTATTGTTTACATCTGTGGCAGAAGCAATTGGATAACATTGAGGCAAATTTCCATGAGGAAGATGGCATATCTCACCAGACTTCGACGGACAAGAAGTAGAGAGCCAGCCATCAACGTCACCAGAAGAGATGCTCTCACAAGTGCTGTCTATTTAAGATTGCGACAGGACAAAAAAGAACGAAAAGAAACCTGGAATCCGACACTGCATCCGCACAGCCGTATACAGCCCCAAGAACTTTGAAGAATAGCAGTTGTGGCTTAAGATTTTAGATCAACCAATGTGTAAAGAGAAACGAGCAATGCATACCAAAGTTCTCATAGCAATTAAACTTTAATAGGCATGTCTCCACGCGAAGAGATACTTGAGTACTCACTTTCATTCAATGACAAGAGTGAACAACAAAGGGACTACGAACTTGCCTGGAGCACAACAGAGTTGATGACATCTGCATATCTGACTGCCAAGTTCAGGGACATGCACCGGGCAGGTGCGATGGCATAGCATCTGACTCGCTTCCTTTCGATATTACCCAGCTTGTCAAGATTTCTCACAACGACCATCGTCAACAATGCTGCAACACCAGAACCTAACGAATGTCCAGCAAAAGTCAATGTGTAATTAGGGTACTTCGCCAACAATTCCTTCAAGGCCTCACATTCTGCATCCAATACCCATGCAGCAGCCTTTAGTAACCCATTATGAACATAGCCACCATCAAACTTCCTTTTGCCCAATTTATTATCCAAGAGCACTGCATAGTCACTCTCTTTTGCCATGTTTAAACCCCTAAAGGCAAGAACTATGTCTGCGTGATCGTGATCAACATACAGTATATAAGGAGGCGCCTGTCCTCGTGTATCTGCATAATCTTTTCGCAGAAACAACCAATCAGGGTTTATTCCATAACCTCCCTGGGGTTCCCAAAGTGGGTGCCACAAATCATCTTCATAAACAGCTAGAATGTAGCGGCAAAGACGAGGAATGGGCTCAAATTCTTCAGCACTGGCATGGCCCCAAGTTTCGCTGTCATGACCTGCAGTATGGAGACATCGCTTCCATGCCCAACGAGCGCATGCCAGACAGTAGACGCACTCGAGGAGAGGGAGGCCGCATATCAATGACATGGGTGCCTATGCCTAGAACACAAGCATGCCAGCCAGGACAATAGGAAGTGTGCAAATCTCCACTCCAAATGAATTAAAGGACATAGAGTGCTGGTGAAGTGGTCATGCTTGGATCCTAGAATAGAGACTCCGGAAGCTTGTGTAAGAACCGGAATTGGATTACCCAAGGGACAAATCAATTACTATGTGACCGTTTATCCGGTAACAAGAGGATGCTTACTTTGACAGGGCACAGGCGATTCAATGTGTACACAGAAGACCAATCGTCAGAGAAATGGCAACGCTAAATCGCGAGAGGGAAACTTTAGATAGAGAATTAACAAGTAGCTTCCCTCCCAATAAAGCTAAATACGCTAGCAAAACCACTATCGGAATCGACCAAGAATCTCCGGATACAGTACAAGCTGCAAACTCTAGAGTTCGATATAGGGATCTCCAGAAGCCAAAATCACCACTCGCCAGAACAAAGGCCGGAGCAGGCTAAGACTACGACTCAGCCACGCGTCAAAGCACGGGTCCGATCCCGTTCGGCGCGGCGCCTACGACCGCAGTTCCCGATCCCAAAATCGAACAACAAAACTAAAGCCAGAGATCGCCAGTTAGAGAAAACTTCACTGAATGGGAGCGAGAGCGAGCGCTAAGTGATCTAGAGGACCAAGGAGGACTTCATGGGCAAGAACGGAGGCTCGAGACACGAAAGAAACATGGACTCTCGACCTCATTGTCGTGTTTCCTGTTCTATGGTACGCAAATGAATGGGACATGGTGTGTCCGAATCGGAAAAAAAAATGCGATTTAGGCAGTAATGGCCTGATGGGCAGTCCAATCAAGAGTCGAAATGGGAATAATCGACTGAGGAGGATGACGAAGGTGAGAGAAAAGTGAGCGAAATGGCTCCACCTGCAAGTCAAACCTCAGGGTCTGCGTCGACGATTGATGAAGATGAAGAAGAAGAAGAAGAACAAAGCATGGTGGAAGGTGTTGAGTAATGATTGGCGACAGCTGTGTCCATGGTGACGACACGGCAGTGGCCGGTAAGGCCGCACTGGTCATTCCATTTCTTCTCGTCATTACAAACATGCAAGTCCACTGCAGCTTTTTCTAATATTTTCTCTTTCCCATGCGCAATGACATAAAGTCGCCGTTTCGTCTAAATCTAATTTTGTTATATAAATTTTATGGAGATTAAATAAGAATAATTATATGAGCACAAAAACTAAAATTTAAAAAAAAAACACTAAAAAGAAGAAGTTGGAAACCAGGCGACATTTTTTGCTTTTTTTTATTTATTTATATTATTATAATTATTAAATTTAAATAAAATTTGTACAGAAGATGAAATCTTGATTGCACTTTTTTGTAAGTTTTAGAACTCAATTGCACTCTCGTAACAAGTTTTAAGATTTTCGACACACGTGTTCTTATAAAAAAACAAAAGCATATAAACCATGTGAGCCCCCTCTTACGTGCAAATCGAATTAGGAAGGACGAATGAAATTTGACAAACCGGGGTTGTCCATGCGAAGTAAACTTGGACTAGACTGGCTCTAATTCTATGCTATAGTATCAACCCAATAGATTAAACTAATAAGTAAAGAAAAAGACGTCTCTATAGCATGTAAATCCCCGTAAACAAGTAATTTGGGATATTTTACCATGTGGTATAGGTTCAACCATGGAATGAAATAAAATAACTTGATTCTACTCCCACAAACACCGTCATAGAGACCTTATGATAAAGGTCGGGATTGTCGACATTGGTCACCCTTCCCATGCGTCTAACTTATCAAAGAACGTACATGCAATGCAAGTCCAATATTACATTTTATTGCATGGGTTCCTACGATTTGGGCCAAATAGCCCAAACAACACAATTTTTGCCAGGGCGACAAATTTAACACGAATTTTCTAAAGTAATGAAAAAGCACAAAGTAACAAACCTTTTACCATAGCAGAAAGTCTAATACAATCTTCAAACTTGCCAAAAAAAAAAAAAGAAAAAGAAAAATGCACATCGTTTGGCCCGTGTGACAAAAATGGCATCCGTTAGTATTTTGCTTTATAACCGGAAGGTCCAAAACATTGTCCGAAGACGAAAATTCTAGGTTCTTGTTTTAGGGAGAGGGAAATTTTCGACGCTTACTTAGAGAAAATAATGTGATTTCGATATTGTGAAAACAGTTTGAAATAGACGTTAAGATGAAAGCTAGTTGTATTTGGGGGTCGAGAATCTGCTAGGACTAGCCGTTAATAATTGTCGACGCAATGGAATTCGTGTGGGCTGATACGGGGACAAGATAACAAAGCGAATTGACGAAATACTACATAATCCTATTTTTGTCACGATAGAAAAAGGCAGCGCACTTATTTGGCATGTTTGGTTGTACTTGGCCATAATTGCTTGTTTTTTCACATAAATTGATTCGAGATGCGAGTTTACTGTCATAAGATAAAATTAAAAAATAGTTAGGTGCGCAAAATTAATACTGAGATTGATAGCAAATGAGAGTTTTTTTGCGAGTTCACGGACCAAAAAAATGTAAAAGCTCTGCCATAAATTACAACGATAGCCGATAGCTATTGATTTATTGTTGGAACGGTAAAGAGTGCCCCGAGACACTTGTTAAGCCTCATCGATTGCGCTTTGGAAACTCGAACTTTTTTAATTGAAGCTTTTCCGTTGTGCATAATCACCCCTATTTCGGAGTGTATATGCATAGTATATATTTTGAATGGTCTTAGGGATCCCAAATCAAGGAATTATATTTTCATTCAATTTAAGTTGGCCTACATATATACCAAGATAGCACCATATACACTATAGTTTTTTTTTCACTGAAAAATATAATGAACCAAGTCTTTCTTAGAGGCCCAAATTAGAAAAATATATGTACTGTAAATAAGATGACATATCCACCGATCACTTCCGTTCGCGCAACTACTCTTGTAAATAAGAATCACACAAAGAAAGTGATAAATTAAACGAGCAAAGTCAAATACTTGGTTGGGTTAGTGTGTTAATTCTCTAACAGGTGAACATATAGGAAGGATTCACTATTCAATGTAAATTTGGCACAATTGAAATGGCCTTGTTCAACTCGCCTAAACAATAAGCATTGCAACTACTCGTGGTATTTATTATACTTCCTTGTAAGAATTTGAAAAGAATTTACTTCTAAGAAATAAAACAAACATCTAAACTAAATTCTAGATTTCAAATAAAAAAATTATTGGATTCACATGTAATCAACGTTTCAAATTGTTTTCGTGGATATGTATTTGAACCTAATTATGCTTATGACCATTTAAGAAATAAAAATGAAGAAGAAGATGGGAAAACCTAATTATGCTTAATTCTAAGGATGGGCCGAGGGCCCGAGAGTTGGAAACTGCAGAACGGTGTCGTTGCGATTGGGACAGCGTGTTTTACCAAATTACCTCCCCATTTCGTTTATTTCCGCCGCACAAGCTTCTGGTTATAAATAGGCATAGAACCGACGAGCAAAACCCTAGTTCTTCTCCGACCCTCCTCAGATCGTTGTCGCGTCCGAAAGGTACGGTGTGCTCCGACAAATTGAATCTAAAATGCTCATATGTATTGGCTCGAATGGCGCACGTTTTGGGATTCGTTGTGTAGACTGATTTTATCTCGACAGCTGGAGTTACTGAGTGTGTGGTCACCTAGTCCTTGTACTCATGCGTCTTTGGCTTGAATTCTTGTGTTGTTACTCGTCTCAGAGCTGGTATTTGATTTTTCGGCGGTTCGGTTCGGTGATTCCCTTGCTACTGTTATCTGCACGTTTGTTTGAATTTCAGCTGTTCAAATGGTTTTTAGTACATATTTTCCGACATTTGGAAGGGCGTAATTTGTTGTTTATTGCGCTGTTCTGCTCAGAATGAATGAATGAATGATGCGGTATTTTATGGGTTACAAGTTCCTGTCTTTGTCCTGGTTAGTTCGATCTTCCTCTGATAGATTGCATTGCGATGCACTGAAGTCAAATTTGTTGGATTGACTAAAGCAGGAAATGGCACCGAAGCAGCCAAACACCGGCCTTTTTGTTGGATTGAATAAGGGACACATTGTGACCAAGAAGGAATTGGCACCACGTCCTTCTGATCGCAAAGGGGTGAGTCCGCGCAGTATTGCAATTGATGTTATAAGTGTGGATCGGGGAAATTTTTTCCAACGTGTTGAACGTATGGAGTAAATGCTCCTGAACTATTCTTGTGATTAAGGTGGATATTCCCCATCTTTTTGTGGGTGGATGTTGGGTGATAAAGGTCTTTTTCTAGATTTCCTTGGTAGAGTTATTGTTTTGAAAAGTTGATTTTGAGTGTGCATACGTTAAATGTGTTGGAGTAAAAGAGATGTGCTCATGAAGGTCACAGTTTTTTGTTTTTTTGGTCGAACATGAAGGTCACAGCTAGAAAGGAAGAAAACTGTCAGTACCATTGAAGTTTGATCTTCTTTATGTGTGACGCATGTGCAGAAAACAAGCAAGAGAGTCCACTTTGTGAGGAGTTTGATCAGGGAAGTTGCTGGATTTGCACCATATGAGAAGAGGATCACCGAGCTTTTGAAAGTTGGAAAGGACAAGCGTGCTTTGAAGGTAGCTAAAAGAAAGCTGGGCACTCACAAGAGGGCAAAGAAGAAGCGTGAGGAGATGTCAAATGTCCTCAGAAAGATGAGGTAACCCTCAAGGACTTGAATCATTCCTTTTGGACGATGAACGTTGTGTTCTTTTATTTAGCTCGACTGGCTGGGTGGAGATTCATTCTGTTCGCTCCTTAATCATCCTTGGTGTTGCCTTTGCAGGTCTGCTGGAGGCGGCGAGAAAAAGAAGTGAGAAATCATTGCTGAAACAACTGCTGCGGAGATTTTGTTTCACATGTAGAAGCCGATTACTTTTATCTTTGCTTAGTGTTCTCATGCTAATTCAAGACAGAAGCTCAAGAAAATTTCTTCCTTGTTGTAAGACGGTTAAAAATGGCAGCAGTGTTCTTTTGGCTCGATGCTTGATATTCTGATCCTGGTGTGTGATGTCCTTGTGGTTAAGTTTGACTATTAGAAGGTTTTTATGAATGTCATTTTCCAAATCTCTCTCCTTCACCGAGACGTTGGCTCAATAGATGTTTAAGTGGGTGTCAAAGGACTAGTTCATTGCTCATTTCAGCAGCTAGACACCTTTTGGCATTTCTATTCAGTTGTAAACTCTGGTCTTAGCTTGTGGTGCTTTTGTGCGCTCGACTCTCATATGGATCTCTAATTTTGGAAAGATTCCTAATGAGTCCCTGTGAAAAGCAAGTTGTGGTATTGATGCCATTTTTATTGATTTGATGAGCTATATCCATAAATTAAAATCGATTGTTCCCCTAGTGTAGCAGCGTTGGCGGCAATGTATGATGGAGATTGTAGGCATATATGGGTGTTGCTCGATGGATTGCGATACAATTAAAATCGATTGTTTAGTGGTGGACTTCTTGGAGGAAGTAAGAGTTTGTTCTTGTTTTGACAAAAGATCTGGTGATTTCCGTTATGCCCTAGGCCATTCTTGCATCTTTAATCTCTACGGAGCATTTTAGTGACGACATGTAATTCCACCATCTAACGCACTTGGCCCGGCCATATCCTCTTGTTTGTGACGGAGGAGGGGTTTACACGGAGGGGCAGTGAAAAACATGATGAGGACGTAACATAAATCTAAGCCACACCGTGCTTCTTCAGCAGTTCTTGTATGGGAACGCAAAAAGGGCAAGATGAGGGATTCTACTTAACATTACCAAATACCAACTCCGACAAACTAATTATGGTAACAGTACACTCACCATCACTGGCTCGATGGCAGATCCGCAGTCTTGACTTGAGACATTTGAACAAATACATACTGCCATTCGACTACCTGACACACAAAGCACTGTGGAAGCCAAGACAGATCATGAATATGATGCTAGATTCGATCTTATTGAACATGAATTATTCTACACAATATACACTCCCACAAAACAGGTTAAACAAGTGGGAGCTCAAAAACATGGATTCTGGATTATTGAAGTCATCTGCAACCAGTTCCCTAATTCCATAATGGTAACTTTTGCTTTCTCGAGGCCGTCATAGTTAATTACCTCACTGGAAAAATGGAGTCTTTCAGAAAAAGGCTATGCGCTCATGTCTTGAATTTTTGGGTGAGTTTCTCAACCCCTTCCTTACAGTCTCCAGCAAATCTCTTTGCCCCCTCCTTGAGGTCGAGGCTCATGTTCACAATGCTTTGCTGCAACTCTTCAGCTGATATCCCCACTTTTGTAACAGCAACACATCTTAGTTCTCCAGCTGTCCCCATGGCATTAGAGGACCATCTCTTCAGATTTGATACAAATACAAGTATTATCTGGACAATCTTATTGATCAGGTCTCTGGATTTATCCCCAACCTTTGCAGCCATGTCCTTAAGCTTATCCACCAGAGTCTCTGCTCTATTTACAGTTTCATCAACTGACAACTCCTTTCCAGCATTGATCCACGTGAGACCAGCAGATGTCTCTTCTTGCAGGTCACTGTCAACTACTACTTTGATACCTTGTCTCTCCCAGCGATACCTAGCCTCCTCCAGAACTCTTGCATGTTCTCTTGCTCTCTTTGCTTCATCTTCAGCCCATGCCCTGAGTAAGAAAATTTCGAAGTTCCATAAGTACCATGATTACTAAACGACAAATGAGATGCAAAGTTGAGTTCAGTAGCATTTGGACGAAGAGACTGAACTGAGTGCAAATACAATTTCAAATAAGGCAATTGAGTGATCATCGCTTTCAGCACGAAACGGCAGTGGCTGCAGTGCGCAGTTCATCATCACATGGAAGTACCACGTCTCCTCAAGCACAATAAAGGAACTAGGAATTGGATCTTTTCCACAGAGCAACACAAATTAACCAGAAAGGTAATACATGCAAGTCTGGAAGAGTCGATGGATTGGCAAAGACAGTTTAAGAAACCACACACAGATATGCAACACCAGGGAAACCATCTAATTGAAAAAGGTAATTTACCACAATTGATCACTTAGTTACATCATACTGTACTTACCTAGCCATTGCCAATGCTTTCCGCTCAACCTCCAGGTCGTATTGTAGGCGAGCAATTTCCTGGTTTTCCTTTTCTGCTTCCAACCTAAGTTTCTCAATCTTCCCCTTCTCATACGAGACTTGTATCTTGTTACTCATTAGACTTTCCAGCTGTTCTTCCACTTCTCTCCTCAATCTAGAGAGAACTACCATCTCTGATTCCACAGCAGCACGTTCTTTCATCAGGAGAATACTATCTTCCCCTCTCTTAGCCCGTAATTTTTCCAATTCAAGCCTTGCTTCTTCGGCCTTCTTTTCCACTGCATGAATTTTCTCTCTTTCTGCTGAGAGCACCTTTTCGAAACTTGCGTTTATGTCCTTTTCAACTTGAGCCACTAAAGCACTATGAGCAGCAACAGCATTTTCTGCCATTGCCTCTGCTTCAATGCGTGCAAGCTCCTCACTTACTGTGTCTGCAGCTTCACCAGTTGTAAGAGCAATAGCTGCTTGGGCTTTTGTAACCGGCTTATCTGGCTGAAACAGTTTTGTGTAACCTATCTCGAAACAAAAAGTATATAGATTACCGAGCTGAAATGAAGGTTCCATGCAACCAGTCAAGGTCATATGGCTCACCAAATGCGAGGGCTATTATCCCCTGTTCTCCAGCAGACAAATCAGCTACTAATGCAGGATATGCATCGGGGTTAATCTTGTCAATGTCTATAAATCCAGAAACGCGGCGCAGGCCCTGTTTATATAGAGAGAATGAATTTTTCTAAAAGTTGCTAGTGGAGTCACATAAGTGGCCAGAAACAAGTATAAACCAAAAGCTTCATATGGGCAAACCTCTTTGTTAGCTTCTGGGAGCTGTTTCTTCTCCAGGGCCATCTTCCAACTGACTAAATCTTGACGTGATAATGGGCTGTCAAATGTACAAAAAGAAGACCAGCAGTGAAAATATATTTGGCATAGAAAAGAAAAGAAAAGCGTCACAAAATATTCTGGGAAGTCATTAGATAGGTAATAAACATCACAATATGCTTCTTGTATCTATTCCTCTTAATCTCCTAAAGCAGCTTTATCAAGTTTTTGTATTGAGGTTGAACGACTTTACTGCAACCACCAAGGTCTACTAAAGAAGAGACTAATTTCTCAAGGAGCATGCTGAGACTCTCTAGGGTAACAGCAATGGAAGATTTTTCACTATGTCGCATTGGCCATAAAGAATCCTCCACAGAGCCGACAAAAGAAATAATTGAGAAGGAATCGCAGTTTTTACTCACATTTCAGGAAAGAAATAGAGAGGTTCCTCAGTTTCATTTGGAGAAGACATCATATCTCGTCTTGAAAGCTTACTGGAGATAAGCCCAGCTTCTGCCAAACCTGATATTTCAGGGCAATCAAAGAAAGGAGTGAACATAGAAGCAACTTCATGCTGAAGTTGCAGCCAGGAAAGACCATTTCTCACCTTGAATGGAAACAAAATCAGGGTCTTCAGGTGTTATATCATCAAATGCAAGCTCAGTGACATTTTCAATGTACATGGCAGGATAAACTTTGGAAATTGTATCTCTACAAAGAGGCAGAGGTCATTTAAGCAGAAGTTTAGTCATGCAAATTAGCAATGAAAATCGACAGTTAAAGTTTTCTGTTTAACGAATCACGAGAATGTGATCTCTACACCTTGAAAGAGCACTACTTGCCGACACCAACCATCTAGCATATTCACGACGTGTACAAATATCCCCTGCTTGGACATCAACTTCAATAACCTGAATGGAGTGGTGAAGCACTTAGATTAGATTGCTTGCAAGGCCCAATATTGTCTCGTTATAAAAAGGGAAGATAGACTATTACATCAATCTTAGAGGTCAAAGGAAAAAGGTTTCTGAAGAAGACTTGGTGGAAGAACAATGACTTCTTGTACAAAATAAATTATAGAAATCATATGAAAGAAAGAGAGAACTTTTCCGCTACTAAAGTTCTCTACAAGAATGATCTCCTTAAATAGTTTATTTGAATGCAGCTATAAAAGTAAAACCAAATTATCATTATACTCACAATTTCAAATGTAAGGTTAGAACACAAAAGAACTCAGAGCAAAGTTACTCTATCAATTTTCTATTGCCCCAACAGGGAAAGTTGCCCTTCCTAATTGACCACATCTAAGTGAACTGAGCATGAAGAACTTGCTTTCCTTGCTTTATACTGCTTCCAACACCCCCCCTACCCAACAAAAAAAGAGGAAAAACAGCGCGCGCACTTACTTAAATGGAAAAGTACGCCAGAGAGATAATAAATTAGCTCACAATGCAATGACTCGCCATCATCACCAATTAAAAACCCAATTGCTGGAGCTAACAAAGAGTAAACAAAGTACCTTCAACGCCTGTAGTGCAGCCAGAGCCTGTCCTTGAACTTGATCAACTGTCGGAGGAACCAAAGTCTTCCCAGGACTCACTTGTAGAGCTTCAGAAACAAAGGATGGAGCAGGTATACCAGCATAGGATAAGGTGTCTCGTGAATTTGACGTCGCAAAATCTGTTGCGCTTTCATCTGTTGCCCCTTGCCCATCTTTTTCTTGTCCAATTGCAAATGCATAAACAGAAGATGCCCCAGTTTCAGTCGCAGATGAAACACGTTCATTCAAGTCATGCTCCTCCAGTGCTGAATTTATCCCCTCAAACGACACCTGAGGTGCTTTGTCTGCATCATGATTTTCTTCAGCAGATATTGGAACTAACTTCAGCAGCTCATGGTTGGGCACAGCCTTTGGTTCTAAAGAGGTGTCTACATGTGAACCAATCGAATCATTCAGCTTCATGGACTCACTTTGCGTATGATAAAGCTTAGTAGATTCATATAGAACACTTGAACTACTAGTTTTCGATGGCTCATCCTCCTTGTAATCAGCAGTGAAGTTTGTGAGACTTTCCCCAGTTGAATTATTATTAATCAAGTCCCCTTTCTGTCGAAATGCGGATTCTGGTGCAGCATCATTGAGGCTACCTCGTGCCTCTATATTGGCTGGAGCAGCCACAGCATCATCTTCTAGGAGTACACCAACACCTAAACTTGTCTCAGGAGCAATTGAGTTGTCACTAACGGGCGACTCATCTTGCGGATCATCTTCCTTGGAAGAACTATTAGCATTTTCAGTACCAGTGTAAGCACCAGTTTGGATCCCGTCATCAGTATCATCTTCCGTTTTATTTCCGCTCACAGAGTCATTATGTTCTTGGAGTGAAAGAGAATCGTCACTCATACCTGACACGCCACTCAGATTGACGTTTTCGTGCCTAGCATGAGTACCCTCCTTTTTGTTGGATTCAAGCTCCACGTGCTGATCATCCGGGGCCAACAGTGCTTCCTGCTGTGTCGTTAAGGGCACCATCTCTGGTTTAAGTCCTGTTTTCACCAAGATTGAATACATCATGAAGGAGGCCAGTCACTAACTTGCATTCCAATAGCATTGGTAGCTGCAATCAGATGAGATGAGCTAACAGAGCAACCCCGTGGGAGACAGATTTGAAGACAGACAGGGAAAGAGAACGTATCCTTACGCCTAGAAAATGATTAAATCAAGAACTTCCAGGAATTCCAACACTATGTTCAAACTCAGTCGTGTGTATTTTCACAAGAAAAATCAAAACTCACCCAAAGTGCTTCTCTTCCCCGCAAATATTGCTGCAAATGTGATTCCAGCAGCAAGAATAACTCCTGCTCCAACAATCCCTGAAAGCAAACTACTTCAAAAGTGTTATTAGCACAGAATAAACTGAAATTAGTGACTGAGGAAAGGAGAGAAAAATAGGAAAAAGCTGAAAACGGTTCACAATGAGCCAAAATCGTCCCAAAGACTAATGGACGGTTTGATATTTCCAGGACGCGAACCACAGCACATACACCAGCAATCATCATCGCGAAAGATACTTGAACTAGGTCCCAACTACTCGATCAAATCATTCTCTTACAAGAACAGCAAAACCATCATCAGAAGTACGGACCTTAATTTCCCCTTCTCGTTGTTTACTGACGATTTCCAATTCCGCGAGACATTGTTACTCAGAGCAAGCATAAGACAACAAATTTCTCCGTCGTACCTCCAAACCATTTCTTCCGTCGAGAATCCAGAGATCCTTGGGCGTCATCGGAACCGGACCAGCCGGACAAAGCGTCCGCGCCGTTGTCCGAACCGGTCCACGAGCCCAAATCACGGGGGCTTTCACTCTGACCGATGGAGAGACGCGGGAACAGGCGGCCGAGCTTCCTCACTCGCGCCTTCACGAGGAACGCACGGGACGGCTCCCGGGAACCGCCGCGGCAGAGAGCCAATCGGAGCTGCAGAGAGCTCGGGGACGACGACGTCGCAGTCGCTGAAGACATGCTCGAGAGGGGGGTGAAATCCGCAAGGCCAAGGGTTTAGCTCGTTGTTTGTATGGACAATACGACAGAGAGAGGGAGAGAGAGAGAGAGAGAGTGATGTGTTTTTATCTATCTCTGCCTCTCCGTAAGCACAAGCATCTTTCGAAGTTTCTCTCTCTAAGCTCTAAGCAGTAGATGGATTTATTGTCTGCCCATCCTACGCTTTCGCTCCTCAGAATTTTTTCGTTTTTCTCCCCGTGCGAACGGCGGCATTTCCGATTCCGGCCGCCGGCCGCCGGAATTTCGAACGGACACCTAACCTTTTTTCCGGGGGGTGTCCTTTTTCTTCCCCAATTTTCCACGTTGGAATCGAGGGCTTTTGGGCCCTTTGTGCTTGGAAGCGGGCTTTGAAGGCTCTTTCGGGGCCAAAATGGTAATTAACCGTTTTTAACTTTCGTCAGCGATAATGCCACGCACATACTTGAATCATGCCCTTGACAACCCCGCAAACCAATTTGGTGGATGACGACATTTAAGGCCTTTACCCCCATCTTAATTAGACTGAAGAAATTACCAAAAAAATTATATAGCAAGGATGTCAATTTAACCTAAACCTTTCGATTTAATCAATTTAATCCTAAATTTTATGATGATTTGTCAATATAGTCATTTTGTCCAATTTTCACCAAAAATCACCGACGAAAAGACCAACAGTCCTACATAACAGCACCAATATAAACATGGCAACTTGCAAAATATTTTGAACTTGTGTAATTTTTTTCCTTGTATTATATTTACAAATTTTAAAGGTTTAAAACTAAATTGGCTAAATTAAAAAATTCAGGACTAAATCGACATCAAGACTTTCTTGATAATTATTCCCAATTAGACTCAAACCAGACCCCTATCGGCTTGAACGACACATTAAATCCGACCCCAATCACCTCGAGTGCAAATTATGATCCAGCACAAGAAAGGAATCCGAGCTCTAGGGCAATCAATCATTGGCCTAAGCTTGGCATGGAAAACTAGAACCGATCAAGGACAATAACTAGCATGCTACACGACTTCAAATTCATTCCGTACAAGGGCAATCAAGCAGTGGCCTAAGCTTGGCCAAAATAATGAAGTCACATTAAAATCTTGATCATCCTACGCGACTTCAAATTCATTTTTTCAAGATTAATTTGTCTACTCTTCTAATACTGTAGTAATAAAACTCTCCTAAAAAATCACGTTGTAAGTTGTTAGAGCGATGCGTAAAGGGTTTTGGCCAGTGTCCCTAGCATGCTACCGAAACGTAGTCCTCATCATTGAGACGACTAGTATTTTCCGTGAAGAGATTTGCAATATGGGGAATTTAATATGATTGACTTACTTAAGAAAAGAGCAATCCAAATGCTGAATAGATCAAAGGGAATTACAACTTTACATAGGTGCACTGGTCTGCTATCAGCTTTCCAAATGTATATACATGAAAATTGGTGTTACATGCCAAAAGACATCGGATGTTTTTTTTTGGTCGGAAAAAGACATCGGATGTTAGTTAGAAAATGTGTTGCATGAAATAATTTGGTCATAGAATAATGCAACATACTGTTTCATGCAATTTTGTGATCTCTTGTCCAAGATAATTTTTGGTGGTGAGGATAGTGGCTATTATGGTTCAATGAACAATATGGCCATAAGATGAAAGTACTACTTTCATGGGAATCATAGATAAATTAACCATCGGTCAGAGTATTCCAAAATTTAGCTGTCTTCTGAATATCATTTCTCAATTGTGCATTGTTGGAAATCCATAGTCAACTAATGACTGTTGTCTCCTCTCATTTTCTATGAACGATTGATAAGTAAAGCTTCGACGCAAAATCAGTCATCAGCCGAGATTGGTGCTTTAACTTGTGATAACTGATAAGCATAGTAGTCAACCTTTCAATTAACTTTACAACTTCGGCCACTCAAACCTCTTCTGAGCGCCCTTTATCACTCATGCTCGGTGTAGTACCTTCCCACAATTCTGCTAGATCTTTCCTCAACCAAGAAATGAGAATGACTGGCCCAAGTGTGGAAGGCACCTGAATTTAACCAAAGATCGTTTCAATGAGTCTGGTCGCACTCGGATTCACATTTTTCCATAACAATCTCAGCTATTACAAGACATCTGGTATGCCTATTTGTCAACCCTCATTCAAATCAAAATTATTTAAGCAGTTATAATGCCAAAGTAACTACTATGGCTCAGGCCAACTATAAGAACAAGATGCATAGAAACAATAGGACAAAAGGAGGCATTGTCCACTAATATTTATGGCAAATTATTTATGAGATAAGATCAAAAGGCGTACCAAATAGAGGAGGGCAGGTTGAGGCGAATGGGTCAAAACTCCCGCTGCCAAGGCAGCTAGGAGTCCAATGGCATATCCAGGAAGGGCGTACCATATGTACTTGTTTGCCTTAGAAGAGTGCAGTTCCAATAAATTGACTATATCCCTGCTTTTCCGATAGTCGAAACAGAGAACTAGTGCCAAAAGCATAGCAGGAATAGCCTGCAAAGCAAACATTAAAACAATATCTTCCTCGATAAGGTACTCTAGAACAGGGAAAAAAAATAACATTAAAAAGGCTGCACTGCAGAAGCGCCTCCTAACAGGCTGAAGAAATGTTAGCCAGATAAAAATAAAATAAACCACCAACCCCACCCCCCCCCCTCTCTCAAACCCCCAAAAAAAAATTGAAAAAAAAAAAAAAAAACTAACCATAACCATAACCACAACCTGAAGAAGTGATTTGGCTTTGCCAGAACATACCCACAGAACAAGTACAAAGTAATGGAGCCTAACATAAACTTGATATGAATTCGCAAAAAGATGCAAAGCTAAAAATGAATTAAGGGCCAGGACAACATGGAGATACTAAACCAAAATGCATGAGTGAAAACACTGGCAGTGCTTCAAATCAATCCTAAGACACTGCAAAAATAAGTTAAGAAAAATCAAATGACAAACCAGAAATCTCAATCTCTCGTGACGGAGAACTCTCTCATGGTGGACATCCGAAGAAAAATGCTAATATCAAAACTGTGAATCTGGCCTCACACCTTTTATTTATCTGATGGATAAACAAATTGCAACAGATAGTATTATTGAGACACGTCCATGTTGGCAAGTAGTGCCAAACAAGCACTTTCAATCCTATAAAAACTCTAAGAAGAAAATCAGAAACAGGCAAACAGCAAGCCACTGAAATATGGGAATATCTGAAACCTCACATCTGAAAGACATGGAGCAATCGCAAAAAACAAATGAGATAGGAGAGTGCCGCACCATGTCACCAAGACCTAGCATCATATAGTCTGCAGCACTTCCTCCAGGAACTACTCCACCCAGCAAGTTCCTGGGGAACATAATCTTCACAGGCAACTCCAATTTCTTTGTAATCAACTGTAGCCCAGGAAGGCTTAAACTGTTAGCGACGGTATGGACTGGATTTGAAGCTTGCTGTGTGGCCACTGAAACCATGACATTTGCTCCAAAGAATCTCTCAGAGTAAAAGACCCAGAAAATGTCGTACACAAATAGACAAACAAGGAGCATGGCACATATCTTGATATTTGGTAGGCGCACATGGCTCACAAATGCGATACAAATAGAAATGCCCAGCAAATTGTTCAAAATCCAGTGCCCCGAAACAAGCCAAGAAGCAACAGTACCAGTGCACACTAATAACAACAGCCCCTGGATTCTTGTAAATGACTTTGAACAGCACCGTGACATAAATGGGTCAGCCAAACCAAACTGGGACTTCACATAGGTCGCATAGGGAGAAAGACAGAAGAAAAGGGATGAGACGGACGCTACAGCAGTAAAGGCAGTGAGCAGTTGGGAAACAGAAGAAAACAGGTAGAACATCAAAAGCAAGCTGCAAGAGCTCATGATTGGAATCATCAGTGCCTGGGACCTGTCCAAGGTAATAGATGCCTCGGATAGATCTCGGTTGCGCTCCATTTCTTTCCCATAATTTAAGGCTCGAAAAGCAGATCCAAAGGTTACAGCTATTGCTGTCAAAATGAGGGTAACTGGCGCTGGCTCCAACAGATACAATAGCTTCCACAATGACTCCATCAGCAAAAGAAATTACTAGACTTGTACCTCAGATCTATTAATCATGCTCCCAAACAGCGTCCAAAAATAAGTGATTATGCTAGGCTTGCTAACAAAGCTGCAACATTTCCCCCACTAACAGTTACAAGGAGAAATCATGCAACCTGTAGGAAAAGAGACAAAGCAAAGCGGTAAGACACGAAGATACCAACCTGCAAAGATCTAAATATACATGCCAGCGTATGAACTATTGTTTAGTTTGGGATGGGTAAAGGAAGATGTAAGGACTAGAATCGTCTGTCTTCTCCCATTGAATTAAGCAAGACAAGAACAACTTTCATACGCTTTCGAAAGGGAAAAGGAACGCATCTTTCAAGGAGCGCGGTAAAGTGATGTGCTTGGACCAGAAAGATCCTGCATAGCACAACCAAAAGCGCAAAATACCGTATGTTTATTTTTCCTTGTAATCAAAGAGAACACAGAAAATGCTGAAACTATCCAAAAGAACGAAGACGATTTCAGTCAACCATATCGTTTGTAAATTCGATTTCATCCGAACACAGTCTCCATCTATTCAGTACGGTCTAATTGAGGAAAAGAGTATCATTTCCACCATTCACCAGCTCAGTCTTTCGTTTTCCAGCAAGCAACAATCAAGATTTCAGTTTGATTCCTCCTCTGCGACAAATCTTCCCGGAAAAGAAAAATTTGAAGCACCGCACTCAAAATGACAAGTGAAGTCAAGCTTCTAGGGCTTCGACACTGGGAATATTCCAGCCTCCACTCATGTACAGAAGTCAGGAATCGATGTTTCTGCGATTACAGCTAAACGAACACGAACTTGAGAAGATTTTGGATAGCGTGGTACTAGGGTTACGGTTCATTGACTAACCTTGCACTTCGAAGAGTTTCAGATAAAAACCTCTCGGCTCCGAGTCTTCTCTCTCCGATCAAGGGGGGCTCCATTATAGGAGAAGCGTTTTCAGGGAAAAGAAGATGCGTAACGCGTCATTTTCACTCGGGCCCTCGCTTTTTTGAGAGTTTCCGAGTTCCTGCCCCGAACTTTCTATGTTTTGGTGCGAGCACGCCCTTATCAAAACCATTGAGGGGGTGGGACGAGGAAGTAGTTGGGCCCGTTTAACGACTGTGGGCCTGGCCCAATTATGCTTTGGAGAATAATTTCCTCTTATGGCAGAAGATATATTTTTCCTCCTTTGGTTTTTAATAATATAAAACCCCGTACTAGGTGCATAAAGCTCGTGTTAAGCAAATACTAGTTATCATGCATGCGCCACGCACGTGAGATTCCTATAAAGATTATGTTGTAAATTGTATTTGCTACATTACTTTAGTGAAATCATTCTAGGAATAAATGAGGCCTGCGTATTAAAAAAATTATAGGTTAAAAACTTATGTAACATTCCTAAATCATGTTGACACATCTGAAAAATGAGAAGAAGATGTTGTTATGTTTTCCTCGTGGATTGCAACATACTTTCAATATTTATACACATTTCTCGCCATTTCTTTCATTGAATTTTTTCCAAACAAAACTTTATGTTTTTAGATCTACAAATTCCAAATTCGTGGTTTTTCTCATAAATGATTTATTCAACTTGCAAATTTTTTACCAACCAAAGAAAAATGCTTGTAAATTTTTTCCATATCTCTTTAAGCTAGAAGTCGGTATGGATGGGGCGAATGGGGCTAAGAAATTTGCATACCCGCTAGGATTGGGATGAGCAAAATGAATAAGACATGTATGGGGTAGGAGGCGGGGATGAGGATGCAACCCCTACTTGCTCTGCCCTATTGTCATCCCTATCAAGAGGGATAGATTTGCCTCTTTGATGCAACTTACTTGTAGATTAATTAAATGTGAGAATGCAAACCGAGGTGGTTTGGTTTTGCTTTAAAAAGTCAAAAGTTAACTTCAAGGACTCTGAATTTGGAAATTTGAAAGGTATTAGTTGCTTAGTGTCAAATAAATGTCAAATTGGGAAATCAGTAGACCATGAAGTTAAAAGTCTAGCACCTATATGACCTTAAGTGTCTACATGCAAGAGCTTATGAAGATTTGAGGCGTTTCAGAATGAAGAAAAGGTTACATCTCAGTCTTCAAGTGCCCAATGAAAATTAACCTTGAAAGTAACCTTAAAAAGGCGTAAGATCAAATGGCTCTTTACACGTAGAGCAATTTACACATAATTGGTAAAATTTAAACAGGTAATCTCCAATTTCCATGCTAGAAATCCCGAGAGACATAAACAATGGCTATTTTATTCAATTTGTTAATCAAATCACCTTGCACAATTCATGTTAGTCTCCTTTTTTTTTTTTTGAAATTGTCAATAAAATGACAGGCTAGACATTTGGACCTCTTGAATATCAAGGAATGATGAATTTTCCAGACCTGGCCAAGCCGCCGGGAGCTCAACTCCACATACAAAAGCCCGGGCCCGCTAAAGCGACTCGCGGAGGAATGGAGAACGACATTCCTCCATAAATTGGAAATCACGGGTGCTTTCTCACCAAATCCAATCTGCGGGCCCACTTTCGATCAAGCTCGTTGCTTCGTCAAGCAAAGGTCGTTCGACAACCATCATCCTTTTGGACTTGTGGTCCTTTCTTATTAATCACCTAGTTGAAGCTAATTTGGGACCATGCGCGGGACAATTCACGATACTAAATCCGATTTGTGAATCCAACTCGTTTAGAACCCCACGAAAGGGCCTAATGGTAGGGACACGAGTGTAACATGCACTTACAACAAATGTTGGAGCGGTCGCATCGCCATTAGCATTAGCAGGCCGAGATGATATGAACTGAAAAATCTTGGATGCGCTGGGTACATGTGAGCTCAACAGACATCAGCCGTTGGACGAGCTGTGGACCCCGCCTGTTATAACGAGGGGTATGGCCGGGCTCATCTGAATTTGAACGCACCGGATATTTGCTCGATTGGAACCGGGTCCATGCGGGCGCGGGCGCGAGCGCGAGCGATGCCCTGCGTGAGGAAACTCAGGAAAGGACATAACTCTCACTTTCAGAATCCGGCCACAGAACTCGTGCGTCCTGATTGGCGCCCTCTCATTCTGGCTCCAACTCACCGCCAAATCTCTCTCCATTCTTCCTTCTCTCTCTGATCTCTGCCTCCCTCCATCCATTCCCGCCTCTCCATTTCCCTCTCTCTTCCTCCTCCGTGTTTTCTCCGTTCCGTCATCTCCTTCGACTTCAGATCGAAGTTGACGCACTTTGTCGAGGAGCTCGCGGAAGCCGTTGCCGACGTCTCTCTCGTCCTCTGGCTCTTCAGCTTTCTTTTCGCCGGGAAGGAAACGAGCCCAAATCCGCGTCGGAGACGGCTTTCATTCTTCGCTGCTGTCATCGTCGCCAGACGCCATTACTGCTTCGGCTCCGAGTCATGCTGTGATCTCGCTTTCTTTGGAGAAGGGATCAGTCAAAAAGGTCCGTCTCATTAAAAGCAAGCAGTAACTGCTTTCTCTCTCTCTCTCTCTCTGGACAGAATGATCTCCATTCTCTGTTTGTTTCCTTTCCAATGATCCAGGCGTCAATTCGCGTAATCCGGAGAGTAATGGCCCCAAAACTTGCTCGAAAGCATTGAATGATATTTGCCGCGACCACGCCATTAGGACGGGATTCTCATAATTGTCTTCCCTCGAACTCGCTTTCTCAGTTCCTTTCCTTCTCATGGTCATCCTTAGCCTAGAAGAAGATAACGACGCATTGCTTGCCCGTTCGCTGTTCAATACATCTTCTCTCTCCCGTATCAGCGCGCATTTGGATATGAGGACGAGAACGGTGACAGCCATAGCTCTCGTGGCGGCCCTACTGGGCGCCGCGCCATGGTGCATTTACTCGGCCTCGGAGAATCGGCTTCTGGTGGGCATGACTCTCGTCCGCAACGCCCCCGCCATCGGAGCCTGTAAGTTCGATTCCTTGAAAGAAAATTGAATCGAAGGTTCATGACGCATACATCGATTCCAGTGCCTCTGATCGGAAGTTTTGCAAGTTTTCTGTTGTGTTAATTTGGTTGGTGGATCACTCCGAACTGCAGTTTGTTTGGATGGGAGCTTGCCTGCTTATCATCTCCACAGAGGATTCGGCGCCGGCGCGGACAACTGGCTATTACAGTTCGAGGTAAATCAATTACAGTAGCCACTATTTGCTGAATCTAGATATTGATACTTCATGAGAAATGAACGGACAAATTTGGCTAAAGATCGATCGGAGCAGTGAAGTGAACTCATCACATGGCTGAATCGTCACGTCTGTTTGCTTTTGTCAGCTCCTTGCTGAGACGTGAGAGCTGCAAAAGCAAGATCGAGTCGGCGACTGGCCGACTGCTTTAGCTGCTTTATGGAATCATTGAATGGTTGGGGAAATCAAAACGGTGTAGTTTGTGGTGGCTTTTCGTTTCGTCTTGTGTCTGGTGCGCGTTGTCAGCGGAACGGCAGCTTTCTGCGTGCACTTTTTGCAGAGTGATTCGGGTGGGGCGTCCATAATTGACGGTGATTATTAGAGTGCGCCAAACAAGAAATTCTTTTTCAAGAAAAGGTTTTTATGTGATCTTCGCACGGAGCAAATAACTGCGATTGGTTTAGTTTCTGGAGTTAGGTTCACCCACTGCGTTAATTTAGTTTGGACATCAGAACGGGTAAGATCGAGAGAAACTTACTGAAAAAAGAAATTGCATATGCTTAATCTTAGACGCTAAATTAATTTGGTGGTTTTTAAAGTATATTACGAGCGAAGTTCTTTTTGAACTTTGTCCATAGTGAATTGAGTGATCTAGTCATTGTATATGTGAGCCTTACATGGGATTAATCGAATCTAATGGCTGGCGGCCCAAAGCCTCAAATAACTCAATCCAGCTTCAATTGAGTCTAAGAAGATTTCCCATATCACATTGTGCTCCTATCAATCGACATTTTAGTACACTTGGTTGGGTAAAATCTCGTTAAGTCTAGTAGGATGGTGAGGTGGGATAGGAACCGTGGTCCCCCGGTAAAACTCAATACTACGATCTCTACTTAATATTTGTTATTCACGTCTGCGTGCTTCGGAATAAAAGAAAGTTTCCCTCAATGTGCACATCAATCTTGTTTAATATATTGGTTGGTGATTCAACTTAACACAATAATTCGTAGTTAAATTGCTTTGAATTTCTTGATAGGGAGGTGGGTGGTGCAATGATATTCCATCATGCTTGGAGAGAGCCGAAACTCGTCGTGGATCTACCCGTTACATGAACAAATTGGAGGTTTTTTCCGGAATACTCAGCAACAATGCCTCTCTTAATCCGGGTCGGTAACTTTTATTGCACTTGTTAAGCGCCTAGATGGGAAAAAATTTATACTTAGAAAATTGGAATTTCGTGATGAAAATACACATATTAAGCATAGCTCAGCGGCTCAGCCTCATGTTAACATGATCTGACTATCCTAAGCCGAGAGTTCAAATTGAATGCATTTTCTCCTAGGTAATCCGCCAATTGTGAGGATTGCTTGTTACTTTAGACCTAAATTTTAACATAAGTTATGGATCAAAATACTAAAGCCGATAGTTGACCCAACAGCGTGATCTTAAAAATTAAAGGAACCAACACCATGGATTAGGTTTATCCTTCTAGATCTCCCACTTCTTTTAAGCTATAACTACAGATCTCTGGATACCAGCTCACTCCATTTCAGACTTAAAATCGAAAATGTCCTCCACAAGCGCATGAGATGAGTATGTCCATGCGGTTTTCTTCTTTCTTTATCCTCCTCTATCTTCCTTTCACGTGATAATCCCATCTGGCGGCCCACATACATTGTCTTCTGTTCCATGAGACTGAAAGTTTGAAATCGTTCATCACTGTCTTGCCCAAGAACTTACATTTACCTAGTCCCTGGGTATTTGTCAACGAAGAGAGAGACTTGGGTTGGTTGGGAAAAAATAATGCTCAGTATATTAAGACTACATGACAAAGTGGATGTACCCACTGATGTCGCTGGCTCTTAATAAGAATTGAATGTGACTAGTTTATGTGGCAGTATTTGGCAATCTAAGAAAGTTTCAGGACACGTCCATGTTCCTTACATCCTTCGTTGTTCCTTTCACGTGATCAATAATAGAACTGAACAGACGAGCTCATCTCCATTAGGACCTTCCTAGTTCCAGCCTCTGGCCAATGGCCACAAGGCGTCCTGTATGATTTCTTTTGTCCTTTTGTTTTACAGGGGTTCTTATTCACATTGCCGTCCAAAAAATTACTAAAAAAATCTTAAATTCATTACAATTGTACCAATTCAATTCTAAACTTTTTTTTGCCAATATAATCCTAAATCTTTTGCGATTGTACCAATTTAGTTCTTTTGGCCAATTTTGGTCGGCCGTCAACGGCCATCCGTCTACATAATATTTTAATTTTTTTGAACTTTTTCCTTTTTTTTCTTCCCTCTCCTTCCTTTGGCCAGCGAGTTCCACCTCGTCGGCCTCAAGTGAAGCTCATGGCGAGCCTTGTCGTGGCTGCATGAGGTCGTGCCTCACTAGATTTGGGTTGGTGAGGCTCGCCCTCTCTAGCGGCCAGGGGGGCAAGCTTTGCCTCGAGGCTGGTGAGGTGGGCCTTGCCGCCCATCAAGAAAAGGGAAGAGAAAAAAATAATTAAAAAACAAAGAAATTTCAATAAAAAAATTAAAATATTATGTCGCCAGATTGATTGAATTGACACAATTATAAAAGGTTCATAACTGAATTGGTAAAAAAAAAATTTAGGACTGAATTGGCGTAATTACAATAGGTTTAAGACTTTTTTGGTAATTTTCTCAGTTCATAGGGTGGTACATTTCTTTAAGCAAATTGCATCATCGCAAACTTGGTGTATAAACCAGACAAATACACGATTTAAGCATCCTTTTGGCATGCTAGGATTCTTTTTGCATCAAAATTCAATTTGCTAGATATGAGTGACCAGCGCGATGACTTTCAATACATCTTCTCAAGTCCGTGATAGGGAGGTTTCCAAGTCTAAAAATATTGTAATTAAGCGATTCTTGCATTGCTACAATGCATCATCTATTTTGATGCGAGTGACTCTGATTGTTGGGGTGTGGTTCATACTTCCTTGCGATAGGAAAACACATGGGTCTTGCTCCACACCGAGCGGATTGGGATCCGGGGGAGCCGCCCCGGCGGGGTCTCAAGGGGGCAGCG
Organism: Rhodamnia argentea; assembly: GCF_020921035.1. NCBI lineage: Eukaryota > Viridiplantae > Streptophyta > Magnoliopsida > Myrtales > Myrtaceae > Rhodamnia > Rhodamnia argentea. Next base: position 11,330,241 of record NC_063159.1, on the reverse strand, counting down.
CCTTTTAGATATCAGAGGGTTTTTACGATTTAAGCCTATATTTTTTCATTAGTAGTTTGGGCTTGGGCTCATGAATAATTACTGCTATATATATACTCTTTTTCGCTTAAAATTGAGTGATGTAACGAGAAGTGTAAGGTGCTAATTATAGTAAAATTCTCTGCTGGATGTAGCACTAGTTTAAAGATGAACTAAGATAAAATCTGGTGTCTCGATTTCTCTTTCTCATTACGTTTTGCTTCGTTGTGATTGTGGGCTAAATCCTAACACCGATCCCAGTTTGGTGGGATAATGTATCGAGGATAAGATCTTACGTAGCAATAGCATGAGTCAATAAATGCAACAGGATAGAGTATGGATATACATGGGACCTGCAATGGAAATAGCTCACGAAACCATGAGTTGTTTGTACACCGTTCACCACAGCAATGGTTCAATAAATTGTTAAGTAGGGGTCTAATGAGTGATTAAAGGCATAAATTCTCTGCTGTAAGGGTAGAGAAAAATTTTGTGGATTCATTTTAGAACGATGCGATGGATAAAGACAAATACAGTAAAACGCTGTACAAAACTTGTATCTGGATGAGATCCACTTTAGTTCTTCGTGAAATATGACAGTTTCCATTCCATATGATTACGAAGAGACTAGTCTGTAGTTGCTCGATGAAGGGACATCATGGAGATTTGATTCCATTTTTAAAGTAACATGTGGCTTAATCTGTTATTGTCAAACATATTCAACGAGTGTCATTATTAAGTTTCCTCAAGGCACACCTCAAGTAATGGTAAGTATTTGAGAATTCTCGGTTTGGAATTAAAATGTACATGTTGCGATGATACTAGCTATATTATTAGAACATTAATATTTCCGAAGCATTGACTGAAGGGTAATTTTTATCCTATTAATGAGCTTAATGTGACAAATTGTAAATAGACATTATTAAGAGTTTTAGAGTTTTTGTTTTTTGGGTCAAAGACATTGGTAAGAGTTGCTACTGAACGCGCAGTTTTGGTTGATTAGTACCGATTTCCTTAGGATTAGTCCAGTGCGATATTGCATTATATGTTTAGAGATCTGCTTTGACCACTGTTGGAGGATCTTGTATATAATGTTGGCCTTGTGCCCCGCAGCTGCTTGTTTTGAAAGAGACAGTGGAGGGACATGAGCGCTTTTCTGTTAAGAAGGAAACAGAGATTTCTTTCGTGGGAATGTGGAGACATATTTGATGTTTTCCTATTGCGGTGTGCTTTATTCCTGCATTTTTTTAGGACGCCTTGCTTGTTTTAGTTTTATATATTCTTTTAGTGACTTGAAGTTGAAACAGACTTTTACAATTGGAACCGTGTGAAGCTTAGGTATTGCGATGGAGCTTCCTTTGCTGGTGATGCAAAGTTCGACAATGGTGTAAGTCCCTTACTCCTTCTCTTATTCAGCATTAAATTCACAGGGTCCAACATCCTCTGTGTGTGTGGCGAGAACAAGAGCCACATGTTTGTTGGGGCAGAAAAGTTTGTCTCGATTAGCTGTAGTTGCCTGAATTTTTGTCTTCCATCTCCGGTCCCTCAAAGGTCAGAAAACTATATGAGAGATTAAGCTACACCACACAGTATTGCCAAATCAATCCTTAAATGGGATTGCAGAGCGCTCTTCCGCAATAACAACTAGAAAGAAGACTTGGAGGAAGCAAAATTTAGAAGCAGAAAATATATATCGTACTTATAGTTCTTCCAAGACCAAGGAGGAGGAGATTTGTTCAAGTAACTGGAAATGGAAATACCAAAAGGCTTAGATGTAGTTATAGAAAAGGAGATAAAAATAAACACCAGGAAGCTCATTGTTTATACTGGTGGAAACAAAAACTACATGCAATTCACCATCTTTTGCAGAGGTACCTTCCATCTGGCATTAATTGGGATAATGTCAGTCACCTGATTCCTGGATGCCAAATCAAAGCATGGAAGGCAATTTTTTTTGCATCTAAATACAATTAGGAAGAACCTTGCAGACTCAGTAGCTAACGGCAGTACTAGGTCTCATAATAATGATTATCTTCGTTTAAAGCACCAAACCACAGGTCCACCGATAATATTTGCGAATGGATAATGCACAACTACTGAGCCTTTTCTCACTTAGTGATGATTGAGTCCCAACCCTTTGGGGATTGACTAATCCTTCAATGTTGCAGACCTCATTGCTATATTTCAGAGGGCAAAAAATTTGGCGAGCAATCATCCTTGATCTTATGCCCAAAGGGTTGGGACGTGCGAGAAAGGTATATCCATCCCTCTTGAACTAAGTGAACCGGTTTCAAAACAGATATCTTTACATTGTCGCATGGTACTTTGAATCTTTTTAAGCCATTCTAATTGAATCAATTGTCTCTAGGCTTTGCTCTCAGGTTGCTCTGCTGGTGGTTTAGCATCCTTCTTGCACTGTGATAATTTCGCAGAGTACTTACCACAGAATGCTAGCGTGAAATGCTTGAGTGATGCAGGATTCTTTCTTGACGAGTATGTGTTGTTAAAACTCAGCTCTGGCTATGTGTTTTCCACATTGAATTTATGCTTCTTGATCTCTATTTTGCAGAAGGGACATAAGTTTGAACCACACTATGAGGTCCTTTTACGATGATCTTGTATCTCTACAGGTAAAGCTTCTGTGATTTCATCGCATTAGGAATAATCAGGTCCAAATTATAAAAATCTAAAAATTGGCTGTGCTAATTACTTTAGACTAGATATAGATCCATAAATTGGATAAAATGGAATATTTTATGGTTGTTCTAAGTTCATAGCTGGTCCTTACCTTCCTTCTTCTGTTCCATGGAATAAATTACAAATTGCTAACAGCCAAAATATATCCCTTTCGTTTACAGCGTATTTCTTGGTCTTTTAATTCGTCTTCATGAGTGTGTGAATAGATGAAAAATGGGATTTCGATATTCAAAGTCATGCTGTCAATTCAACAAATAAACTAGTTTGGAAAAATAAGCCCAGGAACAATTTCTGGAAGTTAAGTAAGATATGACGCAGTAAGCATTAGGATGGGCATAGAAAATCACAGTTTGTCGACCATGAGCATTGTATTTAGTCATGTGAGTTACCATGCAGGGTGTTGAAAAGAATCTCGACAAGAACTGCACTAGCTCTCTCTTTTACCCAACTCTGGTATGGTTTCTTCACTGATGACTACCTCAACTCAAAGCTTTGATAGGTTATGCCCATAACTTTTACCTCATCCTCTTGCAGTGCTTCTTCCCACAATATACCTTGAAGTACATTAACACACCCTTTTTTATCTTGAACTCGGCCTATGATGTCTACCAGGTAGGTTTCTGCTATGCTCTGATTTGCTAGAAACCCACCAAACTCTTCAGAGGCTATTGCTTCAAATGGCTCTACTTCGTAATTGAACAGTTCCATCACATATTGGTCCCTCCTTCTGCTGATGTACATGGTCATTGGAATCGCTGCAAACTTAATCCGGCTGCTTGCACTGATAGCCAGTTAGAGATATTGCAAGGTGATTGAATCGCTTTCACTTTACTAAAACTATAGTTTTCATGCTTCTTTATCCTTAACTTACTTCTTTTACCAGACAAAAGTTTTACAACTTAATGGATGATATGAGACTGAACAAACATCTCACCAAACATCCTTAAATGCTCTGCACAACCCGTAGATTTCATATTACTGCATGTACTAGTACTTTTCTTTAAGACGTTTAACATGGGTAATTTATTGACTTTATAACCTTTTAGGTTTCAGGAACGACATGCTCGCCACATTAAGAATGTTCTACCAATACTCAGGGAGAGGAGGCCTATTCATTAATTCTTGTTTTGCCCACTGCCAGAGTGAGTTACAAGAAACGTGGCTTGCTGTTGACTCCCCAAAAGTAAATAACAAGGTATTGATCTTTATCTATTTCTTCAGGGTGTCGGTTCAATGTGTGGCTAATATATCGCATTGGCCTAGAAATTAGCAATATGTAAGAAAGATTAGGTTGATGAAATGCTTTGCACTGTATCATGCAATAGGAAGAAGATAAACTTCCATCAGAGAACTTGTAAGATAACATTGTCAATTGATCCAAAACGACAGAGGAGCCAGTCCATGAAAGCTGAGTAAAAATGCAAGATTAGATTGAACAATTGGTGTGATATAGATCCAAGCCTTTTCTATATATGTTGAATATGATTTCCTCCCAGTACTTGCGTCCTGAACTAAAAAAGTTTTTGCCAGGTTTTAGTGCAGTGGCTTTTTTTTTTTCTTTTCTTTTGGTCGAAATTTGTGCAGTAGCTCTGAGGAAGGAAGCAAATTAACAATTTGACCCTCAAACCCTCCTTGCTCACGTCACAAACGATCCATAAGAAAAATAACCTGCCCATGAAAATTCTTAGCGTTTGATCATTACACACTCCCTTCAACGACAGTCATTCTAATCGTCAATTTGTTGCTATTTTGCAGCATTTCTATGTCCTTTTTGGCTTCATGCACTTAATTTAGTTCAAATTCCCTTATTTTTGAGTTTAAAATGCACTGATGCCATTACAGGCTATATCTGAAGCAGTCGGTGACTGGTACTACAGCAGAAGGATAAGCAAGGAGATCGACTGTCCATATCCCTGTGACGAGACGTGCCATAACCTAATCCCAGTCTCGGGTAACGATCCTGCAAATACGAAGTACTTTGGTAGCGTCATGTTTGGAATTGGACTAGCATCTATATATTTGTTTCCCTAAGATGGATGGTATGTTTCAGACACGCAGGACTCACCCAAGTTCATGTCACAGAAGAGACATGACAAACTTTTCATACATTGATTGTTCTCTGAAGGATAGGCAAGCAGTGGGGGATGTACAGGAACTAGGCGTTGCATTTGTCACCCAAAAGGGTCAACAGCATAGCATATGGAAAAAGATGAGATATCTCATTGCAATACTCTTCCAGCCATTCATCCAATTTATCAATTTATTCAAATAATGTAAGAACCAGTACAGATGCCGGACTCCTTTTTGAGGTTTTTAAGCGAGAAGCAAAAGCGAATATAGGGCGGAATACATAATTTACTATGTGCCGGAAAGCATCTTGATACATATCATCCAAATTCCTTGATCCTCCAGATATATATCAAGTGCTCATTACACTGATTATTTTGATCAGCGATGCAGTTAAGTCGAAAATAATCCCCAGTGATAAATGATTGGGGGCATTCATTTTGCTTCGACTACAGAGAGTGTGCTCTGACCCGCCTGCCTTCCCCATTACTCTAGTCCCTTGCTTTCGAAAGCAAGTAAATTCCACAGCATTCGCTTAATTGCTTTCAATATAGGTGCATCAGCTTTTCAGCCGTTGTTCCTTGCTACTTGCAGGCTCGAAAATCTTCTGTTTTTTTTTTTTTGGCCTCTTCTTTTCTGCGTTATGATTGATTCACTTCTTCTTTAGCACAATGGTTTGGTTCGCCCCAATCGTATATATCGGCTGAACTTGTAATATACACCCAGTGAATATGTCGATATAATGCCCATATGAAATTGCAAATTTATTTGCCTGCATCAACTTAAGTTTATTTTTGGATCATGCCATGTGTATTGGGTTTAATTTACGTAAATTGGCATACAAGAACGAATGCCCCTTACTGCCGTATTTAATCGTAGCACTTAAAAACTTAGCATTTCTCTTTCCTCCTCCTTTTCCTGCCATAGCTTTTAAAGACCGAAGTACCAAAGATGGTCCCACCTCCACAATAAACAGAATATTTCTCGACATAGAAACAGCCTTATTTCATGAATGATTGAATCTGGCGTGCTCCGAATATATACTCGATGGATCTTATCTTACTGATTTTGTCTAGATGTTTGCTGTAGGTAATACCTATAGACTGCGTTTGGTAATTCGAATTTAAGGACTTCCTCCTATTTCGCCAGCATTTGTCTCGACAGAGAATTTAATTGGATATTCTAAATTTCCTTTTTAGTTTTCAATTTAAATTAATTAATGAATTTATTTTTCAATCTTACCTTGAAGTATGCCAAACGCGTGATAGGATGACTAAATATATGTACAGTTACCATGGATCCCACTTCATTTTATCCCGTCCAAATTCTTGTATTGACGATCAAAAGTAGCCATAGGATGGGTCATGGATGACTTAGATCCGGCCCATCTATAAAAAAGCATAATTGTTCGACTTAAAAACTTGTCTTAGAGCCCGCCGACACTCAAAACATATGTAAACTTTCGAAAAACTACTTGGCTGGGAGCCAGAGAGGCCCGTTTTGAGCTTGCTCAATTGAAAAAATTGCAATTGGGGCTGAACCGAATAACACGGGATGGATTGTTCATGCGGACGACAAAAGCGATGTTGCAGCCCTTCGAGTCTCGGTTCAAACTCTGTTTAGGATCAATCATGCTGAGAATATAATCCGATACCTTAAAATGAATAATCTGTCGACATGTTATATTGTGGTGGCTCTTTTCACCTTTTGAAATTGGCATATCTCAATCGAACATCATTCTATTACCTTTCCATTTCTCAACCATTTTCATTGTTTACTCCTTTTGCTATATACCTCTCAATCGAATATCATTCTCTTCCCTTTGCTTTGATTTTTTAAAGATAAATAGGAATCTTTTCTTTTTGCAAAAATTCCACAAAAAAAGTGCCTAAGTTATGCTTGTTGTTTCACCACCACTCCAGATTTTTTGTCACAAAAAACCTTAAACTTGTACTTGGATAACAAAAATACCTTATGTCTAATAAAAAATATCCTAAACTTTACCGATCATGACACGAATGCCCATAGTTTTTTTATTTCGTGCCACAAACACCCCAAACTTGTATTAATATGAGTGAAATCATTAGCAACACAACGTAAAGTTACCAACGAGAGTTTTGAAGTTTCTCGTAAAGTTACCAATATAGACAGTAAGCAATTGGCAAGAGGATAACCGTTGGTCGGTTATGGAAAAAATTACCAAAAAAAAGTTCTAAATCTTATGACAACTTGCCCATTCGATTCTGAACCTTTCAATTGTGTCAATTTAGTCATAAACATTTTGATGATTTGTCAATTTAGTCATAAACCTTTCAATTGTATCAATTTAATCCTAAATATTTTGAAATTATGCCAATTTAGTCATAAATATTTTGAAGTTTTGCCATTTTAGTTATAAACTTATTATTTGAGTAATTGACCGAAAGGACTAAATCAGTAATTCGATAAAAGGTTTACGAATAAATTAGCATAATTTAAAGGTTTAGGACTGAATTGACAAATTGTCAAAATGTTTAGGATTGAATTGACAGAATTGAAAGGTTTATGATTGAATTGGCATAAACGCAATAGGTTTAAGACTTTTTGGACAATTTTTCTGTCGGCTATGTCTTATCCATTCGTGAAGTAACTTCCAGTAACCATATAAGGGAGTTATTCTAAGGTAACCGCTAGTTAATTATCTCTTATCCATTCGTGCGGTGACTTTCGGTAACCACGTAAATGAAGTTATTTGATCCGCTATGTGTAACAGCCGTTTGTAAAGGTTATAAATAACCCAAGTATGCTCTTTGTAACCCTCTTCAATCAATGACAAAACTCAAGATTATTTACATTTATCTTTATTTTCCTCAATTTACCTTTTCAGTAACTTTACATTCTCACACTTTAGTCATAGTTTCGGATACTTGATCGTCGATTAAATTTCCAATGGCGTATCTATCTATCATATCAATTTCTAGTCGATTAGATTCTGGCAAAGTGTTTTGTGCCTCGTCGTTGATTAAATTTCGATGGAGCATATCCGTTCCGGTTCCATTGAGCCTCATATCCGGAATTGTCATAGAACCCGTTTCTTCTTAATAAAAATCAAAGAACCAATTTCGATGATAAGTATTTTGCTGACAACCGTTTTCGTCGAAACATTTTTTTAGCACACCCCGTGGGACAACTTGGAGTTCGATTTGAGAAAATTCATTGTCAAGAACAATGAATCATTTAGAGCTTGGCAATACCGCGGAAAACAATCCCAATGACAGTGATAGGTCTACACACTCGGGATCTTGAGTCGTTAATCGAACGCTAGAAGAAGGCTAATGCGAGGGGTTAGATTTTTGCCGACGTCTCATTGAAGATCAATTAAGAGAAGTTACACCAAATCCTCATATGTTGGCCATCATGAGAAGGATGTCTAACTAATCATGTAGTAAATCATCTTACTAGGGTGCTCAAACCCATGGTACTCAACATGGTGAATGAACTTATTCTAGGTTGGGGCCATCAAGCGACGCATTTCCAATGCAAGGAAGCCAGGCAATGATTTGGTACATACCCTCGATCTCCTCTTTTCATTTAAATAATATTGGTAATTTAGGCCAAACAAAGCCGCAACCAGTGGTCAGCGTATTTTTAAGGGATGAAGTCACTAATGGCTAGAACCAAAGTAATACTAATTCAATTGGTGTGGAAAATATTGTTAAATAATGTAACGGCAAACTTCAATTGATGAAAATCAAATACACATATTGTCAATGACCCCTAACGATGTGACTCAGCTTGTGGAGAATGAAACCTCCTACCCGACGGGGGAGTATAGCCACCATATATCGGTGCGGTTAAGCTGCTGAACATCGGCGTAATGCTACCATTAGATATTGGTGTGGCTGTACCACCGAATCTCGATGTAGTCAATCAACCGAATTTGGGGTATATGCCAAACCGACATTAAGTCCAAATGAATAACTGGGCTAGATCGCCTACTCCCCCTAGGGGCGAGAATGCCCAGGTCCAATGTGGTCGACAATTTTAACAAATTCAAACTCTCAAGAGAACCAATTACTAGTTGAGCATGTAGCAAGGATTGTGTTGTGTCGAATGGGTATTAGCACATGTATAGGAATTATATCCTGAATGGGTTGATAATCGGCCATTTCCAATAGGCTTTGAAATATCTAAAATTGTCACTTTTATTGGCAAAAATGAACAATTGATTATTGAACATATTTGTTGATTTATAGACCAATGCGGAGAAGCAGAGACAAATGAGTTTTTAAGACTTAGGTTATTTCCTTTACCTTTGTCGGAAACTGCTTTTACCTGGTAGACCAACTTATCACCTAATTGAATGTGTAATTGGGTAGAGATGGAGAAATAATTCCGTTCTCAATTTTATCGACTGATGCCCGAGGTATCGATTTCTGATTTGGCTACACTTTATTAATACAATAATGAGTTGACCGATTAGTTTGTTGCTCGATTCAAAAAGGATAGAAATGCTTTACTTCATTCTCGAAAAAAGAATCCACAAATTTGGCTTTTAAAGTTTGAAGGCCAAAATTTTCGCCCATTTATTTGGATTGGCAACGAGGGTGTCTAACTATGAGCAACTACTTAAGAATAAAGATAGAGGGCCACATAAGATTTTGCTGAAAATGTGGCTTCCATGAAAAAACGTATCAAATGATGGATTTGACCAAGATAACATTCGGCAAAAGAAAATTGAATTTGTCGATGACAAGAAGGCACATGTTGATGCCCGATTATTTAATATAAAAGAATCGAATGATCCATAGATCATTCATATCTTTTAAGAGGGCATTTGTTGACACCCAAGTATCAGACTTAGTCGATAAGAGCAGAGGTTTGTCAATAATGAACAAACTTAACAACAACTTGAAAGGAATCGGTAACTCGCCGATAAAGTCATCAGCAACACAATGTGAAGTTACTGACGATAGTCTAAAAGTTTCTCATAAAGTTATTGATATTGACAGTAAGCAATAGATAAGAGAATAATTGTTGATTGGTTATATCTTATCCGTTCGTAAAATAATTGTTGGAAAAAAGTTAGATAATATAAAAAGAACAGTTGAAAGAAATATATTGGAAAAGACGAGAAAAGTAAGAATAATTATCCAAGACGTGCGAGCACTGTCCTTAAGGATAATTCCACTTCTCGGAGTATGAAACTCGGTGCGTAAGGCTTATAGTGGCTATCCTCTCAAGATACAACAGACATTTTTCTATACTCCGCACCGAATATTAGAAGGAACAGGAACAACGTTATGTGTGTAACCCAATGAAGAAGAGAAACTAAAGAAGTGAAAATTCTTTCTTTTAATTTTTTAAGACACGTTTTTTTAGTTGTGATTTGCGAATTTATATTCAAACAAAAAGAGCCATAAGGAAATAGCCATTAAGAAAATTGTTACAAGACTGTTAGTAAACGATCAGAAAACTAACTGTTAGAAAACATCGTTATATGTCTGTTGTAAATTTGATCATTAGAAAATCGTTATAGGACCGTTAAAAAACCAACCGTCGAAAATAATGATGGCTAATCATTGCTGTTATGATTCTATCAAAACCATTGTAAATGAATATTTCAAAACTACTGAAATATCCAACAATCACACATATATTTCAAAAAGTTTTGAAAAAAAATAGAATAATGTTGGGTTATTAGAGTGTACTTGTATCGAATTGGTGCTGATTAGGCTATGAACCAGCCATAGAAAGAATGAAATATAATTCACAAAAATCATTAATGAAGTTTGAAACTTCTATGAACTAACAATTCCGTTTTGTAAATTATGATTCTCACCAATCACATTACACTCCCATAAGATTTGTTGTTCAACGCGGTTTTGTACAAATAGGCCATGCGCGTGCTTGGTTTATTCATAAGTGCTCTAGAGATTTTTGCCAAAAATTCTCATAAGAGTAGCCTCACTCCATACTTATACAGGTGATTCCATCAAGTGTATTCTGCGGCTTGATATACTACCAATAATGGCTATGTAATTCATTAAGAGCTTGGCTCAACCTCTTTTTCATTAAAATCTTGCACTATTCTCACCTTAGGAGGGACATAAATTTTAATAGTGCATAGCTAGATCAACAAGTGATTTGTTATTAACCATATGAACCTAATTCATGGGATTGCCAATCACATAGGTTGGGTTACCATCACCGTTGATATTCTTCAACCGACTTGTCTCATTCCCCTTGATGTATAATCAGAGCATTGGCCAAATCCACTTCTGACTCATATAACCAATGGACATAATTTCATATTTAAGCAATTGCTTTACTACATTGTCTCAATCGGAAGTGTCTCTTTTAACCATTATAATTTTCATTCTTTGCAATGGCTATAACTTGAGTAGCTCTTGAATCATCAAGATAAATATTTTCATCTCCTTCCCCTATTAGAGTGTAGGACGATAAAACATTATATTTTTACATATATGCTTGGTAGCACCTAAGTCTACCACACATTTTTTCACATTAACCACAATAGTGGCTTGAGAAATGATCGTAACAATTTCCATCATTAGAATCATCTGCTTCAATCAAATCAACTTTAGGCTTAGCAGGATTGTCATTTCCTCCACGATATTTTGTTTGGCTGAGTTCCAAACTATAGTATCTCCACCAAAGGTGAACACATATCAAATAGTGAATTTTGTCTCATTCGAATCTAAGTTCGAGTTAGCATCATAGTATCCTTTGATACAATGAAAAATCCACACCATAAAATTCCTTGATTATATCATAGCAAGGCATCCCAAGAGTTGGGAACATAAGCCTTTATCCATGCCTCAATCTCATACTGTCGGACTAGAAAATAATATCGATAAATGAGGCATCCCTAACAATGGAAACTATCGATTGAAAGAGAAGAATAGCCCATGGCTAGAGGCCATATCATATAGAAATATTCACCATATCATAACACATAATATGATTTATATTGACATCATATCAAATAAATAGAGGTGCATGTTCATGTTCATGTTATAAAACAAAACAATGCCTATTGTATACGTTTATCTCCTATTGCTTATACTATTTCAATTCTGCCACAAGAATTTTTTTCCTTTAAATATGCATTAGAACAATGAAGAAGAATTCTGAACAAAACTATAAAAAATTTCTCCTTCTTGATCACATGATATGATGCAATCTGATCCACGATGAATAATTTGTTTCTTCAAAGTTCTGACTAAAAAGCCATTACAAGTTGCGTCATCTCCATCCAAGAAATCCATTTGGATCATTAAGTGAAGAATCAAACGAAGAGAATACGGGGACCTCCTTCCTCATAACATGATAGAGATAAGTTGACCATATCATGCTATCACCTTATTTAAAGTGCATTTCATGGGGGCAGCTATGATGGTCATTAATCAACCATAGTATGTGTATCACTCTGCTAGTGATGTAAAAAAGCTTAGAAACCATATTATACTTCAAAGCATAACTCAAGGACAGTATTTCTCAATAAACAATTAACTAGCATAGCATCACGTCCACACAATTTTCACAAGAACAATATTTGAACTTCCCCAAATGAGCGTTTCTCAATAATCTACTAATCGGATTACTACAAATCCCATGATTTATCAATTTTCTTACAATCTATTTCCACAAAGAAGACATCATGACTTCTCGCAAATTCGAAACACTTCACAGCCATAGAAGGAGGAGTGTATACCTGATTATGGTCAACGACATCTATGAACATGAGGAGCTTCCACAATTGATGAGAGTGACCCTTTTAATCTCTACTTGTCTCTTGAAAGGCATTTTCGCCTATGCTAAATGCTCGATAATGTCCTACAACAATCTCTCACGAAAATGCGATATTTGTCCTTCACCATCTTCGGTTCTCCTTCGATTCCAATAGCGGTGGTAGGAGCAACAATTTCAGTTTAAGAATCCATAAGACAGTCATCCTTAAGATTGTTGGAAAAATGTTAGATAATATGAAAATAACATTTGAAGGAAATATGTTATAAAAGATGAGAAAAGTAAAAATAATTGTCCGAGGCGTGTGAGCATTGTCTTTAAGGATAATTTCCTCTCTCAAAGTACGAAACTCGATGCATAAGGTTTCTAGCGGCTATCCTCCCAAGATACAACAAACCTTCTTTTATACTCCGCACCGAATATTAGAAGGAACATGAATAACCTTATGCGTATAACCCAGTGAAGAAGAGAAACTAAAGAAGTGAAAATCCTTTCTTGTGATTTTTTGAGACACGTTTTTTTATTTGCGAGTTCCGAATTTATATCCAAAACAAAAGAGCCGTTAGGAAAGAGCCGTTAGGAAATAGCCGATAAGAAAATCGTAACAAGACCGTTAGTAAATGATTAGAAAACTAGCCGTTAGAAAAACCGTTATATGTCCGTTGGAAATCCGACAATTAGAAAACCATTATAGGACCGTTAGAAAACCAACCGTTGGAAATAATGATGTCTGATCATTACCGTTATAATTATATCAAAACCATTGTAAAGGAATATTTCAAAACTACTGAAATATCTAACAATAACTTCTGATAACCACCGAAAGGAAATTATTCGAAGATAACCGTTGGATCGTTATATCTTATCCGTTCGTGCAGTAAGTTTCGGAAACCACCAAAAGGGAGTTATTTGTTCATTCTAATTTGATAACCGCTATGTGTAATCGCCGGTTGTAAGATTTATAAATACCTCAAATGTGCTCTTTGTAATCCCTTTTCAATTTCGACCAAAAAAAAAATCCTCTTCAATCAATGAATTTCCTTTCCGCAACTTTACATTTCCACAACTTTCAATTCCCGTACTTTAGTCGTAGTTTCGGATACTTCATCGCCGGTTAAATTCCCGCATCGTATCTATCTATCATCTCACTTTGTCGTTGATTAAATTCCGGCAAAGTGTTTTGTGCTTTGTCGTTGATTAAATTCCGGTAAAGTGTTTCGTGTTTTGTCGTCGATTAGATTCCGATAATGTATATTCGTTCTTTGTGATCTGTTAAACCTCATGTCCGGAATTGCCACACAATCCGATCTCTCTTGATAAAAGTCGAAGAATCATTTTCAGTGAAATATATTTCTTCGATGACCCTTTTCGGCGAAATAGTGGCTTAACAAAGAATTTAGAATATTGTTGTCGCATGGGGCATTATTTAGGATTTTCGGTGATAATAACTAGAGCTTTTTTTTACATGGAGTAATTGTAATTTACACAAGTAAAAACTCACCACCTGTTAACGCTGCGGTCCAAGCCCCGCCCAGCCCGTGCGACTGATCGCGCTAGTGACAAAACATGTCCCCCCAAATAGTCGTGTCGGAGAGAAGGGACTGGCTTATGGCGGGTCACCCGGTCTCATGCGGACCCCCCAAAATTACGTCATCCCCCTCATTTAGAAGCGAAAGGGCATAAACGTCATTTCCGGCCTCGCGAGGCCAGACTGAGCAATTTTCACCTAAAACGATAAGTTGACAACCACGCAATCCCAAGCCACACCCGGACCAAGCCCACCATTAAAAAGCCTATCAACGGTGTCGCTCGAAGCCGCCCCCAACCTCTCCGCCACCTGCCTCCGCCGCGCATTTCCCAAAACACCCCTCGCAATTCGACAATGCCCAACAGCTCGGCATTCGCATCGTCTGCGTATAAAATCTCTCTCTCTTCCCACTCCCGTTGCTTGCGTCTCCCCCAAACTCTCTCTGCTCACTCCGTGCTGAGGAGATTCCGCCATCATCACCGGAAAAGAAAAGGCACTCGATTGGAGAGAGAGTGGCGTAGGGATACTGGCAGCGGCAGCGAGAGCAGAGGACTCAGGGCCATGCCTTGCTCTTCAATCAACGCTCCGACTGGCGGTGGCAGTGAGAATGGTTCGCTCCGCAATTTCAAGCTGAACGAGTCCACGTTTTTGGCTTCCCTCATGCCGAAGAAGGAGATTGGCGCCGATCGCTTCGTCGAGGATCACCCGGAGTACGACGGCCGTGGCGTCGTCATCGCTATCTTCGGTACTTGAATCTAACGTTTCTGGATGATTGATTGAAGGAGGTTGGGTCGACTAATGAAGTAGGAACTAGGAATTATTCGTTGCTGGAGACCATCGTGTTATGCTTGGCGCGGTTGTGTTGCCGCTACATGGTTTTAGCTAGTGAAGCTCAGCGACCTTGTCACTGCTGATTTCGATTCCGTTTTTCTATCATAAAGTCGAGGTAATAGTGATAAGCAAATTAAGCTCCGAGAATGAATGCGAATGCGTTTTGCTGTGAGAATAGATTTGACGTCGCGGCTTGTTTATTCAATTAAGTGAATAGCGTTGGAAGCTCGGAAGTGGTTTTCACGTGAACCTGTTGTGGCTGTGGCGGAACTCATGATGGATTCCTTGTATCCAACATACTCATGTTCTCAAGCTGTTCAGCTGGCCGTTGTGGTGGTCTCCTTTTCCTTAACTGCTGAGTATGCATTGGCATTTCATCGTTCAGTTTGATTGATAGACCTTCTTTCCCTTTCTACGCATCTACCGTGTCATCACTGTGATACAAAATAGTTTTAATCTATGTAACTTTTAATCGGTTCCCATGTCCTTGTTGCAGTTTATTTGCTTCACTCTAGCCCATCTATTATTTTTTATTACGTTGCACTAGGAATATGAAAACTCGAATGTATCTTGGTTGGGATCATATCAATGCTGAAGTGCATGTATGATATTATGCTTTTGCATGTGACTCTCTCACTGAATGGGTAGCGGGATTTGCAGATACTGGTGTTGACCCAGCTGCAGCTGGATTGCAAGTCACTTCAGATGGGAAGCCTAAAATCCTAGATGTTCTTGATTGGTATTTAAGAATGTGTTATGTTTAATATTTTCATCGTTGACCTTCCTATTAAGAAAGTGCATGAACACGAGCACTTCTCTCTTCAGCACCGGGAGTGGTGATATTGATACCTCGAATGTGGTTAAGACGGATGCAAATGGGTCCATATGTGGAGCTTCAGGTGATTCCTTGATGCAGCTATGAAATGTTAATACTTCCTTTCGTTTCTTGAAAGTTGGTGTTCTGATCTAAAAATTAATAAATTCTGTTGGGAGAAATGCAGTATGTTCAATGATTTTAGGCTTTTCTTATGTCAGGGAGTTACCCGTGTTACTTGTGGGCCTTCTGAAAACTGGACTTACCTTTCTTTTTGTGGTTTGGGGGTGGGTTAGAGCTGGACGTAGCTTGCTTGCAATGCGATATCTGCAAAAAATTTTCAGATTTGCGGAAAGTATGATTCTTTTCCTTGTAAAGCACTTCCTTGGGTGGACTAGGTCTGTAGAATCGAGTGTCCTTGTTTCATTAAATTCTTGGATGCCGGTTGTCACAGTTGACATTGTCAATTCTTGTGATATGTGGCATTCAATAAAAATTTTGGATCAAAGAGTCTGGTGAGGTTCACATTCGGTATGATTCTTTGTTCTTATTCTAGAGTTTGTTTTGGTTTTTCATCTGGTTTTTCTGCATTTAGATGAATTTACCACAGACCTTAAATCGTGCAATATTGCTGTTTCGTATCTTTTTAGGGGCCTCTCTCACCATAAATACATCCTGGAAAAACCCTTCTGGTGATTGGCATGTGGGTTGTAAGTTAGTCTATGAGCTATTTACGGACACTTTGACATCTCGTTTGAAGGTAACTGTGTTTCTAACTTTTGTAACATTCATCTATCTGTTGACATCTTAGATGAATTTTCCCTCTTTGCAGAAAGAAAGGAAAAAGAAGTGGGATGAGAGAATCCAGGAAGAGATTGCCAATGCTGTAAAGATTGTTGATGAATTTGATCAGGTTGTCTATAATGTTGCTTGAGGAGTATGTGTTATTATATAAGTTATATGTATATCTATATTTAATGCTTGTTTGCGTGTGTTTCCAAGTTATAATAACCCTAGGATACACAATAGCATGATCTTGAAGGGATGATTGCAGATGGAGTGTTTCATCTTCTTTTCTTTTTTTTCCCTAATGCTTGATGGAAAATGTTATTTCTGCTCTTTGTTTCAACTTTTGATACACATGGTTGTTCTGTCTCATATAGTAAGAAAACAGGTGTGCTTCTTAGCGTTCTCTTGGAAGTTATTGGTGTTGTTGATAGGTGCAGGCAATTTTTTTTTTCAGCAAGATGAGTTGGGTTTTCTCTGACTGTATAAACATTGTCTTACATGAGGCATGGCATTTCCTGTGTAGAAACATGGCAAGTTTGAGGATACAGATTTGAAGAAGACAAGAGAAGACCTACAAAATAGAGTTGATCTTTTACGAAAACAAGCTGATGTGAGTTTCGATATTGATGTTTTGTCCTCTCCTATTGTTCTTTTTGTGGGTTGGACTAATCAACTCCCAATGTATGCTTTAAGAGCTATGATGATAGGGGCCCCATTATAGACGCTGTAGTATGGCATGACGGAGAAGTTTGGAGGGTTGCTCTTGATACGCAGAGTCTTGAAGATGACCCAAATATCGGGAAACTTGCTGAGTTTGAACCCCTTACTAACTATAGGTATGAAGGCATCTGGAGTATACCAGGTGGAGTAAAATTTTGTTGTTGCAGATGATGGTCTGATACATAGTTCTGTTTTCTTATGGGAAATACCAAGATAAGTATGAGTCACTGTTAGTAGATCTTAAGAAATAACCAACGCAGTACCTAGAAGCTGAAATTTTTACTCAACCTTTTTCTTGTATGTTGTCCCTCTCTTCTGCTGAATTTCATACGGACAAAGAGACAATTAAGATGATTTCTCCAACTTTCTTCTTGGGACTTACAGGATAGAGCGCAAGTTTGGGATGTTTAGCAAGCTAGATGCCTGTACATTTGTCGTCAATGTGTACGATGATGGGAACATATTAAGCATCGTAACCGACAGCTCCCCTCACGGTACTCATGTTGCTGGTATAGCTACTGCTTTCCATCCAGAGGTACTGTCTTTGGGGTGAAATTTGAACTTCAGTAAATTGCAATTGCTGCAAACTATTTGTCTGTTTAATTGGATACTTGTTGGCAGGAGCCCATGTTGAATGGGGTTGCACCTGGAGCTCAGTTGATCTCTTGTAAAATTGGGGACTCACGATTAGGTTCAATGGAAACTGGAACTGGTCTAATTCGGGCATTAATAGCTGCTGTCGAGGTGAGTAAGGATTAATGTGCGTTTTCTCATACAAAAAGAACTTGGACTATGCACTCTCTTGGTAGGAATTAATGTTTTGGCATGTTGACATGCTTATCATAATTTTTAGAGGATCTTAATGATGTTCACCAACTCTTTCTGCAGCATAAATGTGATCTGATCAACATGAGTTTTGGAGAACCTACATTGCTGCCTGATTATGGACGCTTCGTTGACCTTGCGAATGAAGTATGGTCCTAATATTCATCATTTTCTCAATAGTTTCTTGGATGCAAGTGCACCTCACATTGGTTGAATTTGGTTGATGATATGTAAATCTGTTTTTCCGTATACATTCTTTCATTGGAAAATAAAAGGCTAAATAGAAAAATTCACAAAAGCTACACTGCCACCCCCTGGCTAGTTTTGATTGTAATTGAAATGCCAGCTCTATTTCTATCATGTTCCGACTCTGTTTTTAAGTGTTTCATGGCTTCTTTGGGTATTGAGGTTTGTTTGTAGGTATTAAATGCCCATGCACAATAATTTCTACGAAAGAGGAATTGGCAATGCTCGTCAAATAGAGCAAATAGGATTATGTGCTATTTGTTCATTGCCAACAGTAGAACATAACTCCCTTTTGATTTCCTTTTGGTATTGCCGAGCCACACGTATCATTTTGTATAGTCATGAATATTTCCAAAATCGACATTACCAACAAGAATTACGAGCTCTTGAAAAATCAGATAATAGATTGAGTAATCCTTCAGTTGGAACAATCCTGATTCATAAATAAGTTAAGGGAAGACACATCAACCAACATTTTATGCTCAATAACATAGAAGGATCTTCATTATGCACAAGTAAATCTGTGAGAGCTACATATTCTTCTCAGCATTGCTGATAAAGTTATAGATAAGATAAGGCTTATGGTGGACCAAGGCTACTTATAGTTAGAAAATTGTCTTAAGCTATGTTTGGCACATATTTTGATGTGTAATTATGGAGATGGTGAGGAACATTGACTTTCCAATCCTGCAGTTTTATATGCATATGCCTTTTCACTTATTCGTATGCATCATCATGTGGATATAGGTAATAGATAAGCATCGCCTAATATTTGTCAGTAGTGCTGGCAATAGTGGGCCAGCATTGAGTACGGTGGGAGCACCTGGAGGTACCACTTCGAGCATCATTGGAGTCGGCGCATATGTATCCCCTGCAATGGCTGCTGGCGCACATGCTGTTGTTGAACCTCCCTGCGAAGGACTCGAGTATACTTGGTACTTCTGCTTTACTCTGGCCTTAGACTGTGATGCTTCTTGGGCAAGATGGGGCTGTGTTGTGACATTGGGAACACCCATAATTGCCAATCACATGCAGGTCTAGCAGAGGACCAACAGCTGATGGTGATCTTGGTGTGTGTATAAGTGCCCCTGGTGGGGCTGTTGCACCAGTACCTACTTGGACTCTTCAACGTCGTATGCTGATGAATGGAACATCAATGGCATCTCCATCGGCTTGTGGGGGGGTTGCATTACTCATCAGCGCTATGAAGGTAGTTCCGCTAGAAATGCTTGTGACTTTGAAGAAAAGAGCAGTTCTTATCCATTTTTGACTTCTTAACCTCTTTTCAGTGTCAGACTGAATAAAATGTTCTCTTATGTTTTTCAGTCTGAAGGCATTCCTGTGAGTCCATATACTGTGCGGAAGGCCCTTGAGAATACATGCCTTCCTGTCGGTAGTCTTCCTGAAGACAAATTAACATCTGGACAGGGGCTCATGCAAGTAGACAAGTTAGGTTTTTTCTGGCTTGAGGCTCTTGATTTTACTTACGATGATAGTTCAGAGTTTTAAGCATTGCTCTCAATTGATGGGTTTCAGGGCTTATGAGTACATAAAGCTGTCTCAGAACATTCCGCGTGTTTGGTATCAAGTGAAAATCAGTCAATCTGGAAAATCAAGTAAGTTTTAATTACAGGCCTTTCTCATTTCATTTTGGCAATATAAAATCAAGTGGTTCCCATATTGTTGTGGCATGTGCACTATCAGTATGGCACAGTAAGAGTTCTGAATGTGTTTCCGATGGGCCTTATTTAGGCTAGCTTGCCATTAGTGGTTGATGAGAATCCAGATATTTTGCATAACTGGTACCATTATCCAGTAAATTATGACGCTCAAGTGGAAATCAGCACTAGGTTTTCCATTGCTACTCCTAGAAAAGCGCTGTGGCATCATTGTCATGACTTGCTCGGATGGCATACCTCTTGTGGTTGAGTGAAATTGTGCAACAAGTGACTAATGCCTCTCAGTTACAGAGAATCCAACTCTTTGAAATTCTGTTCCCAATGCTTGAGGTTACAAGGTTCACCATAGATAGTGACTTTCTGTTACATAAAGTTTAAGGGTTCTACGTGTTACAGCTGACAGTTGAGGGAATTATCAAGATGAAAGCCAGATGTTCTGTTAACTGTTCGTGAACAATGTTGACATGTATTAGATCTCTCCAATTAAATGATCATGTCTCCGTATGACCATTGAAAGCTTTGACCAAGTCCCTTCTTTGTTTGTTAGACACTGGTCATGCATTGTTTATCATTTGTTCCTCTAAGTTGATGAGGATAATGAACTAACACTTCTGCTTAATGGGTCTTTTGGAGAAAATGAAGTTCTGGCTGCCTATTAATATGATTGTGGAAGTAGATTTTAATTCCTGTGGTATTTTGTTTGCGAGTCTAAAGATGGTATATTGTTGTAGATTTTGAGACTCTATTAGTCAGATACCTGGTCAGAATTAAGGACACCAGATTCGCCACCTTATTGCATCTTCCTTTTCTATTTATTACTCTTTTCCACCATCCATTCCTGTAAGTTATATAAGCAATTTGTGCTCCTTTGCTCCCTACTTGGATGAGGTTTAGTTTTGTTGCTACTTTTTCTGTAGCTGGTGGTTTTGTGGATTATACTTGCTTTATATATAATTGATCAGGTTGCCAGTATGATGCTTTTTTTGTTTGTAGCTCCTACTTCACGAGGCATTTATCTTAGAGAGGCTAGCTCTTGCGCACGATCTACTGAGGTGAGGTTATGGATAAGCTAAGCACATCCCCTTGTCATGGATTCTTCAAGTTGCTTATGAAAGTCATAGAGTGAATTATATTTTTTTATCCTTGCATTTCATATTGTCCTTATAGGTAGCTTTTTGAATCTTACATACTTTAGTTCGGCGGAGTGAATACTTTAGTTAATCCATAGTGGATGCTTAAGTGTAAAATACCTTCGTTTTTCTTTGTCCTGAACATTTAATTCTTTTGCTTTAGCCACAAAGATTTTTATTGGCCGTAATGCTGTTTGTCATACGTTTGAGCGTTGCTCAATTATGCATGTGATTTAATTCGTAATTTCATGCTTTAAGCTTTCTGGAAACTGATGAGAAAACAAAATGAATGGGAGGAAACCGGTGGCAATTGCAAAGGGGGAAATGTTGACTTTTTTTTTTTAAAATGCTTGGATAGAAGAAAAATGTAGGTTGAGAGAGCGGATGTGAAGTTCAAATTATGCATGTGAAGATGACAAGATTTCCCTTCGAAAAATTTGACAAAAATGTTGCACATTTAACAATGTTTTGGATTTCCTCTCCACGCTCTCCCCACTTGGGGGAGAGTAATTTTCCTCTCACTGTCATTGTATCCATTTTTTTAATTTCTTCAAAACAAGTTAGATTTCTTCTAGAACAGTCTCTCCTTCCCCTCAAATACTAGTTCTAATTTAAGTCCGATTAAGAGTTATATTTTCTGTATGGAAAAGTGGAACGATGTTGTGTAGCTTCCAGGAATGCTTTTAGAAGAAAAAGTTTCTGAATGTTTTCCTGGAGGATGGTAACAGTGCTCTAGAAAATACTTAAGATAATTGTCTCATGTATGTAGTTAAGCTCTTCTGTAGCTTTTGTGCAAGATGTCGGTGGTTCAGTACGTCTAAAGATATAGTTGTGTATAATTCAAAGAGCTACTTCTATGTATTTTCACATAAACCTAGTCTATTTGTTGAATTACTTTCTATTTCATATTTTTTTTCACATTCTTGATGTCTTCAGCATAAGTCTGAAGCTGAGCATGTCTTGTTGAAGATGATGACTGATATGTGATACTTGGTGTTCCTTCATGTCACTTATGTACTTTTCCACTGCGGCTCTCTAATTGCAGTTGTCATTTTTTCTTCTTTTACCAGTGGACTGTGCAAATTGAGCCAAATTTTCATGAAGATGCCAACAATCTAGAAGAGCTGGTCCCCTTTGAGGAGTGTATTGAGTTACACTCAACAGAGAAGGCTGTTGTAAGGCCTCCGGAGTATCTATTGCTTACTCACAATGGCCGTAGCTTCAAGTCAGTAAGCATTACTTTGTTGTATCCTCGATGAAATCACTCTAGTACATTGAAGTTTAATAATTACAATTTTTTTGCCTTTTCAATTCATGCTTTCAGTGCAATTGCTGATATTTTCACTAGAACTCAGTCAATCAATTTGAATAATTGAGAAGGAACACTATAAACTTATATGTGGTATGCATGCAGAACACTGATGTGCCAAAGTAAAAGTTGTCATGGCAACTATTATTAGTGAATAGTAGACTTGGGTTTTTCTTCAAGGAATTGCCTCCTTTTTCCTCTTCCTTATTCTTTTGTAGATATGTTCATGTCTAGATTGAGTTAACTGGTTGTGCTCTCCAAGTTTAACTGACCTTTAAGCAGATCATGAAACTAGCCTTGGTCTATCTTTAATGCTTTGTTTGGGAGAGAGGAAAAGAGGAACAGAATAATATGGCGAAGAAAAACATATTGGGAAGATGTTACTTTTCCTGTTTGTGAAAGAAAGGAAATTTTTTTGTCTTCAGCCTCGATAAAGTCCTCTCTAAATCCACGGGTTTTTTTTTTTTGGGTGGCGAGTGGAGAGAAAATGGTGTTGATTATATTTCCATTTCCTTTGAGTCAAGGAAAGCTAGCTCGAAGCTGAGTAGATATTACAGTTTACTCAAGCTTGTGTAGGAGGTAAGTTTAATGCTATCCAATCATCTGCGCTGTAACTCTCCAAGCAGGTTACTACACACTTGGGGAAAATATTACTTGCTAATTTTGTATCTTAGCGGAAGTTACTATAATGTAGAGCTGCTCTTCCTTTTTCAGCATTGTTGTGGATCCATGCAATCTTTCTAGTGGACTTCATTATTATGAAGTTTATGGAGTTGATTGCAAATCGCCATGGCGCGGTCCTCTTTTCAGAATACCAGTTACTATAACAAAGCCTGCAGTCGTAGTGAGCCGGCCTCCTGTTGTCACGTATTCAAAGATGTCATTTCAGCCAGGTTATACATAGTCTTCATTCAAACATCAATCTGTCTTCATATACAGCAGTACTGACTTACATGATTAGTATAAAATGAGGGCTAGGATTTTCTTTTCCACTTTAAATTGCGAAAAGTTAAGTGTATATTTGAGAAACTTGGTCACGTCTTCTGAAACTGTGCATAGCCACTTGATCATGATAAACTGTGTCAGATGAAGCAATAGCGTAATCTAGAGTTTTCATCACTCTCTTCTTTTACCTGAAAGATCTAGTTAACTTTCATTTGTTATTTTTGTACATAACACCATTAGATTGCTTGAGCATTCAAGATGCTGTAGTCTGACATGAGTGGCCCACTGAAATGGGAAAGCAGAGTCATATACTACAAAGAAGGAAAAAGACTTTCGAAACAAATCTAGGTCATGATAGAATGCTTTTCCAATCTTTCTCGGTCTTCAATGCAACTTAATAGGATGTTTGATTGTGAATTCCTTTTTTTTGTTTTTGTTTTATGCTTTATGCTTTAACAGGTCACATTGAACGGAGATACATCGAGGTGCCATTTGGTGCTACTTGGGTTGAGGCTACTATGCGAACATCTGAGTTTGACACAACCCGGAGATTTTTTGTTGACACGGTTCAGGTACAACATTCGCCGAGTACTTTAATAATCAGTTATGAAGAACTGCTTTGACTCTTTTTCTATATGCAGCTTTGCCCCTTGCAAAGGCCCATCAAATGGGAGAGCGTGGTAACGTTTTCTTCACCAGCTGCCAAAAGCTTTTCCTTCCCTGTGGTTGGTGGTCACACTATGGAATTAGCAGTAGCTCAGTTTTGGTCTAGTGGAATTGGGAGCAATGAAGCTACTTTAGTGGATTTTGAGGTAGCATATGTATTTCGATGTAACATTGTCATGCTTCATCTACTTGTGTTGCTTTTAATGAATCGATAAAGGAGCTATGAAGCTACTTTTATGGATTTGGAGGTAATATATTTGTTTAAATGTAACATTGTCATGCTTCATCTGCTTGTGTTGCTTTCTATGCATTGATAAACATTCATATGCGAGCTATTGTCAGTGTCATACAAGGAGGTATACAGAGTCTTATTTTCTGTCAATTTCTGGGTGGCATTACTCTGATGCATAATGTTAAGAGTAATTAAATATCAAACCACGCCTTCATATAATAGTTTAAGCTTTTAGAACAGTTGGTAGTGGTTTCATAAAATCTCACTTGGTATCAGAGCAGAAGGTCCCGAGTTCAAATTTTTCTAAACCCCATTTGCCTCCCCGGTTAAATTATTTGACGCTTAGTACTTGGCAAAAAGACCAGACTAAGCGTGAGGGGGAGTGTTAAAGTAAATAAATATTAAACGACAACTTCATCCGATGGCTTAAGCTTTTACAATGGTTGGTAGTGATCCCATAAAGTCTCACACATCAAACATTCTATGTTCTAGTCTGTAATTGACTTTTATAATCCAGTTATAACCTTTTCCTTTGTCTCGTTCCTTTGGTTTGTCAAGACTGGAGAGTTCCATTTGTATAGGCTATTATCACTTATTGTTATATTTTTCTGCCTTATGTTTTTGAGGACATGGCCAATTCGGTCTGTTTCCGAAATTAGCGTTTGTAGTGTGATTGCCCTCTTAATACCAGCAGGAGCTCACACTTTAAAGGTAGCACCGATCTTGTGATTATTCCTTCTTTTCCTTCTTTGTTTTCTTCCTTTTTGGGGTTTGGAATAGGGATGGTGATTGGGGCAACTCCACTTGATGGATGGCCCCTGATGAGCATGCTTGTGAACAAACAGTTTGCTGTCGCAAATTGGTGCTACTAAAGATGTGTGATCAATGTGAAGGATAAAAATTTCTGTAGAACTATGTTATGAACTTTTGCATAAGAAAAGGCACCTTTTGGAGATTCTAACGTGGACCATGCTTATTCCAAGATGGTGTTCCATGGGATTGACATCAACAAAGAGGAAGTGATACTCGATGGTAGTGAGGCACCAGTTCGAATAGATGCTGAGGCTCTGCTTGCATCAGAGAAACTTGCTCCTGTTGCCACCCTCAATAAGGTAAAGCACATTATGCTTATTCCAGAAATCATAAGCAAGTGTTTCTGAAATCAGTTTTCTTGATCTTCTGTCTTTGCAGATGAGGGTTCCATATCGACCTGTTGAGGCAAAACTTTGTGCTCTCCCATCAGCTCGAGACAAACTACCCTCAGGGAAACAGATATTGGCTATGACATTGACGTTAGTGGAGCTTCACAATTTGTTGTCAAGCTTAACTTGCTGAGCTGTTCTTTTGAGTTGATCATCTGAAGTTTCTTGTGCAGTTACAAATTCAAATTGGAAGACGGAGCAGAACTAAAACCTTATATTCCTTTACTCAACAATCGAATATATGACACCAAGTTCGAGTCACAGTTCTATATGATATGGGATGTGAACAAGGTACTATATCACTTGATTTTTCCTTTGTATGATGGTGCGGAATCCTTTCAATTGAAAGATATTGACCGCACTTAACCATTTATGAACCACCAAAAAAAAAAGGGGTAAAGAGATACTATATCTCATAACCAAGACAAAATCCGTTCTTTGCAATGCCGAAGCGAGCATTTTATTCGTTTTAGTATGACATCACAACTTTACTAACCTTTAGGTTCGGTTTCACATTTTGGGTTGCATCATTTTGGTTGGGTAAAAAATTATGCTTCCAGTTTGTATCATGACATGCTCTGCTTTCAACATCTTTTTTTGTTTCCTATGTAGCGTGTACATGCCATGGGTGATGTATACCCAAAATCTTCAAAGCTGCCGAAGGGTGAATACACTTTACAGTTGTATCTAAGGTGCAGTTCATTTCTTGGGTTGTAACTGTGGCATGCATCTACCCCCCACCCTCTCTCTCTCTCTCTCTCTCCCACGTATGCATGCTTTAGATTAACATGGTCACATGTTATGTTGAATAGAAGACACTATTTTGCTATCAATTTTAGGTTCATTTAAAATCTTTTGTATTGCGTGAAATGAAGCATCCTTGAAAGGAAAACATGTTGCAAAGATCGTGGAAAGTTATGACCCATCATCTACTTTATGGGAAATATAGATTGTTGTGACAAGAAAAGTTTTGCCTTGATAAAAATCATATAGATCCATGCTATAGAAAAAGTGATTAGATAAAATAGCTATATTCTCATAACATTTTTTGGCTTTCAGGCATGACAATGTGCAATATTTGGAAAAAATGAAGCACTTGGTGCTGTTCATTGAGAGAAATCTAGAGGAAAAGGTATCTTTCTGTCCAACTAGTGAATTAGACCTGCGTTTTGCGTGGAAAAGATCTTTATCGAAATAAAATAAGGATATACGACTGTGACACAGATGTCATGCGAATATGATTAAGAATCACATGTTTTAGATGGCTTGAAATCCTTTAGTGTTTTTCGTAAAGCCTGTTGCATCAGTGATTTTCGGGTTACATAGGCTGAACTCATACTTTTATCATTTATGAGCAAGATTATATTTCAGATCAGGTCGTGATTCTGTGTCATGACATGTCGGAAATTACTACCCCTAGCACCATATAAAAGTTAAAGGTAGGTGCATAAATATTGATGTTCCTCTTTTTATGTCGAAATGATTAGTATGAACTCAAATGATTGCCAGTAATTCACTGCCAATTATTATTTGCCATGGTACATGCCAGTTGTTTGTTTGGCACCATTGCTGCCATCCTCTTTAGGTGTTCTCTTTTTCAAGTAATAAGCAATCTAGTGATCCATAGTTGTTGAAGAAGCTCAATGGTTTTTAACCTCATTATTTGTGTTTCCGATTTCCTTGAGTCCAGGATATCATGCGATTGAGCTTTTTCTCTCAACCAGATGGTCCTGTAATGGGAAATGGTTCTTTTAACTCTTCAGATTTAATTCCTGGGTAGGTTTTACTCTGTCATGGTTAATTTATATCACCGTTCCCTCTCCTCCTACTACAGCCTTTGATATGTATATCATTATGTAGGAAGAAGGAAGCCATCTATTTGGGCCCACCGACCAAGGACAAGCTCCCAAAGGTATTAATGTTTGGACCAGCATTCTGGTGCTTCTTCAATTAATGTTTCTTAATACTGGTCATGGAATTATTGCAGTACTCTCAACCTGGGTCTGTATTGGTCGGAGCAATATCTTATGGAAAGGTATCAAATGGTGGTCAAGATATTGGAAAGAGTCCCACAATGAACCCTGCATCCTACGAAATCTCTTACATTGTGCCACCCAATAAGGTTGCTCACGACCATCCCAACTTTTGCTTCTTTTTTGATGCTTTTACTGAAGTTTAACCTTTAATTGTCTCCACGTTTGGAAGGTTGAAGAAGAGAAGGGGAAAGTTTCTTCATCAAGGTGCACTAAATCTGTCTCTGAACGTCTACAGGAAGAGGTACTCGGCGATTGTGCTATTGTGGTTATTTTTTGGGGGGAGCAACTTTCGCTTATGTATATTTTCCATACATGCCTCTAGGAAGCACTTGCAGTGTCATACGTGGGTAAATGCTTGTGTTTGCAAAACGACAGATCTGTGTTACATACACGCTAATAATCTAAATTGTTACATATACAGAGGCATCTATCTGGTATAATTTTATATCTGTGCCCATATTTTAGAGCCGACTTCTGATTTTTATGGACTTATATCCACATACGCTGGGGTTCTGAGGAAAAATTGATGCTGGCATCTTTTTCTATCAGATGACGACAAAAAATATACGGAAAATGATCTAGCCTTACTATGTTCTGTATTTGATTCATGTAATTGACTTTCTTATGGGTCAGTACCTTTCTTTACATCATGCTAGAAATATCCAGGATTTCCTGCGGCAGATGCCACTCATTTGACAAGCAATGAAGGGAATGTGAAAAAATATGAGGGGCAATAAGGCTTTTTTTGCTGTTGCCAAATATAACTGCTTGACTAGAATCGTTCGTTAAGTGGAACATGCCTGCTACAACTGGCATTTTTGAGAGAAGGATAGTTTGATGTGCTTTTTCACAGGAAAGAGCCTATTCTTAGCGTATAATGTTATGGGCCCCAGTTGAAAAGCAAAAGAGCTCTTATAATCTCTTGCAAAGTTCAAAGTCATGCTTGCACCAATTTAAATAATTTCCAATGGAATTCACTAATGTCATAGAGTCACATAAATGTAACATGCTGGTGTCATTTTGCACAGTTTCTATTTGAAATTCCGGGCTTTTTTGTTTTAACTATTAAGAGACCCGGCAACCTTTTTTTGGGTAAAAACTTCTGCTTTGAAAGTATTGGGACTTTAACCTTATTTATCGTGGTACCCAGGTACTAGAATGAACTCATTGGTTTGCTTATTTATTGTGCAATTTTTTTTGGGAGTCTTATATGGTGAAATTGGAAGCCACCGATTAAGTGGACACGTTCAACTCTTTAGTTTTCTAATCATATATCCGATAATGGAATGTAGACAAATAATAAAATGTTCTTTCGAGAAAATTTCTCCTTATGATGTCTAAATGGGCACGTGGCTTTTGACATTGAGAATAATGTTCTTATCTAAAATGAAATTGCTTTACACGAAGAATCTTTTAATAGTAAAATAACTTGATTAATGATGGTCATATTGGTCAAGAATAACCAGAACCAAAATACATTCGCTGCTCAGATATTCTTTAGTTTGTTGTTCAGATCTAGGACGCAGACTTCATTTAGAGTTACCTGTTTGTTATAGTCTATTGGGTGGCTGTTTACAACGTGTTTTGTTATCAATCAGGTTCGAGATGCAAAGATAAAGTTTCTGGGAACTCTGAAACAAGGGAATGATGAAGAGAAGTTGGAGTGGAAGGAATTAGTTACTCAATTAAAGGTGATGTTCCTTATGTGTAGTTGGAGGGGAAGTACATCTTTTGCTGTTGTTACATAATTGCATCCGAGATGGCTCTCTTACTACATGCTGCAGGATGTTTATGATGGCATTGATTTCTCCTCATATATGCAATGACGTGGAGAAGTATTTTGCAAAAATCTAAATTAAGAAATGCTATCACATCGGATAGAAAAAGGTACACTAATTTAACATAAACAAACAGGAGGGCATGTTTAGTGGTAATGTGACGTAATAACTGGATCAAAAAGCACTCTGAAGTACACTGTTTTCGGTCGAATCTTTACATACATCATGTATGGTTCTTGACATTAATTTCTCGTGGCCTGTATTTTGGCAGTTGGAGTACCCAAAACACACACCACTTCTTGCCAAGATCTTGGAATATCTGCTGGCTCAGAGTGATGTCAAGGACAAAATCCTCCACTACAAGAAGGTAATTAGCATTCTAAGTCTTTATAAACAAATTGAAGGGGGAAATATTCGGGTCGGTGTTATATGATACAGAAGCACTGTTGTATCCATATGCTGCTGTCACTTGAAAACATAATAGGATATTAGTTACCAATAATGAGTTTTCTCAGTTAGAGGATTCGACCTCCTGCAACTCCAAGGGAACAGTGTGATGATACTTGAGCTTGAAGATTCCCTAGCCACAAGAATTACTCTTGTACTTTTCCAATTATTCTTGTCTGGAAAAGTATTTTACTTCAATGTTTGCGAACTTATGCAAGCCCATGGGAAATAAGGACTCAATATCTTTATCGTCCATTTAGGGATTTGAAGCCCTTGACCTATCATAAATGGCTCGTTTTCTACTCGAACACAGAAGTAGACATCCACATAATTATTGTCTTTGAATTTAACAATTATTTTGTCGCTTTATGTTATTCTGACTGAGTCTGCAGAACATAGAATGGGAGAGATGCTAGGTGTGGCTTTTTAGTCGTTTTCTCATTTTTTTCGGCCGGGGAGTGCTTTTAATTCTCTTTTGGTCACTTCAGTCCTGTTGGGAATCTTACCATCTCGTGGGATTAGGGTAGGCGAGTGGGCTTTCCATTCACTTTCCTTTCTATTTGACTTATTAGAAGAATTGAGGACTTTGGACTGTGGATTCTTTGTCTCAAAAGGATTGGGCCACCCCTTAATATGCATCCTTCCAAAGCCTATCTCCAAGAGTTTTGATATTGTCTGTCAAAATTCCTTAAAAAAGGCTAATTGATAACTGGTGATGATCTCGCTAATTTATGCATAAGCTTGCCAAATTCTCATTGAAAAGTGAAGATCAAGAGGGCCATAGAGGAGCAACGAATGATCAATACATTCGTGGACAATATAAAGCCAGTGTCTACTTGTCAAAAAAATTAAGCCAGTTTCAGACAGGCAGACTGGAAACTGAAGGGCTTATTCAAGACTTTCTAACCAAGGGGCCAACACCTCCATGCTGAGGCAAAGGTTTATTTTCCGAACACTAATTGGTGCCTCATTTCTGCACATTGAACTCTGATGGGGGGTATCTGCATGTAAGCTGGGTAAATCTGGAAGTCCAATCAGTAGGATTTCCTTGAGCACCATTTTGTGCTTTATGTTCTATTTTCCTTCACTGATCATGCTGTAAACTATATTTTTGTTCTTAGAAGAATACGAAGAGAGGAATGAGTTTACTTACCGTACATGCGTTTATGGCGCTTTGCAGATCATTGATGCAGCCGATGAAGTTATTAATAGCATTGACAGAGAAGAGTTAGCAAAATATTTTGCGTTCAAAAGTGATCCAGATGATGAGGATGCAGAGGTTTGTATCTATCGTACCATGAAGCCACTTCAACTTATCTAGAAAAAATTCAATGTAACTGCTTGGAAGAAGCATCAAGCCCACCCTTATAAGCTCTCGATGGGTTTTGAACCCTTTATTGTTACACTAACAAATTATGATGCCCCATCTTCTCATTCTCTATAGCTCATGGATTTCTGATTCCGAAGGATGAGATATTTTTGTTAACTTGTTTCTTTCTGCATAGAATATAAAGAAGAAGATGGAGACTACACGCGATCAATTTGCCGAAGCTCTTTACCAGAAGGGGTTAGCAGTAGCAGAAATTGAGTTTATCAGTGTAAGGATGACTGAAACTGTTCCTGTGAATAACATCAGTGGCATGACATACATATATGTCTTTAAGCTTTACGCGCTAATGCTGTCCTCCATATTATTTATGTGCAGTCCTAATATCAAATTCTGGTTATATCAACAATCTCTTCGATATCCATCTCCCTATGACATATCAATAGCTAGGCTAGATTCTTTGGTAATCATGAAGTATGTGAATTGAGATGGCACTGCAAATGTGTGCTGCATTACTTGTTTTACACGAAGTGTCCTTCCCAGTCAAAATGTTTCTGACTGACACTATCTGTGCACGGTTAAGCACTAGGGTTCCCAATGCCGGCATGCTGTCAAAGGTGTCACCTTTCCTCCAACGTGAAATTATTAATCTTCAGAATCTGTTGAATGCATCATGGTGATAAACCAATTACATAGCTTTGTGCAATTCAAAATTACATATCACTTGCTCTCTCTCCGCTTAATTTTCAGGAAGAGAAGGCTTCAGCGAAAGCTACAATTGAAGGCTCACCAGATGTGGCTGCAAGTGGTGATGAACCTGTTCAAAGGCCTGGTGTCCCACCCAATCTCTTTGAAGAGGTTTTTGGGGAATTGAAGAAATGGGTTGATGTGAAGTCCTCAAAATACGCTACTCTCTTGGTCATTCGGGAGAAACGTTGTGGAAGGCTGGGAACAGCGCTGAAGGTACTTTGTTTAGTGGCACTAACAACGAATGATAGAAGTTTGATTTGTAGTTTTTTCCCAGTTGAGCTGCTTCTTATTTTGTTATAATTTCTTCTTTAGCATGTAGAAAATGCGGGCATTGAAAATGGTATCCCCTGCAATAGTAGCACTAGTCCTCGTACTGTGTTCTTCAAACAATTTTTTCTTCAAACCTTCTTTCAATTCTCACTCTCGCTAACAAGGTCATGCTGTCTATTTGACTAACCTCAAGTTATGTTCTCATGTATGCATACAAGTGTACTTGTGCACCCGTACAATGTAGTTATGAAAGAGTTCGCTTTAATATTCTCATGTCTTGGATGTTTCGATATCAACTTTCTTGTATATACGTGTTTTGATTTTAGTTTTATGGAAAGGAACTCTGACAAGTTTACTTTTTCCTTCCTTTCTTTTTGACCACAGAGCTGCTAACAAGCTTGTTTTTCTGTCTTCTCTACCTACCTTTCATTGAAAATGGCATTTCGGCTGACTTAAAATATTTGTTATTTCCAGTTTGCGACCTCTTCTTGGGGAGTTAATCTGTGATTGAAATATTGCCTTGTGAGATCTCAACGTGAGGAACATATTTTAAGCTATGTGTGCGCATTTTTACATGCTCTAAATGAACTTTGGTTTAGGTACTGAATGATATGATTCAAGAAGATGGTGACCCTCCGAAGAAGAAGCTGTTTGAACTAAAGCTCACTTTGCTCGAGGAGATTGGATGGAGTCACCTGCTAAAGTATGAGAGAGAATGGATGCATGTACGATTCCCAGCGTGCTTGCCATTGTTTTGAGGATGCTTTAATTGTACGTATTCCGCGGGGAATAGCCAATAAAGTGTGTAATCCACAAGCTGGGTGCATGTACGATTCCCGTTTACATTCTTTTCAAAGACTACAAATCTATGCTACAGTTTTTTTCTGCACTGTTGGGCTACGCAAATCGATCGGTGTTTGTATCTTGAAAGATAGTATATTTCCAAAGGGTATTAAGTTGGAATTCTCTGTGAGCGTGCAGTTTAACGTTACAAGAGTCTTTGTTTTCGTTTGCTTGGGTTGAGGTGTTCTCCCAGAGAATGGGTCTTTCCTCATTGTTATGGGCTCTTCGTTTATCATGCCTACATGCTCCCAAATTGCCCATCCAATCACAAGCGCTTTACATTATCAAGTTGCCTCGACACTTGGTTCCCACCGTCGACATTAACTAGGGCTATTGAATTATATTTTGCTGGTCGAGCGTTAGGTATAGCATAACTAAGATAGGTTTTGCGTATCATCTGCCATTCGTGAAGGTCAGTCTGTCCTTCCTATCATGCCAGAATGTACTACCACGGGGGTCATTTATTGCCATTAAAGAGAACATTCAAGGATACATAGACTCTCTTGGATTTCACGTCATAGCATCTATACCCGCATCTTGAGATGGGAATTTGCAATAAATTGCTTTCTGCGATATAACCTTAGAAGGTTGTGCTCAAGTGAATTTCAAGCTTGAAAATTCAATGGATCTCTATGATTCTGTCATTTTCTGTTGGGGGATGTCATTTTTCAAAATTCATAAATCTCAATGATTCCATCAAATTCTATTGGGGATGTCATTTTTTTCGAACATGAAAATAAAAAATAAAATAAAATAAAATAAACTTACCGAGACTAACCCAAATTTGACAAGCCAGTTTTTACTATAAGACGACTTTAGAAGTTTATACTCTTTCACTCGTGATTGTTTCTTTTGTGCGTGGTCAATATCCACCCATGGGGCGTTGCCTTCTATTGCAACCTCTTAGGGGGTTGCACTGCACTCATGGGAATGTCAAGCTTGAAAATTCGTGAATCTCAACGATTCCGTCAAATTCTATTGAGGAATGTCATTTCTCTTGCAACATAAAAAAAAAAAAAAAACAACAACTTATCGAGTCATATCCAAATTTTACACGACCCTTTTTACTGACGACTTCAGAATTTTCTACTCTTTTATCCGTGACTGTTTCTTTTTGTGTTTGGAAGGCCTTCCACAGCAACTAGTGGGGGACATTACGTCTGCTCCGTTTCGGATTTGGTGCAGCTAAATACGATTGAACACACAATTGAAGTCCCAAAATGATCGCCCTATATATGTGTGTGTGTCTTAATGCATTGTCATAACTTCATATTTTACGAGCGATGCTTAGTCGACAAAATAAACTCAAGTCACACACAAGAAATGGCCTTTCTTGTCCGAAGAGGTTGCTCGATTGTTTGCCAAGGAACATACTAGTTGTTTGTTTGGCACCATTGCCACCATCCTCTTTAGGTGTATTCTCTTTAGAATAAGCAATCTAGTAACCTCTTTATTTATATTTCCGATATCCTTGAGTCCAGGATGTCATGCGATTGAGCTTTTTCTCTCAACCAGAGATGGCCCTGTACTGGGAAATGGTTCTTATGACTCTTCAGTTTTAATTCCTGGTTAGGTTTAATCCGTTGTGGTTAATTTATATTTCACGGTTCCGTCTCCTCCTACCACAGCCTTTGATATTTACATTGTTATGTTGGAAGAAGGAAGCCATCTACTGGGGCTCACCGACCAAGGACAAGCTCTCAAAGGTATTGCATTCTGGTGCTTCTTCTTCAATTAATGTTTCTTAATGCTGGTCATGGAACTATCGCAGAATTCTCAACCTGGGTCTGTGTCGGTCGGAGCAATATCTTATGGAAAGTTATCAAAGGCTGGTCAAGAATTCTCAACCTATGTCCGTCGTATAGTTAATGTATGTATGCTCCGTCGATGCATTGTCATAACTTCATATTTTACGAGCGACGCTTACTCATCAAAATAAACTCAAATTCTCCTATAAGAAATGGTCTTCCCTGTCTAAAGAGGTTGCTCGATTGTTTGCCAAGGTACATGCTAGTTGTTTGTTTGGCACCAACACAACCATCCTCTTTAGGTGTTTTCCTTTTAGAATAAGTAATTTAGGGCGCGCATGACAATAGTTCTATTTCTCTATTTTTTATTTTATTTTTTTATTCCGGAGAACGAGTTTGGTATAGAAATCTGTTTGGTAATGCAATTTCATTATTCTATTTCGGAAATAAATTTCTGATTCGGAAATAAGTTTGGAACAGAAATAGAAATAAGAATTCTTTTCGGTGCTCTCTCTCTCTCTCTCGCATACGTTCTCCCTCTCTCTTGTGTCCTTGCTGCCTACCGCTCGCCGGTCTCTGTTCCTCGGCTGTCGATTGCTAGTTGTTGGCTGTCAGTCACCTCTCTCGCGTCCCTGTCGGCGATCGCTGTTCGCCATCTATTGGCTACTAATCACCATCTGCCGGCAGCCAATCTCTAGTTCCCAGCCGCTGATCTCCCGTTTCCGGTTTCCGTTTTTCGTTCACCCTATCTTGATCTATTCGGGGTAAACCTGATAATTTTTCTTTGATGGTGCAAATCTCCTCAAAACCAACGCGGCGATGTTGGCGGGGATTTTGAGGAGATATTCACCATCCAAAGTTCAGAGAAACATTACCAGTCTCACTAGACTGGATCACGAGAGGGCATTTGGTCTCATTGCTAACATGTTGCAATATGCGGATTCTCCTGTGAAAAATGTGATCATTGGGTGAATCAATTCCTCAATTCAATTATTTGATATTTGAGGGAAGTCGTAAATCTAGAATATCCTATTCCTTTTTCTTTCCTTTACAATGAAAGATCCGGATGTCAGCCATGCTAAGGTTGAGCTCGATAATGGTGAAGCGACTGTGAGTAGCCTCATGACGATGATGAATGTGGCTGAGAGGAGAACTCTTTGTAGTTATACGAGAACGTTGTGTTGATATAAGAAAAAAATTTGCAAGGAGTCCATTTATACGTAATGCTGTTGGTGCTCTATGCAATCAAATTCATGACCGATGGTGTGTTCGCTTCATTCCCAGTAATGTCACATTGGAGAATGGACCATCGTGAAAGGCAAAAGATGACATTCGTGAACAAACATCAGGGGGTGGAAAACATTATGGTACAAGCGATTCAGGAGTAGTAATAAAATTCTGAATGATACTATCGCCATTGGAAGGTGTTAGAAAGTCCCAACCCAAAAATTTAAGCTCATAAATGGAAGGAAACTACATGAATATAAAGAGTATATAAAATTCATTATAAGGTGATGTGAGATAACAACAACATCAACACCCCTTCTCACGTGCAAGCCATATTATGAGTGGCACATGAAAATTGAAAAATGGGGGGTGGACCCACATATGCAGATAACATTAGCTCTAATATCATGTTAGAAAGTCCAACCCAAAAGCTTAAGCTATTAGATACGGACGTGATTTAATATTAATTACTCTAACACTCTCCTTCACGCTTAATCGGTCTTTTTAATTGCTCCAAAAGAAGGGAGAAGTGCATTGGCTCGGTATGGTATGCTACTCGGACGTAAAGTGTCTTTTGGCATTTCCAAATTTCATAGTAACTCAAATTCACACACTGGCTTGGGCAATTATGAAATAATGAGTGCTCATGATTACGTGTAGCTGACACTGACGGTGTTCTGCTTTGATCAAGACGAGGGCTATCTTGTTTCTATCTTAACGTGGCAATTGCAGGGCTATCTTGTTTCTAATATATGTAGAAAATGCCAGGTTTACCTAATAGATACACGTGTCATATTTGACATAGAGGCTCGGTAAAGATATTTGTAGGCTGTTCTGTAATTCCTATCCCTCTTGTCATGGTTGCTCCTTCATTCACGAAGTTTATCTCCGGTGAAATTGCAATCAACTTCTGTGTCTCATTCCTTCATATGGATTATTAGATTTGCCATGAGTTTGAGAGCAGAATCATTATCTCAAAATAACGCGGTCGGTCCTTTTACTCGTAAGCCCAATATCTTGAACCAAAGTCTCGTATCAAGACTATTTCACAAACGATCTTGGCCATGGGCCTGATATTCCAATTCAGATGATGACAATGCAGCGGTTTATTGTCTTTCTTTCCATGAAAACAACGGTTTTCCTAGTTCTACACGAAATCCTATAAGAGACCTTCTGCACGAGGGACAAATGGTATAATCTGTGTCATAGTAAGCTGTCACCTCCATGTTACAACGTTGAGGTAGAAGTATTCGCAGTTTTGGACAACCTTTCATGTGTAGATCCTTAAGCAATGAACCATCATCTAAAGATGACAATCGCACATCATACCAAGTCCTCGAAGTACAGTACTCTCTTGGTCACTTGTGAAAAACGTTGTGGAAGGCTGGGAACAGCAACTCATCAGACCAAGTCCTCAAAGTACAGTACTCTCTCGGTCATTCATGAAAAACGTTGTCGAAGTCTGCGAACAGCAATATAAGGTACTTTGTTTGGTGGCGCTACTACCTACTCACTCCAGAAATTAAATTTGTCGCTTTTTCCCAGTTGAGACGCTTCTTATTTTCTCATTTCTTCTTCAGCATGTCTAAGACATGGTGATCCCCGGCAATAGTTGCACTAGTCCTCATACCGTGTTCTTCCTCCAAGTTTTTTGCTTTAATTTGCATATCAGCGTCCACGTTTGTACATGGTTTCCTTTCCTTATTTTATTTTTCCGTTTTGTGGAAAGGAACTTTGACAAGTTTACTTTTTCCGTCCTTTCTTTTTTGACCTTGGACCTGTTGCTAACGAGCTGGTTTTGACGTCTTCTTTGCCTAACTTTCATTGAAAAGTGGCATTTTGACCGACTTAAAATATTTATTATTTCCATTTTGCGACTCCTCCTTGGGGAGTCCTTGGTCGATTGAAATAATGCCTTTTTGAGGTAATCTCTGGGAAAAGTGTAAAAAAAAAAGTCCAAAATCTATTGCATTGGTGTCAATCCAGTCCTAAACCTTTTACATTTGTGCCAATTAAGTACCAAACCTTTTGTATTTTTGCCAATTGAGTCAATTTGGCCAAAAATTACTGACATGGACGTCGATTGTCCTACGTGACACAGCTGGCTCTGACGTGAATATTTTTAATAATATATTTTTATTTTTCTTTCTTTTTTTTCTTGCACTTTTTTTTTATATTAAGGCCCGACAAGGGTCACTAGCTGGCATTAGGCGAGGGCCGTGGTGCCCTCACCTGGACAGATTTGGCAAGGGTGTCACGGCCCTCGCTAGCCACAGCAAAGGCCATCGAGCCCTTGCTTGGGGCCGATAGGGGTCAGCTGGCGACCATTGCGGACCCCTATAAAAAAGAAAGTGAGAGAAAAGAAAAAGAAGAAAAAAATCTAAAAAATGTCTACATCGGTGCCAGCCATGTCACGTAAAACAAGCGACATCCACGTTAGTAATTTTCGACTAAAATTGGCCGGATTGTCTCAATTGGCACAAATGCAAAAGTTTCAAGACTTAATTAATACAAATGCAAAAGGTTTAGGAATAAATTGGCATCAATGTAAAATGTTTAGGACCGAATTGACACAAATGTAATAGATTTAGGATTTTTTTGACACTTTCATGATAATCTCAACCGGAAGAATATACCTTAGTAGAGAAATGGGTACCTTTTTTAGTTGCT
The DNA here is from genome assembly GCF_020921035.1 of Rhodamnia argentea. Taxonomy (NCBI): domain Eukaryota; kingdom Viridiplantae; phylum Streptophyta; class Magnoliopsida; order Myrtales; family Myrtaceae; genus Rhodamnia; species Rhodamnia argentea. The sequence continues at coordinate 11,291,695 of NC_063159.1, read as the reverse complement.
CTAAAATGAATTTTAGTTTGGGCACTGAATGATATGATTCCAGACGACAGTGACCCTCAGAAGAAGAAGCTGTTTCAAACAAAGCTCCCTTTGCTCGGGGAGATTGGATGGATTTCACCAGCTAAGATATGAGAGAGAATGGATGCATGTGCGATTCCCATCGTGCTTCCCATTGTTTTGAGAAGAAACTTCAAATAAGAGTTTCATGTGCCTTTATTTTTTCAAATAAGGACAAGTGAATGTTATTTAAAATAAGGATTCAAAGTGTCATCATTGTCTCAAATAAGAACTTAAAAGTGAATTTTATTTTAAATAAGGGCTTGAAGTGATTATGTCAATCTCAAAAAAGGGCCTCACATCACTGAATGGTCAAAGGCATTTTCTTCCCTTACTTTTTTTTTTCTTTTTCTATTTTAAAAAGAAAAAAAATAAAACTTAAAAAGAAAATCCCTTCCCTTGTGGCCACCGACCCATCGTCAGATTCGCCACCCCATCGGCACTGGGGTCACAACCATAGGCGGCCAACCCTCCAGCCTCCATCATTCATTCTTTTTTTTTTTTTTCAAATTTTCTTAATTTGTAACCTAATATAACTAAAATTTTGGTTAAAATTATCTTTGGATGAAAGTGCCATTAACCGGCCTGCCATATTTCGTCGGCTGATAAGATCAAGCCTTTATTTTATATAGCCATGACCACTTTATGTTCTTATTTGAAACCAAATCCACTTCATGTTCTTGTTTAAGAAAATGAGGGCACTTTAGGTATTTGGAATTTTCTCTTGTTTTGAGGATAATTTAGTTTTACGTAGCCAGCGGTGAATCTGTGTAATCAAATAAAGTGTGTAATCCACAAGGTGGCTGCTTATGACTTCCTGTTTACCTTCTTATGAAAGCAGTTTCAAATGTTATTGTTATTCTCACTGTTGTTTTTGGCAAGTTTGTATCGTGAAAGATAGGTTCTTTCCAAAGGGTATTGTGTTGGAATTTTCTGTATGCGTGCAGTTTAACATTACAAGAGTCTTTGTTTTCGATCGCAGTTTAACTTGCCTCGATCCTTGATTCCCGCTGTCGACGTTAACTGGGCTCTTGAATTACATTTTTCTGGTCAAATGTTAGCAATGGCATAGCCTAAGATTGACTTAGCGTAATAAACCAAGTTCGCATCTGCCGTTCGTGGAGGATAGTCCATCCATCTTGAGACGGGAATTTGCAGTAAATTGCTTTCTGCCATATAACCTTAGGAAGTTGCACTCTTAAGTGAATTTCAAGCTTGAAACTTCCTATCAATTCTATTGGGAGATGTCATCTTTCTCTTGACATGAAAATACAAAAACAAACTTGTTGAGATGAATCCATAGTTAACACGACACTTTGCACTCTAGAATGGCCATTGCGTCTGCTGCTCCATTTCGAAAATGGTGCTAAAAAGATCGAACACGCAATTAAAGTTCCAAATTGCTCTCGCATTAGCATATCTATAGCACCTACAATGCATTGCCATAACTCCATATTTTACAAGAAATGCCTTGCTTGACAAGATAAACTCAAGACTCATTTTCCTTATCTAAAGAGGTTGCACAACGAGGGGCAATCCACAAGCTGGTCTAAGAGAGAGCATTATTGAAGGAGAATGGCAGTAATTTGGTGAGAGAGAAAAGGAAAACCTAGAGAGGACCAAGGATAAAACAATCTTGTATTCCATCATCATCCAGTTTCTGCCGATGCACATTCGCCCTCCGAACCCAAATGGCAAGAAACCCATCTTGTGCTTGCATCCGCCGTGGCTGTCGCCATCAAATCTCTCCGGCTTGAACTCATTCACATCGTCGCCCCATAAAGTCGGGTCATGGTGCATGGACACGACATCAATCCATATGTTTGTGCTGTCGGGGATTATCACGTCATTGACCCGAATGTCTCCCCTTGCTTGCCTCTGTACATTCGGTGCTGGACCATACAGGCGTAAAACCTCATGCATCACCAATCCCATCTGCAATGACAGGTTAAATCAAGATTCAGCCGAGCATCTCTCCTGCTTTTTTTTTGGTTTAATGATTTTAGTCAAGCAAGCATCTCTTGCCACCTTTGACACCACATCTTAGTCTTTGCAGTTGTACTAGATTAGCTTGATTGTAGTTGTAAGTTGGTCGTGATCAAACCTGGACACAATAACTATACAGTAGCAAACGAAAAACCATGTAGGAAATTCATATCATCTTCTCTTCGTCATAATCTTTAAAATCAGTGGCATATTGCTGGCCAAAATTTGAAACAGAAGGTACTCAAACTTTTGTTATTGCTCTCAAACTTTTGTTATTGCTTCAAGGATATGTGTGCAGTCTCTGAATAGATTCGTTATGTATTAGAGTTGATCTAAAACTCCAATTATTTTGCCATTTCTCAAAGAACTTTCTATAGACCTATTTTACCAGCAACAGAAAGCCAAAGATAAGATGAAGAACATGCGAATCGAATTATTTCCTAAAGTTTGGTTGAGTTAATTATAAGTCCATCAATACAAGTGTTTAAGATGTTCCCCCTCATTTTCCATATGTCTTGACCCTTCTATTTATGGTTAAAGTGTCAAGATAAATTCCAAAGTAGGTCCTGTCAATCTTATATGGAGGCAAAAATCATCAAACCCTCCTCAAAGGCCAGCATAATAACAAGGTGGTTAAAAATAAATTACTTCTATTATTGTTTAAGCATAAATCAAAGGAACTATGAACCCTAACTTAATGCAGTTGCCCAATGGTGATGTTAAATTTTTTTTTAACAGATGACCAACATATCGCAGTTGCCGGACAGCCGCTAAAACTTATCCATTCTTAAAGTGCTCTCAGTATATAAAAAAAAAACTCTCTACCTTCTTAAGTCCAGTAAGCATGCCGACTTCGAACTCTTTATCTCCTACTACTTCTTCAATCTCTTCTCTCAATTGCTTCTGCCACTCTGGATGTAGTGCCAGGAGAAACAGTGACCAGGTGAGCGCCAAAGCTGTTGTTTCATGGCCCCCAAAGAAGAACGTCTTGCATTCGTCCACTAGTTCTCTTGTAGCTAGCTTCTTCTTCAGCCTTTTGTTATCTTCAATGTGACTTTCTTGGAGCAAAACCCCGAGTAAATCCCTAGGCTCATTCCTGGTGTCCGCACTCTTCCTCCGCTCCATTATGAAGGACATTAAAAGCTCGTCGATTTCCTTCCCAAGCCTCTTGGCCTCTAGGGTATGCTTAGGGTACATGAAGTTGTTGTAGGGTACCCCCACACAGCGGTTGGTCTTGAAGAGAGCAACTTGTAGGGCTCTTAACTTCTGAAGAACTTTGGTGCATTCTTGCGGGCCAATGCCAAAGCTTGATTGAGCGATGATTTCCCCGGCTGTTGCCGTTATCTCGCATTCCACATCAAGTTCTGCATGGCCGGAGCTTGTGAGATCAACCCACTTTGTTATCATTCTCTTCGTGGATTCCACCATGATGTTTATCATTTCCTGTTTGCAAGCAAAGAGAATTAAATTAAGAGCAGGTGTTAGCTCCGGATAGTATATGGATTTAACCTAGATTAAACATGTAGACTTACCATGTATTTGATTCAGAGTATGAGATTATGTGGTATTTTCTCCTAGATAAGAGAAACAAAGTGATATCTAAGATTCTCTGCAATAAGTTCAGACAAAATAAACTACAACAGACACACCAAACTAGTGAACCATTAGTCTAGGGTTTTTTGCAGGCTCACTTGTTTTTCTCTTTTGTTATTAGCCCTAGATTCATAGGGAATGAGAAAAACTACCTTCCATGTGCTTCTTATTCTTGCGAAGGTAATGAAAGCCTTTTTATAGAAGCTGAACAGATCAATGTTCAGCATAAAATATTGGGATTTTGACAAGGACAACAGAAAATCTCAGGGAAGTATAACAATAACAGGAACTCTCAAGAGCATTAGAAGGAACTCATAACTCGTTTTACTTAGAATTTCTAGCTTGATCGGTTATGGTTTCACTTATATGGGCAGAGTTAGTGAAGGGAGATATACATATTCTGGACTAGCTAGATGAATCTCTATGGATTTCAGAATTAATGGAATATGTGTACCACTTCTACAGGAGCAACCTTTCTCATATTAATCCCTCAATCACTATAGCAAAGTGCATGAATTATAGTAGATACATTCCTAGAGAAAATCAAAATACTAAGCTGTGACAAAAATTTGTTGGAGAGAGAGCTGGAGGAACCTTGAAATTAGATGGAGAAAATGCTGGAGTTATGATGTGTCTGCGTCGAACCCACTCATCACCTTCGGTCATTATAAGACCATTTCCAAACATTGGCTTCCTATCCAATTTGAACACATTGGGCTTTCCCCAATCTTTACCCTTGACAATGACAGACATGTTTTTAAGAAATTCGGGGTCTGCGATGTAGAGAAACGGCTCAGTGCCAAGCCAGTAGGTGAAAACCTTCCCTGATATTCACAAAATCCAGAATGAAACTAGTTAGTGTAATCATTCTTGCTTCTTTATACATATGTAGGAGGAACCCTAGAAAAGTAGAATTGCAATACAATACATATACTTTTGGGATTGATGGCTGTTGACGGGATATCATCATCATGGCTAAAACCTATGACAAATTGAAATTTCACTAACATCAAGAGATTAATCCTTTTGATCAATAATGAATTGATGCATTTTATAGAGAGATCAAGATTATCTTTTTATGCCTAAAAGAAGAGACGTGTCCATATGCCACGACATATATCTCTCTGCATGTTTTAAGTCTGATGAATTCCTAAAAGTCACCAACCATAAAATCGGTCGGCTATGTGCCTACGAAACTTATGTAAGTTATCTTTTGGTCCAATGACTCTCAATCAACAAAACCGAACACCAAATGGTGTTTATATGAACAGTTTTATGCATTGATAACCACAGATAACAGTTCTTGCTTCTTTTTCTCTTGTAGAATTTCACATTGTAAGGCCACATGAGTAGACATTGACATATGATGTAGTTGTCTTTAGGGGTTTGCCTTATCATCACACCAGTAGGTGATCACTGACGATGAGGTCGATCTTCCAGAATTGATCTAGGGATATTGGGAACAGACACCAGATTTTCAACAAGATTCAGATGACTCACCATGCAACTTTTGCCACTCAGCAAAGTAAGGAAACACAGTGGAATGAATATCGTGAGTCATCAGCTGCTTCAATGAAGATACCTCGGAGACATTGCTCTTCTTTTTCATCTCCATGATATTCCCTAGAGGAAAGCTTGGGGTTGGACCCCCAAACCCTTTTTTCCTCAGCTTCCTTTGAGCTCGGAGTGGCAAGATCCACCATGTGATGGACAGTCTCACAAGAACCATGAAGAGGACTAGGACCAACACTGCTATAATTGAAGTAAGACCACCATGCGACTGCATATGGTGCCTCATCTCTGTGTGATTTGGGAAGATTGATTGCCGTGAAATAATTCAAGATGAACGGGGGTATGAGTGGGTGTTATATAGATGAATGGCTTTCTAGGGTTTCTTACTAAAGCATGTCGGAATGTTGACTACGAAAGCAGCCGAGAGAAAAGTAGACGTGGTGTGCTGCTGTGTAATTTTTTATGCGTCTCTCTTACTGGACTATGAGTACATGTAAAGGCTTTCCATTATTATAAGCTGGGGAACTTCTGGTGCTCATTCTCCCGTTCCTACTTGATTTCTCAATACGCCAGGTCCATTCACATCTCACTGTGGCTCTCGTGTGGACGACCTAAGCCGCAAAACTCGAAACGACCCACGACAGTCTCAACTCCAACAGCACATGGTTGGTTCGCTGCCACTCTCATGATTGGACAAATTATTAATATCCTTCCCCAAGTTATCCTATGGTTGTGAGAGCATGTCCGAAAAAAAGCGCAAGCTATTAACTCTCGAAAAGACCGTTGGATCGGCTTAAGTGGCTAGTAGGAAGCAAAAACTGTACGCATGCCGATTTTGAATAATGTAAATCAATCTATATCTGTCGAGTTCATTCATTCTCAATAAGCTAGTATGTGGAAAGATGTCATATATATATATATATATAGTAGCATATACGATCCGTAAGCAATCGATATTAGGTATTTCAAGAGTCTAGATCGTTTGTCCTTACCCATTAGAAGAGGCATTTTCATCGATTCATCGATGAGTGGCGACATTTTATCTTAGGCCACCGAAAAAAAAGAACCTAAAAGGAAATGATTCATCACAAAAAAGAGGGGGGAAAAGATGATCCTTCATTCTCCTAACCGAAAGAAAAATAAATGAAGTCCTCCACTGTTCTTTCTTTTGAAAATCGTTTGCATGAGCATACACACTCAGTTTCTATCTTCACCAGTCGTGAAATGTATGTGAACATCCTGATTTCCTCCTCTTTTTCTTTGGTCCTGGGCAGTTAATATGTGGTCATACATTTGTGGTCGGTGTTGGACGACTTGCAATATCAACGTCTTTCAATCATCACGGGTCGTCGTCAACAATTTCCGATTCTCTGCTGAATTCCGGGCATATACGATGTTGACACCGATGTGAGCTATCGAAATGAACGTGAGATGTCCAAACTATTCATAAATCCGCGAATTATACAAAACGACTAAAAGATCAATCAATACCATTTTTCCAATTCCTCAGTTCAAGCCACTAAATTTATTGCAGGCAGAAGACTCGTTCTACGAGCCACTCCAAAAGAGGGAAACTGATCCAAAAAGTCTTTTAACATATCGGATTTTGTCAATTTAGTCATAAACCTTTCAATTATGCCAATTGAGTCCTAAATATTTTCACGTTTTGCCAATTGAGTCCATGCGGCCAATATTTTGCTTGGAAGTTGCCAACGTGGATGCCGACCACCTTACGTGGCACGATCGATGCTAGCGGGACGAGGGTGGCCCTCGATTGAGGCCGATCGAGGGAAAAAGGGAAAAAAAGAAAAAATAAATAAAGAAGGAAAAAGAAAAGAAAAAATTAGTAAAAAAACTCAATTTCATTTTTTTTATTTTTCCCTTTTTTCCTCTATCGGCCTCAACTGAGGGCCTCCCTCACTAGATTAGGCGAGGGTTGCCCTCCTTCTTTACCTTTTTTTCTTTTATACTTTCCACGTTTCCCTCCATCGGCCTCAACCGAGGGCCGTCCCTCGTTTGAGACCTAGCGATGGCTGATGACATTCGTTGTCCTTGCTGGCCACAATTAAAAATAGAACAGAAGGAAAAGAGAAGAAAAGAAAAAAAAAAGGAAAAAGAAAAAGAACAGAAATAAAATAAATTTAAAAGTTTATCCACGTTAGCGCCGACCGTGCTACGTGACACGGCCAAAGTCCTCGTTAGCAGTTTCTGATCAAAATTAACCCAGTAGACTCAACTGGCAAAACGAGAAAAATGTTTAGGACTCAATTGGCATAATTAAAATATTTAGAACTAAATTGACAAAAGGGCAATACATGCAGGACTTTTTGGACAATTTGCTCCTCCAAAAGAGAAAGTGGCATGATCTGAATAGTCCGTTGCATCTCCGAATCAGATCTTGGTGAGAACTGAGAAGACTTTCATGAAATGGAAGAGGCAGGAGGAATTTTGTTTGTTCTTGAGTCACTCGAGTTATTTGCTTTAATGAAAAAATCTTGATCCGAATATAACTCTAGATGTACCTTGTTATACAAATGACATGATGATATAACTAATCACTTTGACCAAAGAAGAACAGATGCTTGAGGACTGGCTTGATCTTGTACATTAATTCAACATTAGCTAGAGATTTTGTTTGAAGCTTCTAGATTATTGTTGCCTCTTTTGATTTTGGTTGAATACTATTGCTTCGGTGGCTTGAATCAATCCACCAATGTGATTGCTGCTTCTATTTTAAAGTCCTATTTGTTTTGACCTCATGCAGTATTCCCGCTTTCAAAAGAGAGATATTATATTTTTGGCGGGATTTATTAACGGTTTTTGGTTGTACCGCATTTGTATAGTCCTATCGGAGCAGCAGACCCTGAAAACAAATGTGTTCGCAACTATCGCTAATTCGAATAATGTACATACACATTCCGAAGAGGACTTTTCATTCCTTAAACAGGCAATATACAAATTTCATGAGTTGAGATATGAACTAGTATACAAAGCTTTCTTAAGCAATTACCTTTGCTCCATAAGCAAATAGTTCATCGACAACATTCTTGTGTAAATGGATTTTTCACCAAATGCCAACAAGTGAAGTCTCAATAAATGGTGATCGCAACAATATATTGGTTCTAATGTAACGAAATTCCTTATCAAGTATGAACGATATCGCGGTCCACCGAGATTTTTTATTTTTATTTTTGGTCAGCACATGTGAGGTTAAGGATAGAATCTTTCAGGACATCAAAGTCAAATTGGTCGGCATCGAAATAACGGTGGTCTCTTATATGTCCGAAAGGCACTTGGATCATAGACACTCTGTACACGTGGAGTACGATCTTTTCTCTGACACTGTGAAACTAATTATCTAATTGCATTGTAAAAAACAACAGAGCTGTTCGAGTAAGACACGTGGTGTGTCAAAAGGAGTTTTCGTCTTGAAGATGGCCGGTTGTCATCGGACCAAAGCAAGAACGAAACGTCGAAATCAAACCAAAACGTAATTGCTGTTTCACATCTGATACCCAACAATATGAATACGCATACGAGCATTTATCCCGAGGGTGACATGCCGCTCCAAAAGATCGATCGAATTGTATAAACACGTGAAATCACTCTGTTATTAAGTTCGAGTGTGTGTTCAGACAACTTGAAACGGTTGTTTTCCTTAGTGTTGCTAGTTTTGTTATCCAACCAGAACATCTATTACGTACACTTGCAAATACGGATAATTACCAAAAAATGTCTTAAACCTATAATGGGTGCTAATCCAGTCCTAAACCTTTCAATTCAATTAATTTGGCTTGAATTTTTGGCAATTGCCAATGTAATCATTCCAATCAATTTTGGCTTAAAATCGATGATGTAGGCGCCGATCGCTTTACGTGGCACTCGGGCGCCAACGTGGACAATTTTTGTGATTTTTTTTATATTTCCTTTTACTGTCTTTTCTTTTACATTGTGGCCGACAAGTCTAGGCCTCGCCCAACCTTGTCAGTCGTGGGCAAGGCCGCCCTCGCCAGCTTTGCCCCCACAATGGATAATAAAAAGTAAAGAATTTATAAAATAAAACCTAAAAAAATAAGATTATTTTTTAAGTTGTCCACATTAGAGCTAGCCATGCCACATAGGACGTCCGGCGTTCACGTTAACGATTTCTAACCAAAATTAGCTAGAATGGCTATAATGGAAAATTGTAAAAAGCCAGATTTTATCGGTCTGTCCTGGTTGAGTAGGTAGGCCTTCAAATAAAATGTCATACATAGATGTATCTCTCCTCTTTTTTTTTAGCTGACAAGAATCTAATTAGTAGATTAGGTACTAGCTAAGTTGAATCTTCATAATTCTCAAACAAATTAAGTTTAGTTTGAAGAATAGATGAGGCTCGAAGGGTCATTAAACATCAATGACGCCGCATATAAAATGGAACTTTACACCATGTAGTAATATTAACGGGCCGAAACATTGACCTCATTTGGGCTTATATTCCTACGATGATGATTTCAGCCCAAATTTAGGCCCAAAATCAGCGTTCTCTCGTTCACATTCTACTTCCTGTTAGGAGGAAGGTGTCATTTAATTAATATTCAAGCGCACCGTTAGTTTGCCTTGATGCACATACCCTTAAAATCAACTAAAGCTTTAATGCCATAATGTTTCGATGCGGTAGTATAACTCAACTAGAAACTAAATTGAACCTGTTCCAATAGATCGGGGATCACGCCGCATATTTGATTAAAATTCAAAGACCATATTGAACAAATGAAAAGCATCGGGGATCACATTGCACATTAAACCTAAGTTCAATGATCGTTTGTGTCATTATCCCCGACAATTTTTGTAGCTAGCTAGTCAACGTAGTCACGCGCCTCGAAGATGCATGCGAAGTCATTTCCTTCCTAACCCACCAAACATCTTTTGAATTGTAAGAAGCCGACCATCCAACTTTAACCGAGAGATCACCAGTTTAACCAATCCCTCCTCCTATATCGGAACTGTCAATATCGGGCAAAGCTTGGTGGATGCTTAGCGAACTCACTCCAAGAGATCAAAGTCCTGACAAAATGACCATCTCCTCGTAATTAATTGCCGTAAAGGGCGGCTTTCAAGAAAGTCCCATTGAGCACAACTTCCATCGCTTAGGACGACCGTTTCTTTCCTCTTGGTTCCACCGTTCTCTTCTTCAATATAATTTAATAATTGAAATCTAAGCAATCGGGCGTTCATCAATTTCACATTCAATGTTGAAAATGGAGGTTTTTAGAGAGTGCCCCTGCTTCTAGGGCATTATAGGCCGTGCCCAACTTTGGCCGAGGGGAGTTTAATTATGGAATTAGCATTGATTGTTTTAAGGAGGATGGCCTTTCTAGATATGTTAATTGTTAACAACTGCGTGTGAAGTAAATGTGGGCCTGAACAAATCTTAGTGGGAGGGCTTGGAAGAGGCTAGCAAGCCGCCATGCTGATGATCGGGTCCACTTCTAATGGATGGGTCATACAAAAATTAGGTGCGCTACACATGGAAGGCACAACTTTTACTGGACTGCGTGGGGAAACTTTTATGTTAATCCAAATTGAGCTCACCATATCATAAGGTGATGGCTTTCCTAAGGGGACACAGGCACACGCGAGGGAACAGTGTCACAAAAGTCATAAACATATTGTATCGATGCCTATTTAGTCCTAAACTTTTTAATTATATTAATTTAGTCATAAACCTTTTGATCTAGAGCCAATTCATTCATTCAGATTAATTTTGGCTGGATATTACTTATGTGGATGCTGACCAGCGTGGCACAACCGACGTTGACATAAACATTTTTCGTTTTTGTTTTTTTTTCTCTCTTTTTTTTCCTCTTTTAGTTGGTGGCCGACGAGCGCCGGCCTTGACAGTTAGAGGGCGACCTCGTCGGGTTAGAGGGTGATCTCTCCGGGCATTGCCTAAGTAAGGGTTGGCCTTGTCGGGCCTCACATTGGCCCAAGCGATGCTCGGAGAGGCCTCCCGGGCATAGGCGACGCCCGACATGTCGGCCTTCCCAAATCCAGCAATGGCGGCCTCGCCGGGGTGTCGGTTGGGCCAAGGCGGGAGTTGCTTGGGCCAAGGCGAGGCCAAACGTCACCAAGTGACGCCTGTCCTCACCGACGTTTCCCGTTGCCTCGACTTGGCGTTGTGGCGATGAGGCCAACCCTTGCTAGTCATGGCCGAATTGGCCACTAAAGGAAAGAGGAGAAAAAAAAAAGGAAATAAAAAATTCAAATTTTTTAACAATATTATTAAAAAATGACCCCATCAACCATCAGCCATGTTAGTCGGTGCGCATGTTAGCAATATCTTATTAAAATTAGCCGAAATAACTGAATTGGCTTTAGATCAAAAGGTTTAGGACTAAATTGATAAATTAAAAAGTTTAAGATTAAATTGATATTAATATAATAAATTTAGAACTTTTCTCACAGTTTTTTTTCCCTTGTACGTAGAGGTAATGCTAGAAAAGTTATAGAAAAGATTACCAAACGGCATCGTCCCGCTTAAAAAGAGACCGGTGTCTTTAACCGGTTACTTTGGGAAATTCGAAAGGAGAACCATCACTAATCCCACGGTGAGACTCCTTAAAAGTGAATATAATAAAAATAAAACAAAGAAAAAGATAAGCCCGTAAAATCATAAAATTTATGATCTATGACTATTCACTATAACAGTTGAGAGGCCATGACCGAGAGTTCAAATCGAGCAATCATAGCCGCAAGCTTCGCGAGTCGAATAATCTCGCACCCGTAGCTGTTCCAATTTGAGATTGATAGCCAATGGCTACGAGCTCGAGTCGCTATGATGTCCATAAACTCGAGCTTGAACATCCATGATTACAGCAAACAAATGGCCTATTTGGTTCAGCGTTTGACGAAGGGATTTTGAGAAAATGCAAATACTTTTGGGTTAAAGGTCTCTTCCAAAATGCAAGTAGTGTTTGGTAAAATGTATTTTAAAAACACATTGGAAAATAACTTTGACGTAAATGTTGTTTGATAAAAAATGAACTTTGTAAAGTATTTTTACATTTTGAAAAAAAAGCGGCGATCGGCGGTGGCGAGAAGTAGCTGTCGGCGGCGGCGGGCGGTGGGCGACGTTTGCCGAGCGATGGCAATTGATGGGGCGCGGAGGCGGTAGGTAGCAGCGATTGGTGGTGGCAACGGCGACCGTTGGCGAGGGTTGGTTGGCCGTGACAGTGACGGTGGGTGAGCGGGCTGTCGAAGGGCGGTCGGCGGTGACGAGCGGCCATTAGCGACAATGGACGGTAGTCCGTGGTGGCGATGGGTGGCGGCGGGGGGCGGCAGCCGATGGGCAATGGTAAGTGGCTGGTGGCGGTGGGCGACGATGGCGGCGGTGACGGCGACGGCGACGGCGACGGCGACGGGTGGCGACAAGCTAAAGTGACAAATTTAAAGGAGGTATTTTGGGCTAAAAGACTTTGAGAAACATTTGAGATGCAATTGCATCTCCCTAAAGTAAGCTAAGAGTGAAATAAATACCATTTGTATTTGGCCAAGGGATTTTAGAGCTCCAATGCTCATTTCCAATACTGAACCAAATAGGGTCATAATTTGAACATACGATTATGCCAACTACAGTGGACCCCCAATCTCTCTCTCTCTCTCTCTCTCTCTCTCTCTTATGTTGTTTGATGTGGCGCTTATTTGGCATATATGATCGTTGAGCGAATCAGAGCACGACAAGTGTATTCCGACGTCTGTATCGGCAATTTTGCAATATTTGTCAACAAGATTCGGCCAACAAGAAAAATAGTACAACGGAAGGAGTAAAACATGACCGTACCGTCATGCTGTATGGCCTCTGAAAAGTCAGATTCCATAACCCGAGGCTTGTGTGATTGAGATAGAAACTTCCGCCGTTGATAGCGGTGTTTGACAGGCGATGACCACCTCTAAGTGCATCGCCCGGCTGGCCTCGGAGTCGTAGCCAAGAGAGACTGACGCGTATATTCGTCTAAGCTAGGTTTTTAAGACTTCACTGTCACCGTTGTTCTTGTTCTTTTCAAACCTGAGTACCTTAATTTCTTCCTTTAGTCACACTCCGTCACACAAATATATACGCTCAGAACGTTCGTCCTAGCATGGACAGAAGCACAACATTTCCAAATAATTCTTGCTGATCTCTTAATTCTCCTTCTTCCCTCAAAAGCGCTTCCAAATGGCTTCTAGTCTGAGCTTTAACGCTCTTGCTGTGATCCTCGCTCTTACACTCGCCGCTGGCGTTGCCGGAACACTAGGTACACACCACTATTTCACACCAACTGATCATAATGTTGTTAAGGATCTTTGTTTGGCATTCCATGTAGGAAGGAACAAGTCCTTTTGAGCATTGGAACCGTATTTAATTAATTCACATCTGCTAATTTAACGATGCTTATAGCGAACTTTTTTGGCAGACACAGGACTCAATATAAACTTCGTTTTATTATCCTTTTTTCAATGGATAGGCATGAAATTTAAAGCCAATTGAACGCCATATTTTGCTGAAGTACACTTGTAGCCAAGGGCAAGAGAAAAAAAGTTTACACGGCGGAATTATACACTTGCTCTATAGGTCGTTGGGATGCATGTCATGTTGAAATCTATTTTTTTGGTAGGATATGTAATGCAGTCTGATGGAATAATCCATGCAGGAGGAATAGTGTGTGAAAATCTCGATCGTGACTCGTGCGCATTCGCTGTGTCATCCTCCGGCAAGCGCTGCGTGCTGGAGAAGCAGGTGAAGAGGAGCGGGGAGGAAACATACACTTGCCGCCGATCAGGCATCGAAGCCGGTGGGCTGAGGGACTACATTGAGACCGATCAGTGCATCAAATCATGTGGGGTCGATCGAAGAACGCTAGGAATCTCGTCGGATGCTCTGCTGGAGCCTCGCTTCGCATATCAGCTTTGCTCCTCCAAGTGCTATGGAAGTTGCCCTAACATTGTGGATCTCTACTTCAACCTTGCTGCGGGTGAAGGTAACAGGAAAAATTGACAACGAAAGACCAAGCCCTTGGTTTGTCTCTATCTGTAAAATACAAATCTCATAAGCTTTCCTCCCCTCCTGCTGCACTGTGTAGGAGTTTTTCTTCCTCAACTCTGCGAAGCGGAGAGAGAAGACACGCGGAGAGGAATGGCGGAGGTCCGGAGCTCGGGAATGGTTGCTCCCGGGCCGATAATCTACCCCGTCAAGTTTATGGCTGCCCCGGCAATGTCTCCTTATTAATCACTCTCGTCGAATCCGATCGTACGCAGGAGTTTGCAGGCCTTGGTTTGGAACAGACGTACGATGTAGCAGATCAGTTCGATTAAACGTCGTGTGTGCATGCATGTATGGCTCGACGGGCTCGCTTTAATCTATAGAAACCTTATAATTGCGTGTGTAAGTAGGATCAGTCACCCAAGCATTGGTCCATAATCCACACAATGTGTACGGGATCGTCTTCAATGGGTTGTCGGAGTGAAGATGTATCTTCAGATTGGATGAATAAAAAGGCCTGCTTTTTGTTCATACAGCCAGATGATTTCCGTTCTGCTCTCCCGCGCGTTTGAACGGATGTATCTGTGCGCGTGCGCGTCCACGTGGCTAATATACGGTTCCACATCATAAATCTCTCCTTTTCTCATTATTTTCACCCAAGAAGAAATGTGAAAACAATTTGCGCGAGTTCGGAAAGGAACCATCCACATCATTATCATGATCGAATAAGCTCTAACGTGGTGGTCTATGTCAGAAGAAGAACATGCTCGAGATGTGGCGATATGCATGATGGAAGAACTATCTTGAGCAAGTTTTTGAAAGTTCAAGAAAATTCATGGATCCCATGGAATATTGAAGTATAATTCAAAAGACATCCGTGTAATTACAACAACAAAAATAATATACCGAAACCTAAATGAAAGTTAATGGAAAATAAAAACAATCAAAAGAAAAATATTCCACGAAAAAGATTGCCATTAGTAACTATTCAAGATTGATAGGATAGAAACTATCCAGATAACAAATAGTTATAATGAATTACTACTAGCAATTAGCATCCAAACTATTGTATCTTCAACCACTTTTAAAAGCACAAAAATATGTTCGATATATTCGAAGTCTGAATATACTTCATATTTTAATGAAACTGCCTAAGTCTAAACACTCTCCGAGTCTAAATAGATTTCGCATAGAAGGTCTAGACGCAATAGATCAGAATCTAAACAAAGATTCCTTCATGAATAATAAGTATTTTCATCAAATTCAATAGACACTATGGAAGGTTTTGTCAATCTTCAAAATATATTAGGACGATTTCGCAACACGAGATGCAGCAGGCTCTCGTGGAGTATGGATTCAAGTAGCTTTTCGTTGAATTAGGGTTTATATATGGTTTTTAGAGTAGAGTTTGTTCTTAACCGGCTTTATTGTCACACAAGAGTGCTATGAGCTTCCTCCAGTGTGTCGAGAGACCTAATGGTGACATAAGCCTCCTTCCTTAGTTTGTACTGGTGAATGGTGTGGTATGTCTGAATTTTGCAGATATTTGTATTGATCAACTTATGTAAGATGTACGGTGAGGCCAGATGATATATTAGCTGAGTTTAATTGTTCATGCTTGTTGCTTGGTGTATAAGTTCCTACTCAAGTAGTTGGATAGTCTCTGCCTCCATGAGGCACCGTATAGAGGTACACTATCATAGATTGAGCCCTTATTTGTCTTGTTCATCTATAGGATGAATGCGACAGGTTTGAGATAGCTAGATATTTTTAGAAGGCTTTATATATCTAAATGAAAATTTACATTTTAAGATACAAATTTTTCGGCATGCCTCCCGATAGTCTATGTAAATTGCACTTTCATTGACTGTACACGCAATGAAAATCCCTTACTTACCATCATTGGTATATTAGTTCATAAGTGAAGGCACTCCAACAACCAATGCGAGATGTGTGTGTGTTTTTTTTTGTATATAGATCTTAGTACATTCTGACATTCCGAATATCGGGAGTTGGAATTTTATTGGTCATTCCTTGTCGCCATTGAGTTTGGGCTTTTATTTGATATTAAGCGTGTCACATTATATCTTTACTTGAGATACGATTCATTCTATATCTCTTTTTGAAAAAATCTGTCTTGTTTCATATCCTATTTAACGTGAGATTCATTTTGAGCTATCTTTTAAGAAAATGATCCATCTTCAGGCCTTTTCTTAAAATTTTTTATCATGTAGTTCTGAAAATGTTTGGCAATTAATTAATCAATTAACGACGTGGCATAATCATGGAAGATCATGGCATGCCTTTTATGGAATGTTGTACACGACAAGGCAGAAAACAAATGAAAACTTCTTAACTGGGCCTGCAAAGCCCAAACGTTTGATGAGGGGCCGAAGGCCGAATCTTAGGTGATCAGGCTGGAGAGGGGACCATACATTGAACGAGCTTGGGTATAATTCGATGAAAAATGTATCATGATTATAAACGTCGACTTTGACCAAAAGTTGCAGATCTATAATCATGCTGGTGGCGAGCAAGAATGAACGATTTGAAATTGTTTTTTTTAAAAATGATCACTTGTATCGCTTACAAAAAATAAATAAGTAATATATTTTCATAATATTTAGACATAAATTGTTATAGATAATGAACATATTTTCAATTAACATAAATTTGTCAAATGTTATAAGCGATCATTTTTAGGAAAATATTTTTCAATTGGTTCATTTTTCGCGAAACAAACGGAGCCTTTAGCTTAGATATCTATAACTTGTTCGGGCAAATAAGCGATCCGGATTGAGTTTTACCAACATCAACATCACCTTTATCCCAAACTAGTTGGGATCGGTGGTTGATGAACTCAAAAATAAATAAAATAAAACAAGACCGATTGAGGAAAAAGAAATAATTATATAAAAATAAAAATAAATATATAAAGAATAAAAATATATAAATATGTATAGCGAAAAAGGACTAAAAAGGACAGTTTAGAATATAAGAATTCTTTTCCTCCACAATGCTAATAACTTTCCTCCACTCTGTCCTAAGACAAATCATACGTCAAACTATTTCCCACTTTATTAAATTTTGTTTTACTACTTTCCCCCAGGTAAGTTTCGGCCGACCTCTTTCTTTCTTCATGTCATGCTCTCGGTAGAAAGGTAGAAAAAAAAAAAAGAGAAAGCAGGAAAATTCGACACAAACATATGAGAAAAAAGTCTCAACCTTCGATCTAAAATAAAATGAGGAACAATAAAATATAATACAATCAAACTTATGTCCGCAGCAAAAAAAATAAAGAATCTTGAAAAGGGGAAGAGTAGTAGGTTGCGGAATAATAGCCACCCATATCGCCTCTATGGATATCGCCAGACTTTGTTTCCGTTAATTAATCACCAGATCAATCTTTAA
The DNA here is from genome assembly GCF_020921035.1 of Rhodamnia argentea. NCBI lineage: Eukaryota > Viridiplantae > Streptophyta > Magnoliopsida > Myrtales > Myrtaceae > Rhodamnia > Rhodamnia argentea. Next base: position 11,274,135 of record NC_063159.1, on the reverse strand, counting down.
AGGTGGAATTTCTCTTGAGCCGTTGCAAAGCCCCGTTCTCTGGGTTCCTTCGACTTTTTCCATTCGCCCGAGGCATGTTCTTTGTCACAGGTATTCACCACCAACTTCTTAAGAGCAACGGCATGCGCGATAAGGTAAGTCACTAGTTTGAGATCACAAGGCCGACCACAATAATTCGTCGATGGTATCGATGGAGAGGTCTAATAACTCTTTTCAGTTGTCTCTGCTGCATGGCATCATCCATGGGTTCTTCAACTGTGGCAAAGGAAGGATGTCGTATATTATTAATCACCACAAGATGTCGATGCATTGGAGAATGCCAGTGGAAGAAAGAACTCGCAAAAGAAAGCATACATGTGTGGATTGAGACATCAAGCGGATCCTAATCGTATGATGACCAGACAACTGGCCCATAAGCAGAGACTCGAATAGGGTTTAACGGAGACTTTGTTTACGATATACTATGCTACTGCATCTGTCTAAGGCCTGAATGAGGCCCGAAAACCCACCTCAAACGTAAAACTCTGCATACAGGGACATGCCTCAATCAAGACTGTAAACGGAAGAAGACTCGCATCTTTAACTCTCAGTTTCAATTGCTTGACACTGTCAATTTAGATAGTTGACAAATGAGCAAGTTTTCCCACAAAATTAGACAGAGAGAATCATAGGAAAACAAAGATTGTAAAATGAAAAATAACTAAGGACACTTGATGAAAATCTGCGAGTGCTCTCACATTTAGTGAACACAAAGGTCCGAGTTTGAGAATCTGCAGACAAGGAAGACTTAAAAGTCGAGACAACGTAACATTCACAAGCTCCAAGATGTATCCTCCTATTGGCGATATTTGAGGGATATTGTGAGATTTGCGTTTTTCCTATTCAAAGGAAAGGAGATATTGTAGGCAAATCTGTTGCAAATCTGTATATTTGGTAGTTTTCCTATTTTTTCGGGTTTGCTTGATTCCTTTGTTGTAGCAACCCTTGTGTACAAATTGCAGAACAATAGCGGCTGATCTCTCATGAAAAAATAAGAGAGTTTTTTCGCTCGAGGACGTAGGCACATCGCCGAACCTCGTAATTCTTGTGTTCTTCTTTGTGATTGCTTTACCAAAAATTCAACATGGTATCGGAGCGGTTTTCAGATCGGCGATTCCCGTGAGTACTGTACCGATTTTCCTTTGCTTGTCTTCAGTCGTCTCTACAATTCCTCTTTTTGTCCGCTTTGCGTTATGGGTGATAAAGAGAAGGCTGTTGCGGGGACGGGGTCATCGAAGACCGTTGTGCGGGAGGCACACAGTCATCGACTCACATCCTTGTTGCTGAATGGGAGGAACTTTTTGCCGTGGTCCCGAGCCGTCACAATTGCTCTTGGTGGGCGATCTCGGTTGGGCCACATCACTGGTCGAACAAAAATTCCTCAAGAGTCCGATCCCTCTTTTGAGGAATGGCAAGCCAATGACAACAGTGTGATGTCTTGGATATTCAATTCCATGGAATCGGAGATCTACGAGATATTTGCATATTCAGAGTCAGCAAAGGCATTGTGGGATTCGATATACGAGATGTACGGTCAAGCCGTAAATGCATCTCGGATCTTTGAGCTACAGCAAGGACTTGCTTGTTCTAAGGAAGGCGCAACACAATCTTTCATTGAACACCCGGGAAAAATAAAGAAGCAATGGGATGAGCTTCGTCAATATAGACCTGCGACTCAAAATGCGATGGATTATGTCAATCGAGAAGAGCAAGATAAAATCTTTCAGTTGTTAGCAAGCATCGGACCCGAATTTGAGGACACCAAACGTCAAATTCTTATGAGTCCTCAATTGCCTACTTTTAATGAAGTTTGTGCCATAATCCAAAGTGAGGAAACAAGGAGATGTGTCATGCCTTCAGCCCCTATTGCATCGGGAGAGCTCGGTGAACAATCGGCCCACAGTGCTATCAACATGAAGCAAGGAGACCCCACTGCTCGGTTTGCCAAAGGAAAATTCAAGAAACCAGCACGGTTTCATTGTGACCATTGCAATCGTGATGGCCATTCCAAAGAGAGGTGTTGGGTCCTTCATCCGCATATGCGTCTTTCCAAAGACAAGGGTGCGGAAGCTAAGGTGGCAGTCCAAGACAATCCGAATAATTTTCAATCCAAGTTGGAGGCTTTGTCTCAACAAGTTCAGCAATTACTTCGGATACATGGCAATGGAACAAACGCTTCGGGACCGGAACCGGAAATTTGGCTATGACATCCGGTAATGTTCATGCTTACTCGGCTTTATCCAAAACTCAATTTATTGTTGACTCTGGGGCTACAGACCACATGTGTAGTTCTCCAAACTTGCTATCCAATATTACTTCAGGTGTGTCATATCCACCTATTACTATTGCTAATGGTGGGCAGGTTCCAACTAGAGGTGTTGGACAAATTGAATTCTTCTCTCATAACTCAGAAGCTTTATTGGTACCCGAATTATCCTCAAATTTATTGTCGGTTAGCAAATGCACTAATCAGTGGAATTGCAATGCTATTTTTACTCCTCAGAAGGTTTTCTTCCAAGTTCGAACCACCGGGAGGATGATTGGTGAAGGGCAATTGCAGAATGGGCTGTATATGGAGAATTTCAACAGCAAAGTGTTGATGGCGCAAAGGAAGACTGTTGACACATCCCGATTGTGGCATTGGCGTTTAGGTCATCCCTCTAACCGGGTGTTACATGCTCTTGATATGACTTTAAGTTATGATTCCAATTGCTGTGATCCTTGTCATTATGCTAAGCAGCATAGGTTACCGTTTCCACATAGCACACATAAATCGAACGAGTTATTTTATTTAGTTCACTCGGATGTTTGGGGGGCTTCTCCTATTGATTTTAAGGAGGGGTTCAAGTATTTTGTTACATTTATTGATGATAAATCCCGAGCCACGTGGCTTTATTTGCTTAAATCCAAAAGTGAATTTCTGACTGTGTTTCAAGATTTTTGCAATATGGTGAAAAATCAATTTAACACTACAGCAAAGGCTCTTCGTACAGACAATGGAACCGAATATACCAATCGGGCTTTTCAAGTGTTCTTGCGTGACCAGGGAATCATTCATCGGACCTCTTGCGTGGGAACTTCACAGCAGAATGGAGTCGCAGAAAGGAAAAATAGGCATCTACTTGAAGTTACTCGAGCGTTATTATTCTCGGGAAATTTACCCAAGACATATTGGGCAGATGCGCTTCTTACTAGCTGCTACTTAATCAACCGTTTGCCTAGTAAGGTGTTGGAATATAAGGTTCCAATTGAAAGTCCGTATGGCCGAAAATTTGGTATCTCCCACCTAAGAATTTTCGGATGCGTGTGTTATGTGCATTCTCAATCCGGTGACAAGCTAGATCCGCGAGCTCAAAAGTGTGTGTTTTTGGGATACTCGAATGTCAAGAAGGGATATAAATGCTATGAACCAAGTACTAGGCGCGTTTATATTTCTCGTGATGTTGTTTTTGATGAGACTAACATGTTTTTTGCCAAGAATCAAATTCAGGGGGAGCAAGATAACTATTCTGAATTTTTGCTTCCTATCCTACCTATCGAACCTTCAGTGTTCGATCAAGAGGAAATTCCAACAGCAGCTGTTCAAGGGAATCAGTCTATGAATATAGAAAATGTCGGCACTGCTCCTGTTCAAGTTGCGGCCGATTTGGAAGTTGGCGCCGACGATGCAACAGAGGGAGTTCCAGCAGATGCGGTACCTATTATCTCGGCCCCAATCCGCAGATCATCGCGCATTCCAAGGCCTTCAACGCGGCTCCGTGATTTTTCCACATATTATACTGCTCAGCATCCTATTCAAGATTTTATTGGGTATGATAGAATTTCTCATAAGTATTTAAGTTTCTTGTCCGCCGTTGAAAATCAACAGGAGCCTAATACTTTCTTGGAAGCATGTAAAAACAGTGTGTGGGTGAATGCCATGAAAGATGAGCTTCGGGCATTGGACCGTAATCGTACTTGGGAACTTGTTAAATTGCCAAGTGGGAAGAAGATAGTTGGATGTCGGTGGATTTATAAGATCAAATATAATAGTGATGGGTCGGTTGAGAGGTACAAAGCTCGACTTGTCGCAAAAGGGTATACTCAAACCTATGGGATAGACTATAAGGAAACATTTGCTCCCGTAGTGAAAATGAATACTGTTCGTGTCCTTCTATCCGTGGCGATTAACCGTGGCTGGCCGTTGTTTCAGATGGATGTGAAGAATGCCTTCCTCCAAGGAGACTTGGAGGAAGAGGTCTATATGGATGTACCTCCAGGACATTTCTTAGAGAATGATAAGGGAATGGTTTGCAAATTAAAGAAGGCAATATATGGTCTCAAACAGTCACCTAGAGCATGGTATGGCAAACCGAGTTACGCACTCATTAGATTTGGTTTCAAAAGGAGCACAACTGATTCTTCAATGTTTACTAAAGCGATCGGTGAAGGTATTGTTGCCATTCTCATTTATGTTGATGATCTTATTATTACGCGCAGTAACTTAACAGGTATTGCGGAACTTAAGCAATTGTTGAGCAAGGAATTTGACATTAAAGACCTTGGAAAATTGAGGTACTTTTTGGGCATAGAGGTAGCAAGTTCTGACAAAGGTCTATTCTTGACTCAAAGAAAATATGTCCTAGATCTATTGAAAGAGACTGGTAAGTTGGGAGTTAAACTTGCTAGCACTCCTATGGATTATAACAATAAGATTGTGTCTAATGAAACACCATTAGAGGATATTGGGCAATTTCAACGTATGGTAGGGAGATTGATTTACCTAACCATTACTAGGCCCGACATTGCTTATTACGTCGCCTATGTAAGCCGGTTTATGCAGAAACCTACACAAGGGCACATGGAATTGATGAACCAGCTCCTTCGATATCCGAAAGCTTCCCCCGGAAGAGGAATATTGTTGAAGAATAATGGGAATACAGAGATTGTAGGTTTCACCGATGCTGATTGGGCTGGCAACCTTATGGATAGAAAATCTACCACGGGTTTTTGTACTTTTGTTGGTGGAAATATTGTTACTTGGAAAAGTAAGAAGCAAACAGTTGTGGCAAGATCTAGTGCAGAAGGCGAGTACCGAGCCATGGCTGCTGCCACTAGTGAGATCGTATGGCTCCGTCTATTGCTTCAAGAATTGGGCTGTGATGCCATGTCTAAACCTACGAAGTTATTTTGTGATAATCAGGCGGCAACACATATTGCTTCAAATCCAGTCTTCCATGAGAGGACCAAACACATAGAGGTCGATTGTCACTTTGTAAGGGAAAAGGTTCAAGACAAGACAATAGAGACGCCATATATTCGTAGTAAGGATCAACTTGCTGATGTCTTCACCAAAGCTTTATCCAAGGGAGTATTTCAGGATATGGTGAACAAGTTGACCTCTGACGATGTCTTCGCTCCAACTTGAGGGGGAGTATTGGCGATATTTGCGGGATATTGTGAGATTTGCGTTTTTCTTATTCAAAGGAAAGGAGATATTGTAGGCAAATCTGTTGCAAATCTGTATATTTGGTAGTTTTCCTATTTTTTCGGGTTTGCTTGTTTCCTTTGTTGTAGCAACCCTTGTGTACAAATTGCAGAACAATAGCGGCTGATCTCTCATGAAAAAATAAGAGAGTTTTTTCACCCGAGGACGTAGGCACATCGCCGAACCTCGTAATTCTTGTGTTCTTCTTTATGATTGCTTTACCAAAATTCAACACCTCCAATAAATACCTCAGACAGCTGGGGGAGCTTACCCAAACACAATGGAATTTGCTCTCCCACGAAAGTGAAGGACACAAGATCCGTGTCACAAATCTCAATACGTTTAAGATCGTGACAACATGCTATGAGCATGTATTTCAGCTTCAGTGATTGGCTAGAAACTTTAAGCCTATTCAGAGTATGAGCAAATACTGTAATCAATCGTGCTAAAACCGAACAATTGGCAAGCAATTGCTCAATGAGTTCTCTTTCCACAGTAACTCGATGCGAGATGAGCTCTTCGAGATGCCTAAATCCAACATGCCAAGGACTTGAAGGGCTCAAGCAAGAATTACTAAGACCTGAAGCCCACTGTGAACACCCTACAGATATTGGAAGAGACCAAGGTCACAATCATACCTTAAATCCTCAAAAGACGCTGGCCAGAAAACTAGTTGGAGAACTTTAACTCGTTTTGCCAATTCAAACATAATCCAACGATCCATGTGAGACTAATACGAGATATTCAAGTCAAAGCGTAATGCAAATCTATGTAAATGGTATCCTCCACTTTGACGATACAAGACACTGTCCACTCAATCCACATATCTCGCCCTCTCCTTTTCCGCCAACTCGGGGTTATCTTTTATCTTGGCCAACAAGACAAACCAGTTGAAATCAAGGTTGGTGGCCCGACAAGTAGACAAATGCCCCAATCATCTAAAAGGAAGATAAGTCGCTTGTACTTCTCTAGATGTCAAAAGAGATAATACAAAAGCCTATAAAATCATCGGGCAAACAGTTGATCCAATCATTTAGGTTGAGTTTAATCAAAAGCCCAACAAACAAGGTCAGAAATATCTGAAAAATGGAAAATAGGAAGCAAGAAAATTCACAGACAAAGATAAGAAAAATCTCCAGTTCCTGTTAAAAAAACATGCATTTCCATTAACCCAACCCAGAAAAAGCACTAATTTGCTATATCAGCCAACACATTCAACTGAAAATCCTCCATGGTCATCTGAGACGTTTACATGCAACGTTAGCTTAGCGAGCAGAGAGAGAGAGAGAGAGAGAGAGAGAGAGGGGAGGTGAGGGTCGTCTTGCGACTAGTTCCAAGCTAAAAAACGAAAGGTTACCTTGTCGGCAGATTCCGCTTCAGAATCAGTGCGGAGCCTCTTTGGAGATGGAGAATCCATAGACGCCGGCATTACTTGACCTTCCAGTTCGTTTTCTTCTTTTGGCCTTCCCGATCACATCTTGAATCTTTAGATTTTAGGCAAAATTCCAAAACATCCTTCGATTCGATCTCTTTTCACGATTCTTAATCGGCGATATCTTTTTTTAACCATGTATAAGGATTAACATTGTCAAAATTACAGTACTGAAGAAGAAAAACATTGTGAGAAATACATTATCGTTAATGGCATGTTGTTTAAATAATTTGTATTTTTTCACTGTGCGGTACTTGAAAATTCCCTATTGAGATGTAGATTGCCATACTCTATTTGCATAAATTCTCAAACTTCGTATAATGTTTTTAATTTAGCAAAAAAAAAAAAAAGCAAACTTTTCATCTTTGATTGATCCCAAACAAACAGGGATTATAACCTTAGATCTCTTATGGGCAGATTTTAAAAGAATTAATTTCTCAAAATCCCTAACTTTAAGTTCAATTTCAATTCTATTTCCGAACTTTTTTTTGTCAAAGTAAAAATGACTAAATTTCACTCTAATTCAAGATCCATCGCCATTAGCCTTCTCTTCAAAAACTGCAAAACTATCATCGCAAACAACAATAGGCTGTTAATGTTGATAATTATGAAGAAAACAGTACGAGGGTAGATTTGGGAGTATAGCAAAAGTTTATGATTTCTTTAGACAACCAAAAAAAAGTGCGAGTCATAATTGGAATTGGGATAAGTATTCTATGGTTTGGGGCTTTAGCAGGTCTTTTCGGGAGAATTAGGCCGATTTAAAAATGAATAACGAAATATGATAATTTAATTGTTAGTATGAGATACAATACTTTTACCTAATTTGTTTTGTACTCGTGCACATGAATGTTTTTTAATCTCGAGCCGAACTGCGGATCATGGGCTTAATCTATCATTCATATGATATACTCGTACTTTTTAAAGAAAATTTAGGATTCGATCCTTTGTTTAGAGAGTACCCCAAGAAAACTATAGTTTATCCCACGACCATTTATCAAGTAAAAAACCCCTAAAACACAATAGAAGCTGTTCACCAATTGCCAACCAAATTCTGGAGCAGTTATGTTTTCTTCTAAAATCAGCTTCAACTAAAATTTGTCTTCCCTGCAGAAGAGCTCTTCATCTTCCTGTTCTGACCTTCAATCTCTGTCTCTCCATCTATGGCAAAGGAGGAGTTGAAATCAAATGATCAGCAGAGCTTGGATGACGCCGACCAAGCGGAGGCTATCAAGTCGGCCATGGATATCTCAAGACAGTAGCCTTGTCCAGAGATTGGATGCTGATGACACGGTCATTTAACATTAACACCATGAGAATATTGGAGAGACTTTCACAACATTGAGGGGAAGAAAGACAAGCAGTTGGCCGAAGAAGCCATGAGAGGTACAAAGTGCATAATATGAGGATTGTATTATGTCACATAATTTATAGCTCATCTTTGTGTGAATCTAAGAATACAGGGTAAATGCTGCTCATTTGCTATTGATTTTAAGTTGTAAAGACTTCAGATGCACCGCAAAAACGAATTCATCGTGTTCGTGCACGTGAAATGTACAACGAGCCTGTTCTTCTAGGACTTGTTTAGACCATCCCAGTATTTCCTCTCCCACATCTCCACTTGCTTTATCGAGTTCTCTTTCCTTCTGCGGATCGCGTAGAGCGATGGAGCATCGTATGGAGGAGGCAGTTTGCAAGGATATGTATCGGCAGGTCCCTTTACCAGCGATTCTTCCATGAACTTCTTCTCCGGCCCGTTGGCCTGGCATGCCATGTGCTCGGAACAGAACTCCACGGCTTTCTCGGGCACGACAGGTTTGAACCTCAACAGCTTGGCGTACTCATTCAACAGATGAAACATGTAATCATATACCAAGTCCATCCTCAACTCTTCCAGTGCAAAAGTGCTCGCCGCTTTCCCAATGGCATGTGCCTAATCATCGGAAAGGATCACTAAGGAAAGGCATTTGACTAAAAACAAACCAAGTTCAATCCTGAGAAGAACAGTCCGGTCGGCAATGATGAGAACCAAAGTCGTATGCAGCTAGTTATTATGGCAAGAAACTACTTGTATTTCATTATATAATACAGTAGTATTGGTATCTAATGAACTACCCAAACACTATAGAATTTACCTTTTGCTTGTGGCTGTTTCCCCAGTCTACGGCAAACTTTATGGATCTGCACTTGTCATCCTCCCTAATGGGCCAGTAGTGGTGGACCGGCATCAAACTTCTGGTGAAGAAGTCGTAGTAATGGGGCTTGACCACTAAGGCGACGGAATCACAAGCCAGGATATACTTTTCACTGACGGACCAAGCCGACCCTTCGATGTATATTTTGTATCTGTTTACAAGGGAGGGAGCACGATGTCTGGATCAGTACAAAGGAAGAATGGAACCAAGACTGAACTCAAAAAGGCCACATGATCCGGAGAGAATTTGACACGAAGATTCGGTTTCACCTGTGAATGCATTGGTTTGCCAAGTCTGACTGTTTGTATCCTTGCTGCGATTCTCGGATCCAATCCTGCACATGGTATTCAGGTCTTATCACAATGCGCCACATGACAGAACGACTGTAATGTAGACATAGCGGGATCCATCTTTTCCAGTTGTTTCACTAACAGAAAGTTGAAGATGACATGAATACGTAGCTACCAAACGGTCTCTAAAGCTCCACAAACAACGACGCTTCTGTTTGAGGAAAAGATCTGAACCCAGTTCATGAGTGCATGTCTCTCTTTCTCTGCTGCCATTACAAGGCACAAGTTTGTTCATGTTTATCAACTACAGTCTAGTCTAAACCACCGATATTTTTTAAACCACATAGGAACCGTCTTCCTTGATTTTCAAAAGCATAATTCATTACATTAGTGTTATCAAGCCAGAGCCCAAGAACCACATTTAAATGTCATACATTTACCTGCGCAAAGATACGAGCATTCCAGTCTTGTTCATCAGATACATTGCATCTAAGAAGGTCTTGCCTGGTGGCAGCAACAGCCGGATTACCCTTCCAATAAGCGTGAGGTTCCCTATCCATCCACTTAACCCTCTTGTTGCCTTCTTTAAGGTCCCTCGATAGAGACTCCCATGGCTTTATATTAACCTCTGGCCTACGCAGTACGAATCACACATCACATGTGAGTTCCTCGCGTCTTTTAGTAATGCTGGGTATAGTACGAAGGACCATGACAGTAATTTCAAAGAAGAGGATGGAAGTAGTCTTACCAGCCCCAGAAGGACCAATCGGGGAAGACGATATCGAGCGTGGCATCGTCCCCACAGTACCGGAACAAAGGTGGCGGGCTCGTGGCACTGGGCCCACGATATAGCCTCGAATGAATGACCGGCCAGTCGACGCAGTCGAACATGAGCTCCAGGTCGGGCACTTGACCCGGGTACCTCCGCAGCAGCTGCAGGATCCCCCACAGCGTGAACACGTCCCTCGTCTGGAACGCTTTCCGATACGTCTCCACGTAAGCCCTCCCGCCCACGATCGCCAGCCGGAAGTTGGCGGTCCTCCTGGCCCGCTCCACCGCGTCCCTCGTGATGCCCGTGCGGGCCCACGGCTTGAGGTCCTCGTGGATCCAACGGAAGTACTCCGGACACGCGGCGGCCGACGAAGGGTCGGGGCGTTGCTCCGGCGGGAGAGAGGTGGGGTAATTGGAGGGGCATGTTCTGCTGGGGTTGTAGGAGGCGCAGTCGAGGGGGATTTCGAGCTTCTTCCGGGGCTTGCGAGGGTAGACGTGGCTCGTGGCAATGTTGACGATGGGCCTCGGTGCCGCACTAATGGACTGTCAATCAACATACAGAGCACAATTGTTGAGCGTCCAGGGACAATAATTAAACATGTTTATCTTGGAATAATCTAAAATGCGAAGTACTAATTACGCAGTCGAGAATTCAGGGGCCGAGCAGATTCCTGGGAAATAGGTTGACAGTGGCAGGCAGAAACAGCTGTCGTGGGACCCGCGCACCAACTACTGGAAGGACGAAAAAAAATTCTACGGAGTCGATAAGAAAATCCCGCCGTAATCATGCGGCGAGCTGGTGAGAAGCGCAGTCAAAGAGTCGGTTCACTTCCCTTCCAAGTTACCACAAACGAGAAGATGACGCGCGTCCCCGAAACCGGAGACACCCGTAGGATCGCGTGTCACGACCCACCACCCCAGGGCTCAATTATTTTTGCAGAACCCCACCACGAAGAAGAAGTCTATTTGTCCTTCTTTTCCATGTAAACACGTAATGGGTTCATTAATGTCGTTAACGAAAGTAATGAAAGAGGACCCCATGCGAGGACTGATACGCAAAGGGATAAAACTGCAAATGAAGTGATGAACCGCGAGTGCGCATGCTAAGTAGTCATATTAAACAAATACCAGTCGTAAAAGCACGAAGATGAAAAAAGGTTGGTGAAAAGCATTTGGGGGAATTTCGGAAAAGCGGAAGAGAGGGAGGGAGAAAGGGAAGAGACGTACTTACAGAGGAGGAGGAGGAGGAGGAGGCAGAGGAGTCGAGGAGGCGCGTGGAGTGGAACGCGCTGACGAGGAGGAACGCTAGGACGAGGAAGGCGGCGGAGGAGCGCGCGGGGGACTTGAGGAAGGGCCTCCAGATCGTGTCCGCGAGGTGGCGGAAAACCCCAGATCCGTACCACAAGCACCTCTGTAGCCTGTGCATTCTTGTTCTCTCTCTGCGCCTCCCTCCTCACTTTTTGAATGGAACCCGCACGATCATCCGCCGAGATCTCCTAACTCTCTGTGCAGTGAATTTGCTCCTGGATAATATAACCTTCTGCTTGGAAGCTTTGGCTTGACCCAAACAAGTCTTTTGGAGTGTAGAAGAAGGACACAGAAGCTGAGACAAAAGTCTTTGGCGTCGTGCCAGTAGGTGCGAGGAGATCCTTTTTTCTCTCCTGTTTACAAAAGAGGAAGAAGAAGAAACAGAACTGAGAGTTTGGATCTCAGAGACCCAGCTTAGGCAAAAAGACAAAATACTGAGCTCCAGCTTTAAAAGGATTTTACACAAAACGAAGGGTTGCGATCCACCCGATTCGGTGGATCCGGGTGCAGGAAGAAACTCCCCCACGAGAGAGAGAGAGAGAGAGAGTCAGTTGTTGGATCTCGTGATTAATTCTTGCAGTAATTCTTTGAATTCCACATTCTAGTCTTCTTCATTGCTGACGGAATCGGATTAATAAATTGGCAGAGGACAAACAAGGGTCTCGACCGGAACAGATCCGAATGAGTAAAGAGTGAGATGAGAGTTGCAGCCGCTTTTACTAAGAACAGAATCCTAATGATCCGGAGTTTTGGCCCTTTCGGACAAGATTTTCCCTCTCGTTTCTTGTTTTTCTCCCTCGTGATTCGTGATTTTTGTCTATGCGAGGCCAAAGCACGCTCGAGTTATTCGAAGAAGGGCGTTTTTCCCTTGCGGAGAAAAGGCCCGGGCTTGTGGGTGCTGTCCGAAAGCAGGCCCAAGAGGCCCAGAACGAGAACGCCCAGTCAATGGCACGTGATGCAAATTTCTTCGGGTTTCGGTGGGCTCTCTGTTTGTCTGTCTCTCTCCCTGTCTGAACAAATCTAGCATTTACATCTCTCGTCGGAAGTGGGAACTGGGGAGGATTTCCTTCTGTAACGAACCATGGAAGTGTTCATTTTGTTTGCACCTTTTGAATGTTGAAGGGCATTTCATCTACCTACCTACGTCATGCTTTATAGGTCGTTGAGAATCAAAGCGCGGGCACATGAATGTGACTCTTACCATGATGAGAAAGTAACTAAATCGCCGCAGCTTAATTATGTAAAATTCGTCATATCATCTGTTTTTTTTCTGGATTGGTGGATAGTGGGAACATCAATTCTCAAGATCTGTGTAAATTGTGAGAACAATTCAGCGTATGCAGGTGTATATCCCAACACCCCACTGGATATGAGCCGCTGGTCTCTGGCATCGTTCAAGGAAATGTTGGTGCTTTTCATTTTCTAGTTACTGGTTCCAATTCCCTTTCATTTGCTCTCACAATTACCTCAACAGCGAATTAGCGGAAAAGACCGAAAGTCCCTTTCTATTTGCTTAACCACTGATCCAAATGCTCAGCCAGTGCGATTGGTTTGTTAAGACTATTTGCCAGAATAACAGTCATGGATATTGGATGCTCTGTTTGTTCATGGAACCAAAAGGCTGTTGAATTTCAGAGCGGCAGATCCCCAGCGACAGCAACCTTGTCGTTTCACTGATGGAAAACAGAATTACAGAGATTACTATGGTCCCAAAGCAACGGTAAACCCTACCGCATCGTTACATCATCCTCTCTCTCATGAGTTCCCAAGGGACAGAAGAGACAATGTTGGAAGAGACAATGTTGGGGTGACCTCTTTTCGTTCTTGCTGTGCCTCTGTTCCCGCGTAACGCAACTTTTCGAAGTGGAGAATATAGACACCATCATCACTATCAACACCGGCCTTATGCTCATCTTGGACCGTCCGAATATTTTTAGCTGGCGGGTCTTTCCCCGGTCGATAAATCACCAACTTTGCTGACCCATCATGAGCTCGGGCAGCAAGCACAGGGATGGTGACGTCGTGCAGAAGATGAAACTCCAAAGTTGGGAATACTGCCTCTCCCAGTTGTCAGCGTCTGTCCCCAACACAACCCTTTTAAGCAAAAGAAGAAAAAAAGCTGACTAGAGAGAGAGAGAGAGAGAGAGAGAGAGAACAAAAGGAGTTTCGCTTTTCTCAAGATTTTTTCCCCCATATGCAGAAGTTAATCCAACGCCTCAGTGGAAGTCTAAACTATCTCTTGACATTTAACTGTAACCATTGTGATGTTAAGACACGGCCACATTTTGGTTTCTTTTGCCCCTTCTTTTGATTACTAAAGGGTGCCACTTTGCGACATTACAATCCTGTTTCAGATTCAAATGGAGGTTTGCAATGGTGTGATGATATATGGGATGGGCCACAATTATGGTGTTTGGCACTTGGGAGTAGTTGTCATGATTTCAGAGAGAGCATGGCAAACAAGGCACACTTCTTGGGGTTGGCCCTGCAATTGCATGACAGAGAATTTAATTCACGATTTCCCACTCCATTGCACGCGTGACATCCTCTCTCTCTGGTTTTGGATTTTTAAGAACCTTATGATGCCGTGCCTTCATTCCCTGGCAACTAGCCGTTTAAAATTAATAACTCCTCTCTCTCTCTCTCTCTCTCTCTCTCTCTCTCTCTCTCTCTCCACGGAGAAAGGTTTCAAGAACCCAAAGGGCTTCCGAGAGCTTCGTCATACTCGAAGAACCATGTCTGTGAGTCTCTCTCTCTCTCTCTCTCTCTCTCTCTCTCTACACGGTCAACACTGCCATAGGAGTTCTTTCGTTTATGTCAAGGCTAACTGAAGACAAGACTGATCAGGAAAAGATATTGCAGATGATGGTGGAAGTGCGAGTGCCGAACCTGGACTGCGAGGGATGTGCAGCTAAGTTGAAGAGAGCTCTCTCCAAGCTCAAAGGTGCAAACATTCTGCTTCATTTCCTTACACATTGCTGTCTTATTGTGTAAGGTGGTCCTTTCGGCGCATTCATGGAGGCTCGATTCTGGTTGAATGCAGTAGCTACTAGCTGCTATTTGCCCAAACTTTTATTGAGTGAACTTACGATAAATCTGACAAGACTTCTTGACATGACTGAACAAGACTGGCATTTCTACTTCTTTGACGCTCGAATCCTGGCTTGAGTCCCGTGCTCTCGGAAAGTAGTTTTCATCTTCATATACACAACCAAGTGCCTTTCTCCACGTGTTAAGCGATGATTAGATGTTTGAACTTCTAAACGATGTTATGCACCACAGACTCGGAATGAATAATCTCAGGATGGCCAAATCTAGGAGTCCTCTCCTTGTGGAAACCAGATTATCATTCCTAAACCAAGCCATCCACTTAATTGTGCGTCTCTGTTAGTCATGCATACAGTGAATGGTACTAGCTACTAGCTTTGTCTCCGGTCGAAGCCCCGCGCCTGTACAACCTCTCGCTGATCTGCAAAACCCGACTTTTCAGGGGTAGAAGAAGTGGAGGTGGACATGGAGATGCAGAAGCTGACCGCCAGAGGTTACAGATTGGAGGAGAAGAAGGTGTTGAAGGCCATCAAAAGAGCAGGGAAAGCGGCAGAGCCGTGGCCTTTTCCGGGCCACTCTCATTTCGCTTCCTTTTATCAATACCCTTCATACATAGTCAACCAATACTACTACGACGCCCACAGGACCGGGGCTTCTTCCAGCCTCCACACTTTCTTCCACACTCCCGCAGTCTACTCCGTCGCCGTCGCCTCCGACGAGGCCTTTGCTTCTCTCTTCAGCGACGATAATCCACATGCGTGCACCATTATGTGAAATTAAAGTAGTTCCTGCTGCTATGAAGTTAGTTCTGCTCTTGGTTTTCCCTTTTGAATTCGGTCGCAGCCACACATTTTCTCCAAGCCTAATGGATGTTCTATTATATTCAAGTTCGTTAGTTTTCACAGATTTATTTATTTTTTGGCGAGCACTTCGATTTGCTCGCAAGGGTACTCGATCGCTAGGGCTGCGTAAAAAGTCCATAACAACATGAACAACCAAATCGAACCGGTTGGGTTTGGTGAAAACACAAATGGAGGAACAAGAAATATGCTTGCTTCCAACCATATACAACAAAAGTTGACGCCTTGGATCAATTGGACTGCGATAGACTCGACTGATTTGGTTCTAGTCAAGTTGACGTATTCGGGCAATTGGCAATGTTCGTGAATATGAACCGTGTAAAAGTTTCTATGTTTTTTTTTTTAATTTTTTTCCTTTTTCTTGCCAGAGAAGTTGTTTCATTTGCTTTACCTCGGGAGTGGTGTTTTTCTCCTTCTTATGATGTCTTTTGAGTCGATTTTCTCCCCCAACTTCCAATCAAACGAGATGAAGGGTGAAATCTTGGTTGGGCCCGCGAGGAGAATGCCGAGGTCGGGGCCTGGACTTATTGGCATGGGATAACGACATTTTACCTTTAATTTTCTGTATAATATAGTCCATAAACTTTATCAAAATATTCAATGCGATATTTGAACTTTTTATTTGTTCAATGTGATCCTTGAACTTTTAATACATGTTCAATTTGATTCTCAAACCGTATGAAAATATTCAATATTATCCTTTTATTAATTTATACTGAAGGATAACATTGGATATTTTTGTATAGGTCAAGGATCATATTGAACATGAACTAAAAGTTTAGAGACCATATTAAACAACTTAAAAGTTCAAGGATAACATTATACAATGAGCTAAAGTTTGAAAATCATAGTGCAAATCCGAAGTTCATGGACCACAATATACATTGAGCGAAAATTCATAGATTATTTTTGTCATTTTCCTTTGACTTATCGAATAAAACTAATATTATCCTATATTCAACTCAATTTCTGTATTATAAGAAAATGTATCATATTGTCCCCGAACTTGAATTAATGGAAAGTCTTCCTATAATTCAATGATTAAATTGAACATGTTCTAAAAATTCAAATATCATATTGGTTAAATTAAATTCACGGATCACATTGCATATTGGATTAAAATTTATGGATCATATTGGTCAAACTAAAACTTCACGAATCACATTGCACATTAAATCCAAGTTCGGAGACCATTTGTGACACTCGTACTTTTACACTATTTACGCATATGAAATTTCCAAAAAAAAAAAAAAAAAGGAAAGTACTTGCTTTTCACATCTTTTCTTGCAATAATACCTGTTTTTTTTTTTCTTTTGGGCTATAACATAGTGTACACACATAAAGCATGTCATATTATATTCAGGAAAAAATACTTCATCTGAAATTTATTTAACATGTATTTATTAGTCGATAGAAGATGCACCATAACAATGAGACGTTTATATATTAAAGTTATGATTCTAATGGGACATGCAAACACATATAAATAAAATTTTCTCTTGATTTCCCCTTAGACAACAGAGAGAATTATTAAAAAAAAATATTAAATTTATTGCACATTTTGGATGTGCTATACATGAGAATTAATTTTCTAGATTTTTTACTATCTATTTAGTACAAAATAAAAGCCTTTAAAATTAAGATTAATGCCACAGAAAACCCTAAACTAGTACACATGTGATAAATTTATTCCAAACTATTTTTTTGATAACTTAAAATCTCAAACTGATACACTTGTGATAAATTTACCTCAAATTGATACATCCGTGATAAATTTACCATCTATTAATTTTCATTAAATTTAACCATCAAATTGCTGCGTTAGATGGCACGTAGCGAGACATGAGTGTACCACTTTAAGGTTTTTCCCATATGTTTGTTATATGTGTATTAATTTAGAATTTTTTGTGATATTAATTCAATTTAACGATGGCTAAATTTGTCACGGATGTCTTGGTATGAAATTTTTTGTGATAAAAAAAATTAGTTTCGGATAAATTTATCGCAAATATATTAATTTGAAATTTTTAATGGTCAAAAAAATAATTTGAGATAAATTTATTATAAATATATCAATTTAAAATTTTTCCTGACATTAACCCTTCAAATGAATGTAAAAAATTTGTGCAGAGTGAGCCAGCGTCACATGAGTCATCAGATTGTTATCAGGGGTCCACCAAAAAGGTTTAGGGCTACGAAGAAATCATCATCGTTGAATCATCCAAAGCATTTCGACCAACCCAAAAAAAAAAAAAATTCATCGAAAGGACTAGCAATCTGGTCTATATCGAATTCTGGCTTCTTGACTAAGACATATAACCGGACAAAACAAGTTGTATGGACATTCGTGTCATCGTCCTCCGTCGTGTACAGATAATCTTCAATAAAATAAGCTGCCAGGGACTATTTTCTTGTCGTTGAATATGTGAATCATGAAAAATTTAGCTGAAATCTGCTCCAATTCTAATATGGGTTGATGACATAAGTAATTTTTAAACTTAATGTGATTCTTAAACTTTATATTTGTGCAATATGATCTTAAACTTTAATCCAATGTGTAATGTCATTCATGAACTTTTAATTTGTTCTTTCATTAATTCAAGTTCAGAAATAATATTGAACATTTTCATAACTTTCGAAAATTAAATTGAACATGAATCAAAAGTTCAGAGATCACATTGAATAAATTTAAAATGCAGGGATCGTATTACACATTAAGGGTCTATTTGGCAGCGATTCTGATCCTCTGTTTCTATTCCCAGAAACAAAAAAGGATCAGAAACATGTTTGGTAATGGAAAAAAAAATGATTTTGATTAAGGCCCCGGGAACACTTTTGGACCACTTTTCAGAAGTAAAAAAAAGATGATTCCGGTGTTTTGGAACACTTTTGGGGATCACTTTTTTACACAATATACTTATGACTTATCCCTCATACTTATAATTAAAATTTTAATATAAAATGGTATTATTTTAAAAAAAAGTCCACGTGGATTTTCAACTTTACATAAATTAAAATAAATTAAAATTAAATTTTAAAAATTGCTAAAAACTAATTTTCTTAAATTAAAAATTTTATTTAAGGAAAATTTAATAAAAAAATTTAAAAATTTAAGAAATGGAGGAAATAAAAAATATTTAGATTTTTAATTTAATAATTTAAAAATAATTAAAAAATTTAGATTAAAAATAGTTAAAATTTTGAAAAAAAATTCTCGTCATCAGATCTTCCCCTCCCCCCCTCCTTTTTTTTTTAAAAATTAGTTTTTTTGGTAAAATTTTAAGCCTATTTTTAAATTCAATTTATATTTATATTTATATTTAAAAAATTAGTTTTTAGAAAAAATTTAAATCTAATTTATTTTTTATATTAAGGGACCTCTAATACGCATTTTTTTTTTCAAATTTTTAGCTATTTTATTTTTTATTCTAATTAATTTTATTTTTTATTTCCTATTATGTTTTTTCAACTTTTATCTTTTTTTTTTATTAAAGATTGGACCCAACCCTCCGTGTCATCAACTAAATCTCCATTTTTTCTCCATTTTTCAAGCCGCACAAAAATTTTGTCGAGTCGGGTGAAGAAAAAATCAATGTAGTTGAGTTGTAGGTCTTGTAAGCTTGTATGATGTGTAATTACAAGAGTGCAAAACTATAGGCGGTTGCACAATGAGGAGCTTTTCTTTCATTTTTTTGGGGTAATCAATCTAAAAGTCACGATAAATAATAACAAACAAATGATTTAGACAAATTTTGTAAATGTAATACAAATTACTTTTCAAACAATATAAACGATCGCATACTCATGAAAAATCGACAAACGAATTGGGAACGGAAATTTTGTTACTTTTTTTTTTCTCCAATAATCACTATTTGATTATTTTCCCTCTTTGCCATCAAATGTGATTATATAATTATTTGATTTAAACGAAAAATTGGGAACGGAAATTTTGTGCAGCTACCAAACACGTTTCCGTTCCAAGAACAAAAATTTTAAACGATTACCAAACGCGTTTTGATTCTCAAAAAATCATCCAGGGAACGGAATCAAAAAAAGTGATTTTAATTAGAATCATTTTTTGGGAACAGAATTACTGCCAAACAGACCCTAAGTCAAAATTCAAGGATCGTCCGTGTATATATATATTTTTTTGGTCGAATAACCAAAAAAAATACCAGCTTCCCAACAAAAGAGACAAGTCATCCTACGTAATAAATGGAGAAAAAGAAATACGTGTGATGTTACGGCCCCTGAGGAGTGTATATAAAAGGCTCGCACGTCCTTTGGAATACAACTCAATCTCTCTCTCTCTTGTAACCCGAAACCCCTTTCACATTGTTTGTCCTTTCAGCGGGTTCCTGTTGTCTTCCACCTCCAGAATGGCCCAGGTAAAGAATTTCCTCTGATCTCTTCTTGTCCTGTTCCTGTTTTGGGTTTCTCTGAACTTGGACCTGATGTATCCATGTTCACATATACTCTGTTCTGAATCATGCAACAGAAGGTGGTGTTGAAGATCCTGACCATGACGGATGAAAAGACGAAGCAGAAAGCCATGGAAGCAGCAGCCGACATCTATGGTTGGCTTAGCTCCCCCTCTCTTTCACCTTCTGAATCTTCCTTCTCGCGTATTCCGGAGTCTTCCTGGGCTTAAGTTCAAAGGGTTCTTCCTTTTGATTTCCCAAGTCTTTTTTAAAGCCAACAGAAAGATCTTTTCTTTTTCTGTCCGATTAACGTGAATTAAATGGGAAAAACAGGGGTGGATTCAATAGCGGCGGACATGAAGGACCAGAAGCTGACGGTGATAGGGCAAATGGACACAGTGGCGGTGGCGAAGAAACTGAAGAAACTCGGGAAAGTGGACATAATTTCGGTCGGGCCTGCCAAAGAAGAGAAGAAGGAAGGGAAGAAGGACGACAAGAAAGATGAAAAGAAAGACGACAAGAAATCCGACAAGAAATGAGGGAATCCTTACTACTTCCAAGCTTCTGCCGACGCTATATATTAATCTGTTAAAACGCCGGGGATTGCTCTGAGAAATTTTCTTTTTCTTTTGCTTAGTTTCGGCCATGTGGAAAGCAGACGAACAGAGTTTAGCCCGAAGAGGTAGGCTGCGTGAGGACTGAGGAGGGCACATACACATGTTATGGGGGGTTTTTACTTGTAACCGATGTTCCGGCATGTTCATGTTTCTTTCCTTTTGTTTTCTTGTGAAATCGGTCGCTGCAATTGTCGTTGTCGACGTAAATAACCAGCGCACGTAACTGAGAGATTGTCTTTGCAAGAGATTTTGCCTATGTTTCGTTGCACTCGGAAATGTCGATGCTCTTAAAATTTGCGTGTGTGATGATTGGAGTCTAGCGGCACCAGTTTCCTCTTCATCTTCCATCTGTTCAAGGGTCATTTTCCATCCGAGTGTAAATCGATAGCATTTGTCTGAATCATCCGAGGCTGCTGGTAGGCCACACCACTTTTGCTCTGCTTGATTCACAAGCTACTTGAAATAATCGAGTGTGGATTGTTTGGCTAGTATCATGGAACATCGTAGCCTAGCCTACTATACGGACCGTCTAAAGATGCGAAATACAAACGCTCAGTCGATTTGACAAAATGTGCCCGTTTTTAGTTAGTTCATGTGATGATTTCGATCGTACCCGTACGTATACATCAGATGTTTCAGGCAAATATTAAAGAGGAGGTATCGATTTGACTTCTGCATCTCGCCCACAACCGATCAAGGTGACTTGGATTTGGTCACCAAGCATGCCCGATTCCCCATTTCAACGCCAATTTTTCTTAAATACGTCGTTTTCTTCACAAAGGCGTGCATGGACCGACCCCTTTAAACATGAAGAAGTATAATTGCTTTATCAATTCACTTTTTAAAATCAATTGGGACTGTCGTACTTCAGACTTTGAGATAATATAATATAAAAAAAAAAATGTGATGTTACGAGGCACGAAGGTGCTTTCTATGATGAGTCCTGAATGGCGTAAGTGTAGCGAGAAAGGGTGGGAATGAATTATGGAGGCAGGCATGAGCAATGCGTCCGAATATTCACGTTGGTGGGGTCACATTCACGCTTTTAGAAATTAGAATTCAAACCTTTGACCAGCCATCCACCTCCCAGAACCCACCACCAAAGCACGATCTCCTTAGATTCGCGGCCCTCGAATAATTTGCTCAAAAAAACAATACACGACCAGATCTTACAAAAGCATCATTTGTGCATTCGCGCACAAAAGAGATCCGACCTACAAGCTAGATGAATTTCGCAGAGGAATACGAGCATTAAGATTACCCCGACAGAGGTCGGGCCGATGACTTCATAAATATACTCGATTGCCATCTCAATTGAGATGCCTTCACAATACAGAGGATGTGAACAACCCCATCGGGAGAAAAACAAGAAACTGCATATGGTGCTCTATAGCTTGTGTGGTGTGCCAGTCTAACCTTACCAACTACAGGGGTGAATGGTTTAGTAGGAGATTGAATAAAGGGCGCTGCCCTCAGTAAAAAGGAACAGTTCCACACATTAGACAATTCGAATCTTGATCCAGATTGTTTTGCCACCTTGACAAGATAATCTCAGCCACAAGACATCGCTACGGATAGAGATACTTCAATCCCCCATCAGGCCTAAGGTTTGGGGGCAGTGTTATCCTATAGGTATGTGCATAAAGATGGTGTCTTGATGGAGTATGTGAACACAGAAGGAAGGGAGCAGTTCCCAAGTCGTAAGTGCCGATATTCTGAGAAGCCAAAAGCTTACCTGGTCTCACCAGGCACGTCTAAATTAAGCTGCTAGCCTGTCAGCATAGGCCTGAAACCTTCTGCACGGCTCTCTTGTAGTGGCAATAAATCTGAGCAAAACAACAGGCAGAGTTACTTACGATGATCTTTTAAATCTTCCCAAGCCAAATGAACAAATAATCTCATTCCCTTTTTGACAAAGCAAAGACTCAACGAGTATATTTCTCTAAATGCAACATAGGCAGAGGAGTCGTACTAGTTCAGAGAACAATATCTTAAAAAGAGTGTTTAACGTACAAAAAGATTCCTGCCACACGCGATGCAGCATTTTCCTTTACAAAATTAGCTGACATCAGAAATGCTTACAAAATGACTGTTGATATCCTGAACTCTTCAAGTATCCTATCCTAAGCATTCAATCACTGGAACACTAAAAAATGAGCACCAATACTTATGATTGAAATTGAAATGAGAATGATGCCTCCCATCTACAAAGTAACATTGGGTGAAAGACTATGCCTTCACCATATGAAATAGGAATATTAAGTAATGATAGCACAGCCCAATGAATCAATTAGAACGAGAGACCATATGCTGCCGGACAGAAATTTGGCACCAGACAATTACATAAATACCCATTATGCAACAGCAGTAAATGTAGAATAGAAAAGTCTGCATACTTTACGCTGTGTCCCTGTTGTACACGATGTCTGTGGCATTGTATTCAAGTATTGCCCCGAGGATCCACCCATACATTGCACAAAACTTAACATCTCTTATAGCCCTTAAGCTTGGAAACCAGGTGCACATACTGCCCCTTGTCCACCATGTGTCTTATTACCGAGTGAGCTTCAGAAAGCTTGCCGGCATTTCGCAGATAACTCACTAAAGTGCTGTATACAAGAAAATTAGGATTGCAACCTCTCATTTCCATTTCATTCAACATGGAACATGCCTCTGCAAAATGACCAGCCATACAATAGCCACGAATCATGGAATTGTAAGTAAACACATTTGGTAGCTGGCCATCACTAATCATCTTGTTGAACATTTCAATGGCTTTCTCAAGCTCCCCGGCCACTACATATCCTGTGATCAGAACAGTGTAACATACAACGTCGGGCTTGCAATTATTTTTTATCATTTCATCAAAGAAATACTTGCAGGCATCTAAATTCCCTGCTCGGCTCAATCCATCCATCAATGTTGTGAAGTGAAGAACACTGGGATCAAACCCCACTTCCCTCATGTGATTAAGGAGAATAAGAGCTGCATATGGCTTATCTCCTTTACCAAGGACATGAAGAAATAGGTTATACGTATGAAAATCTGGAGAAAACCCAAGCCTGCCCATCTCATCATACAATCTGTAAAATTGATCTAATTTCCCTAGCCTATACTTCGCATACATAAGTATGTTATAAGTCAAGATGTCAGGAGAAAGCCCCTCAGCTAACATCTGCTGATAAACCCACTCGATCAATTTATACTGCTTCAGGGCAACAAGGGAATGCAAGATAGCATTATACGAATGTTTAAATGGCCTATAGTTAAACACCTTGGACTTTATGAACCTCTCCACAACTCTCCTGGCCAAGCCAACCTCTCCACACGTACATATCAATATATTAAACGTCCGAGCAGTCGTTGGAAATCCTTTTTCAATCATCTCATCGACTAGTCTCCACATTGCCTTGAACTCATCGCACTCTGCAAAGACCTTCATCATCAAGTGGTATGCATCTGTCGTATGCCTGTAATTATCCTGCATACCCGACCATACAAAGAACTTATACCCCAGCTTCACCCACCTACTCTTATTAGCAAACTCAGTGCGTCTCAATATGCCCAAAAGGACTTCCCTCACGAGAAGCCCCGAAACTCTTATCCGAAGTTCCTCTAAATCTGCCTTCACATCAAACCCCGGACCATCTTGTTGAAGAATTCGCAGGACTTTCTCCGCGTCAACCCTCACATTAGCACGGAAGTTCTGCCTCGTTGAATAATATTCATCGTCGCTTGATTCATACTCGCTTAAAATACGCGCATCATCCATAAAGCAATCAGAATCGGTTACCCACATATTCTTCAAAGGTTCCTCGACGCACTCGAATTCCTCTTTGATTTTACCCCCGCGGAAGCCGCGGTCGCACAATGTCCGAGAGCTGAACAGTAAATGCGAAATCTTCTTTACTATTCTGGGACCAAATAAAGCCCTAGAATTCATGCTTGACGTTCACAAAAGGTTGGGAAAATCCCATTATTTTTTCACTTGGCAGGATCCAACGAATACAATGAATCCAGAAAAAAATTGACACTTCTAAGAATACAAAGCTCCAATATCTTTATGTCGATTTCGAACAACCGAAGATGACCCAGTTGGATTGGAGCAAACGGATTGCTCCACTGGACCGGAATACGAAGCATGTGAGACCGAGTGAAGACTCCGAAGAAAGAGCCTAATGATAAAGCATCAAAGTTCGAAACTTTGCAGGCGCAGATATATCACCTGAGACCGGCTACTTCAGGTTTCGGAGATGGGCCGAGTCCGGCGACGGCGCTTGAGGTGGTGGAAAGGCGGAGGTGGAAGAGAGACGGCATCGCTGGAGTGGGTCGAGAGGTTTAAGAGGATTTGCTGTTGCTGGTGTGCTCTTGGAAAATTGGTCTCCGGGGGCCGCCCACCCGCGGCGAGCCACGCACTGAAGAACATAGGAGAATGCCCGTGATTGAGAATGGGCTGGACTGTGGGCTTGAGGCCCATGTCTTGAACTACGAGATAGCGTAGGGAAGTCGAGGGTGGATCAGGTTGGGTTTGTATCGAATCCAATACGATCCGATCTATATTGACCAATTTAATCATTTTGAACCAATTTTCATGTGATACAAATCTAACACCCATATCCGGCCCAATTCATATCCAACTTATACCCGACCCGATCCGACTCATATTACTAAAATACTTTCATATTTAATCCAACTTAGCTAAACTTTTAATCTATCAAAAAATTACATTACTAAAAAGGGGAATTTTTTATAATTTTTAAAATAGAAAAATTCTGATTTTTATGTTTTTCATTTGTTTTTATTTTTATTTTTTTCCATTTTCCTTTTATAATTTGGCGTCTGAAGAATTTTAGCAGCACGTTGACGTCAGCTCCACTAACAAACTACCCCCATCCCCGTAATTTCGCTGAAATGTCAAAACGGCAAGATTGTAAACTGAGATTATTTTGGGAGGGATTTTATGGTGGAAAATTAAAGACATGAAAAGACAAAATTGGGGATTAGAGAAATAGGGTAAGAGAAGATTATTGTTTCCATCTTTATTGGTGAGCATGGCCGGGTGGGTAGGATCCGGATCTAGACCCCGAAACCGACCTGTTTATAACCGGTTCCTAATTTTTAGAACCAAGAACCGACCCCATTTATTCTAGAACCTGTTTTGGAACCGACCCTATTTTTTTATCTAGCTACAAGATCTACCCGAGAACCCGTTTTCCTTTTGTTTCGTTTTCTGATTTCATTTTTTCCATCAAAATAATATGAGTATCGATGAAATGATTCAAAGTAAAAGGTAAATAATAAAACTCATTATCCGCCAAAAGCAACAATCCCCGATGTGAGCAATAAAAATGACAATCCATCAAAAGCAACAATCCAAAATATAATAATAGAAGTTACAATCCACCAAAAGCAATAATGATCCTACAAAATGCTGAATTAACAAGTGCAATTCTTTCTAATGTACTACCACCAAAATCCACTAATAATCTCTCCTTTTTGTTTTGCAAGTCAAAAGACTCGAAACCCACTTTGAAACCCGCAAGGTTGGCAAAAGAAGCGAGATAGTTTTTTTTTTTTTTTAAACAGTAGCTAAAATCGGTCTAAAACCAATCCGGGTGGGTCTTCATCTAGAACCGGGAATCGGACCGGTTTCAACCGGTTCCCAAAAATTGGAACCGGTTCCTGAACTAGTTTGAGCAGGAACTGATTCCCGACCCTGTTTTTAGAGTGGTCCGATCCGGGTTCCAGGTCAACCCGGTCCGGTTGCACACCCCTATGGGAAACGGTTGATTGTGGTGTGCAGAAAGTGGAATTCGGCTTTGGAGAAAAAGAGAGAATGGCGAAAAAAAAATTACAGCATGTTTCGCACTTTGAATTTCAATTCACTATTAAACCCACTTTTCTAGAGAAAAGAAAGGTGAGGATTTGGTGATTTGAATTGCTGAATATATCCGTACGGGCAATTTCTTCACAAGAAAACATGTATTTTCGAAGGCCCTAACTCACGAGCATTGGAGAAGACTATAAGGAACGGCATGGGCATTGTATGGCTAAGATATTTCTTGTGCTTAATGAGGTAGTTTGGGAGAATGGGTCTCTACCGGAGGAGTAATCAACGATAGAAATTGATAAGCTTCATGTATAGATAGTGAGCTCTCCCTTCACTTGTAATCACCCTAAACTTGTAATAGAAACACATCCTCTCTTCTCTCTCTAAATTCTTTCTTTCTCTATGATCTGAGTGCTATCCATCCCTGGTCCACATGGGCCCGTCACACCAACATCAATACATAGAATATCAGCCATCTATTTAAGTATTAGTAAGAACCAAGAAACCCGTAAACTTATTACCTAATCTTATAGCTTCAACCAAAATAATGCACCATCTTGAACACAGACAAGAGAGTTAACTGGTGCTAGAGCTGTCAAAATTGGCCACCGACTCATATTTAGAAGTCATAAATATCAAAGGAATCAGACAGGAAGCTACGCAGACTATGGGAAAGCTTGGATTTAGTCATAGAATGATTCACTGGTAACAAACATGAGCCATCTCTAGTCAATATAGTAACTAACCTTAACCTAATCGTGTCCAACTAAAGTAGATGGAAACTTGAATGATGGCGAACACAATGAGTGAAAAAGCACGACCTTCCAACATCTATGCTAGATACTGCAAGGGCATTGCTATTACCTGTGAGGACGCCGTTACCACCGCGAACATCTTCAACGGCAGCCCGTCCATCTCAAAAAAAAAAAAAAATCCTTGTTTGATTTTGATACAGGTCTAGCAGACGGTCATCATCGTCTTCGTTAACACGTTGGTGCAAGCTTTCTTTCTCAGAAGAAGATTAACAACTTTATCAACAACTAAAATTGTGGTCTCTTCCTTACCAAAAAAAAAAAAAATTGTGGTCTCTTCAGCAACGACCCGAGTCTCTTTAAATGATAGAGGCGTCTTCAACATCAGCAATGCATGGTTGTCCTGCGTTTACACTGGAAAAAAAGAGTGTGAAAGAGCATTCATGCACATGCAAATGGAGATCTTAAATTTAAGAAACGGGAGCAAGAAAACAAGCTACTAAAAGATGGATCGTACTGATTGTTTCTTTAGATACTCGGGGTTATGCAAAGATGGACACAAAAGCAAAAACTTCTCTTGCGTTTTCCACCACTATTATTCCGGCATCAATGAGCATAAGGGTAATTAGTGAGACTCTTAATTGCAATATTAACGCTCAAAATGCTGAGAGTCCCAGACTTTTTATGACGTCTTTTAGCATCTATAGGGGTTTTCGGACTGTTAGCTTTTCAACTTAATGCTTCAAACATGTATGCCCAAGAAGAATTTCCTTTTTTCCCACTTTTTCTCTTTGTGACCGAGGGTACTTAAAATCTGAAAATTTGCTTCTTTGTGTATCAGACTTGTGGCTTCATTCTCAGTCACTCTCTTACGTTTTATCAAACCTTAAATTTCTCTCCAGTTGATTTGCAGATTTGAACATGATAAAAAAAAATTTCGCTTAACAGTTCGATCACATTGCAGACGCGCCTTCAAAGAAATGATACTTCTACTGATTTCAATGTGTTTCTTCTCTCTCTCTCTCTCTCTCTCTCTCTCTCTCTCTCTTCATGCACAAACGAAATATTTTATCCTCTACACTATGTAAAAGACAAGGAAGTTGTTCTTATGAAATTAGATTATCTGTATACGGAGTTTCAAAGACAAAATCAGAAGTTTGTTTTGGCTCAGCGCCTGATACCAAGCAAGAGAACAGAAGCACAAATTTCATTTGATCCAAGCCATAAGATATGTTCTTCCTCCATCGCCAAAGGTAAAGGCTACTTGTAGGTGATTCTTTTTTTATACAAGGCTTCTCATCTTGGTTAAGAGAGTAGTAATTTTTGGCTGAGATGTGCTAAACGTTTGGCTCAGAAGTAGAAGACCTCAAGGAACTTTATCTATTTTCTTTTTCTTTTTCTTTTTCTTTTTTCAAAGTTCGGTGAGGGTTTCATGGCCCTCATCGGTGGCTGGCGAGGGTCGCAGCCCTCGCTTAGTAGTCGAACTCGTAAAAAAAAAGGAAGAAGTAAAAGACAGCAAGAAAAAGAAATAGGGAAAATAAAAAGAATCGGAGAACCTTTTTATGACTCACTTAAAATAGTTAAGTAACCCATTTAAAAGTCATGTACGATCTATTGAGTTATTGAGTGACCCATTTATGACCTACTTAAGTTTGTTATGCAACTCATTTATGACTCACACTCTTAAATATGGGTGAGAATATGGCTTCTCGACCTATTTTGCCGCCTCTACTCATAAACTAACCACACATGAGGACAGTACACTTCCCAATCAGGTTGCACAAGAAAATAAAGTTGATACAGCATTAGAGAAGCGAGAAGCTCACCATCATCAACAGACAATAGAGTCTTCGATGCCAAGGGAGTAGATACATGCTTTACCTTAACAAAGTCAAATTTGCACAAAAGGCTATCAACATACTTAGCTTGAGATAAAAGCGTACCGCGAGATCGGTTATGAGCCTCAATGCCAAGAAAATAGTGAAGTGATCCAAGATCCTTCATAGCAAATTCTTGCGAAAGTCGAGTAATCAAAGACCGTAATAAATGAGGAGTATCATCAGTAACAGGGATATCATCAACATACAGTAAAACATATAGACGATCCCGATAAGAAGCATAGACAAATAACGAGGGATCAGCCTTACTCACCATGAAACCCAATGATAATAAAAAAAACTGAAGCGAAGAAACCATGCACGTAGAGCTTGCTTTGAACCGTAAATGGCTTTCCGGAGATGGCACATGTGATTCGAATATTCAGTATTAGAGAAAACAAGCGGTTGGTACATGTAAGCTTCCTCGCAAAGGATGTTGTTCAAGAAGGTATTCTTAACATCAAGTTGATGTACGGCCCATCCCGATGAAATAACACTAGACGGAACAACCCAAATTGTAGCGGGATTAACAATTGGGCTAAAAGTTTCGTCATAATCCAATCCTGTATATTGCTTAAATCCTTGTACAACTAGATGAGCTTTGAAGCATTCGATAGTTCCATTGGATTTTTCCTTAATCTTAAAAACCCATTTATAACTGACTAAATTCTTAGAAGGATAAGGTGGTACAAGATCCCACGTGTGATTAGTGACCAAGGTATTAAATTCATTTGCCATGGCTACTTTCCAACGTGGGTCAAGAATGGCCTTAGAATGGTAAGTCGGTGTCTCTTCATGAAAAGAATTATAGAGATTAAAAAAAATTTGCTTTAGAAATTTCAGATTTAGCACGGGTTTGCATAAGATGAGTGGGAAAAGAAGATACAAAATTGAAGGAGCTAGGTAGAGATGTAAAAAGGATTTGTAGATATGATGTAGAAGAAATTTGATCAGAAGCAAAGTCGGGTTGGGACACAGTGAGTGGGTTCGAAAGGAGGGGCAGTGGAGGTGAAAAAGAATTGGAACCAGATTGGGTAAGTCGAGAGGATGAAAGAGGTATGTTGAGAGGTTGGGCTGGAGAAGTCGAGAGAGGCGGAGGAGAAACTTGATGCTCAAAGGAGGTAGAAGGAAGAATAAAATGATTGGAGGAAACACTAAGTGAAGAAATTGAATTGAAATAATTATTTACGGTACTAAGAGTTGAAAGACTTTGTGAAAAGGGAAAATTTTCCTCATCAAACCGAACATGACAATTGATTAAAACATGACCACTTGACCTATCAAGGCAACGATAGCCTTTGTGATTCGATGCATACCCAAAAAATACACATGGCATAAAATGAGATGCAAGTTTATAGGAGACACGAGATAGAAGAAAAAGATAACAAGCATAACCAAAAATTCGAAAGAACGAATAATCGATTGGAACCCAAATAGACAAGTGAAAATGGGAAATATCAAATAAGCCGGTAGTGGGAAGCAGATTAATAATGTAAACAGCAACGAGAATAGCATCGACCAATATGAAGGAAGCATATGAGCATGGATTAATAAGGTTCGAGATATTTCGGCTAAATGTCCGATATTGCATTCTGACATACCATTTTGAGATGGGGCGGCTAGACAAGAAAAGCATTAAATAATACCGTTTTCACATAAATATATTTGGAGCAAATTACTGGTATATTCACCTCCCCCATTAGTTTGTAGGAATTTAATTTTGGCAATGCACAGATTTTTGATAAAACAACGGAAATGGTGAAAGTGAGTAGACACTTCAGATTTATTTTTAATCGAAAAAATCCAAGTGAACCAAGAGTAGTGATCAACAAATAATACAAAATACTTCAAATCAGAATTGGATAAAATGGGATTCGTCCATACATCAGAATAAATTACAATTAAAGAAAAAGAAGCACGATGACTAATAGACTCAAAAGGCAATCGATGAGATTTGCCCACAAGACACGACTCACATGATACCGACTTAGAACTAGAATTGCAAATATGACTCAAAACTTATTTATTAGATGACCCGGACGAGCATGCCGGTGAGTGAGTGAAGCAGAAGAAGCCACAATAGGATGCAAGTGAGACGACACCAAGGAATTGGAAATCGGATAAAGACCGCGAGAAAAATCAGCCTAGAGGAGAACTTTCCCGATTCGTCGGTCCTTCAAAGAAAATGATGAACCATTAAAATCAATAGTGCAAGAATTTTTACGGCAAAATTGAGTAATTGAGAGAAGATCATGAGCAAGATTAGGGAAATAATAGACATGTGATAATAGCAAAGATCGAGAATCAATATATAAAAAGGCTTTACCGACTTGCTTAATAGGCAATAAATGACCATCACCAACTGAAACTTTTGTCGAATCATAAAGGAATTTAGGATTTAGAATTTTACCAATGTCACTAGTCATGTGTGCCGACTCTCTACCGTTAAGATACCATATTGGATTAGAGGTCTCACCAACCGAGAGAGATAAAAAAGAGTCCGATAGATTAGTTGTAGTGAAAGCATGGTTAAATCTTTGCCGACATTGTAGTGTAGTATGCCCAGCTCCATTACAGATTTGACAAGAAAGATGAAGCCTAGATCCAAGAATGCCTCCCTAGGTGAATGGGAGAACATAGGGCCTCAAACCACCACAAGGTCGACTAGAGGAAGGTGAGACTAATCGTCATAAGGGATAGAGAATGACTGTAAATTAAATCGATCATTGGAGGCTTTCCAAACCGGTTGATCACGTGAGAACCATCCACCTTGTCCTCAACCAGATCTTCAGCCCCTAAAATGACATCCACCACTACTTCCTCGAAGCGATGGATTTGGTGAAGTGGCATGATCAATCAAAGAATGATAGAATATCATATGAAGATGAGGCATTCGATTTTCGGAGAAATTGTTCTTCTTGTATGAGGAGGTGTGACCGCAGATCACCAAAGGAAAGAATAGTAGGGCCATTGGTGACCATTGTGACAAAAGAATCACACTCTAATGGGAGCCCATCTTTAGAGACGGAGCAATTGATTGCGGTGAGATAATCCGCGATTGACTCCAGATGCTGAAGATAATCAGACATTCACTAATTGAGTTTCTTAACGGCATTCTAAAAATCAAGCATTAATTCAATTTCCTTGGCCGCACATTGATTAGTAAAGTATCACCCTAGAGCAAGCCAAATCTCTCGAGATGTTCGAAGATCATGAACTTTGCGAAAAATATCAACTGTGAGAATTGAGTTAATCAAACCGTGAACGCATTGATCCGTGTTGACCCAAATGGAATAAGAGGGATTGGCTACCACAGTACCATTCCGATCATTGATAAGCCTCTGCGGACATGGAAAAGATCCATCCACATATCCCAAAAAATCGTTACTGATTAAAATCGGTTCAAACTAAGATTTCCACAAAAGATAATTATTTCCATCAAGTTTGATGGAGACGAGATTAGTGATGTTGGAAAGGACAAGAGATGGCGAGACTGATTACATGGTGGTAATTTGAATAACAATAGAGATTGGAGCAGTAGAAAAAAGAGAAGAAAATGTGAAAGTGGGCAATATATTATTGAAATGTGATGGGAAGCTGGGATTAACAGAAAGAGAAGATGAGGGCTAAAGAGATAGTAGAGAAGAAGACAAATTTGCAGACATATCGAACATCGTTGAGGTAGTAAATGGAGCAAATGAAGTGTTGATTTGGGGCAAAGATGTTGAAGAACGTGATGTGTTTTCCTACTTTGATACCACGTTGATGTTTAGAGTCAGAGAAAAATAACGACAGAGTTTTTATGGTGGCTCAACCTAAAATAGGGCTGTATAATATGTATTTATATGAGTGACTAATTACAATAAAGGTATAAATAAACACAATTAGAGAAATACCTCAATATACATAAAATTACGCGTTAATAATTTTAACGCCGTCAGGAAAATTGGGACAAAAAAAACAGATAGATTCAAAATCCATAAAACTAAAGCAATTTAAAAAAATATAAACTAATCATCTATGGGTGGTCTTTTTGGAAATGTGAACGTGTAAAAGGAAGAATCAAGCTTTCATCATCTGAAAAACATAAATTAGATTAACTCAGCAACAAAAAAAAATCATGAGATTGATGATATTCACACTTTGATACAAGGGTGATAGATGAGCCACAGCACCCATTGGTACGCTATGCCAACAGACATCTTCATTCTCACTTAAAATTGTCACATAAATCTTTCAACAATGGAAGAAACTGAACTTTCAAGATATTGTACGTCTTTAAGTTGCTAAATTGATTTGGAAAAGAACAAGAAATATTGAGATTTCATTTAGTAGTGAAAAACTTTATTAGCCTTTATTTACCCAGTGATCTGTTCCCCAAACACACTATTTTCCACGCAAATTACAACCTCCGAAGAGGCTCATAAAATTTCCACACACTTGGGGCGCCGAAGAATCCCTTCTCTTCTTCCATCAGTCGCTCGATTCCTGACGTCCTCCTCTCAGCCGCAGTGCGGCTCATCTGCAGCAGAAGGAACAGCCTCGCTCTCGTCTGCAAGAAACGAACACACCCAGAATCGCCAATCACACCAAACCAATCCCAAACCAACGACAAATTGAAAAAGCAATGCAAAGTTTTGAATACAGGCTGGTCTTACCGTGGCGGGCCGGTTGCTGCGAAGCCTTCGAGTCGTCGGTCTTGCTGAACCACGAGCCCACCGCTCCTCTCACAGTGTCCACAATGCGCTTCCCCGGACTGTTCAACTGCCCTTCCTCATCCTTCCCCAGCCGCTTCTTCACTTCTTCCGATTCTGTCACCTTCACTGCCGTGTCTGCCTCTGCCTCCGCCTCAGTCTTCTTCTTGTGCAGAGCGCTCGATATTAGCTCCGACAGTGCCTTGTCCTCCTCCCCTGGCTTCAGCTTCTCTGCCAAGTAGTCCCTCACTGACACCCCCTTATCTTGGGCCTGCGCCCCTGCCACCTCTCCCGGTGCCTCTGCCCGCTGGTCTGTCATCGAGCCGGTGACTTTCGAGATAACGGGGCTCAGCTTCTCTGTCACTGCTGCCGCTATGCCCTTTCCCTGCTCCTTGGCAGGTTGATTTCCGCCTGGACCGAGAGTTTCTGTCTCCCCTTCTTTCTTTGCGTATCCAAGCTTAGACGCCACTGTCTCTTTGGCCGAGATTGCTTTATCAGCTACTGCCGAGATTGCTCCGGTGTAGCTGCTCTGCTCCGGAGGTTGGCCACTAGCTGCGGTGGTCTGATGTGCTTGAGGCTCGGAATTGGGGCCACCAGTGTTGTGAGAGGTGGTCGTGTCGCCTTTCTCACTGTAGCCAAGCTTCGCTGCAACAATGTTCTTCGCTAACATTGCTTTATCTGCAATTGTGGAAGTAGCCGATGAGACTTTTCCAGTGTAGCTGCTCTGATCAGGAGGCTTTTCACCATGAGTGTGTGTCTCACTTCCGGTAGCATCAGAGCTCTTCGGGGACTTTCTTTCGCTATATCCGAGCTTCGAAGCCACCAGATTCTTTGCCGGGACTGCCTTCTCAGCAATCACGGATGTAGCAGAGGATAATTTCTCCGTATAACTGCCCAGACTAGAGGGTTTGTGCTCTGTTTGGTCACCAGGATGAGCCTCAGGCTTCGTGACATCTACTCCCAGTGAAGCAGTATCGGTATCCATGGATGTTGGTTCAGGAGAGAATTGATCGTGCCTTCCCGTCCCAGTGGGTATGTTCGAGATATAAGTGCGAGTCTCGGCAGGTAAGCTCTGATCTGTCCCTGATTTTGGCTCTGTTTCGTCATGCACCGTCATCTTCCCAAGGGAACGAACGACCGGTGAAACATCGGCTTCCTCTCCACCTATATGGGAAACAGCTTAATACTCGCATTGAATTGATTACTACTAAACGACAACAATGTACAAAGTTACATTGCAATTCTCGGCGGATTCTGACAGGAGAAGAGCTCAAAAATTCATATTCAAATTCAGAGCCAATTATCATCATAAAACCCCCCTTCTTTATTAATAGATTCTATCTCTAAAGCGTGCTAGGACCGACTCCTCAAATATACTCGAGTCCGGTTTGTAAAATATCAAATTGGCTCTTAGTATACTTAAGACTTGATCGAAAAGCTTTTTCCCTGTGAAGATCCAGCATCTGCATAAGACCCTAAGCAACAACTCTAAGTGCTATAGCGCTTTTCACTCCCAATTTACCATTAACCGAACCGAACCGAACAAGCCAACTACCTGGTACTCTATTCTGGTTGCTACTGTTCAATATGACAATCTAAAACTCCAGACATTGAAGATCTGACTTGCCTGAAGCAGTAGGATCGGTGACTTTGGTCTGATAGTTCGATTGCTCTCTCCTGCTCCTGGGTGACTGCGGGTCCTCCAACCCACCAGGCCTTGCCAAATTGACCGTCGGTCGGCCTCGCTCTGCCTCACCCATCCTATGCACAAAAGTTATAGTCGGATCCGAAAGTTGGGTCGTCCCGGGATCCCCAGTAGGAGCTGCGGACTGTGGTGTGTTTGCTGGCACCCGAAGAAGTTCTTCCTTCGTCAGCCCGGTGCTTCCCAAATTGAACCCCGGCTTGCCAAATTTCTCCTCCCGCCTGGCATCGGTTGGAGTTCCACGGTCCTCTCCCGTCCCTAAGGACCTTCCAGCGTCGACACTGCTCGCGATCGCGACTGACTCAAATACTGTTGCATCAAATTCCCATTTTTAGTGATTCTTCCAACGGAGTATCTAGTGCTAATCACATAATGAACACGACCGCATAATTCAATTTAAGCAGAAGTTCCCAAAAAGACTTACCTGGGGCTCCGAGGATTTCTGGGTCCTCAACCACTTCCTCCTCCGCGTCATCCTCCTCGTCGAGGTCGTGATCGTCGGGGACATGGCCTTCAGGATGGTCGTGGCCGTGACCGTGGCCGTGCTTCGTGATCGTGTCCTTCAACTTCTTAGCCTTGGCCTTCACCTTCTTCAGGACCGACTTCTTCTCATGGTGGTGCTCGTTATCTCCCCCCTCCACAACTAAAAGTCCAAGTACAACATCACCAGACTCAGGAAAAAAAAAAAAAAAGGAATGGAAATAAGAGAAGCAAGATGAAAGATGAACCGAGTCAGCTTTTCTCTGAATGTACCAGAATGAAGGCCGAGAGCGTTGGGGTCCTGCTCGTAACCTTGGCCCTGAGGATGTGCGACTTGGGAATCCATTATCGCTCAGAGAAACGCAGTCAAAAACAGAGGTCTTCGCAGAGAAAACTGTTTGATAAGTTGGTCATATTATATGCTTCCGATAGAGACGATGGCTGGTGGGAATGTTTATGGGACGCAGCGGGAATCCCAGTCCCGCTGCGTGCCACCTCTGCACGGGAGTGTCGTCCTCAGAGAAGTGGCACGCAGGGACGCGACACGTGTAGGTGGCTTGTCGATACGTGGCGAGAGGGCCGTGGTGCGGCGGTTCCAGTAAGGAAGCAGAGAGGATAACCTCTATCTATCTATCTGGTCGCTCGAGCAGATTTACGATCGGGGGTTTCACTTAACGTATCTCCGACATGGGCTGTCGGCGGACGCTGACTTGCGGGTCCCACTTGGAAACCGACGACGGTCCAAGCACGAGTCCACGTAGCGAGGGGATTCGTTTGAGAGTGGCCAATTATCCGTCCTGTCTAACGTCACGAATCCGTGACTCACGATCGCCCTCGACACTTCGGACAACTTCTTGTGGTACAGAGACTGTTTGCACCACCATTGGTAAAATGTCTCAAGTAAAAGGATTTCGACGTTTCAATTGTGAATCCGACCGAAAAAAAAAATGGATGGGTGAATCGAATTTGAACCTTTTTCTCGCCATGGACAATTGCACGTGCTCCATATGCGGCCATCGTCATCGTCACACCCCCAAAAGAGAATGAGCGGGGCAAGGTAACTTCTTCACCAGTACGGTACAAATAACTTCTCCGGCAGGGGCGGCCTTGGCCGGCCTTCGATCAAAAAATAAAAACAAATGCTAGTGAGGAGTGAAGAGTGAAGGCCTCTCTCTCTGCATAATTCGAATCGGGGCTCCGGGTTCGCGCCAAATTCGAATCACTCCACCTAAAACCCCTCTCTGCAAATCGCAATGTACGGAACAGTGAAGACGATCTCTCCCTCTCCAAACAACAAGGCCTATGGTTGAGACCGCAGTCTCTCGAGGTTTCTCTGTTGATTTCCTGCTTGGCGATCGGAAATGGAGGTTCAGAGACAGGCCATTATTATCGCGGTAGATAGAAGCAGGTCAGTGAATTTCGTTATTGCTATCTATGCTCGAGAATTATGATGCTTGATTGCTCGCGAAATGTTACATGCTTAAATTTCAGAAGGAACTAGGTATAGTTTTGGGAGAGGACGCCGCTGGTGCATGGTATCATTCAGTTTGGAATTGTAGATATTAGAATCGCTCTAGGACGGCTGAAACTTAACTAGCCAGATCTGTTGTGAGTGCGTGTGTCGATCCGATTGAGACTTTCTCTGCTGATCGAGTTGCTGAGTAGGAGTTTTATGTGAGGGTACTTTAGCAGTCATTATTCCGGAAACTGATGTTATTACTTTTATCGATAACCCACAACTTGTGCTTTGCTAAGCAGGGCATTTGCTAGGCTGGTTTGCTCCGCTTCTTGCTTTAACCAATTACAATTCATTTGTTCCAGTTACATCCTAATTGTTATTTTTCCTCTTTCACAATGCTTTGAGTAATAATGGCTCTAGGTATTAGACCATGCTGGAACTCTGAGAGAGAGTACCCATCAAAGAAGAAAGCATTGTCGCAGGCGAATATTGCGCCAGGTACCCGGGTATTAGAATTACCGCCACAATTATGAATGTAATGTACAATAGATCAAATGCTTCTGCTGCTTCTTGATATGTCAGTGATCTGAGATGAGAAGAGCAAGAGATCCTTTTTTGTAAGAATGTCTACCCAACATGTAGGATTTGATTTCAGTGCCGACTTCGTCTTATTATCCCTCAGCGTCAACAGCTTCACACGGGCTCTGGTTTCTACCTGCATTCTTCCTCAGTTCTTGACATTCTTACATTTGCTAGTGTTTCCTACTATTTTTTAGGTTGCGGATGGTCATCACAAGTTGCTGCCTTTCACCTTCTACCTCAGCAAATCGAAGACTTATTTCTGAGTACCTTTCTTCCATCTCCTTTAATTGTTGCTCCATTAATTTGTTCCTTTCGCTCAGTACTGTCAGCTCAGCACGCAAGTCATTGCAGTTATCTTCACTTTGGACCATGGGTTTCCCATTGATATGCTGTGATTTATCAACCGTTTCATTTCTTTCCCCTGACTTCCGATGGCTTCTGCTGCTTCTACCAGCATGTTTCACATCCTGTGAAGTAAATCACAAACAAGATATGAACGTGTAATTCTTTATTTAGGTGAAATGCTATGGAAGCAGATATGCGAATGGGGATGTTACAGGCTGTTATTTAGATGAATCTAGTAAACGGAATATGGAACAATTTAGACTGGAATATTTCTAGCCAAAGCAGTTGATCATAATTTTGATGCCTAGGACTGGAATCTGTGTGCTAGTCTCATAAAGTTAGTTAACGGGGAGTTTCATAGTAACAACTGCGCCTAATATTTGAAGGGCACTTTCCCCCTTCCAGGAACAATTTGCGTAACATTAATTAATTTATTTATTTTCTCTTTTCTAGGTGCCAACTGCCAGCTGAACCAACATCCTTACACCTCTGAAAAGCAGAAAAGGCTCAGATTGATTGCCTAAGGAAAAGCATTGTATGGTGATTTACGATTGAAATTCAAACAGATAAGTGACAAACCTCTAGCTGTTCTATGGTTTTGCATAGTTCTTCAATGATGTTTCTTAGGTTCTGCGCATCTCCTAGCCAAGCTGGTTTTTCTGCTCCCCTGTCCTCATGTTCGATTTGGTTCTGTCAGACAAACTGAACTGTCAAACATAACCACCAAAATAATGGAAAGATGATGACCCAACTGATATGTAAAAAGAAGTATTTGATGTGACTTAAATGTGGTCTTGGCACTTAGGCCAAGAGGAAAAAACCGTGGGCAGTAGTATATGATCAAATAGAGGTGGCTGGCTCTTTTTTG
Source organism: Rhodamnia argentea (assembly GCF_020921035.1). NCBI lineage: Eukaryota > Viridiplantae > Streptophyta > Magnoliopsida > Myrtales > Myrtaceae > Rhodamnia > Rhodamnia argentea. Next base: position 11,235,098 of record NC_063159.1, on the reverse strand, counting down.
ATAACTGTCTGTGCATCAGGAATTTGTGACATTGTTTGTATAAATATCTGAAAGATTAGGAAGAGGACTTTCAATCATATACATGACTGCTAAAGATTAAAATATTACCTTAAGTGATGCGAATTTCTCCCTTAAGATGGCAAGCATTTCAGGAATGCAAAGTGCAGTTGATTGGTAATCGCATGTAGTTGTGTTTCTATCTACGAATGCAGCTTGACCACAGTTGCAGGTAAATGCACCATTTTCTTTGGTGATTTCCTCTTCTCTCCTTGTTAATTCTCTTTGTAGTTGAAGAAGCCGCTTTGTCAGGCCCTCTTTCTCTTTCTGTTCTTTCTGCAAGATGTGCTTTAAATTTTGTTGTTGGGCTGTGAGGTTTTCCATTTTGGATTGCATGCATGCAATCATCTCTTCTTTCTCTTTCTTCGAGGATCTCTCAGCACCCAACTCCTTAAGTGCCACCTCTGCATCCTTCTTTTCCGAAGCAAATTTCTTTGCCAAACTCTCTCTTTCCTCATTCCATCTTTGTATGAACATCTCTACTTCAGCTTGTTCCCCTTCAGCTCTCAGCTTGGCCTTTTGCTCCTCCAGTTCTTTGATGTCATCCTTCTCCTTTCGGAGTCCCTCTATTTCAGATTTGAGAGTTTCTATCTCCTTTGAGGAAGCCTCGTGTTTTTGTTTATCATCATTTTGCATGTATTCAAGTAGCTCGGATTTGTTGTTGAGCTCCATTTTAATATGCTCCATTTCTGTTGCTCTCAGAGCAAGTTGAGTGCAAAGCTCTTGAACGTTCACTTCATTCTGATCATTTCTCAGGCGTAACTCTTCATTGGCTTTCTGAAGCATCTCTTCCAAAATTTCTTTTTGCTGGCGGAGTTCATTGGCTTCATCCAATGCTTTAACTGCCAGCTTCTCATTCTCATCAAATTTAGATGTCATTTCCACTGAAAGCCTTCTAAAATCCTCCTGAAGTCTTTCAGCAGTGAGAGCGTTCTTCAACCTGGTCTTCCTCAATGCCTCCTCTGCTCGTATTGCCCTCTGTTCCAGCTCGATTTTGACTTGTGTCATGGCTTCTAAATCTTCTTCAAATCCTTTAGCTTGCTTATCTATTTCTTTCTCCAAATGTTTAACTTGGCTTTCCAGTTCATTAATGGAAATCAATGACTCTGAAAGTTCTTGTGCCTGCCTCTTGACCACCAATTCTAATTTCTCTATCTGCACCTCAAGTTCTCTGATATGAACTGAAGACTCTGAGCGCTCAACCTGTTCATTCATCTCTTCTTGTAGATTCTGTTCTTCCAGCTGGGTAGTTATATCGTGATTTTCCTGTTTTAAGATCTCATAGTCCAAGGTTAGCTGCTCCAAATGTGCCTCCAGTTCTTCGTTCTGTTTCTTGTACAACTCTATCTCATCATGCTGGTCTTCTATCTTTCGCTCCAGCAAGTCCACTTGAATTGCATCATTTCGCTTCATGCACCGTTCTGGCCATCCATTGCTTTTCCGAGACTCTTCAAGATTCTCATTGATCTTGCTGGTAAGATAAGACATCTCTGCATTTTTTTCCTTTAACATCTCATCAAGATCTCTTACAGCTAGAAGTAACTCGGAGTTGGAATCTTGAGTTTTGTGCAGCTGCAACCGGAGATTGACATTCGAGTCTTTTTCATGATCAAGTTCTTGTCTTATTGCTTGTAGTTGGGCTTTTGTCTCCTCATATTCAAGCTGCAGTTTGCCAGGAGTTTCCGCCTCTTTGGTATGTATCCAGCAGGACCTGAGTTGTTCACATTCCATTTGGAGTGCATCTTTCTCCTCCTTGAGGCTTGAAATTTGGGTAGATAAACTTTGTCCCCTTTTGGTTTCTTTCACAATCTGTTTCCTGAGAGATTGTAACTCCAGTTCTGATAGTGTTGACTGCCTTGTTAAACTATCAATTTCACTTCTGAGTTTTTCAATTGTTGCATCCGAAGCTTCTTTATGAAACCTCTCTCTTCTTAATTGCTCATCGGCATTATTTACTGAATCGGTTAAGCTTCCATCTGAAGCTGAACCTAGAGACCACTCTGTGATGGACCGTCTATGTTTATTGTTTGATGCTGCTGCTGAAGCAGCTGATTCTCTCGGAGGCATCGAACTTTGTCTAATAGGAGGTTCCTGAGGGATGCTTCTATTTTCAGTTTCAAGCTCCACAGCATGTGGTTCGGGGTATGATACAAGAGGTGGCATGCTTTCATCTAAGTACCCATCCTGCAAATGCAGTCAAGGAGCAACTTTAGGTTCTTAAAAAAATAATAATAATAACTGCAAAAGATTGGCCATCTTCAACACAGAAATTCCTCCTTGTGAAATCTTTAGGGGCCTTGATTTTAGTTAGAGATGAGAACACCTTACTTCGAAATAAGTATGCTGGTCCTCATCTTCTGCACTGAGAATGCTCAGTTGGTTCTTCCGGGATCCCTCATTGTAAAATAGTGGAGGTTCATCTTCAATTTCCCTGAGGATGGTGGAATATTTCCGGATTTATTTCGTGTGAAGGAAAACAAATAGCTTTGGAATGATCAAGAAATATTGACAGATAATACTACAATTTACCTTTGGTCTGAACCCTCCACCTTCTGGATCGTCACCTGTGTGAGCAATTGCCTTCTGGTTAGATAAGTAGATGCATTTTCAAGTCCTTGTTGAGATTAACAACATACTACATGCGGGCAAAAGTAAAATAGAATCTAGGCCAAACGTTACCCAGCTTGTCAATGCGCATAAGACACACACATACACACACAAGAGCTCACATGTAAAACTGCTCCGGAGTTTGCAAACTTTAGTGGCAGAGAGAGAGTGTACGGTTCAATTTCTGCCGCAAAATCTGCAAAATCAATTGAAGCTTCTCCAAGAAATCCCGCCTTTGATGACCCCTGGGGGAAAAACAGAAAGATGTTCAAGCCTCAGTATTTGTTGACAAGATCACAGTTGACAATGGAACAGATGAATGTGGCTTTTTCCCCACCGCTGAAACTATGAAATGGTATATTTTCTCTTTGAGCTTCCCTGTTTTCGACTCTCTGATGAGCTTCACCATTTCATACACAGGATTCTCCCAAGAACAGATTCCATCCTGTACAGCAGCTTTCTCTAGCTTCACTGTCGGCTTGCCAACATCGTCAGGCACCAGAGATATGGTTAAGGTAGATTTCTTTGACTTGGGAACCTGGCGATCAATGTGAAAATGCAAATTAGATCCATATGCATGAATTGTGAAGACTGCCTACTTTCCGTTGGAACAGTATACATTTCACCACTTTTCAGATCCGATGATCTCAATTTCCTAGTTTCTCAATTGCCAAAGTTACTGCTTTTAGCTTCATAACATCAATCCCAGCCTAAAGATGTAGATAATCTGAGTTATGGTACCTGAGTTGCCTGAAACTGCAACTTGAAGACAGCTTTGATCTTGTTCTTGTCGCTTCTCCATCTTCCTGACTTGAACATTGTTCTTACCTTCCCACTTTACTGACTCTCAATAGAGTTTCCTTGGAGGGCCACTGTCATTGCTGTGCTTCGAAAAGAAGCAGCAAATGCTGTTCTTGTCAGAAGCAACTGAAATATTCCATCACTAAGAGCCAAAGGAAGAATGTTTCTTGTTTCTCTCCAACTGAGAGGAGAGGAAATGCAGTCTGAGATTTTGAGTAAGGGCTTGCCCTCCGGCTCGGTTGAACTCAGTTTCTGCAATGCAGTGGATTGGGAAGACTCGAGCTGGAGAGAGTTTTAGAATGAGGGACAATCAATGATGACCCAGCTAAAGGCGAAAAGATACCTTGCCTAAAACAAGAAAAGAAGCTTCTCATCCGAAGCTCAACAGGAACACTTAAACCAACCAAAAAAGAATACAGCACGGCAGTTTTCCAGGTGTTAGTTCGATTTTGCTATTATGGTCATCAAGTCCTGGCCCTACACACCCATGGCCATGTTCCCACTCTCTTCCCTGTAAAAGATGTTTCTTTTCGGTCGAGCTGCGTCGTCAGATAACACAGGAAAGCATCTACTTCAGGTAATGTATTAATATATTCAAGATCTGATTCCCCTGTGAAGGTTTCGCCGTGTCACTAAAGAGTTTATCTTTTATGTGCTGGGTAGATGGGTATGCCACTACCAGCAAAGAAAAGAAATTCCTGGCTTCTCATTTAAAGCGAGGCACTAACCTAAAGAGATGGCTCTTTAATTATTATGACATTATGGAATTGGCTGTTACAATGTGGGCGACTGTACTATTCAGAATTTTTAAAAAGTGCTCCTTCCTACTCCTTTTTTTTTTTTTCCCTGATTATGGGTATGATTAAGACTTAACTAAAGTGAACTTAAGTGAAAAAAACAGCTTAATAACATGTGAGACTGTTACTAACATATCCAAGGCATGTATCCTTTAGTCCTTTTGCAATTTCTCTGAAAAAGGAGCTCTTTTATTTGTCATATGGCGGTGTGAGAAAGAAATTTCCACAAGCGGCTTCCTCACCAATCATCTTTGCAAGAGTGGATAAGACCGTTTGTAGAGAATTTGTCGTTTGCTGATGGTGGATCTGGATGCGAGGTGTGTGTGTTCTTGTGGCATGGCAAGCCTGGTTGCATTTTATGTGGGGATCCAATCACCCGTGGTCCAAAACCATCCTCTTAACTCCCGGTCTCAGCCTTTCAGCTTTCCACCATATGTGAAAGTATGGTGCAGTCATGCAGCAGAGCGTGTAAAACAGTTCACGTCGAGAATTTGCCTGCCTGATTCACAGTCAACCCAAGCCAAGTTGCTCTCTAAATGAGTGAAAATTGCACATGGTAGGTCTCGCACGTGCTCTCTCTCTCTCTCTCTCTCTCTCTCTTCCCTTAGTTTTTCTAATCGACTGACAGCCCATTTGAGAGCAATGCATGTGCTAGGGCTTCTGCGACCAATGAAATTGAGTAAGTACCTTTTCCTCGTCAAATTACCCACAAGATTAATAGGACATCTTATCGATTCGGGTTTACATAACGTGAGTTTCTTCGTTGTTGTAAAAAAAAAAAACCAAGAGCAGAAAAATCTCTCAAGGACGAGATGATACATTCAGACCCAATTAGGATATAATACAAATTCCGATAAAAAAACGGAAATTTCATTTCCAATGGCGGCCAATTGTCATGTGGTTAATTCGACATAGAAAAAAAGGAAACATTTGAGAAATTTCACTATTTTATCATTCGCTGTGATTTCTCTATGCCCCATTTTCCATAACTTCCATATTTTGTTTTGTACACTCAATTTGTTATAGTAACATTTTTTTTTGGGGGGATGTATTATTGATTCGACAACGTTGGGTGGATCAAAAGGACCCTTTGCTTGAAATATTCAATAACCTGCCCCACTGTCAGCGACACCTCGGCCTTCACGTGACTTGACCTCGCATCCACGATGTATTTAATCATTCACAACATGAAGTTAACGCTCTGGATTGAATCTTTTGACTTAGATCTAATCCCACTTATTAAACCCAGAACCTGAGCATAAAATTATATAAAAAAAAATACATCACATGCAGAACATGCATGGACGTGGAGCTCTTCCGATCAATGCCATGGAAAGGACCACCTCCATTGATTGGCTAATCCTCCGACGTACCAGCGGATCCATCACATAATGCTTTAATGGCTACCAAATTTATTCCGCTTGCACATTGGCCCATCCACAACCACCTTCGAAATTGCGCGGCCATATTTGGTGGTCCCACAAAGCTTGACAGCGAAAACGTCCTGTCGTTTGGGCCCACTTCGCACCTCTCTTTTCCACGGTGGTTGTTGGGCTCCATCGCGGTGGCACAACCGTATTGTGCAAAATCACTCCCGGTGCGCTCGGGCCTTGTTAGGTCATTCACATGGTACATAGAATGGACGTAGGATCTAGAGTGTGAATGTTGTTCCAAGTAGGGCTTAGTAAAGGGAATCACCCGGACTGGACAGAACCGGCTGATTTTGGGCGATTCCCAGGGCGCTAGTCCGGTTTTCGATTTCATGTGCGGAACCGTCCACCCCGACCATCCGGACCGATCCGATTTCCTTTTTTTTTCTCTTATGAATCTGTAAAAAGCCATAATCCTTCACAAACCTTCACATCACGATCGCCATCCTCCGCTTGGACCCTCCATATACAAACCCCAGGCACTCACGCCCTCTCTTTCTTAATTGATTGTGGCCTACATGCTTTTAAAAAAAAAATGCCACTAGTTCTATTGGCCCACCAGAGAATCGGACCGGTCGGTCTAGTTGTAGGACCAGGTGGGTCGATTCCCAATTTTGGAATCGAGAACTAGCCCACCTGGTCCGATCTAATTTTCGATTTCTAAGTGGAAACTGGATCACGCGAGAATCGATCACCCTTAATTTCAAGCAAACAAATTCCCCTGGCTGGACTGAAATTTCAATCTCGTTTCTTTGGATCTTGAGCTCACAGTGCAGAGTCATTTTCCTAAATTTTTCGTGATTGTTTGGAGGAGAGCCTTTCCACGTCTCGTCATCAGATGTATTTCGTCCTGTCACCTCACCGCCAAGGAAAGCTAGAGAGCGGGCCGTTCATCATGCCGAATCGATCGAGGCCATTAATCCAGGCCATCTAGAGCACGTCCAACTATCACCGATGGGTCTTTGTTTTGGGCCTGCGACCAGCAAGCAGACCAAGGGCCGCATAAGATCAGAACTATAAAAAAAAAATCAAAATTATTAAAAATTTTGGACCATTTTTTTTTTTTTAAATTACAAAATCGTCCACCTTAGCTCGGCCATGCAATAGGATGGACGGGTCCATTTCAGCAATTTCAAACCAAACGACGATGCAGAAAATCAAATGAGATTTTCCTTACCAAACACAAAAAATATTTTTTAGTTCATTTTTAGATCTCAGCCAAACAAAGGAAAATATTGTCATTATTCCTATAAAATGAATTTCCGAAAAATATTTTTAAAAAAACGTTACATTTGTAGCGAAACAACTATCTTGTGGTAAGAGCTAAGCACGTTTAATTATGCTTTTAAAAAACTTCGGAATATTGAATTTTGGGCACAAATTCGATTCTTAATAAACCAAACTTGTGTGGTTGAAAAGGTCTTGAGATTGCTCACTGCTCAAAATCATTCAATTATTTTGCCAGTGTCAGGGTTGGAATCGCGAGGTAAATTACCCAATGGACATCGATGTCCGATGCTCTTTATAGTGAATATTAATCAGATAATTAATCAGATATTAATCAGCGAGGTAAATTTCCATGCATGAAAAGCATCCTTCACCGGTTGCTTTCGGAAATTACAGCAAAAGTATTATTTAGGAAAAAGCAGATGTGTCCGAAATAAAAAAAAAAAAGGAGGAGCTTTCGTTTGATTGATTAAGGAGCACGACTTGAAGATTCTGGTCACCAGCATAAGAACAAATCTGAGAGCATTTGGAACACCACCTATCTCCATAAATATTTTTATGACTCGGTAAGAGGACCCATTTAAAATCTCGCTAACTTATTAAAAGATTCATTTATGACCCACTTAAGTTTGTTAAGCAACCAATTTACGGCCCCGCACACTTAAATGTGGGTTAAGATATGACTTTTGACCCATTTTGACACGTCTGCTTTCTAAGCAAATCAAATCAATGTCACCAACTTCATTCAACTAATTCGTTGATGTCACAGTTGGAATCCCGAGATAATTTGCCTAATGAACATCAATGTCCAGCGCTCTATACAGTCAATATCGATCAAATAATTGAAGAATGAAATGGCATCCTTTACCGGTTGCAGTTAATATTACTACCAGGATAAGTAATTAGCAGTTCGCCCGAAATGCCAATTTTCTGCAACAAATATTATTTAGGAAAAAAAAAAACAGATGAGTTTGAAATGAAAGAAGGAGGAGCTTTCATTGGATTGATTAAGGAGCACAACTGGAAGATTCTGATCACCAGCATAGGAACAAATCTGAGCGCACTTGGAACGACACCTATCTCAATAAATGTTCTTGGTCCCCTTGTCTAGGTGGGTCCTTTGTTAAATTTCCCAAGGAGGATATCTTTTCTTTCTACAATACCAAAAAAAAAAAAAAAAAATGGATCGAAAACTTTAGAAACAATAATAATGTAGGAAATTGATTATATAATGCCGACAATCTGTTTTGCGCCACAAAAAATAAAAAAATAAATAATAAATAATTATTGTGGAATCCACACTTTTAAAAATTCGTGACTCATAACATACCGTTATTCTTACCGTCACTCAAAAATTGTTATGCTAGCAAAGTTCAATAATATACGCCACTTTTAATAAATAAAGATTCACACATGATTTTATGCACTTCAGATTGAGAATTTAAACTATTAAATCTTTTATTGACCGTCGATAAGGCTACACTTGAAAAGTTTTTTTCTTTTTTTACCATTGGCAATATATAGTGCCAGGCAAAATGCTACTAAATTTTGTACCACTCCATACATTCATAATTACACTTATGAAGTTGCCAAGATACATAAAAAAAAAAAAAAAAAGGACTCGCTGAATAATAAAAATTACTAATAACCGGCCAAAAATTCGTGATTTTAAGCTTCTGAATCTTGCAGGATCGTTTATAGAGTTGAGGGAATATTACACATATCAAAAGCAAAATCCGATGGGCCAGTCTAAATTCTAATGATGTCACCGGTGACTTAAGCCATCGATAAGCGACGACTACAAGACATTTTGGTCTCGGCTTCTTTTGAATAATTGCAGAAAATGACAAACCCCGTCAAATTCTTTCCCATTTCCAGCCGAATTCCGAGGAGTGGACACCAGCAATTCCCGCAGAGATATTTCAAAGTTGCCATTCGAGTTTGGTATTCCCTAATCGAAGCCCCAGTCGAAATTTTCCTCTCAACTAAAAAATATTTATAAATGATTGATTTTTTATTTTTATTTTTATTTTTATTTTAGGCAGTTAAATTGATGAGGTCTCAGATTCGACTCTCGGCGATCACGTCTTGTGAGACTTACCTGGTGGTATCGACAAAATCTCCATCACCCCGAAAAATAATTCATTACACGTGGGAAATCTCGATTATTAAAAAAAAAGATTGAATTTTTATAACTTAGGAGCTCTTGGCAGGAGGCCCATTGGCCTATTCTCATTTCCCCCCGACAATTTTGAAGAATGATTTTCACCTTTTTAGACAAAACAGAGAGGAAAAAACAACAAAAAGGGGGAAGGGTGACGTGGCAACCATTCAAGGAATAGGGAGATACGACTGATGGGCGGTCAAGGTTGGCCCTCCAGAACAACTGGTAAGGAAAAACAGACGCAACAAGATAGAACACGACCAAACCCAGTCGCAGAACAGTATAAAAAGTCCTGGGGGCATTCGCTTCTCGCCCCTTCGTTCATCACTCCGCCTTCTGGTCTCATCCAATCAACACAGATATCGATCGATCGAGAGAGAGAGAGAGAGAGAGAGAGAGAGAGAGAGAGAGAGAGATGGCACTGATAGGGCTCAAAGCGACGCCGTTCGCGGTGGTGACGCAGCTGCTGGGAATCGCAGGTGCGGTGCTGGTGCTGGTGTGGTGCATCTACTTCATGGGCGGCTTGGCTTGGGAAGCCACCAACAAAAGTCTCATCTTCAACGTAAGATCCCTCTCTCTCTCTCTCTCTCTCCGTGCGCTGCCGCCGGCGAGGAAAAAAAAAACTTCTTTTTTTCTCTCTGTCATGGACTTCGGAGTCGCTTATGTTTTGTTTTGCTGAAATAATCGCCGACCTGCGTAACGCTGTTCATTGAACGAGGAAGAGAGACTCTCTCTCTCTCCTCGGGCTAGCGAACGCGACTGTACAATTGACATGTTTGGTTTGATCGTTTGTTGCGTTTTCGTCGCTTCGTGGTTGGGCACCGAAATTACGTCAATGCCCCTCCCATCTTTCGATTTTTTCGATTTCTCCTTCTTGTTCGTCCGTTCGTTTGGCTTTTGGGCTAATAATGCATTTCGGAATCTGCTTGATTTCAATCTCTCTGATCACTTCCATGGGGGATCTGATGCTATGGATGCCATGTCAGCACATGTGAAGTCACTTTTTAATGAGCGCACCACATCTGATCAACAGCATTTCGATTTTTCAAAGTATTCATCAGACCAACGCACGGCTGAAAATTTATTCACAAATTTTCGGTATTTTTTTTTTTCGAAAAAATACGGACTTTTGTTAGTTCAAGTATGGCCCAATACCAAAAAAAAAAAAAACTCTTAACTTTAGCATTTGTGATAATTCTACCAAAAAACTCTTTTTTGTCTCATAAAAGATCTCCAACTTTTACATTTGTTTCAATTCTATTCTAAACTTTTGCTTTTATCCCAATTATATTGGCCTAATACCAAAAAAATCCTCAACTTTAGGATATGTCCCAATTTTATCAAAAACTCTTTTTTTGTCTCATAAAAAACTCCAACTGCTACTTCTATCATAATTCTATCATCATTAGTCTTATGTCCATAATCACCATTAGTTAATTCTATGTGACATTTTCATGTTGTTAATGAATTATACCTTAGTAAAGCTGACATGAAAAAACTCTTGAACTTCTATTCTGTAGTTTGCTTCCCCTACATATTGCAGGGAGATATAGAATCACTCAAGACGGCACGTTTTGTATTCTTTTCCGCACTCAACAGTTCAAAAAATAGCTAGACATGGAGATACTTGAACTAATGATCTAAATTCTCGTCGTCCCTAAAACCTATTGTTTCTAAATTTCGAAAATTCATTGGTAAGTTTAACGAGAAAACTCGAGTTATGCAGGATTAACTAATGGTGATTATGGACGGAAGACTGACGATGGTAGAATTGAGATAAAAGTAAAAGTTGATGATTTTTTATGAGACAAAAAAAATGGATATAATTGGGATAAATGCTAAAATTGAGGGGTTTTTTGGATATTAGACAAATAGAATTGGGACAAAAATAAAAGTTGAGGGGTTTTTTATGAGACAAAAAAAAATTTGAATATAATTGCCACAAATGCTAAAGTTGGAGGTTTTTTTTATTATAAGGCCGTTCAATTATATCAGGTGAATGACAAGATAGATAGGCTTCTGGATATAGAAGATCCCGCAAGATTTGAGGACATTTAGAGAGCCAATTACAAGGTAAAAATTTAAGGCGTCGGGCTTTAGCAGCCCAACCCAACCCAAATCACTAATTTTCGCTATTTGATCGTTTATGTTTGGTATACCAATTAACAGATTCACAGAAAATAAAAATCTACGTTTTTTAAGAATTTATCTTCACTATGAGCGGAGCACCGCTCACCCACCTTTCCAATCCCGTCGCAACCACCCGTCAGCCTTACCGCTTTCGTGTTTGGTGTGCATTCCATTTAGGATGCGTTCGCATGTTCCCAACCTTGTTTTCTCCATCACATGGTATTATCTCGAATTCCGGACAATCGTTTTCTTTCTCCTTTTTTTGCTTTATTTTTTTGTCCTCTTTGCTTATTTGCTGTGTATACACAACAATGCCAAAAAGATTTTTGTACCCCTTTAGGTATAATAATGGAGAAAGTGATGGTTTGGATGTAAAAACCGCAGGGAGAATTATAAAAAATAATAATGATTTATTTAAAAAAAAAATTTTAATTTGGGTCCTAAATCTTTTGCACTTGTGCACGTAGCGCGCGCTCAACACTAGTCAATGACTTAATCCCAAAATTGCGATGTGCATGTAGCCACGTTCCCGTCTAGTATTCAAACGACGATCACGGGAAATATCCAGGCACAAAACCGAATGTGTGGCCACCACATGCTTATCCCGATTTGGACCCATCTTGTGTTAAGTTAGAACGATCGGTCCAAGGCTCACGGGCTTCTCTTTCGCCTGTCTGGTGTCGAAAACGATAGATCTGACCTGTAATCAATTGGCTGTACTTAGTCCTAGAATATGTCTACTTGTCTGGTTGCTGGATTTGTTGTTTCTGGGTTCTGTTCTTGCTAGTGCGGACGGATCCTGCGAATCCATGATTTTATCAACATGTTTAGAAAGTGATTAATTTAAAAAAAAATGAAGTTTACTGACCTGAAATCCCTAATATAATTTAGAAATATCACCGTCATCTCTATTGCCAACTAATTTTTGATGAAAATTTTCGTAAGTGATACAAACGATCATTTTGAAGAAAATATATTTCAAATCATTCGTTTTTCGCGAAACAGATGCGCCCTAAATTTACTTCGTGGTGTCGTGTTCGGATTTTCCTTATTAATTTGTTTTGCGCTATGTCGCGCAGACGGGCTGTTTCTGTCGTTGCTGATTTACTATCACATCTCGAAGAGTCTTCTCCCATCTCATGGTTTCACTGTTTCTATGATTTTATCCTTCCTGTTATGAACCGTTCATTTCATTCCTCTCGCTATTATAAAGTTCTTTCACGAGGCCTGTGCTCGTTGATGACAGATTCATCCCGTGCTGATGCTTATTGGCTTGATCATCATCGGAGGTGAAGGTAATTTAGAATCGAGCCAACATACCGTCTCGCCATTTTTTTTTGTAAACTCTTCGGTTCTGCGACCAAACCACGGGCTAACACCGGTCAGAATCGTCCCTTTTTTCACTAAAAATGCAGCAATCATAAGTTACAAGACATTGCCTCTGAGGAAGGAAACGAAGAAGGTGATACACATGGTGCTCCACGCCATCGCTTTGGTACTCGGCATCGTTGGAATATCTGCCGCATTCAAGTATCACAATGAGAGTTCCATTGCCAACCTCTACAGCTTGCACTCCTGGCTCGGGATCACCATCATTGTCCTCTACGGCATTCAGGTGAGTTTGCTGATCTCTTCGAAGCTATGTTTATCTACATTTTCAAGGCCTTAGACCCACAAAGTGGATATAGATACAACTAATTCGGCATTATCGGCTGTGACTGAGGGAGTGCACATTAAGAAACTGGAGTTGCCAAGTACTTACAGACCGTCATAGTGCCCGGAATCTCCTAGTCATCTTATTTTTCGTGTGGTTGATCATCCTTATCTGAGATTAAGGAGATGATGTGCAGTGGATATATGGGTTCATCATCTTCTTCTACCCTGGAGGACCGAGCACCCTGAGGAACGACTCGCTTCCGTGGCACGTGCTGTTCGGGTTGTTTGTGTATATATTGGCGGTCGGAAATGCGATGCTAGGCTTCTTGGAGAAGCTCACGTTCCTTGAGAACTCGGGGCTTGCGAAGTTCAGTTCCGAGGCCTTGCTCGTCAACTTCACCGCGGTCGTGACAGTACTGTTCGGGACCTTTGTCATATTCACCGTTCTTTCTCAGCCCATTGTCGAAGACGACCATAGCTATTCCCCAATCTAGATCCTGCCGTCATCCTGAATAAGATTGCTTTATGTATAGAACATCCACGGATCATCCGCAGTGGTAGCAGATGTACTATAATCTGAACAAAGTTGTCGACTTGTCATGCTTAGTGAAATCAATGTTCTTAATTTCTGATGGTTATCTTTATATTCCCAGCGTGATTCTGATCGAATTTCACTTAATCAGGACTTAGTAACTTGGGCTCTGTTTGGAAGATTAGAAAGTTGCTAATACGGGGATTCCAATTGAAAATAACCCAAGCTTTATGGATCGGTGGAAGTTCGTATCGAGTTGTCGACAGAGCAACCAATAAATACGATCACAAGTTGGCGACTGATGCAAGTCAGTGTTGCGCGGCTGATGATACCGTTGATGAAAGTTGATCGGCTAGGACCAGTTATCGACGTACAATGACGCCACATGGTCGATGTTGTTTATCTATGGAAAGTTGGTCAATCGAGACCGGTTATCAATGTGCGATAACGTTATGTGGCCGATGATGTTATCGATGAACGGTGACAGTTGCCGGTATGTGACGGCAAGGGGTCGATTACAGCAGTGGAAGTGAAGACTGCAGAGGAATGTTAAGTAAGAATCGAATCAGAGGTTATCGCATGGATAACGTGCATTTGAACGGAATCAAGTCAAGGCCTATAATTTGAAAGATAACCGCATTCGAACAGTTATATTTTGTGCGAGTCCATAAACCTCCAATTGGAATCAGTCGCAACAGATCCGCAATCAAAAACATTTATCCAATTTTTGCGGTTCAATTTACCGATTTATTATTTTTATATGCAATTCTCTATTCTTTGAATTTCTTTCAAGTTAATTAGAGTTAGCAATCCGTATTACACACATTGTTTCCCATCTGAATAAATCACAGAACCCAAGTCATTAAAAAAAAACCAGATATCCAACCTTCGGTGAAAGGTGCTTTGTCGACGAACCATTTTCGGCGAAACACGAACTAACCGCGGAAATAACATATTTGGACAAAACTCGCGGAGGAAAACTATACGGACCGTTGGATCTCATACATTTGTTGTTTTCCTACCACCAATATCGTGTTGTGGGCTTCGAGCGCTCGCTCGAAAGGCTGATCCAAAAGGGCCCGTCGGCCCATTTTTTACTCGCACGCGAGAAGTTTTTGAAAGGAAGAGGTGGCGTCATGCTCTCTCTGGTGACGTCGGTGGACGGCCAAACTCCCATCGTCGTGCTGGTAACCTTGATTTAGAGTTTAGAGCTTGGAGACATGGAGTTACTAGTAAAGCAGGGACGGGTAGTTCATATAAGTGTAAGAAAAACCTCATTCTTTGAACTGGTTTTAAGGTAAGAGGTTCAACACCATCTAACAATGATATCATAACTCAACTTATCAATAAGTTTAGACCTAATCTTAAAGAAGGTTGTTGCTGCTCCGATGTAAGACTGACATGTGAGGGAGAGATTTTAAGTGTGAAGAAAAATGACATTTTTTGAGTTAATTTTTAGATTAAAAGAGGTTCAAGACCGTTCGACTAGTGATTGGCCAGAGATTTGCATGACGCGGCAAGAGCACGAGGGAGATAGGGTCGGGGACAAATCCGTCTTAATGCTATAGACTATACTGGAGAGAAGTGCCCTTAAGGATTTTAATTTTTTTTTAAAAAACGAGCCTCGACGAGGAGAAAGACCCAACAAAAAATTCATTGTGGGGTTGCCAGTTGGTCATTTCGTTGTCCATTTCTCCATTGAGGACGTCACGAAAGACAAAGCCCCCAGTTTACTACGGGCGATCCCTCGCCGTCCTGTCGGCCTGGCAATGGCATCAGAACGTGCAACTTTTAACCCATTCCCCCCTTCCCCACATGATCTAGGAATGTGTAATCTCATCGGATTTACACGAAAAATAGATTCGATAGTCAGTTTCTGTTCAAGTCGGTGCGGAAACAGGTTCTAACTACTCCAGTTCCTGAGTTCAAGTAAAGACTCACCTGAAAATCGGACCGATTTTGGAATTCGTTTTTAGCTACCATTAAAAAAAAAAAAAACTCTAGTCTCATTCGCCTCATCTTGTCTGTTTTTTGTGGGTTGTACTTTCTATTGCTCATATTAGAGATTGTTGCTTTTAGCGAATAGTGAATTTTATTATTCATTTTTTACTTTGAATCGTTTTATTACTATTCATATTATCTTGTTGCAGAAAAAGAAACAAAAGAAAAACAGAGTCTCGGATAGACCACGGAACTGGACCAAAAAAAAAAGATAGGTTCCAAAATAAGTTCCATGGCAAAAAGAGTAGGTTTAGGTTCCAAAAATTAGGAACCGGTTATAACAGGATAGGTTTCAGATTTTAGATTTGTAATCTATCCATTCGGTCCATGTTCACCCCTAATACGAACCCCAAGACGGAGTTGATTGAAAGAGCAAACGTTAGTCACGTCCCCAACATTTAGGGAATAAATACTAAGAAAATTTTAAACCCATTATATTGGTACCGATTAAAAAATGATGAATCTTTCAATTGGACAAACTTAATTTTAAGCATTTTTACATGGGTATCAATTCAATTCACCCGATCAATTTTGATCCAAAAACGCTAACATGGACATTGGTCGTCCTACACGGCCGACGATGACGTGAATTTTTTTTTAAAAAAAATTTCAGAAAGTTTTTTTTTTTTTAAATTGATTTCTTTATCCTGAGAGCCAGTTCAATGGGGGCTTGTTGCCGGAGATGGGGAACGGTGATTGAGAGGCAAATGTTGCCCAAGGTGGAGGGGCATCTGACAGGTCCACCGCACCATTAAAAACCAGAAATCATTTTGCAGGGGCAACGTGGTTCGACAGTTCGTCGGCCCATGAATACACGCTGGATCCCTGCTTAACAAAATCACGATTACCTTTTAGATGGACAGAGATTTATGGGTTTTTATTCTTCTTCTTTCTTTTTTTCTGGTAAGGAAAGAAAATAAACTTTAGGGAAAATTTTAAATAAAAGCTTGAAATGCTCTGATTTTCTCGAATAAGGATCCGAAGTGAACCTTATTTCAAAAAACAGCCTGACCGAATGACATTTTCATCTTTTGTCATTTTAATTATTTTCCTTTTTCCCTTTTTTCTTTTTCTATTTTCTCTTTTACTTTTTCTTTCCCCTGCCCCTCGGGCGAGGGCTACCCATGCCGCCGTCGAGAGGGGGTCGCCCTTGCTTGGGCTAGCGTCTAGTGAGGGCTTTCCTCGTCAAATGTGGCAAGGCAACCTTGCGGGTGAGGGCTTTCCCAAATCCGGTAAGGCAATCCTCACCTGATGTCGGCCTTGCCGCCCCGGGCGAGGGTTGCCTCGCCCAACGGCATAGGCGTGACGAAATATGTGGACCGTGGAATCATCGTCCATCTTTAAGCCAGTGAAGCTTAACCTCTCTCTCTCTCTCTGCCCAAGCAATAACTTCACTTCTCGCTTCCATTTCCTACACTCGCCACTCACCCCGTGAAATTTTTCGTTTTTGTTCACAACCCATGACTCACAATCAACGCCACCACCAGCGCACGAAACCTTGGAGAGAACAACTTTTCTAGAGGGAAAATGAATTCTGAGTCGAGGGTTGCCTTGCTTGGGCCGGCAAGGCCGGCATCCGTTGAGGGTGACCCCCGCTTGACGGCGGACTAGGCGGCCCTCGCCCGAGGCGAGCATTGGCTGGGGAAGGGAAAAGAAAAAGGAAAAAGAAAACAAAAAGGGAAAGAAATGAAATCAAAAAAAGAAGAAAAGGAAAAAAAATTTAAAATGGTGAAATATGAAAATACCTTTCGTCCCGGCCTTTATTTGAAACAAAGAGAGGACTTTAGGTCATTCTTTGAAACAAGATCCACTTCACACCTTTTTTGAAATTTTCTATAAAGTGTATTATCGCTTGGAGCGGGTCACGCTGTGTGTCTCTCTACCTCAACGATTCGCTCTACCTGACCCGCATAGCTTGTTTGAAGGAGCTTTTTGTACCCGGAGATGTCTTGCTCAAGTCGATCATTAGCTCCAAACTTTTTCTAATTTACTAAGCCACCCATAAGTATAAAAGATACACACATTTGCAAAAAGGGTTTTATTAGCATAAGAGTTTTTAGGCGGTCATGAGAGTTAAAAGTATGTTGTGGGCCACAAATTATTGAAAGAGCGAACTTCATTATAATTTTCTAATTAATTATTTGCATCTTCTTCTTCTTCTTTTACATCTAAAACAGCATGTTAATCTCACAGCGAGTGAATTAAGTAAAGTAATAATCATTCCGTTCCACAGATCTTCCCTCAAATACCTACTAGAGAAGCTCCTGTTTTGGGATTGAAATTAAGATAAGTAGGAAGAATGAAGGAAGAACCAGCCCCTTTAGTCGATGGATTTGCATTGATATGCGCCCGCCGTCTCCATCCAAAAAGGGATTGATCCAGAAAGGATTTGAAATGAGCCGCTCTCCCCACCCCACCAAAATACGAAAAACAAAAGAAGATTCCCATTTTCGCCAAGAAGAACCAACCAACCAACCCACCATATAAAGATTCATCATCGTCTTTCCTTTTTTCAAATTGCGCGACATATATAAAAATCCGCCATAGATTCTAAGAGATCCTCAGGCCCATCGACGCTAATAGACCATCTAGACCTCGGACACCACAGGACAACCTCTGTTAATGCTAAAATAATTGCGACCAACCAAGCTGCTCATTGAAGAATCCGAACGTGGTAGAAGTTTGTCGTTAGGAATTTTAAGACACGTAGTTTTGATGTCATTAATTCAACTGCAGCTCTTCTCAGCCTAATTTCCATTTTTGTGGAAAGTGGTCCTTAAAATTGGTTTGACTTGCTGCCAAATTTGGTAACCTCACGCAAAAGATTTCATGCTATGGTTCAAGAAAAGGCTTGCCAATCCTGAAATTGCATGTGGGTCCACCATTCTTAGCCAAATTTTCTTAAGAAATATTATATGGAAACGAGATTGATTCTTAGCACATTGATTGTATAAAGTCCTATAAAACGGCCCACGAAAGAGTTTGCACAAAACAATCCAAACTTATGTTGGCCAAAGCATGTGTGAGACAGTGAGAGATCAGGAGGAGTTACAGAACATCATCAATTGCATTTTCAATTAATCAAGCACCGCTTTCTAAAAAATTATGTTTGCGGTGTAACAGCAACTTTCTCCGATTGAAATAAGTAAGGGTTGATACCACGAAAAACTTCAAACTGGTTTACTTATAATAAATTTACCTTAAAATAATTTTTTGACCACAAAAAACCCACAACATGTACACACGTTACAAATTTACCATTCGTTAGTTTTCGTTACAATGACGGGTGTACTTTTACCTTCCGTTTGTTACGGATGTACAGTTTTGAAATTTCTTATGGTATCAACTCAATTTAACGGAAATTTACGAGGGACATATTATTAATTTTGAATTTTTTTGGCAATCAAAAAATTAGTTCGATATAAATGTGTTATAAGTCTACCAAGTTTTTTGCGATAAAAAGTATCAATTTGGAGATTTTCGTAATATTAACTCATATTGTCTTTGTTAGTGGCAATAATTTATGTGAGAACACAGCAAAATAAGATTTTCCTTCGGGGGGGCATTGAGGTAAAAACCATTTGCTCATTTGCTTACAATATGAGAAAACCAAAGACTTTAAGCTCTATCCATCCCCACCCCGGACACTGTGCCAACTCACAGAAGCTCACCATTACCTACCATCCAGCTCAGCTTTCCCTACTCTCTCTCTCTCTCTCTCTCCCTCTCCTGCTGTAATATCTCAACCCGCACCCTCTCCTCGCTTTCTGTTCGTTTCTTCCGTCACCTTCGCTCCCGAGCTCTTACTGGTGATCGCTCTCTTTCGCTCCTCCTCTTGATAATTCAGCCATGGCCGAAGAAGAACCCAAGACGGTGGAGTCCGATACCCCGTCGGAGCCTCCACCGGCTCCGGCTCCCGAGCCGGCGGAGGAGACTCCGAAGGACGTCGCGGAGGAGAAACCCGTGATTCCGCCGCTTCCGGAGGAGAAGCCCGACGAATCCAAAGCCCTCGCCATCGTCCAAAGTAAACGGAATTTTAAAGTTTCTCCGTTTCCTCTTGCTTTTCGGCTCTCGCTTTAAAGTTTGGGGTACCGTTTTCTACGGGTGACGGAAAGTTGGTTGCTTTCCGATCTTTTATGTGCTGTAGAATTAATAAAGAAGGAAGAAAATTATTGTCAGATTCAGGTGCTATCATCAGATACGATATGATTATGGAAGGCCTCTGTTGTTCTAATTTCAATCTGGTTTGAGTTTCAGTCGATTGCTTAGTTTGAACGAGAATTTTGTTAAGCTTCGTTATTAGTTCCTACATATATGAAAAGTCAAGTGGGTTTGCAATTTCTTGGTGTGATTTAATATTGGTCCTTGTGTCCATGGCAGAGCCTGCTGAGACTGCTGAAGAGAAAGGCTCCGAAGGTTCTGCTCACCGAGGTGAATTGCAGAAGAAATTTTAGAAATTTCATGATTTTATTTTGTGTTTTTTTCTCGCTTGAAGGTGTTTATGAGCGTTTAATATCACGTCGGAATGATGTCTTCATGAACTCTTCAGATAGGGAGCTGGCTAGAGTCGAAACAGAGAAGAGGATGTCTCTCATCAGAGCGTGGGAAGAAAGTGAAAAGTGCAAAGCAGAGAACAAGTAAGATCAAGTCACCGTCTGATGGGGGTTTTAGAGAAATCCAGTTTCTTTACTGATCCGAGCTTTGCCTGTTTAATTTTCAATTGAAGTTTTGGCACACAGAACAAATAGATTAACAAGAACACTGTTTGGGCAGGGCTCACAAGAAATTATCCGCGATTGGGTCATGGGAGAACAGCAAAAAAGCATCTGTGGAAGCTGAGCTGAAGAAAATTGAGGTACCACGCTATAAATTTGGCAATGTTATAACTTACTTCTGAATCTGTTCTGTCTGTATATCATCCAGTTCATTTGTTTCGGTTAGGATTCACTTGCCCAATTATCTTTTCTTCAACATCAGTCGTGGATTGAAGATGTGATATATTGTCTTAGACACACAATATAAGTTATCCAGAATGCTTCCCTTGATTTGGCTCTGCATTGGATAAGAAAAAGCCCTTTTCCACCTTGACTGACTTTGCCCTGTTTCTTTGCCAATTAGGAAAAGTTGGAGAAGCAGAAGGCAGAATATGTGGAGAAAATGAGGAACAAAATTGCTTTCCTCCACAAGTCCGCAGAGGAAAAGAGGGCGATTATAGAAGCCAAGCGAGGGGAAGATATTCTCAAGGCAGAGGAATTAGCCGCTAAGTACCGTGCAAAAGGGACCACTCCCAAGAAGCTCCTCAGTATTTTTTGAGGCTGAGGATTGTTTTGGCCTTGTTGTGTAATCATCAATACATACTGTAAATGTTATTGTTTGGGTTTCATTTGTTAGGCTATTACATATCCCGAGTGCTTCATGGTTTCAACATTTGCTGCTGATTTGCCGTTAGTCGTTGTGTTCGTAGCTGATTTTTCTTTGGGTGTACACGACAGTTCTGTCAAAACATGTGAGAAACGTTGTATAAGTACAGTTTCTGAACTTTGTGTGAACAATGGTTTGCTTAAGACGGTTTTCACGCTTTCTGTGCTGCTTTTTCTACTAATGTTAGTAACTTATCAGTGATGGTACAAAGAAGGGAGACTGGAATCTAAATAATGCAACAGATTAGAAGAAATGAGTTACGAGTATGAGTAGAATGAGATGCTAATTTTGCAGGCGGGAGAATCTCTCAAGACATGCTAGCAAAGAAGACACTAAAACGGTCGGCGTTAGATTATGTTGTGACCCCGAGTCACATGAAAAGGGCCGTGCGAGGGCAGCCACCTCTGCTGTTTCTAAGGCATGGAGAAATTTGTGTTCCGGCGAGCATGAAGTTGCATGTGTCCTCGCCACTGGTTGATATGACAACTAATGGGGAATTTAGGGGCGTCGCCTTTCATCAGTTCAGAGAGTTCACAAAGCTCTCAACCCTCCTGCATATCTCACAAATGAAGTCCGGATGGGTCGACAGTGATATAAGTTACAATTTATTTGCCTGCCAGTCTCCCAGTTCACCAGTCTACCAGTTCGAACTCCCAACTCAGGGAATGACATTAGAACCAGAACTTTCCAGGCGCCCCTTCCCGAAGGCAACGTACTTTTCATGCTTGAATTTTTCAGTTGGATGCTTAAAGCATGCCAGAGCTGCTTCCCAATGTGTTTCTACCAGAATAACTTGTGCGCTTTGCGTACTGATCATTTTCTCGGACCTGTGCTAAGCGAATCAGAACTGTACAACCTCACAATTAACAGGCAAACTGAGTTCAACAAATAAGAACCCCTGGAATCCAATTGATACGGCTGTGTCAATCTTCGAGGATCGATTAGCTGCATACACATACATGCTATTTTCCTCATATAGTTACCTTTGATTGGTTGTATACACGTTCGTCTCATCAGTAAGAAAATCTCCCTCACTTATCGGAAAAAGAGAGGATTGATTAGCTTCATAGTCAGTTAAGCCAAAGCACAGGAATTAATCTGCAAACTGCTATTCAATGATCTTGGGATAAGGAGTTATGTCATAGTTGAATGGATCTCATACCTTTACTTTGTTCTGATAAAGTTGAGGCTCTTGCCGAGATGCCTCGGAGACAGCTTCTAGTTCAAGCTTTTCGATCATATGCTCCATATGCCAATAGGCAACAAATGATAGGGTACATTAATGGCACAATCCTCCTTTTAGGCCCATTAGTGAACGGGCTTGTTAAAGTGAAACTCTTCACGCCTGCAATTGATGTTATGTTCATGTTATGGACAAGAAGATGAAACTGAACACTCTGGAGGCCACCATTTTCATTTTTCCCCCTGTTCTTGGGATTTCTGAGACCCCAACTAAACCATTCTTGGGCCTAGGAAAAGCGTCTGTACTAGAGCTGTGTGAAATCAGGCATAACAACTACAGAGGATTAGAAGTGTCAACAAGATTTTCTGGGACGACGATTTGTCAAAAAACTGCAGAAGTTAATCACATCAAACTTGAAGACACATCAGTTGTTTTTTATCCAAAAGTGAATGCGACACGAGAAACAGGATCTCTCTGGGAGCCAACATCATAAGGGAAGAATAACAACTAATTATAGTAGTTCATTTTTTCCCAGCTGATCACTTCTTCCAGTCAACAGCCTGACTTGGAAAGGGCTTTGCGTGTTTCCCAAATCCCACTTTTTTATTTAGGAAGTATAATCAGATGTTATTCTCACTCGTAGTTGCGCCCCTGGTAATTAAACAAATATTCATTGTACAACATATCATTGTCAATGCTGACGGCGCAACAAAGATCATGCCTAGAAAGACACTGCACGAGCTCGTTTCCCGAGATTTGATCCTTGAAATCGAACTGTGAGCTATATATCTCGCTGGTTGAAAATTCACTTCGATCATTCTGATATTGATGGCCGCCACCAAAAGTTCCCTCATTTGGCAGTGAAGAAGCTAAAGAATCCTGAGAGCTTGAAGGGTAATAACGATCATCTCTTGGAACTTGTGATTCAGCATGGTTTGTGACACTTTCTCCAGGAGAATTATCCAGAGCAAGCCACTCTGCAAAAATAAGCCTTGGCAATGAGCCTTGACCCTCTTCTGCAGGGTTGGAAACTTTTGGAATTTGAGAAGCCGGGCATTTTGTAAGTTCTGTTGTATCATAACTTTGGGTTTGATGAGTTGGAAAGTCTGTAGAGTTCAGAGATCGCACGCAGTCTGGATTACTCGGCATTTGAAGGTGAGATTCATCAGCTTTGATGTTAGTCTTCTTCTTAAGATAAGAATGCCAATGATTCTTTATCTCGTTATCGGTCCTTCCAGGGAGATGCTGTGCTATTTGAGACCACCTAATCAGATGAGAAAATTAGATCAGTGCCTTTGAAAACATATAAGAAACTCTCTAGCATAAACTAGCATAGCAAAAGAAACAGTTTTTAACCCTCGCTTACTTGTTGCCTAACAAGTGGTGGAGGTTCAAAATTGTCTCTTCCTCCTGTGCTGTGATCATGCCTCTCTTTAATCCTGGCCTCAGATAATTGATCCACCTTAATCTGCAGCTCTTACCATTCCTTTGCAGACCTGCACAGAAGTAATGTATAATCATCAAAAGTCAACTTGGTGAAGTTTTCTCTCATGTTGTCATAGAGTTGAACAATGAAAATAGATGGCGAATGCAACTATCTATTCACCAGCAATCTCTTTCACGTGAATGGATGGGATTCGCACTCCAAAGTCTTTTGTAATGCATTAGTCTTAACTTCAATGTAAATAACTTAAAGGCGCAAATGTCTTATCGCAACTAACTTGCCATCAAACCGAGCACTCTTCGTCTTTCCTGGCTGTTTCTGACCTTATCATTTTCTTACTATTGCAGAGTGACTTTGCCGTTACCAAAAAGTCTGCAATCATGAAATTTTGTATGACTAGGTGGAATTTATCTGCCCTTAGTCCCTATGTACAAAACCAAGGAAATACCGCTTGCACCTTGGGAACTCGTGTAGTCGTGTTTGTCCGGGTTTATTGAAGGAAACAGTAATATGAACAGAATGATGGCTTAACTATGTCCCCATTGAATCAACCTATTCCAGTTCAGAAGATATCAAATCTTGGCTTTATCTGTATGTTCCAAGCCAGACTGCAATTGCTTGTACTGGAAGTTGTCGGCCCAATAATTTGTTTCCTTAATGTCTTATGCATGCATCGATCTCGAGTAATGCTATCGCTGTGATCCAAGGGTCTGAGAACTGAGATCATGACTTAAAAACAATGGCACATTGAATGTACCAAGTATATTTCTTTTACTATCATACTATGGAACATCTGTGCATATGGCTAAAGATCGCACCTGCATTGACGGGAACCGAGCTCCAGCAACCATAGCCATGTTTCAGGATGTAATTTCTGAGCCTCTGGTCTTCATCTGGTGACCACAACCCCTTCCTGTGCTTTGCCTTTGGTTTTGCCACTGACTGGCATCCCATAATGCCAAATGTAACTGTAAAACAGATGGAATGATGAGGTCAAAATCAAAACCTCAGTAATGTCAAAGAGCTAAGAGCAAAAAGAGGAGAGAAGAGGAGAGGTTGAGGACAAGAGGGCAGTGCAAAGGCTCTGGTATTTAAAAGACATGGTTTTCTTCTCTCCTCCCCTTTGTTTAAAAATGAAAACAAAGTACAAGCTTGTCTTTATTTGGGGGGGATTGAAAAGGTAGGTATAACTGAAACATATTCAAGTTAAAGAGCCAAAAGAAAAATGTGCCTTTATTAAATAAAAACTCCAAATTCATTCGTAGAAGTCTTCTTCTCATGTTCTGCCTTCATCACTTACCACCAGTGATCAATTCCCATTTGATTTTTAACTGAACTCAGCTACTTCTCTAACTCTATGTGGTAAAAATTCAAGTAAAAACCATGGCTTCTCCTGAGGAAATTTGGGAGCAGAGGATGAATGCTACAGCTCATGCAATCTCGGCTAAAAAATCAGCGAACCGGCATGTCCTCTCAATAGTGCAGCGATGCAAACTCGTTCTTCTTTTGTGTCGGCGGTGGCGGTCTTTTACACGACATAAACATGGTGTACATCAATGTTGGAGTCAAAATGAACTGCCTGCCTCTGAGAGTTGCTGCCATTTATTCTAAAATAAATTACAACCATGCTGTCCATCTCCGATCGCCGCACCCGCCAATGGTACTGAAGCTTCTGGTTCTAAGACATTAAAATTACAGAAGAAATGCTCCATAGGACAGCGAAGAAGCTGCAGAGACTTTTAAAGTTGAAGGGCATGGGCACACTGTCCCTTACGAAACTTCAGGTGGCGTGGTTTCCTCGGATTCCATCGAAACTGAAGTTGTCAGGTGTTCATTGTCCATTGGCTATCTCACTGATGTTGCAACAACCCTTGCCGACAAGCCAATATGACTTTTGTTCGCTGAGAATTATTCTTTCGCCCCTGTTTCTTGTGTGTGTTTTTCTTGGCCAAGGGGGAAAAATTGGTTGCATCGTCAGCTTTCAAGAAGGCCTGACTAAGAGAGAGTTCCTCCAATGGTCAGGAACTGACTTTTCCATCAGGATCGTCCAATCAAATTCTGATGGAATTCCCAAAAATTAAAGCAACGAGGGAATTAAACGTGCCCCGTGAATTGACTTAAAAAAAAAATTCAGAAGATTCTCTTTTTATTCAATGGGGTGCTGGGAATTCTGGCCTGGGGATCTCATCCAATCATTCCTCAATCATACTTAAGTGCACGCTAACCTCAAAAATTGATTTGATGTTGAGAAAATTGGAGTTAGAATGGCTGGTTATCAAAGTGTGGACTTCAATCCCCTTTAAGCATATTAGTTATAATTTATAAAACTGATGCAGTTCAATATTGAGGTATGTTCACTATAAGTCCTAAAATGTATTACGAAAGTGCAATTGGATTCTAAAACCTACAGAAAGTGCAATCGAATTCTAAAACTTATCAAATTAGTGCAATCGAGTACTTCCGTTAAGCCCGTCCAATTTGGTTAATGAAAAATGCTGAAGTAGCTTTTTTTTTAAAATATTTTTTCTCTCCTAGGTGGCGATGAAAAGCTAAAAAAAAGGTCTTTTTGGTCCGCATATGATTTTCAATTTAATTTAATTTAATTTAATTTAAAAAAAATAAACTAAAAAAAAAGAACAAAAGAGAACAAGCAGAGAGGGCTTTGCAACACTTGCCGTTGCCGCCGCCCCACCACCGCTAGGAAGGGCTAGTGATGGTGGGGAAGTGGTCGGCAAGGGTCGTTGGGCCTCATCTAGATCGAGCAAGGGTCGTCGACTATCGCCGGGGCCTAGTGACTCCCGCCAACCACTTCCCCACTATAGTGAACCCTTCTTGGCGATGGTGGGGCAACGGGGACGAGGGCCGCACGCCCTCGCTGTTGGTTCTCTATTTTTTATTTATAATTTTACTTTATTTTTAAAAATTAATTTAAATAAACATAAAATTAAAAATCAAGTTTGGATCAAAACGACGTCGTTTTAGTCATTTCATCATCACATAAGATAGAGAAAATATTAAAAAAATTCCTGTCAGCATTTTTGGTTAATCAAATTGGACGGAAGTAATGAAATGACTCAATTGCATCAATTTAACAAATTTTAGCATTCGATTACACTTTTTGCAAGTTGTGAGACTCAATTACACTTTCGAGATAAGTTTTAGGACTTGTAATGAAGATATCCTTTGAATATTTGAAAAGTGATGGTTGATGACTTGATGGATGGGTGTAGTGTAGATTTATTAGTGAAAATGTTCGAATATCCTTGGCTATAATTGTAATAAAAACTAATCAGGCAAGCTGGTAAAGGTATCCTAAGTCAACTATGCTACACATGCCGTTGCCCAAAAAGTTGAGGCGAATCACTGATTTGGCCGCAACATGATAAAAATACCCATCTCGTGCTTTATTTGAATACCCAATATATGCTATTAAATCTGAACTGTATGTATGTATGTATGTATGTATGTACGTACGTACGCAACACATATTTGCTTAAGAAGGGGTTGATGTCATGATCGATTATGTTGAGCGGTTTTCTTATTCGGCATACACCTCATGGAATATCTCTTTTCCCTCATAAAATATGTATATTGCCAAAACCTGTGTCTAAAGTCATATAAAATTTAAAATCTTGAATCCCATCATGATACGTAGTTTAAAGACCTCTGCCTAGGAAGCTTGAACACAAAAATCATCAAATTTTCAGCCTGACATTTTCTGATGCGCTCGAATTGGTATAAAGAGAAGTGTGCACATCAATCAAAGGAGTGACATGATAAGAATGGAAATGAATTTTAGATATCGTATTGTTTTTATGTCAAATAATTTGTTAATGAATGTAAGTTGACTCGACAACATGGGCAATTTTGAAACTAAGGATATCTTTTGTGTGTTGTTGGTAGGTCACAACATCAAACAATGATGAGCAAGTTTGAGGCTAATGACGTCTCTTCTTTTGTGTTTTGGGTAGGTTACAATATCCAGAAAATGACTTTGCAAAAATCTTGGTGGTAGGACATTTCTTTCAAAGAACATATATATTCTCAACTAGTGAAAATCCAAACTACAATTTATATGTCATAGAAATTAAAATCAAACTACCCTTGTAGCAATTGAAGGTGTTGAAATAATTAATTCTAGGGTTGACTTTTTACTTTTGTTGGGGAATGATTTTCTCTTAATCCATCACGGTAGAAATTACTAAAAAAGTCATAAATCTATTATAATTATGCTAATTCAGTGTTTTTTTTTTTTTTTGCCAATTGAGTCTTAAAATTTTACAATTGTGAAAATTCAGTCCATTTGGCCAACCAACACCGATGTGATAATTTTTCAATAATATTTTGATAGCTTTTGAATTTTTGAATTATTTTTTAATAACGTTTTTCAGCCTTTTTTTTAGGGTTTGGACGGATAGTCCTGCCACCCACCGGCCGAGGTCGGCGAGAGTGGGGAGCCCTCACCTAGCTGCGAGCCCTCACCATGGCCGGGCAAGGGTCGGGAGCCCTTGCCTACCCTCGGCCGGTGGCCGACAGGGTTGCCAAAGCAAAGCCTAAAAATAAAAATAAAAAAGTTTAAAAAATATAGAAAAAATTTATTAAAAAATAAAAAATTATTACAAAAAATTACCATGTCGGGGTTGGCGGGGCCAAGTCACTGCCGGCTAGCTAAATGAATTGAATTGACACAATTGCAAAAGGTTTAGATCTCAATTGAAAAAAAAAAGTTTAGAATTGAATTGGTACAATTGCAATAATAGGCTTATGACTTTTTTTGGTAATTTTCCCCATCATAGGTTTGGACTGAATCTAACAAGAAAACATTGGTAAACTCAATGCGTTTTTTTTCACGAAATATGTGTCATTTAAGGATAAGATATTGCCTGGAATTACTTCATATGATATAACTTTTGCATTGCGCATACATCTTCTTCTCGACAATATTACAAAGTGATGCAAGATGTAAATGAATGTTGTAGTGCCGAAATAAAATTTGTTCATGATTTAATGCTTCAGCAGATTTTCTTCAGCCCGACTTAAATAAAGATGTATGTAGTTTAAGTGGTGATTAATATATTTACATTTACAAAGAAAAAAATATCATGTCAAGAGGTCATCTTTTACGGTTTCATATCAGAAACCACTTGTGGCAAAGAGAAAATAAGAAACGATTATTCACAAGTTGAAGAAAACAAGAAAAAAAAATAGAGCTGAGACATTTTCAAGAAAATTGCCTAAAAAGTCCTCAACCTATTGCAATTACGTCGATTTAGTCCTAAACTTTTTTTTTCCGATTCAATCCTAAATTTTTTACAATTATGCCAATTTTTTCCATCCAGCTAATTTTGGTCGGTTGGCGCTGATGCGGACGCCACTCGGCGTTATAATATTTTTATCTTTTTTTTTTTCGTTTTTTTGGGCTTGGCCTAAGGAGGAAGAAGAAGAGGGAAGAAAAATAGTTAAAAAATGTAAAAAAGTTATTAAAATATTATGTCTCCGGATGATCGATGCCAGCCAGCGTCCATGTTAGTGCCGGCCGGCCAAAATTGATCGGATGGACTGAATCGACATACTTGCAAAATGTTTAGAATTGAATTGGCACAATTACAAAAAGTTTAGAGCTGAATTGACATAATTGCAATAAATTTATAACTTTTTTGGTAATTTTCTTTCTCTAGCCCAACATGGTCGGTTGAGCCTTCAACCAATTACTTCAAATACTTTCTTTTTTTTTGGTCTAGTACTTCAAATACTTAAACGGCTAGAGAATAATGTAATCTATATCTGCTTATAATTTAACATGGATATACTATATAGTTAATGCAATAAGCAAAAAAAAAGAACAAAAAAATCAAACTACGGTCATGGAAATAATGGAATATGAAACGGTTGCCCGGAAAACAAAATGTCGGACCTTGCATCCTATTCTCGTACCAAAGTTTGAATGCGCAAATAAATATTAGAATGTGGCAACTTAGGTTTGCAAATTAACCAAAACCTGTACTTGTATATTGGCCTTGATAAGGACCAAAATTATTTTACGCCTCCCACGCGTTTGACTCAAATACAATAGAATTTTGGAAGCCACGAGATTGAAAAGAGAGAGGAAAATCAAATTATCAAACATGATAAACTTCACCCTCCTCAAGATCTGGTACGTTGGCTGATGCTGAGAGTAGTTAAACACTTGCTAATCTTCGGGCTTCACCCCCTTCACTAGTTGCCCGTCTTTAATACTTAACTAATAGTTGTACTCACCAACCAAAGATGATGGTCCGTCCTTAATCCGGTAGAGAACAACAAAGTAATCGACTTTTCAAGTCGTTATGCATCAGCTGGCACGTATAAACAAATCCGGCGTGCTCCCTCTCGGGTGCACATTGTATGCGTCAAGCGATGCTGACTCCAGCAAGCGTGAACCCATTAGGGTTTCGACTTCATGATCAGCCGTTTAAATTTCACTAAACAAGAACAGACATTAATGCTGACAAGGGCTGTTCTCCATAGTTTGTGTACTTGCCACGCCGCCTGCTCCGTTGGGGCGGTTCTTGTTGTTCGGAGACCATTTGATGCCGTTTCGCTTGCCACTTTGTATATTGATTTTTTCAGCAGAAGTCAATGACTGGGGCAACTGTCCCTCAACATTACACATCGGAACAAAACAAAACTGGAGTCACCAAATACGACATGGCGTTCGAGTCATCACCAGAATCCACTGTCATCAATCCAGAAGCGCTTTGGTCACCCGATATGGTCGGGAGTTATGTGGCAATTTCATGCCTTCTGTATTGAATGAATGATGCAATGAATGAGTACGCTTGGCCATTGATTCTACTTTCGCGCTACGACACGAGTTTTTATTAACTAAAAACAGGTGAGATGATGACTCTTAGCTCCTACAGCTGTCGCCAATATTGATGCGATAGTATAAATTTTCTGCTCAATGGTGACTAAACGGACAATTGAGAAAAGACTATTAAAGAGGAACAATCTAGTCAATGAGGTGGTAATAAGACTAGGAGGCAATTGCGTAACCAAGCGACGCTGGAGGAGTGAGGAACCTTTGATTGGTCCAAAAGGGACAGCGGAAGCTTCGCTGGTCAATTAGGTTGAACTTAAATCCAGAATCGTTATCATACTCTTGCCAAAAAAAGACAGTCCCGTTCTTAGCTCTGATTCTGTGGTGGGCTACGAATTAGAACATTGGTATCATGTGCCAAAAACGGGTTTAGTACATCCACCGTTGCCATAATGTTTTCGATTCTCGTTCGCTTTCGTGAAGAACACCAAATGAGCGCCATGCTCCCAGCGAATCTACCAAAGTGTAATCATCAAGTAGAAGATCGTGTACAAGCAAGAATTTCACTTGTAGAAGGTCAAACACATCAACAGTTTAAGTCTTCTTTATCAAACTGTATAAATCTCATTTTTGGAATATCATCTCGTAACTAGTTTGGAATAGCGACATTCAATAGAACTTCGAGTCTATGGACTAGTTATCTTCTCTCTACGTTTTTTTGGCCACTATAGCCATCAGCCCCGAGATGAGATTCGACCCGGCCTCGTGCATCTGGAATGCCACAGGCATGTGCAGCGCGATTTTCAGCACGCCCATGGGCAGCTTTGACTGTCCTGCTATAACCGTGGTAAATGATCATAGAGATCAAGGCAACATATGGTAACACCTTTTCACAAATGTTCTGATTCAAGCAATTCATTTAACCTCAAACGAGGTTTCACATAAAACTGACCAGGCAAAACCTTAACAAACACAAAATTCACCGCTTTGCTTCAGCCGAGTGATTTTCAATCTCCTAGCCCTGCATAGTGTCGTGCACCAGGACATGCCAAACCAGAATCACTATCATGCTAAAGATACCATCCTCATCCTGACCTCGATGACATTGGAGAACCAAAACATAGATAGTTGACAAGACAACAACATACTGAGTTACCAGGAGATCTCATTTCAAATCCCATCCGGTAGAATACACTACTTATCCTATGCTTGTTGCTTTAAAAGGGCAAGGCAGAAGGCAGTCAAAGATATACCCTCAAAAGGGAAAAAGCCTAAATCCCAAAAATTTTCCTAAATCCTGTCCCGCATGGCCAAAGCACCTAAACCTCAGTCCATGTGATTGTTCAAAAGCCAGTCAAACAAATAACTCTAGGAGGATTGGATGTTTGAGCGAGACATCCTGTTCACAAGAAAAATAATTTTCTGAAGAAAATAAAAGACAGAATTAAGAGAAGCTATGAAATGCTGCCCAACTAGCATACGAAACACCATTAAGTCGTCAAAAGATCATTGTGCTGAAGTTATCGTACTTGTTAAATCAGCATAATGCGTCTGTAAAATTTAGCAAGAACGACACAATTATATCCTAGACATTCTATGGCAACATCCAAAAAGTCTTGATAGCTCAGCATAAGAGTGAAATGGACACCGTTTAGATTATGCCCCAAGAAACATCAAGCAAAATGGAAGATTAAAATTGGACAACAGTTCAACACCTACAGGAAGTTTAGGAATGAGTTCCAACATACAACCTATGATGGCATTAGGTCGCCTTGCAGTTACCGGCATAAATAGAGCATCCCATACTTTTTCTCTGATAAGTCAGTGCTGTCTGAATGAGCTAAAAATGACTGATACGTCGACTCCTACAAGCGAAATGCCGCTGATTGCACAAATCACTGAGTTATCATCTTGAAGTGAAATCTAGAAAGCTGCTGCGGGATGGTTGATATGACGGGCCCATATCTCTGCAACCAAAACGTAGGGAAGGGTAGATGGAGTTAGGATCAGATGAAAAGAGGACGACATAGGTTTGAGCACACAACATAAACAGAGAGAGAACAGTCAATCCAGCTAGACTGGACATAAGATGGTGCATGCATCTGAGAGAGGGATTTAAATGCCAGTATCTGAAAGAACTGTGGAACAGCAGCTGTTGACGAACTTAGTTATTTAAGAAGTTTATTATTAGGCTACTAGTTAAGGCAGGCATGAGGACTTAAAGGAAACGGAGTGTAATCACAATGAAGCCATAAACCCAAGCCGCATTCTAGTGGCCCGTAAATCTCAAAAAAGCAAACCAACCCCAATCATGCTACACAAAAGGAACCTCGCAATTCTCGTAAGTCATACCTGGACATTGTCGTAGAGTTCAAACAATGGAACTGCAAGAAGTTTCAAGTTTTTGGGCACAGCAAAGTATTCCCTTTCAGACAAATGAACCAGGAAAAGCTTTTTACATTCCTGTAGCAACAGAGAAGAGAAACAGAAAAAGAACCAATGAGGTAAGTACAACACAAGAGACTAAGCAACAATGAAAGATTTGCCACAACAAAGCGATTCCACCTTTGGTTTTGTTATGTGCGGCGGGCAATACGGGTACATAATGGTTTCAAAGTTTGGTCTCCACCAGATAGCTACACACTCTCCTATCTGGGCAACAAAAAGAAAGAAAGCAAAATGGCATCAAAAAATGATTCTACGTCGACGAAAACCAGATAGCCCCCGAACATCACATTTTTTAAAATATAGTTGAAAGCAGAGTTTCCTTATCTGGAGGGACAATTTAGCAATATCCAACTCTATCCGAGAGACATGAGAAAGTGAATCGAAGATTCACTGTAGATACAGTAGATGGACTAAAAGCCTAAAGAAAATTAGAGAAATCTGACAGATTTCCGTTAATCTTTTTCATCCAATAGGTTGTAGATCCTGTGAGTCCAAATCAACATGCTTTAATAAGAAGTATTTTAATATCAAATCTCATTGATATCATCTGGTTAACGAAATTTTCAAAAAAAGGAAGAGATCTCAAAGATCTCGTCCCTAAAGTACTTGCTTGCCCAAAAGCCTCGTTATTCCATGATAGAGGTGTAAATCCAAATGTTAAGAGGAAAATTTGATGCATGCACTCCCACTCCGTTAAAAAGGTGGAGGCACAAGACAGCTTTATACATAACCCTGCATGGGCTTAGAGAGGTTTTTTATGTCTTGAAATTGATATGCAATCAACCTCTGGAGAAGGTGATCAGGTCTGTGATTTACAAAATTTTCAGTCACCTTTGAGAAATGTTGAGAAATAGCATAGCTGTGGGCCAGTGCGCATACGGTTGTCATGAAAGACCAAAGGCATGCATGCATAGCCTATCACATATATGCGCATTAGTGAACCAAAATACATAAACAAAGCCTTCCAAAGGCCTCCCAAGGCCTCGTATTTCTGGTGAAGACATTCCAACACCAACATATTAAGCAACAATGATCTCACTCCTCCCTCCTCCTTCTCTCATGACAGTCGTTGAACTAACACCCAATTCGTGATTCACATGAAGTTGACAAAGATTTTCCTCGTTATCTAACATACAACACAAGGTGGTACCTGCCAGTCTGGCACAAGAGCTGGAGAATTAGCACCAAGCTTGCTCGTTAACTTCCTTTTCAGTCCCTCAATTTCTGTCAAATAACAGTGTAAAAGATATTGCCCCATTGAGGATAGATATAATGTCAATATACAAAACAACATTCAAGCTTAGCTTAAAAAAAAATAAGGACATGCATGGTTATACCATTCTCCCCCGGTTTCAGACGCCCTCCAGGAAGTTTACAGAATGTATTCCCAATTTGGAGCAGAAGAATGTGCGGGTGATTATGCTCCTGTACCTGCAAGGTCAAACTTGTCTTGATACACAAGAAGAAAGAGGAAAAGGACAAGTTCATTGTCCAAGCATGTGAGTTAAAGAATAAACATCAGCTAGAAGACAAGTAAAAAGCATTATGACAAAGTTGGAAAGCTTAATATCAACACTTCAATCACTAAATAGGATGTGACAAACCAAAGCATCACAACTGAATTCTCGAGTAGGCATACAAGGCCAAACAGATGATAGAGTAGGCATAAGAAAATGCATATTTCAGAACATATAATATAAGAAACAATCAGCTTGTTGCAGGTGGGATCCTGAAGACTAATTTATGATGAATATGGCACTATTTGCAGTGAGAAATGCCACAACTTTTTTTTTTTTTTGTGGGGGAGAGAGAGAGCAATAAGATATTTAGAGGCTACTTCTTTTGGCTCTGGAATATCAATCACATTACTTTATCCAACAAAATATTCTCACCAATTACAACATCAGCAGATGCTTTTATTCAAACCAATTTATTATCGACTAAACAAGAGATTCCAGCTCACTAGTCACCCATCATTGCTATTCAATAGATAGTAACAGAACTCAAATCCTTGTACATATTATTCATGCCCATCTAACAAAACCTAAATTCTAAGACCTGTCAAATACACGACAGAAACATTCGTTTATACTGCATACCCACAAGACAAAATGGATAGGAGACAAAGGGAAACTCAATTTGACAATACTTAAGAGGTTCTGTACAAGTGACACAAGAATCTCACATTCACCCTATAAACAAGATACAGTTTCTAAACCACGTGTGCAATGTCAGCATTGAAATGAATCTAGACTATTTGGCTAGATCTTAGTGCTCTCAGACTGTAGAATGACCGCATTTGCACATAGAAGGGAAATTGGCAGGAAAAGAAAACACGATATTCTCCAATCAGCCAAAAATTGCAAGAGTCTTTCTCAGCAGATAGCGTCAACAACATAAAGTAAAACACTAAACACAGGGCAGTACTAAGTAAACATTGTGAAAAATCACATATTGAATAGCATCTTCAGCTAGTGTGACTGACGTAGAATGGAACACAGCCTCACGAAAGGAGGTAAACAAGAAACAATTGAGGAACAATTGTTCATTCACGACTTGAAGTATTCTAGTCCCAAAAAATATGCAGAAGTAGGAAGTAAAGCTCACATACCAGCAAAATTGCTTCTACGCTCGTTCTCATTCCCTCCTTCATATAACTGCGATTCATATTCAGGCAATGGTCCAATCATTGTGATTCTCAAGGGAACTCAATTGTAAGCATACAACGATGACACCCAATCAGCTCTAACCACAAATTATCCCCGTATCTAACTCGAAAGCTCAGAATTGATAAGAGAATTCAGCCGAACAAATCACAATATATTGCATGCACTTACTCTTTCGTGCTTGGTTAAGCTCCTCAACAAAACCACGTTAAGCTCAACAAAACCTCGTTAACCAAATTGAAAAAAGGTATAAAAGAACTGGTAGACGCAAAGTGAAAAAATGAAGCAAATGAAGCCTCGCACCACGGGTAGGCTCAAAAAACACAGAAAGGAAAAAACTTTAGGGTTTACAATGCTCAGTCATCACTGAAAACGGCGAATTCAACGGAACCGGATCTTTGATCGCACTCAATTATTACCACCCACACCAAGCAGAGCAGGCCGAAAGGAAGAATAAGCGCACAAGCAAACTCAATTACCTTCATTTTCATTCGTCCACTCAACGGAAAAGCTACCGGAGGGTTTATCTAGGGTTTTGAAAAGTGTCGAGGAGTCACAAAAATTAATAGGAGAACAGAAAGGTACACACTTGACTTTCATGCGAGCGAGGCGATCGGCGACAGAGGTGTCTTTCTCCATCTTGGGCTCTTTGGTCCCGAATGTGTAACTCGACAACGGGTAGATGTTCGCCGCCGCGGCCGATGACGCCACCATTTCCGATCTCTTTCTGACTCAGGCTGCTCCGTCTTTCGGCTGTGAGAGAGAGAGAGAGAGAGAGTTCCGATTCCGGTTCGAGCAAAAGCGAAAAACAGAGAATCTGAGAGTGAGAAATTAAAGCCGGTCGGGAGTCATGAACCGGATTCTCCCTTCCAATCCGAAGCAAGACACCGCACGTGTAACAGAACTCCCTCTTACAAACCTAAAATCTAACGTGATTTCTCAAAATACACAAAACGAATTAAGGTAAAAAGCGCAAATAGCCCCTTACTGCGATCTTAAACTTTAAATTTATTCAATATAATATTTAAATTTTAGCTTAATATGTAATTTTATTCTTAAAATATGTTGGATGTGATTTACGAATTTTTAGTACATATTTAATTTAGTTCATAAAATTTATGAAAATGTATTTTCATATTTAAAGATTACTTGTGTTGTTATGCCAATCAATTAATATTAAACTCGTAGATTATTTGTAAAGTTTAACATGCCAAGTACAATATTTCTGGGGCAACTTGCAGTAAACGAGTCTAATGACTCGCGCCATCGGACCGCCTCACGGGTCC
Source organism: Rhodamnia argentea (assembly GCF_020921035.1). Lineage (NCBI taxonomy): Eukaryota > Viridiplantae > Streptophyta > Magnoliopsida > Myrtales > Myrtaceae > Rhodamnia > Rhodamnia argentea. The sequence continues at coordinate 11,198,449 of NC_063159.1, read as the reverse complement.
CGTCTCGAATCTTTTAAGATGGTCGATGAAGAGCAGTTGGATCTGGCTCACGACTGTGTCAGACTCGGACCAAGCAGGTCGATCCCAACTCGTTCTGAGCTGGACCATGAAAGCACAGGGCTCTTATCGTAACTTCAACCGCCGCCCCCCTCTCTCCATCTCTCTCAATTCATACATGGATGCTAGCTTTGAAGAGACCAACGAAACGACATTCTTGAACACTTGTCCCCTCCACAGGTTCGACTAGGATTCGGGCAGATCAGAAAGTTCCACCTTCGAACCCACGAAGCGCGTGTTCCATTTCCTCGTAGAGGTCCGTCTTTTCTTGTATTTTCCCCTCTTACTCTTCGGAATTCATGTGTGGGAATGAGATGATTTTGTCCGTGTTTCTTTTATCAAAAACACTGGATCAAGGTGGATTTCGTGTGAGGAATGGGGAGGAAGTGGGATTGTTGATCGGTTCGAACTCGACGCAATTAGGGAAATCTTGAGTCGTTGAAAGCTCGATCATTTCCCTGCTGAACATAGGCTATTTTGGTTCGTGGGTTAGATTCATCTCCCTGTGTCTGGGAGTGAAACCCGAAATCGCGTTTTGTTTTTGGAGCTTGCTGGTTCGATTGAATATGACTGGTGGAGAGATTACGTCGAGAGGGGCACTCCCTCGTAACCAATCATCTCGGCATGATTACGAATTCTTAGTTCTTATTTACCTTCGACTTTGTCTCTGCTTTGCTGCCAGATTAAGATAAAGTAGCCGTCTTTACTGGCTAATTTTATCTATGCCAACTACTTGGTTGTGGATTTTGTTGGTCTTTGTTCTTCTGCTGGAATCCGGTCTACTGTCTCCTTGAGTTTGCAATTATTTGCCTGAGCATAGATGGACAATACAATGAAAGAAAATGAGAAAGAAGGCTTGAAACGTCCAATATGTTGGATCTTGTAATCCTTCATTTAATCTCAGCCAACTCCTCCAGTTTAACTTCTCATAGATGGACATACGTTACAAGTTTCCTATCTTTTGTCCTTTTCCTCACAATCATTTGTATCTCTTCTTATGGATTCCAAATGTCCTTCCTCTTCTGTTCTATTGATGGCATTCCTGTTGTATTTGCTGCTGAGAGTCTTTGTCCGTATTAGCGAGGATATATTGTCAATGCTTGATTCATAGGGAACATTTTAAACACTCGAGATTAGTGGAAAGGTGTAGGGGGTGAAACCTAGAAGTTCTTAGATAGAATTTATTGGGATAGCGCACTTTGAGTCTTCCACTTCAACTTGGCTCGAACCTGACTAAACGAGAGAAAGAACATCATTGAGTGTCGTTTAAAGGAAATATCATTACTGCTCGTACTGTTAGGGTCTAAGGAGACAGCAATCCATCTCTTTGGTCATTGATAGGATTTTAGAATTAAATGTCCTGAAACCAGAGATGGTGTCATGGAGGTATAAGTCGGATGATGTTCCTTTTTATTGTACTTTTTTTTTTAAAACAAATATCAGCTATCAGCTAAGGTGGTTAGTTTTTACTTTTTCTTGTCTCATTCTTTTAAGAAGGGTTCATGAAAATAAATGAGATGGTTCTGGACGCAGCATTACTAGTTGTCAACATTGGTGTGAAAATTTGAAAAGATCAGAACTTTGCGGACGATTTGAATTTGAACTTAGTCAGCAAGCAAATTGCTGGTATTGGTATTGAGGTTTAATGGACAGATTGCATCATTTACTTATAAGGGAAAAAAGACAAGCACATTGGACTGACGCATTTACTATGTTTGCCCACGAATGATGTTTCTTCGTTATACACAGGTTGTGCGAAGGTCAACTTACCAGGGCCCCTTTTGTTTTTACAGGCAAGCAGCATGATTTACTAAATTACGAGAAGATCATTGGAAAGTCAATAAAATGGACGAAAGTGGAGCTACCACGAGGAAATGGGAGGACTTGGACACTGATATACTGGTGACGATATTCCAGATGTTTGATATCTTTGAGTTGACATCAGGGATAGCCCATGTTTGTAGTGCATGGCGTATGGCTTGCTGTGACCCTCTACTCTGGAAAACTCTCGACTTATCTGCTTTAGAGTCAAATTTCATCAGAATTCCTCTTGAGCCATATGTTTATGTCCACGGTCGGTCGGATAAAACCGTGACCCAGGTGTTGAAGATCGCGTTGAATCTCAGCCGGGGAAGCATACAAACGTTAATTTTCCATGTCAATCTATATTTGAGTGATGAACAGCTGACTTACACTGCTGAAAGGTACCAGCCAAAAACTTAGTTTTCACACTCCCCCTCTTATGTTGGGAATTGCGCTCCTCCTTGCAATTATATGCTACTTTCGTTTCTCTGAGCTCTTACTATGATCTGCATTGCTACTTTGACATTAGATATAGACTTGTCCAGACATACCTCAACCTTTCTTGTTAATTGCATAGTTGTTTGGGAGAAAGTTTCCAAACTTTTTTGTCTGACAAAGGAAGTAATTGAACTCTGCCCCCATGGTAAACTCTTCTCTTTGGAGCAATTGATTAGTTGTCTGCTGGATGTGCTGTGTGGATGAGGACAACTTGTAAATGCATTTAAAAGTTGTGATTCAGGAACCTCTGTCTCCTGTTTTGCCTAAACAAACAGCACTTCCAGTGAGGTACTAAGTTGCTAAAGGTACTTTTCTTCATCGTTAGTGGGACATGTGTTTGAAACCCCACCCTCATCAAGATCCAACGACTTCTGTCTCCTGCAGCCCCTTCTTAGAAGTAGTTTTTGATAAACAAACAGAGAAGTACTTGTTATCTCTGTGAAATGATCGGCTTTCAAATGACTGCAGGTGCCCGCTAGTCAAACGCATTGTAATGCCAGCTTGGAACCGAATAAAGAAAACAGGAATATGCAAAGCTATCAGCATGTGGCCTCACCTTGAATCTATGACGATGCCCAGCATAGCGAATCCTCCTTACCTTCTGGAGGAAATATCAAAGAATTGCAAGAACTTCAGCAAACTTAAGATCATGGGCCCTTTTGATATGCTCTTTGCTTCGTCCCTTGTTTCATACATTCCAAAATTGAAGGTCTTGAGTCTTCGGTGCTCAGTGATATTCAAGGATGCTCTCATCACGATTTTGGAGAAACTACAGGATTTAGAAGTGCTAAACATATCGCATTGCATCCTTATTGAAGCCGGCCCACCTCCTTTGTGGAAAAGAGTGGTTAAGGAGATTGATCCGTTCATCGTGGACAAGGCAAGTCGACTACGCGAGTTCTTAGTGTGCATGAACGACTCCTGCGTTATGTGCCAGCGTGCCAGAAGTGATGAGGGGCTGATGAGGTGGTACAAATACGAAGAAGGCTTGTGGAAGTCAGATGAAGCGAGGTCTCTGGCCCTTTGATCAGTATATTGACAGTTCAGTGGCTAGGATTCGTAACCTGTATAGCATCTTACTTTAGTTTCAGAATTCTCTCGCATGCTAGAAATAAAACAAGGATCATATTGATGGATGTAAATAAAAGCTGTCTTTGTCTCAGTTGTAGACTCTTATGAGACAGGTTCATCTATGGAGTGGTTTTGGGTGGTCCTTGGGTAGAAGTGGTAGGCTGAACTGCACCCAGGCCTTTGTGATTTTTGTAATTGTGCTGTAGATAATCATCCAATTTCATTGCCCCCGGGCAATCTATCAATGTTTCTCTAGATTCTTACAGCTTTTCTTCATGAGTTCTTCCTTTAATTTCCGTCTGTTCTGCTTATCTTTTTTTTAGCATCTTTTGTTGATGAGGGAAATGACCGGTTTCTATTTCAGCCGGAGATCTCTATGAAAGAGAATCAGGGAGATTCAGTGTTCTTCCTTAGTTTCTAGGGTAGGATCTCTGAATACCGTTCATTCCTTTTTCGGTTGGCTCTCATGGTCATCAGAACTCGCGGCCTAGTTAGCAAGTGAGAGGTCGTGAGTTTGAATCGTGTTATGACTAGCTATCAACTAACTGTTTCATGCCATGTCCTCCTATATCAGTTGGCAGTGCGGTGACATCACCAGCAGTGAACTAGGGCCCTCAATCGGTAACACAGCCGCTACGGGTCAGAACATTTTTTTTTCTTTTGAAGTGTCATAAGCATTCGACAAGAAACATCGCCTAAACCGCCTCTACTTTGGGAACGGAGCTCAATCACCAAAATAGAGCCAAATCCCCAAACATGAGCATGCAAAGTACTGGACAAGCATATGCCAGCAAATTGACGCCGTTATCACAAAGCAATCCAACATCGAAATGAAGGCAACCCGACAGAGCACAGTGCGGGGTTTATACATGAAGCAGGAAAGTGTGATTCAATCCCATATAGGATGACATACGAGGGATCTCAACCCATTCTATGGGGACGCCCACGGTACTTCTGCCAAATACAGGGACCCCATAGAGTGGTGTCCCTTGTCTCTACATGCTACGCCATCAATCGATCCAGAGTCCGAGTCAGGTTTTGCTTTTAATCAGAACCGCATTAGAAGCAATGACTATTGAAGCAAATAGTTCGAGGCAGTAACAGATACAATGTTTCGATTCTAGATATACATATCAAAAAATCCAATTTGGCTCCTCCTATAATCTCAATTCATTTGTATGAGTAGAGGTGCTTCCTTCTTTGAACCTGTATGGCGCAGACTTCTGACTTCCACGCTGTCAAAAAAGATTCATCGCCCATGGAGCGGATTAGAAATGTCTTGATCACGTCCATCCAAGTCAAACCTATAGATTATTTACAGCCATTACAACTGCAACCTGATATAATCTTAGGCAGAAGCAGGACCTGTCACCCCGGCACGCACTCTCAACATCTCAGTTCTCTTGCTTCTCTCCATGACTTCCACTAGCCATTCTACACTTTCTTTAATTCCCAACCTGCAAAGAATGAGCATAACACTATTGAACACTCGACTTGCCTCCCCAAGTTTATGTTTACAGAGATGTGAATTACTGGCTGTTGTCTTGCTTCTTAGAACAAAACCCAAATGATACAAAATAAGTTGAACACCTACGGACTTCTCCTTACTACTTACCCATCATATGCTGAGACAGCTTCGAACATGTAAACCCTCTCATCCAACTTCTTAAGATCCAAGTACCGATCCAGTTCGTCAGCTGACACAGCTTCGGCAAGATCCTGCTGTCAAGTTAAACTTCATACAATTGCCTTCCTTTATGGACCAAAGAAAATGGACATGAAAATAATAAAAACCATAGACTCCTGATTTTACAAAAAGAGCTTCAAGAGCTTACTTTAGGTTTGTTCTCGGTAAAAATAAGACAGAAACTAAATGTAGGGAATTTGAAAATATGCTCTAGTAAGAAGATGCCACCAGTTCCAAGAAAAGAAGTAGACAAACACATTGAAGAAAAATTTTGACCACTATTACGTAGATTTTAGACAAGATGCAATCACGCAAGAAGTTCCTTGTATCCAACCTCACTCGGTGGAAAAATACAGTTGTCACCACAAAACAACGAAGAACCACACTAAGCAAAACAGCATAAGCATGTTGATGAATGCACAAACCTATAACTACAGAGGTGGAAACAGAGACAACTTCAAAAGTGATGGATGATGATATATATCTCAACCAAAAGCTAACTAGAAAATAACCCGTGACAGGGTCATGTCTCATGAATGTCAAAATCTCAAGAAAAACAGCTCGCGTACTCAGCTAATAGTCTGTTCTGTCAACGCAATATCAAAACAAACTTGAGGAGGAAAATGGTCATATAGCTTCAGCAAGCTCAGAAGGAGGAGATTCAATGACACGAAAATTCACCTGCTTATTTGCCAATATCAAAAGAGGGGCTCCTTGAAGATCATCATTCCGAAGAACTTTTTCTGAAAGGCATATCAGCACAATTAGCAAATCACTGTGAGAAGACTTGTGGGCTGCTATTACCAATTACAATACAATCAGTGATGTCACCATTCATGAGAAATTTACTAACCCAGAGAAGATTTTGAATCCTCAAAGCGCGATGGAGAAGCGGCATCAATTACAAATACTACAGCATGGGCCTCTTCATAATATTTTTCCCAAATTGAACGAAGACCAGGCTGAAAAAGGAAAAAAAAAAAAGACATTTGCGGTCAGTGATAAGTTGCAACACCGTAAAGGGAATGCCAACAGCACAATCATATGGATCATTACAACTGGTTGAGCATCATACGACAAGAGAGAGAAATTCATTGTCAAGTAATGTAGTTCAAACAGATACCTGTCCTCCCAGGTCCCAGAACACAAGCTTCGTATTTGACACTTCGATGCGACCAATATTTAGTCCAACAGTCGGAACAATTCGATCAGGAGGAAGGCTTTCCATGTTCAAATATATCGATTTCAACTTCTCCAGAAAAGTCTACCAATTCAAGTAAAGCACTTCAATTGTTGGCGGCACAGCAAACTCGTAACAAATACAAAAGTTCAGGAATTCTCAGGGACACATATCAAACTTAAATCCTACAGAACAAGAGAGCAGAACAGATTACAGTTTTGCCAGCCTTGTCAATCCCGAGGATGAGAACATGAAACTCCGTCTTGGTGAATAGATACTTCCATAGTCCATATAATAACGAGAACATCTCCTCTTGCTTAGCTAAAAAAACCTTCTTTATCGACAGTTCAGAGGAGTGTGACTGGAGTATAACTCAATGTCTTGACATCCTAATCCTGGACAGTTAAATAACAGCCGTCAGAGCATGACACGGTTAATCCGAAGAATTGAGAAGAAGAAGGGAATCAAGCAAAAGTAAATCTTTGGCAAATTATTTCAACAGCAAATTCCTAAACTGCTACTCCGTTCAACGCGAACCGAGACGTAAAAAGAGTCACGATCCACGCATTGTAAGCGAGTGCGACTGCTTCTTCAGAACTACGGATGGTTGAGGCATCTAAGACGGAGAGAAAGAAGAGAAGACTTAGGAGTTATGCACCGAAATGCAGATTGGAGCTCCAGACAGCGCAATCATCAATCAATCCGAGAAACAGATGAGATCGCAGGAGCAATTCAACAGGAAATTTCGAATCGACGAGGGATTTCCGAAGCTTGTGAAATCAAAACTAGAACCATAATCACGAGATCCCGTCTCGAATCAAGCGAACGAACAGACCGGGGAATCCTCCACCGTAATGATCGGGAAAAAACAAGAAATCAAGAGCAACCTTACACGGATTTGGCGACGAGTCGATCGGATCCATCGAACCCAATCCAAAGGATAAACAAGCTACGCCAAAAAGTGAGTATGAGCTGAAGGAGTGCAAGAGAATCGTACTGCAGAGAGCGGACGATGATTGAGCCCGAAGAAAACCGAATTTCGCTCCAGTCCAGCAGGTACCCAGACTCTCCTGCTTGTTCCTTCAGAACTGTCGCTTCTCTTCCATCTCTTTTCTCTATAACGAGACAATAACACAAATGATCCTCAAATTCAATTTAATATATAGTAAACTCTCTTAATTTTAGCTCAATATATAAAATCTTCTTTAAACTTTTAAATTATACAATATAATTCATTGACTTTTGATATATGTTTAATTTAGTTGCTGATTTATAGAAATTGAACTTGAATTAAATGAAGGCTAATTGAATATTTTCATATAATTCAAGGATTAAATTGAACATACATTAAAGGATCATGGCCCATATGAAATAGAAAATTAAAAGTTTAGAGATCATACTATATATTGGGCTCAAATTCAAAGATCGTATATATTTAATTAAAAATTTATGGATCGCATTAGGTATTAAATCAAAGTTCATCAGTAGACCATTGACCATCTTGCTAAAATAGGTTGATGTACTTTATTATGTTCTTGATTATTAAGTTTATGATATCTTGTCGAATGCCTACGAGAATTTGCTAGCCTAGCTTCTAATTCCCTTTGATCGACTCACCATTTGTGATCGTAACCTCATAACTTGGGCTTCGACACTTTTTTGTGACATCAAGAATCCGCGAGTCAATTAAATAGGTCACCCTCGTTGCAAGAAAAATCAGCTAAGCAATTGTTCATGAACTTTGGTCGCTCTAAATTTAGCTTCCATGGTTGGCTTTTTTTTTTATTACCCCATTCCTTTTGTTAACTAGTGACATATGAATAGCCGGACATTCTTCGATAACCTGATATGAGAACTCACGTGGTCTAAGGGGGTCGCTTGATTTCATGTAGGCCTATCAAATGGGCGGGTCACATCGGGTTGGATTTTGATTGGGCAAAAAAAAAAAAAAATCCGGCCCATGTTAACTCATCTAACCCATATGAAATTATGAATAATTTTCTCTATTAAGATATGGAAATTAGGATAGCAAAAGAAAAACAATCATTTAATTAAACACGAAAAGAAATTGACAAATAAGAAACTAATAAAAATTTTGACGAATCAAGTTACAAGAATACATCTCCTGGTGCTAGAGAAACTTGATCTACATTTGTCTTTAAAAGGATGTTCGTCATTTGTTTATTTTATAGAATGAAAAGATTCCATTACTGCTCGTATATTTTTGAAAAGGAAAAATAGAAGGATGCCGTTGTTCAACATTTTAGAAAGCATACCTCAACTTCATGAACTAAATGTGGAAAAAAAAAAGGTCTAAAAAGGTAACCGTAATCTTGTCCTAGGTCTACCATGAAGACTTGCAACATCTCTCGCGGCCGTCGACAAGCCATCATCCCCGGCAAACCGTCACTACGGCAGGGCCAAGCCGTCCTCATGGCCAGCTCATCGCCGAACCATCACCCCAGACTCTAAAATTGGTCTATGTGCATGTGTTGTCTATCGCGGTCACTGCGCAACGGGGTCATGAGCTCGAGCTCTCGATAACGCGCTTGAGGACTAACTTACCGCGAGGCTCGAGCCAGGACCGAAGGCACGACTGCATTCTTGGTAATCCTTTTCCGCAAACCCAAATTAAATGTTCTAAGAAAAACCATAAAAAGATCATATAATATTCATTCGTTTTATTCATCCTTGTATAACCTTACAATAGGCAGCAGCATAATTCTTTTTGAAGCCCCCGGGCACATAAACAGTAACTACAAGAAGTGGGTATAAGCAGGACCGAGGGACGCGAAATTGAAGGCCAGGTTTTGAAACGTTCGATTATGCCGCGATAGAAGTGGGTTCGGAATGTGTACATGCCAAGTCCATTAAGATCCACGTACAGTCACGTGGTTTATCGTTGGGCTCATTTGGTCCCGTGTCTAAAATTTAGCTAATCTGGCCTATTATATGAATAATTAATGAGTTATGGACTCATTCTGTGGCCCTTGATTTCCTTGTATGAGATAAAGACTTCGAAAGCCATAGTTATTCAACCCGTCTAATTTAGTTGACCCGGCGCCGTCAGCCACGTCATATTTCACGTCAGTTAGCACGGATGTTGAATTTAACGTGGACATTTTTGTAGCTCATATAAAAGTAAATGGGTTCTAAATACTTTCATTATTGTTGGCAATTCAGTCCTAAAATTTTTACCAGGTACAAATTCAATCATAAAACTTTTGAATTGATACCAATTCGGTCGTAACCCTTTTGCATTGGTGCAAATTAAATCATAAGCCTTTTTTTGCATTGGTGTCAATTTAGTCATAAATTTTTTTATATTTGTGTCAATTGCGTCAATCCAATCAATTTCAATCGAAAATCGTTGACATTTGCATCGGTTGTCTTACGTGGACCGGCTAGCGCTAGACATGGCCAAATGAAACCGTGAGCCCGAAACCGGTCGGTTGACCGGCTGGGAACCGGCCCGTTGACCGAGCCCACGGTTACATAATTGTCGGAACCGGCCATTTTTTAAAAAAAGAAAAAAGAAAAAGGGGAAGGCTCAGGGGGAAAGAGTCGTTGGGCTAGGGAATTGGCGGTTACGAACCGGAACCAAAACCGGCTTGAAATCACTGGTTCCACCTTTTCGTGGAATTAGAACCGGCGATTCGGTCGAACCGGCCATGTTTAGCTGGCGCTAACGTGAACATTTTAAAAAAAGGTTTAAGACCGAATTGATACCAATGCAAAATGTTTAATATTGAATTGATGTCAATTCTACATCAATTCATAAGGTTTAGAATTGAATTGACATCAATACAATAGATTTAGGAATTTTTTGATATGTTTCCCCCTAATTATTGGTTGGTCCTAAAAAAAAATCAAATTTTGACCACAAAAAAAAAAACCCAAAGATAATCGTAAAAATCCAAATCTGCAAAACGTGGCCGTTCGTGAAAAGAATTGTCCATCGCTGCAATCTCTACATGGGTATAGAAAACCCCCCCATCACCCCCCAAGTCCACACGCATCCGAAACACCATCCAAAATGGCTGCCTCCCACGCAGAGTCTCAAGACACTTCAATGTCCACTCTAGCCTCGCAAATCTGCGACCACATCGCCTCCATCTTCTCCAAACCCACCGCCCACCCGCCGGCCCTCGACGTCCTCGTCTCCGAGCTCTCCGCCGTCGCCTCCCGGGGCGGCCGCGTGTTCCTCTACGGCGTGGGCCGGGAGGGCCTGATGATGAAGGCCCTGTGCATGCGCCTCGCCCACCTGGGCCTCTCGGCCCACTCCGTCTTCGACATGACCACCCCGCCCATCGCCGGCGGCGACCTCCTCCTCGCCTCGGCCGGCCCGGGGGGCTTCTCCACCGTGGACGCGATCTGCTCGGTGGCCCGATCCCACGGCGGGAGGGTGGTGCTGCTGACGGCGCAGCCGGAGAAGGGGACGTGCGCGAGGCACGCGAGCGCGGTGGCGCACGTGCCGGCGCAGACGATGGCGGAGGCGGACGATGGGGCGGAGGGAGTCGGGGAGGGGTCTCGGCCGTTGCTGCCGATGGGGAGCGTGTACGAGGGGGCGATGTTCGTGCTGTTCGAGATGGTGGTGTACAGGCTTGGGGAGGCTCTGGGGGAGAGCCCCGAGGCCGTCCGATCTCGCCACACCAACTTGGAGTGAGGAATAATCCCCTGCCGACGAGCCTAGTGGAACGCTTGATGTCATGTGACGAGTTGTTTTAATATCATTTACTTATGCTAATGGCTGTCTTCTAAATAAATAAAAAGAGTACAAGTTATGAATGTCAACCCACCCGTCAATTTAATTAAATAAGCATCTGATGTTCATGTTCGTTCCCTACCAAATTAGGACAATGTTTTCCTCCTTCTCTCGAGATGCACAATAACACGATTGGAATTATCATTTTTTATTCGAATTGGAGCGGGGAGCCGCCATGAAGTCACCAATGTGTGCAATTCCATTATGATGCTTGAAAATAATCGATCATTGACGCACCAAACCTTGGCTAAAAGAATAAAAAAAAAAGCACATTCTATCGGCACATATTCTCTCTCTCTCAGTCTCTTTGGGCATATGCACAGCTTTACACTATGTTCTTAGCAAAAAGGTTTTTGTCTTGTCGTGACTCCATTAGTCCATTGCCGATGGAAAATATCAAGCCGCGGTCTGATAAAGAATCAGTTCAGATATTTATCATTTCTTTCTCTTTTAATATATTCGCCTTTTACTTTGACGGATCTGATTTGAAATCTAATCCCCCAAATAAAGATCCTCCGAAAGGCCCCCCCCCGCGCCTAGATATTTTACTTGCGGGAACTCTTTTTCCCCACGCGCGAGAACCTTTGGATGCTGGCGCACTCGCGAAAACCTCAGTATGCTCCACGTTTCCCCAGATCTGTGGGCATATATGGAAAGCCCTTCTCCATTTACACATTCCCCATTTCCTTTTATTTGCACAAATGAAGTCACGTACCTCCCTTTTTGGTACATGCCTCCACCTTAAAATTCTCCCAGATTTGTGAGTTTAGTAACATGAATTATTTTAGTCTTTATCCACCTGATTGATCGCTCACGAATACAGAAAATTCGAAAAGTATTGGATTTAGCTCTCGTCTCAAGAAATATTTCGATTCAACTTGACTCGATCAAGAGCCTTACAGGCCACCGGGTATGTTTCAGTTCGTAGTATAATACCTAATGCACGAATAAAAAGGGTTGATAAAATCTTTTAAGATGAATATTTGACTCGACTCTTTTAGATTTGTTCAGAGATTAGATTTGGCCTTAATCCAGGTGCACGTCACTTCGCTTTTACACCCCACGGATGACTTTTTACAATCCTATTCGGCTAGTCACCATGAAAAATCTACGTTGCCGCGGGTAAAGCGGATTTTGACTCCATTACTGAAGAGTTAGGACAGGCGAGAAAATTGGGATGGGAAAGATCTTTTCGATGAGGGAAAGGCGAGTGACAGTCACGCTCGCCCTACGCGAGTGGCTTTGACCTCCATCCCTCCCGTCGTCTATATAAAGTCCCACCGAGATTTTCCAAATATCATCGTCGTTTTCCACTGCAATTTCCTTTCTCCAGTGGCCAAAAAAATCCACCGACTCACGCACCTCCCCTTCTTTTCCTTCTCCGACGACAGAGGTAGCTCGCACCGAAGATACTCCGGCGAAATGGACTCGCACGCGCCGACTCCGAGTGGTGGTGGCGGGACGTGGTGGACGGACGAGAAGCACCTGCATTTCCTGGACTCGCTCGAGTCATCTTTCCTGCGCACGATGCTCGTCAGAAGAAGCAACCGCCCTGTTCTCCGCCTCGATCGTCACTTGCCCGATAGCGGCGACTCGACCAGCGATTTGACTCCTCCTGGGACGAGGAAGACCAAGACAACCCGAGGTAACGCCTCTCCTAAATTCCCCTGTCTCGAATCCGTGCGGATTTTGGTTCGATTTTTAGGAACTTTATTTATCACTCCATCCATCGACCGATCTGGAGGCGATGGCGTTCGCGTTGGAGATTCTGGACGTATCCGTCTCCTCTCCTTTGTCCTCACCGACTCGAAAAAATCTGTCTGTACGACAGAAAAATCTTCAGACATCAGCAATAAATATCATAAACGGAAAAAAAACATAATTCATAGGACGTGTCATGAGATCGAAATCCGTCCACACAAGTGGAGTATCGCGCCGTAAAATGCGTGATTAGCTCGCCAGTTGCAAAGTTTTGGAAGATCTTTTGTGCTTGTGAGGAACGTATCTTAAGATGAGATGAGGAGGATCATTTTGCAAGCAACCTTAAACTAGATTTTTCCATGGGAGCTGAAGGATGTTTTTTTGCTTTGTGGGTTTCAGATACTTATTGCAGATTGGACGGCCCTGCTGCAAAGAAGTCGAGGCATTCACGGCCGTCGCGGAATCATTCATGCGATGATCAGGTTGGTCACATAAATATCTAGTGCGCTGCATTAATGTCGTGTACAGAGAGAAGGGGTCTGAGCACATACCCACGTGTCGACTGTTGATTCGTCTGCTTGCTCCGCGGATATGTTTATTAAGGAAAAAAGTGCAAGAAGTGGGACCACCCTCTTCTCGCTGTCTAGTTCTGTCCTTTTTTCATTTTTTTTCCACAAATTCAACAATTTGTCAATAATTTCTTTTTTGCCGTTTGCTTTTATTTTGTCCTTAAGAAATCTAAAAGGCGCGCACGCATGTATATATAAGTACGACACACTTCTTACCTTTTATAAGCTAAAAAACTATGTTCTTTTGCGAAAAATTAGTGATTCATGCGGAGAATTAATTTTTCTCCGCCACGCGGTGTCGTCCAATTTTCAGAGCATCAGCCGTATTTGCTGCTTATACGGTTTAGTTTGTTCTGTGCCTTGATGAATGCTTTCCACAAGTTGCTAATCATTCTTCCCGCAATTAAAACGAATTTTAATGTCGATTTCTTTGCAGGTAGTCCCCCAAATCGCGAAAAGAGCAGCTGACGAGGATGAGGAAGACCCCACCAATGTCCAGGCTTCGCAAGCCAGACCCACCTGAGAAAGACCAAAAGACAATATCACTGTTTCTGATTCCTCTTCGCTCTAGTCGCTTGTCCTCCGAAGCTTTGCATAAAAATATGATGATGATGTTAGGAAGAGATAGGTAAATGGTGGTGAGTTTCTTAGGATTCAGAAAAATTTCGGGACCAGCTAGACGGAGCTGTCGATTGTAGCACCAAAGTCCTGATCTTGATTGTGATTTGCTTTCATTAGCCTAACTTGCAGCTGGGAGGCCATCGCCCTCAGTTTACCAAATTGTTTCGACTTTTCAATAATGCCTGTCGACATCAGCTCGGATTCATTAAGATCCTTTGGATTTTCATTTTCTTGGGTTTTGATTTTTGTCGAGGTCGGGGCCTGAACTTTTGCGTGGGAGCGCAGATATTTTTGCAACTTTTTAGGTTTGCCATTCGACGGTTTAAGATTATTGTCCGCAGTAATGTGATGGGGATGGGTAGAGATGAAGATAACGAGCTCTTCGACAGTTGAGATTTCGTTCTCTCCCTGTTCTTAGTCAGATTATAAAACCAGGACTTGGCACTGTCTAAATCATTCCACCTAAGATCTTTCGACTGTCCTAGGTGGTTGCGCGTTTTATTTCATTTGCTATCAATTTCTTGTAGCACGTGCCTCGTTTTCCTATCGTACTTGTTAATAATCGTGTTGACTTAGACATCGTTTAGGACCTATCAATCCAGACCACGAAAAAAAGGAACGATACCAGCTTGTTGCATGTTCGAGTTCCCATTGCCCCGTTTGTCATCGATCGTCCGTCATTTTGGGGGTTCTTCGGGCTAAGATATAAATGGCGCGGGGTTCTTGAAGGGAAATATCTTCGAAGCTCAAATTTTTGGAATCACAAGGCCAAGGCATCAGGCCTCTCCTTTGTGGAAGGCAGTCATAGACACCAGAGAAATACTCAAATTGGCAACTTTGTATCAAATAGGGAATGGAAAGTCTATTGGGGTAAGGACTCTTGGATTCCTCCATCAAACCAAGAGTTGAAGTTTAATGTAGATGGTGCGTGGAAGGATAACAAAGGGGCCACAAGTATTATTTCGTGATCGGATGGAGGCTCAGTTATTCAAGCGCGAACAATACGAGGACGATGGAACTTGCCAATGGAAGTGGAAGTTGTAGCTCTTCTTCTCACATGCAATATTACTCAATCTCTTGGCATCCACGAAGCGGTCTTTGAAAGTGATTGCAAGGTATTAATCAATACAATTTAACATATGGGCCTTTGCCCTTTTGTCTCGGACTCTCGTCTCCCCCTAAGCAACAACTCAAGATGGAGTTTGAAATGGATCAGTAGAACTAGTAATGCATTTGCTCATAAACTTGCAAATGGGCTTTTCATCATATAGTAACCACATGTTCTTTTCTTTTTAATGTCTCCCATCTTGAATGAAAAATAGAGTGTTAGTAGAATCTTCTTTAATCTGTCATCTTAATGTAGGCTCTTGTTCCTCCTTGTAATATTTGGACTGATTTGATGGAATGGAAGGTTTTTTTTAGCAAAAAGAAAGAAAAGAAAAGAGATAGATGTAAACAGAGAGCAGTCTTAATTAACCTGTTCCGTTCGAGTATAGAAGGAATAGATTCTCTAGCGAAATAGCAGCATTAACTTGCTAGGCTATGCTTGGACATACCTTTCGATCTCCACCACGTTTTACTTGATTTTGCTTTTGTTCTCTAACGGTTGTTTGGTTTACCAATAAGTTCGATTGTCTCCACATCGAATCTTCCATGATTTCTGGGGGATAACACACACACAAATCTGGCCATTGCCAGACGATGGCTATTCATATTCGAATGTATTCCTTCATTTACTTGTTGCCTTAGAATGTTATACCTGACCATGTCAATCTAGGATTGTGTTATGAGTAATAACCGTTGCATTTCTTAAACAACCAAATAAGAGATGCCTGTAAATTTCATTGGATCACCTTCTCAGGGATAGTCGTTACTATTAAGTTAAGGACGCCGAATAAACATCAAATATTTTAGATAAAAGCAGTTGGAATTAACTCTTTTTAGGATATTAATTGTGTTTGAAACTTTGATTTAATTCCACATGCGCCTAGTTTAAGTAAACTACAACGAAATGCCAACAAGCATGCGGCTCTACTAATAAAGAAATTGGGAGTAGGGCCGGAAAGTACCATATCCCAGGTTCTATTTTCGTGAGCACTGCATACACATGTACATAGAATAGAGGACCGAGACCAAAAAAGAAAAAGAAAAAGAAAAGCAATAATGCGATAACTAAGAGGGGATAAACCGCCACCGGACCTATCTCGTACAAAACATGTATGTAACGCACGTCAGCGATTGATGTGATGAAGCTACGCGCATCGTAACATGCGACATGAGTTCATCGCCTACTCATTCCAAAGTTGGATCAGCTCGTAGGGGACTGGTACTTGGTGTGGTTACTGATCTTGGTTATACCATCCAACATCGTGGCCTGCTGGCCTCTCCTCAGTTTAACCTTTCGTTACCTTTTAAAAAAAGAACGGAAATTCTCGATTTTAAAACAATAGGAACGAGCCTGTATGATTATGAGATCAATCCCTTTCGGGGCACGAGATATTATCACGAAGCTTGGAATGTCAAGAATTGCGGCAGGCGGACTTATCCCTTCGTCGGCTATCGACTATGGATAAAGACGCGAAAGACAACATAATTGCATCCGTCCTCTCATTCCTCGCAAACATACGGGCAACAGCCTTGCTTGTCGCGAGCCCGTTTTCACTGTCTTGTCCAATTCTCTATCTATCTCTCTCTCCGTCTCTCGTGCTTGGAGTGTGAAAGCTGGCGGCGATGGCGACGGCGACGGCAGCAGCGGCAGGGTATTGGCACGAGGCCGAGGGGGGCCTAGTCCGTTTGAAACGTCGAGGAGGCACCAAGAGAGGCTTTTTCTCCTTTCGGTGGTGGCGATGAGATTCTTCTGATAATTATTTTAGGAAACGTGGTAAAATAAATTGGCATTTTCGCTTACGCACCTTTGCTTAATGTTGGTCAAGGGGGAAAAAAAATAAAAAATTGACCGTAGGAAAAATTGGAAAATAGTCCTCCACTTTCACCTGCTTCAGCTTCTACCTCAACTAGATGCAAAAATCCTTGAAAGCACGTGCGAAACCCAGCTTGCGGTTCCGACCGATTCGTCCTCTTTCATCGTCATCGCTTGGACATGATTGAATAAATAAAGTGTTAATATTGCGAAATTTTTTAAATTAATTTATTTGTGATTTAAAATTATTTTTTTATTGTAAAAAAATTTCAAACCGATGTATCTATAATAAATTTATCTCAAATTATTTTTTTGATCACCAAAAATCTAAAATTGATATACATGTGATAAATTTATCCCAAACTGGTACACTTATGATAAATTTACCATTCGCTAGTTTTTCGTTAGATTTTAACATAAAAAATTATTGAGTTAAATGACAAGCATCGGTTGACAGGTGTACCGATTTGAGGTTTTTGCCATTGTTTGTCACATGCGTGTCGGTTTAGAGTTTTTCGTGATATTAATCCGATTTAACGGAAATTAACGAAGAGTAAATTCATCACATATATATCGGTTCGGGGGTTTTTGGTAGTAAAAATTTTTAGTTTGGGATAAATTTATTACAGTTGTATCAATTTGAGATTTTTGGTGATCAAAAAAATAATATGAGGTAAATTTATCATAAATGTACAAGTTTAGGATTTATTAAGGTGAAAAAGTTTGGGGTAAATTTGTCACGAGTATATTAATTTGAGATTTTTTTTAGATTAAAAAAATAATTTAGAATAAATTTATCACGGTACCAATTCGAGGTTTTTTTTATATATTAAATTATTAATCCTAAATAACAGTTCCAAACCAAAAAAATAAATTAAAAGGAAATAAAAATCGAAAGTCAAATTTGAGCCCATCGCATCCAACGACACGTAGACATGACCCGGAACCTGGCGGAACCTTCCTTCCATTCGCTTCTCCTCTTTCGGCCCCCGTCCATTATTATCCAATTCCCTCTCTCTCCTATTACTCAACGAACCTTCCAGACCCATTACACTTGAAAGCGACTTTCGATGGCCCCGTCGCCCGTCGAGCAGGGCGGCGACCCTCCGGCCGGCGAGCCGCAGCGGTCGACGCCGACGCCTTTCCTCACGAAGACCTACCAGATCGTCGACGACCCCCCCGTCGACGACGTCATCTCCTGGAACGACGAGGGATCCGCCTTCGTGGTGTGGAACCCCACCGTCTTCGCTCGCGATTTGCTTCCCAAGTATTTCAAGCACAACAACTTCTCCAGCTTCGTTAGGCAGCTCAACACTTACGTGAGTTTTCTCTATCTCCCCACCTCATCCTCGCGACAGAGCGATCGATTGAATCTGACTTTGCGGAGTGATTTGGCAGGGATTTCGAAAAGTCGTGCCCGATCGGTGGGAGTTCTCCAACGATTGCTTCCGCAGAGGCGAGAAGCGGCTCCTGAGCGAAATTCAGCGCCGAAAGGTCTCGGCCTTGGCGACGGCGGTGGTTGTCCCAGAAGCCGTGGCGACCGTACCCACGGCGATCCCGTCGGCGATGCCGGTGATTTCGCCTTCGAGTTCGGGAGAAGAGCAAGTGATGTCGTCGCAGCACTCCTCGCCGCCGTCCGCGTGCGGACAGAACTGCACGGCGGAGATCATGGACGAGAACGAGAGGCTGAGGAAAGAGAACGCGTTCCTCAACGGCGAGCTGACGCAGATGAAGAGCCTGTGCAACAATATCCTGTCCTTGATGTCGAGTTATGCCGCGAACGGGCGGCCACAGGCCGGTTCTCAGGCTGCGGGGAGAGCGCTCGACCTGTTGCCGGTGAAGCGGCCGGCGGGCGGCGGCGTCGGCGGCGACGAGGAGGAGGAGGAAGACGAGGAAGAGGATGGAGAGGAGAGCCCGAAGCTGTTCGGTGTGGCCTTGGGGATGAAGCGCGGGAGGGAAATCAGAGAAGGCGAGGTGCAGGTGATGGCGGAGTCGGACGCCATGTTGCGGCTGCAGCAACCTGGTTCTGGTGGCGTGAAATTTGAGCCGTTGGATGGGGATCAGAGGGCGATCTCTTTCTCCTCTGGAATAGTTTAACTATGTAAAAAAGTAGAGTAATTCTCGGCGTAAGAACACAGAATGTGTGAAGCCAATAAGAGATTATCCCTCGTTTGTTCGTTAGCAGTTAGCTCTGCAATCTATCGAGTATTTTACTCTGCAATTTTTCATAATTCCTCATAATTCAGATTTGGAAGCGTAGTTATCTAATTTTGGTAATTAAAGAAAACCCCGACATGAATTTGAAATTCGACAAGTTGAGACTAGTCCTGTTCATATGAAACCAGAGGAACTGACATTAATTGAAGCAATTAAGGTCATAAAATCAGTCACATCCATCGATCTCGGGAACATTAGTAAACCCTATTCATTTCATCCATAATTCCATATGAAGGGTTCGAATTGAGCAAGATCTGTTTCACAAGGGAAACAGTGCGAGATTAGTCAGCAAGGAGCTACAACTCCGACTTACAACTAGACGAGCAAAGGTTAAGGCTTTGCACTATTCCCTCTTGATTTTGTTCCTAAACTAATTTACAGTAAGCGAAATTAACCCATAAAGTCACTGCTAACTTGCAAACGCCAGAGCGTGACACATTCAATCTTCCTCAATCCCTTTGAGAAACTTCAACACATGAAGCATGCTCGGCCTGTTGGCTGGGTTGTCTGAGAGGCAAACGGCTGCAATCTGGAGCACCTGAAGCATGGCTGTCTTCGAATCGGCGCTGAGGACCATCGGGTCAAGAACGTCGACCGCGCGCCCCTTCTTGATCTTTTGAAACACCCAGCCCACCAAATTCCCTCCCTCGATCTCTTTGAAGTCGGGCCCCGTGGGCTCCTTCCCCGACACCAGTTCAAGCAAGATGACTCCGAGGCTATAGACGTCCCCCTTTGTAGTGGACCTCCCACTTTGCCCGTACTCCGGTGGAATGTAACCGAATGTTCCAGCGATGTCGGTGCTCACATGAGTTTCGCACGCACTGATCAATCTTGCCAAGCCAAAGTCTGCAACTTTGGCCTCGAAGTCTTCATTGAGCAAGATGTTGCTGGCTTTTATATCCCTGTGGATGATGTGCGGGATGAATCCGTGATGAAGAAAAGCTAGCCCACGTGCGGCTCCAATCGCTATGTTGAAGCGTTTGGGCCAATCCAGAACATCAAGGGTCCCAGTGCGGTTTCTCAGCCAAAGATCTAAGCTCCCGTTTACCATGTATTCGTACACGAGCACCTTCTCTTCCCCGTAGGAGCAGTAGCCGAGTAGCGGGACCAGATTCAGGTGCTTCACCTTGCCTAGAGTCTCCATTTCAGCAGTGAATTCCCGATGACCCTGTGTCTTTGCTTGGCTCAGCTTCTTGACAGCAACCATTCTCCCGTCGGGCAGAGTGGCCTTATAAACAGTTCCGAAACCCCCATCTCCAATTATATTGGTTTTGCAAAAATTATTGGTGGCTTCGAGAATATCCACTAATGTCAGCTTCAGAAGGGGCTGTTCAAACATAGCCACGTTGATGCTCAATGGTTCCTTGGATCTGCTGCTACCCAAGAAATAGATATTCTGGTTGATGAAGCTTTTTAGTTTGCTCTCCTCGATTTCCTCGGGATCAGCTTGCTTACTGCTTCTAATCACCCATCTCCTCAGAACAAAAGCTAAGAAGAGCATCCCAAGCACGGCCCCTATCCCGATTAGAGAAAGTCCCCAAGCATTTATCAGAAATAATCTCCCGTCGAATCTTCTGATCTGACAATCTGAACTGATGATACTACCACAGAGGTCCTTGTTCCCTGCAAGCGCTTTCTTCGATAGGTTTTGGCAAATTCCTTTCAAGGGTATTGGCCCTCCCAATGTGTTATCAGCCAAGTCCAGATAGCTGAGGCTGATCAGGCTGCACATTTGATCAGGAATGGGTCCGGAGAGCCTGTTTCTCGAAAGATCGAGGTATTCAAGTTGCATTAGGTTCCCCAGTTCCGGAGGAATCTCTCCCGCAAACATGTTTTCGTGAAGATCCAAGTAGGTCAAGTACGACAGGTTGCCCAGTGCCGGTGGCAGAGTTCCAGCAAAAGAATTGCAACTCAAGTTCACCATTTCGATCCTCAATGAAATAAAATCCAGGAAGAGCTCATCAACCGGCCCAGACAGCTGATTCTGCTGAATATACAGCCCTACAAGATGCTGCAACTGTGATAGTGAAGCAGGAAGCTCACCAGTGAGATTGTTGAAGCTCAGATCCAAGTGAGTTAGCCCTCTCAACTTCCCGAAGCTAGCGGGGATAGAACCTGATAACTCATTACCCGTCAAATTCAGCTTCACTAAGCTGCTCAAATGGCCTAAGCTTCCAGGAATGAAACCAGTCAGCTGATTGTACCCCAGATACAAGCCCTGGAGCTTGTGAGAGTCGCCCAATGCACGAGGGATTGGGCCAGTAAGCAAATTCTCTGACAAATCCAACGTGGTGAGATTCGATAAGCGAGATAGGGAGCTTGGGATTTCACCAGAAAGCATGTTGTTGCTGAGCAACAGATCCACTACAACCACACAAGCCCCCAATTCTTCAGGTATTGAGCCCGATAATCTATTATGGGACAGATCAAATACCCCATGGTGCTGAAGGAAGCTCAGATCAGGAATACCAACCTGATGGAAATATGAAGAAGAGCTCGATGGAATTGATCCAGATAAATTATTATGAGAAAGGACCAAGCACTGCAACTGAGACAAGTCAGCTAGAGTATCAGGGATGGATCCACTGAGGCGATTATTACCGAGGTCCAGCGTCGTCAGGCTAGAGCAATCTCCAAGCTCAACAGGGATATTCCCGTCAAACTGATTTGAGTTCAAGTTGAGGACAGATAGAGAAGTCAGATTCCCAATCTCCTTAGGTATGCTACCTTTCAACATGTTGTTACTAAGAACAAGCCTCTCCAATGAAGCAGCTTGACCAATTTCAGCAGATAAAGTCCCTTCAAAAAGATTGTTTGATGCAGAAAACTCCATCAAATTCAAAGAGCTCCATAAAATGACTGGTATTGGGCCCACGAAGTTGTTTGAATCAATGTCTAGCACCAAAAGCGGGAGATTCGAAAGATAGTCCGGGATCGATCCGCCGATGCGATTATTTGCCAACACCAACTCAGTCAGATTCACACAGTTCACAAACACATCATCAAGAGTGCCGGCTAAGAAATTGCTTTCGAGAATGACATCCGTCAGAGACCCTGCATTACACATTTCTTTCGGTATAGGACCCATCAACATGTTATTGCTCAAGCTAAGGTGCTTCAGCATTGTACAGTTCCCAATCTCAGGAGGGATTTTCCCTGACAACCGGTTGCTTGAAAGCAGAATCGACTCCACCATCTTCCACCTCCCCAGCCACGAAGGCAACGGACCAGAAAGTTGGTTCCTTTCGGCAGCAAAGGTCAACAACATGGGGAGCTGAGACAACTCCTCAGGCAGAAGCCCAGAGAGAGAATTGAAGGAAAGCATTAGAGTCTTCAGGTTTCGACAGTTCCCGAGCTCACCAGGAATCGACCCGTTAAGCTCAGAAGTGACCATATAGAGTATGGTCAAATTCTGCAACTTCCCAAAGGATCTTGGAATAGCGCACTTCAAGGGGTTATTAGAAAGGTCAAGTTTATTGAGAGACTTCATCTTTGACATTTCCTCAGGGAGTGGGCCAGTTATAGAACACGAGGGCGAATAGAAATTTTCAAGATTGTCAAGCTCTCCTATTTCAGGAGGTAGTGAGCCAGAGAACTGGTTAATGCCAATGTAAAGCTCGGTCAGGTTTTTCAAGTTGCCAATTTCAGGTGGTATTGGACCAGTGAACGAGTTGTTCGATATGTCCAGCGAAGATAAAGACAAGAGCCCAGTGAGAAAAGTTGCAGGGAATGAACCTGAGAGGAGGTTGTTGGCCAAGTTCAAGTACTTCAGCTGGGCCAACTCGCCGATCCGACTCGGCACCTCGCCTGAGAGCGCATTGCCGGAGAGGTCGAGGGTCTGGAGCCGCGCGAGGTTCCCGAGCTCCGACGGAATCTTCCCCGCGAGCGAGTTCCCGCCGAGCTTGAGCGTCTCGAGATGAGTCAACTCGCCGAGTGTGCTCGGGACCTCGCCCGAAAACCCGTTGCCGTCCAAAGAAAGCTCCTTTAAGCTCCTAAGCTGTGCGACTCGGTCGGAGATGTCTCCGTAGAGAAGATTGAGCGACAGGTCGAGGGAGGTGAGGGCAGATAGCGAGAACAAGGAAGGCGAGAGAGGGCCTCTGAGGGACTGAGCCGAGAGCGAGAGCGAGACGACTCGGCCGGCCCCGTCACAGGCGACGCCGTCCCACTCGCAGTGCGTCATCGACGGTGTCCACGAAGCGAGAGTTTCCGGGTTCTCGAGGCCATCCTTGAAGCTGAGAAGGCGGTCCTTGTCCGAGAGTGGCTGTTGCACTCCCCGCTCTTCAACGGCCGCATCGGGTAACGCGAACAAAAGCCCGAAAGCAGAGAGCAATGCCAAGAACAGAGTCAACAGGGGACCAGACGCCATCATCGTCTCTCAAAGAAGACACAGAGAGAGAGACACAAAGAGAGAGAGAGAGAGCTGTGTGGACACAGAATGAGAGCTGGGGACGAAGACGGGCAGGGGTTAAAACGAGAGTATCGTTTGGGGAGAACAGGAGAGTCGTGCATCGACACATCAATGGCGTGTTGTGTCCAGCATTATTTACAGAGAGCCGGAGGTTTTAAGGG
Source organism: Rhodamnia argentea (assembly GCF_020921035.1). Taxonomy (NCBI): domain Eukaryota; kingdom Viridiplantae; phylum Streptophyta; class Magnoliopsida; order Myrtales; family Myrtaceae; genus Rhodamnia; species Rhodamnia argentea. The sequence goes on along the minus strand of NC_063159.1, from coordinate 11,174,791 downwards.
CGAAATAATGCCATCTTTGGAGGCGGAGGCGGAGGAGAGAGAGAGAGAGGGGGGGAACGGAGTGTACGGGAGAGTGTGTGTCAGAGAGTAGGGGGGGGCACGCATCTCACGTGATTCGTAACGGCAATTCTTTCGTTTGCATGGAAGCCCCTCGTATTATCGGTTATTCTATTTTTGTCGGCGTTCCGTAGCTTGATTTTCAATTTGGGCCCAAAAAAGAAGAAATAACGGGCCCCCACTCCTCCCTAATCTCTGTATACGGACAAGGGATCCTATCGTTTTCAGAATATCTGGCTTTTGTCCCCTCCTCCTCCTCCCTGCCTCTCTGCCAATGCCATTTTTCTCTTTCGTAATTATTAGATTTTTCACTATTTGATTTGATACATTCTCTGCATAAATATTAATTCTTTGCTTGATTTCATTATTCTTTGAAATTTGGGCATTATTTATAAAAAAAAAATTATAGGATTAAAAAAAAAATTTATTTCGACTTAATTCTAAACAAATAAGCCCTTTGACTGATGTCAGAGAAAATTCCTTCCAAGTCTTTTCACCATTTGCTACATATCGTATCCTTTTATTTTATAATTTATGTCTTTTGACGTACTTTTAAAGTAATTATCCATATAATTTAAAATGTCAATTCTATTGAAGGTCAACAGTCCAGAGAACGGCACGTGCCTTAGTGCCTACTTTCGTATACAGTCATTTTGAAATTACCTGCTTCCTTTAAAAAAAAATGTTAAAATATCACCTTATCGTTTTGGGAAAATTTATAAAAAACAAAAAAAAGCGTGACATGCTCGTAATTTTTTTTTTAAAAATAAAGATCCGAAATAAATCGTGTTTCAAATAAGAGCTTGAAAAACTATCTTTATTTCAAAGAATGACTTGATTAAGGATATTTTCGTCGTTCTTTTATTTCTTTCTTTTTTTCCTCATTTCTTTTTTCTTTTTCTTTTTCTTTTTTTCCCTTTGTCGCATTTGAGGAGATCATTACACCAGTAATTTAGGCCCTCACCCATAGAAGAAAGAAAAGAAAAAATGAAATGACAAAAACATCCTTGACCAAATCATTATTTAAGGCAAAGTCCACTTCGTATTCTTCGTTTATCTAAGAAAATAAAAATGTTTCGGGCTCTTATTTAAAGTTCTTCTTGTCATCTTTTAAGTGTCTCCAATGCAAGCGAGAAGTAGTCAAGGACAAATGGGCCCCGAATTGCTGGTGCACCGATCTCCCCAAATGCGATCTTCTATTTTGTTCTCTCGCTTGCTTTGCGGTCCCCACCCGCCCATTTTCTACCTCAAAAAAAAAAAAAAATTAATTAGTGGATTATAAATTATTAGTTAAGTGATCTTGTTTCGAAAATGCATAAGGAGTCCTCCTCGTTTTATAGCGCCATTAATTTTGTTGAATTATTCTTAATGTAAAGAGAGCGGTCCGCTTCATCCATATTCTACGTGACGAATATTTTGCATTTTTTTGAATAAAAATTATACTTGCACCTTGCTCAGCACATTAACATGGTAAACTATACTTCATTGGACGGTAAATACGACCGACTTACTCGACCAAAAAAAAAAAATACGATCGACTTATACTTATACTCGATCACATCACTCAATACATCGTTTTTAAAAAAAAAATGAAATTACCTAGCATTCGTGTATATTAAACTAGTCTTGTAGGAGTCCTCCTGGGTTTGACTTTAAAAAGAAGCTTTACACCGCGGAGAGAGAGAGAGAGAGAACGAACCGCATTTAACATTAACCAGTCTTACTGTATTATTCTAGGGTTTGACTAATAAGTAGCAGCTGATAGAGAGAGAGAGAGAGAGAGAGAGGGAGGGAGTCAACTGCATTTAATATTAAGCAGTCTAAGAGCACTACTATTCTATCGTCTGAGTAGAAATAAGAAAAGCTTTGAGACCCAGGGAGAGAAAGGGCAGCTTGCTTTTTCTCCATGAAGCTCTGAAACCGCCACGTAAGATTACAAGCGACTAAGAGATTAAAGAGGACTACGCGATCGATTCATGCTTCTGATTCTGAGCTGCTTCTTTGCATTAGAGACGAGCACTCGGCATGCTCGAAAAGGTTACAAATCTAATGCTGCGTTAGGAACTACCGACCGACGGGGAGAGAGATCTCGTTCGTCAACACCACCTCTCTCGAAAATCAAAGAACGTGCGTATCGCACAGATCGCCAGGAAAGAATTACAGATGTATCACGAGTCGCAGATCAATCTAGTGAAGTTGCAAGAGAAAGGAAACTGGAATGGGGACAAAGAACTATGATTCGAGTGTCATTCGAATGTTGTCGGAGGGTCTGCAACTGCATGTGCATGGGGCAGCGAGGTTGGTGGTGGGTTGTTTTCTTCGGCCCTCGCAGTGCAACTTTGACTCCACAAGCCCCAAAACTGCAAAACCATCGAGTAAAAATGGAAGGAAAGAAAGAGACTCTTTGCAAGAGAATCTTTTTCCCTTGCATAGTCTTTTTAAGTGCGAATAACGGGAGATGCATTGCAAATAGAGCATAGGCGTGAGCTGTCTCTCTTCTTAGTGTTGCATTGCATCTATACCCGAAATAGCCGGATCGGTTTTTTTTTTTTTTTTAAAGGAGCACATAAATATCATCTCTTCTAACTAGGTCGTGATAACGGTGAATTGGGTCCATCGGGTTAAATTCTCCAGTGACGTGCACATAGGCTGTTGCGCAGGAGGAGGCTGATGTGGACGTGGATATGATCACGTCATGTTAATGTGCGAAACGATCTCTTACTTTTTGAAATGTCAGGTTTGGAGATTGAATTCGTTCTCTAATATATGGTATATGCAACAATGCACAAGAGAAGCCTTTATACAGGCTTGGAAGAGGTGAAGATTTTGGTACTCTCCCTATGCAGGACAAAATGGAAACAAGAAATGTTCTAACATGAGAAAGGGTATAAACATAAATACATAATCCTAATCCTAATATATACAATATATCTGACATGAAATGCATACTTCCGAATTATTTAAGCATTTTTTGTCCTCTAAACTAATCATCTTTGCTTAATCTAATTTAAAACACTGTGTTTTGGAACCAAAACATCCTCAAGCATCGCGTTTCCTTTATTGAATTGGAAGTACGTAGGGAATAAATTCCATTTTGCGTGAGGCCGACTTCAGCTCTGTACATGGCTCTCCACACCCAAAGCATTTATGAATTATGAGGTTTTTGTTGTCTCAAATTTTTTTTTTTTTTTTGTCCTTCTTTTTTAAGAACAGGGCAAGGGGTTACTTTTCGTTGGACAAGGCTGGATGCCGAGAAAGGATAGAAATAGATATAGAGGACCCGAGCTTGTTTAAATAAACGATACAAATTAAGGAAAATTAAAAATAATGCCTTGAATTGCCCTCGTTTTATCAGACAATGACGTAGAGTGCCTTTATTGTTACGAAAAAGAGCCTGACTAAGAGTGTTCTCATCATTTATTTTTTGATTTTTTTCCTTTTTTTTCCCATCTTTTTTTTTTTTTTTTACGGTCGACGAGGGCTCGTCTTCTACCATCGAGGGCATTCTCTTCATTTTTTACTTTCTTTTCTGCCGTTTTATTTCCTTGGTTGTGGTCGGCCAGGGCTGGCCTCGAGCCGTCGAGGATGGATCACGGGCAAGGCATTCCTCGCCCTGCCCAAAGTAAGGCTAGCCCTCACCTATATGGCCGGTGAGGGCAACTCACTTAGCCCTCGCCGGTGATTCGTATGGTCGACTACCAGTGAAAAAGAAGACAAAAAAAAAAAAAAGAAAGAATAAAGATAAATAAAAATGCTCTTAATCACGCTGTTTTTAAAATAATGAGAGCACTTAATGCCCTCATTTAGAATAAAGACAATTTCAGGTTTTTATTTGAAATTTCTCTAGAATTTTTTTTCAATTTTCATCCACATACTTTTGCGTTTCCAATCAATTCATTTATTTTAGATTTATATAGTCAAATTCTTTTATTTTGGTTAAATTTTCTAATCAAAATTATGTAACACCAAATCTAAGCTAATTCAACTAACGTTACATTGCCCTACTCGACCAAAAAAAAAAAAAACAGTAACGTTGCCCTCAGGCGAGGCTAAAGTACGATGGAGAAAAAGAAATGAACAATGTCGCGTGGAAAAAATTAACTAACACAAGTATGAATTGGACGCGGATAAAATTTTGTCGACCTAGATGCTCAAGTTGACAAAACTTTAGAGACAATCAGTTAGGTTTTTGGCTGGATTCAATGTCCGAGAGCATGCTGTTAAATAAAATTACGTGCAAAGTATACTAAATTCCTAACGAAATAATTCACTCGAGGGTACGAAATGGATGCTTCTTATGTCCTCATTACAATCGGATTTCAGCAAAAAAAAAAAAAAAAAGCGTTCTCGAAGATGGAATAATGACGGGATGGAGGGTTCAAATCCTCGCTCCTTAGAGAAAAACGAATCTAAATAAGATACATTAGTTCATCGAAAAGCAAAACTTGCATCTATTGATGAAATGATTTTTTTTATAATCAAAATCAAAGCCGCATAATGTCAATGTCTACATCCCTGCTTGTCTAATATTTTTGAAGGAAAAAAAATTTGAGAACGACCCTCGCTCTCTTTATTTTCTGTCATTCCATTGCGACTTACAACCTAAGTAAAATTTCGACCAAAAAAAAAAAAAAAACCTTAGTAAAATTAACCGATAAATTAATCTTAAACAATGTAAAATACGAGGAATTAGTTTTTGTTTTTTTGTCGAAGGCCTCCCCCGGATTTTGCGAGAGATGGGTGCACGTTTGCAGTGTCCGTTTCGGCGACGCCTAGGCGTCATTAACTCCTCCATTCTTCTGGGCCAACCACTAACTCCACCAATGAACCAGAGAACAATTGCAAGTCTCTCTCTCTCTCTCTCTTTCTCTCTCTTGTGGTTACCCTGTACACCCGCACAGCTGGATGCTGGGGAACCATTTTTGGAGGTCTTTTAGCGATGGCTCAGCTCTCTGACGAGCGACGATCGACCTTTCTTAACTGAGGAAAGAAGAGGGAGCAGGCATTTAATGTGGTTTTTAACAGGTGGCTAATGGGGGGAGAGAGATGGAGACGGAGGAGGTGGGTGGTTCGGGGGGTGATCCCAGATGCGTGCACGCTTTACTCCACAGAGCCGATGATGATGCAGAAGCAGCAGAGAAATTTACAATTTTTTTTTTCATGTTTTGAGGAGCTGAGTTGGGCTTGAGTTCATTGGGAACTGGAAATTTGCCAAGAATGGGTCGATTGGAGGAAATAGCTAGAAGAGCCAGAGGTGACCTTTTGCATCCACAGAGAGAGAGAGAGAGATTCTGAGCGGTGAATTGACTGACTCCGATTACCAATTTGCCCTGTTTTCACCTCAGGAGGAGGAAAAGCAGAAAAGTAGAGACCCGGCATGTGCGTGTTCATCATCATTTGATGCTTGAAAGCAATCTCTGCCAGCTTTTTCCCATTACCCCTCCGCCTTGCGTTTGCAGTCGGGCGGAGAAGAAGACCTTTCCACGTCCCCCCCCTCCCTATCTTAACTCGGCAGCTACATCCATAAGGGCGCCCAATAGACATTACCTTCGCGTACGTTCTTGGACGAATAAGACGACACCATCTCGACCGGCGTCCGTGGCTTTGTGGGCCTTTGGATCTGCTAAAGGGATTGGGCTCATTGGGCCGAGCTTTCGCGAACAGGGTAAGCATCACGAAAGCTTCCGAATGGCACGTGGGAAGATGTATGAGGAGGAGCGACGGGGGAAGTTGCCTTGGCAACCAACAGCGACAACCCAGCTCGATCGAGTCGAACGTCGATTCGCGACTCTCTCTCGGATTCGACAAGCTTCGTTATTCTTCTACCCCTTTTGTTCCCCTCGCCAGTTGTAACTTGAAGCAAGGGCTCTCTCCAAGCTCGTATGGAAGAGAAGCACGCGGCTTTTCGTAGATTCTCTCCATGTTTGGGGGTCGATGTCCGAACGAAATTCCCATTCCTTTTCACGGAGAAGGCGACCAGATTCGCTCTTTAAAGCGAAGTTAATGTTTTCTCCAGCTTCGCCAAATTCGCCCGATTGTTGTCTCCTGAGCTGTGATTTTCAAAGACCGGATTTTTAAACGAAAGGAGTAATCCAACGAGCTTTAAGACTAAACGTGTACTCCTCTCCACCCACGTCGCTGTTTAAAATTAGCCGCGAATACGCAGAGAGATGCCACTCTGATGGCGACATTGCGCGTCCGAAGCGCGCCCCGCCGTGTGATGGCCACCGAGACACCAACCTCATTCCCTCCGACCAGTCGTTTCCCGCCACGTAATCGCGTCCTCCCTGCCACGTCACCCAGCTCCCAGTGCGTCCTCGCGTTGGCGCGTTCTGATTGGGCAAGCGCTGTGACTTCGCGAGACCAGTTTCCAGAGTATCCCTCCTCCTTTTTCCAGTTCGCGGCCGCTTCGTTGCTTAACTGCAAGCAGTTTCAGAAGACGAAACCTGTAAAAGAACTCCTCGCGAAACTTCTTACTCCATTAAATCACTTCACCAACTCCATCAATCTCATAGAGAGAGAGAGAGAGAGAGAGAGAGAGAGAGGGTTTGGAGAAGAAGAAGACGGAACACTGTTCAATTGACTGAGAATTTGGGATTGGGAAAAGAATGGCGGCTGTAGATATAGAGAGCAGAGGAGGAGGACCGGAGAAGAACGTCTCGAGGAGCAGCAACAATTACTCCTCCTCCTCGTCGTTCGTGGTCGACGATAGCGACGCGCAGTGGACCTCGTGGTTGATGCCGATGTTCGTGGTCGCCAACATCGCGGTGTTCGTCGTGATGATGTACGTGAACGACTGTCCCAAGCACCACCGGACTGGTGGCTGCGTCGCCAAGTTCCTCGGGAGGTTCTCGTTCGAGCCTCTCAGGCTGAATCCTCTCTTCGGCCCTTCTAATCCCACGTAATTATCCTCTGTGATTCTCTTTGATTTTGTTATTTTGCCTCCTTGGTGATCAGCAGGTTTAGATACAGAAAGCTATTGTTGGTTGCGTTTCCGTCCTTTAGGATGAATGAATGAGCTCATTATGTGGAATCACTCGACGTGAATTCGATTTCCGAAGAACGTGATTTATGTAATGATGCACTGATCTGGGAGCATAATTTGGTGTTTCTCTAACTATCTGCTACGTAATCTGACAGACGTTAGTGAGATAACTTCACAGCTCATTCGATTTAATGCTTGTAGCTACTGAATTGGTGAATTCCCTTACATTCACTTCTTCTGGGAACTAGTTTTAGTTCTAATTTAGAGGTGGACAGCCTCATTTTTCCTGAGGTAATTGTTCTGCCTATGTATCGAAATCTTTTAGTGAATATGCTCTTTCGTTCACAATGTGAGTAGGTAATAACATGTGGATAACAACATGGTACCTTCAGTCATGGGCAATTTCCTTTTAACTGTATGGGCACTCGGATAAGTTAGAAGTGAGACCGAAAACAGAAGTTGATTTGAAGCTTTTCCTCCATTTTGAAGATTGGATAAACTTGGAGCTCTTGACTGGGAGAAAGTTGTGCATCGGCATCAAGGATGGAGGCTTGTCACCTGCATCTGGTTGCATGCTGGTGTCATTCATGTCGCGGTGAACATGTTGTGCCTGATACTCATAGGAGTCCGCCTGGAGCAGCAGTTTGGGTTTGGTAATTCACCTTTGGTTGGCTTATGCCCTGTCTCTTCTGTTGAAACATTGTGCAACTCAAGACCATTTAGTTTTTAACCTCTCAATGAGGGGCAAAGTTATTGCCAGACATACTTTTGTGCATCAGATTCCAACAATGCACATGTCATCTCTCTCCTCAAATGAAGCAATTTTCCGGAAAATCTTTCTTAGTTATGAAGGAGCGGGTGTTCATATACGTTGAAATCTATAAATCAAGTGATTAAGTGCGTTAGGCTTAATTAGAATCTCAGTTCGGCATTGAGATTTATGTTTGGCACATTATGTTTTTTTGCTATCACGTGACATTTTTCTTTGCAACTTGGCAGTGCGCATCGGAATTATTTTTCTCTTATCAGGTTTTGGCGGAAGTGTGCTTTCTGCTTTGTTTATTCAACATATCGTAACCGTTGGTGCCTCTGGTGCTCTTTTTGGGCTGCTTGGAGCTATGCTTTCGGAACTTCTTACCAACTGGAGTCTTTACACAAATAAGGTGAGTCAAGCAAACCTGGCTATCCCATGTTGCCCTCCACTCTTAATGCGTTAATACTTGCCTTCTTCATGACATTCTGAAGTTTGCGCTAACCCCCTTCTTTAGCTGCTTCTATAGGCTGCAGCTCTGGTCACTCTGGCATTCGTGATTGCTGTTAACCTTGCTATTGGGATTTTGCCACATGTCAATAATTTTGCTCATATTGGTGGCTTCTTGACGGGGTTCCTTCTTGGCTTTATTTTGCTTCCCCGTCCTCAATTAGCATGGTTAGACCATCGCAATCTTCCAGCTGACGTTCCTGTCAAATCCAAGTACAAAGCCTATCAATATGTGTTCTGGCTAGCTTCCCTGCTGCTGCTACTTGCAGGGTGAGTTAACTTCAATTGAGGATGATCTTTGACTCTCCATTAGCATGCAGAGTGATTTTTTGCACCACATGTCTGTCTTTGATTGGATCGTGCTTCTTTTGTTGCATTCAACTAGGATTGTCAAGAAATTGTGACATCAATGTGTGAAACTACCTCATCTGTCTCGGATGACTTCCTAGGTGATTGATGTCCTATCTGCTTAGTGGTAGAGGTGTTCCCTGCCTTTTGTTCTTCTTTCCTTTTCTTGGCTATGAGGTTGAGGGGTTTGTAACGGTAACCTCGCATCCGTAACCTACCACCCAGCCACTGGCTGAGTGCCTTGTGGCTGAGCTACTGATGTCTACCCTTACGTCGATCTGCAAGGGGAGATGTTTACTTTATATTTACCTTCCTTTGTCAAGTTTTCATTAATCGAATCTGGACAGATGAGTTTAAACCACGATCATCACCTATATCTCAAAATATGATAGCTGTACAGTAGAACCAACATGATGGGTCTTCTACAGGAAGGATCTTGCTTATTGCTTTCTCAAGTTAAACTCAGCTTCCTCATCCTTCCAACTTTGATTGCAGATTTACTGTAGCGCTGGTGATGCTATTTCGAGGAAAGAATGGCAATGACCATTGCCACTGGTGTCACTATCTGAGCTGCGTACCCACCAATAGCTGGAGTTGTGATGGAAATTAAAACCCCCGAGGGAGATGGTCGCTCTCGATATGTTTGTACATCGGGCATTTTTATTCGAGGGCAGTTCGACTTTGCTTAATAGTTCACACGACCTATTGAAAAAAGTAACAGGTAGTATGTATATGTGACCGGTGTTGCTCTCTAGTGGGACTGTACATGCAGGATTATATTCCTTGTGCAATATTCTGTATATCTTGCCATACTTACCGGCACAGACTGCTTAGTTGAGCTCAATGCAGTTTCTTAATTTTTATGTAACTCATCCTCATTGTACAACACCCTGTGGTAAGATTTAGCATGCGTTTTTGTGTTCTGGGTACTGAATTGGAAATCAGGAAAAAATGAAAAAACGAACGAAGTTGGCGTCGCCCGGGCTCGAACCGGAGACCTTCAGTGTGTTAGACTGACGTGATAACCAACTACACCACGACACCAACGTTAACAGCTCTGTGCAGAACTTGAACTAATCATGATGTTTTCTTGTCCACTGGGCCCAAAAATAGAAGAAAAAGATGAAAAAAGAGCTTCCGGCAGAGAAAACCAACTTAGAGGTTTATAGGGCTGCACCAAACATGAAGTGGGCTATGAGAGCTGGGCTGGATTCCTTCGAAAGTTGTTTGAACTTTGTGTATCGGCGTACGAGAAAACTATCACTATGTTCGCCGAATTCTTTCTTTTTGCTGGCAATAGTTTGGTTGCACAGCTTAGATAAGCTCATACAGGATGATCTTTTTACCGCAAGGAAAAAAAATGGTTATTTTCTCGTACAGCGGAGTCTTGCCTATCAAAGCGTATAAGAGTGGTGCTGCCAGTGCCAAGTGCTAAAATCTCGCGACAACGGGAGTCTCGCAAAACCATGTCGGCATTCGCCGCATCTGCGGCCACACACCAAATGTACACGCCGACGGGGGGTCTGCTTCCCGATTGAAGGAGATGGAGAAATTGTTCCCCTCCATCAAAGGCATCGCACCACCGTCATTCTCGACAGACGATAGTCGCTCAATTCCTTCATCTATTTACGCATCGTGTTTTCTAGTTGGTGTCTTTTCCCGATCTAGGAAGTATTGGTAGGCAGCGCTTATGAAAAAAAAAAAAATCCGATTTTAATCAGTCGAGCGCTGCCATGGTATTTGGATTCATCATCCTCTCCGTCCACATTCTAATCCCAAGCATTTCGCATAAAAAGAAAAGGGAAGAAGAGAAATGTCTATCGTTGTCGTGATACATCCTAAGAAAGACCGTGCTCTGTTTCTTAAAGCACACAGTGGCAGAAATCGCCGTCAATGATTGGAACCAATCAAAGAAATGGCACCTAAAATTGCTCTTACTTACTTCCAAAGTGACCCCTGTTGTTACCCATGGAGTAAGAAGACAGTCTTTTACTTGCACAAAGCATCTCCACCTTTTTCTCTATTAGGATTAGGTGGTTTCATTGCATCGCTCTTGAATCACAATTCCCCCACCCGTGATGAGACGACTTAAAAAAAGGGTATTGAGCCACCTTTTTTACTCCACCAAGACCACAGAATTAGGAAAGGTGAATAGACAAGAGCAGGAGATAAAGGAGGAGGGCCCAGAGCTGATTGATCCCATGATCACCCAATGATCTCCATCAATGCTGTTGTTCGAGCATCACACCCCTATACCATGGAAAAATCACTTCTTTGCTTCTATTTCATCTTGAGGAAGTAAACGAGTGAATGAACCCACCCGACAAATTGTCTTCTTGCGGTACTGGGGGGAATTTAATAGCGTTTCCCGTTGTCGGTCGCCACTCTCTGTCCTTGAACAGACGAAAGCTCTGATGTGACCTGCCATCGAACGGCGAGCGAAACGAGTGGAGACGATGGATTCTCCCCGCGAGCAGAGTTTCGTGGGGACGAGCGAGTGGATGCAGATTGAACTATGTGTCTGCTCATATCTGACTCCATTTCGACCCTGTCGCAGATTCGTCATTGAAGTTGAAGTTTTAGCTTCGATACGTCCTTTGTGCTCGAGTTCGAATCAGATGATTTGAGGTTTTCTTAAACAGAAGCTTCCTATTTTCGCATGTGTTGGAGAGAAGGATGGATGCAGACGAAAGAAAATAATCTGGCGTCCCCTCAAGAATCGTTATGCAGAAGGAGCAATCAAATGTTCAAGTAAAAATTAGTACTTTACAGGGTCTCACAAGTACACAGCTTTATTGTGTTCATTGACAAGGGGAACAAATAGAGGAGGGTCACTCTGACTAACGAAAAAGAAAAACAGGGGAAAAGCACTCACTCGACTAGCAAAAACAGGACAAATATCAAAGGGGTTTGCACTCACAGATTAACTTCCCGTGAATTTGACAGAATCACCACCACACATCATCACACACAAGACTGGACCGAAGCCAAGGAAGTGAAAACCAAAGCTGTGTCACCTCAAATTGGTACTCCCTAGTCTATCCAACCGGTTGGAGACCGCATAAGCTTTGCTCCTTAAGTCAGCGTATAGCGGGTAATTCCTCTCCGAAGCAGTCCCGGCATCCCAAGATGCCTGGAGAGATCTCTTTGTAGAACCATACTTGTCGAACTCGAGCCTCTGCCTGGGGGCGCTCTGCGACCTAACCTTGGCCCGAGACGATTCAGTGTTGGCCATATAATTCGGGTGACATGAGTACCCGCTAAAGAAGCCCCACGACCATTCGCTTCTCGTTGGTGTGAAGGGACCTCTCCTCGCACTGCTACTTCCAGGCCTAGATGAGAGAGCATTCACTTGTGGGCTATTATCAGCAGATTTGAGCATTTCACCTTTACCTCCGGGAAAATGCAGAGACCTTGATGAAAGAATCTCCTCCGAGGATAAACTTGCCGCTGGGTGAGGTGCTCTTGACAAGTATTTCGATGGAGAGTCGGACACCATCACATTCTGATTTACGTAGTTGGATTCTATAGGTTGATGCAGGGATTGGTAAGTTTCCTGTTTTCTTTGAGATTTCAAGTGAGGCTTCCAAGTGTCTACTTCAAGAATCTTTGAGCTCCTCTCGTCATCATGCCGATGTCTTGGTGGAGCATCCTCATGGTCGTCCCTTACGCCTTCTTCCGTCCAACGGTCTAGCCAATTTGATCCAAATTTTGCCCCTTCCATGTCAATATTTCCCCTAAAGTTTGAATTTGAGCCACATCTCTACAAGAAGAATGCGAGCTTCAAATAGCATCAATGATCCAGACAAGCAAATTCAACAAAATGACGCACAAAATCATTAAATTACTACAACATGAATGAAACCGATAGGCGACAATAGTCTTTTGTGATGCCAACTAGCACAAATGCCAATAATAAAGACCAAATACATATACATTTTGATGATACCCCTGGTAGATTAATTAATAGTTTCCCCTACACTCACCAAGTATGATATTGGCAAGCAACTTGCACCTTCAGACCACTTATTTAGATACTTCAATTGTAGGGGCATCCGAATAATAAATGAAAGAGTTTACAGATGACGAGTCTTCTTACCGGGTGATGAGATAAAGAGGACTTGCTGGTGGAATGTGAAGAAACTGGTGTATAAGAGCGACTTGCACGAGCCCGTACCTGCACGCGAACCAATGTTTGCATGCGCCTGAGCATGTCTGTCATCCGCTTTCTCACAATATGGCCTCTCACCAGCGCTTGGAGTTTCACCAGACCTTTCAGTGCTCTAAGTGCTCTCCGTGCCTTTGAAGATTGCAATTAGAGGCATTAGCAAGTCGGTCATCTTTTTCCGATCAATTAACCAGAAGCAGTATGGCTTAAAGAAATCAGACTACAACACTAACAGGTAAACTCGCATTCTCGGGTCATTATTTTCTTTCAGATAATCGAACAGAACTTCCTGGCATTGCAAAGACTGTGAATTAGAATAACTAAACAGGAATACAATCTGTCTATCTTAACCACTCGCTCATAAACATGGCCGAGCTTAAGAAATGAGATGCTAATGTAGAGATCGTAGGATGCGGTTCATCCTACCCCACTCTATTTTCCCCCCAGTAAGTTGCATAGAGCTATATAAAGCTACTCTTAGAAAGATCGCAAGACCAATCCAATTGTCAAAGGCCCGAATATCACGAAGCACTGGTGCCGCTTTAAAGTGGCAACCAGCTTAGCATGGGTTTTACACAGCAGATGCTGCTTGAACAAACGAACATATACACCTTCAAATGACGAGGGGGGAAAGAGCTAGCAACTTTAGGTCACAATCATGTTCATAACTGGCCCATTTGATAAAACACTTGCATAATTAGGACAAGAATCATTAGATACCCAAAAAGCATCCACTAAATGTAGAGTTCCCAATGGTTTTTTAAGGCTGCTGTTCCCTCAAAGATGGCCCAGCCATACGAAAGCAAATCTATCTGGACCTTCGCAAACTTTAAAAAGAACAAAAAAAAAAGAAACAGCTGTGAAGCCAGCCATATCTCCAATGCCAAAGTAATCTAGATCTGCAATGTACAACCCTCCCAGATAGAACATACACACCCCACTTGAACAACAAAAGGAAAACGAAAAAGATGGATCAAATTGGTGAAACTATTGATCACAGTACTGTGCTTTCCAGCTATGCACTTCACCCGGAAGAGAAAATTGGCCCCCATCTGGTACTGCTTTGATGGGCTGAAATTCCGAAAATGCGCTATACTTTTGACCCATTTTTTCCTTTCTTCGACACACAACCTTTGACATATCTGTACGACTCTAATATAATATTTGGCTATATCGACAACCCCGGAGTCCCACTAGTCAAAACTTGAAACTCACATCTCCTTGAAACAACTAATAAAACAACAGAGAGAAAAACCAGAGTGATCGACAAAAGAAAAATCCAGATCTCCATCTCCAATGAGCAAGTGACAACCACGATGATGGTCACGAGAGAGAGTTCCAAGAAGTGAACTTTGGGTTAGAGAGAGAGACACGGGAAGTGGTTGAACACGTGTGAACCCCAAAGCCCGTTGAAACGCCCTCAGACTTTTCGTCTGAAAGCAAACATGGTGGCTGGTCTCGAGGAATCGGTTCTCCCTCCCACTTTGAGCATGACTGGTGCCGGTGTCGGCGTCTTCCTAAGGCAAAGTTTTGTGTCCCCACACTCGCGACCCTTCAACATCAACATTAAACACCAAGTTCACTCTTCGTCTTAGGTGTGGAACCCCTAACAGTCTAAGCTATTCATTACCTGGACACGACCTTTAGAACGAAATATGAAGCGTCGTGCTACTTTTAGCACCTGCAACGCTAGTCCTCTTCCATATTTGATCGCAGGTGTACGAAAAAAGGGGACCAAAAAAAAAAACAAAGGATTGACGAAGCCGAATTATTGAGATTCAGGTATAAACAGAGGCAAGGCAAGAGGTGCAAAAGAAAAAAAAAATGATTGATTCAAGCTATCGATTTCGTGTTGTTCTTGCTGATCACACCTCATGAAGTTTCCACAGAACATTTCAGCTCGGCAATCCTCATCCACCCAATTGCCATTGACTCAGATTTCACTTCAAGTTCATAGCTTTCATGCAAATTTGGCACCAAAATGAACCGACATTGCGCAGACTTCTGGTAATCGAACCTAAAAGCAAGAAGAACGTATAACCAAAAATCAAAGTACCAACCAGATAGCCTCGAAATGCGGATTGAATCCGAACAGCGGCCAAATACTCCAGGCGCGGGCGGTTGCCGCAGAACTGCGCCGGAACAGCACATTTCGCGGCTCCTCCTCCGACAACCCCGCCGCCCACGCCGCTGGTGAGCCTGACGACCTCCGCGGCGGCCTGAGCAGCGGCGACGGCGGCCTCGGCGACGGCGGCGGTGGCGGCGGCGACGGCGATGGCGTGCTTGCTGGCGTCCAAGTCGTCGGAACCGAGGGGGTAGTGGTGGGCGCTGGGGAGGGCTAAGCGGCTCTTGTCGTTGAGCGATCTGATGAAGCTCCAACGCCGGTGGTGCTTGTCCTTGGAGCCGCCGAAGAGTCGTCGGAAGAAGCCCATGCTATATCATTTCACTGAAGCGGATTACGTGAAGTCAAGCGCCGGGGGAGTGGGAGAACCAGCTGCTGCTTCATTTCGTGGTGTGTTAATGGCGAGTGGTGGGAGTAGAGAGGGAAAGCGAGTGCAGTAAGTGGAAATTAATAGGGAGAGAGAGAGAGAGAGCAGGTGAAGGGTGGAATTTTTGATACTGTGATCAGTGCGGGCCGGGGTTGGAGACGACCACGCGCAGTTTCGGAAGCCGTGACACGTACTGTCGCAATCTCAAGGAATTTATGGACGGTAAAATTCCATGTCGGCCCTTTGCATATAATTTTTATTCACTTGACTAACAAACGCATATCAAAAACTACGTTATTATTTTCATGAAAAAATACCATGTCTTTGTCCTTTTTTTCTGCATGAAATTATACGCCAATTCTGAACGTGATCATGGGCTACCCAAAAGGCAAATTAACCGATCATTTGATTCCGTTTATTTCGCGAAAAAATATTTTTATGAAATTTTTTTTTTCATTTTCGGCCTTTGGAGTGCCTTGAAAAAAAATGAATCGATGAAAAATCTTTTCGTAGTCACCGAAAAAATCATGTTTAGATTCAGATAAACGAAATCCACTTTCAAAAATCGAAAATCATTTTCCGTCACGGGAACCTCGGCGTCCTTTGTCCGGATCCTCACCGGAGCCCGAGATCCCAGTGCCTGTGCTCGAGTGACTGGCTTCGGGCCAAGGTCCATTGAGGTTGGGATGGACTCCTTGGCGGCTCGGCCCGAGTCCACAAAGATCGAGGCCAGACTCCTCGCGGCCGGTCCAACTTGCCCTACTTGGACTATCTCTTGGATAGCTTATCATTACACTTTCACCCATGTACTTCAGCTCGACTGGCTAGTTGCTAGGTGCAGCAGGAATCTTCACGGGAATTCTGGCTGTTGGTGTTTCCCTCCTGCTCTGATGATGCAACCCGCGACTACCATTATCGAACATTGGTGCCGGTGGCGGCACTCGAGGTGAAGTGTATGTTGCTGCCCGCCCAAACCCCTCTGAATGTTCTCGCATCCGGTCAGTAAGACATGTCAAAATAGGTCGTAAACCTAAGACCTATCAAAATATGTTATAAACACATTATATGAAGTCATATGTGATTGATTGAATTGTTATATGGGTTAATTATATTCGACAAATGTGTTTAAATATAATATGAGTATTTAATAGATCATAAATGGATTGTAAATAGGTTTACAATTTACTTGGATCAAACACACTTCCACAACTCTCTCTTCATCCTCTCTCGCCCTCGTTTGATTTTACGCTCGCTCGCTCCGCACTATCGCCTTAACTTTGAGTACAAATTTTTCCTAGATTGGATTAAAAATGGAACTGATTCGAGAATATAAGTCGGGTCGGGCATGTGTCACTAGATTTGCATTAAAATAAATGGGTCATGAATAGGTTAATGCCTGGTTAAAAATAAAATAAATGGGTCAATGACACTCTTTGGATCGGGTCATAATCCGACCCGACTCACCCGTTTAATGGGTTTACGACCAGGACGAATGGCGCATACATTCAGGGAGCTGAGCAGTACTCGGGCCATCCGAGTCATTTGAACCCCGATCAGCGACATGAATCCTTTGCCTTAGTCACTGTTCTTTTGCCGCTGGTTTATTGGTTCTCAGAGGAACAAGTGATGGGTGGAGTCGCTCTGCATGACATATCTAACCCGGAGAATCGGTTTGGCCATCGATTCATCTGCGTATCGGTGCATGCCCAGAGAGCTGTAGTTGGAAAGCCACTCCTTCATGCACATCCCATCAATTACGACGTTGAATTTTCATTTGATTCAACATGACAGGAGGAGCATATGGAAGGGGATTGAAATGGAACATGGGAAAGAGAAAGCTCATCTGATAAATCCTGTCGATTATGTACATTACATACAAGGCAGTATCTGATTCTAGAACGATGGAAATGTTAACCCGAAAAATGTTTAAGAAAAGATTGGTGAAGTGATCAAATACCGAGTCGAATTTTCAAGCGTATAGAGTTGAGATAAACAAAACTGTCGAGAGAGATGCGGGAGAAATTTATCCATGGTGGTGTTCACCGTTTAGGATGTGTGCAGATCGTCGGAGGGGGCAGAAGCTGTCCAGTAAGACTTGACGGCAAACAGAAGCTTCTCTCTCACGAGCGGTCCGTCTTCATGGTCGACGATTTGGCTGTCGTAGCTCATCGAATCGATGATCCTCTTCACCTTCACCAGCACGTCCACATCGTCTCGCAGTATGAAGCTCCCTTCCGGCCTCAGAACTCTGTCCATCTCAAGCAATATGTCCTCCAATTCACACCTACATAAACAATTCCAATATGTCCAAAAGAGAAAAAGAGCATCAGCTGATCAACCCGCCCTAGAATAACACAGAATCCGTGTCGGAAAATGTCACGAGAATTGAAAAGACCTCTTCAAGTTATCACAGACATATACCTGTTCTGATAGAGGCTAAACAGGGAATCGGCGTGAATGAGGTCGTAAGTTCTCGGATAGGTGGACATGGCTTCGCACCTGCGAAACGTACAAGTAACTCATGAATCTTTACGAGCGACATTAGGAGTTCGGATGGTCAATACTGAAACAGAATATCACAGACAACCAAGAAAGTACTTGCCAGCTATGGTAGGTTCCGATTAGTCCTCGTTCATAGATAGCTCCGAGAGTGTTCACCTTGGCTTCCACAGGAACCACGTTCATCACCCAAACGGGGTCTTCGACGAGCGCAGCGGCGAACCCGCCCAAGTAGGCATTCATGTCCAGCAAGTTGCGGTACCTCCCTGCGAGTCCTAGCTGGTTGTTCACCGTCTTGTAATACGACACCCTCCCCTTCCACAATTCCGTCTCCCTTCGGAAAATCTCGGCCGTGATGCCCTGTAGCGTTCCTTTGCCAATCCTCGGTGGAATAGCATTTAGCCTCTCCGGCCAATTAGCCAATTCGCCGCCCGAAATCTCCCCATCGTCCATAACTTTGGGCAACGGAGTCAAACACGTTTCCATGCTTGTGTACCTGAAAACAAATCATGGTTATAACGAAGCTCGAAACTACGAAAATTGAGCATGACAGGCCCAGCATGCAGGACAAGCTGAGTTGAGTTCCCAAATCACCTACCAGGCCTTGTCCGGATCCTGAGACGGGCACAAAGGTGGATTCTGGGTCGCTTCTCTATTGCCCTTACAATGCAGATGATTGATAGGCTTTTGCCATATTGCAATGTCATCCTTCTCCACCAACTTTTTCCAGCAGAGACTTTTTGCTAGATTCTCGATTCTGCTCTGCTCAGCACTCAGGTCTTCCATTGTTCTCTGCCAACCACTCCAGTATTTCTTCCAATTGATCGGCGGGCCGGACAGTACCCAGTACCCGCCGGGCCGTAGAACTCTATCCACTTCAATAAGATACATCCCATCTGTAGCAGAACAAGCAAACTTCGGTGAGGGCGAGACCACTAAAAATCAAATCGACCAGTAATCGGCGAGGACGTAATACCGAATAGGTCCCACGGAATGAGGCAGCGAGAGCAATGAGCCATGTCAAAGGCGCGGGATGGATAGGGAAGACGCTTGGATGCGAGGACACCGATCTGCGCGGGCACTCCTCGCTCGAGGGCGAACTGGACTTGAGCTTCATGCGCATCCCTCGGAGCGAACGACATCGCTAGGATGTCTCGAGACAGAAGATAAGCCCCCCAACTAGCAACCTGAATGTGAACAGCAACTCAGATCATTGAGAAACGAATTGCATCACTAGACACTGCCATCTATTGTTCGAAAATCTTCGAAAAAAAAACCGGTCTCGTGCATTTTGAATTTTGATCACATAAATCAATCCTAAAAAGGAAAGTGAATCGACCAGGCCTCCCTCGCCATCTCTCCTCGAAGGAAACAAGGAAAGAGAAACCGCAAGACGCGTTGAAACAATTATGGCATGCTTGATTCGGGCAAGTTTGGTTCAGCTTCTTTCCATGTTTGGTTTGTGGTGATCCATCAGAGGAGATGTAAATACAATAAATGCTCGGACAATCCGACGCGGACTTTATTGTTCTGGGATTCGGATTGATTTGGTACAGTACGATGAACATGGACAAGTAAAAAAAAAAGAGAGCTTACCCCGCAGCCGGTATCGATGGCGGTCCGTATGGACCCGTTCCTAAGATCGATCAGCTTCCCGATGTCGTCGATGTATGCGTCCGCCCCGTTCGGGAACATGGTCCCGCCCCCCGGGAACCGGAACCGGTCGCCCTCGAACTGGATCCAGTTCTGGACTGCCTTCTCCACCGTGAGCTTCTTGTGCGGCACGTTGGCGTACCACGCCATGTCCCGGCTCGCGGGCCACCGGAACGGGTTCCGGTAGCCGGGTGGGGCCGGGACCCGGCACTTGAGCGTCTTGTTCCGTTCGGGGCAATGCCGCTCTCGGAATATCAGCCTCCTCCTGTCGAACCGGCGAGAACTCTTGGGGTCCTCGCACGGGGTGTACTCGCTGTACTTGACGCTGCATGGCGGGTAGGTCCTGACGTCCTCGCTCGTCGGCAGCGCCTTGCCGTTTCGGGCGCGGCCGGGGTCGAAGTCGAGCGATGGGGAGACGCAGGGCTTGGCGGCGGTGGAGGAGGAGGGCAAGGCGGCGTTTCGCCTGGTGCCGAGGAGGTAAGAGATGAAGCAGAGAAGGGAGACGAAGAGCCATGCGTGAAGGAATTTGGACTTGGTTGGACCAGCCATAGCCATGGACGTTCTGTGCGGAGGACGGGTGTCTCTTCCTTTTATCTGTTAGGGAATCATGAGAAGATTGAGATTTAGAGAGATGGGTGAAGCGTAGGTGAGAAGAAGGTGGATGAACAAAATATAAAGAAGGGATACAGGGGAAGCAGAACTGGGAAAGTGACGATCCTACTTAGAAAGTTTTCTAAGACAGGTGGATCTCTTGTTTCCATTTAGGTCTTCCACGCTAATTCAATTAATTAAGTTTAATTCGCAGGATACGCTTTTCCTTGATCCCCTCTCCGCAAGCAACTGAACTTTTAGAGGAAAATTATATAATAAAAAAAAAGTCTTGTAATAGTGTCAATTAAGTCATAAAAGCAAAATAAAATTTTTAAAAATTAATAAGTCAGTGCCACATCAGCTCCGATTAGCCAAATTTGATCGGATGGACTGAATTAACACGGATGCAAAATATTTATGACTCATTTGTAAAAAAAAAAAAAAAAGGAATTTAAGATTGAATTGACGTAATTATAATAGGTTTCGGACTTTTTTTTGGTAATTTGCCCACACTTTTATGGTTAGAATTTCATAAATGAAAGATTTTATTACTCTCTCTCTCTCTCTCACTAGTTTCACATAATATATGTAGAAAATAAAATATCTGTCATACTGATATGATCGAACTATTCTAATACATGTCTTACGTAATCAAGTTTCCCAAATCCCCGGTCCCCCATAAATCTTTGTACGATGTTGTGGACAACTTACAAAACAGGTCTGGGACTAGGCCTGCGTATGTGCCCCATCACGAGGTCCTTCATGCTTCACTAGTGATTTCTTGTATTTTAATCTCGACTAATATTGATCATGTATACCGGTTTACAAAATCGATTGTCTAAATTGAACTAGGGGAGTTTTTATCTCGAGTGTTCAATGTACCCGAGTTAATCATAGGTTTTTGTGTGATGTACGACATTAATTAGAATTTATCTCGTGAAATTTCTCGGACTTTTCCTGGCGGGACATGTCTACTCTGAATTTTTATTTGTGTCACCGAAACTCCTCGACTTGTATACTCGAGACAAATCCATCATTCGATATTCCTTCCAATTTCTAGTTTTGCCCTTCAAGACTCTTTTGGTCGGATTGTTCTCTACCAAGACTTAACTTCTACAATTTCTCAATCTTTCTTCAATTTTATCAATTTAGTCTCTAAGGAGCATTCCCTCCGATGATTGCATTAACACACTAATTCGAATGGAGAATATCGATCTTGTGACCGATGAAGTACCTTGATCTCATGCGATATGGGAAGAGATAAAACTATCCAATGAATATATTCGACGTGTTTAAAGGCTACCACATTCGATGCGTTATAATTAATTCTCGCGGCTTCCAAAATTTACTTGCAAAATAAAATATCAATTCATACATATCATTAAAAGCTTTATTCACTGCGAGAATAATCCGACATGCAAATTCAAATGATCTTAATTTAGATCACACTAAAGGCGATTGTAAATGCTAAAAGCGATTACAAACATTAGAAAAGCTTAGATTTTACGAGATAACACGACAGTCTTTATTTCGAGCACACTGAACACATATCGATAGCAATTTGAAATTTTTTTTTTTGTGTGATATTAACCTTTTTTACTTAAAATTCTAGTCATCTCAATTGAGTTAAACAAATTTAAGTTGGTAAGATTGACCACAGAAAGGAAAAGAATTAAGTGGGCAAGGCCCTATCTGAACGAAAAACGCATCACCTTAGTCAGAGGGCTAAGCATCATCCAGAGAGATCTCTGCATCCAATCCACATGGAGGAGTCAATTATCTGTAGTCTTTTACCGTTGACCCTACATCATTATTTTTCTCGAAGAGCTTTTTGTCTGGTTTCCCCCGCAGACGTAGCCGGGGTAGGCATGCTGTCGCTTTAATTGCTCTCGAAGCAGTTGCAAAAGACATGGAGATGATAGGGTAGTGAGGTGACAGCCGCTGATCCAAAACAAACAGATGATCCGACTCAAGAACAGAACTATACATGTAAATTATTACGACGATGTTATTGGTCCTGAGTATGATTTTAAAATATTTCATCTAAACTCTAAGATGTAAAATTCGAAATATTTTTTAGAATGAAATGAAGAAAAATATTTTCTCTTAACTTAGAGGGTGACAGTAAGGAAAATAGACTCTACGTCGATTTCTATTAGCTATCGCCGGGTAAGAAGGTATAAGAGCCTTTAGTGCTTGGGGCGAGTCACCAGAGCTTTGGCTTCTGTATTGTCGGCATGTGCGCACAATATCTTGTAATTGACTTGTTGGTAAGCATATCCCTGATTATAAGATACCGTGCGATGTTATGCCGACCCAATGTCCCCAAGGACTACAGTTTGAAATCCCCGGTCCAGCTCAAACTCAAAGAAAACCAAAGAGAGCAAAGTCCTTCCATGGTTGTTCAGTGAACCGGGCCTGTACAAGGATTTGTCAATGACCAATGGGGGAGGAAAAGGGGAAGAGGAGGATTTCAAAGACGCCTTTGATGCAAAAGCCCAATGTCTACTTTGTCTGACCTTTTAACGCAGCTGCTCTACTTGCAGTTGCGGGTGAAGAAGCCCAATACAATTTCATTTCGGAAGGCCTTAGCCCAGGTAGGTCCGGATATACTTTGGAAAGTAACATTCTCCAAATATAAATAGACATTTTTTCCTTCTAACTTTGATTTTGCTCAACTTTCATAATTCTCCTCGAAAACCCTAATCTACCAGCAAAGGCCTTAGCTACGGGCGAGCGCCTGACCAGCCATCGACAAGCGGCCAACGAGCCAAATCTACCGTCGGCCAGCATCACTCGGGGTGTCGCGACGATAGCCGATGGTTGATGTGGCTTGCCGACGGCTAAGTTTCGTCGTTAAATAATTTGAGATTTTTTAAAAAGCGTATATATACTAACAAAAGTACTTGTATAGTTTCTATCAATTGTCATTTAGGTCAAACCTACTTTTCAATATGTTTCTAAAAAGACAGTCTCCCAAACACTACTTGAATTCCTTCTTTTGCATTTTTTTCAAAAGACATTGCCAAAGCCGAACCAAACGGGCCAAAGACGACTCACTTTTCTTGCGGTCCGCTTTCTAGAACGTTGGAAGTAGAGAGATGAGAGAAGAAAGGAGGGTTCTTGCTTGCGGGGTTTTTTTTTTTTTTTTTTGATAATCGAGGTTTTCCACGTGCAATGGACTAGTCTGTAGTCGTGAGCTGTTTTAGCCTATTTGTTATGAAGTTTTATTGTAGAGTATACTTACTAGTATAGAATCCTTTCTATTGTATATCTCCTAATTAGGGTTGTCGGATATCCTACATATATACACGATAGGATTGAGTATTGTAAATGTGCAGAAAAAAAAAATATTCATTAAATGAAAGGAGAGTTCTTTTCTCTTTATATTCCTTGGAGTGGTGGGGGTATGCCAATGCCACCGGGTAAGTTCCCAAGACATGATCGTTGGGAATCGAACTTGGGACATCATCAGTTTAATTGTCTAAGGCCTAGGAAGCTCTTTTTTTTGCTTGCGGGGTTTTTGATTTCCTCGTCACCTGAGAACCCGAAAGGGGAGCTCTTTCACTGATTGCAATGGCCGACGACGGCGACTACAACGACTTGGACATGGGGTTCTCTCTCTCTCGTCTGGAGCTCTCTTCTCAGATTTTTCGCAGTTTACAAGCATTGCATGTTAATTCCACGAGCTGATTCTGTTTCCTACTTCGACGTGGATTGCTAACTTGGTAGTTTGATGGCGCCATGGGCTGGCAAAGTGATTGCCGTGCTATATCGAAGCGCCAAATAGAAATTCTTTATGACAAAAGTTAACTGGTGTACTAGGTTCGGTGAAACAATTGATTGTGTTCAGAACCTTTTGCCTCCTCTATGGACACTGCTACTCTAGGTTCTGTTTTGCAACAGTTCTTTTTACATGCTTATGTATTCTACTGATGCAGATATGAGGACGAACAACCAGAGCCCGAGATTGAGGTAAGGGTCCATTTCTCACTTGCTGTTCTTAGATAGTTGAAGAATTTGCCTTTGACAGTTTCGATGGATGCTAACAGGAAGGTGTGGAGGATGAAATGGATGACAACAACAACGAAGATGTTCCAGACCCTCCTTAAACCGAAGATAATGGAGAGCAGGAACCTGTAGAACGGGCTCGTAAGACATCAAAGTACACGACCAAATACAAGCGCGCAAGGATTTTAGGCACCGGTGCCTTGCAGATCAGGTCTGTAGTAGGAACGTCACTATTTTAAGTCCTTGGCATCTGATTAAATGAGTGGTTAACCAAAAATTACCTCGATTGAGCGGCATGAATGCACCTGTAATTGCTGATTGGAGGGCGAAACTGATCCTCTAGAGGTATGAACATTCGTCAAGTTATCACATGGAGTTCTTTAAATACTTAAAAGTGCAAAGAAATGCATTAGCACCCCCGACCTTGTGAAACTCAGACGTCATGACAAGCTACTATTTATCGTATGATCTGGCCTGGACAACTTATTTATACTGAGATGTGCCTTGATTGCTGTGACATGGATCTGACCCAATAGTCCAATAGCAAAACTGGACCTCGCCTTGTAGAAACTCTTCTATTGGAGTACCACTTGACAAATCTGTTGCGACGGGCTTAGGAAGTAATGGGGTTTTCTAATGTGATGTTCCAAAGACCCAACCACATGTACTGGATGTAGTGTAGAAATTTTTCTGCGGCTTTTGATTTTGTCTGCGTGTCCAAGATATAGAGATCCAGAAGAGATGCTTTGTCCTCATGCATTTTTCACATTTTAAGGTGGCTGGGTCGATGTCGCGCCATGTGAAAGACTAGATGAGATACTCATAAGGTTGTGAACACTGATGTGGAGCATCGGGACTCGTAATTAAGTCAAGTCTAGTTGTGCTAGTTTCTTCTAGTACCAAGATTTGTACATCCTGTAATTCAATTTAGGTTTTTAGCATCTGAACATGTACTGAGTTGGATGACATCTCATTCAACCACTTTGTTCGGTTAAATCGTGTAAAATTTTGCACCTTCTCTGCACTTATGAACCTAAATGCTTTAATTTGTACAATGACCTGAAATTAGCAAATTGAGTGGGCCGATCTTTTGGTTGCCCCCTCAATGACGACTCACTTAAACCCTTCCTTGTTCCCCTACTACAGCCACATCATATGGCGGGAGGATGATCTTTTAGCACTGTCAATAAATTCCTCGAATACTAGCGTTGCTCAGTGTCTCCATCCTATCATTGCAATGGAAACATTCTTTGCATCACAACTTGACAGAATTCTTTTGCGAGTCTTTAGATTGCAACGAAGGAGCTTGAGAGAGGAAAATACCATTCACCATCCCGCCGCCACCTGCCAGATGGAAGGTGAGTTCTGCTTCCTGCTCTTGATACTCTGGCTTTTCACTCCGCCGCGATGAAAATCATAACTGGACTTTTGCCTTGGATTTATCAAGATATTCAATAGAATGTTTTGCCAACTGTGCTTGATTATAATAATGTCATCTAATGCGATGTCGTGTGGTTTTCTAGTTATGAGGATTGGGGTGTTGGTGAGTTCATCGTGGAAGATTCCTAAAAGAGGCAAGTCGGGGGTGATCGACACCTTGCCTTGCTTGAATAGAGAATCCATGTTCCACACATAGATGCCGAATATTTTGATTTACATTTTGATGCTCAGTCCTCAGGACATCGAGAGACGTGGCAACTTTAGCAGCTCACATGCTGAACGGATCTCATCATAATTTACTGGTTAACGAAGTTCCAAATTGGGTTCTTCCGCGGTTTTTGGCCAATTATGTGAAAGACTGAAGGAAGCCGTGGCTGATTGACCGGGTGAAAGCCGGATGCGCGGACGCCTGCGACCTAACCTTTGCTTTTGATGAGTCATCTTTGTCCTGGTTCCACCTTCTCCGCACCAGTTCCATTAGAATATGAGAAACCGGGCTTCGGTCATTTATTGAATCAAATGTCATTACGCCACGTCCCCCAAAGGTGAGAATCTTGCGGCGGGAGCCGCCGCACATGCACATGCTTGTTCGGGGAGTACTCGGGCAGGTCTCATCCTGAGGTTTTGGATTCTTGGATGAGTCATAACCAACTCCAAAGTAGAACTCGGTCTCATCGTTCTCTTTATTATTATTATTTACCGTACGTCTCTCTATCTCTCTCTATATGTTTTTCAAACTGCTTACATTGAATACTTGGCCGCAGGAGACATTTGCAATAGGAAAACCAGACCGATTAGATGTTGACCACGTGGATTTCGTTCTCCGTCTGTGGGGACGACTGGCAAGGAAATCATCTGATTTGCGGGCATCGGCCGACTGAAAGTGATTACTTTATTGGTGGTGCATTGCATTTCTCGGTCAGTTTTTTAATCTTTCTCCCAAGTAATTTGTGGCCCGAAATGTTATTCATCCGCAAATCAGAAATCGTTCACGTGGCGGTTCGCTCCGAGCGTATCTTTCCCCGGTACCAACTTGAGATGGAGCAACTAGGATGTGATCTCATTTCATTGACATGACACCCGCACCAACACTTGGCGAGAATCAGTGCCACCTCCTACCTACGTAGTGGAGCGGTAGATTATGGATGGTCTATCTATGATGTTGATTCTGATTTTCCTAGGTTTGACTCTTACGCCTACCTCTGTGAACACGGCATGGTTATTTTGATCAAATTCCGATAAGCTCTCCATCTCAAAGGATGTCGTGTCGTAGTCGTCGTAGAGTCGTCAATTTGTTCCGAATCTAGTTGTTGTATTCAAGGTAACACATCATGTGTTATAAAAGGGTCGCTCGTAGCATTATACCGTACTAGAATTGACAATTGGATAAGGTTGATAGCTAACATTTGATTGGTTGGTCGGAAGTCTCATTTGCTTTTCCATCTCGGCAACCTTAATTTTCTCTTCCCTCTTCCATAGTCTAGAACATCGCTTCTTGGGTCATTTGGCCATCCTATGCGAAACTAATGCCAAGGTGAAATCGTCCGATGACGCGACATGCCAATTTAATCATACCGCAAGCCAAATTCGTCTTCACGGTACCATCTTAATAAGCGTAAATTATAATCTTCTCTACCATCGATGAGGCAAATCACTCACATTTCCCTCTTGTTAATATGTATTGGCTTGATGAGGGTTCATTCTATATCTTTTTGTTGAGCGAATGTCCTTTAGCTAATGGCAAACCAAAAGTCTGGCTCTCTCTCTCTATACTTTACACGTGTGACGGGAAAACACGTGTTTAGGATGAGAAAGAAACACAATGTGTGGTCTATGTGCTCATGCTGACTCAGCGCCACGTCCCTTTTGGGCTCGAGCAGGAAAAAGATCATCACAATTTTGTAGGTTGCTTTCTTAAAAGGTTCAAGTCCTGTTTGGGGATAAGTACACCGTGAGTGGTATAATTTGTGTACAGTATTTACTTGAGTGCCATAACTTTCAAAATGTTTATTTGAGTGCCGTAACTTTCAAAAATCGTTTATTTGAGTGCCATAACTTTCAAAAATCGTTTACTTGAGTGATATGTCAACTTTTCGGGTGTCCACGTCAACTTTTTCGGCGTGTCATGTCAGCTTCCCGACGTAACACGTCGCCTTTTCGGCGTCCACGTCAACATCGACACTCAAATGAACGATTTTTGAAAATTATGACACTTAATTGAGCGTTTTTAAAGTTATGGCACTCAAGTGAATGCCATATAAAAGTTATAACACTGATAATGTATTTATCTCGTCCTGTTTGCGTTCATGTCGCGGAACGCTGAATCAAAAGTATGTGACAAATCCATTTACAGATGGCAAACAAAGGTAGGGTTGGCGGAGGGTGATCCGACGGGGCATGCCATAAAATATTAAAAATGGAGGGTCCGACAAGTCCCTCCATGTTTGGCAAACGAGAAATTGTTTTTGGTGGTGTTTTGCACCTAAGTCCAAAAAATAAAAAAATAAAAAAAATAAAGAGATTAGTGTATCGAAATTTTTAAAACTTATCACAATAATACAATTGAGTTGTAAAAATCATTACGAAAGTGCTTTGAGTTTTCAAACTTTTGAAAAGTGCAATTACGTCCTAAAAGTCTTAGGATTTGATTGCATAGACTTGATAAGTTTTATAACATGATTACATTTTTTGAAAGTTTTGAAATTCAATTGCATTCTTGTGATAAGTTTTATTATTAGATTATATTTTTTGAAAGTTTTTGGACAAATTTTAGAGCTTTAAGTGCATTTATCTCAGAATTTAATTATTGTGTTTAGCTTTCTAGGGGAAAACTTTCCTTGGTTTTGCGCATCTCGTCGCTAGCAAAAGATGGCTCGCCGCATGAAAGCATCCAACATCATTTGGCATTTCCTTTTCCCATTCCAAGTAGGGAATTCTCTTTTTTAATAAATTATAAAGATTAATACCACAAAAAATTTTAAATTGTTGCTCATATGATGAATTTATTCAAAATTAATTTTTTTATCATTAAAAATTTCAAACCGATATACTTGCGAAAATTTACCCCAAACTAATTTTTTTTTATCAAAACCCCAAATTAGTATACGTATGATAAATTTACTCAAAATTAAATCATAAATCGGTATACCCGTGATGAATTTACTCTCTGTTAATTTTCGTTAAATTTTACCTTTAAATTACTGAGATAAATGACACGTGACAATTGACGGATGTACTAGTTTGGGATTTTTACCTTTCGTTTGTCACAGGCGCTCTAGTTTGAGATTTTTCATGATATTAACCCAATTTTACGGAAGCTAATGAAGGATAAATTTGTCGCAAATGTACCGGTTTGGGGATTTTGGTAGTCAAAAGTTAATTTGGAGTAAATTTATCATAAGTGTACAAGTTTTGGATTTTTTGTGGTAAAAAATTTGTATAGGGTAAATTTATCACAAGTATACCAGTTTAGAATTTTTGATGGTAAAAAAATTAGTTTGGAGTAAATTTGTCACCTTGTGATTTTTGTGGTCAAAAAATTAATTTGGGGTAAATTTGTGACAAGTGTACGGATTTATGATTTTTCGTGGCATTAAATTCTAATCCCGTCTCTAGATTTATTTTATTAATCTATTTTTAACAAAGAAAAAGTCCTTGATTCGCTTGAATATAAACGGGAGAGAAGTTACGATTCAAGATCGTGGCGGTTCGGCCACCCCTATTCACATTTCAGGAAGAGAATTAATTAAAAATTATGATAGAATTCAACCCTTTTAAAAATTTACCGCTCACAACGTGCCTATTATTTTCACAATCATCCAAAAAATTAATATAGTAAAGTCCTTTCAAGAAAACGAGAACAAGGAAGAAGGAACGAGCCAAGCCCACAAAAGACTGAGTTAAAAGAAGGGGCGGCCGGCTATCACCACGCGTTCCCATCAGCCACCGGACCAATTCCGATTCTTCATCTGTCCACTCTTCCTTTCCTCCACCGGCCATGAAAAATTGCCAACGGAGGCCAGATTCTTTCCTGTTTTCAATAAAGGAAATGTCTAGGAAGACATATTCCATTCCATGCACACTCATGTCCACGTCCCCTTTTCCAAGCTCCCTTTATCCCTTCCCTTCATTTTCTCCTTCTTCTTCCTCTTCTTTCTCTTGGTCTCTCTCTGTTTCTCTGTTTCTCTGTTTCTCTTCTTTGTATAAGCCATGACCAGTGTCTCTCCCTCCTTGAACATGAAGAAAATGGTGACCCCTCTTCCCATCTCGTGCCCCTTCAACTCCCACCTCATCCACCCCCTCCTCCTCTACCTGTAAATCAAAAGCTCCTCTCCTCTTCTTGATTCTGTCACTTCTCTGTCTCTCCCCCCCCCTTTCTGTAAAAAAGTGAAAAAAATAAAATTGAGGCTTTTTTATGGGTGCTGGAATATCTGGATTTGCAAGTGACAGAGGAGCGGAGCGTGTTTCTCCTCAGTGGAAGACTGGGCTTGGGGACATACCAGAGAGCTGCATCTCCCTCATCCTTGCTTCCTTGGACCCCCCCGAGATCTGCAAGTTGGCGCGGGTGAACCGGGCCTTCCACGGCTCTTCGTCGTCCGATTTCGTGTGGGAATCGAAGCTGCCCTCCAATTACAGGTTCCTGGTTCGCCGGGTTCTCGGCGAGAATCCCGACCGCTTGTCGAAGAAAGAGGTCTATTCCAGGCTCTGTCAGGCCAGTCGCTTTGATGGCGGCACCAAGGTAAACAACTCTTATCTGCTAAAATCACATGTAAAATGGTTGTGCTTCTGTTGACGCATCGGAAACCTAGTTTAATTCAGTCGATACATGTGGCTCCTGTTAAGCTCTGAATTCTTTGGTGTCTTGAATATGCAGGAATTTTGGTTGGATAAGATAAGTGGGGACATATGTTTGTGTGTTTCTTCAAAGGCATTGAAGATCACTGGGATTGATGATCGGAGATACTGGAACTATATTGCAACTGATGGATCTAGGTAACTTACTTGCCCCCTCTCATCATGCTTCATTAATAATAGCTGTTCCTCCCTTGGATAGATTCTGGTCACTAATAGCAGGCGAGATGTGAAAAGCACGAGCGCAGAAAAACTAAACTCATCACCCCCATCAGCAAGTTGGAGTCGGTTTTGAGTGATCAGTTTCTGGTTTAGTCGTTCGATTCTTGTGCATAACCGAGTCGAATGGATGGTCAATGAGAAGATTAAGAAAATCTAGGCGAAAGGAGGTGCTCTGTTTCAGCAGATAGAGAGACATTTAATCCAATTGGCAACTGTTTTGGCAACTGAGAGGACACAAGAACTTGTGCTAGAAAGAAAAGGCTTTTCATAGAAGATATTCACGGGGGTATTGTGAGATTTGTCATTTGCAAAGGTTACTTTTGTTTGGAGATTAAGAGGATCATGTTCATAACTCACAACTGGTTGAATTCCTGAATTGTTTGGTATAGGAGAGATCTAGAACTGTTAAATTCGGCATCCAGATCCGTAAGGTAGGAAAAAATAACTGCTGATTCTGGTATTCTCCCGGAAAAAGCCCGAGCCACCGGCCATTTTTTCCAAAAAATGGAAAGTTCCTGAGGAGTGAATATACAGGAAACACATTACTTCTGCGAATCAAAGCAGGAAAGATTTTTAAACTGGAATGAGAGCAACCGGTTCCACTTGAAGCTAAGAACAAATGAAGGCAGGCTAGGGACATGGTCCAACTTGGAATACAGAATTCATTTCATATATTACCACTAGTCTAGTCTCCTAGATTTTCTAATCTTTGGACCCAAAATTGATAAAAAAGACATGGTGCGCAGGTGACCTTATCCTGACGATGATCAAGTCCCTTCAATTCCAAGTAGTTCAACTTGCAGACAGAGGATTCAACTTTTTAGTGTTGTGCCTAATAATTAATTAGAACCGTGGGGCCTCGAAAATAATTTTCTGGCTTCGCTGGAAACTAGTCTTCCTGTACAGTTTGTGCAGATTGTTCCCTATGAAAGCTACCTCCATTTGCTAAATGTCTTGTGTGAAAAGACATCCTTTTTCCTAAGGAAACTAGAGAAGAGAATGCAAGAAACAGGGGACAGCTTTATACTCACGTAACCCAGCCAAGCATCTAGTTCAGTCCAAATCAGCTTTAGATCTTGTTCGGTTTGAAATTTTGGCAACGAAGATGTGGATTAACCGCATTCTGTTGGGCTGCGCGCCTAATCGAATTTCACGAGTTTGGGGAAATCAAACCTAGAACATCGAGGGAAAAGCCATAGACCTCCATAGTGCTCTCTCTTTAACAATGATCTTTTTCATTTCTATGGTCACGAAATGTATGTGTCTTAACCTCTTTCTGCATTAATTTATCAGGTTCAGCACAACGGCGTATCTGCAACAAATATGGTGGGTGGAATTGGTGGGAGAGGTAGAGTTCCAATTCGTACCAGGCCAGTACTCCCTCTTCTTCAGGCTTCAGCTAGGAAAATCCTCCCGGAGATTCGGAAGGAGGGTCTCTAATCTGGATCAAGTCCACGGCTGGGACACCAAGCCCGTCCGGTTTCAGCTATCGACGTCGAATGGCCACCGCTCGACGTCCGAGTGCCATCTGTGTGATCCGGGCAACTGGGTCCACTACCATGTCGGCGATTTCCATGTCGACAGCCCGAACACGCCCATCGGGATCAAGTTCTCAATGGTCCAGATCGACTGTACTCACACCAAGGGTGGTCTCTGTGTGGACTCGGTGCTAATATGCCCAACCGGATCCAGAAAGAGATTGAATCTACCTTAAAATTATATCGATATTACAGTTTATAGGACATAAAAAGGCCTTAATTTTTCTGTCTGTTTTTCTCGGAAATAGGCCTTTGGGTGTAGTGGAAACATCTTCCTCAAGCTTTTGCGAGAGAGAGTCGTTCAAACATCTGGTTGTGTAAGAATTGTTAAAGAAGAAGATTTTAGGCTTGTCTAATGTTGTTTTCATTTCCGTGGTTGGGTTATGGCTGGTTCAACTGTCCCCTAAAAGTCTACAAGGGTTGAGAAAAACAACGATTGATGTTGATGATGGACGACTGACACTGACAGAAGCATGATGATATTGAAGGGCCAATGGTGGGAGGTGGATGGAGCGAAGCATGGATGATA
Source organism: Rhodamnia argentea (assembly GCF_020921035.1). NCBI lineage: Eukaryota > Viridiplantae > Streptophyta > Magnoliopsida > Myrtales > Myrtaceae > Rhodamnia > Rhodamnia argentea. The sequence continues at coordinate 11,142,149 of NC_063159.1, read as the reverse complement.
TGGGCCCTCCAAAACGCAGCGTTTCTTTCTCTTTGGGCCATGATTTGACTGCTGGATCTTTTTTTTTTTCTTACTTAATTTTGCGGGCCCACTTGATTGGCTCGTGCTTATCCGAAACGATTAATTACAGCACGCGTTTGGTCTTGGGGTGGCTGGAAAATTGTCCAAAAAATTTTAAATCTATTATATTTTTGTAAATTCAATCTATAACTTTTAATTTTTAATTTTGTCAATTGAATTAATTTTGAATGAAAATTGTTGACGTGGATGTGGGTTGACACTAACGTTGATAATTTTTAGTTATATTTTAATATTTTTTTTCAGATTTTCTTCCTTAATTTTTTTCCCTATCTTTGTTTTTTTTTTTTACTGTGGTTGGCGATGGCATCGTTGGACCCTTGCCTGCACATAATCGATGTACTCGACAAAAGAATTGCACACGGACAAGTCAATGATCATATCTTTGCCCGATCGCTATAGTTCATGCTTATCCGAAACGATAGAGAAAATGAGTAGCCTACTGTGTAATGTGGTTCTTGAACTTATAATTTGTTCGATGTGGACCCTAAATTCTTGACACGTGTTTAATTTAGTCTTCGGATCATATGAAATGTTCAATATTGTCCGTGATCTTAAATCAATGGAAGGATCGCATTGAATATTTTCATATAGTTCAAGAACTACATTAAACATGTATTAAACGTTAAGTAATCACATTAAATATTAGGTTAAAGTTAATGAACCACGTTGCATATTAAATTAAAATTTCAGAATCATTTGTGCCACTATCTAGAAGCGATTTATTACAGTATGTACTTGGTCGTGCATATCAGAAATGGTGGGATCCCATTTGCATCCGCACTCAAATTGTAGATCTCGGCGTACTTGTTCATGCGCATGGATCGACCTACCCGACGGAAGAAATTTGCATTCGGACAAATCAATGGCCGTATGCTTGCCCGATAGCTATAGCTCTTGCCATCGTTCTCTACGGTTAGTGCGATGTCAAATGCCGACAGCGACTTTGCAAGACACATGTTTGATCCAACACACATATTCTCCCCTCTCCTCTAAGTCTAAAAGGACCGCTCTCCTTCTTTATTCGCCCTTTTCACGGCCAAAAGAAGCCCGACCTACTTTGGCGATTCGGGTTTTCGGAATCGCATTATTAGTGAACATTAGTTCTCAAAAGGGTCTCGTTGGGTGGGACCATTCCCCATTCTCGAGTGGTTGGTGTTTCTTCTTCCCTTGGAATCGTTGGCTTTCAAGAGGGTCACGCTACGCCAAGGAAAAGGAAGTGGGGGAAATCTTTCAATTCAACTTAATCTTTGACGTGCTTATCTCACCTAATTGTCTCCTAATCCGTGTTAACTTCAACTTTTTCTAAGACTTTGCTTGATAATTTTACACCGCACTATGTTGATGCGTGAAAGAGAGAGCATGTTCTTGGTGAAAGGAAAATCTTATTTCGGGCCAGAAGAAATGGCTTTGAATTTATTAGGTAAGGATTAGCCTCCTTTCTTTTATTTTTGGTGGACCGTCGTTTCAAAATTTAATATGTACATAATTTCGTTTGTTCGGCGATTCTAAGGAAAATTTACCTCACGTCACGACTTTTGCGATAGCGTAACAATGTAATAATTCATCTCGATCGTTGGCATGGGAGGGTCCTACTATGCTTTTGTGGTGCGGCAGGACCGTGAAGATGGAAATAAATGAAAATAGAACAATAAAGCCAAAGGGGTTTACGTGATTGGTCCGAGCATCGGTACTTTGTCCTGAAGCAAGTGTTAGTGATGAATCCACTAAGAATAAGACGATTACAAGTTTGAATTTATGTCTCTTTCAATTCTTGATTTGACAAGATTATTCTGTAAACTCACACACAGACTCGTAGAAATACTCTCAAGAAATTTTGATGCCATGTAATGTCGCAAAATGAGCTGACAACATACTTAATTCTTGCATCCTCATTGATGTACTGCCCCTGTCCGACATTTTCAGGATTCGATCCTCGCTCAAGCCGTTGGCCACATCTCGAGACATTACACTTTTTGCGAAAGAAAATTGAGATTGAAAACCATCTTTGATTTATGTGGGCAGGAGAAATTTGAGCTGCAGAGATCTTCGAAAGTCATTGAGCATTAATCATTTTGAGCTTCTTTCCATGTGAACTTGTTGACCCCAATCCAATCTCTAGATACAAAGTTCTGAGATGGGGACGTGGAGTTCACAAAAAATCACACCAGTTGAATTTTTACGAAGCGTGAACGATTAAATTTAAGATCCATTGAATACAAAAAAGAAGGAAAATTGTAAATAAGAGTCCAAAATGTCATCATTTTTTAAATAAGGATTTGAAGTGGACATTGTTTCAAATAAAGATCTAAAATACTCTTATTATTTCAAAAAAGGGCCTAACTAATTGCATTTTCGTCATTTATTTTATTTATTTTTCTTTCTTTTCTCCTTTGTTTCCCTTCCTTTTCATCGGTGGCGGGTCTCAAGTGATGGTTGGCCACCGGCGAGGCCGTCCTCACATGTGGCCTTTGAGGCAAGCCCTCGTCAGTCGCAACAGAAAAAAAAAAAGAAATGGGAAAAAAGAAAAGATTATATTTAAGATCTATCGAATACAAAAAAGAGGAAAAATTCTAAATAACGGTCTGAAATGTTATATTTTCTCAAATAAGGATTTGAAGTGCTCTCATTATTTCAAAGGAAGGCATAACCAAAGGCATTTTTGTCATTTATTTTATTTATTTTTCTATTTATTTCTCTTTCTTTTTTCCTTTGTTTCCCTTCCTTTTCACCTGTGGCCGGTCTTAGGCGATGGTCGGCCATCGATGAGGGGGCCGTCCTCGCATGTGGCCGTTGAGGGGAGCCCTCTCTAGCTGTAACCCAAAAAAAAAAAAATATATATATATATATATAGAAAAAAGAAAAGAAAAATTAAAGAAAATGCCATTCGTTAGGCTTTTCTTTGAAATAAAAAGGGAACTTCGACCTTTATTTAAAATAAGGTTCGTATCATATCTTTATTTGAGAAGATAATGGCATTGCAAGTGCTTATTTTCTTTGACAAAAAAAAAAAAAAAGAGTTCTTATTTTCGATTGAAAAAAAGTCCTTATTTAGATTTTTTTCAAGAAAGATGAGAAGAAAGAAAGTAAGAGAGAGAAATCCATTTGACCGTCGATTCTCAATTATTTCCCCTTTGCATACGCTCCACGGCCTTTCGTTTATTCATCATCCAAGTCCCAGTCGGTGGCTTCGAAGTCTCTGTGTGTTTATCTGAAAGTTTCCACCTTTTCTGAAGCATCGGATCCAACTCCCCTCTGCGAGAAAAGGGTACATTCCTTTCTTCTGAGTCTGTTCCCAGAATCACAGATGTCGTCCCCGCGCTCTCTTCCTACGAAGAGGAATTTTTCATGGTTAAACTGATTATCTTCTTTTGTTCTTCTCTCCTCGTGTTATTCATGGGCGCCCAGGAAGACGCTGTAAATCATAGATTTTTTCTTCTTTCGGGTGGGACTGAATTGACTACTCTTCTTTTATTATCGGTATCGAATTGATTAGCTGATTCTTATCGTGGAGAAGTTACTGCCTCTATCGAGGAAAGAAAAAGTCTTGCAGCAATGAATTTGACTTTTTCGATAGGCTTCAGTGATTGCTGTTTATTTACTCCCCTGGGCAATCTTCTCGTGGGTCTCAGTTTTATGTCTTATACAATACAGTAAGAGCTTTGTTTCAAGAACAGTTATCAATTTTTGTGTGATATTTCGTTAATCAGGACCCACCCCGTGGTGGAAATCCTGCAATGGCGGACTGTGGTGACTTCGTACAGCAGCTTGGACCCGACATGTCCGTAAAGATCTTTATGCACTTGGATGAACCTTCTGATCTTGCTCGTGTTTGTGCCGTGTCGCGTACTTGGCGCCAATTCGGTGAGCGTAATTCACTGATGGTTATCGAGTCCTGACTCCTAACTCACCGCTGAGTGCTCCTAGCCTGTATTGTGCCGCTTTCACGTTTTCATATTACAGCTTTTATTTAACTATTTTGTGCAGCACCGAGTGTCAGTCTTCGTGTATTTCATTTAAGCAATGATATTGCTCAATGCTGCATTTACAATATTGAAAGTATACTGTGTTGGGTAATTCATCTGGACGATAGTTTCAATTAAATTGACGGGCTTAGCATGTGCACTGTTCTTGAAACATAGGGAAGTCGTGTGGTCTTGTAAGATGGAAAAAACTCTGGCTAGTTTTCGGCATTTTTGTTGTTTTGTAACATTGTGCTTTCAAAGATGCGACAAATGCAATATATTTGGTTTTCAAAATCAGAGTGAATCTCATTTAGTATCACTAGTACATGAGAAACTTTTGGTGTCCTTACAGTTCTCAACTTTTTCCTTTTCTGTCCCCTAGTCATTTAAGACAAATTCCACATTTTGTTCGTCATCTGTTTGAGGTTTTGCTGCAGTGATTGCAAATGACCTTTGCAAGATGCTCTGCTTGAGGATGTTCCCTGAAGTATCGGGTGTTACTCACGTAGTCGAAGAGAACAACGTGATCGAGCCTTTAAAAGTAAGATCTTGCACTTCTTCCGAATGGGAGCAACGTCAGAGGAATCATAAAGTTTATGCCTTTCTGGCTCGAGGTCTCACATCTACTGTCAGGAAGAATTGTATAGCAGAGGCCATTAGTGCAACCAGCACTGACAACTACCCTGAGGAAAGCATACGAAACACCTTGGAACCGAGGGATAGAGTTCAACATAGAGCATCGTACTGGTCAAGTAAAGGTGAAAGTGACCCCAAAGTTTCAGAGTCTTTGGTGTACAAGTTGAATGCTAAATTATGCATTGTTACCGAGATCCATATTCAACCATTTCAAGGTCATTCTTGATATTGTGAATGCTCGTTTTTGAGTCCTTAAATTTGCTGGTCTCTTTGTGAACTGACAGATAATAGATGTTTTAATGTCAGCATATTTTCAGTTTGGATATCCTACATATTCAGCTAAGGCTGTCAGATTCAGAATGGGTCATCTAAAGACTCAGAAGATGGATGGTGAAACTGTTGATGACTCTGGAAATGGAAATGGAGATGAAGATGAATCGGTAGAGAACAAATATGTGTGGACGTATACATCACCAGAATTTCAAATGGCTCAGGTTAGTTTTATGTCTGAAATGGAAGTGTCCCCATTTCATTACTTGCTTTGAACCTATGAGTCGCATTTTGGAGCTTGAGAAGAAGACGACGGCCTTTTAGTTTTTAGTATGGACTTACACAATGGTCTATGCAGCTGTTTGGACTGAATTGTTAGTTAAAGTATCAAAGGATCGTCATTTTGACTCTCCTTAGCAATTTAGGCCATGTTTCCCTCTGCTTAAAAAGGCTCCATGATAATTTTGGACTGATATTCCTAATATTTTAGAAGCCCATGGGATTGCATATCTTGAAATGCTTCAGAAACATTTAATTCTAACTCAATGCAAGCGATGTTGAATGGATTAAAGTGAAGAACCTTCAATGCTAACTGGATACTATTCAGGAAAATTGCTTGCAACAATTTAAGCTGCCTCAACCTGTGCTTAGCATTGGAGGAATTTTGCAAGTTGATTTGTTGGGGAGAGTCCAGAGACAAGAAATGGATGGACTATACTACATATGGTCAGATCTCTCTCTATTCACTCTCTGCATTGGGTTTCTTCATTTCCTTAACTGTGAACTACAGCTGCTCCTAATTTTGTTTGCTGAAAAGATGGTATTGGATGAAATGACTTGGGTTCGTTTGTTTTACGGAAAATGAATGATTTGGAAAATATTTTCCTATATATTGGTTGTTTGTATTGCTTAGGAGAATTGGTCCATGGAAAATGTTTCTAAACATTTCTGTTAATCATAAAAATATTTTCTTTTGTTTGTTTTTTTAAGCGATACAATCGATCGTTTTTAGGAAACTGTTTTCCAAATAATTGATTTTTCGCAAGACATATGCACGATTATGAATGATTATAACTGGGGAGAAATTCCCCTTTAGATGGATGCTGACAAGTTATTCTTCCTTGTCATTATACCTTTCTGAGGGGGTACGAATAAGATGGGCTTTAGAGTATCCTTTTTATGACCATCGATGAATGCCTCATTTTCCCTGGAACGAATCGACTTTTGCTTAGAGAGCTTGGAAGGTCGAATAAAATTTATGCAAGTCATTAGAAAAGGAGGGCATGCCAACATGGAAAGCGTTGGTTTTTGATGTCCCGAGAAGAAGTTTGAGGGAAATCTTCTGTTTTTCTTATCATTGCTTGAGGGGTATTTGTCTGAATTTGACTTTAGTACGACATGCTTAAGCTGTTTCCTTCCCTGGAAAACATTAGAGCATGTTTCTTCTTTCCTCCTATGTCATCCCTCCTCACCATCCCCTTGGATTCACTATAGTTCTGCTTCTGCACTTTGTTCATAGGTTTTTACGTACCGATTAACAGTGTGAATATGGCTGTCAGTACTTAAGCGGAACTGGCGAGATTCAAAATCATGTTTGGAATTAGCTTGATTTCAACGGAGTTTGCACATCTTAATGTGATGGCATTATATGCTTGATGCAGTGTAGCGCATGTTCAAGTTCAGGGGCGGCCGCTCTCCCCCGCATTTGATGTCGATATCGTTGACTCATCGGGAAGATGCACGCTAAAACACTACCCTGAACTGGAGAGTCATGCAACTTCGGCAAGCTCCACAAACGATGAAGACAGTGCATCTTCTCGGCTCCGGATCTTTACGGCAATGTTGATGGAAAGAGGTGCAAGGGGTTGGGAGCAAATGATTTTGAGCACAATTCTGGGGACTGCTGTGGTCATTGACTCCGACGAGTCAGACGAAGAGATTCCTGATTAATCCTCAAATTGGCATGCATTTTACAGTGTCCAGATTTTGTTATTTTGGTTTCTTTCTTCTCTATAAATCCAACTGATGCTGTTGCTGCAGCATTGTGGTAGTAACGAGACTAGTGGGTAGGACCCATTTTAGACAGATACTCAGAAACATCTGGCGTTGCGGAAATGAGGGATTGGTGTGCTTTATCAGATATATCTCGTATGACACGCAAATTGGGAAATGAGGGAGAGACCGTTGATGATTTTTTGCTCTTTAGTGGTCCAAACTGAACCGTGTGGAACGAGCTTAAGTGTTCCTTTGGACCTTGAAGAGTTGACATAGAATCCAATCATGCATCTGCTATATGGCAGGGAGAGTAAGTCTATGAATGTGATAAAGGGTACACAAAACTACAAAGCAAAAACAAGTAACCATAAGAAAAAATTAATCTTCTCTCTTCCTTTGTAGTTTCAAGCTCTTATTCAATCAAGTTGATCGCATTGATTCATCGATCCTCTGCTGTAGAATCAATGGTTGAAGCCGGATGATCCTGGCCGAAGACTGCCTAAACGTTTTGGCTTCACAAAAACTTCTCCAGCCCATAAATCAGATTCTGCCAAGATAATTGAAAGAGAGCATCCAAAACTGAGCTGAAAACGAATGCTTGTGAAGGAATTGAACCACGGAGATTGCAAAACCAATCGATTACCTTGAGGCGCACGACCTTCCTTATGGCCAAGATCAAGCCTGGCATGAGGCTCTGGACGTCAGTGACGTCATGCTTGATCGAGTAGATCTGCCGGTATCGATGCATCAAAAGGGTGAAAATTATCAGGTAGGGAAGTGACGGACAGAGACTAGTTTTCGCTCTCCCAGAGACTGAAATGCAGTGATGGTCTCACCTCTCCAGGACCAGAAAAATAGACTGTTGTACTGGAGGGAAGGCCTGGAAGCACCATACTATGCACGCGGACCCCGTCCTCTCCCAAGACTTGGCCCCTCGCCTATCAGAACAAGAAGTTTCAATACTTTTTTAGCAAGTGCTTTTCGTGAGAAGCAAGTTAAAGAAAGGCCTCTGTATCTTCTCTTTTCTTAGTCATCTGTTCCACCTTTAAAAGGTCTGAACTCTTAACTAGGGGAAAGAAACCAGGTAATTTCCATGGCAATCTGTCTGTTTATTCTCCTCCATCATCACTAATCCAGAATTGTGAATCCCTTGTGGCCTAAATTCAGCAATGCGAGTAGGCAATTTGAAGAACATACCGCAACATCTGTCCCCATATCTTCTCTGTTGTACATCTGACCAAGATTTGAGAGGTTGTTCACTATCTGGACCGCATCTGCTGATGGTAGATCCTGTCAAAATGAAAGAATTATCGGGCTTTCGCAATATGCAGTTGTTTTCAGCATTTCAATGAAGGCAAAACTTGGTTATAATCGCTAATAGTCTCAAGAAGTGCGTATAGGTATCTCTACATTTGACCTTATAATCTCGTCGAGCATGTTGCTATTCCACCATATGCTCTATCCTCCAAATGTATTGACTTAGAGAGAAGAATCAGTGCTGCCACCTTGGAAATACTGATCATGGTTTTAGTCCATGATGTTTTAAATGTCACAATGCATCCTTTCTTACAAACAATAAGAATAATGAAGCCGGAAGGTGTTACTTCTTAACAGAGGAGTTCATCAAATTTGACTAAGAAACATAGTTTCCCTCTCTTGCACTAGTGACAAATGATCCAAAGGAATCAAAGTAGCTTTTACCAGCTAAATGATCGACTGCCATAATGGTTCTCCTACAGTTTGTTAGAGACATTCTAGACTTACCCTTGCATTGGCCCTTGACTCGACAATCTCCACATTGTTGTAGTGGAAAGAAGCAGAAATCGCCGCCTGCTGGAGGAGAATGGACCCGATTGAGAGAGTTGGGGCAACTAGGCATCCCTGACCAACCAAGCTCTCACAAAAGTATTTAACTCATTCAAGGCACAATAGCATGTTTAATTGTGAGAAAAACCTTATCTCATTCGTTCAATAATGTCTCACCCTGTGCTCACCATGCTGGCCTTCTCGCAGAATGCAGATAGTGCCGTCACAGTATCCAGTTTTATCCGAGGCACATATACCACACTTCTCATTCCGAATGCGATGGCCTATATGAAATGGAAAAAATATGAATGAGCCACGGCCTAAAGATATTACGAACTCGATGTATCTTTCATGACATTACCTGAATCTTAAAATGCTTCACATTTCGTATTCAGTGATGTCACTTTATATCAAGCTAAATTCGCATTTGAAGAACACTAAAAGGGAGTGACAAGCACTTTCATTTGGAGGCAAAACCATAATTTTTGTTGGCGGCATAATCTAGCCAAAAAAAAAAAAGGGTACTGTAGGCCATAGTTGGGACCTGTTTCACATTGTCATAAACTGTGGAAGGGTCGGTGAAGTCAACCACCACTCCGGTTTCCTTCGCCTGGGCAAAGAAAGAAACCATAAATGAAAAACAGCACAGTGTCATAGAATTGAACTCGGCGAATTGATTTCAAAACTACCTGAGATATGGAGCCCAATACCATAGTGAGGTCACTGATTATGGGTATCTCCAGAGGTTCCATGTCACACAACTGAAGGGAAAAAAAGAAGAAGATTCAATTTGTGCTGATAAAGAGCAGGCTTCTTGATTCTGGAAACAAAACTGAGAGGCATTCATATGGGTGATCAAAAAAAGAACAAGAAGAAACCTTTCCAACATCTTCACCCACAAAATGGGAGTCAACAGCACCAGCCACCTCCATTCCTCTGGCCTTGGTCACTGCAATTACTGCTGCTCGTCCAATCTCCTTGGCTGCTCCATTGATGACCACCTCTTGGGATAACACAGCCCCCAGAAACATTCTTAGTTCATTGTCTGTGGGTTCGATTTTCAGAGAGATCAATACTTATAAGTGATGAATGTTACCTTGATGTTCGGCTGAGATGGTTGAGCCGAACAAGAGATGGAAGGTCCGGTTTTTCCACAGAGTCTCTCTCTGTACAGCGCAGAGTGAAATTGGCAGCTCAAAGCTGCCATGTCTGTGTGTAACTCTTGAGTAGATGAAGCTAGTTCTCTCTGCCTTATTGTGATGTGGATAACGTTGTTATTTCTTTTGCTTGATCCTGGGCCGTTAAAAGTTTGAGTTTTGATGGGCCTGGTTCGAGTGGACTCTAAGAACATCGTGTGTTGATTTGTCATGTACTTTCGTAACTTCGTCGAAATCTATGGAACCAAACTAACCTACACTAGATGGTTCTTCCTTATATGTGCTATAGTTTGATTGATGACTACTACTTGGTGAACTTGATATATTAGCTCAGCCCGGAAGACCAGCTACTTTAGAGCAAACCGACTTTCGCGAATTTTCTCTGGGCGTTGAGGCACTTTAACACTGTCTATAGCTAGAGCAGGGGAAATCTCAAACCGTGTCCTGTTTTGGAGGAGGGATGCAAGGTCCATTCATATGGGCCTTCATATGAAGAAAGCTCAGTCTCTTTGGGAACAACTTAAGTTAGATTTTTCTGGTGTTACAGGTCCAGTAGTTGCTTCCTAAAACTTAGATTGCGATATAATAATACATAAATTAATCTTACCTATAAAGATCGTGCGTCCACTTAAGTAGTTGTTATCTGCTAAAAGTAAAGCGATCCATAACACTGTGATGAACGTGGGACACTAGGAATTTTGATTGCATCGGACATAGCCCACATTTATCCTAAATTACTATAGTCCAAATAACTTTTTTGGCTATGCGCGTGCAGGCCTCCCTCGAACTCGAAGTTTCACACTGCCATTTGGATCAACCCCACGTTCTAAACATCGCAATGACGTCTCACGTCGGCCACTGGATCTCCGCCACGGGTAAAAACAACCCACTTTCATCATCCAACTCACGGGAGAAAAGTACGTGTGAAAGGAGAGATGAGGCAAAAGAAAAAACCCAGTGCATGCATTCTTTTTGGCGGGTGGATAAGCACGTAAGCATTTTACGTGGAAGAGAACTTTTCGATCTTGAATCTTTTTCAAGGATCGGGGGAGTCAGAGTTGCTCGTGAAAGCGAGCTTGCAAATCCCGGTTTACCATCTGCACACCACCAGCACAGTGGATTCCAAATCCGAAGGCGAAGTGATGAGGATTAGTCTAATCACCCCATTACTGAGCTGACCCATCTGGACCACACGCCGGTATTCCATTACTCGGCGAGCTCTATCCATTTGGGAGTCGCTTTTTGTTTACGTGAGGAATTTGGCCGTGAGGGTTTTGAATTTGGGTTTTGAACGAGAAGCTGTGGATTCCCCGATGCATGTGAACTTGGGCGTAACAAGTAAAAGAGTACGACGGATTCTTAGTCGCGGTATTGATTGTTTGCCGGGAGCTGGTCAAACAAACAAACGCACGGATTCCGGCTGCACGAGATCGATGAGGCAGAGTCTTGCACGCACTCGGTGCATGTGAGCCGGCTCTGTCTTTAGCCATTATCGTATGGATCTCAAGTGGAGCTCACGAAGACGTACGCGACGGTAGTGACTAGTTAAAGATAAACGGATGAGGCTCGGGTTAATTAAGTTTTAAGATAAGATGATGATGATGATGATGATGCAAACGTGAGTGGAGTACTTGCCTCTGTGGCAAAGTGGTGCTCCGATTACCGGGCTCAAAGTCTCTGATCGCCTCAATCTTAGCAAGCACAACGGCCAAAAATATCAGGAAGTATTAGTTGGCTTCCTCTTAATGATGAGGTTAGTGCTTAGGATATTGTTGAATTTCTCCTCTAATTCCGTGTGCGTCTTTTTAGGCGCTGCAACTTTAAAATATATATTGACCATTTAATACTTCATATCTCAATACGAAGCTGTTGTTTAAAATACTTAAATTGGCGTAAAATGAACTCGTTACGTCCGCAGACAAGTATGACCATAATTCGAAGGAAAATACTTTCCCGACAAGATTGCTAGTGACAATATAATCACAATCGTTGATTCACATACTATCATTGCGTGTTTGCATAAAGCACTCTTTAATTGGAAAATTGTGCTGTAAAAAATAACTGACAATATTATCGGGCTATCAACTCCCTAATTTGAATTTACTTGCATATTCACATGACTACAATTCTTTGCAGTAATCTAATTCTAGGGAAAAAGTCACAAAAGTCCCATATAATTTCAAGAGAAGAATGGAGCTATCTAGCCGGTTAGTCACTTACCTGTTAATGATTTTCCCAATTATTCACGCCGAGAGATTTGCTACAACGGACGCGACTTCTTTCCTCTAGTAACTTAAAAATTTCAAGATAAGTTGTGCTCTGATATCATAGGAGAACACAAATCAATAGTTTAGAAACTAAGTCGTCCTTCAGAAGTATGGCATGTGCTTCTCTTTTGCTCGTCGTCTCGTTAACCTGGACATCTCATGTTTCGTCGCACGAGAGGAAAAACGTTAGCGAATATCGACCGTGAAACCGTTTTTTCGCCGTGAATTGTGGAGAAATCTCCAACCTAGGGGAAAAAGAAAATGGTCTCCGAGGACGCATTTATGAGCCCCCGATTTCAATAGGGTACGTAGCAAGATTTAGACGAGGGTTGGATGATGAGGGTTGAGAAAAGAGAGAAGAAAAAAAAAAAGGGCGGATGGCGTTGCGCAGACGCAATCTCAGAAGGCAAAGTTGGAGGCATTAAGTGGGGGCAGATTTCACATCCATGGCTGTTCGATTCTCTCGCGTCGGATTGCACAAGTGAGACAGGGAATCGCTGCCCAAGTTGTCGCCAAAAGTGCGTGGCCGAACGCCCCGAGCCTCAGCCCCCGTCCCCCCGTTCTTGTCTCCCTTGGAGGGTTCCCCACTCTCCGTTGTTGCCGCTGTTCCCGTTCTGTTTCTGCTTACTATATCTTTTGCTGCTTCCTTTGACAGTCAAAAGAGTTTTCATGTGCATCCTTCTTGATTCCGTCTTCTATCTTTATTCTTCTTGGTGTTGTAGTGGTCCACTCATGGAGAGTGACGACGACCGGTTCTCTTTTTTAGGTTACTCGCTTTTTGCCGTCAGCTCTTCATTATCGTGAGTTGGATGGGAATAATCGTTATCATCATCCTCGATTTGAAGTTCGATTCCGGTTCAAGTTGCACAACCGAATAGATGCACTGAACCCCCTAAAATATGTCGGAATTTCTGAAAGCAACGTTCGTCGTGGTGGTCGCTCTCGTCGTTCTCATCATCATTTGCCCAACTTGAGCAAGTATCAGTTGATGGATAAACATATGGCCGCCTCAGACGTCTTAGCTTAACAAAGCATATGCTTGACTAATGACAAGTCGGGGAATGCGATGATGCTGTTCTAAAAACTTTTCCGCACCTTTAGACATCTCGAGATTCCTAGAAGACCTCCCACATAGAACGACTGTTTAGGTTATGAAATCACTCTGTGGCCCCGATCCATGTCAGCTGGGGATGAACTTATAATTGGGTTCTAGAAGATCACAGCCGCGATTAGTGCCAGTGATAATATTTTTTTTTCAACTTAACCTTGGGAAAGGGTTCAGCTCATGGTAAAAAAGAAGAAAAGGTTGCCGCCATAAGCCCATATAGTGGTGCTATTGCGACTACATGTCGGGCGCCTAAAATGGTCCCCAAGATCACTGGTACTTAGGTTTTCTTTTGATGCAATTCTTCAAATGCATGCATCATAGGCCCAATTTTTTTCCTGTTCTTTCGGTTAAAGATGCATCATGGAGCGCATTATTACTGACTATAACCATAGAGTACAACTAGGTATACCACAACAAGCTCGACTCAATTGAACTAATCACAATCACGTTGATAAGTAAGTTCAACACCCATCAATCACGTTCCTCCGACATTTCGAGCCATCAATGTCGGTAGCGATCTTTGCATAGAGTAGAACTAGGTATACCACATCAAGTTCGGCTCAAGTGAACTAATCACGATCACGTTGATAAGTAAGTTCAATACCCATCAATCACGTTCCTCCGACATTTCAAGCCATTAGTTTCGGTAGCGATCTTCACATTTATCGCATGCATTGCTATGTACGATTCCACCGTCGATTTGGGACAGAAGATTCATAACAGATGTCGGTAGAATTATATATCGATATTGTCAAGGTTGGGGGGCTAACAATGGCCGCATGTAGCCCTAGCCCCCCATCGGGTCGTCGTTCAAAGGGACGGTGGTGACCAAGTTCTTCTGCTGGTACTTGGCACCCTCTTTACTGTTCATTTGTTTTCTACTGTGTTAATAATAGTATACACTTAACTTATAAAACGAAAGAAATTTTGGAAGACGTGGGATCCTATGATGGGGAAAATGACGTCGTCATTTCATGGTGGGGTAGAGAGGGAGGAGGAGAATTGGTGGGGTCGACGGGGGTTCCTAGTGGAGGGCAAGTGGGGATGAGGTGAGCGAGACACGAACGCGTCTCCGCCCCCCACGCTGTCGGCAAAACGGAGTCCCAGGAGGAGGACGGATGACGACGTCGGCGCGTGCATCCCATTCGGACAGTGGGAAAACGGGGAAGATTCCGATGGTCTGGTCGCCAACGGGGTCAAGCGTCCACACGCGGAAACGGGGATCGATCGACCATCCAAGTCAAAGTCCGCCCTCCGTCCCGACCCATTCAAACGCGCGCCCCATCCTGATCCGCTCGCACTTCCTCGCTCCCCGATTCGACGACGGCTTATGATGCTGCACGTGTAGTCTACTAATAATTTCCTTTTTCTGTATCCCGTCGGCATTCTAATAATTGCTTGTTTTCCGCCCTTTTCAAATAATATATATACATATATTTCGACCAAAAATAAAATAAAATAAATATATAAACTAATATTTTTTCCTTCGACCACAAAAAAAAAAAACAATTATTTTTTCCTACCAAAAAAATTATATTTAAATTTATATACAAAAAAAAACTACTATTTATAGTTCGACCAAGACCACAATTTTTTTTTTATATCTATACGTGAAATACATGTAGAAATCAAAGGCCATTTCTTCCGTTACTCTCGGTCGAAAATAGTGGATTGAGTCATCCGAACTATTAGAAATGCTTGTTTTAGCCAATCCACATCTCGTGAGATTGTTTAGATGTGATTGCTCAAATCACTTGATTCATCATGAAAAAAGCTCACAAAACACGATGACTTTTCTCATTTTTGGTTTGTCGAAATCAATGTCAAGTTACTCTGACATGTGTTTCGATTTGAAGTGTTGACTCGCGGCTCGGGTTAGATGCTCGGAGCGATGAATGAAAATAGGAACGTTACGAATGGCTCATTGAGCTCTCTTATCCTGATGGATTGATTACGCTCTCTTAACATACGACGGTCTCGGCGATAAGTTGCTATCGAGCACTATCGTCATGTAATGTGCCTCTTTTATTAGTTTTGGAATTGTTGACCTCGAATTAAACCACAAGGGCTGAAATTTTATTTCAAAGATTAAAAAAAAACACGAATGATACTGCCCCTAAAGCGAAAGAATATCGCGCCACTCAAATAATTTAGGGGTGGGCGGCGACCAAGGCACGCGGGCATCGCATTAACGTAGGTTTTGAGTGATTGCCTCTTCATGGAAGCCAAGAGCCTCACGTTCGGACACCCTAAACATCAACGTGACGGAAGCATGTCCGCCATTTTATTTATGCTTTAAAGTTCAGGTTCCGTAGGCAGGAATGAAGCCTAGGGCTTCTTATCGGAACCAAGGTGGCTCTTGTCTCCTCGAGAGGGGCACCCGATTCCTCTCTCGCTCTCCACTGAAATTATCCAAGATGTTTCGAATCTTCCCGTGTGTTTTTCAGCAACCTTGTTCGTTCCCAATCTCAAGTTCAAAGCGCATCATCACTCTTGAGAGGAAAGAGATTAACATCCAGGGCAGAATCACCCCGAAATAAGAAAAAGATGCGAGATAAGCTCGACCTGAAAGCTATGGTGATGGATAAGGGTCTGTTGCCCACAGCCAGCTTAAACGTGGCCATGAGATAGCCCCGCCCCTTAACCTCCTCAATTGGCATGTCCGCTAATGCCCGAGGGAGGCACTTTCATGCCTCTGCATCAACTGTCCGATTCGGACATGACGACGAGATAGTTGTAACGTTTAGTTTACATCAAAACGAGTCACCAAACACCACCTGAAAATCACATTCTCCTCGTCTTTTCGTATGAATTAAAGTTTGTTGTGCCTCTTCAGCGAGAGCTAGCTCGAGTTGTGCTCATAACTTCACCGCTAGAATATATTACAGTTAGGAAATTGCTTTCTAGGGTTAATAGTTCAAGTTGCCCTTTCATTGCTTTTGCACGGGCTCTTCTTGCGGGTAATCCACCCTAATTCTTCCCTTCAGATTAGATTCTCATTATTGTCTCCTTAAAATCTTCGATGCACACAGAATTATTGCTTCTATTTTTCATTTTCCTTGGGGAAAGAGAGGTTTTCCCCTTTTTATATGTAGTCTTTCGTGTCATTTTTGCTTGAAGTGAAAGATGCACAAGATGTGAAGTGACGAATAGGTTAGCTATCTTCCGACAAAAATAAAATAAAATAAAATAAAATAGGTTAGATATCTTTTTTTTTTTTTTTGGTCGAATAAAATAGGTTAGCTATCTCGTTCGCTTCATATTCTACCTAGATGTCTTTTCTAATGTCATCTCTGACTAGACATCCACATTTCACCGTAAGGCAACATAAAAAGTGCTTTGTCGAAACACTTAGTTTAAGTAATTATTTAAGCTCTAATCAATTGGTCCTGATCCCTCAGTATTCTAAGTTAAATTACTTGAACTTTTAATAATACCTTTGTTAACTAAACTAATTGCACTATCTTCGCTCTATACACAGTAGAGCTAACTAGAAAGCCCAAGCCAATAAGTTTCTATCACGCTGTAACACCAGTTCTCGAAAAATTCGTATATAGGTTCATATTATAATTGATGTGATATACTTAGGGCCTACTTGAGAACGATTATAATCCAAGAAAGAAATTCTAATTAGAATCATATTTTATGATTTTGTTCTCCGGATGATTTTTAGAGAATCAGAACACGTTTGGTAACCGCACGAAATTTTTGTTCCCGAAACAACCAGGTGGTGAGAATTCTTTTTTTAAAAATTTTCATATTTTTTAAATTTTTTTTTTTTTTAAAATTTCTCACTTTTTAATTTTTTAATTTCCCCCTTTTATTTTTTTAAATTGTTTAATTTTTTTTTTCATTTTTTGCATTTGTTTAAATTTTTTAATTTCCCTCTTTTAAAAAAATTTATAAATTTTTTTGTTAAGTTTTAAAGCTTATTTTTAAATTTAATTTAAAAAAATGTATTTAAAAATTAATTTTTAGTAAATTTTCAAATCTAATTTTAATTTTAAAGTTCAAAGTTCACGTGGACTTAGTCTTTTTAAAAGAACTCAAACTTTATTCTTTTTTGTGATTCTCAAAAATGATTCTTTTTTCCATAATCAATATTTTTTTATTTTTGTTTTTACTCCAAAACTGTTCCCGGGAATAGAATCAGAATCATAATCAATTACATTACCAAACATGTGTCTCATCCTTTTTTGTTACGAGGAACAGAATCAGAGAATCAGAATCGTTGTCAAACAAACCTTAGTAGCATTACTCTATTGTTTCGTGTTCCAAAATATGAATTTTTTTCTATGCTAGTGAATTTTAAAAAGTGTCGATTAGTGTGAAAAAAATGTTGATAATAAAAGTGTTCGGTGACAATTTTTTCTTTCCATGTAACTTATTGATAACTCATTGACACTTTTTTACACCAACTTACTAATTTTTATTTGCAAAACATACTGATACTTCAAAATTACTGCCTTTTTAGATGAGATTATCAAAATAAATCAACTAAGGTGATTTACTAACTTTTATCAGGATAAATTATCAACTAATTTTGGATAACCAATTCTTATTGATTTATTTACCCACTTTTAATTGCTTTCTTACATTGCCAAGTTTGTATAGAGTTACCAATTTTTTTTCCTTAGTCAGTAACCCCTTACATCTACTAACTCTTTTTAAAGATTACCAATATAAATTAGTGCGGCTTACCAATTTTTCTCCTATAAAATTATCACAAAGTCTTAGGTTACCACCATTTCGACTTGGTATGAAAGACAAATAAAAGTTAGTAAAAGAAAAAAGTTTGGCAATTCCTTAACTCTAAAAAAAAAAAAAAGTTAGCAATTTCATAGAAAGGTGTTGGTGAGATGCTAATAAGTTACTGGAAAAGTATATGGTGGGTAACTTTTCTTTTATCGGATGGTCTTTTAATACCTTCCAATTTTTTTAGAAATGCACTGAAAAAAAAAAAAAAAGCACAAGGCCACTAGGAGTGTCAACATTTGTGTATGGCATTCACTTTAATGCTAATATTTTTTTTTTGATTACTTAAGTGCTAATGTTTTTGAAAAACGGTTATTTCAGTGCCAACTCCGGTGAGTTTCACCGGAAATCTAACGTGGCATCAACGTGGCTCGCCAGAGTTTCCAAGTCAACAAAAAAATAAATTAAAAATCAATAAAAAAAATCCACGTAATATTAAAAAACTAAAAAACAAACTAAAAGACAAAAAAAAAGTGAAGCAGTTGCAGCAACGAGGGCTCACAATCCTCATTGGCAATGGCCATCGAGGGATGGGGGATGGCCGAGCCCCGACCATGGCTGGCCGAGCCCGGATCCGGGCGAGGTCGAGCCTCACCGTGGCTGGGCGTGGTCAGCCTCGCCTGGGTCGGCGAGGCCTCGATAGGGGTCACCGGGGCTCGGTGACCCCCCTCGACCATTCCCCACCCTCGTCGGCAATGGCCAATGATGGTAGGTCAGCAATGGCTTTTATTGTTATTTTTTTTAAGTTATTTTTCTGTTTGATTTTAATTTTTAAAAAATTAACTATTTTTAAGTTGAACAGTCCACGTGGACGCAATGTGAACTCCAAGTGGATGCCACATTGGTTAATTTTCTAAAACAATTACCACGTAATATTAAAAAATACAACGTGAATTGTTTGGCCGGAATTGGCACTTAAGTTATCGTTTTTTGCCGGAATTTGCAATTAAGTGATCATTTTTTCTCCGATTTGGTTCTTAAGTGATTTTAAAAAAATATTGACGTTACAGTAAGCATCGTACACAAATATTGACACTATAGGTGTCATTCTGTATAAAAAAAAAAAAAACTATTTTGTTGAAGCGGATGAGTCGAATCATCCTAGGTTTTGACATATTATTTATGTATGTGTTTTATGGACTTCATGGACCTCCCCAATGTGTTTTCCTAGGTTATATGATCCATGATCTGATTGAACCTGTTAATCTCATCTGTGATCAAAATCCCTTACATACTTCTCACAATCTGCTATAATTACTTGAAACCATTCATTACAATTCACTTTGACGGCTTCAAAAGGCCGCATCTTGCTCGAGATTCTTTGCTCTCACAGCTCTTACCGGCCACGTTAATTCTAAAACCAATTTCTATTGACTCGGTGCAACTCAAATTAGTCTTCGCATTCTGTCTTTCTCAATGATTATCTCCAACGAAAAACTAAATTAGTACGAGTTTGACATTAAATAACAAGATTCTCCATAGTTTAATAGATTCACTCGCCGACACTAATTGCAGAATAATCATGTACCTGACATTATTCTGACAGCCAGCAAATAAATTTAAGGAACCCCATCACCATCTTCAACCGACGTAATTCTGTAGGTAAGCATGCGCATAATGTTTGCTGCATCTCTTCAAAATCGCAAGGAGCACAATTGACTTCATCTTTCAGCCGACCCACATGCCCTTTTTCCTCTTCTTGCGATCCATGCATGAATCGAAAGGTCGATTCACTTTGGCATCTTCAAGGAAACTTCCTGCACGATATCACGTCTTTGATCATGCTTATGCAACTTAAGAATTGAATTATATATAAAAATATATATATGACAAAAAATGTCAAATTCAACTAGCTGAACATGTCGCGATTGGCGATGCCTCGTCAATGATAAGTTAGTTTGATTTTGGATGATAAAGAGATGGTTGGGACAGATTGTTCACATAATATATTTTAGTGAAACGATGTTTATATTACTCAAAGTTACGCCCGGTTCCCAGACCACGAAACCAATTAACTCTATCAAAGGGTGACAATAGTGATGAAGTAGATACAGAACACTTTGTGTGGTCGAAAGGAGATGTAAGAGAAGGCTTATCGAGGGACGACAATACGTTTCATTACAATTTCAGAGGGGAAACTATCAAAAAAGTCATAAACCTATTGTATTGGTATCAATTCAGTTCTAAACTTTTCAATTAAATCAATTTCATTTTAAACCTTTTGCATTTATGCCAATATAGACCATCCAGCCAATTTTAGCTGAAAATTGCTGACATAGATGTTTGTTGTCTTATGTGGTATGATCAGCGCAAATGTGGACGTATTTCATAAGTTTTCAACATTTTTATTTTTTTCCATTTTTTTTGTTGGGTGGGCCCTCACCAGCTAGTAGTGAGGGTTGCGGCCCTCGCCTAGGCCATCATTGACCACAAATGAGGGCCGCCAAGCCCTCGCCCAAGTTGAGACAAGTCCTTGCCATGTTCGGCAAGGGCTCGATCCTTGCAGCTTGGGTGAGGGTAGCAGCCAACAATGGCTTGCAGGCCTTCGCCCCTTTCTCGACCACAATGGAAAAAAAAAAAAAAGAAAATAAAAAGAAAAAAGAAGATAAAACAATAATGAATTCAGAAAAAATATTTATAATTATGAAAGTTGTCAATGTCGGTGTCGGTCATACTACATAAGAAGGTTGACATCCATGCCAGAAACTTCCAGTCATAATCTTTTTTGATGGACTACATTGGCACAAATGTAAAATATTTAGGATTGAATTGACACAAATACAATAGATTTATGGTTTGTTTTGTTCTTTTCCCCAATTGTAGGGCTAGTCGCCTTAGTAATGAAATATTCGTAGGTTTTGCATTACGCGGTGGTTGTGGAAGAGTCTTTTGTGCAAAGGAGGTGATACGAATGTTTATAAAGAATATAGCATGTGCAAAAGGTTTACGTCGGAATGGATCTACATTATTTTTTCCGGTCAACACATATAGTATTCTAAAATTTCTGCTGTCATTCCCTGTCAATTATGATTGAATCATCTGCCCAAAAGTATTGGTTCGGATCATTAATCTGTAATCGTTTTCTCAGTGAACAAATAGAGCATTTAGCATCTAAGGAGACTTCTCTACATCAATATGACTCCAGAATTACTTTTCGGATGCTGCTAGAGCAATGCCCTTCATGCGTCTCGACCTCGGGTGTGCGAGGCGGCACGTGTTGGGCCATTGCGCCCGTAAATTTGAAGGCCGATACACACTCGAAGCAATGCTCTCAATACATCTGATAATTACGATCGAGAACCTTTCTATCTCTGAAGTAAATCGAAAATAATGCACATTGCTCATCGAAATTAAATGCGTCGATAAGTCTTCCTTCCAGGAGTCTCAAATTAAGAGGGATCCGATCTTTTATTCCATCGCCGCGATCCTGATAACTTAGTTTACTTCGATTCGGCGCGGGAGTACAGTTGCAGACAAGTAAGTATGTCTCCAAGAAAATCTTTCACGTGCTTTTGATCTCCCCAAAATTCTGATAACATTGACATTAGGCTGGATCTACTGCACAAAATAAGCTCATTGGTACTTGCACAGGATTTAAAAAAGACCGCTGATTGTTGCAATGGGAGTTCTCATGAACGTTGAATTTGATGCATTTGCTGTCTCAACGCACATTCGATTATTTGATTGCTGAACCAGTCCAGCCGTGCAAGCAATCGGACAGAGGAAATGTTCTTCTGGGCTAGCTTGTATCTGCCTGAATATTCTGCACATATTATTTAAATAGTGTTCTGGGTAATACATAAGTTTTTATTAGGGGGCCGTACCACTTATAATTCAGGCTCATTGAGGATGTTGATCAAGCCCTTTATATAATTCAGTTGGACCAATCACGACATTTCCTATCCCCCAAAGGCCGTCTCGGTACTCCAGACCTACTGTTTCTTCAGTCTTGTTCGACATATAGTTCAATGAAGCATTGACAATTAACATATCGATGACGTCAACTAGTTTTTACTTAAAGAACTCAATGAAGTCAAGGTTTCACTTGATTCATTAAGTAAGGAAAAAATGTCCACGTCGGTACCGGCGATATCATATAGAACGGCCGGTGTCCAGGTCAATGATTTCGAACCAATATGATTAAATTGGCAAAAGGTGAAAAGGGTTTAGGAATGAATCGGTAAACTTAAAGGATTTAGAACTATATTGGTAAAAGTGGAAAATGTTATCATATAGAACGGCCGGTGTCCAGGTCAATGATTTCGAACCAATATGATTAAATTGGCAAAAGGTGAAAAGGGTTTAGGAATGAATCGGTAAACTTAAAGGATTTAGAACTATATTGGTAAAAGTGGAAAATGTTATAATTTGTCCTTCATCGAAAATTAAAATTAACAAAGATTTTCCAGTGCATTGCTACTTGCTAATTTATATAATTCAGGGTTTAGGAGGAAGCACATTGCGGTGGCCGGTCGGTTGATATAGTAATCTGGAGTGGAGGCAAACCGCATTTTATCAGATGCCGTCGGCGAAAAGAAGCACAAGAAATTCACAAGATTTTTGTTTTTTTTTTTCCTTTTTCTTTTAAGACCGCATTGCCTGCACTTGAGATTAAAAAAACACAAAACGGGGTTGACTCGACCAGGTTTGACTTTCCCCCCGCCGCGGGGAGGGGGGGGGGTGTTGGGGGAAGCTTCAATCAACTATTTAAATAAAACGACCGAGCTCATAATTATAAGGGTGGGTTGATAAGCTTATTGATATTGTAGTTTTAACTAATAAATTTCTTTTTATCGTTTTTCTATTTATCAAGTAGGAAGTGGCGAGGATCCTCTACAGGAGAAGTTCGATACCTCAATCATGAGTGAGCTCCATCGGCGCGGCGGATTAACGATACATTTACTCGATGGTTTAAGCCACTGCATTATTAAAAAAGTTAGATACGTTGACCGCTCACGAAAGCATTATTTTTCCATACAAGTCTCTTTTTCACCTAGCGCTCCTCTTCTCATGCATACCTCGTTGTGTATAAATCAGCCAAAACACACACAAAAAACAAAGAGACAATAATAGTATGGCCCTAGAAATCGTTCGCGAGGTTTACATCCTCGCGCATTAGGTAATATATCCAAAGTGGCGAACACATCGTCTCTTACCAACTTTGATGAACAAACACACTAACCTTTACTAATTATTAATCGAATTTAGGGCCAAAAGGGACTTCGTTAGAAAACGATGCGAGATCAAGGATCTCGGTTACGCAAAATTTAAAAGTTGACATGATCAAAAGTTAAAAAAAGCGAGCATTTAGCAAATGAGAAACAGTCTTCCACTTTCGAGAGTGCTAAAGGCTATAAGGAAGATGCCCAACAGACATAAATACCTCGTTAAAAAAAAAAAAAAACATTCGAAACGGATCGGATTCGGGTGCCACCAGACAGTGAAATTGGAAGAATAGTACAGACAGCCCTTTGTCCGAGCAAAAAGATGTGCTGTTTCGGGTGTCTGGAATCTGACACACTGAGATCATTTCGAAGGTTGACTTTTTGGGGAGGGAATCTTTCAAGTGGAGTAAAATCCACCACCGGCTTTTCCTGGTGATGGAAAATTGTCTTTATTCTATAATATCAGTTATCATATAAAAAAAAAACAAATAAAAGTAGATTTTAATTGATTGTAATTGTGATAGGTTTTTTTCCTATTCAATTCCAAGAGATAGCAGATAATATATTCTCTTGGACAAAACGCACGTCGTTCAATTCCATCGTTAAAAAAACTCTTTTCGAAAATTCTATATTTTTTTTCTTTCGAGGAATGAACCATCGGCGGATCTGGATTCTTTCTCGCCAGCGATTGAGGCTTTTAATTTGTGGCTATCGAGATATGTTCGTTCTACGTGATATACTTTTCCGATCAGTAATTCAAATAAGATTTGAGCATGTAATTTGGTGTAATTCGCTGCGTATATGCACGTATATATTACTGAGATCCGTTCCTTCACTTGGGATCGATAGGAGAAATGCCAGTTTATCTGTGTTCGGCCGACGGGCTTCTTTTATCTTTCCTATCTACAATAAAACGATTGAGAAGCTTTGTTTTTTTTTTTTTTTTGGCTTTTCGTACGAAGACACACCTGCAAAAGGTACACTAGCTGGCCGTTTGCAACCTTGACGTATTCAATTGAGCTCGGGTTCGATGCGCATGTCAATATGTTCTACAAGAAAATTGACCTATCAAGTGACACGACAAGTTTTTTATTACATATTTAAAGATACTAATGATTTGATGTCCGGGTCCCAAATATGTCAATATCCGATTCAAACTTAGGATATAATTTAATTGGTGAATTCCATTTAGGTCTAATTTATGTGAATATCCAATTGAAACTTACGGTGTAATTTAACTGGTGAATCTCAATAAGATATCTTTTTTTTTTACCACGTTTGGCATCTTCCTATCTTTTGTTATCGAAATACCAAATATCATCCTTACCTTTCTGCAGTAAATTCACATTAACTTTCTATCTTTAATATTTGAAGTCGAAACTCAATTAATAAAAGAAAGGTCAAGTATGTATAAAAGAGACGAGCTTCGCCAAAGCCGGTGAACCCCGTTCCTCCTCCTTCAACGTTGACCAGTCAAACTTTTAGATGGAAATCTCTTTTGATGGTGAGAGCTAAAGCAGTTGAGAGCTTCCCGACAGCGATTGGTTTTCATACAAGAGCACACATGGACCACGGCTCAATTGTCGAGTCAATGACCGTGGACAAGGCCGTCCATGGCCTCAAACACTTGGTTGGAGAAAGTCGACACCGACGAGGCCAACGGTATTCTATCCGGCCAATTTTCAGGTTCGGCTAATCTTTATTTGGCACTTTTAATCTGTTCGTATAGGCTTTTTTTTGGGGGGGAAGGGTCTAAAACGATCTTTATATGGTACTCAATCTATGTAACCCATTACTTATACAATGCACATTCAGTTTTAGGTTGGTATAGTTGAAAAAAAACTTGACCGACTATCCAAATTAACCGAGGTAAAAATAATTGCCTGGAAAAAGAATTACGGAGACGGTGGAATTGAAGCTGCTCCTTTCCGTTTATGGCAACAGCCTCGTCACCAATTACTTAATGCGGGTTTCCGGCATGATTTTCCTCGCACGTAACTGTTGACTTGCTCTGTCTCCCATGCCATGAAGAAAAATGGGGAAGCCCTAACTTTTCAATTAATATTTCTACATAGTAAATTACAAGATTGGAGTCGTCCTGACCTTTTTTAACTGGTCATCATTTCACTAAATTCCGGCGACTTCCCACAAATCTTGAATGCTAAAGAAGACACTAATAATTCGTGAACGTCTTCGTTTTCTCCTCTCTCTCTCTCTCTCTCTCTCTCTCTCTCTCTCCTCCCAATCCAATTTTCCATTCTGTACAACCCGGGACAAAAATTTGATTAAACTAATGAGAAGGATGAGACAAAATTGAGCAAAACCACCGTGACGGGCTCAGACAGGTGATGAGTGGTGATCATCATGATCGGCATCCTCTGATTCTCCTGATAAATTTAATGATTCCTCCTCCTTGATTTCTGCTACGAGTGGCTTCTTCGCCTCGACCTCTTCGCTGTCATCAACAGCTGCTGCTTGGTCTCCGCCTCTGGTCAGCTCTTTGGCTCTCTGCGCTTGGCGTTCCCAATCCGTGAACCCCAAGACGACCAACATGGCCACCAAGCACGACGCTTGCGCCGCCAAGAGGCCGAGCCACAGCCCCCCGAAGTCGTACCCGCAAAAGAACGCCAATCCAACGCCCACCGGCATTCCGACCATGTAAAAGCAGCCCAGGTTGACGTTGGCTCCCACCTTCGGCCTCGCCGTGCCTCTCAGCACCCCGCAGCCCGTTGTCTGTGGGCAGTTTCCGAGCTCGCAGAGCCCAATTATGGGCAACACTAGGGACGTCAATTTCATGATCTCCGTATCTCGAGTGAACATGTTGGCCCATGTGTTCCTCACCGTGACGGCGAAGACCAGGGCCGACAGCCCGAGCGCGAAGCTGCAGCCCAGGCCGACAATGGCCGAGAGCTTGGCTTTCAAAGGCTGGTTCGCACCCAGTTCGTTGCCGACTCTGGTCGACACGCTGAAGCTCAGAGAGGATGGGAATATGTAGATGAGGGAGGTGGTCTGGATCAGAATGCCCATGGACGCCACCGTTGCTCTCGGGTTGACCAACAGCCCGCATAGCAGGATCATGATCTCGTACCACCACCACTCGAGGCACACCGAAGCGCAGCTTGGTACGGCCAAGTTCAGCAGGTTCTTCCATTCCCTGAAGCAGTCCGAGGAGAAGCCTCCCCACGCTTTCTCGTGGACGCCGGAGACGAGTACGTAAATGATCAGAGAGGCTACGAGATTGAAGTTAGTCCAGACCCCACCAAGCGCCACGCCTTTGATCCCGAGGCCGAGATGCGTCACGAGGAGGAGGTTGATGGGTATGTGCAAGAGAATGGAGAGAGCGGCGCAGAATGTGAGGGGCAGAGTTATGGATTGACTCCGGAGGTAAATCCTAAGCGGGTGAAGGATAGACAGGGCCAAGAGGTCAGGGATTGTGTAGAGGAGGAAAGATTGTGCCTCTGTTGCTATGGCCTCATCCTGGCCGCAAAAAAGGAGGATCCTTTTCATGTTCAGCCACAGAAAAGAGATGGGCAATGAGGTTAACATGAGCAAGAGAACGGTTCTCTGCAGGGAAAGGCCGAGGAGGGCATGTTTCTTTGCACCGAAGGCCTGGCTGCAGATGGGCTCCATCCCCATGGCGAGGCCGGAGAGGATGGAGTAGCCAGTGATGTTCGCGAAGCCGAGGGCAAGGGAGCCACCGGCCAGCGCGAGCTCGCCGAGGCGGCCCAGGAACAGCATGGAGATCATGGAGCGGCAGTAGAGCAAGAGACCGGTGAGGATCATGGGGAGGGCTATTTGGGCTATGGACTTCACTTCTCTTGCGACCAGAGAGACATGGGTCTTTTGCTCTTTCTGGGTTTGTTTGTGTTGTGGGTGTTTCTGGGTCAATGGTGCGTGCATGGTTTGGTCTTTGATCGAGAGAGGCAGGTGGCGGTAGTCTTCTTCTTCGTGGCAGAGGAGAGGAGATGTTTGCTGACACATTGTCACTACGTTATAGAGAGAGAGGGAGAGGAGAATTTAGGGGGGACTTGAGGAATGGGGTGTGGAGGGGGGTTTTATAGGTTGGAGGTCGGCGTGTCCCCACAACAAAGGCATTCGGCATGCGCTTTTGCCCAAAGAACCAAAGAAAAGTGGCAAAAAAAAAAGAAAGAAAAAGACGAATGGGACATGCTCTGCAATATGCCATGCCTCACGGTGCATTGTCCTGTAATAGCCGGCTCAGCCGAGCGGGCGACGGCGAATCACCTTCTCTCAACTAAGATTTCGAGATAGTAAGTCTGAAACACAGCATTCTTGACCCCAACCCCAAATACATATCAGAAGATACTATTTGTGTTAGGTTTAGCATTACAATAAGAGGGGTCAAAGCGGGAGATAATGCGTTTTTAAGGAGCGGCCAGCCTAGTGCTTTGGAGAAAGCATTCAATATCACAGCCGTAGGAGAGTAACGACAAACGAGGCTTTGGAAGTTT
The DNA here is from genome assembly GCF_020921035.1 of Rhodamnia argentea. Taxonomy (NCBI): domain Eukaryota; kingdom Viridiplantae; phylum Streptophyta; class Magnoliopsida; order Myrtales; family Myrtaceae; genus Rhodamnia; species Rhodamnia argentea. Next base: position 11,114,475 of record NC_063159.1, on the reverse strand, counting down.
GTGGATGGACCCATTTTCAAGGAACCCCAAAAAACGAAACCAATTTAAGGATTCATCAGCATCGTTAATTTCTTAATTGCCCTCCAAGGATTGGAGCAAATGGTGGGATCAAACAGTATAGTCCGTTGCCCACAGATTGTCCGCAAACATATCATGTCATGGTTTGGACGGCACAGGCATAATACACAAACAGTTAAGAGGTCAGTCCAAAAGAAACGCACGCCTGGGCTGCGTTTTACCATTTTCGCTACTTCAGGCCCAATAAAGACAAAACAAAAAAATAAAATAAAATTACACGGACCATAACCACGTGTCATTGGCCAAAGACATTGTCACAACAACGCCCGATCGTGTCTCTTCGAGTAAATGGGAGCTAGCTAAGTCTGAGCATTTTCCGTTACATTAATTTTTTTTTTTATACGCACGTTCGAGGACCGGCTCAACGCGGGGTTGCTAGCTTCCAAAAGAGAGATGTTTCATGAGCTTAAAACCAGTGGCGGTCTGGTGTTGCGAGGTTGGTTCTTGGCAGCTTTGTCTTGTCTTGCGTTTGAGTGCGGTCAAAGGGAGTTGGGGGTGCCCCGCGTAAGGACACATCCAGTTCGCGGATCGTAGGACCCGTGCCTTCTTGACTTCCTCTCTCGTATGGACTCACTCCAATTTGGGAAAGGTTTGATTGCGAACTCTAAATTTCTAGGAAATTGTTAGTATGACAGTTTGTGAGTGTTATCAATTATTTTTTACCACGCAATCTCTCAATCAATGAGTGTTTTATGCAAAACATACAGTGATGGTGTGTAAATCTATGATTAATATTGTATCGTCCCCGACAATACTCCCTATTTTTAATGGGGGTTAGATTTGAGCTCATACCATGATCAATAAACTCTTAGTTTTGGGGAAAATTGTCAAAAAAGTTTTAAATCTATTGCACTTTTGCCAATTCTGTCTTAAACCTTTTAATTTTGCCAATTCACTCCTAACCCCTTTTTTTGTGCCAATTCAACCCTAAACTTTTTTCATGCTAATTCGGTTCATCCGGCAAACTTTGGCACGGAGGCGCTAATGTGTCGTTGACATGGCGTTTTTAAAAAAATTGTAATTTTCTTTCTTTTTCTCTTTTCTTTAATTTTTCATTTTTATTTTGAGTCTTCTCCTTTCCTCAAGCCACGGAGTCGCCAATGTAGTAATCGCTCTAGGAGATGTTGAGAAAACCCATGATCCTTTTCTTTATCTATGATTCCAACTATGACTCCTCGCTGCTAGAAGCATTGGCATCTTGAGGCTCCCTGTCTTGTAAGATAGGCTAAAGAAGGGGAAATTTGGTTTGTGTAATGGAGATGAGGATGAACCGGCCTGTTGGGATCTTGAGTAGAAGACATAGTTGGTGGACCACAAGTGCCGCCACCGCCGGCGAGGCCGGGCCTCACCGCGATTTGGGTGAAGCCAATCTCGCCCAGCCATGGCGTTGCCGTTGTAGTCACGGAGACGCCATGGCTGGACGAGCTCGGCCTCGCCTAGATCTAGCATGGCCCGGCCTCGACATCGTTCACCCATGGCGTCGTTGTTCCTATTCCTTCCTTTGACTCGAACCTTCGAATCTCTCGTTTCGTTCCCAAGCTAGCCACCCTACTCTCTCTCTCTCTCTCTCTCTCTAGCGTTCCCATGGCTAATCCGAGCATCGCCAGATCCGGGCAAGGCCGAGCTCGACTAGCCATAGCGTCGCCGGTGGGCGAGTGCGGCCTCGTCCAGCGGAGGTGGCGCCGGTGGCCCGCCAACCCTCTTCTCCAGCTAGTCGTTGACTCCATGGCTGGAGGAGGAAGAAGACCCTAATGAAAAAAAGGAAAAAAAGAAACGAACAAAAAAATTGAAATAATTATTAAAAATTGTCTTGTCAACACCGATCGACTAATATTTATCGGATGGACTGAATTGGCACAAAAAAAAATATTTAGGATTGAATTGGCACAAAACTAAAAGATTTAGGACTAAATTGACAAAATTAAAAGGTTTAGAACTGGATTGACAAAAGTACAATAAGTTTAGCATTTTTTTGACAATTTTCCCCTTAGTTTTGCTGAGCAACCTTTGGTGGAAGAAGTGGGTTAGGCAACACAGATCACATTTGGTATCCAGTAGTGGGACTTATCAAATGACAACATTGTAATCATTTGATCTTGTTCGATTCACACGACCTGTATTATTTGAACTGATTTGTGATGGGTAGAGTAAAACCAATGATTTCTCCAAAATCCGTGTTTCTTTGGTGAGAGAGAACCCAGTGCTTTGGATTTTACCAATCAATTGCTCAAATGTGCTTAGTATTATAATTCTCATAATGGTTAAGGATGTACCATTGAATCTGTGAAAATTACCAGTCATATCTTAGCATTCAAGTGTTGAAACGACCAATTGAATTCACTCTTGAATCATTCAACATGGGGTTCTTCGTAATTTCATTTCGTACTTTTTTCTTGGGCACTATATTGTTCTCGTGCGTGTATTATGATCGATCGAATCTCTAGTCTCGATACACGACGAATAAAAGCACTGTTGCGGTGCTTCGATTGGAGAAACCACGAACGCTAAATATCCACCGATTTCTAGAGCAATCTTTCATTCGTGAGCACGAAAGAGATCTGAAAGGAAGAAAAGGAGGTGCTAAAAAAGCGTGCGTGACATCTTGACTCGCGATAAAGATTGCCTTCCAAATTAGATTGTCCCGTTCAAAATGCTTTACTCTAATGAGTTCCCATTAAATCTTTCTCGGAATAACGTTAACTTCAAATCGAGGTAAAGCAAAGTGCGTCCTTATCTCTGGACACCGTTTTTGGAGACACGACCTCTTTCGGTTGCGGAAGCTCAAAAAAGGTCAAGCCCATGTCGGTGCGCAATCTTTGACCAACCAGCTCGAGGCCGTCGATCACTCCGCGATGGAGATTTCCGAAGGTGAATCGGAGCTTTATGTGGGATTATAGCTGCCAAGCAGAGATGGGTAAAGCCGCCCTTTTCTCTTGATAAACTTCATAGGACTAAACATTATGGGCAAAATTCCATTCGACAAGACTTGTGAAGTCTGTGCGCGAATGTAGACGCGACACGTTGCAGAACTTTTTGACACGTGTCGCGTGTTGGATGGGATATTTTAAAATCGACGTTGCACTCCTTCGCGTACCTAATATTTTCTCCACCGTGCTCCGCCCGTTTTGAATTCTTCGTCAATCCCAACTTTCAAACCGATGCTTTTCCAGATCATTTTAGCCTTATCTCGTGCTTTGTTTTCGACAAAGAAAGAAAAAGCTCTCTAGAAAGCCACCTTCGGGGACGATAAGCTTAATGAAGGATCCTATATACGAGTCATATGCTTTTAAATCCTTTTCACATCCTGTCCACAAAAGGAGATGCACAGGGCATGGAACGTGCGGCGTCCTTGTGTCCTAAGATATATCTTCGTCGAGACGTGGGAGGTGAGCCATGCATAGGGTTGAACAAAGATTAGGATACTATCTAGAAGAGCTTCCTTAAAGTTTCAGACAAATTACTATCACTATGTTAAAACGGTATGCAAATCATACGTCCCGATCGAACGAAGCATTTCCGAGGGGAGCATAATTCTCAAAAACAATTCCTCTTCTGAACTTTTTGTCTTTGCTGCAAAAGTTGTTCCAATGACTCTCGACAATGTGGATGGATATGTTAATCAGATGTTCTTGTCGAGAAGTTGCTCTTCTGAACCCTCGTCTTTGTTGCAGAAGCCCATGTCTTACTTTGCTGCATGGATTGTCTTGTTCACAAAATCCATTTCCTAATGTTGTTGTGTGCGCCATGATCATGTCGTTGGATTAATTGTGTCGAGGCAGCTTGAAAACGAGACAGTTTTTGGGTTCTTGGTTCGTGCCAAACCATGAAAGGACTTAAATCCTCTTGGCATGCACCGGACAGTCAAGAATGTCTCTTTCTTTCTATTTTTTCTTCTTTTTTTTTTTGGAATTGGGTGTTCGAGCTTGACGGATTTGCCTACCCCCCTTAATTGAAAGATTGGAACTTTATGGTTTAAAGCACATTTATTCGGAGGGTATATTATCATTTATCGTCATTATTGTTGTTACTACTTTGAGAATTGGGTGATCGAGCTTGACGAATTTGAATCAAGAGATTGGAGCTTTGTGATTTCAAGCACATTGGTTTGGCAGCCATGTTCGTGCAGCTTTAAATTAAGCTCATGCAATTTTGACTTCGCAGCAGTCAATGAAAACGAAAATATTTCCTCATATAATGAAACACGAGTTGTCGTATCGGAGGCATCTTGGGGCATCTTTTTTCCTTTGGTAAACAAAAGTAAACAATATACAGATTAACGTCTAAGATCTTCTATCCTTACTTTATGGACTAACGAAGCATGAATCAACTCGGCCGTGAGTGTCAAAAAGCTTCTTTATTCCAAGATTGGCTCTGGACTATTTCCCCTCCAAGGAGCAAAGAGCCTTGGGGCAATTCTTAAAAAATTGTTTGTATATGAACAGAAGAACTTGATCCAATCGGGTCAAGCTATCTCCCCCTCCGGGTTTGAGCTTATTGGGCCTTTCAAATACTTTTTAGAGGGGGAGGGTTTTAGTGGATAGCTTGCTCGTATCGGATCGGGCCCTTACGCGAGAATCTTTTTGGTCAACGGCCAGAATCGTCATCCATTATGTAAACCGGCCGGCCTTCTCAAAGCTCAAAACCTCCATCGCGTACTTATATATTTGTTAGGTCAATGATCTAATTATCCTTTTTCTATCAATTGGGATTGATTGTTTTTAGTAGTCCTTTTCATTCTCATCGTTAAGATCTTACGTGACAAGGTCCCTTTAGTTTTTTATCCCATGTTGGACATTTTGTAATGAGAAGAAGAGGGCTGTTTTTCCGTGCCGGTAGAATTTTGAAAGATTTTATAAGCGTAATATAAAGAAAAAAATGTTGCTAAGAAAAGTTATTGATTTCCTCTTAACTTGTTGGTAGCTCACCGCTATTTTAGTAACTCAATCTAACAAAAGTCGGGTGGGCACTCTAATTTAGATTGGTAATTTCACATAAGTCCTAGTAAATTCAAAGAATTGGTAACTTATCCAAACAAAAATTGAAAAGTTACACAGTTACTATTTTCAAAATTATAAAAAAAAAATTTGATAATTTCGCAAAAGCTTTAGTTTGTTACTAACAAGTTTAAGTCACTAGTAATTTTTTTACCATCGCCTTTTTAACGCTTGTGAACAGTTATTGAAACTTACCAATACGTGAAAAATTCCTATTTTTGAGCAAGGAACAATAAAATTTTGCATATACGTCGCTGTATAATTTAGTAAATGTAGAACACTCTCAAGTCTTTCCATTTTAGTAATGGTAGACATGATTTGTTTTTCCTTATTTCTTCTTTCTTTCCATATGGAGATGGCCTTAATTAGGATTTGTTTGTTGTCAAATGGTCAAATTCAATTATTTCCTAAATATGGTCATCAAAAGTTTTATACCAATTTCGGACAAAAAGGAACATGATTTACTTCTTTAGTTTGAACTCTTAACGAGGTTATTGGCAACCTAGCGCGTGAATGCAACAAGTTTGAAACAGAAATCCATTTGGTGACGCAATTTCATTTTTTTATTTATTTTTGGAACAAAAAGTTGTTTCTGAAATAGGTTTGGAACAGAAAAAAGAAGTTAAAAAATTTTCAGCTTCTCTATTTATGGAACAAAAATGAGAAATAAGAATTCTTTTCGTCGATCACTCTCTCTCTCTTGCGTCCTAGTCGCCGATCCACTGTCTGCCGGTTGCCATCTTGCCAGCAACCTTTGAAATTTTATGCCGTTATCGAACGAATTTCTATTTCGAAAACAGAAATTTTGTATCATTATCAAACGCTTTTATTTGCTCAGAAACTTGTCCACAAACTAATCTAATTCTTTTGACCCAAAAAAAAAAATCTAATCTATTTTTGACCAATAATTAATTCTAGAAATAAAATAGTTATCATTCGCCCCCTATTGATCGTTATGACCGAGATACTTCAGATTTCCTGACCTAATCAATTTCTTCCGGGATAAAGTGTATCTTATGAAAAATTCAAAAGATAATGTTGATCTCCAGAATTATTTTTTTTCCAATTTAATTTTCCGACTTTCAAAAATCTACTTAATGTATTCATTCTATCGAAATTCTAACACCTTAGCTAACTTGACCACAATTTTTGTTAAGCTGACGTCAAATTTGTCGCACTACCGTCAACGTCGCTTATGTCACTATCCATAGGTTTTCAATGCATAGTGATTGAATGAATTGTCCAAGATGACCGGGCGAGCCTTGAAGCTTCTACGGATTTAGCGTTTCTTGAGTACTCCAAAATATTCTTAAGAACAATATGGGAAATATATACTATTCTAGAGTATTCTTGTAATCAATAGGGAAGTTAGTCGATGGGAAGATAAAGTCTTCACCGTTAGATTAAAGGGAGATCTATAGTTATAATCCAAGAGTATCTGTTTATAGGGGACCCATTCTTTCACTTGTATAATCTAACAAGTAATTGAAATCAAGAGCTTCTCTCTAAGAGCTTCTCTCTCTAGAATCCTTGTGATGTGGTGAGTAAGGCGGACTTGGGAAGAGTTTCCTAAGACCGCACAAGTTAAGGGAATGCTAGATCAACCGCCCTGTAACACTTACATGTGGCTTTCATTTCTAGCTGCCCCGTGACAATTGCATGTGCCATGTGGCTTTCATTTCGTATAAATCTCTTATTATTTCAGCCCAAAAAGAACATTTGCTGACTTGGGAAAACGACGTAACAGTTCACATCATTTGCCCCAGTAAACACAAACATGACAGTCCATGCCACGAAATACACGTAATGTGGCGATACCCTTAGAACTTGGATGAAGGACTATACTGTATGGATCTTGAAAGTTCAAAGTTAAATTGAGCAAAAAGAAGATTTAGGGAATACATTGAATATTGAAGAAGAATTCATGTGCCAACTTCAATATTTTGGAGAGCTCTTATGGAGCTGCTAATGTAGCATTTACACGCGGCGAGAAATAGTTTCACTTGCCGAAAAAACTTAGCTTAAATAAAGAAAGTCTTTTAACATTCATCCTGCACAGTACAACAAAGCAATACAATCTCCGGTTGAGCTTATAGAATTGGTTAATAGACGGCAATCAATGTTCTTTATTTCAAACCTTACTCATACTTTTTAAGATAACTTTACTTAAAATTATCGGATTGAAAATGCATAAATTGATGAGTTGTTAATGAGAAAGCTAAAGTAAAAGGCGAAGTGTGCGGTTTAATCAATCGGTTTGTTCAATGCATTTGCATTTATCATTCCAATGGTCTAACTCGTTTAAGACAAGCTAGACCGGTTTAGGTACATCATTAGCCGGGTTGATTCAAAATGTCCGGCTCCTTTTGAAGAAACACTTACTCCGCTCAATGAACTCCACAAATATAGTATATATTGAGATTGTCATAAATGAACAAAGGTCTTTTTGCTTCTTTTGTCTCCAAATACAACTGATTAAGGAAACGAATCTTGAAAACAGTTCAATAAACAATGGACCATTCTCACGTTGGTGCAACTTGGAATGAAGGTCAAAACTGGCTTTATCGTGGTCAAGAGGTCAGAGACCCCGGTTTCTTCGTTTCAAAGACATGAACATCCATCCCTCTACATGAACGATAAAGGACCAGGAGTTGTAGAAGAGCCCGCCTGATGCTACCCAACACTGCTTTCTCCAGTCCGTAAGTTGTTAAAGCTGGAATCACCTTCGATCTGTGGTCGGAAACTCAGTTCCCGATTAGCATCAGAGTTAAGAAATGCGATTTGTGCTTTTACTTTAGCGAGTTCGCTTTCGACGTTATGTATTTGTAAATGCAGCCAAGAGATGATGCCGGCGCATCCATACACCGGATCTTGAATTCGGCATCGCGACTCGAAGTACAACGAATCCGCGACTTGAGCTCTCATTTGGGTCGGCGTTTGCTAACAATTCGCCAAACAAAAGTTACAAGTTCCATTGATTGCATCATTTACAAGGAAACGCAAACCAAATCAATTGATGAATGGGTTTAAGTATGTGTGTGCTTGTCAAGACAATGAACCATTAAAAATGAGATATTAATATACCTGGATCATTTTGCCAACATTGCTCGCACCATAGATTCTGTGAACACAAGCAAATCTTTGGGGGTCATTGGATGGGAAATAAGGAGAGAAAATGCAATCTGGAGGACATCTTCTTCTCAAATATTTGCAAGCTGCGCATCGAGATGAAATCGTCGACATCCCGCAAGAATCTAACCCAAAATTCTGATGGAGATTTTGAGTGTGTCTGTCCTCCATGGAAGGACATTAATGCTTATATATGGGGTAAGTTGGCACAGAATGCACAACGGCTATCTTCTTCTTTCAAAATCGGATTTTTGTAAGGAAAGTTTTTTCAGGATGGAGAAAGTTTCCCATTTAGAGAGAACATGGCCTAAAGCTTTTTGATCGACAACCATTCACTATTGGCAAAGATTGAAGAATTTCACAAGGCACAGAAAAAATTCAAAAAGAAACAAAAAAGACAGATAAAAAGAAAAGAAACCTACTTCCACGATTGCCTGTATCTATTTAACTACACATATGGACTGACAGTGACAATAATATAATGGTGTCCACCGACTACCGTGCCCTAAAAATTTAGTTATGAAGATGAATTGCTAGTTAGTTGAATTCGCGGTAATATTACCAAGCATAATTCAATAAGCCTCAACCCTTCAACACAATATCAAAATCTACCGACAAAAAATTAAGAAAATCCGTAATTTTTGTGCACATACAAATAAAATTTTTGCTGACTGCAAAGCCATTGGAACAACAAATAAATTAAGCTATGAAACACATATGGCTTCTTCTTTAAAGAAAAGAGAGTCTCATTGGAGAGCAACAAAGTCCCAACATGAGACACCACCAGACAAGATCATGGAGTTCACAAGCCAGCATATGGCTACATCAAAATAGAAAATACGCTGAAAAATATAGTCTGATAAAAGTTCCAAGGCATAGTACACTTAATGATTACACCCCAGATGCAAACCCTAATTATTGACTGAGCTATGTGACAATATAAGTTGTTTCCCAGCTGCTCGTTCTCCCATGCTCACTTCAGTTGTCGCCAAGCAAGGAGGCCACGAAACCAGTTTCATCAAACTCCTGCCAATCCCAAAGAAAATTTCCAGTGTTGTTAAACCAAAAAAAGAGAAAAAGAAGAAGAAGAAGAAGAAGAAGAACTACATCATTCGATAAGAGAAGAAAAATGAAGTTCAGAAATAGAAAAGGACTTGCCAAATCATTGGATATGCGATTCTCTTCTTTGTTTTGCATCGGCGGATTCACGGCGGGCACTTCTGTGTTGACGATTTCTTGCTCCTTTCATCACCACGTCGAAATAGATATTGTCATGATCATACTTTAAATGCAACTTTTGCAGTTTCTATTATGGTCGACAGATTATATTCTCATCTAGTATCAGTTTGTCAATCTTTTCTTTATACGAAAGAAAGATTGCTCCACTTAAAAGTTGCTTTCATCACTCAAAAACATCCAACAAAAATCTAGGGTTTCGAGGTTTCGGACTAGTTCGAAGCAAGTTTTAGATCAATGAGACCAAAACAACTAGTAAATTTAAGTTGAAACCAAGACAGTGATCAAGCATTGAGATTATATTGATGGCCACACTCACCTGCGCAGGGTTCTGGTCAAATAGAGGCCAATGATCATCTAACAGGAACGACTCGACTCCTCTGAGGAAGTCGAAGTCGAAGTCCATGAATTCTCCAAAGCTAGGATCCTGCCCACAATGGTACCCAGCGTATATGGAGGAGTTGGAGTTACGCTAACGATATTAATACACTCAGAAACAAGGAAAAGCTGGCGAGAGAAAAAAGATCAGTCATAAAATAAATTCTGCATCTAGTATGGGAAAAATATTTAGACATGCCTGGACATCAACATTATTCCAAGCAGCATGGTCCCCAACATGATTTGGTTCGAGAAAATTCGGATTCTGGTTCTCAATTGTGAGGGCGTTGACATTGGGTTGATATGGGACACTGGTGATATCTGAAGGCATCAGGTTCTCCCCATCTTGTGGCTAATCAAGGCGATCAAATATTATTTAACGACTACAGAAGTTAAATAAACCATTTTGACCACTAATAAAGTACAAGTTAGGAGAGATTATGTAATAAAGATTACATAAGAAGAAGAAATAACTTTCATACCTTATAATGAGGTTGATTGTTGCTACGCCCTGATAAAGCATCAGTGAGAGTACCCCCACCCAACATTTGCCCGCTAAAATTGCCAAAAGGTGCTCCACTATTTTTCATCGCGTCACACGCACAGCGATTTTCGTTTTCTTTGGACAGACCATCTGATAATAGCAATCTTTCCTTTTGGTGGCCACCAAGGAAGGCCGCCATAAAGCTCGTTCCCTCATTAATATTTGCACTGCCGAGTTTGTTCGGTTTGGCAGCGTCAGGGAATTTGGCCTCACCTACTCGGACTAGCTCACTGCTACTAGCCGTTTGAAGACCGACATAACCAATGGTTTCATATGGATTCACATTTGGAAAAGAGTTGATTGCATAACCCGAGCCACTGATGGATGCGTGATTAGCATTTTTGGTACCATCTTCTACCGTTGCGTACTTCTGTATTCCATGATGTAAATTTTCAGGTATAGTTTGATCTTGTGGAGTCATCTGCTTTGAAATTCCATAAGTGCCATCTATGGCATCACTTGGCTTGAGCCAGCCGCTTCCGATGGTGTTCAGTTGATTCGTCAGAAGAGATGAGCTATCTGGCTGAGAGAGAGGATAGGTGTTTCCCAGAATTGGACACTTAGAAGAGCTAGCTTGATCAGTCACTGAAGGTGATTTGTCAACTCCAAGTTTAGATAGGGAGTTGCTCCACTGAGATCCTTCGCCAGTGAATGGAACAATGCCATAGCTACTATAGTTCATATTTGTCGAACTCCCTCCCAATAGTCCAGAATGGAATGTCGGCGTCCATGGATGACGACGCAAAAGATTATAACGATATTCTCGGCTGGTACCACTTCCATATAATGCAGATGCAAAGCTAGACCTTTGCGCTCTCTCGATGTTATACTTGAGACCCTTTTCGGCAACCTTCTTGAGGAAGAGTCGATACTTCTGCGAATTCGACCACAATGTAAGTGGAAAAAATAAATTCCAAATTTCCAGTACACTGAGGTAATCAGATTGTTGAGGGCAAATAACTAGGGATTTATTGCTTAGATTAAAAAAAAGCATTCAAATCCAACTATTAACAATGCGAAGTATGTAAGTGAATCAATATTCACCTTAAAAAAATAGTTCATATCATCTTTTCTTTGTATGGCAAAAATCATGTTTTACTTACTAGGAATAATAAAACTCATCAGCTTCGCTAATCGTGGGGTACTCGATGAAGCTTGTTCCGATAATCACAAAATATACTTATTTCCTATGTATGCACATTGCACACTACTTCACGCGTTTAATTATCATTAATACCCAATGCACACAAGTTGCGCTTTACCACTGTCGTCTACAAGTGGTTCTCTTTTTGAAAATGCGCTGGTTTAGACAAAGAAAAGGCGAAACGACGTGAATCAAGCGACTTATATTGATGAAACGATTTCTGTTTCTGTGGGTATAATATAAATGCAAGCTGATGTACTATATATGCTTGAGGAACATCTAGGAAGCAAACCTGTAAATGGCTAGCCACATGCGCTCTAGTTATTCCGGGGACATTCATGACATCGAGAATTCTCCTCGGCACAGCATCTAATTTGATTCGAAAGACAAAACAATGTTCTTAGAGAAATCAATATATAAACTAATCTGGTTCATGAACCTAGTTAATTAGTAAAAATGAGAGAGAGAGAGAGAGAGAGAGAGAGAGAGAGAGAGAGAGAGAGGAAATCTGAATCATGCAGGACAAAGATTCTTACTCTCGAATCCAATGATGTCTATGGCCTGCAAGAACCGATTCTGAAGTGCGGTTGTCCAAACAATTTTTGGTTTTCTAGGTTTGTGGTTATCGTCCATGTTCTTCTCTTGTGGCTCAGTATCGGAATCCTCGTCATCATCACTATCAAAATCCATCATCTTGTTCATATATGATGAAGAATTCTCGTTCCCGCGATGTGTAATATCAATATGATGACCCCATATTGGCGTGACCGGTGCAAATCTAGTCTCCTCTTCAATGACTATTGATTTGCCTTTCTTGGCTGCAGCTGTATATTGCCATAGATTCTTGAGATGTTCAGGTCTTATGGGCTTTGAAAGGTAGGATGCAGCACCACGCTCTAAACTCTCCAGCATGATGCACTCTCTTTCTTCTCCTGACATCACTGTTGCAGAAAAGGTAACCAAAGTTGCAAAACCCTTAATTGAGTCAAACTGGAAAATGATCACGTAACAAATTAATAGTGCAGTTATAACCAAGAACAGAGAAAATTAAAAGAAAAACTTGTGAAGTTTAGAGGGCACCCACTAATCACAGGTAGCTTGAATTCTTCTAGGACTTGATCTTGCAATTCGAGTCCATTCATGTCGGGCATGTGATAATCCGTCACCACAAGGTCGAACGAATCTTGATTTTCGCGAAGTGTAGCCAACGCATCGATCGGGTGTTTCACCGTTACCACTGAAATGTAAGATCGACAGAATCTCATTAGAATAAGATCCTTCCAAAATGGACTGTTTGTAGTCCTTGAGAAAACCATGGCAGTCAGTAGATTACGGGATTTAAGAAGAGAGATATGGAAAACCCATTAGGGAGACTACAGAGTTTCAAGGGTTTGTACATTCATCCATCCATTTAATGGCACGTAAAAGAGTCATATATCGTTCAGATGTCGAGGTTACCTATTAAAAACATACCATAAATTATCGTCAATTTTGTATTTTAAATGCAGCATCAGCGCGCCATTTTTTACGCGGCAAATTTGTCTCTCAATGGTCATGGGAAATGGTTTTCGCGGTAAATCTCGAGCATATGCCCACCAAGGTTTAATACACCAGTCCACCTGTTAGATCTGATTAAAGGCAAACCAACTATACCAGAACTACGAGATCCCCAAGACATCAGTTCAAAGGATGAAGCCCCAAAATTTGAGCACGTGCATAGATCTCAAATTGAGACTAAGATGAAAGGCTTCTTGGGGTGTAAAATCGCCATTTCTTTTATCAACATGGCTAAGTCCTCGAGATTGATCAATCCATTGTTGTCCTTTTTCTTTTGGGGAGGATGGAATGTCAGATGTTAACGCTTCCCATACAAAAACTAAAATCAAAGTCCTCAACTCTGAGAGAAAAACAAAGCTTTTGATATCTTGACATGAGCAGGACCTATGATTTATTCAGATCTGAGAATTTGAAATTGCAAAACATTCATGAAATTGGACAGCTAGGAAAACATCCGAAAAATGACCACCAGAAATACGTTTTCCCCCTCAATATAGAGGATCAGGTGAAAAAGACAAAAAAAAATTGGCACATGAACTGTTAAAAATTTAAAACTGAACTCAAAGAAAACATCCTAGGCAGATGATCGGTTTTTTCTCGGACCATAGGCCGAGAAATGTTTGGAAGATGTGATAGATGCCGATTGCTTCATGACCCGATTCGAAATACTTCACAAAACCCGGCGTCATCAACCAAAGAGAAGTATCATATATTGAGTTCTAGGTCGTTTTACCTTCATACTGCCATGTCCTTAGGATGGCTGCAACAATGAGGAGACATGTGGAATCATCGTCTACCACTAGGACATTAATCTTCGAAGAAGAACCTTTGACGCTAAGAGAATGGCTCTGCCCGGTTCCCTCGATAGGCTCCATGTGTAAAAGTCACTATACCTTCTCATACGCCAAATGACCGAGCCAAAATTTGAATTTATAGGCAAACTGAGTCAGTGACGAGTACTTGAAAAGTGAAACACTTGCCATACCAATTGCTTTCTGATTTTGTCTATGTGTCTGTGTGTTTGGTCGGAGATAGAGAGAGGGGCCAAATGGTAATTTATAGGCACCTACAAAATTCCAAGTATTCTGTTCTTTTTATGGGTCAAACAATAAATTAAATGCCATGTACAGAGTCTTAATTGGAAGGCAGGCATGCATTTCATAAGACAATTCTCAGGATCTTGCTATATTGGAAAAAAATCTAGACCCGAATTGGCTGATATTTATTGCAGTGCACTGGAAAACGACTAAGTTCTTTACGCCAAATTCTTTCCATGTAAGGTTGGATTGTGATTTTCCTTCTTATCTCTTCTTAATCGCGCCGGTTGATGTTGGTTTATGCCGTTTCGTATTCGAATTATCTCCTGAATCAATTTTGTTTCCTACTATGTCGATTAGGGTTATGAACTTTCTTCTAAGAGCAAATCCTTTCCGAGGTAGTTTCCCCCCATACATGGCACTTTCTTACTGTCCTTTCCATCTTCCAAATTTCTTTCTTCACCCCAGAAACATGGTCTTGGTTTATTTCCCCGCACTGAGATTGCCTATCTCGGCAAAAAAACTAGGAAACCACAGCACATTGTTTTATGTTTGCCTGCTTATGATTGCTTGCAATTTTACTATCTATTCTATCGTTTTCTATGGTCTTGCTTCAGTCATCATGGGAAGACAACAACGTTGTTCTATGGTAATTCAAATAGGTTACTTACTTTTAGTACCAAGAAGAACACGAAAGTGGTTGGGTAGAGACGCCAGAGTAATTGGGGAATTACGAGTATGTGATACTTGGACTTTTGACTAGTAGTTGATACTATGCTTCGCGATATGAACTATTTCAAATTAAGTTGTGAAAATGATGAACTCTTCATATCACCAAGGCTAAAAATAACAGTCATGATTATTCCGGATTGCTACTTTTACTTACCCGTCTCTCTTGATGAATACATTTATCGGTGTCGTAAACGGTCCAGATGATCGCAAAATCCATGCAAAAGACGGCGCGGTACGTCGGGACCAACGGTAAGTCTGCAATCATCGGACAAAAAGGTCAAGTTTTAAATAACTAGCCGACATGAGTTCTTTAATACATCGGTTATAGCGAATCCAACGCGGAATTGAACATAATAAAGCAAACGACACGATGTTTCAGGATTGATTGCTTAGAATAACTATTCGAGCAAATAAATAGACCATTTAAGAGACAAGATTTGAATCAGAAGATAATTCGAATACGAATCAGCGGCACCGATGCGAACAATTTTGGAAAATATTTTAATGATTTTTCAATTTTTTTTCTTTTTTGTCTTTTTCTTTTTGTTTTCTTCTCCTCCTTTGTCCGACCTATTGCCGCATCATCTGCTTGCCAGAGCTAGGGAGGGCAAGGTCGAGGTCGGCCTTGCCCAGGCTAAGCCTCTCCACTATCGCTGAGCGAGCTCGCCTTTGCAAGGCGAGGATAGACCTCGCATTTTCAGTTTAGGTTGATAACCCCCCGTTGGTCGACTTTTGCCTTTCCATTCCTTCTGCCTCATATTCGTTTTTGTTATTTGCCTGAGGATAAATCTCTTTTCCTGCAATCTGATGAACTCCTTCCAAACTATATGGGCTTTCTTTAAACCTCATTAGGGTTTAGGGAAACCATGGCAATCGAGCTCACCTAGCAATAGTGAGGTCGGCCTCACCGTCGCAGGGCAAGGCAAGACCTTGCTGTCGTTGTGCGAAGTCGAGCCTAGCCTTTGCCGGCGAACCCGCCCGCAGACGATGGAGAGGCTCGGCCCGAGCGAGGCCAACCTTGCTCTCGCCAGCCGAAGGAAGGATGAGAAGAAAACAAATGGAAAAAGAAAGAAAATAAAAAAGGAAAAAATTGAAAAAAGTATTATAATATTATTAAAAATTGTCTTGTCCACTTTAGCGGTGGCGGCCACATTAGTGTCGGTCGGCTCCCACATCAAGATTGGCAGGCCAAAGTTGGCCTGAAGGATTGAATTGACACAAATTCAAAAGGTTTAGGACCGAATTAGCACAAAATAATGTTTATGACTGAATTGATACAATTGTAATAGGTTTAGGGCTTTTCCGGTAATTTTTCCCTTTTTAGCGGGTGCAACGATATCTCTATCTTCGATAAAATTTTATGAAACTTTTTTTTTTTGGGTCGAAGATTTTATAAAACTTAAAATGTAATTAAAATGTTAAGATAATTGGGAAGAAACTCCCATAATTATTAAAACGTCATTACAAAAACTCGAATACTTAATGACGTGACGTGTAGATTCAAGATGATAATACGCGAGTAACATGACTAACCTGATAAATGTTATCAGGGTTACATTAATAGGAAAAATTAAGAGGAAGTAGATGCCAGATTCGGTCAGTTATGTCATTTAACACTTGCTGCTTTTTTTCCTCTACATGCATTTAGTACAGTAGACTTTCGTAAGAAAGGATTAACACGTGGACGATTAGGTATTAATGACCTTTCTTCCTCAAATAGGGTTTTTGTGGTGGGAACTTGAAAAAAGTTTAAGCCCCTCCTTAGCTTAAAAATTATCTAAAAAGTCTTAAATTTATTATAATTATGTTAATTCAATCAAAAATCTTTCTTTTTTACCAATTGAGTCATAAACCTTTTGCATTTGTGTCAATTAAATTCATCAGACCAATTTGATCGAAATTGCTTGAGGTGGTATGGCCAAGACCGACGTAGACACTTTTTTTGTAATGTTCTAATATTTTTTTCGATTATCTCATTTTTGACAGTTTTACAATTCTACCCTTTGGAAAAGCTTTTTAATGAGGAAAACATATTTTACTTGTAGGCCCTTGCTCCGTGGCCGCTGGCGGCCTCTTGCCAGCCCCAACCCAAAAAAGAAAAGACAAAAAATAATTAAAATTTTGTTAAAATATTATAATGCAATTTGAAATTATCCACGTCGGTGTTGGCTGGCCGAATGGATTGAATTGCACAATTGTAAATGATTTAGAACTCAATTGACCTAAAAAAAATTATGATTGAATTGGTATAGTTATAATAGATTTAAGATTTTTTTGATAATTTTTTTAGATTTCATACCTAAAGAGCCGAGGCACTCGCACACGACGCGCCCTCGTTAGCCGCCGATCCAGCGACCAGCATGATCCGGGCACACGCGGATTGGGTGTGATCGGAGCGTCGCCCTAATTCGAGCACGTGGAAGAAGTCCCGACCAGTTCAAAAGGGGAAACCGTCGCAAAAGGTTTCTTGAACGTGGAAGATGGAGAGCGACGGAAAAGACTGACTGAGATGACGATGAGGACACTTCCAAACTGGGAAATCCCAAAAGGTCAACTGGGCCAGTGCCAGCTTTGACCAGTCCAGACAGACCACAGCTCATCCCATCTTTTTTTATTTTAAAAAAGGAAGGACAATTACAGGTGTTTAAGCTTAGCGTGCGCTTAATCCGTGTGCCCTCGATCGGCACTGGTCACGAATGTGGGACCCCCCGCGAATTCCCCACGCACTCTCCCCCTCAAGTCCCAAAACATATATATCCTTTCTTTTTACCTTGCTGTCTGGAGAGAGATTTTAACATCTTTCCATGTTGCTATGCACTCTTCCTCGGCCTGCACACATGGCCAATCAGCCACCCCGTGAGCCCCAACCAAACCGATCACCACCACCGCCACCGGCCCCGGCCCGAGTAATCCAAATCCCTGACCAGCCACTGCCGCCACAGTTGCCGCATACTTCGCCTCATACTTCTTCTTCTTCTTCTTCATCGGCCAGCGGTGCTCCAGGCGGCTCCTCGCCTAAACCCATGCTTTCTCCCAGCGGGGCGTCGCCATCTCAATCCACGGGAAGGCACCCGTCTTACCGTGGAATCCGATCTCGCAGCGGGAAATGGGTATCCGAGATCCGCGAGCCCCGCAAGACTACTCGCATTTGGCTTGGGACGTATCCAAATCCGGAGATGGCGGCCGCCGCCTACGATGTGGCTGCTCTGGCTCTGAAAGGCTCCGACGCCGCCCTGAACTTCCCGGACGAGGTTCCGAAATACCCGGTTCCGAATTCCGCATCAGCAGCCGACATACGCTCGGCGGCAGCCAGTGCGGCAGCATTGAGGGGGCCCAGAATGGAAGCCGAGGGGAAGGAGGATCCAGTGGGTCGGCCGGAGAATGCCGACGAGACGGGCCAAGAGTCGGTTCGAGAGTTCATAGATGAAGACGCGCTGCTGAACATGCCGAAGCTGCTAGACGACATGGCAGAGGGGATGCTAGTGAGCCCGCCGAGGATGAAGATGGCCTCAGAGAACGACTCGCCAGAGGATTCAGACGGTGGAGAGAGCCTGTGGAGTTATCCCTGATTTGAAAAGTTGTGATGATCAGGGCTTGATCAATTAGAATAGCCCTCATTGTAGAATTATACGAACACGATACGCATTGTATATGATCTTCGGTTCATCGTGATGGTTGATGACATCCCCGTGATTTGCTATTGAGTTTTCTTGGCCCCATACAAATGCAGCTTCCGGGTGGATTTTGACAGTCTCTGGTGAGGGTTTTGCTCGCAGCTTTTAGGTTTGGTGTTGTTTTCGATTGTACTTAGCTGTATATGGTATATGTATACACACTTTCCCTTTATATCGTAGATCGGTTGAACAAAAGACCTCTACCACAGCAAATTTATGACAGCGACATAACGAAATCAATTGAAATTGCATGTGTTTTCGAAGGAAAAGCAAGCACCCTGTTCCTTTCTTTGTCCATGGAACACAGATATTTTGTACCGGAAGGCAATTTATGGACGTTTATGTGGATCTGCAACGGAACTTAAGATGTTCAGGACGAGATGGACGTGCGTGCATACGGCATCCCGGGCACCATAGACGGGCCCCCGCCCTTCCAAGCTCTTGGTGCTCGTGAAGAGGCTTCCTTCCTCATTCAAACCAAATTAATGCCCTGATGTTCTGCATGTGCGGGGATTTTATGACAGTGACCTAATAATGGCGTCTCGGGTGGGCCTTCATAATTGATATGAACAATTGAGGCCAATGCATCTACACGCCATCCGAAAAATGCGACCGGATGAGATATCCGTTAAGCTGCATGTTGCTCCTTCGAAGTGAAGTCCAGTGACTAAGGACCACAAGGTACGAAATGGTACCATTGGAAGCATATGATGGATCAAATTAGACACCGAGACATGAACGAATTACGTACATTCTATAAGCTGGTACCGTTCAAAACTCCATCATTCTGTGAAGCGGAATCCTGGACTATAGCCGGAAAAGTAATACACTAGTATCAACCTTGCTGAACGTTATACTAACCAAACCTATCGGAATTCATGGGAAGACATCTGGAAGATGAGAGTAGCAGGTATGTTTGTCTGTTTCTCTTCGGGAAGAGTCGACCAAGGCAAACTATGTTAGGACAAGGGCAGGGAATCGTTTTGCACATAGCTATATGATTATATGGGACGAACGATCAAGATCCAACCATGATTGCAAGACATGTGGAGCATGGGGGATCCATTTGAATTATAGAATTAACGAAATTGGGAAAAAGGGTATTGAACTTTTCCTGCCAAAGATGCGATCCGATTCTCCTTTGGGGTTCAAAAGCCGATTAGGAAAACTGCAACTAATCCTTATTTTTCAGAATAGCAATGATTCGGTCTGTCTTTTTTTTTTTTGCCCTTTTAGTCGAAAGCATTGACGTCACTGTTGACGTCCGTCCACAATCACATAGAGCAATGTGATATATCCAATACCAAGCACCATCGGCCACTGCTCTCAAAAACCAGAAAGAAAAAAAGGCAATGTCTCCGAAGAAGAAACAATCCAAGCGCCGGGTCCTAGAAAGGAGAAGCGATTTTGTTACGTAGTTTGCTAGCTGGACACTTGAGATATTTGTTAAGCGACTCGCCGAGAAAAGTTATCAATTTCAAAAGGTATCAACTTTTCTATGTGATATGTATAATTTTACAAGAAAATTACCAAAAAAAAATCATAAATCTATTGCACTTATGTCAATTCAATCCTTTCAATTGTGTCAGTTTAATCTTAAGCCTTTTGACGATTTGCCAATTTAGTCCTAAACTTTTCAATTGCCTCAATTTAGTCCTAAATCTTTTGAAATTTTATCAATTTAGTTCTAAATCTTTTGAATTTTTTCCATTTTCATCCTAAACCTATTATTTGAGTGATTGGTCAGAATGACTAAATTGACAATTCACTAAAAGGTTTAGGATTAAGTTGGCGTAATTGAAAGGTTTATGACTGAATTGATACAATAGTTTTAAGACTTTTTGGATAATTTTTCCGTAATTTTCCCGAAGACAAATTTAAAATGAAGCGTGGAAAGATTTGAATTCGGGATATTCTACTCTAATACCATGTGAGATTTGTGAGATTACTACCAACTATTATAAAAGTTTAAGCGGTTAGATGAATGCATGTTTTGATATTTCAATTATTTTATCAATCACTAACAAAATCAACATTTAAGTGGTTGAAAAACTGCGTAACGAAATAGGAAAACCTCAGCCCTAAAGCCTTTTGGGCGGAAAAACCATGTATCTCATGGATGGGCCAGGCCAAATCCTAGGCTTAAAAGTGTTTGTTAGGCCCGCCGAGAATGTAAAAATTCGAAATATTGTGTTTTCTTCATACAATGTTTGGGGCTTGGGTATGCTTGCTTATGTTTAGGGGTTTTGATGACATAAAAAAAAATTAGAATTTGGGCAAGGCCGACCTCGCCCAGCTCCGACGAGGCTCTTCTTCGCCAATGGTCGGCGGGGGCGAGCCTTGCCTGAGGCAGTCGACCGGCTAGAGAAAGAAGAAAGAAAAGAAAAAAATAATTCAAAAAAATAAAATATTATTAAAAATAATCCACATCGGCGCCGATCGGCCAAAGTTCGTCAGATAGATTGAATTGACACAAATGCAAGAGGTTTATAACTAAATTGGCACAAAAAAAAATGTTTAAGAATGAATTGGCAAAATTAAAAGGTTTAGGACTGAATTGGCAAAAGTGCAATAGATTTTTTTTGACAATTTTCCCGAAAAATAAGATTTGGGGTTTCATGTTATTGTGATCGTAGTTTAAGATTTTTGTTGATATTTCTCATTTTTCAAATAATGAAAAAGTCCATTTCGGTGGAAAAAACTTGACCTCTGAAGGCTATGGCATCACGCGATAATGGGGAAAATCATAGTTCAATTCATTTTATATTTTTTATTAGGGCCGGTTTGTTTGAAAGAAAATTATTTTTGGAAAATTGTTTTCAAACTTCCGGTGTTTAGATGACGAAAAACTAATCGATTGACAAAGAATATTTGTAATAGACCAAAAACAACAAGTTTAAATTTGGAGAAAACGAATTCCTCTTCCGGCAAGAAGGAAAATACTTTCCTCAAACCAACAAACGAATGAAAAAACTAACCGTTTTTCTTGAGAACGATTTCTATGGAAAAATATTTTTCTTCGTTTTGAAATTTTCAGCGTAATAATTCTGATGGAAATCGTTGCAAAAGGAATTGTCGTGCACATACTGGAGTTCTTCATTTGACGAGGGAATTGTGCGTACGACTTGATTTTCAGTCTAACTCGATTCTCATGTTGAAATATGACCAGAATGTTGTGTACGAAAAAAAAAAAATGAGGAGATCGTGGCCAAGAAATTTGGACCGAGTCAGACTCGCCGTAAAGCTCCAAAAGCAGTAGTCAAGACTTGCCACTGATTGCTTTGTCTCCATCGCCCCCCTTCCTTATTTTCAAGATGGTGATGTCGATGGATTACCCTCTTCATGCGAAGGAATCTACCAATTCGTGCAATATCCCATCAATCCAGATTCCACAAAAGGGACACGTGTCGAACAAACCGGCTTTCTAACTCCTGTGTTTCCCGCTGAACAGGTCAATCCCACGTAAACATGCGCACGCTCCGAACCCTGATAAAAGATTTTTTCAGAATCTGCTGATGTGCTGTCCGCGGGTCATCTCGCCACTTGTCGTTTGGGCTTCCGATGCGGACACCGCCACCTTCCTCGTCAACTTCCTTCGGTTTGTGACAGTTGAGGGCCTGCCCCCACCCGAAGCCCAAGGCCACCTGGTCCACGCGTTTCCGCGTGCCAACCCACCGCCCAAAGGGCGCACACAGCCCCCCCTCTCCCCGGCTCGCAGAGCTTGGCGGTTGATTAACTGTCGCAGACCGTGTTTCCCACGGTGGCAGTGACGTCACCTTGAAAAGACTCGCTTTGTCGGCTTCTCCCCCACCCGCACTCTTTTCCCGCGCCACGTCAGACTCCCTGTCCGGTCCCGCGACTTCTCCGATCCTTCTCGCGCCTTCTTAGCACCTTCGCCTTCGTCATCCCCTCGCCGACTTTTTACGGGGCTGCTCATGGATTTTCCGCGTGCGCAGTTTTTTCCAATTTTCTGAATAGTTAGCTTATCATTAGCGCTCAGGCTAGATCATCTCCCAAAATTAGTTTATCATATTCGGCCTCGCTATGAAATATGTCTCGATTCCCCGACTTTATTGGATCGATAATCACTTGATTATATCAAGTATTATCGTATACATCCTTGTGACTTATGTATCTATCGAATTTTACGTCGTAATTGAATAGCTGGACATGTGGCCACTTTGATCCAGTTTATCTTGATTCGATACTCGTTCTCAACTTGAATGCATCTCAATTATGTACGATAGCCGACCGCTAGAGTTAAGTTTGTGAGCAAAAGAATCAAAATACTTTTAAATTTGGTTAAAAAGTGTAAAGCGAAAGAGCTGAATTTTTGTATACTTCGATGCATAGAAAAGAACGTTTATGAAGAGCTTATTTATGATGTGTTTTATTAGAAGACTCTCTAGAGAAATCAAATCGGATATGCATAATTAAAATAGATATAAAAAATCAGAATTTTTTTTTAAAATATAATTAATAAAGTATCGAAAATATCTTTAATTAGCATAGTTCGAAGATTCAAATTACTCAAAAAACCGAGTCTTAAAGATTGTGCGAGTCGTACGTCCGAAGGGTACAACTTGTCGAAGTGGCGTCAAAAATATGGGCTCGAAGGGGACCTTTGACCGTGACAGCTCCTTACCTCGTCCTGTCTCCCGTTCATTCCCTTCTTTTACTCGGTCAAACCCTAAATAAAGGTTTTGCAGCCCGCCACCCAATCCACTTGCCACGTCACGATCCCCCGCCCCCACGGGGGCACACGTGCCGCACGCTGAATCGCATGCAACTCACAGCTGGTTACACTTCAAGTCCCGGTCGCTGTGATACTTCTTCTGTCCTGACATGACAACTTTCTGCGTCTTCTCCGTAGGCAGGAACTGACTCCCAGTCTGTATCCTTTCAATCCCGTGTCCGTGTCCACGTCCACGTCCACTTCCCCAAACAATCCCCCCATTCATATATAAGAACCATTCCCTCATTCCCTCATTCCTAAGTTCATCAGCTGTCCCAACACTCCTCCAGCTTCTTCACCTCGAAGATAGCACGAGCTCATTGTCCACTTCACTCACTCCACTGTCCGCAGCTATCACACTAGCCCAGTGCGGTCGCCCTCCGATGGACCCCTTCTCTTCCTTTTCCGATCCCAACTCCTACTGCTTCGACTTTGCCGGGGAGTCGTCGTCGTCATCGCCGTTGTCCGATGGCAGGAGTGCAGCCGCGGCGGCGTTCAGGAACTTCTCCGACGAGGAGGTGCTCCTCGCGTCGCATCACCCGAAGAAGCGCGCCGGGAGGAAGAAATTCAAGGAGACGCGCCACCCCGTGTACCGCGGGGTGCGGCGGCGCAACTCGGGCAAGTGGGTCTGCGAGGCCCGCGAGCCCAACAAGAAGTCGAGGATCTGGCTCGGCACGTTCCCCACCGCGGAGATGGCCGCGAGGGCGCACGACGTGGCAGCGCTTGCTCTGAGGGGCAGGTCTGCCTGCCTCAACTTCGCGGACTCCGCATGGCGGCTGCCCGTGCCGGCGTCGGCGGATGCCAAGGACATACAGAAGGCGGCAGCCGAGGCCGCGGAGGCATTCCGGCAGGCAGAGTCTGAGGACTTGATGTCAGGGGACGAGAAGAAGTTGCGTTCGGAAGAGGGAGTGCTCCATGACGACGAGGACATCTTCGGGATGCCGGGGTTGCTTGCAAATATGGCGGAGGGGATGCTCTTGCCTCCACCACAATGCGGCGTAGATGGTTACGGCGGAGAGGACGACGGGAATTTGGACGGATACGTGTCATTGTGGAGCTTCTCCATCTAATCATTTCTCGATTTTCACTTGTAGTTTTCTGTTGTTAGGGACAACTTTGATGCCGTGCTTAGAAGTTTTTAATGGAGTGCGGATAAAAGGTGAAGGGTATCAAAAGACAAGATATATATATATTTTTTCCTTTGGTCAGAAAAGAGAGAAGATAATTTAGGAAGCCATTTTGGGGCGCGTTGTTAGATAAAAGCTTATGGATGAAGCACAGCTTTGCTGATGTTGGGCCTCCAATAAAGCGGATAGGAAAGCGAAGCGAAGAAGGAATTAGGCTGTGTTCGCATCGCAGTAACATCGGGCGTTTGCATATAGTTTAATAAAGAGACTGCCGAGTCATAATGATTTTGAGAGAATTCGTTTTCAGACTTATAGACAATTGATCTTCGAATGTATCATGTACAAGGCAAAAGTGTGCCCATGAAATTGCTATGTCTTCTTAAGGTTCGGGTCCTTTTTTGCTCTCGGCTAAATTCCAAGGGAGGAGTCCAGCAAATTCGTACGGGCCCCATTACGAGGGTTGGCAGAACGACCCCTTTCCCTGCAAAATTGATCTCGATGCTTCGCGATAAGCTCCTTGAAAAAGCGGCAGAACCTCATAGACAAGGAGCAGTCTCTTGCAATAATAGGTAACAGCCGGAGGATACTCTCACGCAAAGGCAGTGAGAAGCATCATCAATAGTAAGAGACATCGGTTCGGCTCTTTGGGCAGGAAAGGAAATGAATAAACCAATGAGACACGAAATGATCGATACAGCACATTCCGAGTTCTCGAATATGATCAGGCTTGTACTCTAGTTTTTTAATATATCTTGCACTCGGATAGCCAGTCGTCCTAATCTCATCGGCTGTCGGGGCCACAAATAGCCCACAGCCCAAAAAGAGCCAGGTTGAACACGCAAGCCTTAAAAATGGTAGTTGCCGTCTTCTTCTTCTGAGAAGAGGGGCACCTGCCCTGCTCACGACGCTCTATCTATTGATCATACGAGGCAAAAGAAACAAAGAAACGACGACACTGTTATAAGCTGGGGGCATCGGTGTTCACCTAAAGCAGCAACAGTTATCGCAATGAATGATAACACAAGGATCCCAACAGTTTAACACAAGACAGGATCCACGGATTCTGGAAGTCCACCTGACAATAATTTTTAATGGGGAGCATGCTGAATGAATCATTCATCCGATGCTCATCCACAACTCACGCGATATTTCTGCAACAAAGGCTGTCTCCGCAATATGCCTGAACTTCAGGGCGATCAGTTTCCTTACTTTCACATAACTTCAGAGTCTCAAAATACATTTTATACGAAACTTCTCTGACCAAAGTGACACTCAGTCTGGACCAACTAAGAAGTTTTCTTAGCAAAAACCCGAGAAAGCAATGAGAAGTTATGATTACACAAGGATACTGCTGATCCTATAGAAATCAATTAAAAAAAAAAAAACGGAAATGACCCCCCTGAGGAAAACGAGCATTTCACGTACAGCAAAGCATATACACCATCAGATAAGAGGGAAATCCAATGAAACAATTGGCTAGCGCAATCCATGTAACTGACACAATCTGCCATCTGATTAGTGCAAGCATCGATCTTACAACAGTCTACTTCACCTTCTTTAGGAGAGTTGTTGTCCTCAACTCAGCATCATCTCTAATGAAGCTCCACCAAAGGTAAGAAAGAGGAATGGTGGTGGCGTGCCACAGAGCATGAGCATCCACAAAACCCATATAGGGGGGAAAGTCGTATATTTCCAAAAGCATGGCCAAGCCTCCACCCACCACTACTACCCACAACTTCCAACGTGAAGGATGGCGGGTAACACCTGCCCAAATTGCCCATATCAGCAGTTGAGCAATTCCCATGACCACGCAGACCTTCATGTTCCAGCCTGCAAAATCATCAATTAGACCACTTCCATTTCTCAGATTTCGTACTCTCTGTGCCCTGCGTGATGGTACTAGAATTCCTATTTCAAATGATGCCATGAATAAGATCGCTTGTCCTAATGTCTTGCCTGCCAGACTCGACCCACTGTCAAACTGACCATGACACTATCTATGCAAGTGACCAATCTTGGCCCAGGCAAGAGATGTAGTTTATTTAGTTTCCTGGTCTAAGTTCAATATGAATTACAGATTATTGACCCATGGCAGTGGCAGGCTTCACCAATCTAATGAGCAGGTGATTGAGAAAAATATGGTACTTCAATAATCAGTGATTTGGATATTACATAAGAATGTACTTTGGACTCCATACAACCACGGTTATTGATAATTCGAAACCTTAAATGGATACATGACAAAGAGAGAAGATTGGAACTTATAGAGAAAGTTATTTACCATAGTCGAATTGGTAAAAGTTCAGATACAGGATATGAGTCGTCACAAATGCAATAAGTGGGGCAGAAAACATGACCCTGGAAGCCTCATCCCTTACGTTCAAAGCTCTCAGTAAAGCCAAAATGAGGGAAAATCCAAGCAATGCCACGGCAGAGGAGTAGTCCAGCCTTTCAGTCCACTCCACATCTCTAGTCAAATGCACATGTTAGCTGAGCCAAATCACAGAAAACAGTTACACCATACTTGCAATATGTCCTTGGAAGGGACATTGATTGGATAGGCATAGTCAAGTCCAACAAGAGGTCTCAATGTCAACAATTCATCAAAGAAAATCATATACTAAGATATCATTTGCAGCAGCTTGTTTTTCTTTTACATCTTGTGCCTTCCTCATATGAAGTAAGTGGCAAAGCATTATATAGCTGGCAGTTTGGTCATGATAAGGTGAAAAATAACAGTAAAATTAGAAAGCTCATCATATCTAGTATCCAGCAGCGATACTAGTATTCATTAAAAAGTAAAGGAGAAATTATACTAGTGACAAGCAGAAATAATCCAAACTTGTCTAAATTTTGACAAAATTAGAAGTGCATTCTGCTTTCGGGGTAATAGAGTCAGAGCTGTGGAATTAAGAAGCTTTTTGGAGCCTGAACCTCCGTCGAGAGCCATCGCACGTATGAAGAGTAAAACGCAGACATAAATCTATTGATGAATACTATATATTACCGACTGTGGAAGACAGCACTCCAAAACCAAGAGTTCATGGACAAGATGCCGTATGTGTGCCACAAGCCAGTGTATTCATAGTAAGTTTTCTTGTCCGGTCTCAAAGGTAGCTTGTAGTACAAGAGGATGAAAAAGGATAGCCAGCCGTGAAATTGCACGGCCAGGTTAAGGGCAGAGAGTGCCACAGAAACAGGCTCCTAACAAAGACGAGAAAAATTGTCATGACAAGCTTGAATACAAGGGATTAAGATCCATCTACGTGTATGAAATGCTTAAAAGTACTGCTTCAAGGAGTCAGCAGGGAAAACCTGGATGCCATTAACACGAAGAAAAGGCCACTTTCCGTGATATTTGACAGGCTTGCCACCGAGAGTCATTCTTTCCTCCTCTCTTGCAAGCATACAGTGGTAGCGGCAATCGCTTCGGCAGTCCCATTGCTTCCACCGCAGATATAGCGGTTCTTGCATATACCATGGACCATCAACAGGCTTCCCATCAGATGAGAATTTGCAATGTTGGAAGCATTGGTCCCCCACACATCCAGATTGCTCACACTTTTCCACACAAGACCTAACAACATTGCAAAGTAATTCGGCTAAGACTCTCACTTTAATCAGAAGTATTTCATATCGACCACAAGGAAATTCTGTGCTACTAAAACTAGCTTAAAAAGGCGGGGGACACTGAAGTAGGTTGACGACTTGCAGTTTGTTTGGCAGAAAGGTCATCACGGGAAATGACAAGTCACAGTATGGAATACTTTCTGGCCAATGCAAAATGTATGCTTACTTCCCCTTTTTTTATCATTTTGCGATGTTTGGCACAACAACAAAAACCAGAGAACGGAAATTATCTCCATGGTTAAAGACTAAAGGGAGACTTGTGCAGATCACTCTGGAGAATGGTTGACACCAAACTGGTGAGATTAAGGATGTTTGTCAGCATTAATAATTAGCCACCACCACCATCACCACCACCTTCACCAGCCATCAACCATCACATTCACCACACCCACTGAATTACTACCACTATTGCTAAAACTTACCGATAATGGTCATCACTCTATTTGGTAAGAAATTGATCAACTTTAGCCATTAATTTTCAATTACGATTAAACGACTTTTTATTTCTATTTTCAGCAATCAAGAATAAACAGCACCTTTTTATTCAAGAACAATCCGCATCTCATCTCCAATGACCACTACCAATCTCATTTTCTCCATCAACTCCCACTGATCTGTTATGATCTCATGTTGACCGATCCATATTCTCCAAACTCTTAAAGAACAGATACGTCCCCAACGAACACCGTACATCAGTTTCAAATCATATGGAAAGTGCTTCAGAGTTTTAGTGCATTGTTTGAGCAAAGGGGACTAAGACTTTCAAATACAGCAGCAAAGCGTTAAAACTCCCCAAAACTCTCTGAAGCACCTGAATTAAAGATTGGAGCACGCCCAAACATGGACGAAAACCAAATCTCGAAAAACAGATTCAACCGGACATCTCCGGGGTCAAAAAGAGCAGAACATCGCGGTCCTCGATGATATCTATATCCGCAAGCTGACGACAAGCTGAGAGCTAAGCCAAATCTCCACAATCGCACGAAACTGAATTGAGCCGAAGCAGGAGGTGCTTACTTGTAAAGATGATCGGCATCGCCAGCACTGGCGTCGAGGAAGCCGACGAGACCAGCGAGCGCGAGGAGCAGCACAACCGACCGACGCACGGACATCAGATGAGCCATCTATTCCGAGAGTCAAACAGAGGCGGAAAGAGCGAAGGTTCGCAGGATATCGGCGGGGGCGGCTCTAACGAATCAACGGTCGGGGGCGGATGTTGCAGTGAGGAAGCGATTGGAAGCGCTCCATCGAAACAGGGGCAGAGAGAGAGAGAGAGCTTTTGGAAAAAGCGATGACCCCAGAGGATTCGAACTTGGAGCCCTTTAGTGATTTGATTGGGGATCGAGGGAGAGAAGCCCAGCTCTCGCGGACGACTAGCTCATCCGAAAGGGGCTTTTTAGAGATAGAGAGAGAAAGATGAATCGTGGGAGCAACTGACGATGGTGGGGGAGCCGTGAGGAGGCGTTTGGAGGAGACCGGGGATCCCGTGAGGAGCGATTCCCAATCCGCCACGTGGACACTGGCGATGGTTTCCACGTGGGCTGACAATTAACAGCTAACAGCCTCATCTTTGCTTTAGATGACTTCCCTGACATGGCCTCTCACCCCAGTACTGGGTCGTCCCCTTTGACTTTTTATATGGGCTTGACTTAATCATTGGAACTCAATGAGCCTTATCGAATATGGAGCCCAACCATTAACAGCCTCATCTTTGCTAGATGCTTGTGACCCGGACCACTTGTTCCGTGCCGGCATGCCCTCATCCGTAGTACAAATGTACGATCCAGCGGATCGAAAGATTCGTATCCCATGTCCTCCCCCACTCATGTAACTTTAAAGTGGGGCTTGTTTGTGTCGTTATGAGTCGGTGATATAGAAAAGAAAAGGCAATTGAGTTTCGTGGGAGTAGTGTTGGGGCGATTTCTATTAGGAGTTCGGGAGTAAAAAGAATATTACTTTAAAAACTCTTAAGGCGGAGTTGACGCATGTCTCCTAATGAGATCATGGCAGGTCGAAACCAAACGCGATGCCCGAAGTAATCTGCTCTCACTCAATATAACAAATCTTGAAGCTAAGTTGGGCGTGATATGATCTTACAAGAGAAAGTTATTTGGCTAAGTGTTCTATGGGACCAAAAGAAAAAAAAAAAAACACAAGGATTGCTTGGCGTGAACTACTCGCCAAGCACCGCACTGGCTATTTTGTGACCAGAAAAGTGTCGGCCTATGACATTGGCACGGATGCCGAGCATGGCGATGTGTCGGGGCAAGAAAGCAATCCGACCATCGAGTATTCCCCTTAATTCCGATGACGAAATTCTTCACCTTATCAAATTCACTAAACCAACTTTCACATAGAAGAAATGCAAAGACAACACCCATCTAGTCCCAAGTTGACCTCGGCATTGGGGGTCAATAATAGCGATTCGCAGTTTCCCAATCGGTCCAGTTCCAAAGTTAATAGTATCGTTTCTCGATTTTACAAAATAGGAACCAATCCCGACTTTATAGGTTTTTGAATTTAGGATAGGAACCAATCGGTCTTATTGTCGCATGCACATGTTAGTTAATTGGCGAAGATTTGACCAATAAGAAAACTCGTACCCTTATTTAAGATTAAGTGGAGCACTTCAAATTGTCGCTGTTAAGAATTAGCCAGTCGAATTGAATGAAGGATGTAATCGCGCTAAAGAGTTAAGAATATTTCCTTTCCCAGAAGTTAGCACCGTAAAAAGGACAAAAAAAGAACAAGAAAATGAAAGGAAAGTAGAATATTCTCTCTCTATCACACGCACCTCCGTCGCGAGTGCTGTCGACGCGAGTCTATCCCATTAAACTTTGGACAACTTTCCCCCACTCTCTCCCTTCTTCGGCGCGCGTTGTGCTTCTGTGGAACACATCATCAATGGCTTCTGCAACTCTTCCTCCTCTTCCGCACTCTCCCCTCGCTCGCTTCCCCACGCGCAGACTCCACGCGCCCAGAACTGGACTCAAACCTGCAACGGACCGTGGCCTCGCCTTTCTCCAATCGAACACCTTCCCTCCAATTCCGTTCGCTCTCTCTGTAAATGGAGGAGGAGGAAGAAGAACAAGAACAAGAGGGAGCAGCTCAATCGCGCGAGCGTATGTCACGGGGCCCGCCTCGGACCCGATCGTCAGCGAGCCCGACTCGAAGTACGACGGTGAGGACTCCGACGACGGGGAGCCTCCGCCCAGGAACGTGATTACTTGGGGACTTCTATGGAGTTTGCTGTCGAAGCACAAGCTCAGGCTGTGCGTCTCGATGGTCACTCTCATCGGCTGCACCACCTGTACTCTCTCCATGCCAATCTTGTCAGGTATTTCTCTGTATGCAATTGTGGAGTTCGATAGCTTATGGTACAGCCTTTTGTAGTAGCGAGCGATCACGTGAGAATGAAGTTTCGGGTGCTGCTTTGGCTTTGACATTTCCACTGTCAGTTTCGATTGATGACGTCTGGATTGACTGATTATGGCAGGGAGATTTTTTGAAGTGCTTATTGGTGCGAGACCAGAGCCGTTGTGGAAGCTCCTTGGCAAGATTGGGGTTCTGTATATGTTGGAACCGGTTTTTACAGTTTTATTCATTGTGAACATGAACACTGTGTGGGAGAAGGTTATGACGACTCTGAGAGCTCTGATATTCAGAAGAGTGTTGATCCAGAAGGTAAATGCAGTCATTCCCTTCTCGATTGAGATGCAGAATATTACATATGTGATTACAGTATCGATTTCTTCTTCCTTTACACTATATTTTATAATGCATTACTGGCAAAGAAATTCCCCCACTAAAGATCCTTCTTTTTCAATCTCAAACCCAGAAACCTTGCTTCAGGAAACTTTTGTGTGGCACATTGCGTTTCTTTAACGAAGCCCGAAAAAAAATGATTGGTAGAGGAGGATAGATTAATGAAAGTAACAAGAGAGAGGCATGCTGGTTGGATGAGGGGGAGACAACAGTTTTCCTGCTTAAGAAGTTGAAAAGGAGCTTGTACAGAAGCGAAGTTGGTAGCCCTATCGTTCTTCAAATAAATAAAGTTTTTTGCCTTTTGGTCCCCTCACGAAAGAGACTGTTTTCCATCCTCTCCCCGTCTTTTCCTTTCACCACAGAGATGTTGTCAAACAATATGCAGTTATTGGAGCATCAGGTCGGTGGAGATTCTATAAACTTGTTGAAGTACTTTAACGATTAGGGTCCATCCTAATTAGTGCTTTTTCTGTATCTCTGTTTTATGTCATTGGTTAGGTTACTGAGACTATGCCATCACCATAGATTCTTGATGTGTTGCTTTTGCTTCTCTGCAGGTGGAATTCTTTGATCGCTACAAGGTGTGCTAATTAATCCTTTTTTTTCAGTTACGCCCAAGAAAATGCTATGTGGACAATGGAAAGACAACTGTATCTATTTGTATCTAAAAAGTCGAGGTGCTATTGGTTCTAGCGAGATGAGACAGATCAAACGCCTAAATCGATTAGATTTATCCAGGATACTCATGGTGGAACTATAGCAAATAAATGGAGCTTGTTGGTTTCTCTTCACCCAGAATCCTTGCTCAGCTTATTGTCTCTGCCTTTTGTTTCTTTCATATCGAGTAGACTTATTAAAGATACTCGAATTATATCCGCAGACCTAGTCTCTTTCGGTGATAATATCGCCATTTGGATAACAACATGGTCATCTGCAGGTTGGCGAACTTACTGGTTTGTTGACTTCTGATTTGGGTTCCCTGAAAAATGTCGTGAGCGAAAATATCTCAAGGGATCGTGGATTCAGGGCACTTTCTGAGGCAAGCTACTCTACATTAAGGAAAATGTGAGCTTAAGTTGCTTAACCGTGAGCACGTGCCATAGTCATCTCTCACTGTGATGATATTTGCTTGTCTTCTTGTACTGTACGACAGAACTGGCCCGACTCTTTGACTGGTAGAATAGAACTATTTTCGCATGTGCTTGGAAGCATGCTTTCTGACATCCTAATCTGAGCTTGTTATATATTGGAGTTCTCCACAAAGTATGTTATTTAGTTACATATAGCTATACTTCTTGTAGGTTGTCGGGACAATTTGCATTCTATTCACTCTCTCCCCCCAACTTGCACCAGTTCTGGGCATGTTAATGCTGACCGTATCAGTCTTTGTTGGTAATCTTTCTTGGAGACTGAAACAAGCTGGCATAACTTAGGTGTCTGATGCTCTTTTAAACTCATTATTCGTTATTGTTCTTGAGGATGAAAGCCGGTTCAAATCAAAATTTGGTTGTTTTCGAATAAAAAGTGCATGTGATACAGGACAAGACAAGAGGTCATATGAGCAGTTTCAAGTTTTCAACCATGATTCTTCTGAATAAAAAGAGTGCGAGGATAATATGAGAAGTCATCTAAGTTATTCCAGCCATGAATACTTAGGAATTGGCCTATGACCATTTGATGATGAACTTTATACTGTGGATTAAAGGAACAGAAATTTTTATCAGCCAAGAGTTTTCAACTCTTTTTTCAGTCATGATTAGCAATTGAAAAATCTCTATACTTTCAGTTATCATTTATTCACTCTGATTCTGGCTAATCACAATTCTTTTTTCCCGATCACCCTTATTGTGAGCTTCTAAAATTTCCTCTATCAGTGGTGACCTTAGACATCTTGCTTTCAAAAACTTTACGTCGGTCTCTGTCCTTTTGTTGGTCGTTTTGTCCACTATACCTCTTTTCTTTTAATATTAAGTGTTCCTCAATTTTTTAGCTGTATACAAGAGATCAACTGTACCAGTTTTTAAAGCTCATGGTTTGGCCCAAGCATCCATAGCAGATTGTGTCACAGAAACGCTGTCTGCAATTCGCACAGTAAGTGGAGATATGGAAGTGATGTACGATTGCATATGTTATTAATGAAGTGTTCATTGAAGATTAGCTAAGAGGAGCCGCTCGTCAGTGTTCTTATTTGGGATTTAGTTACGCAGATACTGATGTCTAATGTATTTGCTAATATTCTGACAGGTTAGGTCGTTTGGTGGTGAGAAGCGGCAAATGATGATATTTGGCAGTCAGGTTTGGTTTTAACCCTTAAGCTGTTGTTTCATTGATGCAGGAATCTCTTCTTTGTTCTAAGCGGATGTCAAATTATATTTGCAGGTTCTGGAGTATCAGAACAGTGGCATAAAGATTGGCTCTTTTAAATCTGTCAATGAATCTCTGACTAGAGTTGCTGTTTATATTTCTTTATTGGCCTTGTACTGTCTTGGAGGAAGTAAAGTGAAATCGGTGAGCATACCGTAGACATAAATAGACTTGTTGTCCTAACCTAATCTCTGCATTGTAACAAAACCTAAATCTTCAAACATTTTTGTTGTTGTATATGCTGGCCAATTTGTATATTTATCTTTCCTGGAGGTGAGAACATTAATTTTAGTATAGTCTAGGAATTGTATCTGTGTATCACTCAGATGTTTTCTCTTGGAAGTTAAAACTGGGAAAAGAAACATGCATGCATCTCGTCCACAAGAGACTTCGTTTCCTTTGATTGCAAGAAAGAGCATTTGGGTTCTTTATTCAAGAAGGTGGTCTCTTTGTAGACACTTGCCACCACGAGGGCTTTCTCTTCCTTCGCCTGTTATTGTCATCAGCAGGGCAGATGAGACAAGCAGTGTTATATTATAGACACAGACTATGAAGTTAGCTGGTCCTCATCCAACTTCTGCTTACGCCGTCAGTCAAGATAATTACTTAGCTTGTTTACAATCTAAAGCTTCCCATGGCCTCTAGTAGGGTTTGGAATTCTATTGTGTGTTTATGCTTCGGATTAACGTCACAATAAAAATAGGGATTCAACTCATTATCAAAGCAGATATGCTCTCCGTGTTAGCTCTCAATTTACAGATGGACCAGAGGTTGCTGAATTTTGGCTATTTTCTACATTCATAGATATACATGTCTGTTTACTGAATCTTGAATTGATTTCAAGTTTTCATGTTGTTCGTAGGGTGCTATATCAGTGGGAACAATGGCATCCTTTATTGGATATACCTTCACGTTAACATTTGCTGTAAGCTCTTCCTTCCTTTGGCATTCTTATGCATTGTCTTTTTTCTTTTCTTCCCTCTCTTTCTAATTGATGGATAATCATCTTCAGGTTCAAGGACTCGTCAACACTTTTGGTGATCTTCGTGGAACTTTTTCTGCTGTTGATAGGATTAATACTGTTTTATCAGGTGTAGAAATTGATAAAGCCCTTGCTTATGGGTTAGAAAGAGAGATGCATAAGAAAGAATCACATGATGAAAATCACAAACTGTTCTTGGTCAATGGGTTTGATGAGAAAGTTCTGTCCCCTAATATGCATTACATGTCAGCCTTGAAATCAGCTAGCAGTGTTTGCAGTTTAGCATGGTCCGGCGACGTGACTCTTGAAGGTATCTTAATACATTTGTGCATTCTTTTTTAGCTTCGACAATGTTGTCTATTTTATGTTTCATGTATGTCTTCAATCTTCTCTCTTTGATATGTGGAAAAGCAATTCTGGATATGACATCACTAACAAGAAATTAGTTCTCTCAAGAGAATTTTAAAATGTGGGCCCTGGAGAATGGGTCAAGTTTCTTCATTGTCTGCTCTCAATCTTGAAAATACTGCTATAATTGTGTCCTATTAGTTAAAATTTTCAATTGCAGACTGTTGAACATTGACCATCTTGCGGCATGATTAAATTCGAGTAAAGCGTCTTTCCTTTTTGAGTACTTGACTTTCTTTATAAGAGACCACTTATTGTAACAACTTACCAAAATTTCTTCTGCAGATGTGTACTTCTCATATCCCTTAAGGTCTGATGTGGAAATTTTGAGTGGCTTAAATTTGACACTTAAATGCGGGACTGTGACTGCTCTGGTCGGACCAAGTGGTGCAGGAAAAAGCACAATTGTACAGCTACTGGCTCGCTTTTACGAGGTTTACTAATAAGTATTTAGCATTTTCTATCTCCTTGTTTAACACTAAATCCTTGCATCATCCTTGAAAAGTCATTTACTTGATTTTAATTTATACAGCCAACCAAAGGTCGCATAACTGTTGCAGGAGAGGATTTACGAACATTTGATAAACGTGAATGGGCCCAGGCTGTTTCCATCGTGAATCAAGTACTCTCTTCAATCTTTAATCTGAGATTTAGGATTTAAGCACAATATGAATCCATTGGGGGGATGACTTATTTACCGTCTTCAATCTGTCGTGTCCGTTGTGATTTAGTTATCATCTGCAGTGACTATTGTCTGACATTATAATCAGCAATAAGAAATCAAGTTGGTGGCAATTGACATCTAGAGGAGCATTTCTTCATCAGGTGCACCTGGTGTTGTTCTACTTCAATGATTCTGAATTATGTCGACTAGTCTTCTCAGGGCTCTGTGAATGTCAGTTTTGTCTTGCCAATGATTACAAGTGACAAGTGAGAGACATTTCTGAGTATATTATATACTCATTTTTAGGTTGGACCTGCTGCCTTTGCATGTTCTTGTTACATGTGAGTGGACTGAGCGTAAGTGTAGTAAAAGCATGGAAAAACCTGAAACAGCTTAACTCCAGTAGGTATTTGAAATCTGGAAGTTTTTGTAGGATACAGATCAGTAGGATAGAGATCAGTGTCTTTCGGGGATTGGTGCTGTATTTTATCAAGGCGGGTTTGTTCCTTCTTGTATCGTGTGCTGTTCCATTGACATTTATAAGAAATAGCCATTCAATTTAACTACTTTACACACTTTGCAGTACTTCTTGCACTTGATTTAGATAAATACTCCTGATTTACTCCCAAACAACACCAGATAAATACTTATATGGTGCAGGAACCTGTTCTTTTTTCCGTGTCTGTTGGAGAAAATATTGCTTATGGCCTTCCAGATGATAATGTTTCCAAGGATGATGTGATAAAGGCAGCCAAAGCAGCTAATGCTCATGAGTTCATAATTTCTCTTCCACAGGTTTGTCTTACTCTTCCAACTGCATCCTCACGTTTTACTTTCCTACTTGACCACTCATATATGTGGTCTGCTAAATGTGCTTCTTGTTGAAAGGGTTATGACACATTAGTCGGTGAGCGAGGCGGCCTTCTAAGTGGAGGCCAGAGGCAGGTAAGAGAATTTGGCTATGAATTCATATTAAGAGAGAGAGAGAGAGAGAGAGAAAGAGAGAGACTGACTCTCTTTTTTACCTGCAGAGAGTTGCTATTGCCAGAGCTCTACTAAAGAATGCTCCAATACTAATACTTGACGAGGTAGGTCTCTTTTGCTTGTTTTTGGTTTCTAGGATAGCAACCTCTCAAGGGGGTCTATCTCTTATAGAATTAGTTAGTCAGTTCAAACGGTCATTGATATGCTCTGGTGCAGGCAACAAGCGCTTTGGATGCAGTTAGTGAGCGCCTTGTCCAGAATGCTCTAAACCATCTGATGAAGGGGCGAACGACATTGGTTATTGCTCATAGATTGAGTACAGTTCAGAGTGCCAATCAAATTGCACTTTGTTCAGATGGGAGGATTGCAGAACTGGGGACTCACTTGGAGCTATTGGCTAAGAAGGGTCCATATGCTGCCTTGGTCGGCACACAGAGGCTGGCTTTTGAATGATCCTAGGGTTCCTTATAATGAACGACGATCTACACGTTGCTCGAAAGGTGCGCGAGTTGCAAGATGATGCCAAGTCCCCCATGCAGCTCCATTTACGGCCTTTCTGCTCTCCTGCTGATGAGAAAGCAAAGTGATGACAGTTCTTGCTAGAAGGAGAAAATAACACGAGAGGATGGGCCTTTCTACTCTTTTCATCGCATTCTGCAATAGGCGACCATGGACCGTTTTCGTGGCATCATATCGCGTATACCTCACACTAAGAGGCCTGATTTCACCTCTCCACAATATATCTGACTATACTTTGCACTCTATGTGACTGACTTGAATGCGCATACTTGTTCTCTGATCATCATGGGTGGTTAAAGCGCAGTAACGAAGATCTCATCCTCTCTTTTCTACCTTCTGTGGCTCGAACGGCGAGCGCTGTGTTTGTGATTGGGAGTCAGATGAGGCCTCTTTAAGATGGGTCAACTTCTGATCCAAAAAAGAGAAAAAGTTCCGACTACTCTCAAATGCATTGTAGGATTGTAGGTTTTTCGTAACCCAAAAAAAAAAAAAGAGAGAGAAAAAGATTTGAGGGACTTGCAAGGTTGTTAGACATATATGAATAATCTATAATTTACTTATTTTCTCTTTTTTGATCGGAGACGAAATTGCAATTCAAAAGCCAATTACTTCAAACAAGACGGCGTCGAGTCGGGGAAAACTTAAAATACGTTTAGCATAATTGCATTTGCTTTTATTTGCCTACTAAAATGTTATATCATGTTTGACTATGGGCTAATATTTTTTTTTTGGGGGGGTTGGGGTTGGGCGGGGGGTTGGTGGTGGTGGTGGTTTATGAAATTCGATGCTCACTGCCTCCGTTTAGGGCCGTCAACCCGACCCGACCCGACAGGATTGGACAAGGCCCAAGAATATAGACAGACCCGAAGAAAGTATCAATGACTACTTCTCTTCTCCTTTGCCTGGCCTCGGATGGATCGTGCGGATGAAACGATTCAGCCACCTTCAACCGTTAGCACCACTGGTCAGTGAGCATCACTTCTCCTCACTGACACTCGACCAAGGTGCCTCTCTCTCTCTCTCTCTCTCTCTCTCTCTCTCTCTCTCTAGTTGCCGAATCTTTGCTCCGAATGTGTGTTTTTTGATTAGTAATCTCGTTGAGATGTTCAGAAAGGGAGCAATTTTCTGTATGCCGTGGACAACAAAACAAAGCGAACCTGATTTGAGGTTGATTTAAGAGTAAACGTAAACGAGAGAGGAACCCGGAAACTTCTACGACTGACTGTCGACTCTGCTACTCGCCTGGCTCGATGTTTAATTTGGTATCTCCATGTGGATAGATAATGCCGTCTGTGTTTGTTTATTTGGTCTTTATACCATATTCTGGATTCTGAAAAGCTTGAACACAAGTGAATATCTGGGACTTTGCCGTCCAGTTGGTGGAGATTGGCCTATTTTACGACAGTCTAGTTGCCAATTCGCGCCTCTTTGACAAGCTCCTTGAAATTTAGGCCCTTGGCGACCTTTCTGGTTTCTCTATTTCCATCGTAGTGATTTCGTTTCTCTGTTGTAGGTAAACCCTTCTAGCACCTGGAATGGCCCATTCTTTGAGCCTGACTGCTCCAGGGGTCTTTAAGTGGGGCTCGAGTCCCTGTTCCCGTGCTCCGCGAGGAAAATTCGGCATGCTTGTTTCGAGGCTCCCCTCTACTTCCTTCCGAGTTCGAGCCGTCCAAGATGATGAAAGGCCTCGAAGACTAATCGACATTATTAGAATTGTCCCTGAGATCTCGAGGAATTACTTCCGTAGTCGTCCTCGGAGGGCGCTCTTTGGTGGGATCTCTCTTCTAGGGGGTTTTTATGTTGCACAAACAATCTCCTTGTCATTTGGAGCATTAGGGGTGAACGATGTCATTGCTGCTGTACTCTGTGTTCTCTTGACAGAGTATGTTACCAGGTTTTACTACAGCCGACCAAAGGTTACTTTCCCCGTCGCTCTTCTCAATAATTTCAAGATGGGTTTCACCTACGGACTCTTCATTGATGCCTTCAAGCTTGCTAGTTAGCACAACGGTTAGAGGAAAGGTATAGATGTCAAATGGCAGCATTTTACCTATGTACATTTTGTAGCGTACGAGAGTACAATCCTCACTCGTATCCTATCTTGCTTGCTTACTAGCCACATTAAAGCCTTGTTGATTTATACAATTTTGCTCTCTTCTGTTAGATATCCTGATTGCCACTTGTTGATACAGACATGCAGCTCATGTTGATCTGGTATATACTTAGTGCAGTCCATTTCTAAAAGGAGGCTTTTCCTCATTGAATTTGGTCCTGAGTTACCTTTGGGGCCAGGCCATTAATTTGACATTTTCTCGGGTTGTCCATCTCTTCTATGTTCACCAAGGGCAACCTCTCTGCTCACTTCAAGTATTCTGAGTTTGCTTGGTAATGGATGATCTTCAAATTTCTTGAATTATGAGACTTGGGGGGGGCTCATGTATGAAAACCAAAATCTGTATTTCCTCTCAGCTTGAGTGTGCAGGTGCTTAAGATTCTGGAATTACTTGCTTTTAGTTGTGTGAATGAAGAGGTTGGTTATTACAAGCGAGCTTTAGAATATGTAGCAATTTCCTTCACTGAATAGCTGATGTTCGAGGTTTCTTCCTTCTTCCTTTTCTCAGTCTGCGGTTTACAAGACTTACTCTGACTGAACAGTTCTAGGCAGCAACTTCCTGACATGCCTTGGAGGATTATATATCCCTCTAATCCGAAGGCTCACGCGCCCATTCCGGGTGACAAATTTGACTTTTTTGGGAGGTTTGTGGATGACATCTCCTGCTCTCACGGGTAGTTTTGCAGATCTAGTCGTTACTTCAGTCCTGTGCCGAAAGCATAAGAAACCTTGCTTTGCATTGTATCGATTTGTTTGGAGCTGCTGGGTTTATGATCGTTTCTGTCATCGTTCTTCTGTTTAGCATGGCATTTTTCCTGAAACTGTAATCGAAAGCTTTTAGCTGCCATGAAGTAATAACATATGCAGCTAACATGATGTGCTCCATTCCGGTTATTATACCTGAGCAGAAGTTTGAAGACCAAATCATGTTTGCAAAATGCGAAGCCAGAAGTTCAGAGACCAAATGAGAAGTACCTTCGAAGTTGAATAATGAATCGTTACCGGGAGAGAAACAAGACATATTGACGTATTGATGCGAGCGATTGATTTGGTCAGGCCTAATGAAAAGAATCGAGATGATATTGGGGAAGTTTGGGAAAGCTAACGAAGTATTCTTTAGTCAGGCCTAATGAAAAGAATCGAGATGATATTGGGGAAGTTTGGGAAAGCTAACGAAGTATTCTTTTATCGACTTTGCGACAAAATCAAGCGCGATTCGTTTGATAATTCCTCGCTAATCACTATCATATTGCATTTTGTGAACTTTCAATTACTTAGACATAAGCCATAAAGAGCATAAACGGACTCAAAACGTTAATATTTACCGGCAAGCTCCAACAAACTGACACTACTGATACAAGGAGGACATTGAATAAACCCTAGCAAACTAACTGTTGTTCGTAGCTTAGACTAGGGGCGAGCGCTGGTTCCGGTCTAATCTGGGAACCGGACCGGCCTATTTTTGGC
Source organism: Rhodamnia argentea (assembly GCF_020921035.1). Taxonomy (NCBI): domain Eukaryota; kingdom Viridiplantae; phylum Streptophyta; class Magnoliopsida; order Myrtales; family Myrtaceae; genus Rhodamnia; species Rhodamnia argentea. Next base: position 11,073,214 of record NC_063159.1, on the reverse strand, counting down.
GGTTTCCACCGGAATCGTTATGCCTTGTTTTCCTTCTAATTATTCTTTTTGGGAGTGGACACTGAACATACCATTTTAGTTGTTTTGAAGTGTGCTTCGTGGTGAGGTTACTTCTCCTTCAGTGCTTTCGAAGCCTTTGGAATGTGGAATCGTATGGAAAGTTCAGAAATTCTTTTGCAGGAGTTCATTTGGGTTTAATGTGCCGATCTGAAAGCACCCGATCACATTGCCCTTTTCCACTTTACTTTAAATCGTTTACATCCTACTGCTTAGGTCACAAGGTAATAATGCATTCACGATGTGCTTGTTTGTTCACGTCAGCCAGTATAATGCACTGTCTAGGTATTATACAATAATAATAATAATAATAATAATAATAATAATAATAATAAAATACACACCACTGGTTCCCGAGATAATCCGAAATTGACTCGGGATAGGCCATTCTGGTTTTGGGTTTCACAAACCTGGAATCGACCTTTTCCAACCCAATTCCGGATTTCGGGGTGAAAACCGACCACCTAGAAAGTGATCACCCTTAGCTTTTTTTTTTTTTTTTTTTTTATCCAAACGAGAACTTTTCATTGAAATAACTTAGGAAGGAAAGCTCGAGGGATGGGCATTAGTACGTATTAGCTCCCACAAAGCAAGGGGAGGGGAGGAAACCCAGTTTAAAGGTAATGTTTTTTTCCTATGGTTTTTAGCCACCCAGTCAGCCACGGAATTTGATTCTTTAGGGTAATAGGACACTTGGGCATTTGGGTAATTCAACAAGATATCTTTGCACTTAAGGATTGGCACATGGGCTTCCCACGTGTGCTGGTGGGGATTGGAGATAGCTTCCCCTAAGAGATCACCTTAGCTTAGGCATTTGAAATTCTTTGTTAAGAAAAGTGGGCTTGGAACAGGTACAATCAAACAGAAAGCCCGGCCCGGCCCGGAAAGGATAGTCCATGGGCCAGTTTTGTTAAAATAGGCATCCCGTAAATCTGACGCGTCGATTTTCCTAGGAGCTTCCTCCCGCAATCGTTGAACTCGCTCACCCCTTCGTTCCCCTTCTTCGGCATCCCCAAAATCTTTGAGCCCTGTCAATATCCAAATTAGGGTTTCTGATCCAAAATCTCACTCTCTTGATTCCTCGTCTTGCCTTGATAACTCGGTTCTCCTCCTTTGACCTTGTTCGTTTATGTTTGATTTAGATTAAGGTAAGAGTGGGAAAAAAGTCGAGACTTGCCAATCCCTTTTTCACCTGGGGCAGGAAAGATTTGTGCACATGTTCTTGTTTTTGATAGTGTCTCCGGCGAGAGGAAGTGGAAGCAAGAATTTTCGCAGTCTTATAGCTGGCTTCCTTGATCGGGCTCATTCCCATCTCTTTCTCGTCGCGCGGCACCGCTTCGATTGATCGCTCGATAGAACAGAGGCGGAGACATCAATTGCTAAGAGATTTGATTCGTAGCTTCATCGTCTCTGACTGAAGGCTGTCGTTATGGATATGGACGGAAATAAGCGTGTGTTTCATCGGCTTGGCGTACCCTCGACAGCCTCAGTCTCTTCGAGGCAGCAGCAGCAGGTGTGTTACCACTGGAAAGCAGGCAAGTGCAATAGGCATCCCTGCCCCTACCTCCACAGAGAATTACCCACTCCAACGCAGCAATCGAGCAATGGGGCTGCTCCGAAGCGGTTTGCGGAGGATTCCGGGTCTCAGTTCTTGCGGAGAGGCCCCAAGTTCACGGGCGGGTCCAATACATGGGGTCGGGTTCATGGTGGCAATGCCGTGCCGAAGAAGATGGAGAAATTGTGTAATCACTGGGTCCAAGGGAGTTGTAAGTTTGCGGATAAGTGTAGGTACTTGCATTCTTGGAGTTTGGGTGATTGTTTCGACATGTTGTCCCAACTTGAAGGGCACCAGAAGGTGATTGATCTGATACGAATGCTCTTGTATTGTATGATCTGTGATGTAGTTTTACATTGCTTTGTCAGTGGCAGTGGATTGATTGGTTTTTTGGTTTTAAAAAACTCATCTTTTGTGTGAATAGGTTGTGACTGGGATTGCTTTTCCATCCGGCTCTAGTAATCTTTACACCGGGAGCAAGGATGAGACTCTAAGAGTCTGGGATTGTCAGTCTGGCCAGGTTGTGTTCCTCCCCCTCCTCCTCGCCCACAACCCCCCCCCGGCGTCTTCTTATCAGTTTTTATTACAATAGTTCTGCGTCTTAGGTCGTTCAAATGTATGGACTGGGTTGTGTGCCCTAAAGCATTTAACGCGTAAATTGCTGCAATGAGGCTTTGCATTCCAATGAATGTGTTAGGTTTAATGTGATGCTGTAACTGTCATTTGCTGGTACGTTCACCCCTTTGGCAGACCATGGCTGCATGGCATCTATAAGATGAGAGTTTATGGGAGATAACTGAGTTATAACGTGATCCTCATATCTGTAATGTTGTGATGAACTTTTTGTTTTTAAAACAATAAATAAGATTTTATCAAGACGATAGCAAGGGGGTACTGCCCTTATACAAAACAGCAACAGATAGAATGTTATCATGGCCTTTTCAGTAATTAAAGAGAATTCTTCTGCAGATATTAAAAAGAAGATCGATGTCGTTGGATTTTATTGCTTCGTAGGCTGTGTCTATGAGGAAGGATACTGACAGTTTTTCGACCATGCTGTCGCCTTTGGCCCTTGGAGGACAGATTCACTTAAAATTGATTAGAAGAATGTTCTTACCTTTGTTCTTCTTCTTCTTCTTCTTCTTCTTTTTCATATGGGCTTGTGGGAGGAATTTACTTTTAGGTGCTCTGAAGGTGATTGCAAAATCGTATGAAATGGTACGTTTGTCCTCAGTGTTGCTTATGTTGTCGTTACAACTAAGCACAGTGTTTGCCTGATCATGAGTAGTTGCCCCAGAAATTTGGTTTATGCTGAAGGCATGAAATTATAATTGGAGTCTTGCCTTTGTTTATTTCTTCTACTGAGTGGGTGACTGGACTAGTTCCATTCTTATTGTCTGTCTTGCAGTGTGCAGGTGTGGCCAATCTTGGTGGTGAAATTGGTTGTATGATAAGTGAAGGTCCATGGGTGTTTGTTGGTTTACCAAATCTCGTAAAGGTAAGGTGGGACAGCACACTCCATTTTTTCCCCATTTCGCTGTATACATGCCCCTCATATCTTTATTAAAAAACTGTATTGGTATTGAGAAGTTTTTGGCCAGTAACAAAGCGGTGGTGATACTGTAGGCGTACAACACACAAAGTAATGCGGACCTTAGTCTCAACGGTCCTGTTGGACAAGTTTATGCCATGGTTGTGGGTAATGGCCTGCTATTTGCTGGTATTCAGGTATATCTTTGTTTCTCCTAGAAGTTAGTTTGACCACGAGTATATGTCTGTTTCTGCCTGAAATTGTTTATAGGAAAAAGTGTGTCTGTTTCTCTTTGCATGCCATCATGTAGGGTGAACTTAAATTTTGTCCTTTTCCTTTTAGTATGCTGAATTTCTTCCTTATGCAGGATGGATCTATACTTGCATGGAAGTTCAATGCAGCTACCAATTGCTTTGAGCCAGCTGCATCACTTACAGGCCACACCCTTGGAGTGGTTTCATTAGTGGTTGGAGCTAATAGGCTTTACTCTGGTTCCATGGACAATTCAATCAGGGTACATTGCATCTCATGATAGCTTTTGGTTATCCAATTTCAGAGTAATGACGTGGATTTGTTCTATGCAGACAAAATGAGATCTGGGCATTTTTGTGATCCTTTTTCCTGCACTGTTTCATTTAGGTCTGGAATCTCGAAACTCTGCAGTGCATTCAAATTTTGACAGATCATACCTCTGTTGTGATGTCTGTTCTTTGCTGGGATCAGTTTCTTTTGTCATGCTCTTTAGACAAAACAGTAAAGGTGGGTCACGTCTTAGTCTCTCTTCAAGTTCTGATGTGGCTGTACGATAATTTGATTAAATAATGCCTTTTTGTGCAGGTTTGGGTTGCCACAGATAGTGGGAATTTGGAAGTGACATACACGCACAATGAGGAACATGTATGTTTTGGAAGTTCAATTAGCTAACTCTTGTTGCCTTTGTTTTGGATTGATTGCTAAGGGTAGAAACTCAATTGACCACTCAAAACTTAGTTAAGGATATGGGGAGAAATCTGCTCTAGAATCTATGGCCGAGCTTTTACCACATTATCCAGGGAGGGCTGGGTATTTTTTAGCTCTGCATGTAGCTGCTTTCTGGAGTAATTGTGTACCTTATATCATTAGTTTATCCTGTCTCATTTGGAGAGCATCTAATTTCAATGGCGTCAATGCTTTATTTAATAAGAGATTTCACAGTTTTTTTCATCTCTATTTTTCTCATTGCTTTTAATGAGGGGGTTGGGGTGTGATCTTTCTCATATATTAGGTTTTATCAGATATTGAACTGTAAATAATCCAAGATTTTCTTTTGCATTCCTTGTGCTTACTAATTGTGGTTTCTAGGCCCGGTAGACTTTAGTGTAATTAAGTTGAGGCTCATCTTGTCATGTTATTGCGCCTCATTTCGTAATCCACTTGCGGAAGTTTAGTGATATTATTTGTTGCAGGGTGTGCTTCATCTATGCGGAATGCATGATTCAGAAGTCAAGCCAGTCTTGATGTGCTCTTGCAATGATAATTGCGTCCGCGTATATGATCTCCCATCGTGAGTTTTCCATCTTCCATTTGCATGTAGTATGACCATTGAGTTCATCTTACCAAAACTTGAACGAGATTGATTGATTTGATCTCTCTTTGACCATAGATTTGCTGAGAGGGGCAAGATTTTTGCGAAAAATGAGATCCGAGCAATTGAAGTCGGTCCTCCGGGGTTGTTCTTCACTGGTGATGGAACTGGTCAAGTAAGAGTCTGGAAATGGAGGGACTCACCTTGACAGCATTAATTTGTCCTCGTGACAATCTGTAATATTCATAATTTTGCTTTTTCCCGGCCACTGGAATAATATGTATGCCTGCAAAAGGAATTAGAAGATGAGAATGGTGGTTTTGTTTTCTCTGTGATAGATAGAATCTCGATTACTGTACTTAGCCAAATGTCTATCAGAATTATCAGGCTTCGTTTTACTTCTGATGAACCTGAGAAGCACCTGGATACATTAATCTGAAAATTTTAACAGGGTTGAATTTTTCTGAGTCAACCTCCTCCCTTCTTTTGCAATTTTCTTCGGAATTACGTGGGCATGCTTTTTTTGATTGATCTCGTGACGAGTCTGTTGCACGTGATGCGGACTTCAGCTGTATCGTTGTATTGCAATGAAGGCTGTTCACTGATTTCTTAGCTAGCTTAGCATGCAAATACCGAAAATTGTAGTCACGGTGCAATACTACCTCAGTGCGATGTGCTCGGACACAACTCATTTCTACCAGAGAAATCGAAAGCAGCGCATTTTTTATTCCATGTAAATCTAACACGAAACAACGAACAAATTTGCCGCATTGTGATGGGCAGTGATTGCATTACAAAAATATTCAAACGCATGTAACTTCTGTCATGACAGGTTTTTGGTCCTATTTGCTAATTGGCCGGTTGGCCCTAGGCCCCTAACAGATATCAGCCATCATCTATACGTCAATCAGAAAGAAAAAAAAATGCTGCCTCTGATCATGTTTCATATGGTTCCCAACTTCCATTAAAAAGGCGAGCACACTAAAGAATTTTGAGCTGCTACGAAGGCTATTATGAACAGCTTCCACTCTGATTTTTGCTGATTCAACCATAAAGCTAACGGGAACTTAGTTCTCTTAAAGCCGGAAATCGGATAGCTTATGACTAGCTGAACTCTTCGTCAGCAGTGCTCAACTGCACATTCTGAATCCGATGAATCTTTCACTAAGCTAGCGATTTCACTTTACAGGGAGGTGTCTGCTTGCTTTGACTAAATGAGCTTCACTGGCTAGTGACACTCACCAATCGCTCTTAGTAATTACTGAGAGTAGACGACCATCTCCAGCGCGTAGCAGCCCAAAACGGCACTAGGAAGCATGAGTTCACTCCTTATATACATGGCCACCACAGAGAGTTCATCAAAGTTGAGAACATCTGAATTTAAGCTCATTTGAAACAGCGGCTGAGAAGTTGCTTGGGAGAAGGTAACATCATGTACATCCCAGTACACAGACACTCAGCATGCCATAAGCAGATAAACTTCGTTGCAGTGCCACTCTTACCCATAGATGCGACTACTTAGTAAATTGAGTTCCTCTTGCCACTTCAATTGTAAAGATCACTTCCCTCATGCAATGCTGGATTATGAAAGTCCTAATTCCTTTATTGGATGCCTGGTGTTGGTGGGATCAACAGGAATATGATCCCGAGAGCTATGTGGTGGTAATCCATTAGATTCGATTGTACTCCAACCAAATGGTTTCGGCACATCGGTCTCCTCCATCAGTTCTCTCACATTGGACGCATCATCCCATCTGTGGGAACTTGCGTAAGTATTTGACAGGAGTACATAGTTTCCACTATTACAAGGATCCAATTCAAGAAGCTTTTTTGTTGCAATTTCAGCCAATACCACATTGCCGTGAAGCTTGCAAGAACTTAATAGTATCCTCCAAACTACAACATCAGGAGAGAAGGGCATTTTTGTTATAAATTCATACGCCCTATCAACATCGCCGGAGCGGCTCAAAAGATCCACAACACAACCATAGTGTTTCATCTCTGGGGCGAGTCCATGAACATCTTCCATACTCTTCAAGAATGATAGTCCTTCCTCTACCAGTCCAGCATGAGCACATGCCAGTAAAACCCCAACAAAGGTTCCATGAGTAGGTTTAATTCTTTCACTTAACATTTCTGAGAAAAGCTTCAGTGCAGAATTGGCAAAACCATTCACAGCAAGGCCTGAAATCACAGAAGTCCACGAGACTGTGTCCTTCTCCTTCATTTGTTTAAACAACTCAAGCGCCTTTTCAACTGATCCGCATTTGCAATACATATCTATGAGAGAGTTCCCTACATAAGTGTCTATTTTCACACCATGCTCAATTATGTAGTTATGAACAGCCTTCCCAATGTCAAGCGAGCCTAAATGGGCGCAAGCAGACAACACGCTAGCTACTGTAACTTCATCTGGTTTCACATTAGCCACCATCATTTCTTGGAAAAGCTTCACTGCCATCGCAAAGTTGTTAGCTTGAGCATAACCTGTGATCATAGAAGTCCACGAGATAACATCCCTCTTGGGCATTTCGTCAAAAAGTCTGTGGGCTCCAGCTAAGTCTCCCGCTTTTGCATATCCCCGGATCATTGCATTCCACGAAACCAAGTTCCTCTCGCGCATGCAATCAAACAGTTGCCGTGCCAACTCCACCAAACCACGCCGTCCATACATATCTATTAAAGTATTTCCTAAATAAACATCAACAAGGACATGGTTTTCCTCAATGTACTTCGCCACATGATCTGCGAATTCCGACTCCCCTAAATAAATGCAAGCCAAGACAACTTTCACCATTGTCACGGCATCCACCGTCACATTAGCAACCTGCATTGCATCAAATAGTCTCAAAACGTCCCTAAATGCACCACACTGACTATAACCGCAGATCAGGGAGTTCCAAGAAATCAAGTCTCTTTCCTCCATTTGATCAAACACTTTCTGTGCAGACACCAGATCGCTGCAGCATGCGTACATATGTAGCAGAGCATTCGAAACGAAAACGTGCGTACCGAACCCGCATTTCAACGCACGGACATGGACCACTTGACCGTGCCCAACATCACAGACACGAGCACAGGCCTTGAAAACAAATATGAAGGTCAAATGGTTCGCGCTCACCCCCTGGAGATGCATTGTGCGATACAGGTCCAATGCTCTAACAGGGCCGTCGCTCTGTGACAACCCACGAATCATAAAATTGAAAACCGCGGAGGTGGGCCGTTCAATGGAGTCGAAAGCAAGGCAAGCTCGGTGCAGGTAGAGTGGAGACGACGCGTATGATCGGATGACGTCGGATACAGCAGATGGGTCGGTGTGGCGTTGGGTTCTGATGAGGCGTGCGTGGAGTTCTTCAATGGGGCCGATCGGTGAAGAGGAGTTTTTGGTGAATCGCTGCGGCTGTCGAGCGGCTGCGGAGCTCGAGAAGAGGCGCGAAACGGGTCTTGCGAGACTCATTTCATGGCGTGGAAGGCATCATCCCCAACCGCGAATGCAAACATTTGTTCCGAACAACGAGCCCCCCCCAAAAAAAAAACCATAGAATTATTTATTTTGTTATCTTTAATTAAAAAGAAAAATAAATAGAATCAAATGAGTAAATTAAATGAATTTTGCGCTGTTGTTTTCGTTCCGGGAATAGAAATTTTGTTTCCTTATCAAACGGGTTTATCTATTTAGAAATTTATCCAGAAACTAATCAGAAATTGATTCCATAATCAGAATGATTATCATTTTATATGTACTGATGATTGATGTAAAAAATTATTAATTAATCATTTCTACTAAAATTTGATGAGTCAATAATTTTCTTTCTCTTTTTTCTTGCACATTTTGATTAGTATGATTAGTCTTCCCTTATCGTCATAATTCTACGAGACTCACCACAGTGAGCAATACTTGATAATGTGCTAACGAAAGTTAGTAGGCTAAAGGCGCATATGGCACAAGTTAACTTCCGATCCAAAGTTGATTTTTCTACTTCTCGTTTTGAGCAGAAGTTGATTTTTTTTTAAAACTTTTGAGCAAAAGTTAATTTTTCTACTTCTATTCCATAAGTTAATTTTTGATCAAATGAAGACATTTGATAATATGACAAAATTTCTGCTTCTAGAATAGAAATCGTATGGTAACGGTTGAAAATTTCTACTTCTAGAACATTATTAACACAAAATCTTCTACGAAATATTATTAATCATAACTTAAAATGCATGTTATTCGTGAAAAGTGAAATGCAAATACTAACGAATTTATGTATAATTTGTCATTTAATTATTTTATGCAAATGGGAACCAATTTTATAGGAAAAATTCTATTAATTAATATGATGACCGAGCTAATATATCCACGCTAAAAGCACAGATAGTTTCGGTGCTTTCTCGCTTGTGCCTCTAGCACAAGTTGGTTTATGACAAACAACAATTCCGCCGTCACAACTTGAAATGGTCACAATTTGTCTAGAACATTGTGATTCACATTTAAAAACCATCTACACATATATTGCATATAAATTTCCCTGTTAAATCCATCAATCAGACAAATTAACCTTGAAAATGTTGGGATCTTCCCAGGGGCCTTTGTCAGACCTTAGGCAATCCCCCTACCACCAAGAAATTTTGGAAGTTCACTGGAGAAATTTGCGAGGTTAAGAAAACTCCAAGGTCTGGATGAATAATGTTACACAAGTAACAATAGTTGACATTCTGTCAAAAATTGAATGGACGCACTTATCCAAGAAAAAAATAAAAAGAAAATTGAAAGAAGCATGAGAGTTTCAATTACCTAGCATCAATTATTTCCAACAATTTGGTCCGATACTTATTGAGAACCTAAGGAGAAATTCCAAGTGAGTGCATTTGAAAATGATATTTACAAACCCTACATAGTGCTTTGATTGGTGTGAAGAATATTGACAAAACCAAAAACATGCGTGCATTTTGCCTTATCAACATTAAATTTCCTTGCTTTCAAGAATCTAAGAAACAAAATAAATGACTTGAGAAGTTCAAAGACCGCAACAACAATAATATAATTGTGTCTTTATGGGATTGCTCAGTCCACTTTAAAATATTTGTGGGATGCCATTTAACCAATTTGAGTCAATTGCTCGGTCTACTTTGCTATAATTTTGTTTTTGTGTAATGTTATTTAACCAAATCATGGAACATTTATTTCTTATTATTCATTAAAATAATGATATTGCTAAAACACTTTGATGCAATACAAATTTAGTGAAAAATTATTATATTTTTTAAATAATATTTTTAGTGAAAAACTATTATAAATTTTTTAAATTTTCTAAAATAATTTTTTTGTGAAAAATTATTATAATTTTTTTTATTTTTCCAAATTAATTTTTTACTTCATAAAATCATTTTCCCGAAGGAGACTAGCGGCCGTGGATGGCAGTTACCAACAGCGGATTATTTCTTTTTGATTTTAACTTTTGGAGGAAAGTAAATTTTTTTTTTTTTTACTTCTGAAAGTTGCTAAAAAACAACTTCTAAAGTAGAAAATTACTTCAAAAGTTGCGTAACCAAACGGATTTCTACTTCATAAGTTACATTACCAAATTGATTTATACTCCGGAAGAGCACTTCTGAAACAGAAATTCTGCTTCACAAGTATTACCATGCGCGCGCCCTAAGCTTGGCTACACAATTGACTTCATGCTTACAACATACATGTTTAAGTAATATAAGATACTTCAAACAGCATAATCATGACATTACCTCTGAATTACCGCGTTTTCCAAGCTTTCATGGCAAAAATGGATCTTGTCCCAGAAAATATCATGAATTTATAAAACTTTCTCAAGTGGAAAGGTAATAAGTGATTATCTAAAAAAAAACATTAAACATGTTAGAAAGTGGAATTTGACTAGTGAGGGGGTGGACACACAATCTCGAAAGGGATAAAACTGGCTTTAATATCATATTAAAAAATCCAATCTAAAAATTTAAGCTAACGGGTGGAGTGAGACCACATAAATAAAAGAGCTTATAGAACCCATTGTCAAATATTGTGGGACAACGACCTCAACGAAACATAAGGATAGGAAAGAAGTAAGAAAGAAAAATAAAGAAATCCGTTCTTTACCAAACCTAACTCAAGAAGCAGACAGGTTTCAAAACAATGTCATTGGAAAATGGATAATAGTAAGGATATGAGATACATACTAGTAGTAAACGGTATAAGAAAATACTTTAATGACAAAAAGCCTCTTTTTATACTTTATAAAATGGAAATATTGTCCAAAAATTCATAAACTTTTCAACTTTTTTCTAATTTTCTTAAAATTTATTAATAATTGTATTTCATTTTCTTTTCATTTTCATGTTCTTTTCTGTTGTTAAGTGCTGGTAGCTGCCCTACTATCAACTGGGCGAGGGCCGCGATCCCTACCCATATCAAGCAAGGTCATCACGGCCCTCGCGGACCAACAGATAGTACCTGTCCTTTTTTAAAGAAAGTGATTATTTCCTTAATAACACACTTCTTTTTATCCTAAGTGCGAAGAAGCCTTCCAATAAAGAATTGTTACAGTTAGATAGGCTCGGAAGGGTTTCAGCATGATGCTCTCACTTCCGAAATCACGATCAATCTCAGATCTTCCTTTCTTTCAACCCCAGAAAGGCCAAAACGATGTCAAAACTAGTTGTCCTAATTCAAGCCGCGCCCACCTATCATAAGCCATTCAATTTCCATTCCTATTGCTCGGATCAACATGAGTCGAACAAGACGTGGAAGCGTTATCGTCGCGCACCATCATCGACCTTGTACATGTAAATGGAAGGTCAATCGAAGCCTCACGACTCCAATACCTCAATCTGATTCATCGCTGCCACAAAACATGGGAAGACCGGGGGTTGAGTAGTTTTAGGTTCTGTATAGCTCGCCTGTTGGAACATGTTCATGGAAGGTCAATCGGAGCCTCATGACTCTGATACCTCAATCCGATTCATCGCTGCCACAAACATGGGAAGGCTGCTGGGGGGGGAGGGGAGAGTTGAGTGGCTTTAGGTTCCGTACAACTTGCCCGTCGAAACATGTTCTTCATTTTTTTTTAAAATTTGGAACCTATCTTGCATACCCCGAAACCCGAAACTTACCATGTCATAGATTTCAGGGTCGGTTCCATGGTCTATTTAGGTTTCACTTATATCCTTGATTGAACGGTTGCGGTGAATCATCGTCTTTAATGGCCACCATTTACTTTTACAATCTACTAACTACAACTCATATTTAGACACATGAATAAATATAAAATATTAACAAAACAAAATCCTTAATCATAAAAATCATTGAAAATGGAAGCTCGGACTAGCAGTTTTAGATTACGCACTCATCATCGGACACCATGAAATATTATTGGATTGCATAAAGAATATACCAAAAAAATGTATTACGAGTCTCACCTGGAACTTGCTCGTAGGAACATGTTCTCTAATTTTTAAAACCCGGAACCTATCATGCACACTTTAAAACCCGAAACCTACCCTGCACACCTTGAAATCATGCTCACCCCTTGGCCAAAGTCTTGGAAAAGAAAAATATTCGCTTTGGCCCTCATCATAGGGTGGACGCCAACCACTTACGAATACCAGCAAGAAAAGTATGGTACCTTAGTAGGTAAACTCGAACAAATAGACGGTGCCGATCATATGTCAGAGTTGCAATAAAACTCACTCGGGTCGCACTAGAAAACGTTATTTGTTATATCAATTTGCACCGTGACGGATCCTGTAAGCCCTATTATTTGTCAAATGAATCTACGTATTCGATAATTTGTTTATTGGTTTTAAGTTTTGGAGGAAGCAAACACAACCTCCCCCCACATCGCTGTGGAATAATGGTCTAATTGGCTAGTTGGGTGATTGATGCTTACAGGTTTCCTCAGCATGCACGCCATCTGGCATCTTCCACATATCCTGACCACCAATAACACTAATTAGTAGTGCTTATGAGAATAATAATAATACCAATAGTAACAACAACCATAATTAATCACATTGTGTATGAATGCATGTCCTCGTGTTTGACCCTTTCTTTTAACTCCTAAAGTATTAGATGTTCTTCAAAATTCGACCCCGACCGCGAGAGCAATCATAGAAATAACTGTATTTGCGATGGTAGATGGGTGTGGTTCGGTACACGTGTTAAATTAAAACAAATTATGACCTCTAGGCCATTAAGTTGAACTTCCCTCTCAATAATATCACACCAAATAGAGAGGAACTCCCTAACGGAAAAAGGAGTTGACCCGGAATTGTTGACCGCAATCACCAACCACATGCTACTATATTATTTCGTCATCTCATGTGGAAACTTTTTTTAAAAACAAAAGTTTTACCAGTCACCAACCGGGGTCGAATACAGTGATATGATACACTCATTAGCTTATTCTTGGCAATGTCAGCGTTGCGCCTTGGTGATAAAATTCATTTCGATCAGAGTTACGTGAATGAGAAATACATATTGATTTAAGTACAAGAGTGCCCTCTCGTCTACTGATGCACCTCAAGTTTTAAATGAAATCATTGATGAAATAGAATGGAATAAGAAAGCCCCTTTTGGTCATTTAGGGTCGGCAAGATGATTTGATGCTACTAATAATCAGTTTGATTTATGAACTAGCTTAGCAACGAGATTGAAATAAGTTGGCCATGTTCAAAACCCTGACGAACTTGGTTAAGCTTTGCCGTCCACCCAACCCTTATAAACAAGAGCCAAAGTACAAAATTCACGTCGTCGTTGAAACCAACTTCCTCCCCTCAACGCATACCGCCAACTCCTACTCCTCAGGCATTTTTTCGCTTGGGACAAACGTGTAGAAATCCGCATATTCTCATCTGTATTATCGAAAACCCTCTTCTTTTTATCCGACCTTCATGGCTCCCTCTGGGAAGAGCAAGACGGCCATGAAAGCAGCGAGGACGATAGCAGACGCGGCTGCGTGGTGCTGCGCTATGTCCGTCGTAGCGCTCATCTTGGTGGCCTCCCTCAGAGAGAACAAGGTCTCGAGCATGAGAGGGAATAGGTTCTCGGACCGGCCCTGCGACGAGATATACGAGGTGCGCGAAGGAGAGACGCTCCACACAATCAGCGAAAAGTGCGGCGACCCGTTCATAGTTGAGCGGAACCCACACATCTGCGATCCAGATGATGTTTTCCCCGGCCTGGTCATAAAAATCATTCCTCTTGAGGTCAGCAGCAGGAAGATGCTAGTGAGGTAGCTCGTCCAGATTACAAGACTTGCTTTTGCTTGCTTTTCTTCAAGTCATTATTGGAAGCATCGAGTTCATGTGTGTAATAAAATGTCCATACGTGCCTCGTATAAATTATGTTTTAATTGATACGAACAGCACAAAAAAACGATTTACATCTCTTGTAATGGCCAATTTACACGTTCTTTTTTCTTTCTCTATGAGAGAGACCATCTTACAAGAAGCCAAAAATAAATCGCAAAACCATCGATTAGCGAAACGCACAAATGCGTTATTCCGTTCATCGTAAGCACGGCGTTTTTTTCTTAAGTTCACTTCTCATTCTTTTAATTCTAATTAAGAGTTCTAGGAACACCAGAGTTACAGACAGAACTCTCAACTTTCTTAATATAACCAAATGAGACCAATATGTTCTCAAAGGATCGTGATCCGTGGGATTATCAATGAGTTTTAGGCGGCCGGAAAGTATATTAATCGTAAACCAAACGACAAAGCATGTACACATATATGTATAGATAGGACCCTGTTCTTGTTAGGAAACGATAGGTTAAGTTTTGTCTTCATGAGAAATGTGGGTGCGACCAATGTGTTCCCAGCATAGTTTAGAATGATCATAGGACCTTGTCGGTATTATAATGTCGTGCAACAGCTCCTTTTGTCTCATCCACATCCTCGTGCTTTTTTTCTTCTTCTTTTTTCTTTTGCTTGCTATTCTAACATTTATCATCTCTCCTCGTTTTCCATGTTTCCATAGGGCCTTATTTTTATGGCATTTTATTCTCCGTTTTAGTTTTTTCATACAGAGTGGGAAAAAAAAAAAAAACAGATCAAAATGACCTGTGGCAATCCAGTATTTGGACTTATGTGTGATGTTGTTGTTCTTGACAAGGTTCCACAATTTTTTCAAGAAATAATGTGTAAAAAAGCTGTGAAGGAGCGGGATGGAGCACTACATAAACTGTTTCATTCTATCTTTTATAGGCTATGAAGCACCGATACGACACGCGACACTCGATAAGACATGACATGACATGACACGACATGTCGACACATGATTTTTTAAAAAATAAATAATTTCAACATGTTAGGACACATTGTATATTAGATGTATATTTTTAGATATACATAATAAGTATAAAAATATCAGCGGTGAGTTTCTTCTTCTTATTATGTTAGAGATTCACGATTAGTTTTTTTTTTACTGGTCGGGTATATTAATTTTGGGGTGGCTAGGTATATATAACTTAAGTATATATGTCTTTAGTAAATTTACATTTTGACTTCTAATTTATTGAAAATGTTTAAAATTAATCTGTGCGTGTTGAAATTGCGTGTCGGGATGCTGGACACGTTTGTCCGGAGGCTAACTAACCGTTGATTGTATGTCAAAAAGTGTCGGACACAACACGAAGGTTCCTAAAGAGTGTTGGTGCTAACTAGAATCTCGGTCCAATTTGGAAACCGATCTCGATCGAACCGGACGGTTCTAGGCAAATCTTTTCCTTGTACACCAAAATGGATTCTTGGGGCACAGAGTAGATCCGAAAGCAGAAAAGGGGTTATTAAAATGAAAGAAAAAGTTCAGCTAGTCCCGATCCAACTGGGGATACACCGATCTGGTTCCGATCTGATTGCCGACCGTACAGGGTCGACTCTCGACTTCTCGGTTTCGGGGTGGGAACCGACCCACCCCGAAACCGTTCACTTCTACTATCTATGCTCATCTTTTTATTTCCCGAATGCCAGCACTTTCTTGTTCTCTAGAACATAATCCGACGAATTGACGGATCGATGAATATATCTACAGCTCAAAGAATGTTTTATTTATGGAATTGACTATGTTTTTGCTCGATATGTCATCTCTTATATTCCCTATTCAATCTTGTGAAGTTTTGTCGAATTACTATTCCCTTGAATGAGGAGTTTAATATTAAATATTCTACCGTTCCCCTTCTTGCTGAAGGTAAAATTTATTGAGAGTACTAATAGATGGATTTAGTATTTAAACCAAATATAATGAGTGCCTAAATAATTTGCGCATGTATTGACATAAAAATTGCTCAAGTCCATGACCGTCGACTAGAACTGGAATCGACCAAGCAAGACATCGTTGAGGTAAAATTTACCAAGTCCTTTTGGTGGGCAAATCGATAAAAGCAATGAGAAGTTGCTGATAGGCAATACCAGAGAGAATTACTAAGTTTTGTTGAGTCATGAGTCATGAGTGTAGATAAATGAGCTCGATTAAGTCAACAAGGGAATCGAAGCAGAAGTGTCATGAAACGAACAATTTCAACTACAACTATAACTAGAGATGGCCATAGGCCGATTTGGGCCCGGAATCGGCCCATTGATCAATCAGAATCGGCCTGTTGACCGAGCCGGTTAAGGTTCACCAAAGTTCGGAACCGGCCCGGAACCGGGCAATTAGCCGTTGGGCTTAGGCCCAAAGGCTTTGAAGCCTTAAAAAAAATGGGGGAAAGAGCCGTTCTCCCGCGGCCCATCCAACTGTTGCAATGCAACAGTTAATTTGACCGTTGCATTGCAACAGTCCACCGTCCCCCCTCTCTTCCTTTTTTTCCTATATTAAAACTATCCTAAATCTTTATAAATACTCCTCTCTCCCTTTCATTTTTTCTCACAAATTCTCTCAATTCTCTCAATCCGCTCAATTCTCTCAATCCCGGCTCAATTCTCTCAATTTTTTGAATCCATTTTCTGCTCGATTCTCTAAAAAAAAGGGCAAGTGGAAGCAGATCTGGTGACAAGGGAAAGAGCACGATGCCGATGGGGGATTCCGATTATCCTCATGAATATGATCCTCGTGAGTTTGCATATTAGGTAGACGATGATGAAAATATCAATATTATTCATAACGTCGATCACATCCCAACGCAAGAAAGTCTTCATCCTCCTACCGACGTCGAAGAAATATCAATAACAAAGGAGCCAGATCGGGAGGGTACTTGTAGCATATAGGAACACTTCATCAAGGAACATTTGGGGAAAAATAAGTATCATGTAAAATGTAAATATTGTGGGGCAATATACAAATTTACAGCTAGAAGCGAGTAAAAGACATTTCAATGGCATATAAAGTCGAAACATCCAATGCAAGTGGGGATCAACACCAGCCAACAACAAATTTTCGGGTACATCAATTTTAGCACTTCTCCTTTATTTCGTTACAATGAAAAAGTTTATAAAGAAGAATTAGCTAGATTTGCTGCCATTGAACGTTTATCGTTTAATTTTGGTGAAAATTTTGGTTTTAATCATTTTATAAACACTGCATGTGCTCCGCAAGCACGATCTATTCGAAGGAATACGCTTAAATGCCAACTTATTGGGCTTTATAAAAAAGAAAAACAAGAGTTGAAATTTTTTTTTATGATTCATGGATGTGTGCATATAGGTAGTGACATTTGAAGTAATCCTTAGTAAACTCATTCTTATATATGAGTATCACATATCATTAGATAGGTGATGATTGGAACATTAAAAAAAAAGTTATTGCATTTCGAGTTTTTTATGATAGGCATATGACCAATAATATTTATAGAGTAATTAGACAAGTTTTAGAAGAATATGATTTGATTAATAAATTTTTTTGTGTTGATTTTGATAATGCTGCGGCAAATGCTGCTTCCATTCCCGATTTAGAAAGGATTTGTAAACCTACTTTTGGTAGACAATTTTTTCACGTTAGATGTGCTTGCCATGTTTAAAATTTATGTGTACAAGATGATTTAAGAATTCTTAATGCTTTTCCGAGTCCAATAAAGAGAGCAATTCAATTTTTATGGAAACATCTCCAAATTATGAAAAAATAGAGCAGAAAGCACATAAAAGAAAGTCAAAAAGATTTTCAAAAGATGTTCCGACTCTTTGGAATTCTACATACGAGTTGCTGCATCAATCCTTTGTATATAAAGATTTATTATGTACGTTTATTTCAAATAATGTTTCTGAAATTAATTTATTCCTACAAGAGTGGGACATTTGTCAAAAAAATTTATTTTTTTAAAAGTTTTTAACAATGCAACTTATACTTTATCCGGTATTTATTATCCTACTACGCATTTATTTTTAATAGAGTGTATAAATATTGCTAGTATTTTTTAAGAATATGAAAAAGATGATCATTTAGCTCCAACTATAATAGCAATGCAAACAAAATAGCTGCATTATTATATCGAAATTTCTCTTATTTATTTGGTTGCTTTTATTTTCGATCCACGTACCAAATTAGATGGTTTAGGTGATTATTGTGTTTTCATTTTAATGAAGTGGTAGATGTTAAAGCTATACAAACAACAACTAAACAAACAATAGTAGAATTATATAATGAATTTCGTAGTAGAAATAATTTAGCAGGTGAAAGTGGATCTTCCCAACATAGTAACGTACAAAGGGAGGACCTAAGTAGAATTAGTAGAGGGCACAAAATGCTGATGAGTAGGCAAAAAAGACAAAAAAGAGCAGCAGGTGATATTTTTGAAATAGAAACCTATTTAACCATTTCTTTTGAGTTTGATGTTTTCGAAGGCGGCACAAATTTCAACATTCTAGAGTGGTGGAAGAGGCATTCAACCGAATTCCCAATCCCGGCTCTCATTGCAAGACAGGTTTTAGCAACTCCTTGTTCAACAATTGCGGTTGAACAAGCATTTAGTGCTGGAAGCAACATTTTGGACGACCGACGTTCAAGATTACATTTGAATTCGGTGGAAGTTCAAGCTTGTGTCGATGATTGGACAAAGGCTAAACATCGACAATAAGAGATAGATCGCAACAATAAAGCTGATTTCTTCGATGATGATGGAGATACCACCGCCACAAGTACCGGAACAGGTAGCGACGATTAAAGTAAGCTAGGGTTATCAAAAGTAAAAGAACTACGCGAGCTTTGATTCTTCTATTCCCAAGAAGAAATGTAAGCGTTTAATGATAATTCATTAAGTTCAAGCCTCTTCCCCCTTCCTTTTTTTCCCCCCAAATTTGATTACAATATACAACTTGATTACAATTCATATTTCATAATTTTATAATTTATTATTTTTTTATTTCGTAATTCATTATTTTAAAATTAAATTTAAAAATCGGTGGAACTGGAACCGGCCCTTGAACCGGCCCAGAACCGCCGGTTTAGAATCGGAACCGGAACCGCCCTTAAGGTTCCGGTTCCGAACCGTGGCCATAACGACCCATTCAATCGAGAAGCAGGCATGATCACCAGTTTGTAGAGACGAAAATCTCGAAAGCCACGAATAATAATGGCCGATAAACATGGGCCTCTGATAACAGTCAAGAAGAAGAGTTACGAACTGCAGAAATAACTGATGACGTGAGGGGAGCAATGATGCCGTGATTGTCGAATGGTGGTTGTTTTTTAACCATTTGTAAATACATGTTGCTAAATTCTAGAAGTCACGTAGTTATTAAGTATTAGGACGGTAATTGGATTAAGGAACCACCAACTAATCAATGAACACTGGTTGTTCAATTTTCTCTTCCTGTTATCTTTTCCCTCCACTGCCCTTTTACATGGCTGGCCGCGATTGTCTTTCGTCTTCGTACCTTTAATTTTCTTGTTAACATGCATTTCACGTCCGAGAGTCAACAAAAGGACTCTTCACGTCTTTTATCGATTTCCATGTCGATCCACATTTTGAAAGGTGCTCTGTCGACGCTTTTCGGCGAGACAATAGGAATTCGAATGTCCAATACTAAACTTGTAGATCCGGTACTGGACATAAAGCAAGTGAAGGGCATCGCCGCCGTTTGAACGTGAAGGATTCAATTAGCCGGCTAATCGGATCCGCCAACTCTCTCGATTCATGTCACCCGTCTTAAAGGATGGTGACTACTCTCTTCACCTAACGCTCACGCACATAAATCGGGAAAAGCACTTCGCACTAGAACAAGAGCACGGGTCTGAAAGTCCATTTTTCAAAACAAGGATAAAGATTATATCTCTCTTAATTACCAAAAATGGGGGGCTAATTAAATTCCACGTGGGTCCAGATGGTGTAAAGTCAATTCTCAGTTCTCGCCTAGGCAAGATTAGTGAAATGCGATCTCTAATTACAAAAAAAAAAAAGAAGGAAAAAAAAAAGGTCTCAGTCTTAACATTAACTTGCCTCACCAACTGATGATGAGCAGTTGAGCTTTTATTGCTCCCATCCCCACCTCACCATGAAAGACCTCAGGAAATTTCAACTCAAAGTTCGTATTGTTGGTTCTTTTTGTCCAGGCTTTAAGTTATTTTTCACACCACTTCTTTACGAGGATCATGTCTTCAAAGGATTAATCGAATTTAGCCTCTTAATGATGCGTAATCAGTTTTTAAATTTCATTCGGTTAAGTAGGAACCCATTTGCTTTTGCTCGGGATAATTTCCAAAAAAGAAGTCCTAAACCTATTGCAATTATGTCAATTCAGTCCTTCCCGTGCTAAGGTGGATGCCAGCCGGCCCGTGAGTTAATATTTTAATAATTTATATGATTTTTTTTATTGTTACCTTTTTTCTTTATTTTTCGTTTCTTTTTTTCGTCGGCGACCAGCTAGAGGTAGAACAAGGAAGGGGGAAGGAGAAGGGAAAGAAAAAAAAAAGAAAAAAATATTAAAATATTATATTGCCGGCAAACCAAAACTCGCTGGAAGGACTGAATTAGCACGATTGCAAAAAGTTTAGGACTGAATTAGCTAAAAAAAAATAAGTTTAGAACTAAATTGACACAATTACAATAGATTTAGGATTTTTTTTTTGGTAATTTTCCCGCTTTTGCGCCGACCTTGATGAAATTGTTTATTAGGACAATGAGCGGCAAAGTGATCAGTAACCAAGAGAATGACCAGGCAATGTTCATGGTCATTGGAGTGGTTGTGAGCACTAATGAAGCATAAGATCGACAAGCGAATGCCAAATTAGGAAACAGTCGCTGATATAGACGTCTCTGAGAAAGTGAGCAGGACAATATTTCTAAGCAGTTAGCCACAATTCCGCGTTCTTTGAAGATTTGGAGCTCTTCAGAAGGCAGAGCGATCTGCAGGCGAATGTAGTCAACTGAAGTTTCGGCCCCATCATGGATCTACGAAGATGGAGGTTGCTCTGTGTTCTCGCTGTAAATTTCGTCTTCCATGGCATTTGCAACTCGGAGAAAGGTACTCCTTTCAAGTCTCCACGAACTGTAGTCATGCTACAGGTTCCTCCAAAGACATTGTCCTGTTGAAGTTTTTGATGGAAAAACTGTACTAACTGTAGGGTCTTGTGATTTCTCTTCTTTTTTTAAAGCTCCGGACTACACGTTCCTTCACGACGCAGAATCGGCTCCGTCCGTTTCATTCCATGACTACATTGTCATCGGTGGAGGAACCTCCGGCTGCGCGCTAGCCGCCACGCTCTCCGGGGGAGCAACGGTTCTGGTCCTCGAAAGAGGGGGCTCCCCCTACGGGAACCGCAACATAGAGGACATGGCAAATTTCAACGTGAACCTTGTGGACACCGGTCCGAACTCGCCGTCCCAGCAATTCGTGTCCGAGGACGGCGTGCTCAACACGCGGGCAAGGGTCCTCGGTGGGGGGAGCGCGCTGAACGCCGGCTTCTATACGCGTGCGAGCAAGGACTACGTGAAGGAGGCCGGCTGGGACGAGAAGCTGGTGGAGGAGTCGTACGAGTGGGTGGAGAGGAAGGTGGCGTTCCGGCCGCCTGTGCTGGGTTGGCAGTCGGCAGTGAGAGACGGGCTGGTGGAAGCCGGGGTGACGCCAGACCACGGCTTTACGTACGAACATCTGGTCGGTACTAAAGTTGGAGGCACTATCTTTAATAGGAGCGGGCATAGGCACACGGCGGCCAATTTGTTGGAATATGCTCAGCCCAACAGCATCGATGTCCGCTTATTCGCCACAGTCCATAAGATCTTGTTCAGTACGGTCGGTAAGTAGTTCCTCAAAACTGATTTGAACATCATGTGAAGTGCCGAAGGCAAAATAACGACACCTTCATCGGATCACTTGTTTTCACCATACACATAAAGACTTGGTAAATCATCCCGCCTTCGTTTTTGTGTCTGAAAATTGTAATTATGGGCAATTTTGCTGGCAAAAGAAGTAGGGAGTAGAATTAGAATAAGCAAATTTAAGGACCCATCAGCCATCGACTCTGGATTATCCCAGGCGCATTCTCTGAATGCCCCGAAATGTGAAATTAGGGGAAAGAAGGCCAAGAGCATATGGAGTGATCTTCGAAGATAAAGAGGGGAAAATGCACGGGGCCTACTTGAGGAAGAAGACGGGGAACGAGATCATAGTGTCGGCCGGAGCGATGGGAAGCCCGCAGGTGCTGATGCTGAGTGGGATTGGGCCGGGCCAACATCTGAAGGACCACGGACTCAAGGTCGTGCTCGACCAGCCCATGGTCGGACAAGGGATGGCCGATAATCCGATGAATGCCCTCTTTGTCCCCTCCAGGAGGCCCGTCGAGATATCGCTCATCCAAGTGGTGGGGATCACTCGTTTCGGCAGCTACATTGAGACTTCCAGTGGGTCTGGCTTTGGCAATCAGGTTCGCTTAGCTGCTGTCTTTCCCTTTTTCTAAACTCCGGTTTTGGGCAAATGTTCAGAGAGTGCTACATCCCTTACGCAGATAGGGCGACCAGGAATGATGCCTCCCCCAGTGAGAGGCTTCGTGAACTCGTCTCAGCAGGGTGGATTCATCCTTGAGAAGATAAAGGGACCGATCTCCAAAGGCCATCTCGAGCTGCGAACCACCAGCCCCAAACACAACCCCTCCGTCACCTTCAACTACTTCAAACACCCTGAGGACTTGAGGAGGTGCGTCCAGGGCATGAAGACCATCATTGACGTCCTCAACTCTCAAGCGATGTCCAGTTTCCGCTACGAGGAGTTGCCTGTGGAGACTCTCATTAGCATCATGGTGGCCTCGCCGGTGAACCTGAGGCCCCGCCACCCGACCGCCGCCATCTCACTGAAGCAGTTTTGTATCGACACCGTCATGACCATTTGGCATTACCACGGAGGGTGTCAAGTTGGACGCGTGGTCGACCGCGATTACAAGGTGATCGGTGTGGATAGTTTGAGAGTTGTTGATGGTTCCACGTTCAGTGCTTCTCCGGGGACAAATCCTCAAGCCACTGTTATGATGCTTGGAAGGTGGGGACTTGTATATATGTTTGCCACCTTCATCGTACGTGCATGTAAGATAAAATAATTTTAAATGTCTGACGAAGGTTTGTCTTTTGCTTTCTCTTGTTTTGTGAATGCAGATACATGGGACAGAAGATATTGCGGGAGAGAGCTTCCAACAAGGTGAAAACCGTGAAATAGAACCGTGTCCAATGTTGTTGACTCTTTCGTGAGACGATTAAAAACGACTTTGTGGGGAGCATAGCTTACGTACATAGGGCTCCAGGAAGTTGTGTTCGATCTACCTTGTCCTTCATCCAGTGTTCAGAGGAATAGAACATCGAGCAAATAAAAGAGAGGACCTCTTCTTCTAGAGTTTCAATTTTCAATCGCGAGAGCGAATTCATATAAATCTTCACGGAAAACGCTTCTCTTATAAGTTACATTTCGTGTTCATGTTGAAAACGAAAGGCTGTTTAGGCGATAGGAAGGATTAACTTCGTATGCACAAAGTGTGCACAAAAAGTTCAGGGCAAGCAAACCCGAAAGCACTCGAATGGTGAAAAAATAAGCTTTATTATGAACCAAATGCTACTAGCACTGTTGAGTCGTTAACTGAGGTCAGGGGTGATTAGTTTACGGGGTGGGCGGAAAAATCAGGAACCGCCCTTTAGGGACCGGTCTCACAAATCCTGAAACTGGAAACCGCTCGTAGATTCCTAGACCCACCCAAGATCCGCAGCACTAGTCCAATCCGATTTCATGGTGGGTCCACAGAACAGGTCCTATCCTGGGAGGCTGGAAATGACTAGTTTATAATGCTCCTCTCCCAATCCGCCGTCGCCTCGTACGCTTCCATCGCGTCACTGTTCTCCGACACCATGAGAGCGGATTCAGTCCTGGAACCTTGTTAATTTTCGTGGAAGCGTGTGTTGGTTTTTGGTGGGTGTGTTTGCGTGGGGTTCTTCAGCCACTTCAAGGTAAGGAGTAACGACAAGGCAAAATGGGCAAAGATTTGGCAGGAACTGGTAAAGCAATGAGGGCTCAAGAGAAATGTTTTTTTTTTCCTTTTTTCAAAATAGTTTTGGCCCTTTTGGTTATTACAAGAGGGGAACGTGTGTGTGATCTGCTGGCTTCTCTGTGTATATCACAATTAGGACCACCACCAAGCCTATTTATAGGCTAACTTCACCGACTTATACATACAAAATATCTCTGTTTTGTCATAGATTTTTCATTGTAAGTACAATAATTTAGGGGCATCACTCAGCGTTACCTAGGGAGCTAATAATTCGACAAGAGGGAGATACGAAATCTCCATATAGTAGCCAATATAACAATCATCCGGGAAGGTCTGATTTTTTTGTAGAGCGAAGCTCGGCCTCTTACATTTTTACGTACCTTAGTCAAAATAATATGAAAATCAGTTAACTTGTTATAAAACCGTCTCATATTGCGTTTCATCCAAATGCAATATATGGTTGCTAAGGAGGATAACTTAAGAAGTCCGACCGCCAAGTCTTTGCCCTTTGTTGCCTTAATTATCCACCGGAGTTTCTCATTCTATCCTCCTAAAGGGCGCCTTATCCCATGTTGTGATAGGATACGGCGTCCTATGCTGCTTGTCCACTCACACCGTCAGAACAAATGTGGTTTGTCTTCTATACTAGCCATGTAGAAATCATATTGGATATCAAGTGTAGGTAGCCATTGTGTGACGATCTCAATTGTCGGTAATCTATCTTTACATACTAGCCAACCAATAAAACTATGTTTGCTAATGCCGCTGGTCCAAATTAGGTTATACCACTCTACAGAAGGTCTCACTTGTCCGAACTTGTCATATATATTTTAACAACAGTATATTGAGCATAGACTAACCTATGATAGAACAAGTCGCAATTTAAGGTGACATCGCCAACTCCAAGCCATATTGTCCTTACTATGGATCTACATAAATGGGGTGCCTCTGCTTTGGTGTTGCGAACCCATATACTCCAAGGGGAAGAGGATGGATGATTGATGAGGATCTATAGCATGCGGCCTAACAATACTTTGTTCGATTTGTTCAAATCGGGCAATCCTAATCCTCCTTCCTTTTTAGATGAGCAAATTACTTGCCATGCAATCCTGTGTGAACCATGATTCACTATATTCCAAAAGGAAGAGGATGGATGATCTTTCGTTTCTTTTTAAGTTGATTTCCACCGCCATTCTTCATCTTTTACTTGGACATTTTTTAGACCACAAATTTCTACTTATTCCTTTATCTAGGAGTTTCTAGGTTGCACTAATTCTAGATAATTCTAGAAAATGGATCATAAATCAACAGACCTCAAGGGTTTCAGCTCCAATTGTAGATCTACTACTTCTCGCGAAGGAATCGAAGCTCCATTCAAGCAAAACCCCGTGCTCCTACAAGGCAAGGTACTGACATGATTGAGAGTGTGAAAATCCAAGAGCTCTCTTATAGCGAAGAGAGAGAGAGAGAGAGCTCAAAAGGTGAGGTGCTCTCCCTCTCTCTTTTCTTTCTTCACTTCACCTTTTGAGAAAAGCTACATGTATAGGTACAGTCCATGTGGTTTGGGTGGGTGGTTCCACTCCTGAAACCGGGAATTGGGCCGATCATAGAGAAACCGCTCAAAACCAGCAGGTTCGATCTGATTGTGAGTGATCCGGGTGGTTTCCGGTTCTTTTGCTGACCCCTAACTGGGGCACACAATTAACTCTAATTAGATATTTATGCCAATGTGCCGTATTAGAACTCCACATGAGTCGTATCACGTCGCCCGCTAAACTACTTCTAGTATTAGTCATACAAGCAAAGGCCGCCCCGAATGGTAATGGCTAATGCAAGCGAGAAGTGGTAGAAATTTGTGGCGAATAGGCAGGTAGATGCACGTGTTGCGTCGCCTCCTCCATCGCGCTCCATAAGTAAGGGCATCTCTTCTTGTCAATAAATTTTGTTCACTCCTACTTTCTCACCTTCAAAAGCATGGACAGAGCCAGGTGAGACAGAGATTAGAGGAAGAAGAATCTTACCCCTTCGAGACACAGAACTTTTTCGAGGACGACTCGAAATGCAGAAGAAGGATAGGGATCGGGAAAAATTCGGGGACGCGAAACTTTGGTTCCCCAAAGATAATCCCACAAGGAAAAGCAGCTTCACTTTGCGTACTTGAACAGGATATCCGTTAGCATATGCCATATTGCTTCAATGGCTTATTCCTTCCCCAACGGGCAATTCTGCTGCTTATAAAGCTCAGTAAGAAGCACACAGTCTTCATGACTAAGAAGCAATCATAGAAGTAGATGCCGTCGAAGAAGTGCGATGAGATCTTTGGTGTGCATGAATAAGCTAATCAGTAGTAGGGCATCTCTTACTTGGCGTGCAATGGAGATCAACTACTGCTGATCTCGTTGGAGCCTTTTCAATTCCAATGACATGCCAAAGGAGAGTTGCCCTGCGACTGCTTCAGCTTAGCTCTCTCTCTCGCTCTCTCTCTGGGGAAGTTTCTTCTTGGCCTTGCTAATTCAGCTGGGTTGGCATAGCTTTCATGTTCTTGTGCGTTTTGCTTGTTATGATTACGTGAACTGTCATTTGCTGTAGAAGTGACAAATTGGTTAGATCTCCAGTTCTTTCTCTAGGTGGTCATCTATATCTTGGGATTCCTGTAGGTGGAATAATATTTTTCCACAAGCGGCCTTTCACCAATCATGATAAAGACCGCTTGTAGAATATAGTTATTGCACCTCTATCTTCTGATCTCTAACTTCACTAATTTCTTTTCATTAACATATGTATTAACCGCGGCGATTTAATTATGTAGTAATCGGACTGCATATTATACTTACTATGATAGCTTTCTAGCACCTATAAATTTGAAGTGAACTTTAACATAGTGAGTGGATTTGAAAAAAATATGCTACTTCTTAAGAAATTAGCCTCTTATTTACCTGAGTTTGAGCATATAACTTTGGGTCCTTGGATTTGATCCCTCGCAAGTTCGGGTTTCGATTGTTCTCTCAACACGATCAAGGTCAGAAAAAGAAAGGGAAAAGTCTCAAAAAAGTCCTAAACCTATTGCATTAATGCCAATGCAGTCCTAAACCTTTTATTGGTGTCAATTCATTACTAAACATTTTGCATTGATGACAATTCAGTCCTAAACATTTTATTGGTGTTAATTCGGTCATAAACCTTTTGCATTTCTATTAATTGAGTCAATTTGGCCAAGATTGGCTAGGAAATTTGATGATGTGGACGTTGATTGTCCTATGTGGCATGGTTGGCGCCGACTCGAATATTTTTTATTTTAATATTTTTAAATAAATTTAAAAAAATTAATGATTGAGAAAAGTAAAAGAAGAAAAAACCAAAATATTTATTAAAAATATTTAAAAATATAAAAATAAATCCAAGGTAGTGCCAGCCATGCCACATATGACAACCGATGTCCACATGAATTTTCGGCTAAGATTGGTTGGATTAACTCAATTAATGTAAATACAAAAGATTTAGGATCGAATTGATATTAATATAAAATGTTTCTGATCGAATCAACACAAATAAAAGGTTTAGTATTGAATTGACACAACCGCAAAAGGTTTATGACTGAATTGACACCAATACAATCGCTTTATGATTTTTCTAACACTTTTCCAAAAAAAAAAAGATAAGGCTACCATCGTTTTCTTTGTTTCTTTTTTTTTTTGGGGGGGATCAGAAGGGCTACTATCGTTTAAAATGCATATCATGTGTAGAAATGTTCTCATGGCGGACGGAGCTTTTGACCTGTATTTTTTTAATAATTCTTAATAGTACTCTCACGCTTTGAAAGCAAATAGCGTGAGCCGTGTTTATGGAATGTTCTAAGTGATATTCGTGAAACTTCCAAAGCTCAAATTTGAGTAACGTACTATTTTCTTTTAGTTTCAATTAATCGAACAAAACGCATTACGATTTATCAAAATGAAAAAAAAAATATTGAGTTGATTTTGTGGAAAAATGAATAATTTAAAACAAAAAGTAAAAAAAAAAATTGATTGCACGTATCGCTTCTAAAATATTTAATTATCACATTACCCATTCATTTAACAATTTAAACTATTAGAGCAGTTTGGCTGTGATCATACAAAATCTCGCAAACATTTCATTTTTAATAAAGATGAGACTTATGTCATTTATGGCAAGAGATACATGTTCGTGTGACATTTTAATCTTTCGAACCGAGAAAGTTAAATGATCGAACCTTCAAATTTAAATGTGAGGAAGTGTTTATGGGAATCTCACTCGGCCACTACCTTATCCAAGCGAAAAGAAATTAAGATAAAGGCATCAGATCGAGAATTTCGATATTATCAATTTCTTGAAAAAAAAAATAACTTCAGAAACATCTAATAGCGTAGTTGCTCGGAAGAAAAATAGTGTATACTACTGTATTACTCTTGTCAAGATTCCCACCGGCACAACATCGTATCGCATGACGTAATTCCAAATTACCAATTTCCAAACTTGGTTCCGACTTGAGCTGTCTTGCTACGTAACCCTCTATTTCTAAGAGTACATGTGTCTATGTTATACGAGTAAAGTCCATATCCTATACCAAAGCCAAGTGGCATGTTCATGCGACCACCATATCTCCAAAATGTTGCCGGAATCTCTCAGCAAGGTGGGGCCCACTATGCCCTAGGCCCTCCCGTCCATCTCCCGGGCCCATAACTGGTGAGGCTCTCCTGACCGTCCATTTCTTCCCATCCCAAAACTCCATAAATAGGGGCCCCACAACACCTTTCTGGTTTTTCACACCCCGAGATGTGGAGCCCCTCTCGCCTCGCCTTCTGCGCACAGCACATGTGGTGGCTTCTTCCTCGTTCCTGTCTAGGGTTTGTATTTGTATTTTCTTTGCTCTCTGTGTTTTCCCTAATTCCTCCTCTGCCACTGCCTCTGCCTCTTCTTCTTCGTCGTTCTTCGTTCTTCTTGTCCACCGTGTTTTTCTCTCTTTTTTTAAAAAAAATTCTCGGCATCTCGTCATCATTGTTTCTGTTTGTCCATGGTAGATTCAAACCCCTCGGTCAACCTATCGCTTTCTGCTTTTGATGCGTCGTGGAGAGCAGTGCGTGTTGTTGTTCATCAAATCTCGCCGCTCGTTTCAATTTCGGAATAAGGCATAAATTCGTCTTCGCGGTGATTTTGTCTCAGGTTCGCGCTTCCGCTATTTTGAGCCGAATGGAGTCTAATCAGGACCGGGACGTGGAGGACGACGGCAGAGCAATCGCCACAATCGACCGTGATGAGCGGAACGCCGGCGAGATTTCGCCTTCCCAGCCACCGCGGACGGCGGTCCGTAACGAGTTCCTCAAGGAAGAGCTGGCCAACGGCGACCCCGAGCACGAGACGCTCCTCGTCCCGGTCGGCGGCTCGCAGGTTTCTCTCCCCTCCCGGCGGTTCCAGAGAGCGGTGGCTCCTCCGAGGCGGCCTTCCAAGGACCGCCACACAAAGGTGGAGGGGCGGGGGCGGAGGATCCGCATGCCGGCGGCTTGCGCGGCGAGGATTTTCCAGCTGACGAGGGAGTTGGGGCACAAGAACGACGGCGAGACCGTGCGGTGGTTGTTGGAGCACGCGGAGCACGCCATCATCGAGGCGACGGGTACCGGTACGGTCCCTGCGATCGCAGTCTCCGTGGGCGGGAGTCTGAAGATCCCGACGACGCCGTCCTCGTCCTCTAGGGAAGACGGTGATCATCCGAAGAAAAGGAGGAAGCGAGCTTCGAACAGCGATTACTTCGACGTCCGCGAGCCCGTCTCGACGCGGTCAGGGTTCGCGCCGATCACGTACTGTAGCGGTGGTGGTGGTGGTGGTGGTTTAAGTCACGGATTGATGCAGTTGTGGCCTGTGGGGACGCCGAATGGTGGCGATAGTGGTGGGACGGTGTTTGTGTTGCCCGGCTTGTCTGGTCAGGCGCAGCCGTCGTTTCTGGCGATCCCGCCAAATTTCAACGTCGGCGCTCGGCCAATCTCGAACTTAATGGCTGCACCGACTGGAGGCGGAGACGGCGGCTCCACAGAGGCGTCGACGGTGGCTCCGAGCTCGAGCTCACCGATGGCGGCGAGTGTCGTCAGTGGCAGCACAAGCAGCGGCACGCCGCACATGCTCAAGGATTTTTCCTTGGAGATATACGACAGGAAGGAGCTTCAGTTCCTGGGGCGGAGCCCAAACTCGCCGCCGTCATCTTGCTCGAAGCCCTGAGTACGGGTCGTCGTCAACAGTAGATGCCAAAGGTTAGAGCTGAAGAAGTAGGGCGTTCTCTGCTTTTTGATTTCTTCCTTGTTTTTTTTTTTTTTTTTCCAAATCCAGAGGTTGACATTATGAAGAAAACGAGGAACGCGACCAGCATCCTGAAACGCAAATCCTAGGACTCAGTTCATTCATGCCAATGTCGATTCGTGCTTTCGCTCCAATCTGTGACTGTGATTTTCCAATTTCAATCTCAAGTCCCCCTTTTCTTCATAATTTCAATTTAGCGGGCTCTGTTCTCCAAAAAAAAACAAAACATATGAAGAAAGGAAAAACAGAGGAATTGCCGATTAGGCGTGGTAGCTCGTGCACTTAGATGGATATGGGGAGGGTGGGGCCCACTTTTAGGTAGGCAAGGCAAGGCAAGTCTCACCCTCTCCTCGGGGAGGGGAGAAGAACGCGAGTGGGGCTTTTGTGTATTTGAATGTGGGCCCGCGTCACGAGTCGTGTCGTGAGAGGGCAGCACGTGTCCCAATATACGTGGGGGCCACCCTGCCATCAATTTTTTCCCCTCTCTGCTTCCCTGGCGGTCCCATCCATCCCCGTGCCAGGCTTTTGGCAGGCCCATTTGGACGCGTGGCGGCCTCTCGCGATTGCTTCTCGTGGGAGGGACGGCTCGACCGGTGCTTGCCAAGTCAGCACCTCAATTAATGCGGGCCCACCGTGTCTCCCCTTTTATTATTTTCTATCGAGCAATTATCGCATTCATTCGATTATTCTTCAAATGGGTGAAATGAAATCGTACGCCAGATTAGTGAACATAATATACTGCAAATTATATCAAGGCATGTTTAACATTCGATTTGAGGGACCCTCGTTGACATTGACGATACGATGGAATGCATTAACAGTAAAAAGTGATATGTTATCGCAAGAAATGAATGACGACTATTTAGTAAAGCTCGTACCAAACGCGCAAAGTAGAGAGCTATCGTGTCGTGCCTAAGCCATGGACTGGGCGGACCACTTGAACCAGCCCAGACCCGTCTAAGCCCACCCGGATCAAGGCACAATCTGAATCTGGGTGGGCTTGCGTTCCCTCGCGGGCCTTAGACTCGCCCACTTAAGTTCCGGTTAGGCTCGCCCCGTGCCCAAGATTCCCTCGTGTTCCCTCATGATTCTTTAATTTGCCTAGATTAATGATTGAATTCTATATGTTTTAGTTGTATGCAAAAAATAAAATAAAATTGGATAAGTGCACTGGACATCTTAAGACTTGTCGTGAAAGTACAATTGAATCGTAACACTTACAAAATGTACAATCAAGTCCTAAAACCTGTCAAATTAATGCATGAGTCATTCGTTAACTTCGTTCATTGAGGCTAACGGAAAATCCCAACGTGACTTTTTTATTTAATATTTTCTCTTCTCCACATGACACTACCTCACTAAAACATGAAATACAATACTAAAACGACATCATTTTGGCCTAAATCCTAAGTTTTTAACCATAATTTTATTAGATTAGATTTTTTTAAAATGTATTTTAAAAACACAAAAAGAAGGCAAGGGCAAGGGCAAGGGCAAGGGCGGGGGAACCTGGCCTTGCAACCGCTGCCCCACCATGGTTGGAAAGCGACAACGAGGGGCGACAGTGGTCGCCAGCCCTTGCCGAGCCCCCGCTAGCCTTTTCTGGTGACGGTGGGATGGCGGCTATGATGAGGGTGTGCTGCTTTCGCCTTCAGTTAGTCTAATTGGACAAATTTAACGAAAGGAATCAATTGTGTTAATTTGATAAGTTTTAGGATTTGATTGCGCTTTTTTATAAGTTTTGGGACTCCATTGTGATCAATTTGACACGTTTTTTGACTTTTAAATGTTTTGGGTTTTGGAACTCCCTTGACTTGGCTGCAAAAGCAAGTTTAGAGCCTTTGAATTGCTTGTGGCCAACCAGGCAACCAGTACTGAAAATGAATATCAACTCATATGAAGAAGAACGGCAGTACAGCGTGGATGAGTACTTCATCTCTCACCAACCAACCCCTACGCCTCATATTAAACTAACTTGATAGGGATAAGCCAACCATAGAATAAGCATCCATCTCTCCCTTTGCTTTACAGCATTCGAAACATAAGGTGATCTATTGTTATTGTGCGAGTTAATCTGAATATATATATTTTGAATCTCTAAAGCTTGGAGCTTATATGGAGACACTTGGTCTCAAAGTACACTAAAAGCCACAGCTTAATTCTATTTTCCCACATTGAGTGACTTGAAAGCGTGCATAAGATGTCCGTGATATCAACATCCGAGCACCCGAACATGTATTCCTCCATTATATATCCTGCTTCGTCTAACCATAAGTCAAGTCCACCATATCCACATCCGGGCATTTCTTGCTTCGATATATCGATATGGCCGCTCTTGCGCTGAAGCCTTGCTCTTGCGTGATTATCGCCCTTCTACTCGCGATGGTTTCGATATCAAAGGCCGTACTTGATGCCCATTATTACGACCAGACATGTCCACAAGCTGAGAAAATCATTTTGCAAACGGTCGAAAATGCCACAAGGCACGACCCCAAAGTCCCCGCTCGCCTCCTCAGGATGTTCTTCCATGACTGTTTCATTCGGGTATCGCCATATCCATCTACGAACTTATATGCAAAATCTCTCTCTCTCTCTCTCTCTCTCTCTCTCTCTCTCTCTCTCTCTCTCTCACGCTTGTCATTGGATCGTGCATACACACAGGGATGCGACGCGTCGTTATTGCTCAACTCTACTCCGGGAAACCAAGCAGAGAAAGACGGCCCTCCTAATATCTCGGTTCGAGCATTCTATGTGATCGATGATGCCAAAGCAAAGCTCGAAATGGCATGTCCACATACAGTCTCTTGTGCTGATATCGTCACCATTGCAGCTAGAGACGTAGTCACCATGGTAATAACCATAACTGCCGCTAGTTAGCGGTTTTTACCTCACAACACGCATCGTGCGCATTGATCCTTCCTCTATATTTCTCATAATGATTCTGAGCTTAATTCTAAAACCGATATAAAGGCATATGAGGCTAGTTTAATTTCTACCTTGTTCATTAGATTAGTTCGAGCATGTTGGCAATTACTACACTAGATTTACTAAAGAAACTTCAAACAACTCGTTACTGATGAATTACAGCAACAAGGTTCAGCAAACTCGGCTATCGCAGCTTTAGAAAGTTGGTGTCTATGGAAATAAACCAGCAAGCCCGATAGAAAAAGGAAAAGAAATTTAAATGGCTTCTTATCTTATTGCTGTATTCTCTGTTCTTGTAGTTATCACTTGAGTCGCTTGAAAAGTTACTCCCTCGATAAAAGAAAAATTACTATGTTGCTCCACACATTCAAAAAATTACTACCGCCTCGAGATAGTTTTTACGGCATGATATTGTCTAACGTTTTCACGGTTAAGGCTGGAGGGCCATATTGGAACGTGCTGAAAGGGAGAAAAGATGGAAGAGTATCAAATGCTTCAGAGACGGTCAGCTTGCCGGCTCCAACCTTCAACGTGACCCAACTCCTTCAAAGCTTTGCCAAAAGAGGCTTAGGCCTCAAGGACTTGGTTGCACTATCTGGTGGTCACACCATAGGCTTCTCGCACTGTTCTTCTTTCGAAGCCCGGCTTCGTAACTTCAGCTCGACTCATGATGTTGATCCGACCTTGAGCCATGCACTCGCACAACAGCTGAAGAATAAATGCCCTAAGCCGAACAGGGATCGAAATGCAGGACAGTTTCTGGATGCCACATCGGCAACTTTCGACAACAATTACTACAGAAGACTCATGGCGGGTGAAGGTGTGTTTGGGTCAGATCAAGCACTGTACAGCGATTACAGGACAAGGTGGATGGTGGATTCCTTTGCCAAAGATCAAAGTCTGTTTTTCAGAGAGTTTGCAGCTTCCATGGTAAGACTTGGAAGTGTTGGAGTGCGAGAAATTGGAGAAGTAAGAATAAAATGCAGAGCGGTAAACTGAGAGAGAGAGAGAGAGAGAGAGAGAACATATGTTTACTTTGCAAAGCATGATTTGCTAATTTCTTTTGTTTCCCATTTCTGGGTTTGTTTCTGATTCAATAACAGCCGATCTTCGTTGATGGCATAAGCATCACATGAAATACTCTTGCAATTTTCAAGCTAATGTCGCTTTGTTACGATAGTCACCAATTTAGAATCCAATCAAATTATGGGAAAAACACGGGATCAAATCGAAGAACGGTGGGTAAGGAAGAAGGTAAAAAGATTATCAGAATGGTAATAGCAGATGCAGTACGCTTTTGAATGATGACCAAGCTCCCTTCGTCCAGATATAAAACGTATCTATGCTTAAATATCTTTCTATGTGACTGTTAAAGGCTTGATCAACAAATTGAACTCAAGCAAAAGCTATATCAGAACGAAAGACATACTTGACCCCCTTTGTCACATTGCGGGCTTCATGAAGCATGCACTTATCGCCATGTATATGAAGCAGAGCCATTCCTTCAGCTGGAGCAACCTATAGAGTTAAGATGGAGATAAATCACAAACAGTAGAGCAGGACATGGAATAACAACTCCCCGCCATTTTTAGAGGATGCAACATGAAGAATGCAAGAAACAACACGAGGCAAAGACAATCTTATCGTATTTATCCAAGAGAAAAAGCTAACACAGAGAAAACACGGACAGGATATACCTCAGCCACAATACCATTTCTTGAATTGTAGAAGACAGTTTCTCCTCCAACTAGCAGCTCTGAAGGAGAATTACTATGGTTGCTTGAATCATTCTTAGCTTTTGACTTTGAACCTCCACTTAAGTAAATTAGTAAGGTGTAGTGGGTACGTTTTCCTTCACCAAGATCAACACTTTCATCAATGTGTCTTCCAAACCGCTGACCAACGTTGTACCTGATGTGTAGGCAACTCAACAAATTAATGAAATCAAACTTTACAGGTACTGATAACAACTATTTTCTCTGCCAGCTTTTAAGCTATTAACAGAGCGACTTTCAGTTCACAGTGTGCAATTGACTGAGAAAAGCTTCCATTCCAACCTAAGCATATTCAGAAATAAAGCAGCAGTAATGTAATTTGAAGCAGATATCAGACCTCAAATGCACAGCGTAAGGGAAATCATTTTCAGTTTACCCCAGATTGATGACACTATTCTTGCCAAATTCAAAGCCTTGAAAAAGTTAGCCATTGTGTGACTGATGCATCAATACATGGAAAAGGTAAAGAATGCGGTTTTGGTAATGCCTATAAAGCAATACAAACCTGTAAAATCTGAGATTTGGATTCAACCCAACAGCAACCCTCCCTCGAATTTTGATATCAGAGAACAATTTGTTAAGTCCAGATTCCCATATTGCATTTGCAAGCAAGGGATCAGTGACAGAAATCCTGTCATTGTCCCTGTAAGCTTCACCTTTTGTTGGACCAAGGCTTCCTTGGTGAACAAAGCCAATGGATTCAGCAACTTTTACAAATGCATTAGATTCAGCTGAAGTAAAAAAATTTTGCACCTGAAATCTTAACCATGAAAGAGAATCACCACTAGAAATACAGGTACATTCTACATGCAAACACATTTTCTTGCTAAATTAAAATACGTGGTTCCATGTTGCTTGGAGCGTACACACGAGTGGATCTAAAAACTAAGTTGCCACACCCTACTTTTAGTAGTGATCTGACAATCAAAGTTCTTGACCTATCCATCTTGATATATGAACCACTATGAAGAAAACTGTGTGAGAAACTCGTGCAGTCGAAGAAAACAACTGCATTCTCAGATTGAATGCAGAAAAGACAGTTGACCCATGAAGTGGAGCTACTCCAGCGGAAGCTGCATATATAAATTTCTAGCTGAGCCATGGAGACCAAATGAATATTTCCCGAGATATCATTTAGATAGTGATAAGTCATCCAATTATCAAGACAAACCAAACAACCAACACGGTCTGCTAAAAGAATCAATAGATCTTGCCGACGACTTGAGACGTTAATATCAGGCTCTGCCTCTAGGCTAACTATGACTAAAGAAATTGCATGGTTTCATATAATCCTACTTTCTTGAATGCAACATTTAATTGATCCCGCTTCTCAACCTGAGATTCCTTCCAGGCTCAACATCCCTTCTCCGATACAAATCTGCACAAACACCTCACGGGCAATGAGCATTTGCCTCCTCAAAACCCCCAACAGTCGATAAACACACCGGAACAATCCTACGAAATCTCGTGCCCTGTGTCGAACATCTTTTCCATCCACAAGAGCGAGCGTATCTCGACATATCTCGGACCGGAAGCACTAATTACGGCAACAAACATTGAGCAGAAACGATACGCAAGAGAGGAAGAGGCGGAAGTCGTACGGTGAAGAGATCGGTATCCTTGAGGCGAGTGATCTGGAGATCTTGCTTGGGCTTGACGAGGGGCCACTTGGCAATGGTCGGAGATGGAGATGGAGATGGTTTCGTCTTGGAGTTCTTTGCCTTCTCTCTTCCGTCTCCCATCTTCCTCTTCGCCTTCGTCGTCCCTGTTTCTTCCGCCATTCCCAGTTAATTTCCTCAGATTGCAATCACTTTCCATCGGAGGTCAGATTGATGACCCGGTCCAATCGTGGGTCCTCAGTGCTTAGATGGGCCAAATATTCTGGGCCTCTCAGCCCACAATGTATGGTTATTCGGTATAGAGCCAGCCACCAAAGCCCATTTTGCTGACTTCTCGGCCACATGAAATAGGGTACAGTAAGTGACCCAACTGACCACATGACCATCTTTTATACTTAAAATCCGATCAAAGTAATCTTCCATCCAGGCTAGTCAGAATTTCAGATTTCATCTCGGAGCATAGAGTAATTTGGTGGTTTTACAATAAGAAAAGAAAGAGACATTGTTGACGCCTAAATTTTGATTAATCTATTTTTTGCATAAAAATTATAAAAAATCATCTCACATATTTATTTTTAGCGTACATTGCATTGGCATATAATCGGACAAGCAGAACACTTAATTTAGCATGCGTCTAGACTAGGCACGGGATGGAAAAATACACCGAGAAGATTTGAAACTTCAAGGACTGTATTGCAAATACTTAAAATTTCGTGGACCGTATTGCAAATACTTGGAACTTCGGGGATCGTATTGCAAATACCAAAAGAAGATGAAGAAGGGAAGATGATGAAGGGAAGATAATGAAAAGAAGATGAAGAAGGGAAGATGATGAAGGGAAGATGATGAAGGGAAGATGAAAATGGAAGGTGAAGAAATGAAGATGAAGAAGGGAAGATGAAAATGGAAGGTGAAGAAATGAAGATGAAGAAGAGAAGATGAAGATGGAAGGTGAAGAAATGAAGGTGAAGAATGAAGGATGAAGAACTTTGCCTATAAAAGAGAGAGCTCTTGAGAAGAGTTTTAGGGGGGGGAAGTGGAAGAGAATTGAGAGAGAGAGTAGAAGAGAATTGAGAGAGTTTTTTAGGAAGAGTGGAAGAGAATTGAGAGAGTTTTGAGAGAGTTTTTGAGAGGAATTTTTAGAGAGGAAAAAGAGAGTTCTTGAGAAAAATCAGAAGAGAAAATTCGAGAGTGAAGAAAAGTGTTTTAGTCGAGCATCATCTTCGACGAGTCCCGACACATATTTCGCCCCTCGCAACCCAACAAGGCCATTGCTTGCCATTTTCGACGACAAACCGCGTTCTTCCACCTCCGAGATCTTGAAGGGAACTATAATGTGTATGTGAGTAAGATTTTATGTAATAGAAGGTAATCCTTTTCATCTCGATCTACAAAAATGTAATCGTTTGGTTTGAACATTTGTTTGTTTATTTTAGACATGCCACGTGTTCCAAATTTTAGCATTATTACATGTTAATTTATTTTTATAAATACTCGTGACTGGCTGTGTTTTCTTTCTTTCTAAATCACCCATGGTGTATATCGTACAAAGTTCAATGTTTTACATCCCCATAAAAAAGAAGAAAAAACCAAAAAAATTGCATCTTTGAATTTCAAGCAAAATCCATCAAAATTGCCAAATCAAATATTTTTCATGAAAATGGTACCGAAAGGGCGTTAGAGAAATCGACGTAACCAAATCCCCCGAATTCAAAATCTCCGGTTCGCGGAAATAAGATAGTTTTCTCCCGCTATTTTATTTAGGTTTCTAATCAACCTACCAAAAATGATTAGTGGCGGCTCCAAAAAATGAAAAATCTTTTGCAAGATAATCACATGAACCATAAGTTGCGATTTGGTATGGACTTGGGAGAGTCCGAGTTAGGTTAGTTAATTAATTAACCTGATAATCCATTAGCCCGAAAATTAACTTGTCTATTTTTTTTTAGGTCGCGACAGCTTGGCGACTCACCTGGGGACCCAAAGAGGACTTAGGCCAGATAATTTCATGAAAAAGAAATCACTTGATTTGGTAAACTTTGGTTGAATTCTCATTCTTAGGTGTTAAATGTTTTTGCAGATTGGGAGTTATAAGGGGAGGAGTGATCGGCTAACCCTTTGTTTTGCGGGCTTGGTGAATTGGAATTGTGATTTAACTTTTGAATCATGGAAGCGGTGTTTGCCTTTAATTGTTGTGCATGATTTATCGTATTTGCACTACACTCGCACACAACCCGTGACCGGACTCCGGGTCACACTAATAGTTTTAAGATGGTATTTAGATGGTGCTTTAACCTTGGCGGTAAGGTTTCGCTAAAGGTTATCCCATCCGGATCCCGAAAATTTTTCCAAAAAATGGCTCAAGGGTCGTTCTCATACACGTGAGGCTACGATGCATGAGAATTGCCCTTGTCGACCGAACCAAGCCGAAGTGATTGGACTCGACTAGTCATGACTATTGTACGCGAGGTTGCGACTAGTCATGATGATTGCGCGCGAGGCTGCGACATGTCATTTCGTTCATCATTTCACTTTGCAAAAGCCTTTTGGATAGATAGAATAAGATTTAAATTCACAATTCATGCGCATGTCTTTGTGATTGGCATTTTCTTCATATGAGAGGTAATTTCTTGTCTCTTGTACCCTGTTATCTCATTTTTATTTTGGGCCGGTCCATGGTTTAGGTTGATTGTTTAGAAGTTTCATTGTCTTATTTTCAATTTCGCACTTTGCTTCCGTAGCTTTTACAATTTCATCGCTTGTCCTCAATTTTGATTTGGCTTATTCCTGTTGTGCGATTTTTACTAAATTCTACGATCGAGCTTTGAGTAAGTGCCAAACACGAAAGTTGTAGACCTATGTTTCAACTAATATCTTGCAAAATTTCAGAATTAAATTCATAATTTAAGATGGCCCTTCGTTTTTTCAACAACATGCGGTTATAACAGTTTTCTGAATGTGATTTTTTTGGAAAAACACATTAAACTGATTTGATCCGTGCATTTCTAGTCCGATTGGCCAACATAAAAGTTGTTCATCATCTTCTCAACTACAAGCTCGTAAAATTTGGACATGTTTTGATCAACGTACGAATTAATACGAATTTTTTCGTAAAAGCGGACAAACTGAAAATTACATGTTTCAATCATTTGGTCATAATCATTTTGTTCGTTTGAGTCTAGAGGGATGCCATGGGCCGGCTCGCTATTCTTGCTCCCCGTACTCATTTTGGGTTTGTTACTGCGTACAGGTAATTTATCGGGGATCCTCCACATATCACCCGATCGCAGCAAAAAGGATGACCGACATCAACGCCACCGTTAGTGCTGCCCTGGATGAGAAACTTGGCTCCTTGACCGAGCGCTTTGAAGGGATGATGTCCCGAAAGATGGAGGAAATGATGGCCGCCTTTGCCGCCAAACTTCAATCATCCACCTCCAGCCCGCCGCTAACCATTCCTGCTCTAATTCCTCCTACGGACAACGTCGGTAAAGCCCTAGAAGCTACTCCATATCCGACAATGCCGCTAGAGGATGTGATCATCACAGGCGTGAACTCGAGCACGCCGCCCGTAGTCCCAATCCCTCAAGCCAACCCCGTGGCCCCCGGGTTGAATGGTGATACGGTCAAACCGTTGGCCCAAATGGAACAGAGGATCCGAGAGGTTGAGGGGACTCACAACATACCCCGAGTTGACCCGTCTGTCTTTTCAAAGGTCACGGTGCCGGAGAAGTTCAAGATGCCCGACTTTGAGAAGTATGATGGAACTTCCAACCCGGTTCAAGACGTCCGGATGTACCAGGCAAGAATGAATAAGCATGCGACCAACGGTCCCTTAATGGTTCGAGACCTTCCAGGCTAGTTTAAAAGAAGCTGCCATGAGATGGTATACGGACTACGAGATCTACCGGATGGATGATTGGGAGAAGGCAGCTAATGCTTTCATCAAACATTTCAGCTTTAACTTGGACGTGCTCACCACCGGAGAGGACCTTGAGCGGCTTGAGATGAAAAAGGAAGAAACAATCAAGCAATATGCCACCGGGTGGAGGAACGTGGCATCTCACCAAAACCAGTCCCTCCCGAAAGGGAACTCATGAAATTGTTTGTTTCCACCACCGCCGCCGCTTATGAGAACTCGAATTTTGGGATCTGTGCCACGTCATTCAGCCATCTCATCGCAATGGTGAAGAAATCGAGAACGGCATGAAGAAAGGATGGTACGGTGATGTCGCCATGACAACTAAGAGGTTTGTGGTAAGGAAAGACAAGGAGCCGGCCCCACAGGTCAACATGACCTACGGCCAAAAACCCACGACCCGGATGCCGGTCGTACGATTCCTAATCAGCAAAGATGCTAATTTCGGCATGCAACGACAAAGAGGGAATCAACGGTTTCCTCGGCGGTTTACCCCTCTACCAGGAACCCCGTCGCAGGTACTTGCGGTTCTGCGTAAGAGAGGTTTACCGACTTCCGAGCCTCTACGACCCAGTGACACGAGCTCGCCGAGATATGATCCATCAAAGAAATGTGATTACCATTGCGGGGAGCTCGGACATGACACCGACGGCCATTTCTTGCATCAAGCATCGGATTCAAGATCTTCTCGATTCTAAAGCATTCTCGTTCCAAGACAACAAACAGCCAAATGTCCAGAATAATCCTTTGCCGGATCATTCTGGTAAAATTAGTGCTGTATTCGGCCTGGGAATCAGACAGGTTGGTGCTAGTAAGGATGAAGGAGTCTTCGATATCGCCGGTTGTTTTGATGATGTAACCATTGCTGCTATATCTGAAGACGGAGCGCATAAGGAGGAACCTTACCTGGCACCTAAACCTTCCAAATCATTCATTAATGCCATATGTGATGATCCACTGGAGGGTTTAGATTCAGAGTAACATCATTATGTTTATGCAATCCCCTATGTGGGACATTTTCTGTTTCCTTTAGATTTTGGATTGCATTTGGATTTCTATTATGTCTTGCACTCTTGGATTTTCTCTCCTAGAAGATGTAATTTCATATCAATAAAATTGCACCATTTTTCGAATCTTGTTGAAGTATCCCAAACCAACCCGATGACGATAACCAACGACCAACAAGTTTGTCATCATGGTAAGAACCGAGGGTTGGGCTTCTTCAAGAATTCATGTCCCACGGTTTTGAAAAAAAAAATAACAAAAATAAATAAAGTTCTTCAAAAAAAAATCACACCGCAATTAAACCCCGTTTGTTTTTCTGATTTTGTTACTTTATGTTTCAGGGGGATACATGAGGAGGGAAACCTAGTGGATTTAGAAGTATACGACCTAGATGAGTCCAATCCGTATTATGAGGAAATTCGTCGGGATTTCGAACGACATGAGGAGATCAAGCCCTTGACAGGTGAACAAACTATCTCGGTCAACCTAGGCGATGTGGAAAACCCTAAAGAAGTTAAGATCGGGGCAAACCTTTCCAAAGAGATGACCGAGCGCTTGATTAAGCTCTTGAAGGATTACCGGGACATTTTCGCCTGGTCCTAGGCGTGATATGCCCTGGTCTTGACCGTTCCATTGTCGAACATTGTTTGCCAATCAATCCTTCGGCTAAGCCGGAGTGCAAAAATCAAGGCGACCGGACCAAAGTTGATTGGAAGATCAATACCGGGAA
Source organism: Rhodamnia argentea (assembly GCF_020921035.1). Taxonomy (NCBI): domain Eukaryota; kingdom Viridiplantae; phylum Streptophyta; class Magnoliopsida; order Myrtales; family Myrtaceae; genus Rhodamnia; species Rhodamnia argentea. Next base: position 11,030,835 of record NC_063159.1, on the reverse strand, counting down.
AACCTACCGAGCAAAAGGTACCCGGTCACTTCCCAATCAAGAATACGAGCCATACCAACCTTCCGCTGGTGGTTCTAGCAGCGGACCGGTTGATCATCCCTACAAGTTTCCGAGCAACGGCGGAAGCTCAAGCTTAAGGAGTCAGATCGCTCACGGTGAAAACAAAGTGGGAAATCCGTCGCTAGTGTTAGCAAGTAACACTACCCAATTCGAGTATCAATCGAGAAGATTACTTTGATGATGAGCTCACCACCTTGATCAACCGGTTCGGAGTCGAAGGACCTCCCGAGTTGTGATCCGAAGCAAGTGATTATGGATCCTTGAACAACGATCGTTGGTGCATGATCCAAGACAAAATTAGTCGATCATTGGAATGGCCAGCAAGAGAGGTGGAACCAATCTCGCATGAATACTTCTTTAATTCCATGTATAGTTCCCCGTGTGGGATATTTTTTACTTTCTAGCTGTCTAGAATTTGCCTAGAGTTAAAGGACGAATTTTCTCCTCCCTTATCAAATGCGTGAGTTCCTTGTTAAGCTAGGCCCTGTAGCAAATCAATTTGTGGACGACGCCCGAACGCCCGTAAAGAGAGATTCCGAATAGCCTTACTTGGGAGAATACGAGTAAAAGGCCAAGCGGGCTCAAAGATGGGTAACTTCGTATCGTCCCAATTGGCTCTCGATCATTTCAAACTCTAAATTATGCTTATTTTATTCTCGACGGGGATTGCCAACCTGTTTTGAGAACAATATAGCAAAAAGCGAACCAACCGTGGACGCCAACATCACCACGGCTGGTGGTTGGGGGAATGACAAGTGGTCCGAGGCATCCCGGTTCAATGCCGATTGAAGTTCAGCCAAGATGGTTACGTAACCCGGAGAGATAACATCCCGGACATACGGTCTGATCCAGATGAATTGATCTTTTCAATTCAAAGTTCACAAGAAATTCGTACAAGGGTAAAGCGGTATCGTTTCAACTCGTTTAGAATATGAGAACGTACATTGATGCTTTCCCTTTTGATTTTTACAGGGGTCACTGCCTTTCCGGATAGGGAAGTATCCCTTCTCCCGAAAAATTAATGAAATGAGAAATTCCTGGAGCCTTTGACAATCTCATGTCTCAAACTAGATAATGAAGTTTTGCAACTCATTTGCATGAGCAGGGGCAACTCACAATTCACGCCCTTAAGAATTTTCTTACGTGCTTGCACCAAGATAAAAAGTTGCTACATTTTATATGCTCAAAAACACTCATACATTGCATAGTTTGCGCATGACCTGTTCCTCATGTTTAATTTACCAACTCGAATAAGGAACATGAACTACATAAGATACATCGAATGTATGGAATGGGGCGGGCGGGATGATGAAAGGCAATCCTTTCCCAAACACGTCCAATTTTTTCAAAGGCGAGATGAACGGTGGCAAAATTCCGCATTCCCCGAGGTAAAGAGTTTTCTCGCGAAAGGTACGATAGCCGAAATGACAGAGGCATTCAGTTCTCTATCCCAAACACTACGGGTGATCCATTGATTACCCCTTTTGAGCGGTGGTTTCATTTCTTTACCCCTGTCAAGAACCACCCCACACCGAGTCCAGACGAGTTAATTCCAAAGAAGAACACGAGGTAAATGGTTAGAAATTTTCTTGCTCGGACTAACATTAATCTTCGGGTGTTTCTTTGCATTTATACTCGAATTTTAATTCAAGTGCCTTAGGATGATGAAGAGCATTCACTTCTCTATCCTATACACTTCATTCTTTGCATAGCCCACTTGAGCCTGCAAATTCATTTCTTAAACCCTTGTTGGTGATCATTTGCTCATTCCAAAGACGAAGATAGCATTTTCCCAAGGATTAGAATTGGAGATGGTCGGGTCAACAGAGAATTCCCGAATGGACTCATTTCTTGTATGCTAGATTTTTTATGTTTACATAATTTTTCTTTGTAAATGTTTATGTTTGTTGTAATTCCTGGTTCAAAATCATGGGATTGTAAAAAAAAAGGAGAGGCAAACTCAGCTTAAAGGAGAAGGGCCCGCTCTCGAAAAAAAAAAAAAAAAAAAAAAACAAAATAAAGAGATGTCGAAGAGCTCTCAAAGAAAAAGGAAAAGAAATCTCTTCTCGAAAAAAGAAAAAAAAAAAAGAAAAATGAGAGTCGGGAGTAAGAAAAGCAAAGGCCGATCTCATATGAAAATTTCAAGTATAGGAAAAGCAAAGTGCCTACCAAAAGTAAGGCCAATGCACATTCATTTGTAAAGTACTTCCGAATTTTGAATGTACATTTTTGCATGTTAAGTTGTAAATTCCATGTACATATTTGCATTGTGTCTCTTGCAAATCCTCGACAGACACTTGTTGTGAAGAAGACTCCCCAAGAAGTCAATTTGCAAAGTGCAATTTTCAGTAGAAAATTACCATCCCTCATTCAATGATGGAATTCTTTACGAAGACATTTCCGGAAGACCATGATCGGTGACTAGTCGGCGACGATCACCAACGTCAAGCCCCTTCTAATTTAATTTCTGAGCCAAAACGAGCATTTTCGTTCCTCGGTCCCCAATCCTAGCCTACGTTATAACCCTCCAAAGTCTCTTCCGATTAGGGCACTTGAGTTAACGTAGAGTTAAATGATTTTAAGCATCACTCGAAGAAGTTCGAGCAAGATTATTTCTCTCTCATTTTTGCAGGATTCTTGACTTGTAAATCCGGAGCGAGATGATGAAGAAATTCATTTCAAGACCTTTTGACTCAACTAGAGTCCCCTTTGTAAAACCTTTGACCTAGCCCTCATTACGGTCCTAATCAAGACCTCCGGATCGGCTCGGTCGTATCAATTGCGAGATTACTTGGATCCTTATCGAATGCGATGATGGAAAGATTGAGTGATTTCTCTTGAATCCTGCAGACAAGATAAATAGCTTTTCTCGAGAGTGAGAGAAAGCCCTTTCGGACTAAAGTCCCCCAATTCGACTCACATTCGAGGTATTCGTAATGTGAGAACCTCTCTGACAAAATTGGTAATGCAAACTTGACAGAATGGTTATGCATGAACCATAGTATGAGTGATTGCATTATACTCATTGTTGAATATGTTTGTGTGTGTTACCTCGACATTCTATGATAGGTAATACATTACCGATGTTCGAGTTCCCTCCCGAGGTCTCGAAATTCATCCAAGGATTATTGAATGAGCAAGTTTTGTTTGGCAAATGCCTACCAGGTACGATACGATGTCTGCTTCGTTCCTTGATTAATCGTTTGGAGAACCCGGGTAAGTTTTCCGAACCCCTTTTCAAATTAACAACTCTTCTCATGATAGTTGTTATGATTCAATTCGTGCAATATGCCCCTTTTGTACTTATCGATTCCATTCAATGGTGCTCCTATCAAATATTGTTCAATTCGGGCAATATGCCTCTTCCGTCAAGTCGTGTAGACATATGCACTCGGCGATCTTGACATCTTATCAAATCATAACGACGTAGCTCTTATGGTTTCAATCTCGGGACGTGAAGACATATGCACCGGCGATCTTGACATCTTATCAAATCATAACGACGTAACTCTTATGGTTTCAATCTCGGGACGTGAAGACATATGCACTGGCGATCTTGACATCTTATCAAATCATAACGACGTAGCTCTTATGGTTTCAATCTCAGGACGTGAAGACATATGCACCGGCGATCTTGACATCTCTTCAAATCATAACGACGTAGCTCTTATGATTTCGTGATCGAATCACGAAGACGTATGCACCGGTGATCTTGACCTTTAGTCGGCTCATAATGACATAGCTCTTATGATTTTCGGCTCCTTTATCAAATCATGAACACATAAGCACCCATATTTTTGATCCAAACCAAACCATAACGACGTAGCTCTTATGATTTTGGTTCCCCTTTATCGAATCGTGAAGACATATGCACCGGCGATTTCGACATTTAATCAACTCACAACGACGTAGCTCTTGTGAACTTGATCCCACTTCTTTCGACTCACAACGACGTAGCTCTTGTGATCTCAAACGACACACATATCTTGCGCTGTCTTGCATTAGGGAGAAGTCTCCGATAACGATAGGCCAAATACCTTAAAATCCTTGCATCCGCAAAAAGAAGCTTGGAAATTAAGAGAACCATTAGCTTACGAGAAATTTGGTAAAACAGGTATTCTTGTATGCGATCCATGTGCAGGTTTCTCTAACATGAAAAAGGGAAATTATGACACGTGTTATTTACAGTCTTGCATATCATGCATCACTTCATTACATAAAAAATGGGATTAAAACTCCCGCCAAAAAGTTCATCCATAATTTGCACCGTCAAAATTTAGGATTCAATTTTGTCTTTGAGCGGAACCTCTACGAGCCTCCACTCAAAGAGGGGCAGCTGTTGACGCCTAAATTTTGATTAATCTATTTTTTGCATAAAAATTATAAAAAATCATCTCACATATTTATTTTTAGCGTACATTGCATTGGCATATAATCGGACAAGCGTAACACTTAATTTAGCATGCGTCTAGACTAGGCACGGGATGGAAAAATACACCGAGAAGATTTGAAACTTCAAGGACTGTATTGCAAATACTTAAAATTTCGAGGACCGTATTGCAAATACTTGGAACTTCAGGATCGGATTGCAAATACCAAAAGAAGATGAAGAAGGGAAGATGATGAAGGGAAGATAATGAAAAGAAGATGAAGAAGGGAAGATGATGAAGGGAAGATGATGAAGGGAAGATGAAAATGGAAGGTGAAGAAATGAAGATGAAGAAGGGAAGATGAAAATGGAAGGTGAAGAAATGAAGATGAAGAAGAGAAGATGAAGATGGAAGGTGAAGAAATGAAGGTGAAGAATGAAGGATGAAGAACTTTGCCTATAAAAGAGAGAGCTCTTGAGAAGAGTTTTAGGGGGGAAGTGGAAGAGAATTGAGAGAGAGAGTAGAAGAGAATTGAGAGAGTTTTTTAGGAAGAGTGGAAGAGAATTGAGAGAGTTTTGAGAGAGTTTTTGAGAGGAATTTTTAGAGAGGAAAAAGAGAGTTCTTGAGAAAAATCGGAAGAGAAAATTCGAGAGTGAAGAAAAGTGTTTTAGTCGAGCATCATCTTCGACGAGTCCCGACACATATTTCGCCCCTCGCAACCCAACAAGGCCATTGCTTGCCATTTTCGACGACAGCCGCGTTCTTCCACTCAGAGATCTTGAAGGGAACTATAATGTGTATGTGAGTAAGATTTTATGTAATAGAAGGTAATCCTTTTCATCTCGATCTACAAAAATGTAATCGTTTGGTTTGAACATTTGTTTGTTTATTTTAGACATGCCACGTGTTCCAAATTTTAGCATTATTACATGTTAATTTATTTTTATAAATACTCGTGATCGGCTGTGTTTTCTTTCTTTCTAAATCACCCATGGTGTATATCGTACAAAGTTCAATGTTTTACATCCCCATAAAAAAGAAGAAAAAACCAAAAAAATTGCATCTTTGAATTTCAAGCAAAATCCATCAAAATTGCCAAATCAAATATTTTTCATGAAAATGGTACCGAAAGGGCGTTAGAGAAATCTGACGTAACCAAATCCCCGAATTCAAAATCTCCGGTTCGCGGAAATAAGATAGTTTTCTCCCGCTATTTTATTTAGGTTTCTAATCAACCTACCAAAAATGATTAGTGGCGGCTCCAAAAAATGAAAAATCTTTTGCAAGATAATCACATGAACCATAAGTTGCGATTTGGTATGGACTTGGGAGAGTCCGAGTTAGGTTAGTTAATTAATTAACCTGATAATCCATTAGCCCGAAAATTAACTTGTCTATTTTTTTTTAGGTCGCGACAGACATGACCTTGATGGAATTGGAAATTACCAATTGTGAGACAAAAAAGGGGGTAAATGGAGAACATAAGTTGATAACAATGTAGCCCCATTTAGATGATAATCGCATTTAAGGATAGGCACGATATATGTTTGGTTAGCATTTCGTTGTTGTTGATTAGCTAGTCTTTTCATGCTATTTGATTCATAGTCATTGTGCGTCTAGGTTAGGGTACTAGCTCACGGGATTCCCCGCCACGGGGTACCATAAGAAGGCTATGTTTTGTTTTTACCCCGATAAGGCTAGGGTATTCTATCTCCGCACTCTATTTCATCTCTTTCTAACAGCGTTGTCTGCGATTGTTAACTATTTGATTGCGCACTTATGCATGGTCACGGTTTAGAATCTTCGGATACTAAAAATGGGCAAAGACCTCATGAACCATTTAGAAGGTAAACCAAACAAGTTTATGTAAGGCCATTAGTTTGAACAACCGGTGTAATCAAGTCCCCCACACTAGATCTCTGGTTGGGTAGGAAGTGAGCTGTTATCCCCTATTTCACTTGGTTTGTAGCTAGGCCATACGAAGCTAGTGGCGACCCCAAATTAGGATAGAACTCTGATAAGCTAATTAAGGGTTTGGGAGAATTAATGCTGATTGAGCATCGTTGGTCCACTTCCGACATTACCTCTAAATCAGCTTCTGCGGACCCCGCTCATGAAGGGTCGCTACACTGATTCGACTAATTTAGGGCAAGATTAGGAGGGGAAAAATAAGGAGGAGACAATCACCAATGCTAAAACCAAGGGAGCAAAATCGACTACTATAGGGCAAGAATGGGAATGGGTATTTCGGAATCACGATTGTTAGGGTTTAAGAAAGGTGTTAGGGTTAATGTAAATGAACCATCACCATGGGGAAAGAGAGCTCTTCCTAACGAGAGGTTACAACATTTTTTTAAAATTGCGATTTCAGGCCTGTCCTGCCAGTTAGCGAGCCTAACCATTTGGTATATTATTTTTCTCCCGTACAACTCAAGAGTACATGTTTTCGAATTTGTACACGTTTTAGTCATGGTTGGTCGTAGCAAATGTGTTATTCTTATAGTAATGTTGGGGGTGGCTATTGCCATTACCATGTGCTCACTATTTTGCCGATCAATTGAATCCCTTGACAAGTCAACTTTAAGTTGATCTAGCATTTTTGAGAAAAGAGAATCCTTTTGTTCCGCCAATATGGCATCCGCCACATGTTTCGAAGTATGTTTCTAAATTGGGAAAATTGTCAAAAAAGTCATAAACCTTTTAAGTTTGCCGATTCAGCCCTAAATCTTTTCACTTTGTGCCGATTTAGTCTTATTCGCCGGAAATCGCTAACGTGGACGCCGATCGTCATACGTGGCACAAATGGTGACAATATTTAATAAATTTTTAAAATTTTATTTTAAAAAATTGAATTTTTTTATTTTTTATTTTTTTGGTTTGCTTGCCTTAAGGCTGGTGACCTCTATCGGATTAGGGCCTGCCCGATTAGGACCGGCATGGGCCAGATCCGGCCACGATGAGGGCGGGAGAGGGTCGCGACGCCCTCGTTGTGGCTCGCGAGGGCGAGGCCGCGACCCCTTGCCTTCAGCTGCGAGGGATTCACGATCGTGGCCCTCGCTCAAGGACCCGCGGTTGTCACCGGGCCCCGCCGACTCTCGCCTAGGGGCCGACGAGCCCCACCACTCCTTATCTAGGGCCGGTGACCCCTGCCGATTCGATCATAAACTTTTCATTTTATGCCGATTTAGTCCTATTTGCCGGAAATCGCCGACGTGGACGCCGGTCGTCATACGTGGCACAGCCGGTGACAATATTTAATAATTTTTTAAAATTTTACTTTAAAAAATTGATTTTTGTAATTTTTATTTTTTTGGTTTGCTTGCCTTAAGGACGGTGACCCTTGCCGGGTTAGGGCCCGCCGGATTAGGACCGGCATGGGCTAGATCCGGCCACGATGAGGGCGGGTGAGGGTTGCGACGCCCTCATTGTGGCTCGCGAGGGTGAGGCGGCGACCCCTCGCCTTTGGCTGCGAGGGATTCGTGGTTGTGGCCCTCGCTCAAGGACCCGCGGTTGTCACCGGGCCCCGCCGGCTCTCGCCTAGGGGCCGACGAGCCCCACCACTCCTTACCTAGGGCCGGCGACCCCTGCCGGCCCTAATTCAACAAAGGTCGCCGGTTATGGAGCCAACAAACCAAAAAACGGAAAACAACAAAAAAAATTAGATTTTTTCAAATAAAAATATTTAAAAATTATCCACATCAGCGATGACGGTGCTACGCAGGACGGTTAGCATCCACGTCAGCAATTTACTACGAATAGTACTGAATCGGCACAAAGAAAAAAAAAAAAATTAGGACCGAATTGACGAACTTAAAAGCGTTAGGACTGAATCGGCAAAAGTGTAAAAGATTTAATACTTTTTCGACAATTTTTCCTCTCTAAACTAATAACCAAAAGAGGACAAAGCATCTTAAATGACAGATACATCATGAAGCAACGATATCATGATATAACCAACCACTCGTCAACGTTGGTGTTTTGAATCTTATTCTCATATAGCGTCACACGTGCTTACATCTTATATTCGACTGATCAGTTGCACTGTATACATGTCAACTGAAATATTTCTCTCGAAAAGCGTTCTGAAATTGTCAAGTTATGAATCTTATTACTCTTGTATCTGCCATGCGTGCAAATTAGAACCCATTTCCTATTTCTAGTTTTGCACCGATGAAAAAAGAGTGGATTGAAAAGAGATGGGAGGTTCAACGCGGGGGAACCCAAAGTGATAAGACACATGGGGGTCCCGCCACTTGGCTTCGGCAAATCCCCACGTCACCGGAGATTGGGAAAGCGAAACCTAGACAAACCGGCGGCCAGTCCAGCTGAAGCGACGACCAATCCGGTTCGTTCCGGTCACCACAACCCAATTTCTTAGTCCCCCTAAAGGTTAAATCAGTCACCATGATCTAAGTCAACCCGATAATTCGTACGCTTCCACCAGCGTCCAAGAAATGACTTGACTCGCATTTACCATTAGTCAGCAGAGAATTTAACCCATATGCGCATGGAAAATATGTTAATTCCTGCTTATGATTAACTCTTGCCGCTAAACCGGCTCGCGTCATGGTAAACAAGCATTACCCTTTTGCGTGGAACGGCTCTTCCCTCGTTTTCATTTATTTTTTTTGGATCCCGTAGTTTGCGGGTTCAGGCGAAATTGTGGAAATAAGGGTGAAAACGTAACGAGTTAAGTTTGCATTCTCGATTTGGTCAAAGGAATCCACGAAGTGTGGGGGATTAGGAAATTCTCAAATACCCGAAATGTTGAGAATCAATATAGAATAGAAAGCACCCATTAATGTAGTTGGCAGTGAGTACTGGTACTGCTTTTGTGAAGTTAAAAATTGTGGCTTTCTCTTTGCAATTCATCCCTCCTCGCCCTTCTATTTTATTTCCTTTCAGCGAACAAAATTTCTGATGACAAGAGGCAGTGGTTGGCTCCCCAGAGAGCCATTTTACAATATTCACACAAAATTTCAGGAATCGAGGGCCAAATTCTCTTAAAAAAATCCCCCAAATTTAGGTCAATTTATAGATCCAACACGAATATGTTTTTTGGTCTCGGAAAAAATCTCCAATTTTAGATTCAGTCTCAAATTTGCAACTAAATTTTTTTTTCTAGAAAAAACTCTAAACTTTAGTTTCAGTCTCAAATCTACCTTAATTTTTTTTGTCTAAGAAAAAATCTCCAATTTTTGCTCTAATATAAAATTTGCTCCATTAGCTCTCTATCAAAAAATCGTTGTTAGTTGTCCCTAATTTTCAGACTCGAGAACGTAGAATTTCTTCATTGGGGTGGATTTAATATCCATGTGGAAATACCACGTCGATCCGTAACTATCGTCCATTGCTTTGCTAATGTGGGTTTTTTATCGATGTGAAAATACCTCGTCAAGTTGGGCACTGGAACACTGGGTAGGTTTGAAAATACTTTGAAAATTTATAGTTTTGTTGAAGACAAAATAAAATTCAGGGGAGATTTTGAGATTGTATCTAAATTTTAGGATTTATTTCTAGATAAAAAAAATTCGGGATAAATTTGATATTAGATCTAAAGTTAGAGATTTTTTTTTCTAAGGGAAAAAGAGTTGGGACGCAGTAGATTCAAGATTGGAATTAAAGTTGGAGAATTTTTAAGAAATTAGGCCGGAATTAAGCGAGGGAATGAAGAAGAAGAAGAAGAGAAGATTTTGGCAGTGAAGAGCGGAGGGCAAAGGAGTGGGACGGTTGGAACTTGACTCGTCACACAAGGCGAGCCACGTGACAAGGTGCGTCGCGATTGGTCGATGTGACTGTCGTGGGGTGTAATCGTGATGTGAGTTGTCGAGAGGGCATTGGCTCACCCCGCACATCATCGTACGATGAGGCCGACGGTGCCCTACATCAATTTGTGGTACGAGCTTCCATTTTCTTTATTCCTTCTCCTCCATTGTTTGCTCTTGAGCTTGTACTAAGTCTTGTCCCCAGAACATGTAATCTCTCTCTCTCTCTCTCTCACCCATCTTTACTCTTTCTTCCTTTCTCAAACTTTTCCAAAACGAGACAAGTCTCCTGTTTTGATGCTTTCTAGCTCCATTTGTTTCAATATTTTCCTCTGTTTGGGACTCTCCTGTTTCCCCACTTTCTTCCTGTTTGTTCTCTCTTTTCCCCCTCGCGGGTTCATCACGCGTTCTCCCCATTTTGGTCGGTGGGAGCTTGAAGTATACAAGAGAGAGGATAGCGAATGGTTAAAATCTGTTAAAATATAAACCTTTCAGTAGTGTTTGTGATCTCCCGGCAAGGAGATTGGCTGACCAAGCATCCGAAAGAAAAATCATCCCTTTCTCTCTCTCTTTTCGTGAGATGCAATCGGCCATAGCTGTTCTTTCTGATGGTTCCCTCACCCTCGATGACAATTTTGACAGGATGTGCACGATTTTGGCCCTGTAAATAGTTTGGGGTTTCTGGGTCGTTTCCATTTTCGTGTATAGCGAGAGAGAAACTGTCGTCTTGGCCTCAAGGAGCAAGGTTTTTCTTCAGCAGCAGCAGCAGCAGCAAATTTTCACGTATTTTAGGTGAAAGTGTTGTCGAGAGATGAGTAGGGTTGTTTTGTGAGAAGGGTTTCGTTTCTTACTTTTTACCTTTAGTGTTTTTCAGGAAAATGGCGAGAGGCAAAATTCAGATGAAGCGTATAGAGAACACAACGAGCAGGCAAGCCACCTTCTCGAAGCGCCGGAACGGGCTGATGAAGAAGGCTTACGAGCTGTCCGTTTTATGCGATGCCGAAATCGCAGTCATCATCTTCTCCCAAAGAGGAAGACTTTATGAGTTCTCAAGCTCCACCAAGTACGTCTCAAAACACTTCATTTTCGTCCAAGCTATGTAGTGTTTTTTCAGATTTCTTATTTTGGTTGAATGATTTTCTGTAACTACGTTTTTAAGCTGCGTACAAAGAACTTGGGAAACTTAATGAATGTTTCAAAATGGAGCCAAGTATGGGTACTTGCACCGGTTATAGTCTAGTCACTCTAGTGTACCATGATGTCTTGTTTTTCAATATTTCTGGGTATTTCCCCTCAATTCGCCACTACCCGTCTAAACCTAGCAATAGTTCCTAGCGCAGTGCAGGCTCACTTTTTTTTCTCTCACAGAAACAAAAAAACAAAATAAAAAAACCATTTTTAACACTGCACATTTGATGCTGCAGCGCTCCTCAAACTAGCGATTTCCATCTGCTTTTGCGTTCAAAAGTTTAATTTTGTGCCATGTACTTCATCTGATAACATATAAGTAAAATTGGTGCAATCACATTCATCTGGAGCTTAAATCTCCAGTGTTTCTGCAAATAATCCTACATATATGAAGCAGCGTGTGCAATCGATTTCTCTGTGTTTTCAGCCATGTATTTCCTTTCTCCTTTTCCAACAATGATCCCTACCAAATTTACATTGTTTGAATTCAAGTTGAGCACAGTGGCTAAAAATTGGCAAGACACCTGGTCTTTTGGTTTAATAGAACTCGTGTCTTTGTTGATTTGTTCCTAAGATTTTTCTTCCCTTCTGCAAGAGTCGTGCTTTCTGCGTGTGGGATAAATTAGAATGGACTATCTATTCAACTTATCTAACAGTATGTGGAGGTTGATTCTACAATTACAATCTACGATAGTTGTGGATAAGTTAGGTTTTCCGAGGTTCAAGTATATAGCCTAAGTTATCACATGGCTGCATGTCTTGCACTTAATCTTTACCAAATTTCTCTATTGCTGATCAGTCGAAACTCTCCGTATTGATTATTCAGGAGAATTTTGAACTAGCATCATTAATGGTCATGGACTAAAATACACAATCACATGTAGACTAATCGGCAAGTTCAAATTGCATTAATTGAACGAATGACCTTGGACTTCTTCATGACTCCATCATGTGGTCAGTCCCACACTATCTCTATCCAAAGAGCAATTTGTGAGAACTGTCATATAGCATGCTCAGATGTTGGAGAGTTGTGGTCTAGACATTCCTAACGTCTGCATGCTCTTGTTTGTCTAAACAAGAGACTCTAATGCTAATAGTACATAATGCGCCGATGCATATCATAGCACCTCATATTCCACATGTCTTGTATCGTGGTTTACTGGAAAAAAGTTAGGAATTTAGCCTTTTTTTTTTTGGGCAGGGGAAGACAGTTTCATTTTTACAGTCGACTATACTCTTGGTGAAGACCAGAAGTTGAGTAATTAGAGACAGCTTAGACGTCTACCAAACTGAAGTCATAGCAAAGTCTACAAAACAAGAACAATAAAAAAAGGTTTGGGGAAAAAATTCTCGAGGCACTTCAATAGCCTTTTAAAATTTTACCATGTTAGTTACCCCTTTCATGTTCTTGATTTGCAAGCCCAGCTACGAGGTCTCATATGCACTCAATGGTCATCAATTTGCTTCCTCATAGCTAACCTCTTTGCATAACTAGTTTCTTTTTTATCACTGGAGTTGAATAAACTACCCCATTGGAATTGTGGATTCCCCTTGCATATATACCGTAGTGAATGGAGAATTATTACGTCCTTAAAACGTGGAGAACAACAAGAGAGTTGAAATCTTCACTCACAACCACAAAGCAGAAAAAAAAAAAAAAGTACTAGAAAAATGACGGGTTTATTGTTAACTTAGTTGCTGAACTACGTAACTGGTTAAGCTTTATTTTGCCTTCCTTGGGGAGCACATGATGAATGATTAAGTACATAGGTGAGATCCTCCCAAGTTGGTACAGTGTAGCGTTTTCATTTTTTCCCCACATTTAGTTGTCGAGTGGGGTATAGATTGTAGTTTAAGCTAGATTGAGCCCTCTAGCATTCCTTCGTCACATCTGTTTAATGTCATGGCACCTGGAAAGAATGTGTTTTGCACATCCTCATGAGTCATCGCTCTTGATCAAGTGAATTGTTAACATTGGAGGAAAGAGCTGACATTCACCGTCTGTGTGAGCCGACATTTTAGTACTCTATGTTCTTAAGCTATACCGGGCAATGTCTTGTCTTTCTATGCCCCAATCCAATGTAGATCCTCTCCATGAAATCATCTATTCGCAAGAGCGTCCGATGGCCACAATTTCACATATCCAACCCATTTCAATCAAGTTTCTATCGTCTTAGTTTGCATGGAGCAATATCCACTTTTCCTAGACATACTAATCTCAAGCTGTCTTTTCCTGAACGAAAATGATAATTGTCTTACAAAAAATTGCACTTGATATGACGTCAAGGACTCCAAGAACATGCAAACAAAATCTCATTCCTTCGTTTTGTATCCTGGACTTACGGTAGGCTCCTGACTCTATGCAATTGCAAGTCAGTTCCTAACAAAACTACTCTATCAGCTTATACATGATGTCTTATTTGGCAAAAAGAAAGCTTATGAATGAGGTTTCTCCTATGTTTAATGAAAGAAATAATGCTGTATTCTTGTTTAGTGTCCTTATGATCCTGATCTAGATTCTTTTACGTTCATTTGAGTGAAAGAAGTCTGTTGAGGCAATTGATTAAGCTTCAAGAGTGTGATTAAACCCGTTTCTGGCAGCATACTGAGTGGAGTAATGATATGCATATTAGAACTGATTTGCGAATTTTGGGAAACTAGAGTATGGTATTTCAACAAGTGGGGCATTTTCCAGACCTCATAAAAGTCCTCTAGAGGACAATTTTTACATCAATTTCATAAGCCGGTCTTAGCATAAATAGAACTATTGCATTGAGTTAAGACATGAGAGTTAGCACTTTTCTGGTTTTACCTAAACAAAAAACTGAATGTGGAAGGACAACAAAATTCAAATTTCCCTATGTGTCAACTACAATTTGTTAGGACAGGATAGGATAGAACCAGATAAAAAAAAAAAACTACAATTTGTTAGGACAGGATATGATAAAACCAGATAAAAAAAAAAGCTACAATTTGTTAGGTTGTTAATAAGACTATTAGTGTTTGGTTGTTTATGGGTGAGGTTTTGATAAGCAAGGTTAGTTATCTGCTATTGTAAAAAGACTAACTCAGGTGGAATAGTTGGGAAGTAGCTTGAGAGAATAAAATAACGAAATGTGATTTTACAAGGCTTGGCGTATGGGTGGCTTCAGACTAGTCGGGCCGAAAGCATCAAAAGAGTTCCATAGAAATGCAATTCTTATTAAGGAGGATCCGGAATTTGTTTCTTTATTTATCTGCACCCGACACATCTAAAACACATCTAGAGAATTCTACCAAAACTTTATGCATGCTAGATTTTTTTCTTGAAGTTGGATTAATTATTTTAACTCTCCTCTTTGATCCAATTTTTGCGATACTCCACTTTTCAAACTTGGCGGGCGATAGTGCCTTGGTAAATATGTCTTCGAATTTTCGTGTATGAAGTGATATTTGATGTCAATATGTTTAATTCTTTTGTAAAAGACTGGACCTTTGGAGATAGTGATTGCGTACTTTTTGCAAAATACTGGAGCGGATTCCATTTGTGCTTCTCCAATATCTTCTAGTATTATTCGAAACCAAGGTGCTGGACTGATGGTCGTAGTGGTTGTGACGTACTCAGCTTCCACAATGGACTTTGCTACTTGGTCTTGCTTCTTGGATATCTATAAAAACATTCCAAATCCTAGTGCGAATGCATAGGCGGTAGTACTCATCCTATCATTAGCTAAGTCTGTCCAATCACTATTGATGGAACCAAGGAGCTTGGCCATTGCACTTAGCCAGTAAGAAATAACATAACCTGTTGTTCCTCGTAAATATCTTAAAATTCTCTTAATAACTCCAAAATGAATTTGGCTTGGGTTTTGTATGAAGCATGACAATAGACTTGTTGCTTTCATGATGTCTGGCCATCTTGCTACTGAAATACAGTAGGCCACCAATAGGGCTTTGTATAGAGGGAAGCGTAAGCTTTTTCTGCCCCATCTTCTTTTAGTAGCTTTTCCATTTGTCACGAGCAGTGTTGCAACCGCCTTGCAATAGTTCATTTTGAATTTCTTGAGGAGGTTCTTAGCATATTTCTTTTGAGAAATGAAGACTCTTCATTTTGGTTGATCTTGATGATTCCAAGGAAGTGGTGCATCAAGCCCAAGCCTGCCACCTTGAATGTCTTCATTGTTCTTCGTCGAATTATTGAATCATTTTTTCATTGGTCCCTATATATATGAGATCATCCACATATAAGGAGACGATAAGAATGTCACCTCGGATCTTGATGCAGAGTGTTGGCTCGCACATAATCCCAATTGAATCTTGGTGAAGTACTCATCGGTTTTGATATACCATGATCATGGTGCTTATTTTAATTCGTAGAGGGCATTTTGGAGCTTTAGAACTTTTTCCTCTTTACTTGGTGATAAAGCCCAGTGGTTGTTCAATAAATTATTTTTATTGAAGATGTTCATTTAGTTGATACTTGGTTGTTGTAAATATCCTTTCGCCACAAGTCATGTTTTACACTTCTAAATTGACCCATCTGCATTTAGCTTCTCTTGTGTATCCTTTTGGTGCCAATGATCTCTGTTGTTGGGGCAATCAATCAGGTTCCAAGTTTCATTTTTCTCAATCAACTTGAATTCTTCCTACACGGCCTTTTATCTCGACTTTTTTCTCTGGAAGTCTCTTCATAGTTTTCCAGTTCTAGGGCCACAAAGTTGCATATTTCATACACTCGTCGAAGAGATTATACTCTTAATATGGGAGACTCTGGAGTAGACTCTTTTTGCGCCGCGCTCAGAGTGTGGTGGTGTTAAATCTTGAGTGGAGGAACATGATGTTCCACTTCCTCTGCGTTGTTGTCTCCTCACATGCTAGTGGTATGTCTTGTAAGGTCACATATTTCTCGATTTTCTCTTCTTTCCAGTTCCAGACAGCATTTTTTTCTTACTCGACGTCTCAACTAAAAATTAGCTTCTCAGTTCTTAGATTGTGGACCGATAGTCCTTTGATAAATCGCTGCAGCTGAGGAATATTCTCTTTTGTATCTTCTCTTCGAGTTTACATGGAGGTGGATGTAGTAAATACAGCCCAAAACCTTTAGATGTTTTGCAGAAGGCTTTTGTCCGCTCCATGCTTTATGACTGCTTTAATTGGACATCGATTTAGCAGGTATGCCGGAGTTTAGACTGCTTCTTCCCAGAACAAGTTACAGTCCTTTCTCCTTCAGCATGGATCTTGCCATTTTTTTTATTCTTCCTTTCCGCAACTCCATTTTTCTTTGGGCATAACCAACGATTGATGCCTTCATCTCCGCAAAACTTGATGAACTTATTGGAGTTGTACTCAGTGCTTTGTTGCTTCTTAGGAACTTGATTCTGCGTCACTTTGCTTTTCAACGTGGTTCTTGAATTTCCTAAAAATAGAGAAAACCTTCGATCTTTCTCGAAGAAAGTAGATTCATGTCATCCTAGTATGGCAGAGAATGACATTTATTTTGGTGGGACGTGGGAGTCTACATTTTGACGGCTTTTTTTGCTCTCCATGCACTTCCAAATGGAAATAACTGCCTTTGTTGTTATAATTACTGTACTAGTCACAATGGCTTTTTCTGTTTGTCTCGGGGCAGACGCTTTAATTACTGTACTTTGCGCAAATATCATACTTAGAATGTATTCTTTGCTTCAATATACTGAAGAATTTATTCTTCATTTTCCAACCTACGAAAGAGGAGAGAGATGATCTTTTATGTTTGTTGTCTAGTTTGTTTGATAATGTTTTTTGTTTAATCGAGGAGCACATATCATTGAAGATCATCCAACTCTAGATTTTTGTTTGTTTTTGGTGGATACTATAAGTTTAGATTGGACAATTTCATCTAGTCAGTTTCCTGTAGAAATTGGTTTTCTAAGGGTTGACCATACTCGTGATTTTTCAGCATGCAAAAAACTATAGAGCGATATCGTCAACATGCCACAGAAGATGTGGCAAAAAAGGCCAACATGGAGCAATATATGCTGGTTAGAGCTCTCTCTCTCTCTCTACATTATCAAACTGTAGTTTGAAGTTGATATATGCATTGTGAATTCATTTCCTGATAGCTTAAAACTTTTAAAGGAAGTGGTTATTTGACATGATGTCAAGGTTTAGGTCATGGATTCAAATCTTACCAATCTTGCTTGCTTTAATTCCTTTTGTTTTGCATCATTCCTTCTATCTTCGGCTGTCATTTGAGGTGATTACGTCCATAGGTTCGATTTTGTATAAGGTTAAACTTGCACATGAAGGGAAATACTTATACATGCACTTAGTAGTTTAAATTTTCTAGGAAAATAGTCATTTCACATTCAATTTAAGAGTTCAGAAATCACATTGCACATTGAGGTAAAGTTCAGGAACCGCGTTGAATAGATTAAAAGTTTAGGGACTACATTGCACGTTGGGTCGAAGTTCATAATCTATTTATGTCATTTGCCCTTAAGTAACAGGTGGAAGCGGTAGGTTTTCACTTTCAAATTAAAGGTGCAAAGTGTAAGCACTAAAGAAGGTGGGGATTAAGCCGTAATCATGGTAATGCTTTAAGGAAGAGATTGAGATAGAATTGTAGCAGCTGAGCATATCCCAGAAGTCTCCCGTATAATCATTTTCACATAGATCTATACATAATCCTTTCTTCCACAGGATTGGCTAAACTGTCTGAAAGAGGATTCTTGGACACTTAAATAGAGAGAGACGGATGCCTCGGCTATTCTTACTTGTACAATATGAGCTCGCTTAACTGCTGTTGGCAGGTCTTACACGGGAGTTCTTCGAGAAGATTATGAGAGATTCCAGTCCAATTACAGTATAGACAAGTATTACAATGTCGAACTTAAATCAATTTCATATTGAGCTCAATTAGATAGGCTAAATCAAGTGAGCACTCACCATTAAATTTGAATTGCCGGCGGACTGCAAAAGTTGTACCTTTCCTTGTTTCGTCTTTCTAGAATAAAACGTTTTCTTTGGGATGCAGCATCTACAACATGAGGCTGTAGACATGGCAAGACAAATAGAGCTCCTTGAACTCTCAAAACGGTCTGATCCTCGGTCAAGTTACTCTCTTTCCAATTTCACATATTATAATCTGAAGTGTGTCTAGGATGATCAGTTCTGAACTTCGAAAGTGCATGCGTTAGGAAGTTTTTGGGACAAGGTTTGGGATCATGCTCGGTCGATGACCTTCAGGAGATCAGTGGTGAGTTGGAGCGAAGCTTGAGCACTATCAGAGCGAAAAAGGTATGTGTTCGCAGTTCACCATCGGTGTTGAATAGAATTAGTCGCTCGCAAGTTAATTATTTTGGGCTTGAATGTTCCAAGTCTAGAGTGGAGAGTTAAAATTCGGAGTATAATTTGCAGGACCAATTATTCAAGGAGCAAATCGAACGACTTAAAGCAAAGGTAGCGTACTTAAAAAATTGGTTTAGACTTTCCAGTCTTTCCGTCGAAGCAGCATTTAGTTGACCGATCTCTTTTCACTTATCAACTAGGAGGTGCTCCTTTCGGAAGAAAATTCCAGATTGCATGAGAAGGTAAAATTGTTGTTCTCTCTAGCATTAGCTTTCTGAATTTAGTTGTCTTCCAACAGTCAGTCGACCAAATGAAGTTTTGTGAAATTTGTAATGTGACAGTGTGGTGAGACCGAAAAGCCACGGCAGTCACCATTACTGGCTCAACCGAAAGAAGCGGGAATTTGCAGCCTAAGCAGCCAAAGTTCAGACGTTGAGACCGAATTGTTTATTGGACTGCCTCAAATGCACTTCTGATTTTTTATACAGATGAATAACCGAAGAACAAGCGAATTCGACCGTTCTTTCTGATTTCGCATGGCCAGGCCCTCCAATAAACCATGCAGGATAGCCTCTTTGTCTACCCTGCTGGAGCTTGTGCTTCGTCCCCAGTCAAGATTGTCGAGTGCAATATTCTTTATTTGGATTCCTGTAAACGTACGTATGATCTCATAAGTAGCAAAGAGAACGTGAATCAGCAGGTTATGTGATAAATGGATGATGATAATAGATGCTGGTGTGCTTTTCGATTGCTTTAAAAGAGTATCTTTCTTTCTAGGTTGCGTTGCTTAAGTGCATACAGGAGTGGCAAGATGGTGGTAGCCATGG
Organism: Rhodamnia argentea; assembly: GCF_020921035.1. NCBI lineage: Eukaryota > Viridiplantae > Streptophyta > Magnoliopsida > Myrtales > Myrtaceae > Rhodamnia > Rhodamnia argentea. Next base: position 11,011,317 of record NC_063159.1, on the reverse strand, counting down.
CCAAGAACTAGAAATGCACTGGCTCGGCCTAATCACAGGTGGAATTGGGTCTGGCGAACTTCAACTTGGACTCGTCTGGGCTCTCTCTCTCTCTCTCTCTTTCTCTCTGACCGGGTCTATGCTTTTTAAGTTGAGGAGAAATATGACAAGGTGTACTCCGATGTTAGATGTGTTTAATTTATCAAAATTTCCTATGCATATTAGCACAAGAAGTCATCCGAGTTTCTTGGCAAGTACTACCTAATTTGAAGTGTCGGGTTAGATTTGGCAACGGATCGAACTGTGTAGCTTATAAGCCATCCGAAAGCTGGTCTAAATGCATGTAATTTACATCATAATGTTTTGAGAGGGATGGAATTTTCAATCGACGATCTGTATTATGGAGGAAGAGTAGGGTCAGACTTCATGAGAAGTAGATATAACAGTCCAAAATAAACAATGATCTCTCTCTGTGTCTTTAGCGGGAATCTGTAGATGACCGAAAGACGCGGACGAAAGACAATGGGACCCCTCTCTCTCTCTCTCTCTCATTCTATTATTCTCTTCTTCTTTCGAAGGTGACAGTCTTTTCTTCTTCGGCGAAAACTATAATGAATTCAAAGAAATTTAAGGATGTTCTAAGCTTATCACATTTCATCCATGTGAAGACAACCCCTCTTGTGCCCCACCAAAGTTGCCCAGGATGTCGAGCATCAATGGCCGCTTTGCTCGTACCAGACGCTCCTTCCTCCCCGCCATTTGTCATCTTGCCATTTAAAAATCCAATCGATTAAAGAAGCATAAGAGAGAGAGAGAGAGAGAACCAACCGGCAACCGCTTGTGCTCGCACCTTCGCCCATTTCAGGCGATTCTCGCGTTTTGTAAATTTGACCTCTGTTCTAAACTTTAGCACGCCAGGGAAATCACACACAGGCTCTTGGATTAGAAACATTAGTTGGCCGGCCCCCTTGGGAGCGGCTATGGAAGGACTTGGGCTACCTTCAAAATTTGAAAATCCAATTCTCTCTCTCTCTCTCTCGCTTCAGGGGGGTCACAGATTCAATCTAGAACTGCGTGAGCAAACATTTGCAGAGCGTCAGGAATATCATGAAGGTGGGGGGGAATCTGCCACGTTTTACGCAAAGACCGATCCAAAAGATGACATCACCGTTTGGCAAATTGAATCCCCCTCCTCCCCACATTTGATTCTGTGCTCTGTTATTCTCCTCCTCCTCCTCCTCATCCTCCATGATCTCGAGCTCTGCGCCTCTCAAGTTTTTGCAGCGCTTATAATACAGTGTTAAAAGAGTAGATCTGAACAATGGACAGATGCCCACTTACGCAAATGTGATCGTCACCTAATTATATTTTATGTGGGGTTAGATGCCCTTCTGGTTGTGCGATCTAATGAGCCTAATTGGACGGTCGGGACAGTTCTTTTTTGTGGGCCTTTTGCTTCCATGCAAATGATGGAATCCGTTGTGCGCTGCACATCTTAAGTCGCATGTACATCGCGACCCTCCTGAGCTCTTTACTTAAGAAGCCGCATCGGTCTAAAAATCCACCATTGATTCGTGATGTCATTTTCTGGAAAATTTTAGAAAGAACTGTCGAACATTCAGCTTCTAAACCACCAAAAGCCGCACGCTCTAAATCAAATTCATCTTATTTCCTTCTGTTCGCAACTGTCTTTCTTCTTCTTCTTCTTTTTCCTACGTTATGCTTTATACTCGATTTCCATGCTTTAAGGTTGTGATCATCTCCGAGTTAATTAGACTTTAGAACAGAGCTTATAGTGCTAGAAATTGTCAACCCCCCACTAATTGTGCCACGAGATCTAATCTAATCATGACATCCAAATAATTTAAGTAAAGAAAGGACCAGCGAATATTTTACCATGTTACTGCCGGACCCTTTCTCGTTTCTTCCTCTCCTCTCTTCGGATAGGGGGACCGCATAGCTAATATTGTAATTGAAGTTCTGAGACGAGGCTGCGATGCCTAGGACGTCAATTTAGGAAATTTGGAGTCCCATCCAGCAAACAGCAAAAAGGTTTTGTGGAATCTTTTATCTCTCTCTCTCTCTCTCTCTCCGTGCAGCCGTGGTCCCGAAACTGATAAGGCATGGGCAAGCTCCAGGGATCTCTGTGCTTACTGAGATTCTATGAACAGTAGAATTGATGGGGAGGGCGATGGGCCACGTGCCCTTACTCCTTTGGGAAGAACAAGAACGTGCAATCTCTTTTAGTGAACAGTTACTGTAGTCAGGATTAATCAGAAACGACGTAATTCATTTGCGAGATGGAATCCGAGTAGCTCGACGAAACACGGTTTGCCAAATTAGCAGCCGGGTTCTTGCCTCTGATGATCTTATGATGCACCGCAACATCAAAAGTCGGTTTTTCCACGACGGGTCGGGTTCTCTGACTTCTCGAGAGCAAGCGAACTCTGTTTGAAGGGCACTTTCGATGGTGCCATTGGGATTTCGATCGACAATTCTCTCGTGGTCCATCCAACACCAGACATCACGTATTCTCAGCAGTGACATGTGTTGAGATCTTGTTCGTCTCGCCATGGGGGATTCGCACCGGTCCATCGTCCGAAATTGCTCAAGGCGAGGTACTGTGATTTTGGTAACGTTAGAAGAAGAGAATTTGGGTTGTGAGGGACCGAAGCTGGCGTCGGAGGTTTCTCTTACTTTCTTGCAATGATTACCGAGCTTCTAACTGCCCTGTACAGCTTCCGTGCGTTTAGGGCCTAGCCCTTGAACGGGTTTCAGATTCAGAGTAGGCCTGCACCGTTTGACCCAAAGAAAACGACAGCGTCCGGAGCATCATCGGCTCTCTCCATCAGTCAAACGGGGGAAAATCATCTCTTGTTGTCGGCTCCAAAATTGCCTTACTATTCTCGATCCCGTCGCCCTTCTAGCTGTAACAAGTCGAATGCGACCGGGTTCAGAGGTCGCGTTGGAATCTTGTTAGAAAGCGGAGACGACCTATTCTTGGTTCGTTACCCAGTTTGCTCTGTCTCTGCCTTCTTTGGACCACATTTCTGAAATGCATTTACTTCGTCAGCTCTTACTTCCTCTTTTCTTTTACAAGTAAAAACGACCAAGTCTTATACCTCAAGGGCCCCATCGAGCCCGTAAACTCTCTCGGCCAATAGGCATGAATCCCTGCTGGTAAAAAAATTGAGGGGCTGGAGATGCTAATATTATAGATGCGAGATTCGACTTTCATGCTCTGCAAAAAGTCAAAACAAAATGTCATAGAGAAAAGAGGGCGGTAGAATTTTCATGGACTTTATTATCCCTACGCGCCCAAACACGATATAAGTATGCATTCCAAGCAACATTCAATATAACAGAGGACGACGACCCCCCTCCCAAATGGTGGATTGTTCATTGGATTCCTTCCTCCCTGAATTCCTTAGCAGCATTACCGTATACGCGAAGGGGATGACGTGAATGCTCCACTTTAACATTCGATCCTCGGCGGATAGCCTGTTATATATGATAACCCAAACGGAACAGTACGCTTAGGAATATTCGGATAAACCTGATAATCTTGTACCATGCGACTCGGTTAAGATTTATGTCTCGATGGCTCCCGAGCAGATTTAACCGAGAAGACAAGACACCACGAGAAGGAGGCTTCCCAGCTAATATGATCAGACATACTAGGATTAGGAAAAGGTCGTCCGGCAAATGGTAGCTTGCTTATCAACCGGCTCATCAGTTATTGCGGCAGGCCAGTTCCAATTTGCATCTCCCATAACAGGATTTTTGACAACATAAAGAATCAACATTTTGAAGGAATTGACAAAAAGCGGAGTCAATAATTTCGAACACAACCGTCAATGTAGTGGAATAAAGCAAACGTAAAGACAATAAAGCCGATGTAAGCGTTTATAATATTTGTTTGTAACCTCCATCGGTCATCGTTGATTGCAGGCTTTGAATAGCCACATTGCACTATTCGGAGGGGCCTCATGCACACAAACAAACAAACAAACATGTTATCTTTCAATTTCTGCACCGCAGTTATATTCGTTGATGAATTTCAGGGTGTTTTTCAGCTGTAGTTTCCAGATCTGCGTCTTCGATTAAATCTCGGTGTTGTACTTTTATGATATCAGGCTTTGCCGTCGTTTAAATCCCCAACGAAGCTTGCATACTTTCGGTTCAATTTGAAGTGAAGTCATCAATTCCCTTGTCTATCTGTCCGGAATCGCCAGAGAGCCCGTCGTCGCGGAGCCGAATTTCGGCGAAACAAAATAGACTTATAATAACCCATACATATTAATTATTCATGAACAAACCTGATGTTTTGGTGGAACGAATAAAGAGGAGAGAGGAGAGGGGCCATGAGCAAGGCGCAGTTGGAGCTAACCATGGTTAGGATAGAAGAAGAGGGTACGTCCGTTAACGTCACAATTTGAACGGGTCAGTTGCATTGCGGATCCCCAATAAACCACCTCTTTTTTTAAACCCCCGTTCCGGGGGAATCAAAATCACCCGGCACTGCCCACCATTTTATCTGTATTTCTTTTCATTCCTCTTTTTTTTTTTTTTTGGCAGGAATATTTCTAATTTCAATTTTTTAATAAAAACATCCAAAATTAGAAATATATGCACCTAAAATCACGCAAAATCATAAGCACTCGAAGCGGAAGCTGTCTCAATTTCTACTAATTGATGGTCATAGCAGCGGCATGAAACTATCGGAAAGTTCATTTGACGAGATGGTGCAACGAACGGGCATTCGATTTTTTAGCCATCACACGTTTGAGTATTGTGCGTGTTTTATCTCCTCCCTCGCTCAAGGCGCGTTTCAAACTTATAAGTTGAATGGGAATGAGCTATCTTTTGCTTTAGCGAAAGCGAAATGAATCTCGGACATCTATTGTTAGGAAAAGGAAGAGCCCAAAAAAAACAAAAAAAAACAGCGTTGTCCGCTTTGGCGATTGCTTCTTTTTTACCGAGAGCGTGGCCATGTCATCATCTTTTTACCGATTCCAATTCCCGAAGACAGATTGCAGAGTTTGGTTCTGGTCTTGCCCTGGTTAAAAAAAGGCTTGGGAGTGAGTGTAGATAAAAAGAGATGGAAAGAGAGAGAGAGAGAGAGAGGGTCGGGGGTAAAAAATTTCCTTGTTTTTAATGTGAAGAGAGACGTAAAAGGTTAACAGATAGACACACGGGGACGACACATGGCCATGTTGTCTGTTACTTAAAATTCCTGAGAAATCAAATGGTGGTTTGGATTTGAGCTTCACGGATCCGCTTTTCTCGCATCCCTCGCCCCGGGAACGAGCTGAATGAATCCTGTCGAAGCGCCTTTGGAGTATCCTCTGCCCTCAGCTAACTCACTCCTACTCCACGCTCGCTGCCTCTGATCAGTCTGCTTTCTTCTCTTCTCTTCTTTGTGGAAAGAGAAGGGGAGAGGGTGCTTTCTCGAGCAGTTCCTTCTTCTCTTTGACCACTTTGTTGGGTGTGACTTGATAGTTATGGGGAGAGAGTGGTACTGGGGCGGTGGAAGATCCACCAAAAGAGGAGGAGATCATCAGAAAGAGACGACCTCTTCTGGGTGCATGTGCGCTGTTTTCCATTTCTTTGATTTTCATCAGTTTCAGTTTGCCATAAACCAGCAACCTTCTTTCAAGTTCGGCTCCTCTCTTCCCGACGAACCCACCATTCCTAAAGGTTTCGTTTCCCTCTCTATTTCAGACTTTCTCAGCTTTCTTTTTCAACATTGTGGATAAAATGTCACCTTGTATCATCTCAGGAACAGAAGCGCCAAGGAACAGCTTGGAACTAGAGCAACCTCAGTTAGAACCCAACCAGAAAGATGGTGATATTTGTCTAGACATCCCAGTGAGTGTGCATGTTTATTCTTTCTCGTTATCCCGCATTTTTTTTTCTTTGCTTTGGAAGCGAGTAATGATGATATTATGATGAGAAGTGGGGGGAGAAAAAGATCTAAATGCTCGTTCTTTGGATTTCTTTCCCCTCTTTAAATTACGCAGATGGGCATCCAAATCAAAACCAGTGGAGACAGAAGGCCGAAGCAAGAAGGTCATTGCTGCGACTCTTCTTCTTCTTCCACTACTACACCTGAAATCGTCAGGACTCCAACCCTCGTGGCCCGGCTCATGGGGCTCGATCTTCTTCCGGACAGCTGCTCATCCTCCCCTAGAGTCTCTTCAACGCTAGGGACACCCACAGCGATCCCCGGAAAGTCTCATTCGCTCTCTGGTCGACCTCGAAAGCAGCGGTCGAGCGATCGAAAGAGCTGGTCGGAGAATTACGGTGAAGTTAATGTGGGAACTCGGTCTTTGCCGGAGACCCCGAGGATGTCCTCCGCCAGAAGATCGGTCGACGCAGATCGCCGTCTATCTCTCCAAATAAGCAAGGAGAACTTAGTTTCGAGCGAAGAATTGGAGTTCTCGCGCTTCACCACGTTGAGGAGGAAAGAATTCAAAAGCGACGATGCGAACAGGAGCCCGAGTTACTACGCGAGGCACATTGTGATGCAGGTGAAGGAAAGCGTCGGAAGGAAAGTAGGAATTGATATCACGAACATGGTCAGGAACAGTGAACAAGGAAGAGAATCAAGTGTTGAAGCCGTGAAGAAGCATTTCAAATCCAGGAAACCTTCCCGGATTGGTCTGAAAGCTAGGGAAGACAACTCGAGCCCAGGAAAGCAAGAACAATCAACATCATTTTCTCCTAGGCTCAGGCTCCTGGAGATGAGGGACAAGAAAATCAGACCACCATCAAACGTGAAAGATCAAGTTCCTCAAACTCCAAGCAATGTCGATGATCTTCAGGTGCAACCCACAAATAGTACCATGAAGCCGAAGCCTCGAGCTCCTGAAGGGCTAGTACTGAACCAGCGCAAGTCCGCTGAGAAATGCAAATCGGAGATGGAACGGTTCCAGAAGCCGTCCAGAACGTCGACTCTGAGTGTCGTCAGGAACAAGCAAGAGGACCTATTTGTTCGTCCGACACAAGCTGCAGTGACATCATCGGCGAACGCTCCGGACAAGAAAAGGAAGAAAACTCCATTCTCTGGCGACATGCGTAGCATCGCCGTCCCTACTCTTCTCCCAGTTAAGAAAGATCCTTCCCCTCCGGCAACTAAAATCCCCCAAAAGCAGGTTCTTCATTTTTGACCCATTTCCCAAACTTTTTCTTTTTGATATTTTAAAGTGAACGTAAAGCTAGTTTTCTCTCCTCCTTGCTTCTTCCTTTTGAATTTCTGCTGGGTCATGCATTTTACTTGGAGATGTTGTTGGAGTTATTAGTTATGAACTTTATGGGGGCGGTCGCAGGTGCATGGTCCTCACGCATCAAAGCAGAGCTCGCAGTTATCTGGTGGTTCGAGCCCGCAAGAAGCGACGCATGTGCTCAGTGCCCGAAAAAGTGAGGACGACAGGTCGAATGGTGGCGCTTCCTCCGCCACCACCGGAGCTGTAGCAGCGGAACTGCAGTACGTTACCCTGGTACTGCAACATTTAGGCATCGAAAGGCACACATCATCATTGTCCTCCACGAGATGGTTCTCTCCATCTCGACCACTCGACCCGTCAATTTTCGGCCACCTCGAGCTCTTCTTCTCCAATACGTCCCCTGAAGATGGCGATGCTGGCGCTCCGACAGAGACGTTGAAGGGTCAATTGCAACACAAGTGCGACAGAAAGCTCTTGTTTGATCTCTTGGACGAAATCTTGGTTCAAATTTTGAAGCCCTGTCTGAATCTGAAGCCGTGGGTAGGTGCATCTGAACGACACAGTCACCGTCGTTATCACCGTCACGATGAAGGGTCACAACTAATCGAAACATTACGCACCAAAATCGAGAGCTTTCCGAGAGCAGACTGCCGAGTACTCGAGGACGTTGATGCTTTGATAGACAAAGATTTGCCTCGCATGAAGCACCAGAGTTTGAGGGCACTCGAGGATGAAGGAGACGGGTTGGTCGTAGAAATAGAGCGGGACATACTGGACACGCTCGTCCAAGAAACGGCCGTGGCCATGGCATGATTACATGTATGTGGACCGTGCGGTCTAATTTGTTCAAAAGATGACGAGACAGCCGACCCAGAAAGCATATGGGTCATTCACGTGATGAGATGCTCGATGTGGGTCAGATCACCAGGGGGATGGGGACTCCTTGAAAAGGGGCTCCACCGATTACACGTAGGACAGCAGGTCGGGAGTTCGACAATGGCGCGGCCTCCGATTGGCTCAGACTCTTCTGGGGCAGAGGAATCCATTTGCATTTGCCTTATTGTATATTCATCGGAGGGGCTTTGTAATTAAGGACAGTATTAATATAATAAACTGTTAGCGTATTACTATAATGTTCCGGTAGCTGTAGCGGTCCTATGATGCAGCTGTGAGTGGACTTGTCCCCCATGCACGCATAGATTTCAAATTCTCGACGGAGCATCACGATAACGTCATGGATCGGATAGGAACATGTTCGATCCGCTCGGTTTTTAATTAATCTGAGCTGAATTAGGACTTTGTGCATCCCTTAGTAAAGAAATGCAACTTGGTGGGGGGGCTCTCGAAATCGGTCTGGGCTAGGATTTCCAAAAACCAAAAGAAAATAGTTAATATTTAAGATTGAGGACATCCAAGAAGTCCCGTTTAGTCCTGTACAGGACGAGGCGCAGGAGCTGCTTCCTGGGACGTACTGCTTAGGTCTCGGATTATGGATGTTGGAGCGAACATACATCCCCGATTTGCTCGGGGATTCACAAGGTACGGTCTGTCCATACTTTACAACGTTTTTTTTTTTACCTCTTCTTTGCCTAAGATAAGAGAAAGGGAGAGAAAACCGTAGCTTGGTAGCCGGGCAACGCGTGCTGCTATCCGTACATTCATCAATCATGATGAAGGGGCCTCTCTTTTAATGGTCCTTGAGTACTGTTCGTCTGGTTGTAGTGCAGGGCGACAAGAAACTTCTTGGTAATTTCTATTCAAATCTTCACATGGGAAACACTTAGAAAGGAAAAAAAAAATGCGACTTTCACGATGAAGGGATGCATTTCTTTCATACCCGGAAGCGAACTTATTATAAATCCCTAGACACTTGATTACCCAAAAGTTTAGGACAACTTATGTTGAGTCGTGACAAGAGTGACCGCATTAGGACTAGTTAATGGCATCCAAACGGTTTGCAGAAGGGACCGTATAAAGGCTTTGGAGCCCCCTATGCACGTCTGAAAGTGAATATGACCATTCCGACTAAACAAACAAAAAGTGGATATGACCATAGTGAAATGCTCTTATTTATGATCCAATGTGGTGGTAATATAAGTCGCTCAAATGAGACTCTCGATATTTGTTTCTTCCGTCTAATAGCTCAATCTTTTGGACAGAAGTTCTTGACATGCTACAAGAATCTCGACCATTGAATCAATCATTTCCCATGCAAGCCTAAAGACTCCAGCCTCAAGATCCTTCTCCATCTAGCAACTTAAGGTGTATTTCATCTCAAAGATATTAGGAAAATTTGCACACAAAAAAAAAGGTTCTAAACCTATTGTACGATGACCAATTTAGTTCTAAATTTTTCAGTTGGACCAAATTAATCTTGAACTCCTTGATGATTTTTCAATGTAATCATTCTAACTAATCTTGGTAGGAAATCATTAATGTCGTGTCTAGTCATTGCCGATCGTTCTACGTGGCATGACCGTCGATTAAACTCCATCCAAAACCATGTCGTTTTTAGAACTCTCATAAATTTTCCTAACTGTTCATGGTCTCGGTGATTAGCAATCGTTGCCGCCACACTACTAGATCCGAGTGAGGTCGGCAAGCCCTCATTGTGTCCAATGAGGGCCCTTGTCCACCAAGTGGCAAGTGTCTGCGGGTCTTTGCCTATGATCGCCAAGGGTCATTGGCCATTGCCTATGATCGGAGACCCCTATTGGCCCTCTCCAAGAAAATGAACAGTGGACAAAAAATAGCTAGACTTCCACATCGCCGATTCAAATCTAAATTAGTCGGAGAGACTACATTAGAAATCTTCAAAAGTTTAGGACTAAATTAATCAAATTAAAAAATTTAGAACTAAATTGGTGTCGCACAATAAGTTTAGGACTATTTGGACAGTTTTTCCCAAGAATATCAACAAGTGTACTATAAAATTGCTTTCACATTGCGCAATCGTGCTTTTCATGTGTCGCTATTGGGGAAAAGCACAAGAAAAATACTAAACCTTTTGAGAATTTGACAATGCAAGATATTTGGCAAAAAATTGTTGACATAGAGGTCGGCTAGTCGTCTTATAAGGCACAGCTGGCACTAATATGGACAATTTTTTGCAAGTTTTGTGAAATGTATATTACCATTTTTTTTCCCTTTTTCTTCTTTCCTTCCCTTTCCTTTTTTCTCCAAGTGGGCCAACGACCGTGCCGGTCACAGGTAAGGGCCGCGAGCCCCTTGCTTGCGACCAGCATGGGCATCTCGGCTCTCGCCTATAGTACGTCATTTCCTATTTTATAGAAAGCTAGTTTCGAATTTGAGTTCATCAATTTTTTTTATTGTTAGGTTGCAAATATGGACATTGGAATCCATATAAATGCATGTGATGACCAAAATTTGTAATCCACCACTCAAGGTTGGAAAAGGAAAATATAGCCCAACATAAAATTGGAAAATTGGCTTAAACTAGAGGTGAACCCAAGATTCATATTGCAGTTAATGCACCGGATTCACATACTTTTTCAACTGCGGTTAGCTCGAAGAATTACTGCAATTGTGGTCGACTAATTGTTGAGGCATGAGACGTCCCATCTAATTCAATGTTAGCCCCCTATATAGTAAAAGAGGGGCCCCAGTAAAGCGCATGACCATGCCGAGGACACTGGGTGCTATGGACGCGAATGTGCCATATGGCCCGGAACTGCCCAGACAAAAGAGGACACATGAGAATTACACCATAAAGTTTAAGGGCATCAATCAAAATGTCCCGCTTTCTCAGGAAGATGTTGGATGGAGAGTTATGGATTTGTCCACGAGCGGTGATGTACTACTCCCTCGTCAGTATAGTAGACGAGGAAGGTGAGGGGAGTTAAACCAAGACGAGGGAGAGAGGGGACACTAAGCCCTGTTTGAGTCAAGAGGAATGGCATGGCGGAGACAGTCAAGTCAGGCCAGGTTAGGACCGTGTCTGTTGCGTATGCGTGGCGGGTTGTCTTCTTGCGAAGCAAAAAGATCCAGACGAACCCGACTGGGCGGTTCATCGCCATTTATTGCTCGACAGCAATAATATTACAGCACCAGGAGCGAGCAATGGCAGTGGCAGAAGGCGGAGGTGGCCGTGGCCATGGCCATGAGCGAAATCTCAGGGAAAACAGGAGCTCGAGAGCCGAGCGGGAAAAAATTTCAAATGCATGGCGTGAGAAAATGGGGGTAGGACAGTAGGTCGGTCGCATGCTGACATTGTTTGCGGAGTTCAATAATGGGGGATTAATGATGAGAGATTGGAAGGATGGACGGGCGATGGTTGCTTTGGGTTGACCAAAGGGTACATTTAATGATTTGCTTGGAGGTTGTTTGAGGACAGGACAGGCTTTTCGAGGCCTATAGATCATAGATCTGTTCTCTTCTTCTATGGACCAACTACGTTGCCTCCTAGGGTCTGTTATCTCAGGTTCGTGGGAATCTTGTGCCGGTTTGATTAGCTACTTTTAGGGGTGTCGAAACTGATGTTGGTATATTTATTGGAGCTTTAGGGATTGATGGTGACCTTGGATTGTAGAAGGGAAATCGCCATAACTGCTGCACAAGACGAGATGCAGCTTGGGAACTGCGAACTTGGGTTGAGTGTAAGGGAGTTGTATCTTAGAGCAGCATAGTCAAACTATATATTTTCCTAAATGGCTGTTGATGAACAACTCATGTTGGACTTGACTTGAGTTCATGTGAAGAATGTAATAAAATAGTCCTTTTCGGCAAGGAGGAGTTCGATGGAGTAACTGATATTTACCAGCACTAGAGAATGAAACAAAGTAGGAGGATCAAAGCTCGATTTAGGAAAGAACCCGGTAACCTTAGAAGGAAAATGAAAAATGCCAGTGGACTTGAAGGAATTGCTGGCCCAAAAACTTGAAGGAAAAGAAAGATGCATGCTAAAAAATTTTCATACTCCAATATGACACGATCCCTTAAATACTTTGAGACATGCATGTTAACTTGGCACACCATGAACAGACAAGCGCAAAACTTCCAAGCTTTTGCTAACCAATTATATTCCCAAAATTTCCAACTGCCTTTTCGGTTGGCAACTATCCTTGGGCTTTCGAAAGAAGGGAAGTCCATACTCTTATCGGCTTATCTAATCTTAAAATCAGTTCAGATAATGTATGAATCTATGCAAAACGCACATTGTTCAATTACAATATGCAAATAGAGGGTGATAACAAATTGCAAGGACTCTACGGGACTCAGCCAGAAGTGACAAATGAAAATTCCAAGGGGGAAATTAGTAGATACTAAGCCAAGACCAACACGACCTTCAGAAATTGTGTTAAAAATTATTACAATCGTCCAGCTAGGGTGGGGTGGGGACCTTTCTCTTCGCTTTTGGGCTGAACTTTCTCCTATCATCTACCTTCCCTGTCATTTCTGGCCATGTATTGATTCCAAAGATCCATTTCCTTTTCACCTTCATCAGCTAAACTTTTGGTGACTCCATCTGTTTCAATATCATGATGAGTGAGGAGGCTCTAGAGCCGAGCCACATTAGGCCGGTGTGCTCCTCGTAGTTTCCCCATCCCACACCAGCTGTAGTTCTCCTGGCAACGTCGACCATATCCTGTTTCATGTGCAGAGCCAGAAGCTGCCATTAATACATCTTAGCAAATCATCAAGCCTACTAGGCAAATCCCCAATGTCTATAAGACATATATCCTCCCCTCCAACCACACCACACCTCTCTCTCTCTCTCTCTCTCTTCTAGTTCTTACCTCCACAACCCGCCAAAAGATTTATGTCCTAGCATATGCCAGTTGTGATGCATAATCAGTTTTTGACTTTACCCAGATGGCAACGCCATACTCTTTTTGTTTGTTTGATTAGTGACAACGCCATACCAATCACTTGTCAACTAAGAAATGCCGCTTTCGTGATTTCTGGACTAATAGTTTGACAAAGGACTTCTGAAATCATGTGTATTCGATATGTTGGGGCAAGCATCTGTGCATCTCATACAACAAAAGAGCTTTAATCAGTGTGCAGCTTTTGATGATCTAAATGAGTTTAAAGTTTCAGTCATCTCTCAGTCCCTCCAGTCCAGATAACTGAGTCTGATGCTCATTTGGGCCTATTGCAAAACTTTTGGTCAGAGGAATAAGATCACTGCATCTAAGACGTGCCTATTGATGAATTGCAACAAGTCGATAGGATGAATAGGAGTATATTTTTCACCAAGGAGCTCCAGCTATAAAGGAAAGAAATGACAAGCCACAAGTTGCGCATATCCAAGAACAAAGATCAGATGAATCGCAGCAAATCGGAGGTTTGCAACATTTGGTCCCCGAATGCTCTTAGTTAAATTAGACAGACAGATTGCAGAGAAAATGAGTATGATTTGACCACCGTGTATACAGGCTTTGTATAGGAAATGAAATTCTACACTTGCTAATTTTTCTGGGGGAGGAGGACAGAAAAGTATAGTTGATGAGATATGCTCTTTGCGTTCCCTTCACGAAGCAGCTTGTGTTAGCAAACTGAGGACAGCTTCTTTTGTGGGTAGTGCAGGAATAGCTCCTCGCTTGGTCACTGTAACTGCGCCGCAGACGTTAGCAAAGAGCAACGCTTGCCTTAGCCGCTCCTCATCCTGCGCCCAAGGTCAAATTTTTACCATGACAGGGAAAAAATTGCAGAGTACTGACATAATGCAGAGCACATTATCATTATTAGCAGTCAACAAATCTTCTGTTTCTCGTTCAGCCTCCAAGAACCATGTCTCAGGTAAACACTTTGAAACATCTAATTGTGCTTATGCCCATAGCCATCCTAAATTGGACAAAAAATTGATTATAAGCCCTCATGAAGACAACCTCAAGATCGTGACTAATGCCGAGAAAGGTGGTCACTTGCATCACACGTTTAATACGAAACAAATCGACTCCTGACATATTGATGAAATATAGATAGTTTAGCATTGAAGCTGGAATTTAGACAGAAGCTATTAAGAATTAGCATATGTTCGCATTATGCAGCTTTCAAGGGATTTACTAGACAATGGTGTTTGCTCATGATGCATTTCTACTGCTTTTCCATTTGCCTCGATGAGCTTAAAGAACCATACTGTTATGCATTACTGATAGGGATTCGACATCTTCTCTAGCATTATCTTCGCAAAAAACACCTTCATCAATTACATTCAACTTAGATTTTATTCGTCAGAAGCTCCTACGTATTAAGGAAACCAGACAAGTAGCTATAAGTCGGCCAATTCTAGAACAACCATTGGTACCTTGTAAAGATTAGGGTCAGAAGCCAGGCAAAATAGTATCCCACCAACAAAAGCATCGCCTGCCCCAGTTGTGTCAACTGCCTTTACTTTAACACCAGCAACCCGGCCTCTGAATTCCTGTGCAGAAATTTGGTTTTGTCAATTAACCTATGAGCTTTCTGGCCTAAAATGATAATGACTGATGAGCTTTGCCAAAACAAAGTTAGTTTATAAGCTTTACCTCCAAAAAGAAGAAGGTCTGATCCAGTTAATAAGGAACTATTCAACAATGATAATGTATCCATTACAGTAAATTCAAGCAATTAACTTTTAGGGGATGTACTTATGATTTTAATTAAAAAGCAGCTTCGACCGAAGGAGTTCAAGTACAATGGCCAACCAGGATTCGGGAAATTTTTCTTCCACTAAAATTAATGTTGCAGAATAAAATGTCACATGATATTTTAGGGTAGCTTACCTTCGTAAAATATCTGCAGCCCTCTGATCCTTCAGTAACGATCAGAAGTTTAAGATTAGGATGAAAGAGCCTGTCCAAGACCACGTTATCATCATTAGGATCCTCGCCTCCAGTCAAGAATGTAATTTCTTCCTCGCTTATCTGCCAGTTTAGAAGTGAATCTAAATGAGACTCTCATAGTGCCTGCATCATTTATCATCAACGAATACGAAGAATTACATCTAGCAGTAATGCATCATTTCCTTTTATATGCAACCCATGCATTATGAGCAACTACCTTAATGATGTCAGCCTGATCCCATATATTCATTATTCCCTCACGAGCAGCCTCAGCAGATGGCCACAATGGCAATCTCAAATTTGGATCATAAGAGAGGATGCTCCCTGAGTTTTTGGCAATTTTCATCGCTGCAAGATGAGCCGATTTGCAGGGTTCATCAATCAAACTGATAGAACCATAATGGAAGATCTTTGCCTGCAATGAATGGTACTTATGAATTTCAATAACCGTGTTTGGCCAAAAGAAAATAATGGCAATATTTGTCCAGATGGACACCCCCGAAAAAAATCAGCTAATAGTATTCATTCTAATGGGCATGGGAATGAAAAACAACAAATCCCATGATCCGTGAAAAGGGAAAAGAGAGAAAAGAAAGCAAACCTTGCTGATAAGTTCAACATCTAGTTCTGATTCATGTAAAAGCATGTCAGCACTTGGATGACGAAAAAATAGGAACTCTCGCTCCCCATCAGCTCTATTGGTAACAAAAGCCAATGCAGTTCTTGCATTGTGATCAAACCGCACACCAGAGTTGTCAACATTATTTTGCTTTAAAATGTTAGCCAACATATATCCAAATTCATCATCACCAACCTGTGACACAAACTTATAATGAGTTGTTGGTGGGGTTGCGAAAGTGATAATAAGCTAGCGGATGTCTATCAGCAGGAACTGAACTTCAGGGCCAGAGATTTTTAGGACAAGGCATTTGATGCACTATTTCTGTAATTGGATGCCCAGACATAAGATGGTGTGCATACTGTTGCTCCATATACGGCAATCACGAAAGAAGAAAATAACCGCCACAGAAATTTAACGCCAGCAACATATGGTACTTTTTAGGTGTCTAGTTAACAAATGCCCGGACATTCATTAAGCCAACTTTACATAGCAGATTATTACTACCAAGGATTGGAAGAAAATTATGTGTACTCAATGCACACATCACAAGAAGATCAGACATGAGAATTTATCTTTTCATATTTGCAATACATAGTAATTATATCTTAACTAATGCTTTGAGAGGAAGTGTTAATGTAGTCCTTTTAGCAGCAGATGAGAAGTAAAAAAAAAAAAAAAACTAATGGCACCTTTCCTACAAAAGCAGCAGAACCTCCCAATCTAGATATACCAACAGCCACATTAGCAGGAGCACCACCAGCAGCTTTCTCAAAAGCAGGTGCTTCAGCGAGCGAAACTCCACCGACAGATGGGACAAAGTCAATCAACATTTCCCCAAAACAGACCACAAGCAAACTATTACCCGGACGCCACCCATTTGCATGCGACAATGCATCATTAGAATCATCTGCATAAAGCCATAAGTCAGTGTCAATACTGTGTGCAATCATCAAATTGAGCTGCAGTAAATGTAATTAATGAAAAAAATACTCGCAAATGAGATTGCCTCACATGCTCATCAGAAAATGAATCAAACTTCATAAGAGCATTGGTACCATATATTCCTACTAGCTACACTTCACTGTGTTCGAAAATTTTAGAAATTGAATCTTTGTTGGAGAAAAATCGAAAGATTCCTCAATGCCCCATTTTTGCTCTCCCTGATCAAGGCACCCAGAACTTGTCGACCTCTCAACCCGATCCATCACCACCCTTTTTTTCCCCGCTAAATGAAGGGAAGAGAATGATGATGAGCCGTTGAGTGGCCGTTGACTGCATCCATTTAATATCTACATCCATGAACGCAACCGCACCTTCAACAACGAGCCAACTAACCCCACCGATGTTGCCGAGAAGACAACAGGGGAAAGCTGGTGCATGGTTGGAGAATAAAGATCAAACATCAGTTTCGATTCTCGAGAGCGTTCTGATACCCAATCGAACCCCCAAATCAAAGCGTTCATCACGGTATATTCACCGGAACTCACGACTGCCAGCACGCGGAAAGATGGTTCCTGAACTCGTAGAGGAGTTGCAAGAATGAACATGGATGAGATGCGCGTGAAATGGGCGGAAATGGGCAATCAAAATCTCGAAGCGGGGGATGAAGAGAAAACCAAGACGGCGAAGAAACTAAATGCATGCGTAGCGGGATGCAACGAATCGACCAAGAACAAAGACCAAGAACAGACCTGTGGCCATCTCTGAGCCGAAGAAGCCGAGTAAACAGAGGGCGAGAAGGCACGTACGGGGAAGATGATTGCAGTTTCGTGTGTATTTTACGGTGGGTGAAGATGATGGCCGGATTCAACACCCAAGGATCTGAGCAAGTTGTAAATGGAGACACGGGTCTTATAAAACGGGAGGCGCTACAGCAATCGGCTGCATCTTCGTCGCATCTAACGAGGATCCATCTTGATTATCTTAAATCAAAATTTTTTTTTTCTTTCAGTCAGCAAATACCTTTGTCAAATTTGCTGTAGCCCTTGAAATATTTATTCTCCACAGCTGTTTTAGCTTTGTTTCCTCCTGTCTTTTTTTGGGTTCGGAAATCGGGTTGCGAAAGGGCGTTCCGGTTTCTTGTTTTTCCCCGGAGCATTTCGTCAAGAAACTGTTTCCTACGAACTCTAATCAAATAGCCCGATGAAGTGAATCTTGAAGTTACAATTCAGAAAACGTCATCAACTTGATGTAATCATCGGAATACTAAAGTTCGAGAAGCGAAAAAGATGCCACCTTTTCTTCATTCCAACCTTTTCACCGGCCACCAGTCGCACCAAATACATTTTTGTTTTTTTTTTTTTTCGTGAATAAAAATTTTGTGCAGTTATCAAACGCATTTTTCTCGCTCGAAACTATTTTCGAAAATAGAATTGAAAAATCATCCGTGATAAAAAATTATTCCCAAAAATAAAAACCTTACCAAACATGTCCTAAGTGGCCGTTGAATTCCTCGAATGCATACCCTCTTTTTGGGCGGACCGCTGCGGAATATTTTCCATGGGTTCCGTCCTCTCGTGGTTTTTCCTTTTCTGCTAAAAGAGGTCTTCTTCGATACTTATCAAAACTAGGGTTCTTCCTTTACCTTCAAAGATTCTCCTCCTCCTACCTTTCTTTTTCTTTTGGAACAGAAACTGGGGGAAAAAAAAGGTACATCAATGACTAATGAATTGCTCCTTTTTCTGACAAATTAAAATTCAATATTTACGCCGCCGTTTCATGTAAATAAGTATCGTATTATTTGATTACATCATGCGAATGGTTATGTAATACCAGATGCGACGAGCTACGTTCGCGGATCAAGTAAGAGAAGAGTGGAAAATCGAGCAACTCGATCGGATGTTTCATATACTTTATGCTCTAAAAAAAGATAAGAATTCTAGCCCGCGTGGCCCGTCCCGCAGGTACAAATCTGTTCCTTGGTGTATGGCGGATTGATATAAAGTATGCTTTCAGTGGAGCTCTTCAATTACAATACTCCAGATGTGGCGTGTAGAACGACGTCACATGCTCCCACATTCCCCCACGACAAGAAGTCGAATTTCAATTTGTGGCCTTTAGACTCCCCCCCAAAAAAAAAGAAAAAAATTTGTCGCCAAGTTTTTAAAAAAGCCTAATTTCGGCTAATTTCACATGTTGTCAATCCAAAAAGCTTCTCGACAAAAAAAAAAAATCCAAAAAAATTATTTTAAAATGAGGAGACAAATACAAGTAATTTGTCAATTTGAGCTTTATTTGTTTTGCAAAAAATAAATGACTTAAAAAATTTTTTCAAAAAAATGATTTTTGTTTTATATCATGCCATCTATTAGTTTTGATAGATTATTCTAATTACGTTATATAGGGGATTTTTTCACAACTCTCTCATCACAAGAATCTTTTTTTAATCTTATTTTATAGAAGCGAATTTATCCGCCTAAAATAGACTTATTTTGGTCATCTATGCTCTTATACATAAGGAGGGAAAATTGTCAAAAGTCCCAAATCTATTGCTCTTTTAACGATTTAGTCGTAAATCTTTTAATTTTTTCAATTCAATCCTAAACCTTTTTATATTTGTGTCAATTCAGCCTTAAACTATTTTTTTTATGACGATTCGGTCCTAAATCTTTTGTATTTATGCAATTCAGTCCATTTACCCAACTTTGATTGGCCTGTGTTGGCGTGGATGTCAACCGGTGCCGACGTAGATAATTTTTAATATTTTGTTAATATTTTATTTTCTTTAATATTTTATTCCCTTTCTTATTCCTCCAGCTAGTCATTGGCAGCCACCGACTAGAGGCCAAGACTAGCAAGGGCAAGCTTCGTTTAGCCACGGTGAGATCGACCTCGACATGGCTAGGCGACCTCGTCTAGGCTAGGTCCGGGAGAGGATGACCTCGCCTAGCACCGGCGAGGGCAAGCTTTGCTCGAGGTCGGCGAGGTTGACCTCTCCGGTCCTAGCCTCTGGCTGTTCAGTGGCGACGACCAACTGGAGGAAGAAGAAGTGGAAAAAACATAAAGAGAAAAAAATGAAAAATAATTTGAAATTTATTAAAATATTATTAAAAATTGCCCATGTTGGCATCGGTCAGTCAAAGTCTGCCTAATAGAGTGAATTAATACAAACACAAAAGATTTCAGATTAAATTAGCAAAAGTGCAATAGGTTTATGATTTTTTTGATAATTTTTTTGTAGGCAAGGTGAGAGATTCCTACTTTTAGAGCTGCCTCCTTTTATTTTTCCTTTAAATATCCTATTATCTAATTAGGATACATCAACCGTGGACAAAATTGGAAGTTCAGAAGATTCTAAAAGACTCCATATGGTTGGCACTTATCTTGTTAGTTCTATCTCTCGATCTCTTTTCATTCTCCTATCATCATTGCTTTTCAACTCCGCATAATAAATCTCACATGATCTAAGAGATCTATGAATCAAATAATAATCTTCAACAATTTGATGATTTTACCTTGCAAATACGCTCAACTTTGACCGTGCTGGAATTTTAGTACAAAACTTATGATCTGGCGCCTTCGACTGACATGACAAACATCTAGGGAATGATAGGATTACACATGATTTTTGGGTTGTGATATTGATCACATGTGCACACGAAAATTCCTCATGACTTCAAATTTTTAGACCCTAGGGTGGAGTCTCTCTCCAAATTTTTTTTTTTTTGGCACGGTTGAATGTGAAAAGAAAAGGGTGTTGCATGTTATAAGACCAAGTTGTACCTTAGCCAATATTGGGTGGTCCGTAGCGGAAAAGAGCTTCTCCTAGAAAATTAAGGCCAAGGATGCCTCCAAAAGAGGAAAACCTGGCCCCGATGGAAATAAATTAAGATGCACCGAAAAGACAGCTGGAGAGGACAAGAGTATTTAAATTTCGAGCTTAGTGGAAAAAAGTAAGTTTCAAAGAAGGTCAAGGAAGTAGATTTTTCCAATGTAAATGCGGCCAAAACCAAGGGGCAAGGGAACTATTGATCTTGGGCTCTCCTCATTCTAGAGGTTTGTAGTGGAGTTTCCCGAAGAGCAAGGAAGTTTAATGGAGAGAGACTGTATGTATATAAAAAGTATACAAAATCTATCGTCAAGCGATGTGAAAAAATATTTCAAAATTCTCTTCCACGTGCAAACTAAGTTAGGAGATATGTAGCATCGACACAACACGCGTCATTAAAAAAGAAATAGATAATTTCGACATGTTTTATATTGAATGTGTGTGTGTGTGTATGTGTATATATATATATATATATATATGAATAATTATCACTTTTACGAGTATTTGAATCAAATTAATTTCATTTCCTTGTTTTGAATTGACAAATTCAACTACATTTCGTTGCAATAATCCATAAAACTTGCGGGGAAAAAAAAAGGCAATCTATAATATACATTCTACCATTAAATTTAACATTTAATAATAATTCAAAAATAAAAAAACAATCCACCATCAAATATAACGAGAGAGAGAGAGCCGAGAGGATGAAGGGATGCAATTAGGATTTGGGTTCGGGCAAAGTGTGCGATTAGGTGGAGTTTTCTTCAGAATAATAGATTTCTTAAATTTATATTTTTACCCCAAAAAAATAGAAAATTTTCAAAATTGACACGGGGTGTCGGAATCGCTTGTAGAAAGCCGAAAACACGTGTTCGCGGCGTTTCCAGGGCGTTGATCGGGTGTCGGAATTCCGACACACGTTGACCGAGTGTTAGAGCGTGTCGGATGTGTGTCGGGCATCCGACACGACACGGAGCCGCTCGAAAAGTGTCGGTACTACATAGGAGGAGTGGTGTGTGGAATTTGAACATGACATGTGGAATTCGACCGACAAGGTTGGACGTGCATACAGAAAAGGGATACGATTGGCTTTGATACGGTGTTAAAAATTATAATAAAAAAAAATCTTAAGCTATTGGGTGGAGCGAGAAATCATGTATATATATAAAAAAAACATATAAGATCCATTTTTAAGCAATGCGGGGATAATATTTCAATGAGAGAATGAGCATTGTTCTATCTCTTCTCTGAAATATTACTTTCTTTTACACATTCGGATGAAATTTAGAACAAATATGAACATTCACCTCGGCTTAGACTTTTGTATGGAAAATCTAAAATTCGAAAACGATCATTTTCTTTGGGTTTCTCTCTTCGTGTTAGAAATTGGGATAAGATATATTTTAGGACATGTCACGTCACGACTTCAACATGGGGAAATAAGGATGAAATAAAATGTGGATCATCAGATGTGTCATGCTCGGTGACTCAAATTAAAAAATAAAATAAAATTAGTAACCAAACTTGGTAACGTCACCAGCGGGCCGGGTTGCCTCCAAGCCCATGGGCCAAAACCACTACCATCCATCCAACTTCCAATATCCGACCAATGAAAAAAAAAAAAAAATCTAAGTTGGCTAATTTAACTGCCAAAGAAGAGTTTCTTTCTTCCTTTTTTTTTTTAAATCAAAATAGGACATCTTTTATTCACATGAAAGAGATAAGATTGCCTATGATTTTTGACCTTCAAAGAATAAGGGAGAACCAAGTGCAGCGCCTTGGCAGCGTCGTCGTACACCATGGGGAGCCGGCGCTCCGGGGCGAGGCGGTATTCCACCGACACGACAACAGCAGGGAGCTCACTCACCAGGGTGACGCAAAACTCGTATTCCATACCAGTCCAATGTGAATACAATTCATGTGGGATTATTACTATTAAAATGTCCCTCAATATGCAAGTCCAACGAATAATATTTTTGTTTGGTGGTCGGAGTTGAATCCTAATTTTCTATGGAATGAATAACTAAATAGGTTATCAAAATTTTGGTATAAACAAAATTCAACACTCTTCCTCGATGCATTTTCGGCCCAACCATGCTTCTCGTACACCTCGAACTTGACTGGAAGTTCTTCTTGGTAGTGTATCCCATGGCTTTTTAGCGGTCTTCGCTCCGACAACCCTCGTATCCTTCATCAGTCGCTCCGCCGACGACACTTGCATCTTCCTTCAGAAGAGCATATCTTTTCCCAACGATGTCTTATATGATTTGGTCCATCAAAATGCTCCGATAATCATAGTTGGTCCCATCAAAAGTGGAGATGGGTGGTTTTTGGGAGGCAACTTTGGTCATAGTTTTGATGTTGGAAATCTCGTTCGATGACTTTAGTAGAAGTCGGTCAAGACAAACGCCCAATTCTAACCGAAGGAGGCTTTGGTTCTCTGGCTCTAGCTCTAGCTCTAGCTCTAATTTTAGTAGAGGACGGTTGGGACGTACACCCCCCTCCAAAAAATAAAAGGGACATGTATTACAAGATTTGACACTCCTTCTTGATTCATTTTCTCAATAATCCGAGGATGCTTCGTGTGTCTTCACTTGACCGAAGGTCTTCTTGAAATGCATCCCATGCCTTTTTAGAGGTTTTTGCTCCATTTTTATGATATTCCAAATATGCTTCACACATCTCGAATTTGGGTGTTCTAAAATTTAGACTTCCGATTGTGTTTGTGTAAGACTTTCAATTGCTTGGCAAGAAAAATCCCATGGTAAATGCTAGGAATCCAAATATCAATTGATAAAGTGACTTAGAAATGGATATTTTGAGCAAAGGGATTATGTTTAATGAACAAGTACCGAACAAGATTGGATAGGTCACGGTATATGCTACAATATCAATAAATCGTAGTGTCCTTGTCATCATATAAACCATCGACTGGAACTAAAGAGAGTGCCAATCAACTTCAAAAACTTTTCAACGATACAACGCACAGATGATTAAATAAAGAAAGACGAAGCATTAATTCTCGAGGGAAATAAAAAGTAGTGGAGGAGCGAGAAACCGTCAAGTCGTCGACAGGAAAGCCTTTAATGTTTGGACCAGAGGCTTGCTCTTGTCCGGTTCCGTGACCTCAATCCCATGATGTCCACCCTCCCTGAAATCCCTCACCACGATCGCTCCCTTCTCTTGCAGTATTTGCGCTAACGCCACCTGTCGATCGATCAGCGGGTCTCCATCGCAGCCGGTGACCAGTAGCCTCCACCCCAGCGACCTCATCTTATCCACCCAATCCGAGAGCTTGGAGCCGCCGTCCACCGTTGGATTACAGTACGCGTGGTCCCGCGTCGCCCCAAGCGGCAGCGACAGCTCCCACATGAAATCGTTGACCGCCAGCGGCAGCGACAGGTCGTTCGCCAGCCTCAGCTCTGACGGCGTCCGCTGGGTGCCCCCGAAGTAGGGGTGGTGCAGTATCAGCCCTCGGATCTTCAACGGCTTGAGGTCGCCGTGCGACGCGGATGCACGTAGCCCTGCATGGAAGGCCAAGTTGCCGCCCGAGCTGGTGCCCATGAGATAGCACGCGGAGAGATCGGCGTGGCCCGCGAGCCACTCGTCTCGGGCGGTTTTAACCCAGTGCAGCGCCTCCACAGCGTCGTCGTACGCCGCAGGGAGCCGATGCTCCGGGGCAAGGCGATACTCCACCGACACAACAACAGCGGAGAGCTCGCGCGCCAGAGTGACACAGAACTCGTGGAATAAAGTGGAAGCCGCGCTGCAGAGGATGAATCCCCCGCCGTGGTAGTAAACGATGAGGGGGAGTTTCTCCTCCGAGAACGACGGTGACCGGTGGGGTAGGAAGATCCTGGCCCAGGTGTTGTGGGAAGGGTTGATCGGGAGGTCCTTGGAGAGGACTGGACTGGTGGGCGAGGTGGGATTGGGCGCGGCGGAGGTGACAGGTATGATGCGGCGGTCGCGGTTGAGGGTGCCATCGGGATTGAGGGTGACCTGGAGATGCTCCAAGGGGTTGACCGTGAGATTGGAGGATGCAGTTTCGGTTGACATGGTGTTAAGCACAGAGCACTTCATTGGAGGGGACAACTGGAAAAGGTCAGGGGACTCTTATATTTTCTCCGGGCGTGGCTGGTAACGTGTGCGATTGGGTCCTGGCGGGCGGCTGAACTTGTCGAACGCAATGACGTTTTCTCATTTTTCAAGAGTTGTTTTTTTTTGGGTCAAACATTTTTCAAGAGTTGAAAAAAGCAGATAAAAGCGGTCTAATAACGTGCAGATAAAATGTCGTCGACAAGAAAGCCTTTAATTTGGTTTTTGGTTAAACACGAAAGTGTTTTAGTAATACAGGTCTAGTCGATTTCCAAGACTAGATTTGAGAAAATTACAAAAAAAAAATCATAAGTCTATTGCGGTTATACCAATTCAGTCTCAAATATTTTAATTTGGCTAAGTTAGTTCTAAACCTTTTGACAATTTGTCAATACAGTTTATTCGGTCAATTTTGACCGAAAATAGCCGAGGTGAGCGTCGGCCGTCTTATATGACATCTCCGGTATTGAAGTGGACAATTTTATCAATAATTTGACTTTTTTTGAATTTTTAATTTTACACAATTTATTTATTTAATATTTTATTAATTTTTTATTGTGGCCAGCGAGGACCTGAGAACCCTTGTTGGATGGTCGCAGCCTCGTCTAGCCCTCATTGATCAATGCCTAAGACCAGCCACTAACAAGAAAGAAAGAAAAAAAAACAGAAAGAAGAAAAAGGAAAAAATTTAAAAAAATCGAAAAATTGAAAAATTTCAAAAGATTGCCCATGTCAGCCTCAACCATGCCATATAAGACAGCGAACACTAACTTGACCACCATGTTAGCGTTTTTCAGTCAAAATTGATCAAAATGAGTATATTGGTAAATTATCAAAAGATTTGAAACTAAATATACAATTGAAAGATTTATGAATGAATTTGCACAAGTGCGATACATTTATGTTTTTTTTTTTTGTGGTAATTTTCCCGTGGTTTATTGCATTGAAATGGGTTAATTTGAGTCAGAATATTTTCGACCCGATCCAACAGGTCTAGGAAAGAAGAGACAAATATACTATTATTGAATTCATAGACTATGAATCTAAGAGAGAAACGATGAAGTGAGGGAAAGTTATGACCTGGCTAGTAGGTCCTCTGCTAAGCAGTAGAAGAACACCAGAAATCTCAAATTTCATGTACGACGCTCACTTTGGTGTTTTTTTTTTTTTTATCACCGAAGTATCAATTTTTTTGAAAAATGATTATTTGAGCGCCAACTCCGTTGAGTTTCGTCAAAAATCTTATGTGGCATCTACATGGCTCGCCAAAAAATTCCAGTCAGCAATAAGTTAAAAAAGATTAAAATACTAAAAAATAAGCTGAAAACTAAAAAATGGACCACAAAAAAAGAAACAACAGGGGTGCAGCGGCAAGGGCTTGCACCGCCCTATAAAAATTAGTATTATATAAACCATATTAGTTATTAAACAAGATAGCAAATCTTAATCCAATGGCAATATAAATAAGTTTTCCAAGAAAAGTCCGTATTCTATACGGTAAGATCGAAAGCAAAATAATAATAATAATAAATAAAATAAAGTAGAGCCGTCTATAAAAATCGAGTAAATAAAAAGATTTCATGTATAACGTCCATCTATATACATGGCCAAAACAGGTAGTAGTCATTTTCAGAGAGATATTGCTTAGTAAGCCATCAACCATATCGAGCAGATTATCGGCTTACTAATTATATAATGTTATGTTTGACCCAAAAAAAAAATTATACAATGTTACGGAATTTTTTCCAACCGGGTTATGGCTGGCATAGGGCTTGGCCAACAGGAGGTTTGGCATGTTGGAGATCGGCATTGGCTATTTTTTTTTAACAATGCGAACATGGAGAAAAGAGAAGTAGAGGCAGTTAAGCCACAATCCTAGACTCTCAAGACTTTAAATTCATGAGCAGGAACTCGGCACTAGTAGTTGGCATACACATGGCAGGAGTGGTTGGCACACCCATGGCTAACGTGGCCGGCACGATGCCGAACTGGTCCTATGTTCGATTATTTATTGAATCATAAAAACCCACTTTACGATGATATCTTTCTTCTCTATGGGATAGAATGTCAATTGCAACGATTCGATAAGACGTAGATAAACTAGAACCCCCTAGAAACGTATACGAAGTTTTCTCCTTGTATGGCCTAAGAAAAACTTATAAAAATTGATAAAACATAAGAAAAACTAAAATTAAATAAACTTGATAAGTAGCTCAAATGACAACTAGAAAACCTAAATCGAAGAAAAGTTGGTAATCACACTTATTAAGGTTGATAAGTTCTAAAAAGAAATGATAAATTTGAAGTGTTACCGAGGAATGCGACTAAAAGTTTGTAAACGACAAGAAATATTGACAAATAGAAAGAACCAAATAAATTTCATGAGTAACTCAAATGAGAGTTGGGAATCCAAATCTAATTGGTAATTCAATATGACAGGAAGGTAATTTCATGAGTACCTCAGTAGGTAGGTCGCTCTAATCTAGGAAGGTAATTTCATGTAAGAGTTAGTAAATTCAAATTGCTATGCGAATAAATTTGGAAAGTTATTACAAAAAATTTGTAATTTGCAAATTATAGGAAAGTTCATGTTTCATAAATGGAAATGCTTCCTTGACAAGATTGTCATAACGGTATAATCTCAACCGTGGATTCACTCACCATCTCCGCATGTATTGCATAAAGGATTCATTGATTAGAGATCATGTAGTCAGAAATAACCGACAGATCTGTCAGACTGTCAAGCTAGCAGCTTCTTTTCCTAAAAGTGACAGTAAACTAGAAAGAACATCACTGCTCTTTTGTTTTTACAAATAGTTTTTTGATACTCACCAACACTAATTAAAATTTACTAGCACGAAAAAAATCTTATTCTTAGGCACGACATGATAAAGTTTTGCTTGTCCTTTGCCTAGTCAATCAAGAACCAAATTCATGTCGCGTGATCTACATAAATCTCACGGCTTCATTCTCGAAGATCACCCTCAAGTCATGTTTATAGTACTCTCTATCTTCACTCACAAGTCCTACTTTATGCCGAAGAAAGTGGGGATACGAAAATGATGAAAAAATACTAAAAAAATATTATTAAATATTATCCATGTCGATACCGACTATATCGGGTAAGATAGCAAGCATCAACGTCAACAATTTTCAGCCAAAATTGGCTAAATGTACTCAATTAACAAACTGTGAAAATATTTAAAACTCAATTGACAAAATTAAAAGGTTTATGACTGAAGTAGAAAAAATGCAATGAATTTAGAATTTTTTGACCAAGTTTTTAAGAAAACCTAATTTCAGCTAATTTCACATGATGTCAATCCAAAAGCTTTTCAACAAAAAAAAAAATCCAAAAAACTTATTTTAAAATGAGGAGACAAATACAAGTAATTTGTTAATTTAAGCTATGTTTGTTTCGTAAAAAATAAATGATTTGAAATTTTTTTTCACAAAAATGATTTTTGTTTTATATCATGCCATCTATTAGTTTCGATAGAATATTCTAATTACGTTATATAAGGGAATTTTTCACCACTCTCTCGCCACGAGAATCTTTTTTTAATCTAATTTTATAGACTCAAATTTATCTACCTAAAATAGACTTATTTTGGTCATTATGCTCTTATATATAAGGAGGGAAAATTGTCAAAAGTCCCAAACCTATTGTTTTTTTATCAATTTAGTCGTAAACTTTTTAATTTTTTCAATTCAATCCTAGCCTTTTTGTATTTGTGCCAATTCAGCTTTAAACATTTTTTTTTGTGACAATTCAGTCCTAAATCTTTTACATTTATGTCAATTCAGTCTATTCGGCCAACTTTGATTGGCCAATGCTTACGCAGATACCAACCGGCACCGACATAGATAATTGTTAATAATTTTTAATATATTTCTTTTCTATTTTATTCCCTTTCTTATTCCTCCAGCCAATCGTTGGCGCCGATCGACCGCAGGCTAGGAGCGGCGAGGGCAAGCTTCGTCTAGCCACGGCGAGATCAGCCTTGACATGGCTAGGCGACCTTATCTAGGCTAGATCCGGACGAGACCAACCTCGCCTAGCGCCGGCGGGGGCAAGCTTTGCTCGAGGCCAACGAGGTCGACCTCTCCGACCCTAGCCCTTGGCCGATCAATGGCGGCGACCAACTAGAGGAAGAAGAAATTGAAAAAACGGAAAGAGGAAAAAATAAAAAATAATTTGAAAATTATTAAAATGTTATTAAAAATTGCCCATGTTGGTATCGGCCGACCAAAGTTGGCCTAATAGAGTGAATTGGCACAAATGCAAAAGGTTTAGGGTTGAATTGATAAAAGTGCAATAGATTTATGATTTTTTTTATAATTTTTTCTAGATAAGGTGAGAGATTTCTACTTTTAGAACTGCCTCCTTTTATTTTTCGTTTAAATATCCTATTATCTAATAAGGATACATCAACCGCGGACAAAATTGCAAGTTCGGAAGATTCTAAAAGACTCCATATGGTTGGCACTTAGTTTGTTAGTTCTATCTGTCGATCTCTTTTCATTCTCCTATCATCATTGCTTTTCAACTCCGCATAATAAATCTCACATGATCTAAGAGATCTATGAATCAAATAATAATCTTCAACAATTTGACGATTTAGCTTGCAAATATGCTCAACTTTGACCGTGCTGGAATTTTAGAACAAAACTTATGATCTGATGTAGTCGACTGATGGAAAACATCCATGGAATGATAGGATCACATATGATTTTTGGGTCATGAAAGTATGTAGAGGCAATCAAAGATATGTATGATATTACTACATGTGTGAAGGCTTGTAATGGCACATCAAATTATTTTCCAATCACAATAGGCTTACACCCAGGTTCCGCTTTGAGTTTTATCTTTTTGCCCTAATTATGGATGAGCTAACAAAAGATATCCAAGATGAGGTACCGAGGTATATGCCATTTGCAGATGCTATTGTGCTTATTGATGAGACCAGGGTTGTGATTGGCGCTAAATTAGAATTATGGAGAAGCACGTTGGAGTCTAAAAGATTTACGTTAAGTTGAAGTAAGACTGAATACATGAAGTGTGAGTTCGACATAGCAAGAGGAGGAGATCAAGAATCTGTGAATATGCTTGGACATGAAGTATCCAAGAAAGATGCTTTTAGATATCTAGGATCAATATTGCAAAAGGGGGGAGAGATTGATGAGGATGTAAGCCATAGAATTAGAGCAGATTGGGTGAAATGGCGCGAGTGCATCGAGTTTTTGTGTGATCGCAAAATTCCTCTTAGGCTAAAAGGAAAATTTTATAGAATAGCAATAAGGCCTGCTATATTATACGGAGCTGAATGTTAGTTAGCATAGAGGCAACATGAGCATAAAATGGGAGTAGCGGAAATGATGATGTTAAGGTGGATGTGTGGTCATACAAGGATGGATAAGATAAGAAATGAAGATAATCTATGAAAAATTGGAGTAATACCGATGGCAAAAAAAATGTGAGAACATAGATTGAGATAATTTGGACATATTCTTTGAAGATCCCTAAATGCTCCGGTAAGAAGAAAAGTTTATTACAGAGAGTATGATATAAAGAAAGAAAGAGGTCGGCCGAAATTTACTTAGGAGAAAGTAGTAAAACATGATTTAATGAAGTGAGAAATAGATTGGCGTACAGTTTATCTTAGGACGGAGTAAAGGAAAACTATTAACATTATGAAGGGGCAGAATTCTTATGTTTCAGACTGTCCTTTTTAATCTTTTTTCCCTATATATATTTTTATATAATTATTTCTTTTCCCTCAATCGATCTTGCTTTTATTTTATTTATTTTTAAGTTCATCGACCATCAACTCCAACTAGTTTGGAATAAATGTGATGTTGACGCGTGAATGTGGAAAGAAAAGGATGTTGCATGTTATAAGACCAAGTTGTACCTTAGCCAATATTGGGTGGTCCGTAGCGGAAAAGAGCTTCTCCTAGAAAATGAAGGTCGACTCGAGGATGCCTCCAAAAGACCTCGATGGAAATAAAGTAAGATGCACCGAAAAGACAGCTGGAGAGGACAAGAGTATTTAAATTTCGAGCTTAGTGGAAAAAAGGAGTATTCAAAGGAGGTTAAGGAAGTAGATTTTTCCAATGTCTCTGTCGCTCGCCACAAACGCGAGCAGCAAGCCATTTGCCGTCTTTGAAACGCAATGTCTCCTCTTACTGTCATTAAAAAAAACAGTGTCATGTTCAGGGCACAGAAAGAGAGGAGATGAGTGGATCAAAGACCTCATTGGCAACCCTTTTTCCAAGATCCGGCGCATCATTAGAGCGTTTCTTTCAAGATCTCGCCAACAACCTTTCCTTGGTAAGCAAGTTTGAATAGGATTTTCTTGATACGGTCGGCAAGTTTTTTGCCTGGATGAAATTGAACGGTTTGCGTCAAAAAGTGTCGGGGGGGAGGTTTGCGAGTCAAATGTAAGTTTCAGTTGGGGAATGAAGCCAGAATCCACTTCTTGTTATGCCGTTCGCTTCATTGTTGATGATGTCCGGTTTTGTTCTTGGAAACGTTGCACTCCTTTCAGCGATACAAATGTTGCTTTCTCATTCTCTCCATCATTCCATCACGGTCCCCTCCATTTTCACTTGTAAGAAAATATATTGGGATTAATCAAGATTTTTTTTAAAAAAAAAGTAGGATTCAAAGGAGGTTAAGGAAGTAGATTTTTCCAATGTAAATGCTGCCAAAAGCGAGGGGGAAGAGAACTATTGATCTTTGGCTTTACTCATTCTAGAGGTTTGTGGTAGAGTTTCCGAAGAGCGAGGAAGTTTAATGGAGAGAGACTGTATGTATATAAAAAGTATACAAAATCTATCGTCAAGTGATGTGAAAAAATATTTCAAAATTCTCTTCCACGTGCAAATTAAGTTAGGAGATATGTAACATCGACACAACACACGTAATTTAAAAAAAAAAAGATAATTTCGACACGTTGTGTATTGAATATATATTTATATATATGAATAATAATCACTTTTACGAGTATTTGAATCAAATTAATTACATTTCCTTATTTTGAATTGACAAATTCAACTACATTTCATTATAATAATCCATAAAACTTGGAGGAAAAAAAAAAAACAATCTATAATCCACATTCTACCATTAAATTTAACATTTAACAGTAAGTCAAAAAAAAAATCCATCATCAAATATAACGAAAGAGATAGCCCAGAGGATGAAGGGATGCAATTAGGATTTGGGTTCGGGCAAAGCGTGTGATTAGATGGAGTTTTCTTCGAAATAACGGGTTTTCTTAAATTTATATTTTTACCCCTAAAAAATAGAAACTTTCAAAATTGACCTAGCTTGTTGGAATCGTGTGTAGAATGTTGG
Source organism: Rhodamnia argentea (assembly GCF_020921035.1). Lineage (NCBI taxonomy): Eukaryota > Viridiplantae > Streptophyta > Magnoliopsida > Myrtales > Myrtaceae > Rhodamnia > Rhodamnia argentea. The sequence goes on along the minus strand of NC_063159.1, from coordinate 10,979,474 downwards.
ACACCGGTATCGGTGGCGTGTTGATCGGGTGTTGCAATTCCGACACGCGTTGACCGCATGTCCAAGCGAGTCGGACGTATGCCGGGTGCCCAAGGAAGCACGGACACGCTCATTGGGTCTTCGCATCGGTGTCGGACACTGACGCGCAATCGGCACGCTCTGACACGAGTTTGACACGCGGTCAACGGGTGTCGGATGCTCAACACGGGGTCATGACCAGCGACACGTTGGTCACAAGCGAGTTGGTGAGGAAATCGATGGTCCCGTTAGCCGCTATGGTGGCATGATTAAATCTTGAGGGGGAAAGCGCTGGAGGGCAGAGATCAGGGGAGAAGGGGAAGCAGGCATCAGCCTCTCGGGCCAAGAGAGACAAGAGGGAGAGAGGGCTAGAGAGACGAGTATGAAAGCAAAAAGGAAGAGGAAGTGGAAGAAGGAGAAGGAGAAGGGATAAGCATACACTTGAACGCTTGAAATTACCGCGGCAGAAGAATCGTCGTGATAGACAGAAACGAGGCGAATCCAGAACCAGAAAACGAAGATTGCGAAGTCGGGGAAGGAGGCAGAGGAATGAGGTGAGGTGAAAAACCCTAAGATGAAAGGAGAGAATAGAGACAGGACACGATCCTCAGGCTCCGTTAGTGCACACCTAACTTAATTTAAGCTTCCCATAAAATTGATGGGCTCGAGGACATGACCTCCCGGGCCAAACTTATCATAGAATGAGCACTACTGCAATTTAATCTTCTGTTCGACCCTCTTTTTTTTTCCCGAAAATCTTCTGTTCTACTTTATTGCTTGTTTTTTTAGGTTGATTTTTTGGGGTCAAATTATGAAAATGCCCATAGCAACAAAGTTTTGTTATTATAAGAGCTATTTTTTATTACAAATTCTCCATTTTTGTAAAAAATCATATAAAAATATATATTTAATACACAATGTGTTCCAACGTGTCGAAACGTGTCAAAATTCTCTATTTTTTGAAAATAATAGGTAGACTTGTCGTGTCGTGTCACGTGTCGGATATCGATGTCGGTGCTACTTAGGATGCCCGACACGACACAAAACTTCCCGAAGAATGTCAGTGCTATATAGGAGGAGCGGCATGTGGAATTCAAACACAACATGTGGAATTCATCCGACAGGGTTGGATGCGCATACGCAAAAGGGATAGCATTGGCTCGATACGAGTGTTATAAATTTTAATAAAAAATCTCAAGCTATTAGGTGAAGGGAGAGACCACATATATAAAAAAATATATAAGACTCGTTATCAAGCGATGCAAGGATAATATTCCAACATAGAGAATGAGCATTATTCTATGTCTTCTCGGACATATTACTTTCTTTTACGCATTCGGATGAAATTTAGAATAAATATGAATATTCAGCTCGGCTTAGACGCTTGTATGGAAAAACTAAAATTCGAAAAGGACCCTTTTCTTTGGGTTTCTCTCTCTGCATTAGGAATTAGATAAGATATATCTTAGGACAAGTCACGTTACAACTTCAACATGGGGAAATAAGGATGAAATGAAATGTGGATCATCAGATCTGTCATGCTCGGTGACTCAAATTAAAAAATAAAATAAAATTAGTAACCAAACTTGGTGACGTCACCAGCGGGCCGGGTTGCCTCCAAGCCCATGGGCCAAAACAACTACCATCCATCCAACTTCCAATATCCGACCCAACAAAAAAAAAAAAAAAAAAAAAAAAGTCCAACTTCCAATATGCTCTGTTTCCTCTCTTTCTCGCAATCACATGTCATCTTTTTGTTCGACAAGGAAACAAACTCTCAATCCCGCAGATACTCTTAGACATAATCAAATTGATTTTTTGGTCAAAAAAAAAAAAATCTAAGTTGGCTAATTTCACTGCCAAAGAAGAGTTTATATCAAAATAGGACATCTTTTATTCACATGAAAGAGATAAGATTGCCTATGATTTTTTACCTTCAAAGAATAAGGGAGAACCAAATGCAGCGCCTTGGCCATGTCGTCGAATGCCATGGGGAGCCATTGCTCCGGGGCGAGGTGGTGTTCCACTGACACGACGACGGCAAGGAGCTCGCATGCCGGGGTGATGCAAAACTCGTGGAATGTCGTTGAGTACCCATTCAGTACCAGTCCAATATGAATACAATTCATGTGGGATTATATATTACTATTAAAATGTCCCTCAATATGCAAATCCAACGAATAATATTTTTGTTTGGTGGTCCAAGTTAATTCCTAATTTTCTACAGAATGAATGACTAAATAGTTTGGCAAAATTTTGGTGTCAATAAAATTCAACACTCCCATTTTCGATCCAACCATGATTCTCTTACATCTCGAACTTGACTGGAAGTTCTTCTTGGTAGTGTATCCCATGGCTTTTTAGCGGTCTTCGCTCCAACAACCCTCGTATCCTTTATCAGTCGCTCCGCCGAAGACACTTGTATCTTCCTTCAGAAGAGCATATCTTTTCCCAACGATGTCTTATATGATTTGGTCCATCAAAATGCTCCGATAATCATAGTTGGTCCCATCAAAAGTGGAGATGGGTGGTTTTTGGGAGGCAACTTTGGTCATAGTTTTGATGTTGGAAATCTTGTTCGATGACTTTAGTAGAAGTCGGTCAAGACAAACGCCCAATACTAACAGAAGAAGGCTTTGGCTCTCTGGCTCTCTGGCTCTAGCTCTAGCTCTAATTTTAGTAGAGGACGGTTGGGACGTACACCCTCCTCCAATAAAAAAAGGGGCATGTATCACAAGGCTTTACACTCCTTGATTCATTTTCGCAATAAGCTGAGGATGCTTCGTGTGTCTTCACTTGACCGAAGGTCTTCTTGAAATGCATCCCATGCATTTTTAGAGGTTTTTACTCCATTTTTATGATATTTCAAACATGCTTCGCACATCTCGAATTTGGGTGTTCTAAAATTTAGACTTCCGATCGTGTTTGAGTAAGACTTTCAATTGCTTGGCAAGAAAAATCCCATGATAAATACTAGGAATCTAAATATCAATTAATAAAGTGACTTAGAAATGGATATTTTGAGCAAAGGGATCATGTTTAATGAACAAGTACCAAACAAGATAGGATAGATCACGGTACATGATACAATATCGATAAATCATAGTGTCCTTGTCATCATATAAACCATCGACTGGAACTAAAGAGAGTGCCAATCAACTTCAATAACTTTTCAACGACACAAACGCACTGATGATTAAATAAATAAAGACGAAGCATTAATTCTCAAGGGAAAGAAAGAGTAGCGGACGAACGAGAAACCGTCAAGTCGTCGACAGGAAAGCCTTTACTGTTTGGACCAGAGGCTTGATCTTGTCCGGTTCCCTGACCTCAATCCCATGACGTCCACCCTCCCTGAAATCCCTCACCACGATCGCTCCCTTCTCTTGCAGCATTTTCGCTAGCTCCACCTGTCGATCGATCAGCGGGTCTCCATCGCAGCCGGTGACCAGTAGCCTCCACCCCAGTGACCTCATCTTATCCACCCCATCCGAGAGCTTGGAGCCACCGTCCACCGTTGGATTACAGTACGCGTGGTCCCGCGTAGCCCCAAGCGGCAGCGACAGCTCCCACATGAAATCGTTGACTGACAGCGGCAACGACAGATCGTTCGCCAGCCTCAGCTCTGACGGCGTCCGCTGGGTGCCCCCGAAGTAGGGGTGGTGCAGTATGAGACCTCGGATCTTCAACGGCTCGAGGTTGCCGTGCGACGCGGATGCACGTAGCCCTGCATGGAAGGCCAAGTTGCCGCCAGAGCTGGTGCCCATGAGATAGCACGCGGAGAGATCGGCGTGGCCTGCGAGCCACTCTTCTCGGGCGGTTTTAACCCAGTGCAGCGCCTCCACCGCGTCGTCGTACGCCGCAGGGAGCCGATGCTCCGGGGCAAGGCGATACTCCACCGACACAACGACAGCGGAGAGCTCGCGCGCCAGAGTGACACAGAACTCGTGGAATAAAGTGGAAGCCGCGCTCCAGAGGATGAATCCCCCGCCGTGGTAGTAAACTATGAGGGGGAGTTTCTCCTCCGAGAACGACGGTGACCGGTGGGGTAGGAAGATCCTGGCCCAGGTGTTGTGGGAAGGGTTGATCGGGAGGTCCTTGGAGAGGACTGGACTGGTGGGCGAGGTAGGATTGGGGGCGGCGGAGGTGACAGGTATGATGCGGCGGTCGCGGTTGAGGGTGCCATCGGGATTGAGGGTGACCTGGAGATGCTCCAAGGGGTTGACCGTGAGATCGGAGGATGCAGTTTCGGTTGACATGGTGTTAAGCACGGAGCGGTTCATTGGAGGGGACAACTGGACAAGGCCAGGGACTCTTTATGTTTTCTCCGTGCGTGGCTGGCAAGTTAACGTGCCCGATTCTGGCCTCGTGGCGGCTGAACTTGTCGAACGCAATGACGTTTTCTCATTTTTCAAGAGTTTTTTTTTTTTTGGGTCAAACATTTTTCAAGAGTTGAAAAAAGCAGATAAAAACGGTCTAATAACGTGCAGATAAAATGTCGTCGACAAGAAAGCCTTTAATTTGGTTTTTGGTTAAACACGAAAGTGTTTTAGTAATACGGGGTCTAGTCGATTTCCAAGACTAGATTTGAGAAAATTACAACAAAAAAATATCATAAATCTATTACAATTATTTCAATTCAGTCTTAAATATTTTAATTTGGCCAGGTTAGTTCTTAACCTTTTGACAATTTGTCAATATAGTCTATTCGATCAATTTTGACCGAAAATAGCTGAGGTGAGTGTCGGTTGTCTTATATGGTATCTCCGGTATTGAGGTGGATGATTTTATCAATAATTTGACTTTTTAAAATTTTTTAATTTTACAGAATTTATTTATTTTATATTTTATTAATTTTTTATTGCGGCCGGCGAGGACCCGACAACCCTTGTTGGATGGTCGCAGCCTCGTCCAACCCTCATTGATCAACGCCTAAGACCAGCTACTGACAAGAAAGAAAGAAAGAAAGAAAACAGAAAGAAGAAAAAGGAAAAAAATTAAAAAAATAGAAAAATCTAAAAATTTCAAAAGATTGCCCATGTTAGCGTCAATCATACCATATAAGACAGCCAGCATTGACTTGACCACCATGTTAGCGTTTTTCAGTCAAAATTGATCAAAATGAGTATATTGGTAAATTATCAAAAGGTTTGAAACTAAATCAATACAATTGAAATATTTATGAATGAATTTGCACACATGCGATACGTTTATGTTTTTTTTTTTGTGGTAATTTTCCTGTGGTTTGTTGCATTGAAATGGGTTAATTTGAGTCAGAATATTTTCGACTTGATCCAACAGGTCTAAGAAAGAAGAGACAAATATACTATTATTGAATCCATAGACTATGAATCTAAGAGAGAAACGATGAAGTGAGGGAAAGTTATGACCTCGCTAGTAGGTCCTCTGCTAAGCAGTAGAAGAACACAAAAAATGTCAAAGTTAGTGTACGACGCTCACTTTGGTGTTATTATTATTATTATTTTTTTAATCACTGAAGTGTCAATTTTTTTGAAAAATGATTATTTGAGCGCCAACTCCGTTGAGCTTCGTCAAAAATCTTATGTGGCATCTACATGGCTCGCCGAAAAATTCCAGTCAGCAATAAGTTAAAAAAGATTAAAATACTAAAAAATAAGCTGAAAACTAAAAAATGGACCAAAAAAAAGAAACAACAGGGGTGCAGCGGCAAGGGCTTGCACCGCCCTATAAAAATTAGTATTATATAAACCATATTAGTTATTAAACAAGATAGCAAATCTTAATCCAATGGCAATATAAATAAGTTTTCCAAGAAAAGTCTGTATTCTATACGGTAAGACCGAAAGCAAAATAATAATAATAAATAAAATAAAGTAGAGTCGTCTATAAAAATCGAGCAAATAAAAAGATTTCATGTATAACGTCCATCTATCTACATGGCCAAAACAGGTAGTAGTCATTTTCAGAGAGATATTGCTTAGTAAGCCATCAATCATATCGAGCAGATTATCGGCTTACTAATTATATAATGTTATGTTTGACCCAAAAAAACAAAATTATACAATGTTACGGAAATTTTTCCAACCGGGTTATGGCTGGCATAGGGCTTGGCCAACAGGAGGTTTGGCATGTTGGAGATCGGCATTGGCTATTTTTTTTTTAACAATGCGAACATGGAGAAAAGAGAAGTAGAGGCAGTTAAGCCACAATCCTAGACTCTCAAGACTTTAAATTCATGAGCAGGAACTCGGCACTAGTAGTTGGCATACACATGGCAGGAGTTGTTGGCACACCCATGGCTAACGTGGCCGGCACGATGCCGAACTGGTCCTATGTTCGATTATTTATTGAATCATAAAAACCCACTTTACGATGATATCTTTCTTCTCTATGGGATAGAATGTCAATTGCAACGATTCGATAAGACGTAGATAAACTAGAACCCCCTAGAAACGTATACGAAGTTTTATCCTTGAACGGCCTGAGAAAAACTTATAAAAATTGATAAAACATAAGAAAAACTAAAATTAAATAAACTTGATAAGTAGCTCAAATGACAACTAGAAAACCTAAATCGAAGAAAAGTTGGTAATCACGCTTATTAAGGTTGGTAAGTTCTAAAAAAAAATGATAAATTTGAAGTGTTACCGACGAATGCGACTAAAAGTTTGTAGACGATAAGAAATATTGACAAACATAAAAAACCAAATAAATTTCATGAGCAACTCAAATGAGAGTTGGGAATCCAAATCTAATTGGTAATTCAATATGACAAAAGTAGGTAGGTCGCTCTAATCTAGGAAAGTAATTTCATGTAAGAGTTAGTAAATTTAAACTGTTATGCGAATAAATTTGGAAAGTTATTACAAAAAGATTAGTAATTTGCAAACTTTAAGAAAGTTCATGTTTCATAAATGAAAATGATTCCTTAACAGACTTGTTAGGACTGTACAATATCAACTGTGGATCTACACACAATTTTTGGGTGTTTTACATAAATAACTCATTGATTGGAGATCATGTGGTCGGAACTAACCGACAGTATTGTCAGACCGTCAAGCTGGCAGCTTCATTTCCTAAAAGTGTAAGTAAACTAGAAAGAATATTACTGTTCTTTTGTTTTTACAAATAGTTTTTTGATACTAACCAACATTAATTAAAATTTACTAGCACGAAAAAAATCTTATTCTTAGGCATGACATGATAAAGTTTTGCTTCTCCTTTGCCTAGTCAATCAAGAACCAAATTCGTGTCCCGTGATCTACATAAATCTCACGACTTCATTCTCTAAGATTACCCTCAAGTCATGTTTATAGTACTCTCTATGTTCACTCACAAGTCCTACTTTATGCCGAAGAAAGTGGGGATACGAAAATGATGAAAAAATACCAAAAAAATATTATTAAATATTATCAACGCCATTACCGACCATATCGGGTAAGACATCAAGCATCAACGTCAACAATTTTCAGCCAAAATTGATTGAATGTACTTAATTAACAAACTGTGAAAATATTTATGACTTAATTGACAAAATTAAAAGGTTTATGACTGGATTAGAAAAAATGCAATAAATTAGAATTTTTTGGATAATTTCCATCTATCTTTGCTTACAAGTCCTACAAGCCGTACTTTGTGCCAAAGAAAAATGGGGATACATAAATGATAAAAATGATTTGGTCGGCAATTTTTTCTAGTTGGATTTTATCGAATTGTTATTAACCTCTCAACACTTCAAAACAGCGACCGAGGAAAAAAAAAAAAACCCAAACTCTTCAATAGATTTATATTGGCAAAATAACACATGAAGTGTCAATATTTGTGTACGACACTAACTTTAATACTAATATTTTTTTTGGATCACTTAAATGCCAAATCGGAGAAAAAATAATCACTTAAGTGCCAATTTCGATCAAACAATACACATGACATTTTTATTAATTTTTTAATATTATGTGGAATTTTTTTTTTTTAAAAAAAGGTCTGTCCATGTGGCAATTTAAAAAAAAAAAACCAGTCCATGTGGATGCCAAGTGCAATATCTATTTACCAAAATAAGCTAAAATATTTTCTTAAAAATAAAATAAATTTAAAAATTAGCTGAGTAACTTAAAAAAATTCGACCAAAAAAAAAAAAAAAAAACAGAACTTGATTTGTTGCAGCCGCGAGGGCTTGGAAGTCTAAAATAAGAACAAAGTCAACATGCAGATAGGGTAAAACGAGGGAATTGTCCGACGATGTCCAAGAATCCCGATCTCACCGTTCCTCTTAGACTATCAACACCATTGCCTTGGGACCACGCCTCGTCGTTCCGGTCACCACCATCGTCATCTATCGCCAACAACCGGCGCCGACTTCATACCACCATGAAGGCCATGACAATCTGCCCTCTCCACCGATAACGGTCATACCAAATGGCCATGACAATCTGCCCTCTCCACCGATAACGGTCATACCAAATGGCCATGACTTATTGCCACCAAAACCGTCGCCTCGGCTCGAACACGACCATACATCTAGGCTTCTCAAGTCAAGACCGAACACACATGCGTTCAGCTACCACGAGTCGTTAATCAGCAGTGCCCGAACAGCGCACGCAGGCTAACGGAAGCGAGATAATCGCCCTAAGCGAGCCGAGAATCCAGCTCGGCCGAGTCACGGGAAACCTGCGGAAAAATGAAAGCGAGACGAGAAACGGAGGGAGTACATGACTTGAGTACATGACTTAACGGCTCTCTCTTCTTGTGGATGGTCAGGATGAGAGTACGTGTGGTTGTGTTTAAGGTTGAAAATCGATCCACATGCGCGGTCCTGTTGCAATCTCACGTGATATCGTAATATAAGGTGCTGCTATTTTCGCTTTGCAGGCCCTCGTCTCCAGACCAGTTGAGGTTTAAGAGGCAAGCTGCCAACCTACTTTCGCCGATTTTTTTCTTCAGTCGAAATCTTTCTAAATTCATGTCTGGCCGATTTTGATTTTTCTTCAAAGAAATATGGAAGTCGCGGCTGCAAATATTTTACTCGCCTTTGCCAACCTTATTTTCGCCGATTTTTCTTCCAAGAAATTTGGTAGTGGCGGGCTACATCTTTAGAGCACTTGACATTTAAGACGCAAGTAGCCATCCTACTTTCGCTGATTTTTATTCACAGAAATCTGGAAGTGGCGGGTCGAAAGGAAAAATCCAGAGAGAAGGAAAAATCTGGCCCAACAAACGCAGGGAATATACTGACCAAAAAAAAAAAAAAAAAAAACGCAGGGAATAGATCGACAAGGATGTAAAATTCGAGGATATTTTTTTGAGATAAAGAGAAGATAAATATCTTCTCTTAAGAGGTCGACGGTGGAGAAGGTAGATTTCACGTCAACTTTGGTTGGTTACTGCTGGGTAGGCAGGTATTATAGCTTTCCGTGTCTGAGGTAAGTCATCGAAGGATGCTCGATCCAAAAAACTAAGGGTGAGCATGGTTTCGGGATAGAATCGAGAACTTGAAACTGGAATCTATGGGATCCGCTCCGGTTCCAAGTTCCAAGGTATGTAGGATAGGTTTCGGGTTTCACTATCTAGAACATGGACCCTAGATCCCGAAATAAATTTTTATATTTTTCTTGGCATATGTTTTTGCACAATTCTACAATATTCTATGGCGTTCGATGATGAGTGTATAATCTAGAGCCAAACAAATTTTTAGGTTTCAGATTTCAAAAAATAATAAATGTGTCCTAATGGATTGGTTGCATGTTCTAAATGTAGCCCGTACGGAACTTAAAATCACTCACTTCTACTTTCTCTTAAATGTTGTAGTGTTCACTCTAATTTTGCTTAACTAAAAATGAAAATGAAAAAAAAAAAAAAAAGAAATTGATAGATTCTTGGGTATCCTGGAACCGATCATAGAATCAGTGACAGGATAGGTTCCAGATTCCATAATATGACGGATAGGTTACGGGTTACACGTGGAACCCGTAAGGAACTTAGAACCGCTCGCTCCTATAAAAAACTCTTAAAATAGTTTTTTAAACAGAATCCAAAGAACAAAGAAAAGCTGCATAATACAACTAGCACTATGTTCTGAAACAATGTCGACAGAAATGGATTCCACTAGAGACGTCTATCTTACTTTATGTGTTTTAATCATATGACTTCCGATTGTGTTCGACTTTAAAAAAAAAAACGTGACAACCATCAACTAACGATCGTATCGCTAAGAATCAACTTCAGGACAGCAATGAAGCTTTTCACCCGCACGGCTCCCAGATGATAAAATGAAGATAGAGTAATAATTCTCAAGGGAAGAGAAAATTGCAAACCAACGAGAAATAACATTATTTAATTGAAAGATGCTAGTCTGACAGTTTGATAGTCTTGTCGGTTATTTCTGACCACACGATTTCTCAATTTAACGGATGTTTTATGTAAAATATACGGTGACGGTGTGTAAATTTAAAACTGTGATTGTATTGTAAAGAAAGTATTTTCCTATTTAATGAGAGGGATGCTCTTGACCCTTTTGATTTCGTGCGGTGTGATAACCAAAGAGAAAGCTCAGGCCACATTTTGCGTGGAGACTCCATCCGGTGGGCCGGCCACGTCCTGATCCTGACCAGTCCCTGTCGGGGACATGAAACTCTGTAAGGTCTGGATCAGAGGCTTGATCTTGTCTGGTTCCATGAACTCGATCCCGTGATATCCACCTCCACCCTCACTGAAATCACTCACCACATGTGCTCCCTTCTCTTTCAACAATTTCGCCAGCTCCACCTGTCGGTCAATCAGCGGATCTCCATCGCAGCCGGTGATCAATATCCTACACCCCAGCGACCTCATTTCATCCACCCCGTTGACGCCTAAATTTTGACTAATCTATTTTTTGCATAAAAATTAGAACTAATTTTAGTTCTAAATAAAAAATCATCTCACATATTTATTTTTAGCGTACATTGCATTGGCATATAATTGGGCAAGCAGAACACTTAATTTTGCGGGATGGAAAAATACACCGAGAAGATTTGAAACTTCAGGGACTGTATTGCAAATACTTAAAACTTCGGGGACTGTATTGCAAATACTTAAAACTTCGGGGACCGTATTGCAAATACTTGAAACTTCAGGGACTGCATTGCAAATACCAAAAGAAGATGGAGAAAGGAAGATGATGAAGAGAAGATAATGAAAGGAAGATGGTGAAGAGAAGATAAAGAAGAGAAGATAATGAAAGGAAGATGATGAAGGGAAGATGAAGAAGAGAAGATGAATATGAAGAAGGGAAGATGAAAATGGAAGGTGAAGAAATGAAGATGAAGAAGAGAAGATGAAAATGGAAGGTGAAGAAGTGAAGATGAAGAATGAAGGATGGAGAACTTTGCCTATAAAAGAGGAAGAGAATTTTGGTGATAGAGAAGGTAGAGAGCTCTTGAGAAGAGAGTTTAAGAGGGGAGTAGAAGAGAATTGAGAGAATATTGAGAGAGTTTTTGAGAGAAATTTTTAGAGAGGAAAAAGAGAGTTCTTGAGAAAAATAGGAAGAGAAAATTTGAGAGTGAAGAAAAGAGTTTTAGTCAAGCATCATCTTCGACGAGTCCCGACACATATTTCACCTCTCGCCACCCAACAACGTCATTGCTTGCCATTTTCGACGACAGCCGCGCTCTTCCAAATCTCCGAGATCTTGAAGGGAACTATAACGTGTATGTGAGTAAGATTTTGTGTAATAGAAGGTAATCCTTTCCATCTCGATCTACAAAAATGTAATCGTTTGGTGTGAACATTCGTTTGTTTATTTTAGACATGCCACGTGTTCCAAATTTTAGCATTATTACATGTTAATTTATTTCTGTAAATACTCGTGATTGGCTGCGTTTTCTTTCTTTCTAAATCACCCATGGTGTATATCGTACAAAGTTCAATGTTTTACATCCCCATAAAAAAGAAGAAAAAACCAAAAAAATTGCATCTTTGAATTTCGAGTAAAATCCATCAAAATTGCCAAATCAAATATTTTTCATGAAAATGGTACCGAAAGGGCGTTAGAGAAATCCGACGTAACCAAATCCCCGAATTCAAAATCTCCGGTTCGCGGAAATAAGATAGTTTTCTCCCGCTATTTTATTTAGGTTTCTAATCAACCTACCGAAAATGATTAGTGGCGACTCCAAATTCAAATCACATTGCATGTTAATTATTTGAACCTTAAGTTGCGATTTGGTATGGACTTGGGAGAGTCCGAGTTAGGTTAGTTAATTAATTAACCCGATAATCCATTAGCCCGAAAATTAACTTGTCTATTATTTTTTTAGGTCGCGACAGCTTAGCGACTCCACCGGGGATCCAAAGAGGACTTAGGCCAGATAATTTCATGAAAAAGAAATCACTTGATTTGGTAAACTTTGGTTGAATTCTCATTCTTAGGTGTTAAATGTTTTTGCAGATTGGGAGTTATAAGGGGAGGAGTGATTGGCTAACCCTTTGTTTTGCAGGCTTGGTGAATTGGAATTGTGATTTAACTTTTGAATCATTGAAGCGGTGTTTGCTTTTAATTGTTGTGCATGATTTATCGTCTTTGCACTACATTGCACACAACCCGTGACCGGACCTGGGTCACACTAATAGTTTTAAGATGGTATTTAGATGGTCCTTTAACCTTGGCGGTAAGGCTTCGCTAAAGGTTATCCCATCTGGATCCCGAAAATTTTTTCAAAAAAATGGCTCAAGGGTCGTTCTTATGCACGTGAGGCTACGATGCATGAGAATTGCCCTTGTCGACCGAACCAAGCCGAAGTGATTGAACCCGACTAGTCATGACTATTGTACGCGAGGCTGCGACTAGTCATGATGATTGCGCGCGAGGCTGCGACATGTCGTTTCGTTCATCATTTCACTTTGCAAAAGCCTTTTGGATAGATAGAATAAGATTTAAACTCACAATTCATGCGCATGTCTTTGTGATTGACATTTTCTTCCTATGAACGGTAATTTCTTGTCACTTGTACCCTATTATCTCATTTTTATTTTGAGCTGGTCCATGGTTTAGGAGTATCGTTGTCTTATTTCCAATTTCGCACTTTGCTTCCGTAGCTTTTACAATTTCATCGGTTGTCCTCATTTCTGATTTGGCTTGTTCTTGTTGTGCGATTTTTACTAAATTCTACGATCGAGCTTTGAGTAAGTGCCAAACACGAAAGTTGTAGACCTATGTTTCAACTAATATCCTACAAAATTTCAGAATTAAATTCATAATTTAAGATGGCCTTTCGTTTTTTCAACTACCTGCGGTTATAACAGTTTTCTGAATGTGATTTTTTGGAAAAACACATTAAACTGATTTGACCCGTGCATTTCTAGTCCGATTGGCCAACATAAAAGTTGTTCATCATCTTCTCAACTACAAGCTCGTAAAATTTGGACATCTTTTGATCAACGTGCGAATTAATATGAATTTTTTCGTAAAAGCGGATAAACTGAAAATTACATGTTTCAATCCTTTGGTCATAATCACTTTGTTCGTTTGAGTCTAGAGGGATGCCATGGGCCGGCTCGCTATTCTTGCTCCCTGTACTCATTTTGGGTTTGTTACTGCGTACAGTTAATTTATCACGGATCCTCCACATGTTACTCGATCGGTCGCAAAGAGGATGGCCGACATTAACGCCGCCGTTGGTGCTGCCCTAGACGAGAAACTTGGCTCCTTGATCGAGCGCTTTGAAGGGATGATGTCCCGAAAGATGGAAGAAATGATGGCCGCCTTCACCGCCAAACTTCAATCATCTGCCGCCAGCCCGCCGCTTTCTGCTCTAGTTCCTCCTACGGACAACTTCGGTAAAACCCTGGAAGCTACTCCCTATCCGACAATGCCACTAGATGATGAGCTCACCACCTTGATAAGCCGGTTCGGAGCTGAAGGACCTCCCGTTGTGTGATCCGAAGCAAGTGATTATGGGTCTTCAAACAACAATCGTTGGTGTATGATCCAAGACAAAATTAGTCGATCATTGGAATGGCCAGCAAAAGAGGTGGAACCAATCTCGCATGAATACTCCTTTAATTCCATGTATAGTTCCCCTGCGTGGGATATTTTTTACTTTCCGGCTGTCTAGAATTTGTCTAGAGTTAAAGGGCGAATTTTCTCCTATCTTATCAAATGCGTGAGTTCCTTGTTAAGCTAGGCCTGTAGCAAATCAATTTGTGGACGACGCCCCTGAACGCCCGTAAAGAGAGATTCCGAATAGCCTTACTTGGGAGAATACGAGTAAAAGACCAAGCGGGCTCAAAGATGGGTAACTCAGTATCGTCCCAATTGGCTCTCGGTCATTTCAAACTCTGATTTAAGCTTATTTCATTCTCGACAGGGGATTGCCAACTGTTTTGAGAACAATATAGCAAAAAGCGAACCAACCGTGGACGCCAACAACACAACAGCCTAGTGGTTGGGGGAATGACAGTGGTCCGAGGCGTCCCAGGTTCGATCCCGGGATTTGGCATCAATGTACAAAGATTAATAAAAACCTTTTTGCTTCGCGATTCAATGCCGATTGAAGCTCAGCCCAGATGGTTACAAAACCGGAGAGATAACATCCCGGACATACAATCCGATCCAGATGAGTTGATCTTTTCAATTCAAAGTTCACAAGAATTTCGTACAAGGGTAAAGCGGTATCGTTTCAACTCATTTAGAACATGAGAACGTACATTGACGCTTTCCCTTTTGATTTTTACAGGGGTCACTGCCTTTCCAGATAGGGAAGTATCCCTTCTCCCTAAAATTAATGAAATGAGAAATTCCCGGAGCCTTTGACAATCTCATGTCTCGAACCAGATAATGAAGTTTTGCAACTTATTTGCATGAGCGGGGGCAACTCACGATCCACGCCCTAAGAAGTTTCTTATGTGCTTGCGAATTCCGTCCACCAAGATAAAAAGTTGCTGCATTTTACATGCTCAAAAACACTCATACATTGCATAGTTTGCGCATGACTGTTCCTCATGTTTAATTTACCAACTCTGAATAAGGAACATGAACTACATAAGATACATCGAATGTATGGAATGGGGCAGGGCAGGATGATGAAAGGCAATCCTTTCCCAAACACGTCCCATTTTTTCGGGAGAGTTGAACGATGGCTAAATTCCGCATTCCCCGAGGTAAAGAGTTTTCTCGCGAAAGGTACGATAGCCGAAATGACAGAGGCATTCAGTTCTCTATCCCAAACACTACGGGTGATCCATTGATTACCCCTTTTGAGCGGTGGTTTCATTTCTTTACCCCTGTCAAGAACAACCCTACATCGGGGTCCGGACGAGTTAATTCCAAAGCAAGAACACGAGGTAAATGGTTAGAAATTTTCTTGCTCGGACTAACATTAATCTTCGGGTGTTTCTTTGCATTTATACTCGAATTTTAATTCAAGTGCCTTAGGATGATGAAGAGCATTCACTTCTCTATCCTATACACTTCATTCTTTGCATAGCCCACTTGAGCCTGCAAATTCATTTCTTAAACCCCTGTTGGTGATCATTTGCTCATTCCAAAGACGAAGATAGCATTGTCCCAAGGATTAGAATTGGAGATGGTCGGGTCAACAGAGAATTCCCGAATGGACTCATTTCTTGTATGCTAGATTTTTTATGTTTACATAATTTTTCTTTGTAAATGTTTATGTTTGTTGTAATTCCTGGTTCAAAATCATGGGATTGTAAAAAAAAGAAGAGGCAAACTCAGCTTAAAGGAGAAGGGCCCGCTCTCGAAAAAAAAAAAAAAGCAAAATAAAGAGATGTCAAAGAGCTCTCAAAGAAAAAGGAAAAGAAATCTCTTCTCGAAAAAAAGAGAAGAAAAAAAAGAAAAATGATAGTCGGGAGTAAGAAAAGCAAAGGCCGATCTCATATGAAAATTTCAAGCATAGGAAAAGCAAAGTGCCTACCAAAAGTAAGGCCAATGCACATTCATTTGTAAAGTACTTCTGAATTTTGAATGTACATTTTTGCATGTTAAGTTGTAAATTCCATGTACTTGTTTGCATTGTGTCTCTTGCAAATCCTTGACAGACACTTGTTGTGAAGAAGACTCCCCAAGAAATCGGTTTGCAAAGTGCAATTTTCAGTAGAAAACTACCATCCCTCATTCAATGATGGTATTCTTTACGAAGACATTTCCAGAAGACCAAGATCGGTGACTAATCAACGATGATCGCCAACGTCAAGCCCCTTCTCATTTAATTTCTGAGCCAAAACGAGCCTTTTCGTTCCTCGGTCCCCAATCCTAGCCTACGTTATAACCCTCCAAAGTCTCTTCTGATTAGGACACTTGAGTTAACGTAGAGTTAAATGATTTTAAGCATCACTCGAAGAAGTTCGAGCAAGATTATTTCTCTCTCATTTTTGCGGGATTCTTGACTTGTAAATCCGGAGCGAGATGATGAAGAAATTCATTTCAAAGACCTTGACTCAATTAGAGTCCCCTTTGTAAACCTTTGACCTAGCCCTCATTACGGTCCTAATCAAGACCTCCGGATCGGCTCGGTCGTATCAATTGCGAGATTACTTGGATCCTTATCGAATGCGATGATGGAAAGATTGAGTGATTTCTCTTGAATCCTGCATACATGATAAATAGCTTTTCTCGAGAGTGAGAGAAAGCCCTTTCGGACTGAAGTCCCCCCATTCAGCTCACATTTGAGGTATTCGTAATGTGAGAACCTCCCTGGACAAAATTGGTAATGTAAACTTGACAGAATGGTTATGCATGAACCATAGTATGAGTGATTGCATTATACTCATTGTTGAATATGTTTGTGTGTGTTACCTCTGACATTCTATGATAGGTAATACATTCCCGATGTTCGAGTTCCCTCCCAAGGTCTTGAAATTCATCCAAGGATTATTGAATGAGCAAGTTTTGCTGGCAAATGTCCGCCGGGTAATCTTTCAAATCCTCAGGTAAGTATATCTTCAACCTGAACCTTTCCATGAGATTGAGTGAAAGTCCTTTCTGATTAAAGGTTCCTCATTTGATTTGATCAAACTCGTCAAAAGGATTAAACTGCTTTCCTTATTGACAAATTTCCAGTGGAGCTTTGCAATGTAAACAAAAAATTCAAGAATTTATGGACGTGTCATGTTGCGTTAACAATTGATCATGTTCATCTCAAGTGATTAAACAGGTACGATACATGCAATCTACCTCGTTCCTTGGTTATTCGTTTGGAGAACCCAAGTAAGTTTTCTGAACCCTTTTCAAATTAACAACTCTTCTGATGATAGTTGTTATGATTCAATTCGAGCAATATGCCCCTTTTGTACTTATCGATTCCATTCGATGGTGCTCCTATCAAATATTGTTCAATTCGGGCAATATGCCTCTTCTATCAGGTCGTGAAGACATATGCACTGGCGATCTTGACATCTTATCAAATCATAACGACGTAGCTCTTATGATTTCGGTCTCGAAAACCCAGGTAAGTTTTCTGAACCCCTTTTCAAATTAACAACTCTTCTGATGATAGTTGTTATGATTCAATTCAGGCAATATGCCCCTTACATACTTATCGATTCCATTCGGTGGTACTCCTCTCAAATATTGTTCAAATCGGGCAATATGCCTCTCCTGTCAGGTCGTGTAGACATATGCACTGGCGATCTTGACATCTTATCAAATCATAACGACGTAGCTCTTATGGTTTCAATCTCAGGTCGTGAAGACATATGCACTGGCGATCTTGACATCTTATCAAATCATAACGACGTAGCTCTTATGATTTCGATCTCGAATCACGAAGACGTATGCACTGGTGATCTTGACCTTTAGTCGGCTCATAATGATATAGCTCTTATGATTTTCGGCTCATTTATCAAATCATGAAGACATAAGCACCCATGATTTTGATCCAAACCAAATCATAACGACGTAGCTCTTATGATTTTGGTTCTCCTTTATCGAATCGTGAAGACATATGCACTGGCGATTTCGACATTTAATCAACTCACAACGACGTAGCTCTTGTGAACTTGATTTCACTTCTTTCGACTCACAACGACGTAGCTCTTGTGACCTCAAACGACACACATATCTTACGCTGTCTCGCATTAGGGAGAAGTCTCCGATAACAGATAGGCCAAATACCTTAAAATCCTTGCATCTGCAAAAAGAAGCTTGAAAATTAAGAGAACCATTAGCTTACGAGAAATTTGGTAAAACAGGTATTCTTGTATGCGATCCATGTGCGAGTTTCTCTAACATGAAAAAAGGGAAATTATGACACATGTTATTTACGATCTTGCATATCATGCATCACTTCATAAAAATGGGATTAAAACTCCCGCCAAAATGTTCATCCATAATTTGCACTGTCAAAATTTTGGATTCAATTTTGTCTTTGAGCGGAACCTCTACGAGCTTCCACTCAAAGAGGGGCAGCTGTTGACGCCTAAATTTTGACTAATCTATTTTTTGCATAAAAATTAGAACTAATTTTAGTTCTAAATAAAAAATCATCTCACATATTTATTTTTAGCGTACATTGCATTGGCATATAATTGGGCAAGCGGAACACTTAATTTTGCGGGATGGAAAAATACACCGAGAAGATTTGAAACTTCGGGGACTGTATTGCAAATACTTAAAACTTCGGGGATCGTATTGCAAATACTTAAAACTTCGGGGACCGTATTGCAAATACTTGAAACTTCGGGGACTGCATTGCAAATACCAAAAGAAGATGGAGAAAGGAAGATGATGAAGAGAAGATAATGAAAGGAAGATGGTGAAGAGAAGATAAAGAAGAGAAGATAATGAAAGGAAGATGATGAAGGGAAGATGAAGAAGAGAAGATGAATATGAAGAAGGGAAGATGAAAATGGAAGGTGAAGAAATGAAGATGAAGAAGAGAAGATGAAAATGGAAGGTGAAGAAGTGAAGATGAAGAATGAAGGATGGAGAACTTTGCCTATAAAAGAGGAAGAGAATTTTGGTGATAGAGAAGGTAGAGAGCTCTTGAGAAGAGAGTTTAAGAGGGGAGTAGAAGAGAATTGAGAGAATATTGAGAGAGTTTTTGAGAGAAATTTTTAGAGAGGAAAAAGAGAGTTCTTGAGAAAAATAGGAAGAGAAAATTTGAGAGTGAAGAAAAGAGTTTTAGTCAAGCATCATCTTCGACGAGTCCCGACACATATTTCACCTCTCGCCACCCAACAACGTCATTGCTTGCCATTTTCGACGACAGCCGCGCTCTTCCAACTCCGAGATCTTGAAGGGAACTATAACGTGTATGTGAGTAAGATTTTGTGTAATAGAAGGTAATCCTTTCCATCTCGATCTACAAAAATGTAATCGTTTGGTGTGAACATTCGTTTGTTTATTTTAGACATGCCACGTGTTCCAAATTTTAGCATTATTACATGTTAATTTATTTCTGTAAATACTCGTGATTGGCTGCGTTTTCTTTCTTTCTAAATCACCCATGGTGTATATCGTACAAAGTTCAATGTTTTACATCCCCATAAAAAAGAAGAAAAAACCAAAAAAATTGCATCTTTGAATTTCGAGTAAAATCCATCAAAATTGCCAAATCAAATATTTTTCATGAAAATGGTACCGAAAGGGCGTTAGAGAAATCTGACGTAACCAAATCCCCGAATTCAAAATCTCCGGTTCGCGGAAATAAGATAGTTTTCTCCCGCTATTTTATTTAGGTTTCTAATCAACCTACCGAAAATGATTAGTGGCGACTCCAAATTCAAATCACATTGCATGTTAATTATTTGAACCTTAAGTTGCGATTTGGTATGGACTTGGGAGAGTCCGAGTTAGGTTAGTTAATTAATTAACCCGATAATCCATTAGCCCGAAAATTAACTTGTCTATTATTTTTTAGGTCGCGACACACCCCTTCCGACAGCTTGGAGCCACCGTATACCGCTGAATTGCAGTACTCGTGGTCGCGGCTAACCCCGAGCGGTAGCGACAGCTCCCACATGAGATCGCTGGCCGCCAGCGGCAGCATCTGGTCGTTTTCCAGCCTCAGCTCCGACGGCGTCCGTTGAGTCCCTCCAAAGAAGGGATGGTGAAGTATCAGTCCTCGTATTTTCAACGGCTCCAGGTCTTCCTGCGACGCGGATGCGCGTAGCCCTGCATGGAAGGCCAGGTTGCCGCCCGCGCTGCTGCCCATGAGATAGCACGTGGAGAGATCGGCATGGTCCGTGAGCCACTCGTCTCGGGCGTTTTTAACCCAGTGCAGCGCCTCCACCGCGTCGTCGAATGCCAAGGGGAGCCGGTGCTCCGGGGCGAGGCGGTACTTCACTGACACAACAACAGTGGAGAGTTCGCGGGCCAGAGCGACGCAGAACTCGTGGAATATATTTGAGGCCGGGCTGCCCAGGATGAATCCCCCGCCATGGTAGTAAACTATGAGGGGGAGTTTCTCCTCCGCCGAGCACGACCGTGCATGGTGGGGTAGGAAGATCCTGGCCCAAGTGTTGTGGGAAGGGTTGATTGGGACGTCCTTGGAGAGGACTGGACCGGCGGGCAGGGTGGGATCGGGTGTGGCGGAGGTGTCTGGAAAGATGAAGCAGTCGCGGTTGAGGGTGCCTTCGGGATTGAGGGTGACCTGGAGATATTCCAAAGGGTTGACGGTGAGATTGGATGGTGCAGTTTCGGTCGACATGGTGTTAGGCATTGAGCATCGGAGTGAACGGGAGGGACAAGGCAAGAGGTGATTCTTATATCCTTGTGTCTTTGTAGCGTGGGCGTGTGGTTGCGGCCTTGCCGGTAGCTAAAATTTGTCAAAACTGACCGATATTTTGTCACTTCCAAGTGCCAAAAGTGGAATTGATTTTTTAAACTTTCATCTGTTTGGTTCTTCCTTACAGTCAATCTTGCTGCATTCGTCTTAGTCGACAACAAATACTATTCGGTCAATAGAACATTGGTACTTAGAATTAGGAAAGTAAATTCCTAAATTTAAAAAGATGAAAACACCTTCTAAAATTGACCTTCTCTATTTTTTTAAATTTTTAAATTTATTTTTTATGTTAAATTTTTCTTTTACTTTATTATAATTGATTTTACAATTTCTTTTCTTTTCTTTTCTTTTTCTTTTCCTTCTCCCTACTCAAGTGGCCAGGCCTAAGCAACCGCCAGCGGGCTCGAGCTTGCTCATGGTCCCCGCTGACCGATCGCTGTGATGGAAAAAGAAAGAAAAATAAATTAATAAAATAGCAAAAAATTATTTAAATTTTTGATTTTTTTCTTGAGATAATGTGATCAGATTAAAATAATTTTTCAAATAAGATCCAAACACCATAAAATATTTTCGGTCACTAAATAATTCATACATAAATCTAAAAAGCTAAAAACACTTTCTAAAATTGATCTTCTCGAATTTTTTAATTATTTAAATTTTAAATTATTTTGTAAGTTTCTTTCTTTCTTTCTTTTTTCTTCTCCCTCCCCAGGCCACCACACCTCGGCGACGAAAAGTTATGAGTTTGCTAGTAAGTCAAGGGCCCAATACCAAAAAAAAAAAAAAGAAATCCCAAACTTTAACACATGTCTCAATTATATTCAACTTTTTTTTGTCTCATAAAAAACCCCAAACGTTTACTTTTTTCTCAATTCTACCCGCCAATGCCCAAAAAAAGCCCCAACTTAAGCATTTGTTTCGATTATATCTAAAAATGTTTTAATCTCATAAAAAACCCACAACTTTTATTTTTGCCCCAAATCTATCACCGTTAGCCTTCTATCTATAATCACCGTTAGTTACTCTTACGTGGTATTTCCACGTCGTTAATAAATTACATCTCAGCAAAGCCGACGTGCTTCTCTTCTATTGTGTGCTTTCCATACATATTACCGAGATATACAAAGCCACTCAAGACGGTGCATTTCGGATTGTCCCCGATACTCAACAGTTCAAAGAACAGCTAGACGCGGAGATCTTATTATTTGGATTAATGATCTCAAATCTCGTCATCCGTGCAACCTACTGTTTTCAAATTTCGAAGATTCTTTGGTACGCTCAGCGAGAAAGTTTGAGCCACGTAAGATTAATTAATGGTGATTATGGACATAATACCGAAGAAGGTAAAATTACAATAAAAGTAAAAGTTTGGGATTTTTTATGAGATAAAAAAAAGTTTTGGACCTTACCAAAAAAAAAAAAAAGTTTTGGATATAATTGGAACAGATGCTAAAGTTGAGATTTTTCTTTGTATATATATATATAAGGACGGTAGAATTAGGACAAAAGTAAAAATTAGGGTGATTTTATGAGACAAAAAAATTAAATATAATTAAGACAAATACTAAAGTTGGAGATTTTTTTTGGGTATCAATCGGTAAGTCAAGCCATACTTTTGAAGTCCCTGTCTATGATTGTGATAAGACGAAAAGTTATGAACTGGCCGGTAGGAAAAGTTTTGCTACCTTCCCGAAACACATCGGACACAGAATCCACGTTTTTTCTATTTGAATCGTACCTATCTTCAAAAGATTTCTTCATGGCAGAGCATAACATCGGTGCCATCCAATAATACTCCGTCTTCCTTGCTACCTTGACCCCATCTTTCTACCACAAAGGCATTAGCTTTCCCTATTTTTGCGAAGCCATCATGTTCTTGCGTAAGTCCTCCTCCTCCTCTCGCCATTCTAGACTTGGGACACTACTTCATGTCCAACATAGATACTTCGACTTTCTGGCTCCGGTTCTCTTCACGCTTGAGAAGGAATCAGCTGCCCTAGAGAGACAAGGTTGTCAGACAAGATGGAACCATCTCATGTGATGGAAAACGTGTTTCACGAAGGTCCTATGAACTTTAGATCTTGGGTGTCGGCATGGGTTTCTGACACTGGATTAGACAGCCTAACTGCTACAAATGAATTGACAAATAGGCTTCAAGTTCATAGGCTTAATTTCCTTTAAAAACCCATCTACCTTGATCTTTTTTTATTTAAAGAAAAAGTTCTAAAGTTTCAGCTCAATCTCAAATCTATCTTTATCTTCTTTTTATCTTAAAAAATTCCAAATTGGCCTCGATTTTATTTTGTCTAAAAAAATTAGGAGTGAACTTTTTTAGGTTTTGTACAAGTTTTGCTTAAAACCTGAAACCTATCCGTCGGAACATATTTTTTATTTTTTGGAACCTATAACCTAACCTCTATACCATGAAATCTACCATATTACTGATTTCAAGATTGGTTCTAAGTTTAACATGTATTTTTAATTAAACTATTGCAGTTAATCATCATTTTTAATGACCAACATTTGTTGTACAATCTACTGATCACAATTCATACTTAGATACACAAATAAATATTAAACATTAACAAAGTAAAATCTTCGATAATAAATATCGCTGGAAATGGAAGATCGGACTAGTAGTTTCATATTATACACTGATCATAGAACACAATGAAATACGGCAAGATCCCACAAAGACGTATGCTAAGAAAAATATTACATATTATAGGTTCTAAGTTCTAGGTTCCACCTAATTGAAACTTGGAATCTACCCATTAGAATAGGCTCTCCAATTTTTAAAATCTGTAACATACCCTACATATCTTAAGACTTGGAACCCGACCGATTCCCTACCGGTTCGATTATGCTCACCCCAAAAAAATCACCAACTGTCAATCTATTCTCAAATCTACCCTGCACTCTAGTCCCAACTTCATGTGATATTTCCATGTCGGTAACAAATCTACATCAACAAAGTAATGTGCGATAGATACAGACCGACGTGGCATTTTCATGTGAACAACAAATCCACCTTAATAAACATTGTTCAAATCTGCTTTAGGATATTAAATTTAGTGATGAATAACAGTTTTTTGAACAAAGAGCTAGTATGGGATTGAGATTAGAGTAAAAATTGTGATATTTCTTTTAAATAAAAAGTATGGGGTAGATTTGGAACTGGGCCTAACATTTAGGGTTTTCTCTGAGATAAAAAAAAAAAAAAACATACGATGTAGATTTGTGGATTGGACATAAAGTTTGGAGTTTTTCCTCAGACAAAAGAAGTTTTGGGGCAGATTTGAAATTGGACCTAAAATAGCGGATTTTTCAGGGAATTAAGCCCAATTCGATAGGATATTCTTGGCTTCAGTAGCATATTCAACTTTTTCCTGACCCTGTTTCATCCTGATCCAGCATGGGATCGTGGGCTATGGCTTCGAACCACTATTGCGGGTATGGGCTTTGCTTATTTGAGTCAAATAGCAATACTCCTCTGTATGGGCTGTGATGATTGCGCCCACGGAACTAGCTAACAGTAACATGGGCTTAGCCACTTCGATTATGTATACCAATCGTTTTTTTTTTTTGGTCGAAGTATACCAACCTTAATTTGAGTAGAATAGCAGAATGCATTCAAAACTTTTAATTAATAGCCTGAACTCGATCTTTCATTCACTATTGGTGTTGCCTGGTGCTCCACTGTATGAACTGCGAAGACGAAAGTGCATTTTCTCTATAAATATACAGACGTGAGAAAAAGAAAAGGAAAATCCATACTTTTTATCGCACTAATTTTGGCACGAGTAGAAAGCGCACAAATAAGGTTTTGTTTGTTTCGCGAAAAATGAATGATTTAGAAAATATTTTTCCAAAAAGGACTGCTTATATCGCTTGTAAAATTATATGAACGAAAAGTTTTTTCATTATCAACGAAAATATTTAGACATAAGTAGTTGTCAATAATAAAAATAGTTTCCATTAGCTAATTATTTTAAGCGGTACAAGCGATTATTTTTTTGAAAAGTAATTTTCAAATCATTTATTTTTTGCGAAACAAACGGAGCCTGAGAAATTCTTAGTTTTCTGATTAACTCAAAAGAACAAAAACCATCTTACAAAAGTACAAATGCACATTTAAGGTGCTTAAAATATATGAAAGAAGTTGTATTTTGCCTCAGGTAAGAAGTAAACCGAGGTCAATCAATGTACGCAAATTGGGTCCGAACTGACAAATAAATGGGCCCAAATTGCAAAGTCGGCAGGAGGAGAACAACTGATTACCGAGGATGTCTTGTACTTCTTATAGTTCTTATTGTGGGCAAAAAATACCTGAAAGTGTCAATATTTTTGTACAAAACTCACTTTGATATCGATATTATTTTTAGATCACTTAAGTGACAATTTTTTTGAAAAACGGTTATTCAATGCCAACTCCGGTGAGCTTCCTTAGAGATTTATATAGTATTTACGTAGCTCGTTGGAGGATCCTAGTTAGCAATGAAAAAAGATAAAAATTAATAAAAAATTTCACATAATATTAAAAAATTAAAACATAAGCTAAAAAAATTTAAAAAAAAAATACAAGTTACAATGGCGAGGGTGGGTTGATGGTCGAGGGGGGTCGTCGAGCCCCAACGACCCCTGCCCAAGCCTAGCGAGGGTCGCAACGACGACCTTGCCCAAATCTATGAGGTCAACCTCACTATGAGTTTGCGAGGCCTAGACAACCCCCACCACCCCCACCCCCCCTCCCCCGCCCCCCACTCGGCCGGCCATTGCCGTCGATGGTTTGGGGGGGGGAGAAGGGCAAGGACTTGCAAAGCCTTGGCCACCGTAAATAACTTTTTTTTTTACCTTTATTTTATTTTTTACCTTATTTTTATGTTTAATTTTTTTTTAAATTTAATTTTTTTTTAATTTTAAAAGTCCACCTGGTGACGTGGATGGCCTGATTTTTATTTAAAAAAAAATTATCACGTGATGTTAAACAGTTAAAAATAAATGACATGTAATTAGTTGGTCGGATTTTCTCGTCGTTGGTACTAATGTGATTGTTTTTTCTTGATTTGGCACTTAAGCGATCAAAAAAATATTGGCACTAAAGTGAGCTTCGTACACAAATATTGACACTCCGGATGTCCTTTTGCCTCTTATTATGTAACTAGTTAATTAATTACTACCCTTTTGCTTAGTTCCCGATACCATTTACATGTGTCTCTGTAAAAAAAAAAAAAAAACTTATATATATGAACACACACACACACACACACACACACACACACACACACACACACACAAGTTTTTTTTTTTTGTTAATCGAGGATCTATAGGGACCTGCCGACTTGCCGGCTTCGCCGCCGCCAGCGTCCAGCTGTGTCAGCATCTCGGGGGGAGCTAGCACGGCAGCCCACCAATTATGGCCCCCCACTTAAGTCACGAAACTGAGTAGGGAGAGTTTCGAACCAGTGACTTGACGAGGGATAACACGCCCCTCAACCAACTCAGTCATGCGTGGGTGGGTCTCACACACACACACACACACACACACACACACACACATATATATATATATAGTTTGTCCCTCCTTTATAAGTTAATGTAACATTATATAATGCTGATTTACCTAATGGCCTAGGCTCGATGGAAATGTCTAATAATTGAAGAAATAGGACAACATGGGTTTACCCGTGATCTTGAAAAGTATACTATAATGTTTGTAGACATATAATACTCCTCATTCTCTTGCAACAGAGACTGGAGCACTGGTTTCTTTTCTTAGATGAAAATACTTTTTGTTCCTTTTATCAGTTGTAACTTGTATATCATTTCCCTCCTCGATAAATTAATTAATGCTGGCTCACCTAATACCCTAGGCTCGGTTAAAAGGTTCTAGAATTGAAGAAATAGGACAACGTGTGCTTATGGGTGATCTAGAAAATTATACA
Organism: Rhodamnia argentea; assembly: GCF_020921035.1. NCBI lineage: Eukaryota > Viridiplantae > Streptophyta > Magnoliopsida > Myrtales > Myrtaceae > Rhodamnia > Rhodamnia argentea. The sequence continues at coordinate 10,952,806 of NC_063159.1, read as the reverse complement.
AAATCTTTTGTAGACAGATAATCTTCATTGTTTTCCTTGCAAAGGAGACTGGACCACCGGTTTCTCTTTATTCATGTGGAAGGGGTGGCCAGGGCTTCATTTGGTTTGTAATCATAGTTTATATTCAGTTAAACTCCGTAATTCAGACCACTTGACCCATCACGTAATCAAAGCAGAGCAATTTACTCATTAGAATGCCACTGGTTATATTGCATGTGTACGCACGTGTAAAAGGTTGATGAATTTTATTTACTATATGACAAGCTAAGTTCAAATCGACATATCATATAATATTGTCTTTTGTCTTAAGTATAAATAAACCATTGTAGTGCAAATGCACCCAACCATCATAATATGGGAGAGTTACAAAAAAAGTCTTAAATCTACTACAATTTTGCCAATCAAATCCTAAATCTTTTGCATTTGTGCCAATTCATAAAAAACTCTAAATGTTGTTAAAATACTATTAAAAAAAGTCCACGTCGGTGCCAGCGATCCCACGTAAGTGTTGGCCGGCCAAAATTGGCCAAATAGACTGAATTGACACAAATACAAAAGGCTTAAAATTGAATTGACACAATTGCAATAGATTTAAGACTTTTTTGATAATTTTTATATCGTAATATCAATCCCTAATTATAAATAATCTGTCGTAGCTTTTTGTTTTCAACACTCCAAGGTGCTCCATTCTAAGCAGAGAAAGAGAAGAACCCTAGCTGTCATATCTTCTACGCGAATCAAATTGATTTCTCTTTAGCTGTCATATCTTCTTCACTAATCAACTTGATTTCATTTCCGACTCTTAATACAGGATATTTCATATTTTCTTAATGTTATCAAGTGGGATTTTTCCTTCACAAACCCACTTCATAAAAAAAAGACTCGACATATAACCACCAGTTGATAATTACTAGGTTTATTATTAGTGTAAGAAAATTATACACGATCATCGTTGGATGATACGTGAATTTGGTGTTAATTTTGTCGTCCAATAATAAGCCGCCAAAAGTTGAGAGCATTTAAGCAACAGATGGCAATTATAATTCTTCCGGTTAGTGTATTTTTCTCTCCAATGGATGGGTGTTCAGATCAGTCTTAATATTAACCAAAGTAACCATCATTTTTTTATGTGCGAGTAAAAATTGCTATCCCTTGTATCAAAACCTGCATTGTCAGTGAAATCTCAAAAATGTTTGCCATGTTTTTTTATTTAATTTGTTAACTTCCCACGTAAGTGTTTGAACTTCATCTGACGCGTCTTATGTTTTCTCAACACAGTGCAAGACTTAGTTAATCTTTCCAATACGTTAAGGAGAAAAACTCAAAGGCACTTTGTGACCTTACCCTTCTTGCGGGAAACTTTCCATGAAAGTTCATCCTTGTCAATGACAAAAATGATATATAGTCCTATATTTTTAAAGGATGTACAAAAACTCGCACTTAACATTATCAAACTATCTGCCAAACAATCTCAGAATCAATCTCTCTCATTTTAAATTTGAATCTGTACATCTTTCTCACCTTGTAATTGCTTAATCTCGTTCTACTGAAATCGTACAAAACTCCAATTTTTATATGCCTTTATCCCTTTGAAACTTCTACTCACGATGTTCGCACGCACACGCATGTGCTCTTTTGCTAATCTTGAAAAACAGCGGTCTCTTTGAATCAATGTCAATATCGTAGGGAAGGAACACTCAAGGTTAGGTGCTTTTACTCATTCTCTTTCCTCCTTTGGTGAACAATAAACCTTAGGGAAAGATGGTATTTGCGGCGCAATTGATGCGGATGTCATTAGTAATACGTTTCTGGATCGATTGGATCAACACAAATCTAATCGGAAGGCGAAATGGTGTTGCAGCTAGAACCAGCGGATCGGGTCGACGACGTTGGATTGAGCTCAAATTCGGTAGGCTGAAGCGAAACGGCGTCCTGATCAATACTCACGGCCTTTGGCCGTGACTAACGATGAATTTTGGCCGTTCGAGAATGTCTATATGGGTTTTCCTATTTTTTTTAGTATTTTCGGGCTTAATTTTATTTCAGTGGCACTTTTATAATTTTCCGTTTTTTTTTTTATTTTGATTCCTAATTGGACTAGGGTTAGGATAACACCCTATAAAAGGTGTTTATCACGTTTTTTTGAAGGAGATTATCAATAATATTCATAGAATTTTCGAGATTTCTCTCCTTTAGCAAGGATTTTCTTGCATTATTCGCTGAACGCCGCGTCGGGTGGTATCAGAGCCTATGGCGACCGGCGGTGGTCTTCGTGACGATGTTCGGGAGACCGGAGCCCCAATCCTTGGGGACGACGCGCTGCAACGTTTGGAGCAGCGTTTAATGGAACGCATAGATCAACGATTTAATCAAGGCCTTCGTCGTTTCGAAGAGCGATTTGACGAGATAGCGGATCGATTCGAGGGTCTCGGCGTTGATGTGAATCGGAATCGACGACAAGGCAGAAGGCCGGGTGCAGATTTTGCTCGCGGTGACCTCGTCGATAGGCCCATTCTGTTCGCGAGCGGGATAATCCTCTTTATTCGGAGAGTTCGGAAGAAGAGGAGACCGAAGTTTCGGATGAAGAACGTGATGATTATGCAAACCGGAACAATTATGGAGGAAATCGAAGGGGACGTTACAACGATCGTGGAAGAAGAGACGGCAGGCGACGCTATGACGATCGTGAAGGTAACGACTTTAAACTAAAAGTCGATATCCCTTTTTTTAATGGATGTCCTGGAATAGAGGAATTTCTGGATTGGGTTCCCGATATAGATAAATTCTTCGATTATATGGAAACCCCTCGTGAGAAAAGGGTGCGATTAGTAGCCCGTAGATTGAAGGGGGGTGCGTCCGCATGGTGGGAGAGATTGCAGAATAGGAGAGAGAGAGAAGGAAAAGAGCGAGTTCGAACTTGGCAGAGGATGAGAAGATTGTTGAAGCGGGAGTTCCTTCCTCCCGATTATGAGCAGATCATGTTCCAGCAATATCAACGTTGCCAGCAAGGTAATCGGTCCGTACATGAGTACACGGCAGAATTTATGAGGTTGGCGGAGCGGAATAACCCGTCGGAGACGGAGGGGCAACAAAGTGGCCGGATATCTTGATGGGTTGAAGCCCTTCATCCGAGATAAGATTGGAGTACGCTTTTTGCGGAATCATGCCGAAGCAAAGAACATGGCGATGAAGGCAGAGATGATGCAGCAAGAACGGGGTAAGAGGGGCTACGAGAACTATAGAGGTAGCAGTTCGAACAGTTCCGTAGAGAAAAGCGGCTTCAACAATCGCTATAACCCGGAGCGGAGTCGAGATGATAAGGCGGTAGAGAAGCGCCCTATGAACGAGGCGAGGGATAAGGGAACGCAAGCGCAGAAATCTGCGAACCCAAATCCTTACGCTAAACCAGCGGGGATAAAGTGCTACGGGTGTAATCAACCTGGGCACAAATCTAATGAATGCCCTCAGAGAAAGACGGTTAATGTGGCAACGAGGGAAGAGGAGGAAGATGAATTTTGTTGTGAACCGGATGGCGATGAGGATGATTTTGAAGAAGAGGAAGAGGAGGTGAATTGTATTGTGCGCAGGATGATGTTAGCCCCAAAACAGGAGGATGATTCGCAGCGACATCGGTTATTCCGAACCGGATGTACTATTCTGGGAAAAATCTTCGCTGTGGTCATTGATAGTGGGAGCATGGAGAACATTATCGGGAAAGAGGCAGTGAAGAAGCTAGGCATACCCGTGGAGAAGCATCCTAACCCATACACGTTAGGATGGATTAAATCTGGAGCGCACGGCATTCAAGTGAGTGAGCGATGTAAAATTCCATTCTCCATTGGTAAATATCATGATGAATTGTATTGTGATGTGGTAGACATGGATGTATGTCATGTGTTATTTGGGAGACCGTGGCAATTTGATGTAGATGCTCGGCATTCGGGAAGGAGCAATCAATATAATCTCGTGAAAGATGGTGTGAAGTATACATTGCTGCCCTTGAAGAACAAAAGCAAACAGGTTGCCGGAAGTAATTTCCTTACCCTTATAAGGAAATTTGACTCTGAAATTAAGGAGACCAGGGAAATTCATGTTTTGATAGTAAAGCGGGCGGTTGAAGCAGAGGCCGAACAACAAGTAGAGGAGCAACCTGAATCGGTTAGACCTTTATTGAAGGAATTTAGCGAGTTGATGCCCGAGGAGATTCCGGACGGGTTGCCTCCTATGCGCGATATTCAGCACCATATAGACTTAATTCCCGGTGCTAGTCTGCCTAATCTGCCGCACTACAGGATGAGTCCAAAAGAGAGCGATATTCTAAAGGAGAAGGTGGAAGAGTTGCTGCGAAAGGGGCATATTCGAATAGTATGAGCCCATGTGTCTTTGTTCTCGCCCTATTAACTCCTAAGAAAGATGGGAGTTGGAGGATGTGTGTAGATAGCAGAGCCATCAACAAGATAACTGTGGGCTACAAGTTTCCTATTCCAAGATTGGATGACATGCTGGATAGGTTACACGGCGCTAAGTGGTTTTCGAAGCTGGATTTGAAGAACGGATATCATCAGATTCGTATTTGGCTTGACGATGAGTGGAAGACAACTTTCAAGACAAAAGAGGGGCAGTACGAGTGGTTGGTGATGCCGTTTGGGCTTTCTAATGCTCCAAGCACTTTCATGAGGCTTATGAATCAGGTTTTGAAATCTTTTATTGGCAAATTTGTCGTAGTTTATTTTGATGATATCCCGATTTATAGTAGAACCGAGGAGGAGCATTTGATGCATTTGAGGGAGGTGTTGACAGCTTTGCGGATCAATAAGCTGTATGTAAATCTTAAGAAGTGCGGTTTTCTGACTAATAAGTTGTTATTCTTGGGATTTATTATTACCGCTGAGGGAATAGAGGTGGATGAGGCGAAAGTTAGAGCAATAAGAGAGTGGCCAGCTCCTAAAACAGTTTCCGAAGTTAGGAGTTTCCATGGGTTGGCTACCTTTTATAGGCGTTTTATTAAAAATTTCAGTACTATTGCGGCCCCAATTACAGAGTGTATGAAGAAAGGGAAATTTGTATGGGGGAAGGAAGCCGAGAGTAGTTTTGCTGTTACGAAGGAAAAGTTATGTACTGCGCCTGTTACGGCTTTACCCGAATTTGATAAATTGTTTGAAGTGGACTGTGATGCTAGTGGAGTGGGCATAGGAGCTGTTTTATCTCAAGAGCGCAAACCAGTTTGTTATTTCAGTGAGAAGCTTAGCGACGCGAGACATAAGTGGAGTACTTATGACAAAGAATTTTATTCTGTCGTAAGAGCTTTGAAGACACGGGAGCATTATCCGATTGGAAAAGAATTCGTGCTATATTCTGATCATGAAGCTTTGAAGTATCCGAATAGTCAGAAGAGAATTAGCAAAGACATGCACGCGCGTTGGTGTCAATTCTTGCAAAAATTTCCTTTCGGATTACAACACAAGTCGGATGTGTAGAATGTAGTAGCTGATGCGTTGAGTAGAAGGTCCGGCTTGTTGATTACGTTAAGCCAAGACATTCAGGGATTCGAGCAACTGAAAGACCATTATGCGGGGGATGATGACTTTGGGCAGATTTGGGGGTCATGTGCTTTTGGGCAACCCGTGCAAGAATTCTATGCCATGGATGGTTATCTGATGCGAGGTAATCAGCTTTGCCTTCCTCGGACCTCATTACGAGAGAAGGTAATTCGTGATTTACATGAAGGAGGTTTAGCTGCACATCCGGGACGTGACAAAACTATTGCTGCTGTTAGGGAGCGCTTTTCCTGGCCCCGGTTGCGTAGAGATGTCAGCGAGTACGTGCAAAAATGTTATGTTTGTCAAACTGCTAAGGGGCAATCTAAGAATACAGGTCTATACATGCCTTTACCTGTTCCCGACAATATATGGGAAGATCTGTCTATGGATTTTGTGCTTGGTTTGCCACGAACCCAAAGAGGCGTAGATTCTGTTTTTGTTGTGGTAGACAGATTTTCCAAGATGGCACACTTCATTCATTGTAGGAAAACGTCCGATGCGATAAGTGTGGCCGGATTATTTTTCAAAGAAGTGGTTCGCTTGCATGGAGTGCCTAAATCTATTACTTCTGATAGAGACAGTAAGTTTACGGGGCATTTTTGGAGGACTTTGTGGAAGCTCTTTGACGCTTCTTTGAATTTTAGTAGCACAGCACACCCGCGGTCTGATGGTCAGACAGAGGTGGTCAATAGAACCCCGGGCAATTTGATTCGAAGCATCTGTGGAGACAAGTCGAAACAATGGGATATTGCTTTATCTCGGGCAGAGTTTGCTTATAATAATGCAGTCCATAGTTCTATTGGCGGATCGCCTTTTTCCGTTGTTTATACAAAGGCGCCTCAGCATACTCTAGATTTGATACGATTGCCTAAGCAAACAGACAAGAGTGTTGCGGCGGATCATATGGCTAAACAGATTGTAGAGGTGCATCATGAAGTCGACGTGAAGCTGGAGGAAGCTAATAAGAAGTATAAGGCAGCCGCAGATAAGCACAAGCGAAAGCAGGTATTTGAGGTAGGTGATCGGGTCATGGTGTTTCTTCGTAAGGAGCGGCTACCAGCTGGATCTTACAGCAAACTACAGCAGAAGAAGTACGGGCCTTATACCGTCGGCAGGAGAATTAATGATAATGCTTATGTTATAGACCTTCCACATAGCATGGGCATATCCAACACTTTTAATGTTGCTGATTTGTCGCCATTCCATGAGTCAACCGAGCCGATGTATCCGGATTCTGATTCTAACTCGAGGACGAGTTTTTCTCAAGTAGAGGAGAATGATGCGGATGTCATTAGTAATACATTTCTGAATCGATTGGATCAACACAAATCTAATCGGAAGGCGAAACGGTGTTGCAGCTAGAACCAGCGGATCGGGTCGACGACGTCGGGTTGAGCTCAAATTCGGTAGGCTGAAGCGAAACGGCGTCCTGATCAATACTCACGGCCTTTGGCCGTGACTAACGATGAATTTTGGCGGTTCGAGAATGTCTATATGGGTTTTCCTATTTTTTTTAGTATTTTCGGGCTTAATTTTATTTCAGTGGCACTTTTGTAATTTTCCGTTTTTTTTGATATTTTGATTCCTAATTGGACTAGGGTTAGGATAACACCCTATAAAAGGTGTTTATCACGTTTTTTGAAGGAGATTATCAATAATATTCATAGAATTTTCGAGATTTCTCTCCTTTAGCAAGGATTTTCTTGCGTTATTCGCTGAAAGCTGCGTCGACAATGTATCGTTTGCACAAGTAGACATGTTAAGGATGGATTCTGCAATGCAATTGTTCGTACATTTGCTCCTAAAGACAGGAGAGAACTCAAAAAATAGAGTACAAAAACGTGCAGGCACTCTTAGTAGTAATGTTGATTTTGGAGAGCACACAACCAAAACTGATTTGCTCTCCGAGCAAATTAAATCATAATCACACGGTTTGTGTTGTACGTCTTCAAAAGCTGGATTCCAATATTATATGTCGACGGTCCTATGACAAATGCTAGATATATCAGATACCAGGAATGACTATATAAATAATTTACTAAATGATGTAACCGATGGCAAGCTCGTAGGCCATATTCAACATCCAATAACAATTTGTCATACCATTTCTTTTTAAAAAGTAGATACTTAGATTCAACTTTGGAACTTGAAAATCTTTACATCCTTATCAAGATGGTACTTCTTTCCGGTTTACCATCTTTTCATTCCACATAATTTTGAGGAAAAGAACAAACGTATTTTCAGATATTCTACTTTCTTAGAAACATCTTGCTATCCGAGGACAGTGAATTAATGTGAATCACATCCATTTTTAAATTTATTACCAGAATGCAACATATGTTTCGCTTAGTTTGTTATGTACATTTGATAATAGTGCCTCTTAACATGGAAAGAAAAGGAAATGTAAAAGAGAGACTAGCCATGCGGTGAAAACATATTAGGAAGTTGCTAACTTGACGGTTTGACAAGACTGTCAGTTATTTCTAACCACACGATTTCCTAATCAATGGTTGTTTTATGCGAAACACGACATGATTGTGTGTGAGTCTACGATTAAAATTATACAGTCCCTTACGATCCTGATCCCAAAATATTATTAGAAGTGAATAGCACTAGGGATGTGCATGGTCCGGGCAGGTCTGGTCCCGGTATGGAACCGGGGACCAGACCGGTAGTCCCGGTCTCCAAATTTTCGGTTCCCAAATTTTCGGGACCACGGACAGCACCACGATCGGACCGGACCGAGACCGGCGATCCGGTCTCGGTCCCAACCCGGTGGGACCGCTAAAATCCAACCCTTGAAATAAAATATGATTCGATTACATGTTAATTTACAATATATACCCCCGGTTGAATAAAAAAACACGTTGGTCCAGTTTGCTCACCTTCATAATGAAAGCGTGTCTTCACATAATGGTAGGTTTAACAATGACATTGGTCTAACCGCTAATACAATAGAGATATATAAAGGACATAATCGAAAAAACTTAGCTGGCGAAAACATACTAATAGGGATGTTGTTCACTAAACGGATTCCACATCTAAGTAGTATATAGTAACAAAATACAGGATTACTCATTGAAATGAACAACCGAAACGCATGAACAGTAAGAAATTGCTACCACTATATTAAATGAACCGATTGAATCATTTCTTTCCGGAAAGAACATGACAGTGTATACTCACCACACAATGTACTGGAAAAGAACATGATAAATAGGATATACCGCATTCATAACATTGAAGGTGTTGACACCTAATTTTGTCAGCCTTGTATTTTATTATTCCTCCGCAAAATAGAATAGATCGATTCATGTAAATTCACCCATTGTGCTTTTAAAAAGAAAAAAGAAAAAAAAAGAAAAAAAATGGAAAAAAAGAAAAAGAAAAAGAAAGGGGAAGGATGTCGGATCGAGTCGTTAAGAAAAGAAGAAGAAGAAGATGATGATGACCCGGTTTAAAAAAAAAAAAAAAAAAGAGAAGAGAGAGAGATCTACACAAAGAATTTGCAAATGGAGAATATCTCGAAATATCATCTACAGCAGAGAATATTATTTGCAACTGAAGATATTACCTACACCAGAGGATAAGAAGAAATGGAAACCGATTAAGCTGGTTTCCAAGACCAACAACTTGTCGCCGAATACACCGCACTTGGAGATTTTCGGCTGAAAGGACAGGGGAGCAGAACACCAAACGCAAAGAAGAATGATGACTGAAGATTTAGAAAACAACTTGCGATGGCCAGATTGCAGCTTAAGTCATCCAGTTCCCAAGAAGCCGCAAGCCACGAGATTGGCTATTGAGAGAGGCCGAAGAGCCAAGGAGCAAAGCATATGGGACAAAAAAGAATGATGACCAGAGAAAGATAGAGGCAAGTGGAAGTTGCAAGTTGAAGCCGATCGGTCTTTAGAGGCTGATTTGGGCGACAGTGCAAAGCAGGAAATCCAGCAGAGAATTTCAGTTGCAGCAAAAGGAATGATGAATTTAGATCAGCAAGCAAGTTGAGACCGATATGGAACCGACGTGAAGCTGATGTGGATGGCTCTTGAAGATAACTTGGGGGCGACTTCTCGGAGAAGAAGCAACAGAAAATTTCGGCAAAAGACCAGATGCAGAACACCTTCAGCAGGCGAGCATGATATTCAATCACCGCTGGCAAGTTAGAGCTGATGTGGAGCTGAGGTGGGCGACTCTTATAGGCTGTTTTGGGCAGCTGTTTAGAGGCAATCAATAGGAAATAGCTGCTGTGCAGAAACAGCAGAAAATCTCGCTTGAGATAGAGAGGAGCAGAGGATTAGGAAGGTGTTGCCTCTTGTGGTGCAAGGGGGGTGAATTTCCTGAAGTGATGAAAAAAAAAATGTTAGTTGGTGAAAGATATAAAAAGAGAGAAGGGACGATGCGCAGGGGGGACTCTCTCTCTCACGTACTCTCTCCGCAACAAAAGGAGAATGGCAATAAAAAAGGGAGAGGATGAGGGATAAAAAAAAGGGGGTGAACAAGGAGGACTCCTAGGCTCTAACGTCAAGTTCATCACTGTTTTTTGAGGTTCCAACCTTTAACAGGTAGCATATCTACTGTTGGGTTTTTGCTTTTGTTTCTCTTGCTACTCGGGTTCGCCGGGCCGAGATCCTTGGTTTCCTCGGTCCGGCGAACTCGAGCTTAAGTTGGCATTGTAATTTGAGCAAAAATGGAATTCGTTCATGTCATGTTATGGCTATATATTGTGCTGTTTTTGTTTTTTTTGTTTTTATTTTCTCCCCTTTCTTTTCCTGGACCTTGGTTTGGTTTTGACCGATTGTGCTTTACTTGCTGCAAAATCGTTGAATCCCGAGTCATATGGCCGGTGAACAGGGGTCTCCTATATAGCTTACTTCACGTTGCTTTTTCAATGAGTGCGCCTAACCATTTTTAGAACCGATCAATGCGCCGGAAACTACACGTTACCTAGTTTCATTAAGACCGAACACTTTTTCTGTTCTATTGCATACATGAAAGGCTTTCTGATCGGAATGAAGCTTATCTACTTGTTTGACTCTAAAACCCAGTTTTTCTCGAGCATGTCAAACTCGCATATTGGGGTGAACTTTCATTGGGATTTCATTTGATCCACCCTTCGCTACTTAGTTCAAATCATTCTGCGTGCATGGTAGTTTGTATCCGTGTTCGAGTTTGCTGTTTGCGATACCCGAAGTTCGTGATTTGCGGTCATGAAAACACTCCTTGAGGCGGTTTTTATAGATTCTCTAAATGCAAGTGTCTGAGGAAAGAAAAAATAATAATAAAAAGGAAGGAACCCCCTTTGTTTATGACCCACGGTGCTTTAAGATGATTCATATTAGACTTAGGTTTCTGTTATTTTGTTTGTGTCTTACACCAAAAAAAAAAAAAATTATTAGAAGATTTCGTATTCTAAAAAATGACATAGAATCAAAAATACTTTTTTCTCTTTTTGTATATGAAAGACCAAAGGGAAGTAAAAAAGAAAGGCAAAAAAAGAGGGGAATCCGTTTTATACAAACTCATGTCATTTTCTTTTATATAATGTAGAGTCAGATTTTTTTTTCTTATTTATAGAAGAAAAGTAAAAAAGATATCGAAAAGGACAAAAAAAAATCAGAAGAACCAAACAATCTTTGCCTTTTCATTTCCGCCGAATTAGTTTCTCTTGTTGTTATTTTGCAATGGGTGTTGACTGATGTGCACTCTTGTTTAGTTTGTTATATACTCGACCGCATTTCGTGTCCGATTATTCGAGTTTGCAATTGACCCACGAGTTTACTTTTTTTATCAATGGATAGTCATTTTTTTAGGAATGCATGGTCACTTTAGGAATACCAATTGGTTAGGTACCGAAAGGGCGTTAGTTAAAATAATTAGCGTAAGTAAGTCCCCGTACCTAGATGCTCCGGTTGCGTAGGAATTGAGATAATACTCCCGTATCTCGATTGGTTTCTAGTCGATCCCAAAGGCTAGTGGCGACTCTTAATGGTTTAGAATGTTAGTTCATAAAAACGAATTCCAATGTCACGCGAGGTAAGATTTGGGAGAATTTGCGCCTAAATGGATAGGTAATGCCTCTAAACCTAAACGATCCTCGAGAGGGGAAAGGGTAGGTCGTGACAGCTTGGCGACTCACTTGGGGACGTAGTTTGCTACTTGTGGACTTAGGCCTAATAACCAATTGTTTGTTTCCTAATTTGATCTATCTTTTGTAGCATGAGTGAAAGTCGGGTGGAAAGCGAGGTTAGTCCATTAACCCGTGTTAAATGTTTTTGCAGATTGGGAGTCATAAGGGTGTAGTAATATGTACATTTGAGGATGTATATAGAAGTGATGTTTGTTTAAATATGACCGCATGTGAATTGCATTTGCACGACACTTTGCACACACACCTGCGGCCAAACCCCGCTGCATTCGGGAATACAATTAGGAGGTACTGAAAGGAGGAATCCGCGTGGGGAACGACCCGTGGTAATCCCTTTTCGGTCCCGCTCATTTTCGCATGAAAGGAAGAGAACCGTCCGACGTAAGCGTGGACCCGGGGAAAACTCTTCCGATCTAGTGGAAATGGGAGCCTTTAGAACCTCACCTTTTAGAAGAACTCACTAGTGCATACGATATGTGATTGAGGTTGGCATTTCAGGTTCATTTGTTTCCATTCAATTTGTAAGTATTGCTTCGATTTCTTTAATTTCTTTTTACAAAGAGTCATTATATTTCCGTGACAAACGGTGATTGTTTAAAATGCCCGTCTTGGTTTAGATATAATGGGGATTCCCGAGTTACGTATCATCCCGATTCCGAGGAAGGCCATTCTTGACATGTGGAACAAGCTGGGTAAAGTCGAGCAAATTTACGTTGAGAAAAAGATCGGACGCCTTATCTCCCTCCCGGACGTGGAGCCTCAAGTTGCCATGGTCAAAGCTTTGGCCCATTTTTGGAACCCAAAGACGTCCACCTTTGTGTTTGGTGAACATGAGTTAACCCCGACTTTAGAGGAGTTTGATGTCATCATAGATAAGCCAGGCTCGCTAGGTTTCGCTAGGCCACCTGTTATTTCCGACCCTGTGATTGTGTTAAGTCAATTCCTAGAGGTCGAATCCGCTGAAATTAGAGAAATCTTAAAAGGAAATTCAAATGCCTTGCCACTATCTTACCTAGAACACTATGTTAGCAACTTACCTGCTAGGTCATACCTCCGTGATGCTAAAGTGTTCGTTCTGGTTTTCTTCGGATTTGTCATTTTTCCTTTTACCAAAAAAACAATGGACCCTCGTGTCGCTTACGTAGCTTCCCAGGTATGTTTGTTTAATGGTTTCACAAACATGATTCTCGCGGAGACCTTCATTTCACTTAATCGCTTTAAAGAAAAGGGTAGCGGGATTCTTGGAGCCCCAATAGGTATGCTCCAGGTTTGGTTCTTATCTCACCTAAGGGAGTTCGGAAAACATATGCTCGTGCTCGAGTTGTCCGAGTTTAGTCATCCTCACGCTAAGTTCCTGCGCATTCAAAAAATCATGCACTCCTGGAGTTTCCCATCTTGGTTTCATTTTCTGAAAAATCTTACCCTTAACCAAATCAAGTGGCAAACCGCTTGGATACGTTTCCCTAGGGCTTGTCCGTCGTGTAACGATGAGGAATATGTCCCGCTGTTAGGGCTTACTGGTTCCACGTCATATTGTCCTCTTAGAGTTGCCCGACAATTCCGTGTCCTCCAAGACATTCCACCCCCTCCGAAGTCGGGTTTATATCATCTTGACTTTCGCAAGGAGTTCGTCAGAAGAGATCAAGCTGGAGACTTAGAAAAAGAAATCAAGCACATCCAGAGCTTACTATACCATTGCCTACCGAAGGATGTTGACTGGGTCGTCGAGCTGGAAGGAGAAATGAAAGTGTATCATGCCTCCGTGAACTACATACGCCGTCGGGTTGAGCCGGAACTCAAAGTGGTCCTTCCGTACGTCGCTCTAAACCCGACGCCTAAGGAAACCATGATGGCTCGTATTATCGGTGAAAGAGACGAGGCATTAGCTGAAGTGGAACGTCTTACCCAAGAGAACAAACGCCTTCGCGCCACAAAGAAGTCCACCCGAAGAGCTGGAGCCCCAAGTACTTCGCATCAGTAGATTTCTACTAGGCACTAGGCGGGTTATGTAGTTTGGTTTGTGAGTGTGGTAATAAAACTGCCGCTACTTTGGGCATTGTATATAAGCCTTCCCTTCGCCAAGTTGGGCTGTAATTGGCGAAGCCTTTTGTGTGTTTGTTTTTCATGTACTGTTGTATATAAACCTTCTCTTCACCAAGTTGTGATGAAACTGGTGAAGACCTTTTTGGTTTTTTGTACTCGCCTAGCTGAATGTAAACGGGGGCATTTTGAACAATCATCGTGTGTTACTCCTTTAAAATGTCATATTTTCCCTTTTTGATGAAACATCACGAGAATTATCAAGCTTTTCCTTGTCTCGGTTTCATCACAAAAGAAATATGAACTTAAAGGTTCTATATGTTATTTTCATTACTTTTCTACATGCTGACTTTTCCTTTAACGGGTAAAAAAACAATCACGAAGTTCCAACGTTCACCTTACCGTACTCGGTCCCGGGTTGCCCAAATGGAACAAGAAGCACGGAACCCCGGTGTAACCGCACCGGGCGAAGTTCGTGAATTAAGACAGGTGATTACGCAGCTTGTTCAAGAAATGAGGACACTGTCGCAGCGCAATCCGAATCCAGCCGCACCGCTTGATATACCCGATTTGGTTGACGAGAACCCTGGAGCCGAAATCATTGAAGGGGTACCAATTCCTATTCCTGGACCCGTTGATCTCGATCCCATAACTACTGTTATCTCGGCCCGGTTAGAGGAACAAGCTAGACAAAGGTTTGCTGAGCTCGAACCGGAATTCAAAAACAAGCGCGATTGTGAAGCAATTGGGGATTTGTCTCGGTTTGCCAGAATCGAATTTCCAGAGAAGTTCAAAGTACCCGACTTCGCAAAATATGCTGGGACAGGCGATCCTAGAGCACACCTTAAGCACTATGTCAACAAAATGGGCCCATATGTCAACAACATCCCTTTGTTGACTCGGACTTTCCAAAGCAGCCTGGAAGGAGCAGCTCTTCGTTGGTACCTAGACTCGAATGCAGATAAAATTGAAAGGTGGGAAGAATTGGCTAAGTTGTTCGTAGATCATTACCAGTATAACACCGAAATGGCTCCAACACGTGATGCTCTATCACGAACGGAAAAGAAGAGGGATGAAACATTTCGGGCATTCGCCCGGAGATGGCGTGCGCTAGCGGCGGAAGTCCGCCCACCCCTTGAAGAAAGTGAATTGCTGGACCATTTCTTAAAGGCACTTCCTAACGAATTTTATCACAAGCTCGTTTGTTCATGGTGTCAAAACTTCCCACAACTAGTTGCGGTAGGCGAACGAATCGAGAGTGGTATGCATTCGGGGAGAATTGTGGAAGGGGCAAGCCGAAGGCCTATGGCGAAGAAGGAGAAAGAAATGGAAATCGCATTTGTGCAGAATCCTCCTACGGTGGAACGACTACCGGCGGCCTCGTCGGGTTCCTCGACCCCTTATTACAAGGGTTATCAAAATAGCCAGCCCGGAAAGATGAAGTCATTTACCCCACTCCCCACTGCCTCGTCTCGGCTCTTGCCAATATTGCTGGAAAAACGTCTTGTAGCCAAAGAAGTCGCCCGAGATCCTCTCCCGAATTATTTCGGATTTGACCCATCAAAGTCCTGCATATACCATATGGGCGAGAAAGGGCATGACGTTGACAACCGCTTTGTCCTCAAGCTTAAGATCCAAAATCTGCTAGATAGAAAAATACTTTCGTTTAAAAATTCTGAACCCAACATCCAGCAAAACCCCTTGCCAGCACATCCTCGAAATGTTGGGATGGTACTTGAAGATGAAGATCCTTCTAGCCGGAAGTTACGAGTAAACATTTCTCGATTATATGAAACCCCGGTGATAGCTGGACATTACGGTGCGAAAGATGTTACAATCCACGAGAAATGAGCTCGTATCCATGAAATGGTCCAAATGGGCGTAATACGAATCCCCCGAAAGAAGCTCCCTACTCCTTTACCGATGGCGTCATGTGTCATCCGAATACCCGAGCCTGAAGTGGAATTGGCTGGGACCGAGATTGGCAACCTCTTAGATGAGCTAGAGGACTTTAATGAATCCGGCACGTCATCAATTGGGTCGCCCGATGAACAAGAATCTGATACCGAAGACAGACGCCGATGGGATCATGAGTTTCTGATAGCCGCAATCGAAAATGGTGAGGTGCTCGACACCCTAGGGCAGCCTAGCGGGGGATATGATTTTATGGTGAAGTATTCGCCCCCTTCTTGGTTTTTTCAAGAGCGTATACCCGAGACTCGAGCCCATTGGGATGAGTGGGATGATGACTATGATACTCCCGAGTCTAGCAATGGAGTTACTCTGCCAGCCCCGCTGCTCCCGACTATTGATGCTGAGGATGTTGCTACAGAAGGTTGGGAAGATATAGCGGTAGCATCGAACCCCGATGAATTAACTATTGCTGTAATAACACCTACGATCGTCGACCTACCCGCCGAAGAAGATATGTATAGGTTTCTAGAAGAGGACCCGGGACATACGCTCATTGATTTAAATTCTCCAGAATTCATCAAGATGGAAGCTAGTTTAAATGCTAGTATGGATCTCTATGGTAGCAATTTTTGGCCGATCATGATTGATACACCGCCTGCTGGTGCAGAGGATGGTTTCCTGCCCGGTGAGCCATTCCAATCGGTCGATGTCGAATTTGCTCCCTGGGATTACAAGATGACACCCCCATGGAATTATGATGCAACAGCTCCATGGGACTACAATGCAGCAGCACCATCAAGTTTCAATCCACCAGCTCCATCAACCCCGTGGGATCACAACGCAGCAACACCATTGGATCACAACACAGCATCCTCTTCAGCCTCGATAGACTACAAGGCGGTCGCTCCCCGGGACTATAACACAGGTGGAGTCGATTCGGTTACTCGAACGGGTCGCTCTTATGCACCTCCCGGGCCGTCCGAAAAGAAGCCTGTGATTGAAAAGAAGTCTGAATCTGATAAAGAGGCCGAACAGCTCCCGTCGGTAATAAAAACCGGTGAATTTTCAGTTGTGGATCAACCGAGGAAGATGCCCGCCCGGATCTCGATCCTCGACCTGTTTCAAACCTCGGATAAACATAGAGAGGCCCTCCTAAGGGTTCTTGGCGAAGTCCATGTACCAGAGACAACCAATGAAGCTCGGCTAGGAGAATTTGTTGGGTCTATTTTGCTTAAGGACCAAATATCTTTTGCTGATGAAGACCTTCCCCTTGGTGACCGATCACATGCGGATGCACCGCACATCTCCGTGAAATGCTGTGGAAGGATGGTATCAAGGGTTCTGATTGATAATGGGTCTGCGGTTAATATTTGCCCATTAATCACCCTTCGTCGGATTAATTTTCATGAGTCAAGAATGCGTGCGTCGAACTTGTATATTCGTGCATTCGATGGTGCGAAGAAGGATGTTCTAGGCGAGGTGGACTTGGAACTCCTGGTTGGACCAGCTACCTTTCTGATCACTTTTCGGGTCCTAGATATCCCTCCTTCCTTCAATTTGCTACTAGGGAGGCCCTGGATACATACAGCTGGAGCTGTACCATCAAGTTTGCATCAAAAAATCAAATTTGTCGTTGATGGCCAGTTGATAACTATACATGGAGAATCCGATATGGAAATCTCGGAGGGCGTGGCAATCCCTTACATTGAGCCTGGGGGAAGCGAAGAGGCAAGCTACCACACTTTTGAACTGGTATCCACTATCCATGTTCTTGAAGGAGCAATCATGCAAACCCCAAGAATGTCCGGCCCATCACTTATGTCTAGCCGGGTTCTACTCCGGCATGGCCATGTACCTGGACAAGGTTTGGGACTACACGGCCAAGGAATCACAGAGCCCATCATAGCACATCAGAAGCTCGGCAAAGGAGGTATAGGCTATGACCCAGCATGCGGTCGAAAAGGTCGAAGAAGCCGAAGTTGCCTTGGTGATGACCGGGATCGTCCGGCATACACGGGCGATGGTATTGCTACCATGGATTTGTCTTATAACACTCCAATTGAAGAGGTTTTCGTTGGCCCGGCTAGGATGTTGCACGAGGAGGAGATGTCCATGGATGGTATAGCCGAGCTGCTCGAGGAGTTCATCGTCTGTGTCACTCTGGGATCCGATGCAGCTGAATCATCGGGGGTTTCTGTCAACCCTCCAGAGTAGGGTTGTTCATTCCTTTATGTTTTGAGATGTACATATGTCTTTTGTGACCGTTTCCCGTACACGGGATTCCCGTCGGCGATGTGTAAATTATTTTTTGACCTTTAGACCTAGAGCCGTGGGTCTAAGGTTGTAAATGTTGTAATGCGGCTCCCTCGTTTGAATAAAACGAGGCACTGCCTTTATTAAGGACGTGTGAAAGTACATGCCGGTCCTATGACGAGCTCGGTATAATCCCGAGGGCTGGACTTTCACACGCATCCCGAGTTCCTTTTATAAAAAAAAAAAAAGTTTTCTAAAGGCCTATCAAGTCCGATGAGATGAAGGCATATCCAAAGGCTTCCCGTTGAAAAATGTTTTGCCAAAATGATTTCAAATGATTACACGTTTTGCACATGTTATCTATGTTGAAATTTGCTAACCCTTCTGCATCATGTCTCGGGCATGACATTCTGCATATTCATGAGAATGCATGTGATTCGGATTCACCAGAGAAGCATCCCTCGGACTCGGACAGCGATACCGAGGACCCAAAGATGATTGAATTCGAATGGAACCGCCATGAGGAGTCAAAGCCGCTAACAGCAGAACCAACGATAACGATAAATCTGGGCAGCGTAGAATGTGTCGGAGAAATTAAAATCGAAGCACGGTTAAGAGAAGTAGAAGCCGCCAGGATAGTCGACCTTCTCCGAGAGTATCAAGATGTGTTTGCCTGGTCTTACACCGATATGCCGGGACTAGATCCTGAAATCGTGGAACACACTTTGCCAACCAATCCAGCGATATCGCCGAAAAAGCAGCGTTTGAGAAGGATAAAACCCGAGTTGTCCAAAAAAAATTGAGGAGGAAGTGATGAAACTCTTGAAAGTAGACTTTATAAAGGTCACACAATATTCGGATTGGATAGCGAACATCGTCCCCGTGATTAAAAAAGATGGCAGAGTCGGAATATGCGTCGATTACAGGGATCCGAACCGAGCTAGCCCCAAAGATAATTTTCCGCTTCCCCATATCGATGTGTTAGTCGATAGCACGGCTGGATTCGAGCTATTTTCTTTCATGGACGGTTTTTCCGGTTATAACCAGATACGGATGAAAGTGGAGGATAGGAGCAAGACTTCTTTTATTACTCCATGGGGAACTTTCCGCTAAAAGTAATGCCATTTGGCCTAAAAAATGCAGGAGCCACATACCGTAGAGCCATGGTCGCATTGTTTCATGACATGATGCATAAGGAAATTGAAGTATATGTGGATGATATGATCGCGAAGTCTAGGCCAGGCGAGGACCATGTTAGGGTTTTGCGCAAGCTGTTTGAACGTCTTCGCAAGTTTCGACTACGCCTTAACCCCGCAAAATGTGTGTTCGGAGCAAAATCCGGGAAATTGCTAGGTTTTATGGTCGGCAGCGGGGGCATTGAAATAGACCCGTCGAAAGTTAAAGCCATATGCGAATTGCGACCTCCTACTTCCGTCAAAGAGGTCCGTAGCTTCTTGGGAAGGTTGAATTATGTGGCGAGATTCATATGCCGGTTATCCGAGACAACGAAGCCATTTTTTAAGCTCCTTAAGAAAAACGCAAAGATTGTGTGGGATGTTGAATGCCGGGCAACCTTTTTGAAAATTCAGCATTACCTAACTCATTCCCCGGTTTTAGTGCCACCGACTCCTGGTATTCCTTTGATTCTCTACCTTACCATCCATAAGGAGTCATTAGGGGCAGTGTTAGTTCGAAAAAGACCATCAGACGAGAAGGAATGCGCGATATACTACCTCGGTAAAAAGTTCACCGACTCCGAGGTAAACTACTCCGAGGTTGAAAAGACTTGTCTAGCTCTACTTTGGGTATTGCACAGGCTGCGGCAAGACACCCTTCATCACCGGATCCCGCTGGTCACCGAATGCGACCCCATCAAATACTTGCTGGAGAAGCCGGCGCTGATTGGAAAACTCGCCAAGTAGCAAATCCTTCTCTCCGAGTTTGATATACAAAGCATGACTCAAAAGTCTGTGAAAGGTCGCGCTATAGCCGACATGTTGGCGGAGGACTCGACGAGTCTAGAAATTCCTCATACCGATCCTCTTGATGATCGCGTCCTACTTATAACCACCGATAAGTGGACGATGTACTTCGATGGAGCTGTAAATCTTTTAGGTTTGGGTACGGGAGCGGTGCTTATCTCCCCGGATGGCCAGCATTATCCGATTGCTGCTAGGTTGATATTCCCATGCACCAACAATATTGCTGAATACGAAGCCTGTATCCTTGGTTTGCAAACCGCCATAGATATGGGGATTCGAAGACCGCAAGTCTATGGTGATTCAGCCCTCATCATCCTCCGGACCGAAGGAAAATGGAAAACTCGTGACCCGAAGTTGGTCCCGTATCATGAATTCTTAGCGGGGTTACTTGAGGAGTTTGAGCAGATAACATTTGAATATCTTCCCGGATCACGGAATCAATTTGCGGATGCATTGGCTACGTTGTCCTCGATGCTTCAGGTAACTGGAGGGTCAAATATTAAGCCATTAAGAATCGAAATTTTGAAGCGTTCGGCTCACTGTATGGCGATAGAAGAAGAGGCGGATGGGAGGCCGTGGTACCAAGATATCATGACATATCCGCAAAAGAGAGAATTCCCCGAGGGAAGTGAATCGGGCGATAGAAAATATTTGATGAAGCTCTCATCAAAGTTTTTCCTCAATGGCAATGCATTGTATAAGAGATCATTTGATTCGATCCTTTTGAGATGTGTCGATGCCAAGGAAGCTAATCAGCTGATGAGTGAAATTCATGAGGGAGAATGTGGTCCCCATATGAATGGATACTTGCTTAGTAAAAAGATCATGAGACTAGGATACTATTGGCTCACCTTGGAGGCTGATTGTATTCAACATGTTCGCCACCGCCATCGGTGCCGGGTTTATAGTGACAAGATCATCGCTCCGCCCAATGAGTTACACCGGATGTCCGAAGCATGGCCTTTCTCTATGTGGGGAATAGACGTGATTGGTCCGATCAATCCTCAAGCATCGAACGGGCATCGTTTCATTCTAGTAGCTATCGATTACTTTTCAAAGTGGATTGAAGCTAATTCCTATGCTAATGTCACCGCAAGAACCGTGGCCAAATTTGTGCGTCGTGATATCATTGCCCGATACGGAGCTCCGGAGGCTATAATCACGGATAATGGCACAAATCTAAACAACAAGCTGGTTGATGAGGTATTTGAGGAATTTCGGATAAGTCATTTGAATTCTTCCCCGTATCGCCCACAAATGAATGGGGCGATTGAGGCAGCAAACAAGAATATCAAGAAGATTCTATCGAAGACAGCTGAGAATTACCGTGATTGGCATGAGAGGCTTCCTTATGCATTGATGGCATATCGTACATCAATTCGTACCTCGACTCGGGCAACTCTTTTCTCATTGGTGTATGGTATGGAAGCGGTTCTACCTGTTGAGGTCGAGATTCCTTCGCTAAGAGTTCTCTCACAAGTAAAGCTGTCAGAGGCCGAGTGGATCCAGCAGAGGTATGAGCAATTGAACCCGATTGATGAGAGAAGGCTGCGTGCTGTGTGTCATGGCCAGGCTTATCAGAAGCGAGTGGCAAAATCGTTCAACCGTAAAGTTCACCCCAGGCTTTTCGAGATCGACGACCTAGTGTTAAAGAAGAGGCTGCCATTTGTACCACACCCGGGAGGCAAGTTCACTCCGAATTATGAAGGGCCATATGTGGTCAAGAAGGTTCTCCCTGGTGGTGCTCTGATTTTAGCTGAAATGGACGGTCAAGTATAGCCAAGCCCCGTAAATGCCGATGCTGTGAAAAAGTATTTCGCATGAATAATATCAGAAGGGCCTTGATGGCCATTCCTCCTAAAAGTTTGAGTCATTTGCACCTGTTTACTTCATGCATATCATACATACATATATATTTGGTTTGTTTTGCAGGTGACTGAGGCATATTCAAAGAAGAGGATGTCAGACCGACATAATGGGGTGCCCATTGCAAAAGCCTTACAAATAATCGACGTTTGAAATAACATGAAGGAACATGGCGTGCTTGGACAGTCTCATATAAATAAAAAAGGGGCGCCTTATAGACGCCAACAGCGCCGTGGCCGGGTGGTCGTGGGAATGAACAGGTCCGGACGCGCCAGGGGTTCGATCCCCGGGAACAGCATGAATGGGGCACCTTGTAAATAGAGAAAGGAAGCTCCATTGTAAATATTAATAAAAACTTTTTGCATCTCCTTTTTGCGGGAAGAGGATGCAAACGTCTGGCCCAAATGAAATGAAGAATTTTTTTTTCAATATGCCAGCTCACGAAGTCCACATGAAACATCAAAGATATCTCTAGCAAAGCATTCCAAGCATTGTGATAGTTATCAATGACGAGATGGGGTTCGGTCTCACACAAGTAAAAGCAAAAGGATTCACCGATTAGCATAGTCCAGGTAAGTATCCTTCCCCATGAAAAAAAAAAAAAAGAAGAAGAAGAAGAAGAAAAGAAACGTCAAGGTCGATTCGAGCATGTGATCTTGCAAAATGAAGGTGAGGTACTAGAGGATGCTGAGTGAGCATCAAATAGGATGGAAGGTAGGCCATGTCCTAAACACGTCCTTGATACACTTTGAGAGTTGAGTGCAGTAAGAATCGTGTCTATGACACAAGGCTCATTCACAATGTATACACGGGGTCAAGGTGACGAAAGGCATTTCTTTCTCTTCCCAATACACTCAATATATCCCTTGCTAACCACTTTGAGCCCGAGTAAGGAGGATGTTCAAAACACCCTTGTCGGGAACCACCCCATATTGGGGCAAACACACGAGATTATGGTTGAAAATTAGTTGGAGAAAAGGTAAGAAAGATTTAATTGCCTTCACTTGTGTTAACCTTTTTGTGGCAACTTCAGGTGAATCTTCGTTGAAGCTTGAAGCATCTCGAAATGAAGAAGAGCATCTATTTCTTCTACCCAAACACCGATATCCTTTGCTTAGCCAAGTTGAGCCCGAAATTATTCGTTTCTGAAACCCGAATGATGATCATCTCCCCACACTGGGGCAAGGCGTGTGATTTACCAAGAAAAATGGTAATTATGCATTGATGTGAAATGTCTTGAGAGGTCAGAGAGCTCATTAAAAAAAAAAAAAAAAGAGAGAGAGAGAGAGAAAGAGAAGCATAAAGCTTACCTTGAACAGAAACAAATGTAGAAAATGGAATGAAACTATTTTCTTGCCAAACAAAGATAAATAGCCAATGGACTCTCAAGATTTCTTGGCTTCCCAAAGTAAGGTGCTTTTCAGAAGCATATAAGATTGGTATTGATGCCAATATGATCACTGACCCATGAAGCCTCCGAAAAAAAAAAAAACCGAGCCTTGCAAGCCTTCCCAAACCGACATTACAACCCATCCGAAGTCTCTTCTGATTGGGATGTTTCAAGTCGACACGAAGACTTTACAATGAGGTTACTACTTGAAGGAGTGGAGCCAATTATTTCTTGTCTTACCTTCCGGGTTCTTGACTTGTAAACCTGGCGAAGGTAATGATCGAATGCTTCCCCAATGAAACCTCAAAGCGGGAAGACCCTTCATGTAAACCCATGACCAAGCCTACGTTACGGTCCCCGAAAGACCTTTCGGATTGACTGAAGTGTATGCACTGTGAGTGTATCCGAGACCGTAGACACGAAGAGAGTGTAATGAATCGAGAATACTTAAACCCGAGTCCCCATAACAAGTACGATGATATTTGCCATTCCCTCAAAGGCCAAGCCCGTTCTTACACGGTCGTGCCTATTTTCCTTTTTGCCAGAAGGCCAAGCCCGTTCTTACATGGTCGTGCCATTTTTCTTTTCCCAGAAAGGCCAAGCCCGTTCTTACACGGTTGTGCCATTTTTCTTTTCCCGAAAAGGCCAAGCCCGTTCTTACACGGTCGTGCCTATTTTCCTTTTTGCCGTAAAGCCAAGCCCGTTCTTACACGGTCGTGCCTATTCCCCTTTTTGCAAGAAGACCAAGCCCGTTCTTACACGGTTGTGCCTATTTGCACCCTTTCTCAAAAGGCTAAGCCCGTTCCTACACGGTTGTGCCATTTTTCATATCCAGAAAAGCCAAGCCCGTTCTTACACGGTCGTGCCATTTTTCATATAAAAAATCAAGCCCGTTCTTACACGGTCTCGCCATTTCCCCACTAGGCCAAGCCCGTTCTTACACGGTCGTGCCTATTTACCTTTTCCCCAAAAGGCCAAACCCGTTCCTACACGGTCGTGCCATTTTTCATTTTTCCAAAAGGCCTAACCCATTCTTACACGGTTGTGCCTATTTTCATTTTTGCTAGAAGGCCAAGCCCGTTATTACACGGTCGCGCCGCTTTTATATTCCATGAAGACCAAGCCGGTCCTTGATGGAACAAAATTAGATGTTCAATCGTCTTGGAATGGAACCTCTTTGAACTCCCCTTCCAAGAGGGGCAACTGTTGACACCTAATTTTGTCGGCCTTGTATTTTATTATTCCTCCGCAAAATAGAATAGATCGATTCATGTAAATTCACCCATTGTGCTTTTAAAAAGAAAAAAGAAAAAAAAAGAAAAAAAATGGAAAAAAAGAAAAAGAAAAAGAAAGGGGAAGGATGTCGGATCGAGTCGTTAAGAAAAGAAGAAGAAGAAGAAGATGATGACCCGGTTTTAAAAAAAAAAAAAAAAGAGAAGAGAGAGAGATCTACACAAAGAATTTGCAAATGGAGAATATCTCGAAATATCATCTACAACAGAGAATATTATTTGCAACGTAAGATATTACCTACACTAGAGGATAAGAAGAAATGGAAACCGATTAAAATGGTTTCCAAGACCAACAACTTGTCGCCGAATACACTGCACTTGGAGATTTTCGGCTGAAAGGACAGGGGAGCGAAACACCAAACGCAAAGAAGAATGATGACTGAAGATTTAGAAAACAACTTGCGATGGCCAGATTGCAGCTTAAGTCATCCAGTTCCCAAGAAGCCGCAAGCCACGAGATTGGCTATTGAGAGAGGCCGAAGAGCCAAGGAGCAAAGCATATGGGACAAAAAAGAATGATGACCAGAGAAAGATAGAGGCAAGTGGAAGTTGCAAGTTGAAGCCGATCGCTCTTTAGAGGTTGATTTGGGCGATCAGGTAAAAGCAGGAAATCCAGCGAGAGAATTTCAGTTGCAGCAAAAGGAATGATGAATTTAGATCAGCAAGCAAGTTGAGACCGATATGGAACCGACGTGAAGCCGATGTGGATGGCTCTTGAAGATAACTTGGGGGCGACTTCTCGGAGAAGAAGCAACAGAAAATTTCGGCAAAAGACCAGATGCAGAACACCTTCAGCAGGCGAGCATGATATTCAATCACTGCTGGCAAGTTAGAGCTGATGTGGAGCTGAGGTGGGCGACTCTTATAGGCTGTTTTGGGCAGCTGTTTAGAGGCAATCAATAGGAAATAGCTGCTGTGCAGAAACAGCAGAAAATCTCGCCCGAGATAGAGAGGAGCAGAGGATTAGGAAGGTGTTGCCTCTTGTGGTGCAAGGGGGGTGAATTTCCTGAAGTGATGAAAAAAAAAATGTTAGTTGGTGAAAGATATAAAAAGAGAGAAGGGACAAGACGCAGGGGGGACTCTCTCTCTCACGTACTCTCTCTGCAACAAAAGGAGAATGGCAATAAAAAAGGGAGAGGATGAGGGATAAAAAAAAGGGGGTGAACAAGGAGGACTCCTAGGCTCTAACGTCAAGTTCATCACTGTTTTTTGAGGTTCCAACCTTTAACAGGTAGCATATCTACTGTTGGGTTTTTGCTTTTGTTTCTCTTGCTACTCGGGTTCGCCGGGCCGAGATCCTTGGTTTCCTCGGTCCGGCGAACTCGAGCTTAAGTTGGCATTGTAATTTGAGCAAAAATGGAATTCGTTCATGTCATGTTATGGCTATATATTGTGCTGTTTTTGTTTTTTTTGTTTTTATTTTCTCCCCTTTCTTTTCTTGGACCTTGGTTTGGTTTTGACTGATTGTGCTTTACTGCTGCAAAATCGTTGAATCCGAGTCATATGGCCGGTGAACAGGGGTCTCCTATATAGCTTACTTCACGTTGCTTTTTCAATGAGTGCGCCTAACCATTTTTAGAACCGATCAATGCGCCGGAAACTACACGTTACCTAGTTTCATTAAGACCGAACACTTTTTCTGTTCTATTGCATACATGAAAGGCTTTCCGATCGGAATGAAGCTTATCTACTTGTTTGACTCTAAAACCCAGTTTTTCTCGAGCATGTCAAACTCGCATATTGGGGTGAACTTTCATTGGGATTTCATTTGATCCACCCTTCGCTACTTAGTTCAAATCATTCTGCGTGCATGGTAGTTTGTATCTGTGTTCGAGTTTGATGTTTGCGATACCCGAAGTTCGTGATTTGCGGTCATGAAAACACTCCTTGAGGCGGTTTTTATAGATTCTCTAAATGCAAGTGTCTGAGGAAAGAAAAAATAATAATAAAAAGGAAGGAACCCCCTTTGTTTATGACCCACGGTGCTTTAAGATGATTCATATTAGACTTAGGTTTTTGTTATTTTGTTTGTGTCTTACACCAAAAAAAAAAAAAATTATTAGAAGATTTCGTATTCTAAAAAATGACATAGAATCAGAAATACTTTTTTTCTTTTTTGTATATGAAAGACCAAAGGGAAGTAAAAAAGAAAGGCAAAAAAAGAGGGGAATCCGTTTTATACAAACTCATGTCATTTTCTTTTATATAACGTAGAGTCAGATTTTTTTTTTCTTATTTATAGAAGAAAAGTAAAAAAGATATCGAAAAGGACAAAAAAAAAAATCAGAAGAACCAAACAATCTTTGCCTTTTCATTTCCGCCGAATTAGTTTCTCTTGTTGTTATTTTGCAATGGGTGTTGACTGATGTGCACTCTTGTTTAGTTTGTTATATACCCGACCGCATTTCGTGTCCGATTATTCGAGTTTGCAATTGACCCACGAGTTTACTTTTTTTATCAATGGATAGTCATTTTTTTAGGAATGCATGGTCACTTTAGGAATACCAATTGGTTAGGTACCGAAAGGGCGTTAGTTAAAATAATTAGCGTAAGTAAGTCCCCGTACCTAGATGCTCCAGTTGCGTAGGAATTGAGATAATACTCCCGTATCTCGATTGGTTTCTAGTCGATCCCAAAGGCTAGTGGCAACTCTTAATGGTTTAGAATGTTAGTTCATAAAAACGAATTCCAATGTCACGCGAGGTAAGATTTGGGAGAATTTGCGCCTAAATGGATAGGTAATGCCTCTAAACCTAAACGATCCTCGAGAGGGGAAAGGGTAGGTCGTGACAGAAGGGTTGTCCGAGTTTCAAGAATGTACAGCCTAACAATGGAAATGGCTCGAGAAATGAACATTGAAAACAAATAAAAGCTTCATTTTTTTAATTGTATATATCTATATATATAAATAATTATATATATTATGGGTGGTCCGGTCTGGGCGGTCCAGGCCGGTCCCATCCACCTGGAACCGAGGACCGGACCACCCCTCAAGGACAGGACCAACCCGCCGGGTCCGGTCCGGTCTCGAGCCGGTTCGGTCTAGTTTGCTCACCCCTAAATAGAACATCATATTTCTTCCCCTAGTTAAACAGCATGGTCTTCATGAAACCATTGTTCCTAATCAAGGAATGATGCAAGTCATATCGCTCCTCTAGTTGTGTTAAAGATACAAATAGAAGAATCTCGTAAACTAGTTAAAGAAATTGATTCAGTTCAACTCAACAAATGCACGTAAATAGTCAAATTATTTGATCTATCTTTAGTAAGAAATCGACCCTATAGCATTCTCTCCTTGGCCTATTAAATGCATGGGAAAGCATGGAAACTCTTGGTAGATTGTGCAAAGACAAGCATATTATATATGTCAGTTACCCACAACTTACAAGCAGTGCATACCGATTAGCTAGGAAATTTCTTTCTTTTTGCTGTCTACAACGAAGCTCATCAGTTCTCGCCATACCTTTCTGTTTTCTTTTTGCATGGAAGGTACAATTTTGCATATTTCAAAAGCTACTACAAGCCTACAATCAAAATCTCATACCTCTTCCAATATCAGAAACTGAGTTAAAACCAAGCAGGAGGCCTCATCCTTCCATTAGGGTCACAAATCCTCTCTAGTATTAACAACAGTCTTGGTAGTCATATGTTAGATTACTTGCGAATTGCAATTAAGGGTTCAGCGCCGGAATGAGCAGCCCCTTGAGTTCCCCCTCCAACTCAGTTAAATCGAAACTTCCGTCCCCATCAGCCTACAAATGATATTGAACAAACGGCTTAACCCAAAAAAATGCAAAAGAGGTATAAAAAGATTGGCAAGAACCATGTAAACCTGAACATTCAAAACAAATATTACTTAGGTTACTTACCAGCTCGCAGTGGATTGTGTGGCCTACCCTATCATTGACTCGACTGGAAAAACAGCTGACAACATCAATTCCTTGTTGAAGCAGTAGCTCTAGTACTGTAGATAACAGCAAATCCTTTTCCCCGATGCTTCTGCTGATCACGATTTCCATGCTCTCGGTACTTAAATTGACCTTAAACGTGGTCGAGCATGAAAGATCGGAGCTAGGAGAGCCGAGGGCAGTCAAACTATGAATGCTCTTGAGGTCATCTCTCTTGACGCTCAGCTCTCCGATCTTCGCCTGCAGGTGTTTGATGTAATTCACAGCCTCGTTCATGTGATCCGACATAGAACGCTTTCCCTAAAAAACACCAGTGAAACAAAACCCTAAATTGCATACTCATATTAATCTCTTGCCTCTTTGAATTATCACACGATTAAGCACGCTCACGATTGCGCAGGCACAGAAGAAGAGAGCAAAGACTCGAAAGGTAATTAGGTTTTTCACCTTGATGGATTCGAGGGGCAGCTTGGATCTAAGACTTGTGCAAAGCGAAGCCATCTCTTGCCGTCTTTGCCTCTCGATCTCTCTATGCTTCTTCTTCCTATCGCAGCCGTGATCATCATCTTCGCCGGTCCTCTCGTGGTAGTTAGTTATGGAGAACTTCCGTCGGTTCTTCACCACTTTAAAAATGGCGCTACTACTTTCCATATAAGGGCGTCCCAGGAGAAGATCTTCGGGGATCTTGAGCTGTTGGTGGGGGTTGGAAGAACAGCTCATTGCTACTGTGTAATGGGAACATTAGCTCTAGATGGAGCGGTTTAAATACTCGTTAAGTACAATATATGGAGATATGTTTGTTGGGGTATGTGATTATGGACCTAAGTGGCAAGGGGCAAGCTGAATTAAATAATGGGGAATCGCATTATTGTGAGCTCCTCCAAATGGACTGCCAATTAGATTAATTAAGGATGTTACTTAGGGCTTTCTTTTTCTTGTGGGCACTGTACATGTGAACGGAAGTAAGGCCTAACATCTGTGTTCACATCTTAGGGACCATCGTTCCCACATACTAATTAATGAAAATGCATGTCTCCATCCCATATGAATTTCAACATGTGTACTAAATTCTTGAAAATCAAGATTACAAGTCCAAAAGTGAGGAAACAATAATAGATCGGTTCACATGGCTTCACACTAATTATAGATGCTATCCAAATCCTTTTCCCCACACCATTGATAAGAGGAAAAGTACAGTAAAAAAATTTAAATTACTCCTTATTATACTAACACACCAAACTTTTTTGTGTCATCAAAACCCTCGAATTGACACCGGTGTGAGAAAAATACCCTCTATATACCACAAAAAAATCCTAAAACTTTGCCCACTAGATACCAATATCTCCAAACTTTTTGTTCGTATAATCAATCTTCTAAACTTATTTCATTATAAAAAAAAATAGGAGATTTTGTCAAACTTGTACAAGTTTGGGGGTTTTGGTGTCACAAAAAAGGTTTGAGGTAGCGAATTTATCTTAGGATTTTTGGTGAACCAATAAAAGTTTAGGATATTGGTGTGATAGTGGACATATTTTACAATTTTTGGTGGTATTAATGCTTGATAATATATGATAAAACAATCGTTTCATATGTATCCTTTATACTTCTTGCCTCAATTGGCATAGATGAATGGTGTACTTTCTATGCTCAGCTGCAAGCAACAACTCGGCCACAACTTGTAAAAAGCCCTGTAAAAGATTATTTCAAAACATATGCTACAGGTGTGACTACCTAGAGGCATAATAGTAAAAAGAAATAAGGAACTTACCTATTATTTATTGTTAATTCTAACCCAACCTCGCCCATATATGTTTATAATGTTGAGGTCCCACATCAAATTTGTGAAGAACCAAGTCTAGATGTCTCTACTCTCAAGTATTGCAACTACCAAAGCAATTGGGAACATCTGATCGTTTGCATCCCTTCCAACCGCACACAAGATCCGACCTTAACAAATTCTCTCCAAGAAGCAACCATCTAAAACCACAACTTTCTACATCCAGCAAGGAAGTCCTTTTTTTTTTTTTTTTGTCAAGCATCAAAGCAAATGTACATTCCCTCGGACAATGCTTATATTGCATATGAGACTTTCCACTTTTGAATATAATTGTACTAACTGGATTTTTCTCCCTGAGCTCCTAAGGGTAATCCCACAGCTTTGCATATTCCTTCCTATAGAATCTATATCAAAACTTTAGAAGCGAACAACTCAGCCTTCGTACGTTGAGTCATAGTTACATCTAAGCCCAAGTGCTCCTTGATAAGCTCCTTCAAAGCAAGAGTAGTTGGCATAGATCTTATTGTACCAAAATAGTGATTTGCCAATCAAAAACCTGTTACTCTCTTATTTTTTTCAAGTTAAAGGCTACATGTATGTTATGAAAGGTACCTAAGGCCTTAGACCAACAACAGAAAAAAGGAACTTACGTAAGGCCGTGAGGCTCTTGAAAATATGGCACACCATTCACAATTGGCGTTGCGATCTTGGGCTTGCTCATGTTGGAAGGATCCAAGCTTCATCATCTGATTTTGCTAGGACTGTCGGATTTGGGTTGGATAAAGTGCTTAAGGCCTTACGAATAAGAGTTTTCACCCCACTTCAGCTGCTTACTTATAGCCTTTGTTAGGTCCGATATCTTTTACAGCAGCGTCTATGTTAACAAACTTACATTGACATATCTTAATATATCTTCTTCCCTCCTTTATAAGTTAATTTAGAATTGCGTAATGCTTGCTCACCTAATACCCTAGGCTCGACGGAAGGTCCAAGAATTGAAGAACTAGGACAACGTGTGATTACCCGTGATCTAGAAAAGTTCACAATAATGTCTGTAGAGCAATGAAGACTGGACCACTGGTTTCTCTTTATACACGTGGAAGGGGTGACCCCTTCATTTGATTTCTAATCATAGTTTATATTTAATTAAACTCTATTATTCAGACCACTCAAGCAGCTAAAGTATAGCAATTTATTCATTTGAATACTAGTGTGTACTTATTTAGTAGTGGAAAAGTTCGATGAAGCTTATTTGTTATTTGACGGAAAACGTGTTAATTGATCGACTGTAAAATATCATCCAAAAATATTATGGTAGTGCAAATGCACCAAATCATATCATTTATGCATTAGCTTCAAGTGATATTTCAAGTCAATCATTATCATGATACTAAGTATATTGGACTCTATTCTATTGTCATAACCAACAAAAAAAAATTAAATTCTAGCGGTTTGTTCTCTGATTTCCCATCACGTGATAAAAAACTTGTCAAATTACAAATCATGCGAGATCCATTTCGGTCGGTCGTGGAGCAGGCCCAACCAATTAATTTGTGGTAGCTTTCGTTTTCAATGCTACAAGATGGCCCGTTCTAAGCAGAGAAAGGGAGGAACCCTAGCTGTCATATCTTCTACAAATCACATTGATAGCTGTCAAATCTTCTACTCTAATCAAATTGATTTCACTTTAGCTGTCACAACTTCTACACTAGTCAGACTGACTTCACTTTAGCTGTCATATAATTCTGCATTAATCAAACTGATTTCACTTTCCAACTCTTGATTAGGATTTTTCCTCCACAAAACTGGTATATATAATTACTTAGATTTAGGATTATGCACCGAATTTTTGAACGTGCACGTTCTAACAAAAATTAGGGACATCTAATTTCGGGTTGGGGGCATTACTGAGTCACAAGGAACGTAACAAGTGGATTCTTGATAAGTGCGAATCACTTGTAGTAAAATTATCTTTACTGAGTATGAAGTTATGCTAAAAATCTCAGATAAATATTTGAGCAACTGAACCTCAGATTTGTTTAAATCTTTTCGGCCTACCCAATTGTTTAAACGAAAGTTAGCCTTTGTACAGCTTAACCAAATAATTTGGACTCACTCCAAAAAGATTTATGCCACCCCTTATTTGATTCCTTAGCAAAAATTTCTATCCCTTGTATCAAAACCTGCATTTGTCAGTGAAATCTCAAAGATGTTTTCCCACGTTCTTTCATATGTTAACGTAACATGCAAGTGTTCGAACTTCCTCTGATACGTATCATGCATGTTTCTCAACATATTGTAAGGCGTAGTTAATCTTTCTATACATGAAAAGGAAAAACTCATAGGGGCTTTGTAACCTTAGCCTCTTTGCGGAAAACATTCCATAAAAGCTCACCCTTGTCATTAACGTCTATCTCTATCATACACAGTCGTATACTTTTGGGAAATGCTTCATTGACAACACAGTCAGGGACGGTACAATCTGAATCAGAAATCACACATTATAATCGTATATTTTACATAAAGCACTCATTAATTGAGAGATCATGTGATCGAAAATAACTGACAAGATAAGCTAGCAGCTTCCTATACTTTTAATAAATGTACAGAACTCTCACTTAAAATTATCAAACTAACTACCAAACAATCTCAAGATCTCTCTTCTGATAAAAAAAAAAATCTCAGGATCTCTCTCATTTTAAATGTGATAATATCTTTCCCATCTTGTAATTATCTGATCTCATTCCCACGAAATCATTCAAAACTCCAATTATCACATGCGTTTATACCTTTAAAGAACCTTTACTCACTATGTTCACACTCACAAGCACGTGCTCTCTTGCTAATCATGATGAAAAACAGCCTTCTCTTTGAATCAATGTTGATATCGTATGGAAAGAACACTCGGGGTTCGTTGCTTTTACTCGTTCTTCCCCATCCTTCGGTGGAAAAGAAGAAAAAAAAAAAGATAGGGAAACATGGTAATAGCTGTGCAATGTATCGTTCGTACAGGGAGACAAGTTAAGGATAGATTGTGCAGGATCTGAAAACAACTAAACCAGGAGCAATGTACATTTGCTCCTGAAGGCTAAAGAGAACTCAAACAACAGAGTACAAAACCCTGGAGGCATTTTTGGTAGTAACGATGATTCGATAGAGTAAGCTACACAATTGAAAGTGGTCTAGCTCACGAGCAAATTAAAGGAAAATCAAATGGTAAATGTTGCATGTATTCGAAAGCTGGATTACAAATAGGGAAATGCTTCATTGACAGATCTGTCAAAGACAGTACAATCTCAACCGTAGATGCACACTTTTACATAAAGGACTTATCGACTGGGAGATCGTGTGGTATCATGATATTGTCAGACTCTCATGCTAGCTGCTTCCTTACAAGTATTACATCAATGACAGGATGGATCCTATGAGGAATGCTAGATAATACTATACATAGTTCACTACAAGATGTGATGGACTGCAAGCTAGCAACACATCTCCAACATCCAATAACAATCCGCCACATCATTTCTTTCTAAAAAAGATGATAGTTAGATTCTACTTTAGAACTTGAAAATCATCGCATCCTGATCAAGATTGTTCATCTTTACCAGTTTTTCATTGCACACATTTGACTTTCTTTGAACATCATGCTATCCTGGGGCAATGAATCTGAATCTTCTATGAGTGCTACTCAAACTGTGAGTCATGTGCATTTGGAATTTATTACCACAATCCAATATATGATTCCCTTATTTTGCTATTAAGTCCAATAGGCATTACTAGCATGCCCGTGGTACCTGTGGAATCAACTTTTATGCGTTTACATGGAAACAATTAAGTATGAATAGAGCATCATATTTTCTCCATCGCCTTCATAAACCATTGTTGCTCATCAACGAATGATGCGAGTGACAGAAGAGTCTTGAAAACCTCCTAAATCTGACAAAACACAAGAACACTATATCAAGTATGGAAAAAGAAAAACTAGTTAATGATTATCCATGTAGAAAATTATCGAGTTTTACGGAGAACGAATTGCCGGCATCCATGTTTTTGGATCTAACTTCCAATGGGGCCAACAATTCCCCTGTCCAAGAAATCAAGTTCAACACAACTCAACATATGCATATAGATACTCAATTTGTTTGATCACTTTTTGGTTAGAAAGGGTCCTCACTTTGGGGGAATGAATAATTTCGCACAGAAACTGCAGTTGGAAATCATGGGGAAAGCATGAAAGCTCTTTGGTGGATTGAGCAAAGACGAACATAATGCATATCTCAATTGCCCACGACTTACAAGCAGTGCATACTAATTAGCTAAGAAACTTCTTGCTGCTTGCTTTCTAACAAGAAGCTCGTCAGTCGTCGCGATATGTTTGTTTTAGCCATGTTTTTTTTTTCTCTCTTTTTTAACTCTATATTGCTTGCAAGGTGCTATTTTGCTATTTTGCATATTTCCAACATGCAAAAGCTACTACAATCAAAATCTCATACCTTATGCTATATCAGAAACTGAGTAAAAAACAAGCAGGAGGCCTCATCCTTCGAAATGCGTTGCTCTAGGAAATCAATCGCCATAAGGGTCGCAAATCGTCTTTAGTATTACAACAATCTCGGTAGTCACGTGTTAGATTACTTGCGCATTGCAATCACGGGTTCCCCAATGGATTGAGCAGTTCCTTGAGTTCCCCCTTCAAGCGGGTCAAATCGAAACTTCCGTTCCCATAGGCCTACAAATCATGTTGTACAAATGGCTCAACCCGAAAAAATTCAGAAGAGAGATAAATGACTGACAAGAACTTTGTAAACCTGCATATTTAGAACAAGAATAATTTCGGTTACTTACCAGCTCGCAGTGGATTGTGTGGACTATCCCATCATACGCTAGACTGGAAAAACAGCTAACAACGTCAAGTCCTTGCTGAAGCAGTAGCTCTATTACAGTAGATAACAGCAAATGCTTATCCCTGATGCTTCGGCAGATCACGACCTCCACACTGTCGCAGCATGAATTGACCGTAAACGAGGTCGACCATGAAGAATCGGAGCTAGGAGAGTCCAGGGAAGCCAAGCTATATATGTTCTTGAGCTCGTCTCTCTTGAAGCTCAGCTCTCTAATCTTCCCCTGCAGATGTTTGATGTAATTCACGGCCTCGCTCATGTGATCCGACATCGAACGCTTCCCCTGAGAAAACGAGCGAAACAAAACCCTAAAATCACACCCCCATGTAATGCTTGCCCTCTTCGTATCATCACGTCATTAAGCAGAGTCACACTCGCGCAGGCACAAAAGAAGAGAGCAAAGACTCGAAAGGTAATTAGGTTTTTTCACCTTGATGAATTCGAGGGGCAGTTCGGATCTAAGAACCTCGCAGAGTGAAGCCATTTCTTGC
Organism: Rhodamnia argentea; assembly: GCF_020921035.1. Taxonomy (NCBI): domain Eukaryota; kingdom Viridiplantae; phylum Streptophyta; class Magnoliopsida; order Myrtales; family Myrtaceae; genus Rhodamnia; species Rhodamnia argentea. The sequence goes on along the minus strand of NC_063159.1, from coordinate 10,917,301 downwards.
CGCCTTTGCCTCTCCATCTCTCTATGCTTTTTCTTCCTGTCGCCGTGGTCACCATCTTGGCCGGTCCTCTCATGGCAGTTTGTGACGGAGAACTTTCGCCGGCGGCTCTTCACCACTTTGAAAATGGGACTGCCACTTTCCATGAAAGAGCGTCCCAGGATAAGATCTCGGGGGATCTTCCGTTGTTGGTGGGTGCTGGAAGAACAGCTCATTGCTACTGTGTAAAGGGGACCTTAGTTCTTCCGACCAAAAAAAAAAAAAAAGGAAAATGTGGGGGAGGGGGGACCTTAGTTCTAGATGGAACGTTTTAAATACTCGTTTAAGTATAATAGATGGGGATTTGTTTGCTAGGGTATGTGATTATGGGCCTAAGATGCTACGTTTTCTAGTGTCTTTCCTTCATTGGCAAAGGGCAAGCTGAATTAGATAGTGGGGGATTGCATTATTGTGAGGTCCACGCTAATTAAAATTAATTAAGGATTGTTGTTTAGGGCTTTCTTTTTCTTGTGGGGGCACTGTACATCCTGTAGGAAAGTACGGCCTAACATGTGAAATTCACATTTGAGGGACCATGATTGCCACATGCTTATTAATGAAGACGGGTCTCCATCATGTATGAATTATCGACATGTGTACTAAAATTCATGACTATGGAGATTACAAGTCCAAAAGTGAGAAAACAACAATAGGCCTGTTCACACTGTTACTCCACCTCTTATATCTAAAAGCTTCACACTAATGATAGATGATATAACTAAATATGGGGAAAATTACCAACAAAAAAAAAGTCTTAAACCAATTGCGTTGCATCAATTCAATCCTAAACCTTTTTTTTTTGCCAATTGAATCATAAATATTTTGTATTTGTGCCAATTAATTAGTCGGAAGTCGCTTACATGAACATCAACCAACCTACTTGGTGTAGCCACGGCTGATGTGAATAATTTTTAATAATATCTTTTTGATTTGTTATTTACGTTTCTTTGTTTTTTCTTTCTTACTATGACCTCGCCGATCTCTCATCGACCATGCAAAAAAGGAAGCACGTCGTCAACTTTAAAGGAAAAAAAAAGATTACAAAATTTAAAAATATATTATTAAAAATTATCTATGTCGGTACCAACCGTGCCACGTAGGACAGATGACATTCACGTCATCGATTTTTCGTCAAAATTAATCCGATGGATTAAATTGACACAAATATAAAAAAGTTAGGACTCAATTAGCAACAAAAAAAAAAAAGATCTATGATTGAATTAATAAAATTACAATACATTTAAGATTTTTTGGTAATTTTCTCCGATATATGTTATCTAGTGAAATAGTTTTTAACAGATTATTGATAAAATATGATGTCAATATATGTGCCATTAAGACGGTAAATGCATTGTTATGACTAATGATGATGAAGAGTGCCACTTTAGTACGGTAATTATTCCTAATGTGATTTGCTTCTTCTTTTTTTAAAATTGGAAAATGCTGCCTTTTAACTAATATGGAAGACATTCCTCAAATTTTGCACGTGTCGTTCAAGCTGACTTCGCCCTAACACTATGTCAAATCAAATGGGACGTTTTCTTCGCTAGAAAGGTCTCGACCTACGAAGTCTTTTCGAAGATTTTCACCAAATTATTTCTTAATTCCATAGTCAATTCTTTTTATGGAAACGTCAGCGTTGCGAAAATTTTCGAAGAAATGATAACACAAATTATCTCTTAACTTTGCTTTAAAGTGTAATATCGTTTCTAGACTTCTAATTTGTGCGATGCGGTCTCGAACTTTGACTATCGTCCATAAACTTCCAATTTATTTAATATGATCCTTAAAATAATGGTAAATGTTCAATATAATCCTTTCGTTAGCTCCAATGACAAATTGGATGTTGTTTGACAACGTAGATTGTTGAACTATTCAAAATAATGAATAAGCATGTCCATTCTTTTATCAAACTTAAAAAATCCAACAAAAAAAAATCTAATTTAAAAAAGGAAAGAAACAAATGAGGGACATCAGATATTTTAATTAGAATTCTCTTTTCCAGGTTTAACATGAATATTGAATAATATTGGGATGTGGTTCATACTATCATTGACATAAAAGCACGTGGGTCTCGTTATAATTGAGTGATGTAATAAGATATGCAATGTGCTAATTATGGTAAAATTCTCTACCGGACGTAACTCTAGTTTAAGGGTGAACCATGATAAAATTTTATGTATCGATTTCTCTTTCTCATTTTACGCTCTATTTAATTGTGATTGCTCGCTAAATCCTAAAATATTTGGCATTTAACTATTTTAACTTGACGGATTTAAACTCCAAGTCTATCATAGATTATAAGTTTTTTTAAATTGTATATTTATGTGCGTGAAGGAAAATTTTGATTTTCGTGATCTAGTAGGTTGAAAGAATTGAAATGGGAATAAGGAGTCAGGTTCACCCTCTCGTGGGTCACGCTACCACGTAACGCTATCTTCCCACTAAAGAATATGGCAATAATTGAAGCCTCATGATCCGTTTCATTGTTACTTATTTGCGACCTTTTGCAACATACGTCGTCGTTCTGTAAAAATTTCACTCTCCAATCGTTCAAGCACGTTGTAGTAACTATTTCATACAACACCCTTGATTATTTTGTTTTCATCATTAATGATGTTCGACGATCAAATAGAATCATTCACCCCCACTAAGAACTTTTACTTTTCTTATCGCTCGGAGGTGAGAATTCATCTCATCATGTTCCAGAATTAAAGAAGAACTCATCTATTTAAGTATTTTGGATTTAGTTGGGTATTAATGTGCTTGAGAATGTGGATTTCTTAAGGTCTTTTCAAGTGCGTGGTGATAACGAAGGGACTTCAGCACAATAATATGTATGAGCTTTCAAGGGCCATAGCGAAGATTTTTGCCGCGAGCACGTTAGATGCATCTGTTCAATAGTAGGAATTTGGGGCACATAGACAAAAGTAGCTAAAATTTCTTAATGAAAGAAACCTGCTATGTGATTATTTGACGAAGGAATTGAATCTATGCATATGTTGCGATATACCCTAATGGCAAAAAGGGTATTTCAATATGACCACCCTGAGTGGAGATTACGAAGTTGATTCACTTGGATATTCACCGGCTATTGCAATTTCTTTGAAAAAAGAATGTTAGATTTATGCTAGTAAGTGTAGAGAATCACTTAAGGAGGACGTGGATATTTGTGCTAAAGGAGAACTTGGGTGTTTGTGCTGAAGCACAAATTTGACAGTACTATTAAGATCAGGCAGTTGATAGATTTGTTCAAAATGGTTGGTAAACAATCAAACATGCGCTGACTAACGATAACACGACTTCTTCACAAACTCGTTCTATAAATTGTGCAAGGAAGAGGACAAAGTGAGTCCCCGTACTGAGTTGGCGATGCCAATAGTTCTGACTTTTCTTCAGGAATTGCATCCAACTGCATGAGGCAAGTGTCCAGGCCAATAATTGTGTTGAAATGTAAGATTGAGTAATTGTCTGGCGAAACTATGTGATGACTAAACTCAGTATAATTTATCAAAGATAATTACGGATACGAGAGCACGGTAAGCGTTTAAATCACTCGAGTGCGATCGTCATTTGTGCTACATCGCTTGACCTATTGCAAAATCCTGTGCTGCTTTTTGACAGAGTAAGTCACATCAACCGAATCACTTAAATTCGACGTCCAGCTTCTTTCTTGATCCATTTATCTTATCGACCGATTGCTCGATCAATAACCAACAAACAGGACAATCTGTGCTAAATGAGCTACCCATTCAACGGATCGTTCCAATATCAAGTGCAGCTACTATTTCCCTCTGCTTGATCGTGATGCATAACAATCAAGGTCCCACGCAAAGAACTCCACCCTAACCAAAATTGAACCCCACCCCCAACAATGCAAAATTCCAATCTCCGAGCCAACCAGATCAATTCTGCAATTCTAAGGCCATTTTAGTTCTTTCCTCATTGAATTGGACGGATGCCCAAGTTCCCATTAGGAAAACCTGTACAGTTTGATGCATGAACATGATGTACCTTCTGTGTTGATGGTTCCTATCATCTCAGCTCTTCTTCAGATCGACTACAATGACACTGATGTTGTCCCAACTCTTGCGTCCCAGAGCAAGGCGAGTAAGGAGAGAAGCAGCCAACACACTGCGCGAAGGACACAATGAATGGCTCCCATTGTCTTCAGCCGCTGGTCCAGAGTTCAGGTCCATTGCTGGAGGACCACCTTCCCTAAGGCACTCGAAGGCCACTTCACAGGCCAACTCGCTTGACAGGACGTCCCACAAGCCATCACTCGCCAGAATTAAGCAATCATCCTCTGCTTGTCTCGCTGTAAAAGTTATCTCGGGCCCTGATGTTATGACTGGCTTCAAGTACTTATCTCCTGAACCACCAAAAGTTTCTAATAATCAGTTACTCCTCAAGCCACAGTAGAGAGACATCTATTACTTACTATAGCTTACAAGAGAAGTTAGACAGCAGAAATGTTACGAGTACCCTAAGCAAGAGGATCATCAATGTGCTTTCACCCTCGGAGGATAACACAAGTGAAAGAGGAGACAAATGAAAAATAGATTGATCTAGGCAACTAAAGTGACTAAAACAAAGTCTATTCGGTGTCACTCGGCAACCCAAACATCTACTTACCCATCTTAAAGTTAGCACTACTGAGTTTCACTCTACAGGTATCCGTTGAGCACCTTGGTGCTGTTTCTATCCATAAAATCCATCTGTTGAAAGTCCGACAAATGCTTATATCCAGACCTAGCCTGTATTTCAGCAACAAGAATCAACCTAGAAGGAGATACCAGTGCAGATAATGCCACAATCAAGGGATGCAAAATAGCAGAGTTCCGCAGGAAAGAACTACAGATAGAGACTTCGACTGAATGGTAACGTTGACCTTTTTACTTGACATTTAGTTACTAGGTAAAGAAATGGCGGTAGCTGTTTCCTGTCTTTAACCCTTTCCTTTTTCTATTTCATTTGTTTCTGCCAGGTTCTATCGGGAAAGCAAAAGTTTTTATTTTTTGTAACCGAAGAGGTCGGTGCCGCATACTCTCTTTAAAAACATCAGATAAACACCCTTGTATAGAACAGCACATAATGCATGCTCTATTGAAGTTACTTTCTCTCGTTCTGGTCCAAACGGGTTTGCTGTTTGCATGCTAAAGTGAACCGATGCCAGCAGGTTCACTCTGAATACCATAATTGAAATATATAAATAACCGTGTAGGAAAAGTCCCTGCCCACAATACTAACTTAAGCAACAGCGAGACTTTTCAACGTTTCATAACAGCTCCAGCCTGCAATCACCAAAAATTAACTCCTTAATTAAGACTCATGTTGCGATGATTTTTACCTATGGCTCGGGACATAGCCAGAATCCCTTCAACTCTAGCTCCATTCACGTAGATTACCCGTCCTCCAGCAGCTTCAATTCTTGCAAGTTCATCTGGTCTATCTGGCTGTAAGCACAAGAATAAGGGATCTATACGCTTAACCATAGTATGGTAATCACTGGAAGATATGCAAAGAAGCTTGAGACATTGGTTTGCTAGCTGTATGATAACTTCATATTAGATGCAATTCAGTAACTGGAGAATGACTTGCTTGAACCAGTTGACATGCTGCAGTTGTTAACAAGATTCAAAGCATTGACCTCAAGAGTTACAGTGTAATACTCCAATTAATGTGTGAGATCACCCATTAAACCCGGACCATGCCCCTAAAATGCTTGCTTTCTTTGAATTTGGCAGTAAACAGCTCATTCTCACTGCAGCCTTCTCACACCATGAGAAGGCATGGATTTACCATGTAGAAGTAAGGAGGAGGAGCAGAGTCATAATGGTCGTTCTCTACAAAACATTCTTGCCTAGATGTATAACTAACTCTCTTGACACAGAGGCCCAAACATTTATCCGAAGAGAGAGATTGCCGAGAAGTACTTTATGAACCCAAAGAGTAGATAATTATGCGTCATACCTAACATACCAAAAGTTTAGCGACTTTCCTCACTAAAGGACGTACTAGTCCAGAACACGCCAAAACTGGATTAACTCCTCCAATCATGGATTCCGTGTGAATGTTCCAAATCCCAGGACTAGATGATTAATATAATAACGTATGAAAACCACAGTATGGTATCTCCACAAACCCCCCTTTTCAAAGAAGGAATTTATACGGAGAGTAATCTAGTATTGCAAACGAAGCAAGAACCATTCTTGCTACCATGTTTACTCTGTCACAAAGTCAAAGAGAAAAAGCAGTATTTAGCATTGCAGGGGACTGTCGGAACAGCCATTCTGTTACATTTCATATCCCGAAGACAGAATCAAGAAAACCAACGCAATCATAGAAGTAGTTTATCAGCCATCTATCTTCTACAATCACATAGTAAGTCATTGGACAACCTAAGCATGCCGAGGTTTTAGGGACAAATGTAAGGGCATGTTTGCTGAAGGGCAGTCAGTGTAAGTTCTGGATCTGATTTCCATAGGTCAAGCTAAGCATAGTTGAGTACCATTTCCAAGTGAAACGAGCATCGACACTACTAGAGCCATGGTATCATCAAACTTTGCCATATCCACATCTCTCTCATCCACACTCTGTTTTATCCAAACAGAACAAGGGAATACATCCTAATTTCCTCATCTCCTTATTCATGTGTATTGACAATCCAACATGCAGTGTGGACTACCAATTCCATTCTACCATGTCATTCCGCTCTGCAATCACATTTCAGCCGAGTTTCAGTAGAAGGCAGTAGTTAGACAACGAATTGAACAAACTCGAAAGCAAAGGGCCGGGCAATGGATAATGCTCACGTCAAGAATCTCATCTAATGCAAGAGAAGCTACTTGCAACATCTGTCAACTGCAGACCGAAAGGCGTGTCGATTGCTTCTAATTCTAAAGACTCTCTTTGATCAAATGAGCGGTTCACACGACACACCATCCATCAAAGAATTGCGTCTGGCCGGACAGGGCCCCCCACCCAATGCCCCTTATCCAACCAAAAGATTACTCCCATTTGCTCCTTTTAGAAGCTGAGCTGTCCCCTGTTCATCAGAAAGCCAAAGGAGGAAGGAACCAACCTTGTGATCGCGCGAGAGAGGAATGGCCTTCCCGCCCCGGCATAGGACGGCGCGCGAGTCCCCGCAATTGGCGACGACGATCCGGTCGGGCGTCAGGAGGGCGGCCACGGCAGTCGAGCCTCCGAGCGCCACCTCCATGGGGTGGCAACCGCACTGGGACCCGACGCTGCCGCAAGCGCACGTGTTCATCGCCAGCTCGTCCATCCTCTGGAAACTTGTCCTCATCACTTCCCTCCACACATCGTCTTCATCAGCTCGTTGCTCTCTCACCCGCGTCAACTCCTCCTCTAAGAACACGTGCATCATCTCCCTACATAATCTGGAAACCTTCATAAGGAAAAACCAATTATTCAATTCCAAGAAATCATTCAGCTAAGACGCACAATAAGCTGTTCCGCGTCAGTCCCACGTGCATAAACTCAATAACAAATAATAGAAAATCGTCCAACAAGGCTTTTCACGCTTTTCGCTATTAATTTACGTTTATCAAAGTTTAGTTTGCATCACCGCACATACATGATGACCTCCGTGGCCATCGAACACGGCGAAGAAGTGGACCGGTCGCCGCTGGTTTAACTCCGGCCGGCAGAGTCCCGTCCTCACAGATACCGCGTCCTCCATCTCACGCGACCTTCCAGACACCGACATCACCCCGTACCACTCAACCGACGTCGCTTCTGCAACCACGGCCGGCTGCGGCTGCGGCTGCGGCTGCGTCGGCGCCACCAGCGCCTCCGCATCGTCGCCGGAGGATGCCGAGGAGGAAGAAGGGAGGCAGCTTCTATCCGACGTGCGGATCCGCTTGGCTTCAGAGACACAGGGGCTCTCGACGCGGCCGCCTCCCGGGCCGAGAGCAGATTGCGGCAACCACCCGGCGGTGGAGAGGGCGGCAAGCCGCCGCATATCTATCCTCCGGCGACGCCTCTCGCGACATTTCGCCGGAGAACCGTCATCTTCTTCACTTAGCATCCTTGGGCAAACTAAATCTATCATTTACAACCATGTGCGCATAGTCTCCGGCGACGTCTTCACTTCAAATTCGATCGTATCAAAGCACGTCGACTGATCTACCAAACACACCCTCGCACCATTAAACATGAAGAATTGAAATTATCGCGAGCGAGCGAGCGAGAGAGAGAGAGAGAGTATTTGCGTGCCTTTTCAAGTCGAGAGGCTCATAATAAGAGAACGAGCAGACGTGTTGGGTATCCCCAGAGAATCCAGAGGCAGGGCAGGCGCCCAAAAGAGAAGGGCAGGTCTGACCGAGCTGACCGAGACAGACTGGTCAGACGTCGGTTCGACACGTGTACAGCAAGGCGCTCCATCTCCGCAAATGGGTCCTGTCTTGTTCTCCACTCCCCCCCTTTCCTTCCGCGGTCAATTTCCCGTACCCCGCGAGATGGACATCATGTCACGTAGCCTGGAGGGCACGACACGTGGTGCGACCATTTTGACAAAGGGGGGATGTCTGGAGCACAAGGAGTGCACAGATGTCGCGTCCCGAAGCTTCCACGTTGACAATTTCTTTTAGGGAGGGTGGGCCCACAATACTATGTTCTGTTCCCTTTTCCACTGCTTTTGTTTTTCTGACTTTATTTTTTTTTTAATCTTGTATGACCGAGGTATCGCCATCGCGCCAGAAGATGCGTGGGAAGATGGAGAGGCAGCCACGTGTCGAAGAGCGAGGCATGGTCCAACGTTGAGTCGGTTGACACGTCGGAAATTATATTTGTTTCCCGGCTGCACGTGCCCGTCGCAGTTCACACGTGGATCAATAGAAAAAACCTGTAGTTACTAGTAAAGTCTTCTCCTGCCGAAAGGAGTAATTACATGTTACACATATTTATTTGCAGTGAAGTTGAACTCGGGATCTATCACTTCTTGAGGCGAAAATCAAATTGCCTAATACTTCAATAAAACTCAAGAGAATTGTGCGGCACATGACCTTTTGGGAAGAGAATACCAACACTTCCAAATCAAAAAAAGGCAAAGGGAGTAATATGCTTATGGTTTTCATCTCATGAATACGGATCTAATTAAATTGCTCCTTACTTTTGTAGATAATCATGTTCTAAATGGCGACCGTAAACGTCTGATATTTGGTTTCCAAAATTCATTATTAAGAAGAATTTCGGGATCACAGGATCATCGGAATGGAGATATCACGTATCGACACGCTTTAAGAATTGGGTCAATACATTTCGAAAAAGTCGGCCGCTTCATATAAAGTTATTTAGATTTTCAAAGTACAATTAATGAGACCTAATACGATGTCTACAAGCAACTCCTTTTAACGTTTTCCCATGAATATATTGAATCGTGTACGTATCATCTTATGTAATATTCCCGCGGGGGCCTCCGATGATTCCTTAAGGAGCCACTTGGTGTAAACTTACTGGAATTTCCATGAAGGTGTGTAGTATATTACCACGTGAGGATTACCAGAAGGTTGACTCTTTCCTGTGTATAAATAAACATGAAAAGAAATGGGAAAATGTTTATTCGTACGGCAGTCGTGGCCCTAAGGAACGAAGCTCGTGCCACGTGTCCCCACCATAGTTTTCTGGCCTCGAGGGTTATCTTATGGACGAGGACCCCCCCTAAATGTAATTGTAATGTACACTAATCTTTTATGAAAACTTTACTTTAGTAGGAGATAATGTAATCAAGCATGAAGATGTTGTCTATTGACGAACGCACTGAGATTGTCGGGGATGATCTACAAATTTATTTCTCAGACTTAATGGAGGATTTTAAAACAAACGTTATGAAGTACAAGTGTTAAAAAGGGATTTGAGAAGTTGACATTGTAATAAAATAACGGTGCAAGCTCAATCGTAAGTGTTATGATGGCAAAAAATATATAACAATCATGACGGGATCCAGCTCTGATCTTACATCCGACATTTTATCGTGATATTGTCACACAATCATGTTAGCGTGATTATGCCAAAAACTATATTCAAAGGAGAGAAAATGACGGTCCTTCATGATGTTTGCCCATTTTGTCTCTACTTTTTGCGACCCGATTTCTTTGAAAAGCACCAACTTCAAGCCGTATCGCAATTTTAGCACTAACATTCCTTGTCTCATGAAAACACACAAGCGTAGGTCACGTCGTGATTTTTACCCGAAGTTTTCCTTGTCTTGTAAAAAAGCCTCAACTTTCAGTTTTATCCAAATTCCCTGTCCAATGATGCCATTATAGATCCAACGCGTCATTCCACATATGTAGAGAGAGAGAGAGAGAGAGAGAGAGAGAGAGAGAGAGAGAGAGAGAGAGAGAGAGAGAGAGAGAGAGAGAGAGAGAGAGAGAGAGAGAGAGAGAGAGAGGGTATTTGGCGTCATTGTTGGATGGAAACTTATTAGGGATTGGATTTGGATACCAACTGAAAGTGAGTGCTTTCTTATGAGACAATAAAAAGTTCATGCCATGAGATCCGACCTAAAATTGATTTTTTTTTTATGAGACACAAAAAAAATTAGGGCTAAAATTGAAACTCAATCTAAAGTTGGTACTTTTTAAGCTAACAAAGCCCAGTTTTTCTGGCTGAATTAGGATGTCGCAATTCATTTTCACAAAAAAATAGGAGCTACATAAAAGTTGGAAAAAAAATGGAAGGGCCGAAGAAGAAAATGTATTGGTCATGGGCCATATGCATTGCCCAGCCCATAGGAACCGGCCCGATGTATGATTATGGTCCATAATGAGAGTCATCACATAAGATTTTTTTTTTTGGTCCAAAAGTCATCACATAAGATTGATTATGGGAAAATTGTCAAAAAATTCCTAAACCATTTACACTTTTGTCAATTCAGTCCGAAACTTTTTAAGTTTGCCGATTCAGTCATAAACATTTTCACTTTGTACCGATTCGATCCTATACGCCAGAAATCGCCGACGTGGATACCGGTCATCATACGTGGTACTGCCAAGACTGACATGAATAATTTTTTAAATATTTTTATTTGAAAAAATCTATCTTTTTTTTGTTATTTTTCTTTTTTTTTCGTTTTTCGGCTCCATGACCGACGACCTTCGCCGGATTAGGGCCGACAGGGGTCGCCGACCCTTGGGCAAGGAGCAATGGGGGTTGTCGGCCCTTGGGTGAGAGTCGACCACCCTCGCGGGTCCCTAGACGAGGGCCACGAATCCCTCGTGGCTGAAGGTGAGGGGTTGCGACCCATGGCCCAACGAGGGCGTCACGGCCTTCACCCGCTCTCTCTGTGGCCGGATCTGGCCATGTTGACCCCTGTCGGTCTAGATGTGGCCACGGTGAGGGCCGCAACCCCTCGCCTTTCGCCGCGAGGGATTCACGGCCCTCATCCAGGAACCCGCGAGGGTCGCCAGCTCTCGTCCAAGGGCCAGCGACTCCCATTAGTCCTTGTCTAGGGGTTGGCGACCCCTGTCGACCCTAATTTGATGGGGGTCATTGCCTTAAACCAAGCAAACAAAAAAACAATCGATTTTTTTAAATAAAAATTATTAAATATTATCGCCGGCTGTGCCACGCATAACGGCCGGCATCCACGTCAGCAATTTCCAACGAATAGGATTGAATCAACACAAAGTGAAAAGGTTTAAGGCTGAATTGACAAAAGTATGAAAGGTTCAAGATTTTTTTTGACAATTTTCCCGATTGATTACTAATAAATTTGACAAATCACCATCACTATCTAAAGTTAACCATCAATCCCGGGAAGATCCACGATTTCAAACGGATTAAAACAACTTTCATATTACGGTTTGTTTCGCGAAAAATGAATGACTTAAAAAACACGATCGCTTGTATGTTTGAAATAATTGATTAATGAAACCGACAACAAAAATAGTTAGTGTGGAGTTCATTAGTTAGACGAGCGATCAACCAAAAAACTACATTGATTTTGGGGATAACGGCATTAAAATTTTGAGCACCGAGCTGAGTGATCAACCGGAAAACTTTTGGGGTGTGGTTCATACTATCCATTGACAGGAAAACACGGAGTCCCACTCCCTGATAGCGGAGCCGCTATGGAGAGGGTCGTGGGGCCAGCGCTCCCGAGCCGCCAGAGGACTTATTGATAATTTGAACCAATATTTTTTCATTAGTAGTTTGAGTTTGGGCTCGTTAATAGCTATTGTTATATATACTCTTTTTCGTTTATAATTGAGTAACGTAACGAGAGGTGCGAGATATTAATTATAATGGAATCTACTGCTTGACATAACTCTAGTTTAAGGACTAACCAGGAAAAAATCATCGATTTCTATTTCTCGCTTTTATGCTTTACTTCATTGTGATTGTGCGCCAAATCCTAACAAATACTACACCGGCTTCGGATTCGCATTGCAAACCTAGTTGATACAGTCATTGTCGCCTTCATATGGTTAAGCAAACAGTACAAGATAGTGAAACAGAAATCTAGGCGATGATAAAATGAAGTGTAGGAATCAATTGCTTATTGCAAATTAGGAAACCACTGAACGCTCTCCACTGGAAGTCCTAGAGCTTCTCATACTGGTGGTAGCCATGTGACCACAACGGGGCTTCTCACTTTGTGAACCCCATCCTTCCACACCAATCCTCCGAACTCCGGCTTGTTCTGCCGAGCCGTCGTCGTGAACGTCATCTTGTACGTTAGCTTCTGATGCTTCTGCGTGAATTTCAGGGTGCTTGGCTCGACTCGGATTGACACGCCTTTGATTGGCGACACCACCGCATGGTAATTGGAGACTGGAGGGCCGACATTGGTGACGGTTCTGTGGATGGTAAGAGTAGTGACGGATGCCTTCTCCGGGAACACTACTGAAATGGCTGGATAGTTCAAGTCCCCAGCTCTGGCAATTGAGTGATGGCAAGATCGGTTCGCATATTTGGTGAAAACTTTAAGCTGCGTCGGTGTTAGCTTTTGAGTGCAGAGGAACTCGAAGTAGTCCTGCGCCTGGATGTCGTATACCAAACCCGGATCGAGGGCCTTCGATGGGTTTATGTGGCCAGCCCCGTGATCATACGGAGTAGAAGATGCGGCAGTGGACGCATCCTGGAGAGGTTTGCGAGTGTTGTCGTGGACATAAGCCGTGGTCATGAGGGCCGATTTGATCGCTGCAGGGCTCCAATCTGGGTGCCTCGCCTTGAGCAATGCGGCGACCCCGCTCACGTGGGGGCACGACATTGAGGTGCCCGACAGGATGTTGAATTTAACCTTCCGGTGGTCTGTGGATAAGCTGGACGGGCCCACATCGCCAGTCCATGCGGCGAGGATGTTAACTCCCGGAGCCACCATGTCGGGTTTCAGGATCTCGAGGGACAGGAAATTCGGGCCTCTGGATGAGAATGCGGCCACAACCGGAGACGGCCGGATGCCCAATCTCGTTCCTGCGAATGCCAGAGTAGCGGTGGCATTCTGGCTAGTCAGCATGTAATGCTTGATTGCCTTGCCTTCCTTCTCTCCAACTGCTACCGCTGGAAGGAGGTGGCAGTCTGCGACAAGCTCTTCTCCGTTGGCGGGCGTGTTCTGCAGGATCATGCCGATGCCTCCCGCGTTCTTCACCACCTGACCTTTTTGCACGCGAGGGCTGATTCCACGGTCACAAATCACGATTTTGCCAGCAACAGTGCGGGAATTCAGGGTTCCTTCCAAGCACAATGAGCTTGGATTAGGACCGCTCGAATTGGTCCCAAGATAGACCAGAGGATACTGCTTGTTTATGGACAGGTTCCTCCTGCCTTTATACAGAGAAGTGCCAGCAACAGAGATCCCAGTTCCCAATTTCACTGTCGCCGGAAAATCTCGATCCATTGTGCTCGCCCCGACCGTCGTGACCCACGGGGACACATTGGTAAGGCTCACTGGATCAGGGCCGCCGTTTCCGGCCGAGCACGAGACGAAGACCCCCATCTCCATGGCCCCAAAAGCTGCTATAGCCAAGCTGTCACGGTAGTAAGGAGACACCCCACCGCCGAGCGAGATCGACAGAATGTTGACTCCATCCGCCACCGCTTGATCAATTGCTGATAGAATATCGGAGCTGAAGCACCCACCCGTCCAACAAACCTTGTAAGCGGCGACTCTAGCGCCGGGAGCCATCCCGCGAGCCGTTCCGTAAGCATAGCCGAGCAGATTCGCGCCGTGTACAGGCGAGCCAGCCACCGTGGCCGCCGTGTGAGTCCCATGCCCGTCCTGGTCCCTCGGCGACTTGTACTCGGTCTGCTTGTTGATTTTTCCGGTGGCAGATTCGTATCCGCGGTAAAAGATCCTCGCCCCGACGATCTTCCGGTTGCAGTGGCGCTTCTCGAAGGCCCTCCCGGTCTCGCATGCTCCTTTCCAGTGCGCAGGCACCGGCGCCATGCCCGTGTCGTTGAAGCTCGCGCTCTCTGGCCAAATTCCAGTGTCCAGGACTCCCACCACGACGTCATGGTCCAAATCTTTGTCGGACCAAACGTTCGTGCTGTCTTCGCGGTCGAGGCCGAGGAACACGGGACTCCTCGTCGTGTGCAGTTGGTACTTCTCCTCCGGGAAAACAGCAAGCACTCCATCTTCTCGCTCTAGCTTCTTGGCTTCGGCCCCGGTCAGCCGAGCGGCCACTCCATGAAAAGCCGTTTGGTAGCTGTAGATGATCCGCTCCTCATCATCCGCATCGCCATGGATTTCCTGCGGGTTCGAGGTGGAGACCACCGATTTAATTTTCGACGAGTACCACTCTAGATTATCGGAGAACGATGCGGGCATCGCCGACTTATCCATCTGGACAATGTAAGTCGTTTTTGCGGCGCAAACCACGGAGTTGGATTGGAGAGAAGTCATTAGAACTAGAACGAAGAGCAGCCAATGCACCGGCATTGGCATCTTGAGTATTGATTCTGCTAGAGGAGGAGGCGATGCAGAAGAGGAAGGGAGAGCGATGAAGATGAAGAAGAGGGAAAGGAGTTTAAGAAGGCATGTGGAGTGTGCAGTGGAGATGGTGGGATATCAGTGCTGGGAGTGATGATGGTGGAGGTGGCGGGACCTCCTTCCTTACAAAGTCTAAACCTTTTTGCAGCTGCAGAGACATTAAAAGCGGGTTGGTTCGTTTCATGAATGCAATTTTCTGTAGACTTGAGTCTCGGGAGGACTGCCGGGCGGTGAAAATTAAATTGGGGATATGGTCCCGGCGTCCTGTAAAACACTCTGAAAAGATTAAACATTTCAAAAAAAAAATGACTAAGATGATTAAAGATGGTAAAAATCTATACTGTTACAGCGTGGTGAATAGAAACTGATATATTATGATCGTGAAAAGAAAAAAAAAAATTGCCGGAGAACTTGGTTCCGGCCATCATGCCAAAATCAGGTCTCTTGTTTATGGGATTTATAGGCACTTTTATATACACGTGGCCTTTTGGATTTTCGAACATGATACCAAAGTCGAGTTCTGTCTCGATTTTATTTCGCATGTGCGTATGCTTTCTGTATAGTTACGGTCTCCCCCCCGTCTATGGACTCGAGTTTTTGATCCCCGTAATAGAGGGGTTGGTCTACCAAGAAATCATGTGGATGAAACATTTATTCGCAGGTTAGGACAGTTGGGCCCCAACATTCATAGGATGCACTTAGTGGTCTCTGTCAGACCCGCCATTCCATGAAGCGGGGCATAACATAACATCATCCCATCTCTGATGCAGCGGTGCGGGTGCGTTTGCTCTCCGTGATTTCCGCACAAAGGGCCGGCCTTTGATTGAGAGATCGGATGAAATAGAGTCAAAAAAATTTTGTTTCCTCTCTCGAATGAACAGTGCATTCGCCAAAAGAGCAATGCTAGGTACATTAAGATCAGTAGGGTTCACTAAATGATACGACGGATTGCGATTGGGTCTCGGAACGAGCGGGCTTAGGGGGGCCATCAATGGTTAATTCACTTGAAAAGAAAAGGATGTCTCGCAGTCAGTCTAGGACCTAGTTTTGTGGAACGCCACAACGGGACAGCAACCTACGTGTATTATGTTCGGCGGACTCGCCCAGCCAAAGATGGCAAAATACTGAACAAGTCCATCGTGTTCTAATTAAACAATCCGCCTAGTATCAAAACGCAAAAATTTTCAAAAATGTTGAAAATCCATTGCACTTTCGCTAATTCAATTTTAAATCTTTTTTCCTTTAGCTAATCGAGTCCATTCGATAAATTTTGATTGGAAATTGCTAACTTGGACGCCGACCGTTCTACTTGGCACGGCCGACGCCGACGTGAATAATTTTTAATAATTTTTTGATACTTTTGAATTTTTTTCATTCATTTTTTTCTCTATCTTTTTTTCCTTTGTTTTTTCTTTTTTTTTTCTCAGCCATGCCAGCCGTTGGGCTAGAGTCGCGGCTATGAGGGCGTTGTCGCCCTTGCTAGCCGAGAAAACAAAGCAAAAAAAGGAGAAATTTGAAAAAAAAAAATTAAAATATTATTAAAATTATTCACGTCAGTACTGGCCATTCCACGTATAACAGCTGGTGTCTACGCTAGCAATTTTCGACCAAACTTGATCGGATGATCTCGATCGGCCAAAGTTAAAAATATTTAGAATTGTATTACCAAAAGTGTAATAGATTTATAATCTTTTGGACAATTTTCCCTACCAACAGCAAAAGATTGTTCTACATGAAAATTGTGAAGCATGCATGAAGGAGTAAGATGCTTTTGTAGGAAGTTTTCTTATCTTCTATTCTTACTCATCGTAAGTCTCAGAAAAACCATCATCCCTTTCTCCTTAGTACGAGGTAGGATGGTCTTCATCGTGCAGTCGCAGAAGCTTCCTCCAAATAGCCGATAAAGGAGCATGTCGTAATCGAACTAAAAAACCTAAATGGATCGTATTCAAGCACTACTCACAGTTCGGGTCGGGTTCGGGGTCAGATAGAACACACATCTCTTATGGTCCATGTCTTCGCTTTTTTATTTTATTTTTAATAGTAAGCTTTATTGGTAAGATTCAGTTCCAAGTTAACCAGCTAATTAACTCTTGTTAGTCTTTTTATAACCGATAGGGTCATGTCATGAGCCTTCCACTATAGCTTGCAAGCTATGTTGGCAGGTGGTCCAGGTAAAACAATCTTAGCCCCATTAAAGTTGTATGAACTTGCATTAACTAATACGCTTTGAAGTTTACATTTTGGGACAAATGTAATCTCCAAAGAGATTTTAAAAATGTAATTTTCAAAGATATGAACTTCCCGTTTGAAGAGAATGCACATCGATTGCTGAACATCAAGCTCTCCATCCTCCAAATCTTGTTCAATCTTCCTTATGATAAACCCAAACGTGGCTCGCCCTTTCCCGAATCCCGAGCTATCATCTCCAAAAATTGCAGACGGTCATGGATGTTGGGAACACATTCAAGAAGAAAGTGGGATCAAATAGGAAACTATGATAAGGGTGTAAGCGACTCAATTTGTCTACGAACCACTTGAGTTTGGGGAACATGTTACTCGAATGCGGGGTCAATTATTTTTTAGTTCAAATAGCTCAAGGTACTTAGCTGAGTCAAGCTTGAATTTTGAGATAATCAACTCAAGCAGCTTGTGAGGTTAATTGAATATTTCAAGATTCGAGCTCGTGATTTGGAGTTTAATGTGAGAGTAAAATTTAGTGATTAATTGAGTCGAGTCGAGTTGAACACTTCCTTGAAAAAGTTCCATAGTGCCTTGGTCATTAGTGTCGAGACAAGTTCAAATATTTTGTGTCTACTCAACTCGACCAGAATTCCACTCCTAGCACAATGCCTATATCTCTTGGGAGTAATGCTAAGACCACATAACCCCAGTCCAAATGATTGTTGTATTGTTTCCTTACGAAGTTTAACAATTTGTAACATCTCTATGTAAAAAAAATCAACACTTATGTGGAGCATCTGACTCCATTGCACAATCGAACCATAGATAGATAGCAAAGAGTCAAGTGCAATCAACCCCACTGACGGTTGAATTTCGGACGGTAGGCAAGTTATCAAATCATCAGTTTCTTCCATCACAGCAATTCATATACATGTAGGTCCGTTCCACTTGAGCAATTTGATAGTCTGATGGCTGGTCAATCGTCAACTTTCCTGCCGTAAAAACCTTGACGGGTGAAAGAATGTGAGCAAATTTCGACGGATGGATCGAGATTCGCTAAACGTAAAGTCGTGTGGTGTCATCCCTATCGTGCACAGAGAAGTTGACATGCATTTATGAGTTGTAGGAGAATCGAATCCATTCATCTTCCCATATAACATCTCGATTCATTGATTTACATTGTCTCGGCTAAATTTTACCTTATGCCTAGTAAAAAAATCACTGACGTAAATAGTGATATGATCGTAACAAAGTAAAATGTAATCTCCCTTACAGTAACTTATATCAGAAATAAAACGGTCCATCAGAACACTAATTCCTCACACAATGGATCTTATGTGGGAAGGAAACCATCCGTCCGACTTTAATGCCAAAAATTGTCGAGAAAATCTCCCTGAAAATGACTGACAATTTAGTAAGTGTGTACTCGACTGACTTGAACATTGATAGTCAAGCAACGTCAACTTCATCGATGGCCACCGGGTATTCATGAATGCAAGAAGCCCATGGGCCCTTCTCGGACTCCTCGAGAATGGGCCGAACACATTCCAGCATGAGGCTGATGCACTTGGGCCCACTCCCCATCCCGAGCTGCCACACCTTGTCCCCTTTCTTCACTCTCTGCTTAGCCTCCATGTAAGCCAACTCGTACCACAACGACGACGACGATTGATTGCCAAACCTGTACAGCGTCATCAGAGAAGCCTCCATGTCCGCCTCCCCGAGCTTCAGCCCCTTTGCGATTTCCCTTATCACCGGCCGCCCCGAGGTCGGCAAGCAAAAGTGTTGCACCACGGTCTTGAAGTTGGGCACGTAAATCTTGCCAGACTTGTCGATGAACCTCTTCCGGAGGACCGAGAGGCCGTGCCAGAATTTCTCCGTGAACGGTAGGACTCTCGACCCGAGGACCGTTACGTTGGACCGGAGCGTCTCTCCTGCGACTTGCAACAAGTCGCGCTTGAGGGTGACCCCGAGTTTCCCGTCGGCGTCCTCCTCGCGGAACGCCGAATAGTAAGCTTTGTCCTCGAAGGCTCTTTGGGTCCTTAGAGAGTGGACGAGCTTGTACTTGGAGGCATTCTTGGCTTTTGGCTTGTTGGTGAGCAAGATGGCGGCGCTGCCCATGCGGAAGAGGCAGTTGAGGAGCAACTTGGGCCGCTCGCGGCCGGAGTACCAGCCGGTCGACAAGATCTCGGTGCTCAAGACGACGGCGTACGAGTCCTTGTGGACTTTGAGGAGGCTCTCGGCCATGTCGATGCCAAGAGCCGAGGCGCTACAGCCCATGCCCGAGATGTTGAAGCTCTTCACATCGCTCCTCATGGAGTACCGGTTGACGATGATGGACGAGAGAGATGGGGAGGGGCAAAAGCCACTGCAGTTCACTATGAGTATGTCGATGTCACGAGCGTGCACGTTAGTTTTCTCCAGGAGGTCGTCCAACACCGGGAAGAGCACCATGTGGACTTCTCTGATGGACTCCTGGAAGTCGGTTTTGGGAGGAATGTAGTGCAGTTGTGGAGGGAGGTAGGTCTCTTCGCTTAGGCCTGAAGAAGTGAGGATCTTGGCCATGAAGTCGATGCTCTCCCGGTCGAAGGTGTTGATCATGGATGCATGTTCCAGGAAGGAAGTGAAAGGGACTCTGCAAAAGCTTGGAGGCTTCAGGCACGAGAAGTCCACGAGGTAGACTTGGTCGGGGCTCGAAACGAACCGTCTGAGGATGAAGAAGACGATAAAGAAGGAGAAGAAGAGGAAATGGAAGATGGGTGTCCATTTTCGGAGGAGAAAGAGGGTTTCAAGTGCAAGCAGGGCCAAGAGGAAGGAGAGACTGACAAGATCAAGAAAAACGGAAACAAAGCGGTTAGAGATGGATGACCAAAGAAGGTGGCGGACATGGTCATCATCATCGCCAAGCTTGGAGAAAGAGTCCATCTGATCAGACTCAGAGTAATGACTGAGAGAAGCCAGAGCAATGGTGGTGGTGGTTTCTATGGGACTTGTTATTACCAGAGGGATGGGAAGGATTTAATGCCATGCAATGCATGGACAGAGATGACGTTTCTCTCTTGAATAAATAGAGAGTTTAAATGAGCTTCTGCGTGTTGACTCAGCCTACTGGAGAATCATTATTTCTTCTTCTCCTTTTTATATTCTCATTTTTTTTCTGAATCATTGTGGTTGGCAGATGCACTTAAAGCTTATGAATGTGATTGTCTAGTGTTAAATATGTCTCAAGTTTTTAAAATTATTTACGGATAAGTACCGATTTGTTAAATCGGTTCATTAAAGGAAAAACAAATCCTCGCGTACGCGTGCAACGGAGGTCTTCTTCTTCCCGCTCCAGAATTGTTATTGGCGCTACAAGACAAAATAAGGGGATCACTTATTTTATGCTTATCTATATGTGAGAAAGAATGAGAAATCTTGGCAGAAGGCTCGTCCACTTCTATCTTGAATAAGTGGGTCCC
The DNA here is from genome assembly GCF_020921035.1 of Rhodamnia argentea. Taxonomy (NCBI): domain Eukaryota; kingdom Viridiplantae; phylum Streptophyta; class Magnoliopsida; order Myrtales; family Myrtaceae; genus Rhodamnia; species Rhodamnia argentea. The sequence continues at coordinate 10,896,661 of NC_063159.1, read as the reverse complement.
AATCAAAAGTTAGGTTTGTTGACCACTTAAAAAGGCCACTCTCTGACTCCGACCTTGTTCTTTAAAAAGGAAAAGAAAGCCGCACAGTAGAAGCGCACCGCAGAGAAAGAACACGAGAAAGGAACAAACGTACGAGATGTTTTTTCGAGAAGCTGTGCAGGGAGCGTACGCACGAAGAGAGACAAGGACGTAAGGGGCGTTCTGGTATTTCGATCGTACGCGAGTTTTATTATATCCAATTAAGTTGTTTATTTGTGAACATTTTGAATTTGGGTATAATCTAGGTGTGAGAAATATGAGCGTATTGAGCGATTGTAATTCCGATTCTCCGATTATAGTGGATTGTTCTTGCTGGCTCTCCCGTGGATGTAGGTATCGATATTCAGACCGAACCATGTAATTTCTGGTGTCCTTTATCGTTCATCGTTATTTTTCTGTACTTTTTGCATTGACTTATTTGCAAGATCCTGGTTAGTTTTCGCGTCATTATATTTCAACATCTAGGCTCTGATTCCATGGAACGAGACTTGTCAATGACATCATGAGAAAATAGAGAGAACTAAGCTGCGATCCCAAAAGCTGTTAAGACACGAGGAAAAATGGAGGACAGAAGAGCTTCTACAGTGCCACCAACAGCGAAATAGGTAAAAAGAAGACCATGAGAAGACAAGCTATGGATCAATCTAGGAGCCAGGTATGACACTGAACTTGTGACTTCGGTTTCTTGGTCCTCGTAGTTTTGTTTACTCTTCCAGTCAAATGATCATGTCGAGAGAATTAAAATTTCACACTCCAGCTTGCTTAGCAAGTGTGATGTGTGGCCCGATAATTTTTTTTTTTTTTGGGGGTGGAGCAAGATAATGTCGTATATGTTCAAAGGAAGCCAACCAAATCAGAGGGGATGATATTGGTACAACTTATTTATTGCAAGTGGGATGGCACACTCCTTTAGGAACCGCACAGCAGCGAACGGCATTAAATTCAGCCCATAAAAAACAGGCCTAATGCGGATATGATAAGGAATTTTATTTTGTGAATGGGAGTTTTGGTTGCATACGTTACGATTGATTCCACTGTCTAATTTGTTTAACATGTTCTCTGACCTTTTAGTACATTTTTAATTTAGTATATGAATCATATGAAAATATTCATTATTGTCCCCGATCTTTAATTAATGGAAGGATTATATTGAATATTTCCATATAATTCAGGAATTACAACGAATATTTTGACAAATTAAAAGTTCAGAGACCACAATGAACATTAGGTTAAATTTCGTAGATCGCATTTAGCAAATTTAAATTTCGAGGACCATATTGCACATTAGACCAAAATTTAAAGATCATTTGGATTATAATCCCTTCCAAAAATGTCTTACGAATTGCACGTGGTTTTTATCTTAAGAAATACACGAAAGTCAAGTTGCGAAGCAGAGAATCAATTCGTTAGCCATGGTATGGACACTTCGCTGAAGATTGCGAAACGTTATCTCGATAAGCTCCACATTATTCTGATGAAACGTTAGGAGTATGTTAAAAAGTCTCCCTAAGTATGCTGTGAAAGTTGTGTTCTTACTATAACATGTAACAAAAGAATACATATATTTTCATAATCCAAAGTTATTTAATGCTTAACCCTAAATCTATTGCACTTTTGCCAATTCAGTTCTAAACTTTTTAATTATGCCAATTGAGTTTTAAACAATTTTTACGTTTTTGCAATCGAGTCTATCCAACCAATTTTGGTCGAAAATATCTCTATGTGTGTTCTTCACCATGAATGATCATGACGATGGCTTTGCTAGGAATTTATAGCATACTAAGACCCTCGCTCGGTGGCCGGTGAGGGACCGGAGACTCTCGTCAATGGCCAGTGAGGGACCGGAGACTCTCGTCGATCACAGTAAGATAAAAAGACATAAAAATAAGAAATAACTAAAAGCATGAAAAAATTGGTAAAGAAATTCGATAAGATACTAAAATATTATTAAAATTATCTACCTCAACAATTTTCAACCAAAATTGGCTGGATGGATTCAATTGGCAAAACGAGAAAAAGTTTAGAACTCAATCGAAAAAGTTAAAAGATTTAAGATTGAATTTACAAATGTGTAATAAGTTTAGGATTTTTTGGACAGTCCCATCTAAAATCAGAGCTTATATGCGAATCACCATAGGGGTGATTAACACTATGTTTGGTAAGAAATACACCAAACATTAAAAAGAAAAATTCAGAAAGAAAATCTTCAGCAGATCTTCCATGATGGGTCTCATCTGTAATTTATTTGGTGGTTGGAGATGCCGACTCTTTTACTATCAAATCGACGGTAGAGGAGGAAGGCTCTTGAGAAGATTCACTATTGGTGTATGTGTAACTGATTCCAAAGAAGTAAAATAGAAACTCAAGAGTGATAGACAAGGCTGAGAAAATACTTTGAACGAGGCCGACGGCTCTTGTTCACATGGAGGGAGCATAAATGCGATTAGGTGGCGGAATAGTTTGTGCAGCAAAGTTGACTTTACAAGCTACCGCTGTGCTTCGGCCGTGCTATGCATTTGATGGTTGGTTGAACTAGGAATCTGCCAAAAATCAATCGAAAATTAAAAGAAAGAGAGCAATTTTTTGAATGGCTACAAAAAAAGGTTTTGCTTAGAGGGAGTTTCTAGGAATATTTCAAGAAAAAATCTCAATCCATTGATAATTTTCGTGGGAAAAGTACACAAAAAATGTCAAAAATTGTATATAGCGGCTTACTTTAGTGCCAAAAATTTTTACGGGATCACTTAATTGCCAAATCAGAAAAACAATGATCACTTAAGTGCCTCTTGTGAGAAATTTATGCCTGGCCGGCCATGGTGGGGTGGCGGTGGCGAGAGCTTGCAACTCTCTTTTTCTTTTTTAATTTTTTTAGTTAATTGTCAAATTTAATTTAATTTTAATTTTTATCTCTTTTTTTAAATTTTAAAAATCCACGTGGACTGAATTCTTTAAAATTGCCACGTCAAATTAAAAGTTCAATTATAGATTCTACGTAATTAGTTTGGCCGAAATTTCTCCTTGAAAGCACTTAAGCAATCTTTTTTTCTCTGATTTGATAATGAAGTGATCCGACGGAAACTTTCGAAACTAAAGTGAGCGTCGTACACAACTTTTAACACTTTCGGTTAGTGGGTAAGGCCATTTTCGTATAGAATTAAACAAAAAAGTATGCAAAGTTCCGATTGGGCCTAACGGCTGGACAAACAATTTCCATCTCGGGATGTTCGCGAGGTCCAAAGTACAAATTAGGATGAAATGAGAAGTCATAAGAGATGTGCCGATTAGATGCCTGTTTATCTTCTTATTTCTTAATACAAGTGCAGATTAGGGAATGGATACATTTCTTTCATTTGTTGTGGGGGCAAATCAAAAGAATAAAAAATGCGACAACTAGTGAATTTGACTTACTATACGGAAGATACTTTTCAATAATACGATAAGTGTTCTAATTTCAAGCTACCAATCATTCTGAATCTGTCGGAAATAATCCAATGTTTTCCAAACAGGATCTTTCGGCTCATTTTCAATCCTATTATTTAATTTTTCCATCTCTAATGCAAAATATCCATGGGCGGGGACAATCATACGCTGTCTTCACCATTGGAACTAATCGATAAAGTTACAACGACAGCTCAAGCAGCATCATAGCTACATCTGTAAGGACTAACACCTTTCCAACACTAACAAAATTCATGTTAAGTGTCTTTTTATGTGACAAACGGGCGCCAAGATTTTTCTTTTTCGGTCAGGAGATCGTTGAAAACTCACAAATCAATTTGTACTGATAAACATTTCTCAAATACTAAATTCTGTTTTGTTTTTTTTTTTTTTCCGTAAAGTAGGGTACTTGGCAAATTGCCCCGTTTACTTGTGTTGAATAAGGCTTGGCTTGACGAACGTGACACAGGATCTGTCGCATTCAAACGCTCTTGATAACTCAACCATTCTGTTGAAATTATAAGCACCAAATTCATTTCCTCGAGTTTCTTCTATTGGGAAAGACGTTGCATATTGTGGAGCTAGTTGGACAAGCATCGCCTGGTGGAGTATCCATCTTAAGAGTTACGTCCTTTAGTATCATTTAATTCGGGAGTAGTTTGGGAATATATTCACTTTAATCACGTGTTTATGGGGCAACATCAATATAATTTATCGTAGAGGTAATCGGTTTCCACCCTGAAATCGGTAATTGGACCAAACAAGATTGGTCCTCAGTTTGTAAAACTGGAACCTATCCTATCCACCCTAGAGCATGACTAGATCCATTTCGGTCCCCAAGTTGGCCTGGTGTTATTTTTTAGAAGTGTTTTAATTTTTTCTCGATATATAATGAAATTACTAATCACAAAGAGTTACTAGGTAAAAAAAAAAAAAGATTACTCTCACAATTAATCTATACCTTTTTCCCTTGATGAATAATATATATATATATATATATATATATATATATATATATATATATATATATATATAAACACTCTAGGTTGGTTCTGCCGGTTCAGTACGGTTCCTCCCTTGGAATAAGGAACCACCAAGAATCACTCAGTTCAATCCAGTTACCAAATAGGACCAGAACCAAGAGTGTTCCACACCCCTAATTTACGAAAATAGAAATAAAGTGAGGGTTCACACTATTTCCACTCCTAATAGGCTCTTGACACCCTCTTTTACATTGAATTGTCTACATTGTTCCTTGTAGCTCACACTCTTGATTTAAGATATTTCTTACCCTTTTTTTCTTCTTTTTTCATTTGTTTCAATTTTACTAGAGATGAAACTACACATGCTCCTCTCAAACAACATTTATTAAGGTTAAATGTGGGGCATACTCTTAATTTAAGACTAATGCTGGCATTCTTCTTTGTTTTTTTTTTTTTTTTGGCCTTTCGCCTTTTGTTTCTCCATTTGGAACAAAATCGGTGTACTTCTTTTGCAAAAAAATATTTTATTTGGTAAATAGCTAGTTAATTATTGTATTTTGACAAGCAAAAAAAGGCTAACTATTTATTAATGAGTTGTATATTTCTTTAGTTTTTTGTACTAGAAAACTATTATTGAAAAAGTTACTTAAGCACAAGTAAGAGGATAATCTATGAGTACATTGTGTATAATGCATACGTCAACTATAATATTTCATTATTGAGTAGATTCTCCAAAGATCAAATTAAGAGTCGAAAAATTTGTGATCATAAGAATAACCTAAGGAAATCAAGTAAGCAATTTGCAAATAAAACTGACTTTGCTTTACTCTAGTATATGATTAGTGCTTGCTTGGATTATAATAATGAAAAATAAGTTCAGAAAAAGACAAACATGAAGGAAACATTAAAATATAATTTGTGTATAAGATGCAGCTCAGGTGAAAAAAAAAAGGTTATTTGGAAGGGACATTGGTAAGTTTTTCTTTTAGTAAAATCAAAAAAGAAAGAAGAAAAAAAGGTAAAAAATAATATTATACCAAGAATGGGACACACAAGGGATAATGTGGCTAATCTAATGTGATAGAGGATCCAATAAGAAGGTGAAAATAGCGGGAGCCTAAAGTGAGATAAAGAGTGATTTTCGCTAAAACACATAAACACAATTTATATTCGCAATCTGGATACTGTGGCACGATGATTAGAGCTGCTGTTTTTTAAAATGTCCCCCTAACACGACTTCTTTCAAGAGCAATTTTGGAATCTTCCTCCTCCAGTGCCATTGTTCAATGAAAATGATTATATGATTGACCTTAAACCATTGAATTGGCGAAACTGCAATAACTTTTGGACTTTTTAATCAATTTTCCCATTGGCGGGTGGTACAGGTAAAATACCTTTAGCCCCGTTAAAGTCATACGAAGTTAATATGCTTGGACAAGACATCTTTTCACCGTGGGAAAGTAGTTTGGTCGTTTGCAAAATCTCTCTGACGATTACATTTGTCCCTAAGATACAAACTTCAAGTTTGAAGCGAATGCACATCGGTTGCTGAACATCAAGCTCTCCATCATCCAAATCTTTTCATTTGTTTGCAGAGATTTTAAATCTTCCTTAAGAATCATAAGCCCAAACGTAATTCGTCCTTTCCTGAATCCTGACCTATTATCTCCAAAAATTGCAGGCGCGCATGGATGATGGGAACACATTCAAGAAGGAAGTGGAATCAATGATAAACTAAGGAGCAGGACTGTGGAAAAAGGTCTGAAATTGAAGAGTTGAACGCAAGTGTAATAGTCGTGCTACATTCTTCACCTTGCTGCGTAGAACGCTTTTTGGGGTTCTAGGGAAACTATGATAAGGGTGCAAGCGACCTCAAGTTGTTTGTGAACTACTCGAGTTTGGCGAACATTTCACTCGCATTCGGGGACAATTATTTTCGAGTTCAAATAGCTCAAGTATTTAGCCGAGTCAAGCTTGAATTTGCAATACTTAACTCGAGCAGCTTGTGAGGTTAATTGAACATTTCAAGATTCAAGCTCGTGATTTGGAGTGGGAAAATTACTAAAAAAGTTTAAACTTATTACAATTGTGTCAATGCAGTCCTAAATTTTTTTTATTTGCCGATTAATTCTAAACATTTTGCAATTGTATTAATTTAGTCCATCCGATGAATTTTGATCGGCCGGCGTTGACGTAGACACCGGCCGACGTGCGACCTAATATTTTAATTTTAATTTTAATTTTTTCTTTCCCTCCCCTCTTCTTCCTCCAACCGGTTGCCGGAGCTCGGCGATCGGCCAAAGGACGGCCGCATCGGCTTCGCTATGGCTAGGCGAGGCCGAGCCTCGCAGTGGACGGGCGAGGACAACCTCGCCTCGCCTCGCCTCGCTAGCCTAGTTTTGGGCTAGGTCGAGCCTTGCCTGAACATGGCGAGGCCTGACTGTCTCTCCGAAGAAGAGGGAAGGGAAGGGAAAGGAAACTCGAAAAGAAAGAAAACCAAAGAAAAAAAATATTATAAAAAAAAAAAAGATTAAAAATTGAAAATAATATTTAATATTAGATCGTCGGCTGGTTAGCGTCCACGTTAACACCAGCTAATCAAAGTTTGCCGAATAGATTGAATTGGCATAATTATAAAAAGTTTAGGACTGAATTGGCACAATTGCAATGGTTTATGACTTTTTGTTAATTTTCCCGATTTAGAGTTTAATTAATTGATTAATGGAGTCAGGTTCTAACTCGTGCTTGAAAATTTAAGTTCTATCGTGCCTTGGTCATTAGAGTCAAAACGAGCTCGAATATTCGTGTCTAATCAACTCGAATTCCAATCCAAGCACCACTTTTGGGAGTAATGCTGAGATGACATGACCTTTATCTAGATTGATTAGCAATGTAATAACCACAAGCACGAGCAGCTCTTGACAAACTAAAATCTTACGAGTATCGATCTCTTCTGGTGCCAAAAGATGAAATATGGGCATAACTTCTAAAAATATTTGATGTCCTGTTCGGGCCCGGCTGCAGAATTGGGGATCAAAACATTTGTGTGGGGCATCTACATCTAACTCCATTGCACAATCCACCATAGCCAGATAGCGAAGAGTCAGTGCAATCACCATTACCGGAGGTTGAATTTCCTACGGTCCATGGATCATTAGAGCATCATTTTCTTCTGTGACAGCAATTTTTATATATGCAGGGACATTCCGATGGCTGTTCAATCGTCAATTTGCCTGTCATAAACCGCCATGAGTCAAAGAGTATGAGCAAATGTGGATGGACGGATTACGATCCTCTAAATTTAAAGCCGGGTCGTGGATGTATCATCCGCATAAGCACATCACTCGTGTTCACGCGTGATAAAACTCAAATTCTGGACAAACAATAATGTAGACAGTGACAATTACAAAGTGAAATGTAATCTCTCTTGTAATTACTGATCGTGACAGTTATCTTCGTCTTTGTGTATTTAATACAAAAATAAACTCTTCCATTAGGGACGCTCAGTTCTTAAACAATAGATCATATGTGGGAAGGAAATCATCTGTCTGACTTTAATTCCATAAATTGTTGGGAAAATCTCCCTGAAAATGACCGACAATTTAATAAGTGTGTACTCGACTGACTAGAATGTTGACGGTCAAGTAACGACAACTTCATCGATGGCGACCGGGTATTTATGAATGCAAGAAGCCCATGGGCCCTTTTCGAACTCCTCGAGAATGGGCCGAACACATTCCAGGCTGAGGCTGATGCACTTGGGCCCACTCCCCGTTCCGAGCTGCCTCACCTTGTTCCCTTTCTTCACTCTCTACTTAGCCTCCATGTTAGCCAACTCGTGCCACAACGACGACGATTGATTCCCAAACCTGTACAGCGTCATCAGAGAAGCCTCCATGTCCACCTCCCTGAGCTTCAGCCCCTTCGCGATCTCCCTTATCACGGGCCGCCCCAAGGTCGGCAAGCAAAAGTGTTGCACCACGGTCTTGAAGTTGGGCACGTAAATCTCGCACGACTTGTCGATGAACCTCTTCCGGAGGATGGAGAGGCCGTGCCAGAATTTCTCCGTGCACCTCTCATCCCGAGGACCTTCGTGTTCGACCGGAGCGTCTCTCCCACAGCTTGCAACACGTCCCGATTGAGGGTGAACCTGAGTTTCCCATCGTCATCCTCCTCGCGGAACGTGGAATAGTAAGCTTTGTCTTCGAAGGCTCTTAGGGTCCTTAGAGAGTGGAGGAGATCGTACTTGGAGGCCTTCTGGCTTTTGGCTTGTTGGTGAGCAAGACGAATGACATACGAGAGTTATGACCCTCAAATAAACAACATATGAAAGTTATAGCATTCATGTTGTTCTTATCTCATTTCTTCACCATGCACGATCCTTGGTAGAGTAATGGGCATATAGGCCAAATATTTTTTATGGAACCAACTGTTCCGAAAGCTTAACTTAGTAGATGAATGCGTATTTCTAATATTTAATAATTCTATCACTCCCCATCACATTTAGGGTGTGTTTATTTGAGTGAAAGTGTTTTTCAAGAATTTTTTTTCCAAACTTTCACCCATTTAGCTCGCTGAAAATAATTTCCAATCTCAAGCAAGGTGGAGCCTCGCCGGCTTGCGCCTATAGCAAAGCTCAACAATCTTGAGCTCACCTGATGAGGCTTGGCCTCGCCGGTCTTGAGCATGCCGAGCCTCGCTATGGTCCGGCGACCGACGAGATAGAAGAAAAAAGGAAAAAAGAAAAGCAAATAAATAAATAAATATAAACAATACATAATATAAAAATAAAAATTTTAAAAATTGAATTTCTTTTTTACCTCATATAAAGCCATGGATTAAAATCATTTTCCATCCGAGAAAAAAAAAATAGAAATATGTTCGGTCACAAATCACCAAACAAAGAAAAGGCGGAAGGACACTTGGAGTGCCAATATTTGTGTACGGCGTTCACTTTAGTGCCAATACTTTTTTTTTTTATCACTTATGTGCCAATTTTTTTTAAAAACGATTATTTGAGTGCCAACTCCTGTGAACATCATTGGAAATCTTATGTGGTGTCTACGTGGCATGTCGAAGGATCCCGATCGGCAAAAGAAAAAACCAAAAATTTTAAAAAAATTCACCCAATATTAAAAAAATTGAAAAATAAGCTAAATAACTAAAAAAAGCTTTAAAAAAAAGACATTAGTTGTAGCGGCGAGGGCTTGCACAGCTCTCGTTGCCGCCGCCCCACCATCGCCAACACCGGCCAATGGCTAGCAACCCCTGCCGATGGGCGGCGAGGGCTCAACCTCGCACCGGCCATTGGTTGGGGATTGGCGACCCCCGCCGACCCATCCCCCACCCACACTGCCCATTGCCCGCAGGGGGGCGGCGAGGGCTACGCTGCAACATCCGATTTTTTTTTCCTTAATTTTTAGCTTACTTTTTAGTTATTTAGCTTTTTTTTTTAAATTTTTTTCAATATTATGTGAAATTATTTTTAAAATTTTGGCTTTTTCTTTTGCCATGTGTACTGCCTTTTTTTAAAAACAAATCCACGTAATATTAAAAAATAAATTAAAAAATCACATGTACTGTTTGGCCGAAATTTGCACTTATGTAATCGTTTAGTAAATGACCAAAATGTCCCAAGCTAAAATGACTCATGCCTTTTTTGAGACTAATATAGTCACTTTAAGCCCTTAGTTGAAATAATATGTACTTCAGGCCCTCCTTTGACACAATCGGGGTACTTCATGCTCTTATTTGAGAAAATGAGAGCATTTGAGGTCCTTTTTTCGAATTTTCCCTTAAATCGATATAGGTGGAGTTCATGCACTTATAGGTTGCTTGCTATCTACCTTGTTCGCGAATGTGTAGCGTGATAAAGCTGTCAAATGGGCAGGTCGGATCAAAAATGGTTCAACCCATATTAACACATTTAACCCGTTTCAAACCGTTTTAATGTAATGCAAATTTAATGACTCATATCCGACCCGACTTATATTACCAAAATACATTATCATTTAACTCAATCTAGGAAAACTTCAACCCACTTTAAGCTTGTTACTCGAATAAAAACTTCACATCAAATTAAAAGAGAAAACTAAACACAAAAAATCAGTAAAAAAAAAAAAGCAACCCATAAATTGAAATAATTATAAAGAACTTTTTATAAGAGAAAGTTTGATCAGCTAATCATTGACATGACAATAACATTTGCTTATAGGAACTCTTTCAACATGCGAGCATGTATAGCTTCTTAATTGTTAGTTCACCAAGTTAAAAGTTAAATTGTGACATTTAGAATTTATATTTCGAAAATGATTCGAACTAGACAGCATCAAGCTTCGTCTAGAAATTTAAGATACACATAGGTCTTGCAGTTTGCGCGGCTCCAATCCCAAGAGCATCTAGAAGCAACCTCAAAGCCTCGCATCTGATCCAAACCTAACGCACGCATTAATCGTAGTTGTCCAAGCAACACATTCCTCTTACACATTCATGTAAAAACCTTCCTGAACAAAGTCAAAGTGAGAATACTGAATAATAATTACAGTAAATCTCCTAAACTCTCTACGAAACATTAGAAAGATGGTTGTCTATCTTTTGAAGGAAAAGAGACAATAGAAAATAAATAGAATTATCAATTATATAGTACGAATAAAATACATCTCTTGATGTCCAAACTGCCATACGGACACATCCATTCATATCCGAAAAGTCATAATTCGGACATGACCGTTCAAATGTGAAAACCATCATTTCGAACACAACCGTTCATGTCCAAACAGACAAAATCGCGCACCCACACGCGGGTATGATAAGGTCTAGTCCACTTATCCATTTCTTCATTTAAAAGACTACAATAGTCTTCTCATATTTAAAGTGTTTTACACTCTCTCATCGCTCTCACATGAGACAAGGAAAAAAGTCTTATTTGTTTGTTGTACAATCAAACACCAACAGACCTTGTCAAGTGCCAGAGGATGGTGGATTTGTCGAGGGAGGAGGCGATGATCATATCGGAGCTGTCAATTAGGGCAGCAATTGTTCTACTATTATGTTTGATTCTGAGAGACACATAGGATTGTAATCGTAATATACCTAATAGAATCAATCATAACATTGCACAAAATCATGATCATAATGTATCTAACAGAATTGATTATAATATTCTAACAGCAATAGCCGTCACCATGTCGTCATGAAGACGGAGTGAGACTCTGTAATCAAATCAAAGAGGAAACGCGAACGAAAATGAAGAGGGAGAAGATGGACTTAGGAGGGTTGGGTTAAAACCCATATTTGGGTTTAGGATTATTCTTATAAGCCTAAACGTATATTTGACCCATATTTTAAAATTTAGTGAATCCATATATGACCTAAGTAAATAAAAATAAATTAAAAAGTGGGTCAAAGATCCACTTTGACACTTCTAGGCATGATCCCACCATGGTACCTTAGTAAAATTATTCTTCGTGAGGAATGTGAACCCATTGTTCCATTAAGGCACCATTGTTTTAACGATCTTGTTTTGCCGGAAATGTTCACGCGAAAGATCTTTCACTAGAAAGCGTAGAGCTTTCGGATTTATTGTTTATGGGTTCTTGTGACGATTCCGGACAGAAAATAAAGTAAATGACAAAAGATAAATAGGACGATAAAAGTAAAGTGCGATAAAAGGTAGATGCAAATAAGATAAATTGCATAACAAAAGATAAGTATTTTTAATTAATGATTGATTATTGTCGAACAAAGAGTTGTTTTCGACTGCTTATAGCCTAGTACAAGTATAACCGTCGCTTGATATTACTCTTGTGCATCTTATTCTTAAATTCTCGGATTGACTTTGGTAACTGCTCTCCTTATCTTCTAAACAGTTTTAGGCACTAACCTAATTGCTCCGCTTAGCCGTCAATGTAATGTATTGAGTTCGTGGTGCCGCCGACCTTTATATTTAACCGCTTTTAGATAGTATGACGCTCCCATGGCTCCATGACCATTTGAGGTTAAGGCTGATTTTCGGTGTCAACAGATCTACCTTGATTAGAAGAGACATCCCGTGTACGAAATCCTAAAAATTGAGAAGGGATGCATCAAATATTAAAAAAGCAGAAACAAAATGTTCGGCGTATCTTCCAAAATAGGTTTTGTTCACATGGAGGAAACAAAATCTTCTTATGGTGAGATGGCGAAGATTCACCGTTGGTGTATGCTTTATTGATTCTACAAAACACAAAATAGAATCTCAGCGGGACAGACAAGGAATCTGCTTGTTTACATGGAGAAAGCACAAATGCAATCGATCAAAAGAAAATTAGTTCATATCGATCGCGAATCCTTTCACGTTTTCATGGGTAATGCCATTTTTGTTTGAGAATTTACGAAAAAGTACATGAAGTTCCGATTGGGCCCAAAGGCTGGACAGAAAATTGCCATCTTGGGATGTCCGTATGGTCCAAAGTATAGATTAGGATGAATTGATAAGTCCGAAGAGATGTACCGATTGTATGTCTTTTTATCTTCTTATTACTTGATAAGAGTACAGATTAGGGAATCGATACATTTCTTTGGTTTGTTATGGGCAAAATTAAAAGAGTTAAGAATGCGACATCTAGTGATTTTGGCTTAATTTATGGAAATGTATTTTTTGAGTAATATGACAAGGGTTCTAATTTCAAGGTTCTAATCATTCTAAAGCCATTCCAAACATGATCTTTCGGCTCCTTTTCAATCCTAGGATTTGATTTTTCCATCTCTGAAGGCGCTTGCTATAACCCCTCGATCAAGCATTGCTTAGAGTAATATCATCGTCAGCCATCGCAATAAAACCCTTAGTAGCTCACGTACCAATCTGTCTCGCTTTAATTGCGTCTCGGAGTAGTTCTCGGACCATGCAAGTCCGCTTATTCTCAGTCATTAAATCATACTAACCGCACATAAGATTCACGTGATCTAATGACAAACATCGCATGAATTTCCATACTCCAAAAGAATATCAGAAAAGTCATTGCGTCCCATGCGATTATCAATGCCCTCAATGAACAGCGTGTGCCTGATACCGACGCATTCGTTTTCCGGGTGCCAAGTACCATGAATTGCAAAATATCCATGGGCGGGGATGCCTCACTTTGTCTTCACCATTGGAACTTATGGAAAAGGTTACAGCAACAGCTCAACCAAACATCATAGCTGCATCTGTAAGGACTGAGGACACATGGGCATGGTCGCATGACTCGACTAAGGACAAAAGAAGGAAAAGCAAAAGCCAATTATTGTTGGAACTAGTTAGCCTATGACTGGGCTACATGTTTCGAATGCTACGTATAAGCCAAGCAATCCCACGTAACTACAAGGGTCCCTTTATTTCATTTAAAGAAAACTAATATCACATTTTTTGGTGCACATAAATATGAAAAGGAAAATTTCAAATAAAGGTCTGAAGTGCGTTTGTTTTCTCAAATAAGGATTTGAAGTGGACTTTATTTCAAATAAGAGCCTGAAGTGCTTCTTTTATTTCAAAAAAGGGTATGGCCGATAGGGGTGAGCAAACTGGACCGGACCGGATGGGTTCGTTCGGTCCTTGACGGTCCGGTCCCCAATTCCATGGTAGATGGGATCAAATCGGCCCACTCGGACCGAACCGCCTAAAGTATATATAATTATAAGTTAGGTTTAAGTCTGACGAGAATAATATTCTATGACTAGCAATTCATTACACAATTAGAAAAAAAAATTAATAAATTTTGAAGAACTAGTTAACATAATTTTCCTATCTTCCGCTCGATACTCACCCCTCTGCTCGCTCGGCTCTTGCATCTCGCTTTCGCAACGTAGCTCTGCTCGGCACTCGCTCCTCGCGCCTTCGTCTCTCCGCTCGCTCCTCTCGCAGTCCCATCTCTCGCTAGTTAGCATCGTCGCTCTACTAGCATCTTGCAACCACTAATGAGACCTACCGCGGCCACTAGAGTCATCAATTCATCGCTTCCTCTCCTCGTCTCCATCCTTGCTCGGTCACTTTGATCTTATATGATAGTAATATGATGGTCATGTGTATGTATTATTAGGTTGGATGGTTGAAATTGAAAGTTGTTAGTTTAGATCCAAAGATTATATTTCTATAAGCTGTTGGTGTTAGCGATCCCACTAGGACTGGACCACTGGTCTTGGTTCGGTCTCGTCCCGATCCGGTCTCTGGTCCCAAAAATTTGAGAACCCGGACTACAAGTCAAGTCCTCAATTCCATACGGGGACCGGACCAGCCCGGACCATGACACTCCTAATGGCCGAAAGGCATTCTAGTCATTTATTTTGTAAATTTTTTTTCTTTTTTCCTTTTTCTTTTGTCTTTTTCCCTCTTCCCTCCTTGGGCCACCGGCGGAGGTTGCCAGATTCGAGTGAGGGTCGCCCTCTCCTAGGCGGGTAAGAGCCTCCCTCTCGGGGTCGAGCAAGGGCCGCTCTAGCTCGACGCTTGGGGAGAGGGTTGCCCTCGTCGGGATCCGGCAAGGGCCGTCTGATGCCAGCGAGGGTTAACCTCATCCGATGCTTGGGGTGAGCGCTACTCTCGCCCCTTGCTGAGATATGGTGAGGGTCACTTGACGCCAATCAAGGCGGTGAGGCCGGCGATTGCCCGGGAGGGGAGGGGAAAAGATAAAGAAAAAAGAAAAGGAAAAGAGAAAAACATAAAAAGTAAAAAAGTAAATACTGAAAATGCCATTTGGTCAAACCCTTATTTGAAATAAAGAGGGTGTTTTAGGCCCTTATTTGAAATAAGATTCACTTCATATCATTATTTGAAAAAATGATGGTACTTCATGCCCTTATTTGAAATATTTCCAAAAGAAAATATTGGTACTTCTTAAAGTGTACGAAATTGCCACGTCACCTTTCCACTAACAAAATTCATGTTAAGTGTATTTTTATGTAACAAATGGGCCTTGAGATTTCTTTTTCTTTTTTCTGGTGAGAAGATTAGAAACCCACAAGTCAATTTGTGTTGATAAGCCTTACTCAAATACTAAACTCTTCTTCTTCTTTTTTTTTTTTTTTTTTGTAAAGTAGGGTATTTGGAAAATTGCCTCGTCTACTTGTGTTGGATAAGGCTTGGCTTGATGATCGTGAAACGGGATCTACCGCATTTAAACGCACTTGATAACTCAGCCATTCTATTGGGAATATGAATACTAAATTCATTTCATTGATTTTCTTATACTAAAAAATATGTTCCATACTGTTGAGCCAATTCCACAAACCCCACCACGTGGAGTATCCATCTTAAGATTTCCATGTTGTATTATCATTTAATTCGAGAGTAATTTGGTAATAAGTCAATGAGAATTGATTATGTAACGGTTCTTGAATCATTGCTAGATTAACAGCTTATTTTGAGACACAAAAAAAATTAATTAAAATTATGTGAGGTCCACTCTTTCAAGAATATGTGGCCGAAAACATATTATTATTCTCTGAGTCACCTAAAAAATGTTGTACTAGCAAAGCCCTAATTCTTTTTTAACCATGTGTTTATGGGGGTAATATCAATATGATTTTATCATAGGCTTAATCAGTTCCAAGGTGGGTTGATTCCACCCTGAAATAATTAACTGGATAGGATAGGGTTGGCTCCCAGTTTGCGAAACCTAGAACGTTCCCTATCCACCCTAGAACCAAACCGGATCTGGTTCGGTCCCCAAGTTGTCTCGAGAGTCGTGGATTTAATCCTCACTCCCATGACTAGTCAACAAAGTGCCTATCAGAGCACAGCTGCTCATCACGGCTCTTACTAGAGTATTAGCAATCAACCGAACCATAACGACAATTGACGCTCTAGATGTCCAAAAATAGTTCTTCCTCTTTGGGAGGTGGAAAGATGAATAAAACCTCAAAGTCCAAGGCACAATTACTAGTTTTTTAAAATGTTTTATTTTCTTTTTCTCAAAAGTTCTTAAATATATTGAAAGTTACTTAGTGTAAAATGAAATTACTAATAAGAAGAAAGTTACTAGTAAAGAAGAGATTACTCCTACAATAAAGCTCACTCCTACAATAAAGCTCAACATTTTGCCCTTGTTGACAAATAATATACTAGTAATATACTCTGAGTCGGTTTGATCTAGTTTCTCCTCAAGAACCGAGAGCCGAATCGATTCACGCGAAAAACACCTAGAACTGCCCTGTCCCATTTGGTTCCCTGGTTGGATTGTGACCGATGTATATCCCTAATTTATGGGAAAGAACAAAAAGAAGTGAGATAAAGAGTGATTTTCGCTTAAACATATTAATACAATTTATTTTCACAATCTGGATATTGTGGCATGATGAGCTACGATTTTTCAAGTGTTCCCTAACGAAACTTCTTTCTAGAGCAATTTTGCGGGAAAAGTACCCAAAAAATCCTAAATACATTGCATTAGTACCAATTAAATCCTAAAATTTTCAATTTAGTCATAAACATTATCGCATTAATAATAATTCCAGCCAATTACGGTTGAAAATTGCTAAGTGAGGGTCGTCCTCGTTGCCGTGCCAGCAGTGCACAACCATGGAAGAAAAAGAAGTTACCATGAAAAGATCTATGTTAACTGCATGATACGTGCAACGATGGATTCAAAAAGATGTTGCAGATGACATATGTCACAAATTCAGAACAATTTCGTGTATTTTTTTTTTTTAGAAAATTTCAATTAAGGGCATAAAGTACTTTTATTATCGTAAATAAAAATTTGAAGTGAATCACGTTTCAAATAAGAGTCTAAAATATCCTCATTATTTCAAAAAATGATCTCACCAATGGCATTTTCATCATTTCAATCCTTTATTTAAAAAAAATTTCAATATTTTATTGACAGATTGTGCATCGAAATAAGACCCAAAAGTTAAAAGTCGTTAAATTTGCTTTCTCTTTTTCTCCTGTTCATCCTATCTTTTTCCGGACTTGCCACATACAGCCCGGAGTAAAAAAGATGATGAGTAAATCATACCCCAAGCAAGCAAAGAAGGGAGTAGTGCAAGCAACACGACACCTGTTCTCCAGCCCGAAGCGCACTCACTTTACGACCTTTCTCCCGGGCTGCTTTTTGAAGCTTTGCGGCGAAGATCCAAAAATCAATGAACCCGTGAACGATAGCAACCTACCCAATACCAGAACCAGACGCGACGTCAACAGCAACTTGAGGCGCACTATTGAGAAAAAGCAAGCATCATATGCAACATTCCAAAATCGAAAAAACCAATTCACTCCCCAATCTTTTGATCCTCTTTTTGGCCTTGCTCAACCCCGAGAATCTCGACGCCCCGCCCACCTTCTGTTCTGTCCCCTGGCTCATCCGCTCATTACATTCGCCTATATTAGTCCCCACGTTAATCGTCACGAAGCAGAGACCAAACACACTTTGTCCGATCATGGTCGAGCTTCCACCTTCTTCGCGTCTAACCACATTAGTCTTCCTCTTGTCGTTCGCATTGGCCGTTTCCACGAGAGAGCGAGTCCCGACTCCCCCGTTGCCAATCCTCCCTCTACCCTCCTACTCGCAGCTCAAATGGCAGCAGAGGGAGATCATCATGTTCCTCCACTTCGGCGTCAACACCTTCACCAACTCCGAGTGGGGGACCGGGCACGAGGACCCGGATGTGTTCAACCCGGTCGGCCTCGACGCGAACCAGTGGGCGAGTGCGGCCGCGGACGCCGGGATCTCGCTCATGATCTTGACTGCTAAGCACCACGACGGGTTCTGCTTGTGGCCGTCCAAGTACACCGATCATTCCGTGGAGAGCAGCCGTTGGAAAGGCGGGAAAGGGGACGTGGTTCAAGAGTTTGTGGATGCGGCCAAGGCTCGTGGGCTCGATGCCGGGCTGTACTTGTCCCCATGGGATAGGCACGAACCTAGATATGGCGACAGTTTGGAGTACAATGAGTATTACCTGGCGCAACTGCAAGAGCTTCTCACCAAGTAAGATCGAAAACAATGCATGCCGTGATTTTCTTTCTTGGTCTGAATTGGTGTTGTGTGGGCTTAGGTATGGGGACGTGAGGGAGATATGGTTCGACGGAGCGAAGGGTTCGGACGCGCCAAACATGACGTATTACTTCACGGATTGGTTCTCCATGGTGAAGGAATTGCAGAGCTCGATCAACATATTCTCAGACGCAGGTCCTGATGTGAGATGGGTTGGGAATGAAAAAGGATTTGCAGGGACCACCTGTTGGGCCACCATTAACAGGACCTCTCTCTCCATTGGGAATGCCAGCCTTGAAGGGTAAGCCCTATCCCATCCGTGTTGTCTTGTGCGTGAAGCTTCCCTTCCATTATCTTTCCCCCGGTTTTCCCTTAGACGCTGCATGTACGTACGCCGAAAATCAACCGCGACACCTGATTCAGACCAGGTGCGGCGGCATTGGACGTCATAACAGTCGAGGAGAAGGGCCGGTTTCCCCGCTTTGGTCATAGTCGGCCTGATTTCGGCCCGTCCGAGGCGGATTCGCAATCATGTTCCTTGAAGAAGAAG
Source organism: Rhodamnia argentea (assembly GCF_020921035.1). Classification (NCBI taxonomy): domain Eukaryota; kingdom Viridiplantae; phylum Streptophyta; class Magnoliopsida; order Myrtales; family Myrtaceae; genus Rhodamnia; species Rhodamnia argentea. The sequence continues at coordinate 10,877,708 of NC_063159.1, read as the reverse complement.
TGAAGAAATTATTGAACTGGGTCGATTCATAATTGCTCATGAGAAATGCATGGCTATATAACTTGCTGCCCTAGTCGGTGGGTCAATTTAAAATTGCTGGTGAGATATGAATGCTTATATAACTCGCCAGATTCAGATTAACAAGGTACAGACATGGAGTTTAATATTACGAACAAAGTGGGTGTAGAGTAGAGAGAGGCATAATGGAGTGACAACTGGGCATAATCGAAGACCAAACTTGGTTCTAGTACCACAGTCTGGTGTCTTAGGTCACCCACAAGCAGACCTGCTGCTCTGCAAATTTGTTGGGTTTGTTCCATAACTATCAATTTAGGGGTGTTAGATCCAAACCGAAACCGAAACCCAACAGTATCGAAATTTTGTACATTTTCGATTTGGTTAGGCTCGAGTTTCAGTTTAGATTATGAAAAAATAACCATTCTATTTTTCGGTTTGGATTATTTCGGTTTGGCTAATCGAACCATAACCAAAATTCTTAACAAAAACTAAACGTCCAACTTAAAATCTCTCTTCTTTCTCAACCCTCCCGAAATGGCCCTCAACCTCTTACCACCCCCAAAAAAAAAATGGCCCTGAACCCTAATCTTCGGCTCTCTACTCCGTTCGAAAAACCCAAAACGAAAGTTCAGTTCGAGTTGCAATTCGGTTCCATTCAGCTGCTCACCCTAACGGTTCGATTCTAGTTTTGAGAAGCAAATTCAAACATCTGTGACAAAAAATATTTATATTTGATGATTTTCCCTTTTTGTATACTTTGACAAACGATGATAGGTTAGGCTAATAAGGTCTCGATTCCTCATTTTGATTTTCGAGGAAACGTAAACTTAGCTAAAGTTAAAGCAGGAAATCATCCAGCTATCAAACAAAAGTAGGAGCTTGCTCGCTCGCCCGCTCGTTTTTGGAACTATAAATTCGTCCAGTTCTACACATTCGGATAAGATAAGCTCGATCCTAGTGACTTTTCTTGTTCCTTTCCTTTCACTTTACTCAAAAGGCTGATGGATTCCGATTCTATTGTTGATTGTCTAGGTATCTGAACACCGGCGATCCAAGAGGGACCGATTACCTGCCACCAGAATGCGACGTCTCGATCAGAGAAGGATGGTTCTGGCACAAGTCGCAGTCCCCGAAAGAGCTAAGCAAACTGCTCCAAATATACTACAACTCGGTGGGACGAAATTGCGTGCTGCTCCTCAACGTGCCGCCTAACACGACAGGCCTCGTATCCGAGACCGATGTCCACAGATTGAAGGAGCTGAGGAACGCACTGGACACCATTTTCTCTGTCAATTTGGCGGAGAAGTGCTCCACGAAAGCAAGCAGCCGAAGAGGAGGCAAGGACGGCGGGTTTGGGCCGGAGAATGTGCTGGACGGCGACCACTTGTGGACCTACTGGGCTCCGGCGGATGAAGACGATGGTGGTGAGGCGGACCACTGGATTGAGATGAGGGGGACGGACGGAGGGCTCAGATTCAACGTGGTCAGGATCCAAGAAGCGGTGGGGCTTGGTCAACGCATCAAACGGCACGAGGTCTACGTTGATGGCAAGAAGATAGCTCAAGGGACCACGGTGGGGCACAAGAGGCTTCACAGGCTCAAAGGAGGTGTGGTCCAAGGTAGTGTGGTGAGGGTCAGGATCACTGAATCGAAGGGCTTGCCTCTCGTTTCTTCCATTGGCCTGCATCTTGACCCCTTCTGGCAACCCAAGGACGGGAAGTGGCTCTAATGAAAAGGTCCCTTTAGCTTAGCAGACACACCACCATAAATAAAAAGGAAAATGTAAAAGCGAGAAGGAGAAATCTAATATTCTTCAACAGAATATCTTTCAATATATATTACAAATACGAAGGATGCATTTTTTTTTTCTAGAATAGCCGAATAGTTTCGATTCATTTCTCGTGGTCTTGAGTAATATGTTGGAGGTGTTGCAACATGGCGCCATGCCTTGACGCGCGATTTACGGCACACATGCCTGTTATCCAATATGATGTCATATATCAGTCACCAAGTCTGCGCAGTTTCATGAGGTGCATGCATCTCACGAAGGTGTGATTAAGATCTCCATTGGTTTAGCAATCTATAATTAAGCAGCAACGCCATAACTAAAAGCTCTTGTTGGAGATTAGACTTCTCGAACTGATTTCACGCCTTCCTCCTCCTACTAAGCACTTGTAATCAGAAGAATTTGTCGAGAAAAATTATCTTGCGGAAATTACTATAGAAGTTCTCAACCTATTGTACTTATGCCAATTCAATCTTAAATATTTTCATGTTTGCTAATTAAGTCCATCCAGCCAATTTAGCAGAAAATCATTGACGATGATGTTGGCCATTCTACATGGCGCGTTTGGCGCTAACAATATTAATAATTTTTTAATTTTTTCTTTTCTTCTCTCTTTTTTTTTTTTTTTTTTTTGTTTTGGGGGGGCTGAGGGCAAGGGCCGCTGGCTAACCCTCACCAATGGCAGCCGTCACCCCACTGTTGTTGGACCTTTTCGACAATGGTGGGGCAGCAGTGGCCATTTTGTGCTCTTTCCTCTCTTTTTTAAATGTTTTCTAATATAACTAATATTTGTATTGAAAAAACAAGATTAGGACTAAAAAGACGACGTTTTGACCTTATCTTTCATGTTTTAGCCACGTCAGCTACGTAGAAAAGAAAATAATTAAAAAATCACATCAGATTTTTTCGTTAGCCAAGTTGAACATAGTTAATATGACTTATTAATTGTACTTTTTTTAAAAAAAATTAGGACTCAATTGCACTTTTGTAACAAGTTTTAGGGTTCCCAATGCACTTATCCCAAAAAAATGAGCACGTACCAACTTTAGAGTCCTCAATATGGCAATTGCCAATATGTCAATCGACTCGGCCTCGGGAAATGAGATCCTCTTTTTGATGGATGGACATTCAGGGTATAACTAGACATTTATAGTTGAAGAAGATGTACTGGTGACAACATTCAGATGTCCGGGAACTATCGACACGTTTGAATGGGCAACGATGCCATTTGGATTAAAGAATGCCATGGCCTTTTATCAACATGCAATGAGTTTCATCTTCTATGATGTAATTGGCAAGTTCATGGAAGTCTATGTCGACAATGTCATCATTAAATCTGACGAGGTAGGCCATTAAAACTATGTTTGTTGGCAACCTATACAACAATCTAAAGAGTATGAACATTTGATGACATCGCTTTCAATTACATTAATGATGACGCACGACTTTTTAAAATAATTTTCATTCTATTCAATTCTTTTAAAAGGGGACTTATGTTAACACAAAAACATGACCAAATGGACCTTTATCAAGCAATGAATTTCATCTTCTACGACATAATTGGCGAGTTCATGAAGGTCTACGTCGACGATATCATCATCAAACCTAACGAGGTAGGCCACTAAAACTGTTTTTGTTGGCAACCTATCCAACAATCTAAAGTACAAAATGAAAAGGTATGAACATTAGATGACGTCACTTCTCATTACAAAGTTAATGACGGCACACCAAATATTTAAAAGAATTTTCATTTTATTCAATTCTTATAAAAGGAGACATGCGTTAACACACACACAAAAAAAATGACCAAATGTTAGGTCATTAGTCGATAAGTTTAAGTTTAGTTGACGAGGTTATCAATAGCAAACATCAAGTTATGGCTAAGTGTAGAAGCAGAAGAATTGATGAGTATATGCCAACTCAGTTGACTGGAATAGAGATGAAACATCGACGTAAAATGTAACTATGAGAAAGCGAAACCGATAAGATCGAACGTCGAGCTGTTTATAGATAAATGTCGCTAAATAATATGAGCCACGTTTGGCACATGTAATTGTTTGTATATCATCATTGACAGTGTGTTATAAATACATTTAAGTTTACCATTTGTAAAGGTTCGATCGACCAATCAAAGAACGTATATTGTTTTTGAATTTTTTTTAGCAAGTTTTTGCATATGTAAGCTTCTTGTCATATGTGGATTGAAATGATTTTCATTTGAGAGAAATTTTCACTTTTATGGTGGAACTGCTGCTGTTTTTCAAGTGTCCCCAAATTAAAATTACTTCAAGGGAAATTTTCCAATTTTTCAATTGACCCGTGAATGATAGCAACCGACAAAATCCAAAACCAAACGTGACGACAACAACATGAGTCGCACTAATGCGAAACTATCGAAAGCAACACGTGATTGAAAATCAATTCACCCCGTCATCTTTTTTGCTTCTCTTTTGGCCCGGACTCAATCCAGAGAATCTCGACCCGCAACTTCTGTCCGGTTCCCTAACTCGATCTCTCTTCTTCCCAATTCACTACGGGCCTATATAGTAATAGTACCGACATTAATCGTCACAAAGCACAATTGTCGATCATGGTTAAGCTTCCACATGCTTTGTCCCTAACCACATTAGTCTCTCACTTGTTGTTCACGCTGGCCATTTCGACGAGAGAGCGAGTCCCTACTCCCCCATTGCCAATTCTCCCTCTACCCTCCTACTCCCAGCTCAAATGGCAACAGAGACAGATCATCATGTTCCTCCACTTCGGCGTCAACACTTTCACCGGCCTCGAGCGGGGGACTGGACTTGAGGACCCGGCTATATTTAACCCGGTCAGCCTCAACACAAGCCAGTGGGTGAGCGCGGCCGTGGACGCCGGGATTTCGCTCATGATCTTGACTGCTAAGCACCACGACGGGTTCTGCTTGTGGCCTTCTAAGTACACCGATCACTCCGTGGAGAGCAGCCGTTGGAAAGGCGGGAAAGGGGACGTGGTTCGAGAGTTTGTGGATGCGGCTAAGGCTCGCGGGGTCGATGCCGGGCTGTACTTGTCCCCATGGGATAGGCACGAGCCTAGATATGGACAAAATTTGAAGTACAATGAGTATTACTTAGCACAACTACAAGAGCTTCTCACCAAGTAAGATCAAGAATATGATGACGCATGCGAGCCGCAATTTGTCATTTGAATTTTTGTGTTATGTGGGGCCTTAGGTATGGGAGTATGAGGGAGATATGGTTCGACGGATTCAAGAATGCAAGTGCGGTGAACATGACGTATTACTTCACGGAGTGGTTCTCCATGGTGAAGGAACTGCAGAGCTCGATCAACATATTTTCAGACGCAGGTCCGGATGTGAGGTGGGTTGGGAATGAGGATGGATTTGCAGGGACTACTTGTAGGGCCACCATTAACAAGTCCTCTCTCTCCATTGGGAATGCCAGCATTGAAGGGTAACCCCCTTATGTTATTATCCTCTCATGATCTTTCGAGGAACCTAACCGGGAATAGTCTGAATTAAACTGAGCTAATCTAAAGTAGGAAATCATCAAGTTATCAAAAGTAAGGGGTCGAAAGACTATTAATTAGTCCAGTTCTATCACATCAGGATAAGAGAAGCTCCTAATGATCTTCCTTGTACTGCCCTTTCACTTTACATTTTTTTTTAATTAGGAAAAAGCTGGTGGATTTCGATTCTTTTGTTGATTGGCCAGGTATCTAAACATCGGTGATCCGAGAAGGACTGATTATCTGCCGGCAGAATGTGACCTCTCAATTAGAGAAGGATGGTTTTGGCACAAGTCGCAATCCCCCAAAAAGCTAAGCAAACTGCTCCAAATATATTACAAGTCGGTGGGACGAAATTGCGTGCTCCTTCTCAACGTGCCACCAAACACGACAGGCCTCGTATCAGAGACAGATGTGCACAGATTGAAGGAGTTGAGGAATGCGTTGGACACCATTTTCTCAGTCAATTTAGCGGAGAAGTGCTCCATGAAAGCAAGCAGCCGAAGAGGAGGCAAGGACGGCGGGTTTGGGCCGGAGAATGTGCTGGACGGCGACCACTTGTGGACCTATTGGGCTCCGGGGGATGAAGAAGATGCTGGTGAGGTGGACCAATGGATTGAGATGAGGGGGACGGACGGAGGGCTCAGATTCAACGTGGTCAGGATCCAAGAAGCAGTGGGGCTTGGTCAACGCATCAAACGGCACGAGATCTACGTGGATGGCAAGAAGATAGTTCAAGGAACCACCGTGGGGTACAAGAGGCTTCACAGGCTCAAAGGAGGTGTGGTCCACGGTAGTGTGGTGAGGGTCAGGATCACCGAATCAAAGGGTTTGCCTCTCATCTCTTCCATTGGCCTGCATCTTGACCCCTTTTGGCAACCCAAGGACAGGAAGTCGCTTGACTGACCAGGTCCCTTGGCCCAGCACACACGTGATCAATAAAACAGAAAATGTAAGGTGCCCTCTTTTTCTCCAAAGCTGAAAAATGAAAAAGCATGAAGAAAGAATGGAAATTCCAAACCTTGTAGCACTAGCATCATCGTCTGGTACAACAAGGTCCCTCACATTGGAAGACCTATTGAGACATGTGAGTTGCTCCTCTCCTTGCTTACCACGTGACATCGTAGGAAGCAAGATGTCATACTACTATATAACTGAGGAGCTAACTCAGTCACCATACTACACTGTCAGACATCTCAAAACTTTTATTTGAATGTTACTCACGTAACAAGATGAAGTAGGTATTCGATTTCATACAAAGGACAGAGCAGTACCGTTAGCTGGAATTATAAATTTATGAAGCAAAGGTTTCCAAGCAATACATACACACACGAGAAAGGGATCAACGGGCGAAAAACGAACATAATTATTTTCAGAACCTAGGAAGTGCGCGCAAGTGAAGCCCCTGATCCATGTGAAGGGTGAACATAGTCCAATATGTCGCGTCCTTCTCATCGACAAGCCTGAACTTGAAAAAGTGCACCAGAAGAGCAGCCAAGATCTTCATCTGTCTGTAAGCAAACTCTTTACCCAAGCAAATCCTGGGCCCGGCCTGATAGAGTGCAAGCATTTCAAGTTTTAAAGTTCAAAACGGGAATGGTAATTTGTTCTTCAACTTAAGATCGACACTGGGAACACAGTGAACTTCCAAGCAATCTCAAACTCAAAATAATTCAATAACCTGGAATGCAGTGAACTTGAAAGGACTTTCTGGTCGGAAGACTTCGTCATCCAGCCATCGCTCGGGAAGAAACGTCTCTGCAGCGTCTCCCGATATGTAGGTCGTCCTTCCCATGGCATAAGTCAGGTAGTTGACACCATCTCCCTTCTTGACTCTGAAGCCATCAGGTAGAATATCATCCTCTGACGCACACTTGCCATCCTACATTGCTAAAAGCAAGTAAGGCCCAGAGTTTGAACTAAAATAACAACTATACGAGGATGCTATGTCATAATTCATTTCTGACTGTATCATTAATGCATGAGAACGGGACATCAATGGAAAAATCTGTTTTCACAGATTACCATGGTCAATAAATTAAGAGACGCAAATCAGGCGAAGGTCACATAAAGATAAAAATGTAATCCCTTCCACTCTGCATTTCCCGACTTAAGTTTCTGTTATATCGCTCACTTCCTAGCTGGATGAGGAAAAGAGTGTAGAGTATGGACCTGACTCTTTTCTAAGGCAGTTATATAACTCTGGGTCTAAGCCTTCTAACCAACCTATCAAGTGTCGGTCATCAGCTGTTGCATGGAAGATTAGTGAGAAAAAAAGGAGCAAAAAGGAAGCAGCCAATAATTCTACTCTCATTAACTAAGGAATGCCAGCATTCCAGTTGCCAGATTTTCACAGGGGAACCAACCACATCTTCCCACTGGTACAGCTGGGTATAGTCTGAGAGTCTCAGAGCTGCGTGCAGATAGTGCATCCTGTCTAAGGCCTCTTCCGTTATCAAATCCGCAAATTCCTCAGCAGAGGTATTATCCTCCGATCCCGTTGCCCTTCTTACATCATGGGCAACCTTATCTTGAAGGTAAGGGTATTTGCAGAGAAAGTAAAAGAACCAAGTGAGAGTGTTGGCAGATGTATCCCGACCAGCGATGATAAAATTGAGAGTTATATCCCTCAAGTATTTATCAGTCATTTTCTCGGGGTCATTCTCACTCTCAATCAAAAATCTTGACAATATGTCTTCTTTACCACTCTGCAGCCAGAAACAAATCTATTAATTAATAGCGGGGAGAACAGATGATTGACAATTAACAGAAGTGTACTCACATCAATCATTCCAGTTTTCATCTGCTCCTTCTTGAGGCGGATTAATTCAAAGATGAAGTTGTCAATAGTTTTGAGATTTCGCTTAAGAGAAGCTTCCAGACCAACATTTAAGAACCTTTTGACTTTCCACAGGATATCGGCATAACACCAGTACACAATACCATTAGAATCATCGAAAGCCTTGGTAAAACTGTTCCCAGAATCATTTGGGCCAGATAAAGTATAAAGTTCCACTCCGAATCCAACCTTGAATATCGAGTCTAAAGTTGATTTCATCAGCAAATCCTGCCAACAAAAAGGAATTGGAAAAGAAAAGAGAAACTGTCTGAGTGATTTCCATGGACATGGTTTGTTCATCAACTTCAAGAAATCATTGATTTAAATTTGGCTGAATGGACAGACATAAAAGAATAAGCACAACAATTTATGTGAGAAACTATCTCAATTCTATGCGTGTATGCTTTTCCTATCTGCAACATGCAATTGGGGACATTTTTTAGATATGGTATTCCTCAAGAGATCATCATCAACGAGATTTTTAACAATCATGACATCAGTACCCTAAAATCTGTAGTTTATACATGCACAAAACCTGCATGTCTACTATTTGCTTTGCTCCTGCTGCTGCCGAGATCTTCATGATTAATTTAACAGCATTTCTCCGGAATATTGAAGTACCAAAGTCTTTCAAAACTTTTGTCGAGAACTCAAAGCTTGCAAGGTTTCGTTGGTGGCGCCATTTTTCTCCATCCACAGCAAAAATTCCATCACCAAATAGATATCTCATGATTCTATAATTGTATTCCCCCTGAAATGGCAAAGGAGCTGTCAGAACGAGAGCAATGATCAATCTAACAGATGATAAAGACTTTCAGTACCTTGCCATAATTAGAGAAGTTAGTTTTCAGAATGTACTCAATATTCACTGGATCAGCAGTGTAAATTTCACTGTGTGTTGGCACAATCATCCTGTAAGTGCTGTATCTCCGTGCAAGCAATGTTTGGTAATCGAAGAGATGGTTGAAGTGTATTAGTTGATTAAAGATTGGACCCGCGACTGGAGGCCTTTGATTGTTTGACAATAACTCTCTCATGTAGATGAATGAATATGTAACTACAAATATCAACACAAGAAGAAGACATCCTCCAAGCACAGCTAAAACAAAATTAGCTGCCTGGAGTAGTCCAGCAACAAGGAAGAAGATGACAAACAAGATAGAGAGCACGAATCATGACAACTGCCGAATGGTGATCCTGTAAAAGAAAGATGCGCGATTTACCAAAAGCTTTTAACCATCATTTATACTGCTTAATCAGGTTTTTTTTTGTACCTCCATGGTGTCCTGAGCAAAAGGGAAATGTCATTTTCTCATCCCATCATTGTTATCTTTTCTGTGAAGGACCTGAAAACTTGACAGCAGATAATTTTTTCATGTAGCGATACAACTTTCTGCCATTTCAGACCCCAACTTTGTTCTATTCAAAGCAATTGTGTATCCGTTTAAACATTAAAGACAAAGAAAAGCTTTTTCTATTGATAGGGAATGTGGACCTTTTTGGATCAACATCAGGTATTCTATTCTAAAGTCCACATGATATACTCCACCGTTTCCCACACATCCACATTTATCATATTTAAAGCCCAAACATCATAAAGAAATTGATTTTGGGGGAATGAAATGGTTGGTTTAGTGCAAAATCATCATTTATGCTGATCCCTCCAACTGGATAAGACCCACAAAACTATGCCTTATTTTTCAGCCCAAGGAAAAGATGGAATTAAGTTTTGCTTACAGCTTGATTGTTTCAGCTTAATTAAAACCAATAAATAATTTTTTGTTTTCCCAACAAAATTCAATTGTTGAATTTCAAAAAGTTGTGAAAATATTATATGCGAATCTACATATCAATATATGCATTTTGTGATAAGTTTCAAATGCTTTGGATTTTTATGAAAGTCAAAGCAAGTGAACCACAAAACTTCGATTAAACATAATAAAAATCAGTAAAACTCAATCTGGACGGACCCAATAATCAAATTTAATTGATCCAAAAGAACACATAGATAAAAGGATGGCTATGGTCGACAGTGAACACTGCACTGGAAATGCATCTTGATTCAATAGTTGAAACTTCTATTGAGTGCCTGGAGGCTGGGACAAACTCAAACCAAGACGAGCCAGTAATAGAGTGGAAAGGACTATGATATGCTCTTACAATCTAGAAAAGTGCAAGGCTTCTACAGAAACAAGAATAGAAGTATTTTCCAATTAATGTTAGCCACTAAGAAATGATGATATAAGTTAGAAAAGCCCCAGTCAATTTCAGGTTACTTTACGGTCTTGATCTCTGTCTGATCAGCAAAATCTTGATGAATCATTGGGTTTGCAACTACCACAAGCCCAAGAAACATGAAATTAATGGGAGGACAAACAAAAATCTAGATTTTGTGGCGAAACTAGTAAGCACAAACATATATCTGTAACAAAGTAAAGCTACCGCAGAAAAGAGAATATACCTCGAAAGTCTTTGTATTTCTTAATTGATGCTTTGAAGCATCTTAGTTGTTAGTTCTGAGTCTTCTAAAAAATGCTAAATCTATGAAAACAAAGACCTTCCAACTCATATTTACAGGAGTTTCCCAGAAACTAATGGCATTTCTGAAGTCCTGGAAAAGCTTCTGTTGTCCTGACATTTGAGTAAGGCAGAGGAACAGAAGAGTCGTCTTGATCTTTAGAGAACACGCATCCAGCTGTCACTTAAACAATCCACGTATACATCAGCATTGATCACATAGACAAGTCAAAACAAAGAGCAATTCCTCCATCCTCACTTCAGATGATCCTCTCACTGAGAATTCATGAACAATCCCATCAATTTCTATCATGCTTTGTCCAGGAACTTCTTTCCTTATTTGTCTCCCTTTCATGAGCGACTTAATGACCTTTAAATCCTTGATTCTACCAGCTTTGGCATACATATCTCGCAAGCTCACATAGAATACATGGTTCAGAGGATCCAAAACAATTAAGTACTTTGCCACCCTTTCTCCTAACTCAACATTACCATGCATTTGACAGGCAGCAAGCAGTGCACCCCAAACAAACACATCAGGCTCCATGGGCATCTTTTCGATGAGACATTCAGCCTCTTCAAAAAGTCCTGCTCTGCCAAGCATATCGACCATGCAAGCATAGTGATAAACCTGAGGCTCCATTGAGTAAACACTGTTCATCACATAAAAATACCAGCGGCCTTTCTGGACCAAACCTGAATGGGCACAAGCAGACAAAAGCGCAACAAAGGTCACATGGTTGGGTTTCATTCCTAATTTTTCCATCTCTTCGAAAAGACTAGAAGCCTCTTCACTTGATCCATGAAGTGCAAACACAGATATCATAGCCGTACATGCCAAGCTGTCCTTATTGGGCATTTTCCTAAAGATCTCAAGTGCTCTATCCACAGCTCCGCATTTACCATACATATCAATTAAAGCTGTTTGAATTACCACGTCACACTCTATGCCACTTCTACTCAAGTAGGTATGCACCCGTTCCCCATGATCAAGCGCACCAAGAGAAGCACAAGCTGAGAGGATGCTTGCTATGGTAATCTTATCGGGCTTAACAACAACACCGCCAGCACTTTGCATTTCATGGAAATATTGCAAAGCCTCCTTCGGCCTACCCCCTTGAGCAAAACCTGTAATGATCGAATTCCAAGTTACAATATTCCTTTGCTCCATCCTCCTATATAGGTCCAACGCCGCATCCAGATTTCCACTTCTCAAATACCCCATAATCATCGAGTTCCACGAAACAACATCCTTGTCCAACATTTCATCGAACAACTTGCGAGCACTGTGTGAGAGACAACACCGCGCAGAATACATAGAAATCATGGAATTGTTAATGTAAATATCACAACCAAATCCAAACTTTACGACTTGGCCATGAATGGCCTGTCCTGTGTCAGTGTCAACTCGACTTGCACACTCCTTCAAAAGGAACGGAAAAGTGAGGCAATCAGGTGAAATGCCATCGACAAGCATCCGGTTATACAAACCAAGAGAACGACAGGACCCAAGCTCCCTGTTGTGGGCGTCTATCTTAGACGAATAAGCTCTAATCATGATGTTGTAGATATAGAGATTCGGATTATTTATGCACCTAAAAACAGAGGTGGCATAGCTAAGAGAGCCAGAAGGAGAAAGAGCACAGAAGAAGAGGAGGCGAGTGATGAGGGAACGAGCTTCGTGGCTGGGAATGTATGGTGATTTGGTTAGCTGGGCATGGATTTGTTTGAGCTCTCTCATGTTCTTGCATTCGTCGATCAGCCGGGAGATTGCAGTCGTGAAACCCGGCCATCGGAGTTCAAGCATCTGCACCCCTTACCACCGCGGAAAAATGAAAATCACGAGACACCCACGGGGAGCTGCTTCCTTATCGAGCCATTTGAGGTATCGTTGACGAGTCGGAGGACATCGAGAATCTTGTCTGTGCAACACTGGAAGCATTTCGGAGAAGGCTCCATTTCTTCGGAAAAGGTCCTCCAATGTCCAACGACCGTGTCTTCATCCGCCTCTCTGCTTTCTACACCATACGTCATCATGTTAACCGATGTAATGAGAGTACCAACGCATTTCCATCTTCACAATTTGGACATTGATCATAGATCAACTCAGCATTAAAGCTGGCCGTACCCGTCTGGTCTTTTTACACGAGTTACAGGAGAAAATCTAGGCATCTTCCAAAAGTGTTGCATTCAGATAGTTCGTTTAGCTGAATTAGCCTCGATCCTGTCAAGGTGTTATTCTATAAGCGCAGCCCAAAAGCTGAAACGACACAAGATGGCTGTAGTTACAGTTTAAGGATACAAGAGAATTAAATTGTCCTCCGTAATTTCAGTCTTTCTCATTATTGTTAATAGCTGTTAATTAGTTGAGATTTTCTAGCTGTCAATTAGTTGATATTTACTATAAATATCTTAGAATTACAACAATGAAAATCATCCTAAAAAATATCCTCTCAAACTCATCTTTTATGGTATCAGAGCACTCTGCTCCTAAGAGCCCTCTCTAATTTTTTTTTTTTTTAACTTGTTTTTCTGTCTTCTTTTACCTTAGCCATGGCTACCAAAGATTCTGCTTCTAAAACAATTCTCCCCAAAATTCCTGCAGCCACTTCAACCGAAATTCCTACGGTCACTTCAATCGGACTTATTGTAATCTCAACCGGTGTGCAACTTCCCATGAAGCTAACTTTCACTAACTACGATTCTTGACGGGCTCAATTTATGTCCTTACTAGTCAAATATGACCTTAAAGGATTCATCGACGGAACGCGCCCTTGCCCACCGGAAGAAATTACTCGCCGCAATCAAACAATCCCGAATGCCGCCCACCTTCATTGGATTAGACAAGACCAACTCTTGCTCAACAGGATTTTTGCTTCTACTTCTGAAGCCATCATTCCTCTTATTGCCTCTTGTACAACATCGCAAAATGCACGGAACAAACTTGCAACACTTTACGCAAGCAAATCTCGATCCCGCGTCATGCATCTCAAGGATCAATTATCAACGGTTAAACACAACTCTCGTTCCATTTCTAATTTTTTATAGCAACTAAAATCTATTGCGGATGAGTTGGCAATGATTGATTCACCTCTCCATGATGATGACCTTGTCATCCATGCTCTTCGAAGATTAGGATCGGAATATCGGGAAATCGCAGCAGCGATTCATGCTCATGAAAACACAATCACTTTCGAGGAACTTTACGAAAAATTAGTCGCCCATGAAATGTCCCTTCAACATGAAGAAACGACAGCTGAAGTCTTGTCGGTAACAGCCAATTTTTCCATTCGAAACAATCGAGTTCCGAGAGTCCTATCCCAATGGAACTCTAACCGTTATGGACAGCTTGCTTGAGACTCCAGAAATTCCCTTGACGCTCGTAATTCAAACCGGCGAAGAGATCACAGAAGCAGTGAGTCACGGTCTCCACAAGACAACAGCTCCAAGCTCGTTTGTCAATATTGGGATCGTGTGGGCCACTCTGCCAAAAATTATTTCCGCATTCGAGGCGCAATCTATGCTCCAGTTGCAAATGTTGGCCTAAGTTCAACCCGAGAAGAGGGTTGGTTGATTGATTCGGTAGACTCACATCATATTACAAGTGATCTCGCTAATTTATCTTTGCATAGCGAGTTTGAAGGCCCGGATGAGATATTCATTAGCGATGGCTCGGGTTTGAGTATCACTCACATCGGTTCTACAACATTAAATTACCCGCATACTTCCTTCCAATTGTCTAATGTTTTACACACTCCTTACATAACCAAAAATTTAATTTTGGTTTCGCAATTCTGTCGTACTAACTGAGCCTCGATTGAATTTTTTGCCACTCATTTTTTGGTGAAGGAACTTCGCACGGGGGTGACACTACTTCGAGGGGAACTTAGAGATGACATTTATCGGATGCCGCCATCCTCTTGGTAGCCATATGTCTCACACACGGCCTTGGTTAGTAAGTGGACACGAGCAACTACGTGGCACGTTCGTTTAGGTCATCCATCTATCGATATTTTACATCATACCATTAAGCATTTTTCACTTCCGTCATTAAATGAGTCCAGTCTAGGAAATAAGTTACCATGTGACTCTTGTTGTTGCAATAAAAGTTATAAACTACCATTTCATTCTTCAACTTTAGAAGGTAGACATCCATTTGACTTATTGTTCATTGGGGTCCAGTGTCTATTTTATCTATTGATGATTTCCGTTATTATGTTATTTTTATTGACCAGTTCACTCGTTATGTTTGGTTTTATCCTATTCACAACAAATCCAATGTTGCCCCTATTTTTTAACAATTCAAAACACTGCTCCAAAAATAATTTCAAGAGAAAATAAGAACTATTTATTCTGATGAGGGCGGAAAATTCATTCAGCTCAAACCATTTTTAGCAAAACACGGAATTTCACGCCTAACCACTCCTTCATACACCCAACAGCATAATAGCATCGCCGAAAGGCGTCACCATCACATTGTCGAAATTGGATTAACCCTACTACACAAAGCTGGCCTACCTCCCACCTTTTGGACTCATGCCTTCCAAACCGCCACATATCTCACAAATCGTCTACCACGGATATTCTTAATCTTAAGTCTCTATATCACCGCCTCTTTGGCAAACTCCCAAATTACCTCAAACTTCAAATTTTCGAATGCCTCTGTTACCCGTGGCTTCACCACATACAAAAAAATAAGTTTTTACCACGCTCTCGCCCATGTATTTTTCTTGGTTATTCTTTGATTCAAAGTGCGTACAAATGTTTTGATCCCAATATCCAAAAAATATTCCTTTCACGTCATGTTATCTTTAATGAAACCGTCTTCCCATACCCCCTCTTTGAACGTACTCGAGTCCTCCCCCTCATTCGTAGCCAAAACTCCTCTTCTTTGGTCATCTACTGTGTCATATATTGCTCATGCTCTGAATGCGCCATTAGTCGTGACAAGCGCTCTTCCTAGTAGCTCGGTCGACGCGCAAGTTCTGCCAACCAATCCACCCGACAATTCGGTAAGTAATCTCTCCTCTAATATTGCACACACACCTCTATCTAATGCATATACCACTAGTGTCACACCTCCAACCTCACCAAGTAACAGCTACCACTCAACCAAAGGCACTTCCACCGGAAGTAATGTCCCACCAACTAGCCCCTCACCCTCCCCACTATTAATCGAACGACCCCCAAACCTGCTAAACCCAAATCACCCCGTCCGCACCCATAACATAATCACACGCTCTCAAAACAACATTTTCAAGCCTAAACAACTACATACACTCACCACAAAACATACTCTACCTCAAACTTATGAACCAAGTGGACTTACTCAAGCTTTGAGTGATCCCCAATGGCACTCCGCTATGTCCGAAGAAATCAATGCCTTAATTCGAAATGGAACTTTGGAACTAACTCAAAAAAATTCTTCCATGAATATTGTTGCTTGTAGATGGGTCTAGAGGATCAAGCGTCAATCCTACGACAGCATCGAGAGATACAAGGCGCGTCTTGCCGCCAAAGGATTTCAGCAAAGATCGAGAACCGACTTTAAGGAAACCTTTAGCCCGGTTGTCAAACCTACCACAATCCGCATTATCCTCACTCTAGCTCTCACTCGAAATTGGCCACTACGCTAAATGAATGTCAACAACGCGTTTTTACAAGAAACGCTACAAGATGAAGTGTTTATGGAGCAACCTCTTAGTTTCAAAAACCCCGCAAAACCCGACCATGTGTGCAAACTCCAGAAAGCTATCTGCGGGCTCAAATAAGTTCCTCGAGCCTAGTACAATGAGTTAAGTGCATTTCTAATAGTCAATTCATTTACTAATTTCAAGGCCGATAACTCCCTTTTTATCTACTCATAAAATGGCATAGAGACATATTTCTTGATATATGTTGATGATCTTGTTATTACGGGCAACAACACTCGGTTTCTCAATGATTTCATTGCAATATTATGCAAATGGTTTTCCGTCAAAGATTTGGGGACCTTAGGCTATTTCATTGGAATCGGTCTTTTGTTATCGCGACATAAGTACATACGAGATCTACTTGAAAAGCATAAAATGGCTAAAGCAAAGGATGTTGGGTCTCCAATGGCAACCGATACTCCACTTTCACTCCACAACAATTTGGGGTTCACATCCACAATTGAATTTCGGAGCGTCGTCGGTGCCCTTCAATACCTCCTAATCAACGACCCGATATTTCATTCGCTATCAACAAATTATCTCGGTTTATGCACAAGCCAACATTAAATCATTAGCCTGCCACTAAACAAATTCTTCAGTATCTTATAGGTACCCTATCCCATGGGCTTCACTTGCGGCAAGATACAAAGCCCATTTTACATACCTATTCGGATGCAGATTGGGTCGGTGATTCGGTTGGCTTTCACACCCGGCTTCACTGTTTATCTTGGCGCCAATCCTATCTCATGGAGTTCCCGCAAACAGCAGTCTGCTGTCCGATCATCAACAGAAGCCGAATATAGAGCGATTGTCGCTACCTCATCAGAATTACTTTGGGTTCAAAACTTGCTTACCAAATTGGGAATGCAATCACTTCAAACACTCACGATATACTGTGACAATATTGGGCCCACTTATGTGTGTGCCAATCCGATCTTCCACTCTCGCATGAAGCACATTGCAATTGATTACCATTTCGTTCGTGAGCTTGCAAAAGATGAACATCGGAGAATCTCTCACATTTCCACACATGACCAACTAGCGAACATCCTTACCAAGCCATTATCAAAACAGCGAGTGCAAACACTTCGAGCCAAGATCGGCGTTTTCGACAGAAACTCCATTTTGAGGGGACGTATAAGAGAATCAAATTATCCTCCATAATTTCAGTCTTTCTCATTATTGTTAATAACTGTCAATTAGTTGAGATTTTCTCCATATTTTTAGTTGCTGCCATCCTTGTACATGTACTATAAATATTTTAAAATTACAACAATGAAAATCATCCTAAAAATATTCTCTCAATCTCCTCTTTTAAAGGAAAATGGGAAACCATTGAAAATAACCAAAGCCATGAACATTCTTGTACACGCTCTCTCCCTCTCTCTAGGGGTATTATTCCTGTACGTGCCCATGATAACCTACAAGAACCCTTCAATTCCGCGCCCCGATATAGCCTCCCTGTACAAAATGAGAGCTTCTTCCATGACTGGCGCTTGAGCCAGCAACTGCGCTCTCTTTTTCCCGGATGGATGAGTAGAAAGATAGTCTCTCAGCGCCGAGTCTCCAGTCACCTTACCCAACTTCTCAAATACTTTAGGTGCCACTCGAGGATCATACCCAGCGGAAGCCATTATCAGCAAACCAATATAATCCGCTTCGATCTCCATCCTAACAATTCGAAGGTAGGAAAAATCTTCAGAAAATTAAGCATCAAAGAGTCCACAAAACCAGCATGTCAGTTTGCTGGGCATCACAATCACCCTGAGAAAACCACATCAAGGCCTCATTGCTCAAAGAAGAAATTTAACTAGAATGCTGGAGTAACAAAATTAGATAGAAGATCTTATGTAGGGATACCATTCGAATTACATTTCGACATCATAAACAGGAGACCGTCCATTGTGCATATGCAAATTTTTTCTAGATCTTTCCCCAAGGACTCCACAAAACAGCATCAAAGCACCTTTCTCACAGTCACCAAGTAACACTATTACAGACAGAAAAAACAAGGTTTGGATGAGATCAGCTTTGCAGCACTTGTGAATGACTGTCCTAGTAGAGCATATCGAGCAAATACTTTACTTCCAAAGAGACGGAAAGCAATTACCAAAAACCAACTCTCATATTTCGAACATTCAAAGAAAAAGAAAGGGGTAACCCATTGTTGTATGCTCTCTATTTACTTAAGCAGATTCTGCATTCTGCCCCAAAGCAAATGTAATCAATTCCATATTTACAGTCGCAAAGTTTTAGCAGTAACAGGTGGGGTCACAGGAGACTGGGACTTAGTTTACAAACATCAAAGGGCAGTAATCCCTTGATCATACACCTTTTCCTACTTGTTTCTTGTACTGCAAGAGTCAGTGAAACCAGAAACCAGGGCCAAATCTTTGTAGAGAAATATTTCCCAACAGACTGACTCCGTAACCGTGGAGAAAGTAGATGGCACTGGCTCAGTCAACTACTCACTTTTAGAAAGAGTTCACTTCATAGCAAGTGGCATTGTGTGCAAAACTTTGATGTCTCAAGTCTAGCAGGAATTCTAGACAATCAAAGACGCCCCACATATGTTGCATATGACCACCCAAAACCCAAATACTAAAAAGTCAAAGGATGTTCACACATGAAACTGATCACAAAGCAAAATCCAAACAAGAGACTTACCACCCATCCAGAGAAGAAAAGAAGAATTTGTTTGCCAGAAGAAAGGGGGAGGGGGAAGAGAGAGATAGAGGCTCTGGCTAAACAGCCAACAGAAAAGAGAGGATAGATGGCTACGTACTTCCTTGAGAATGGAAGCCTTAGGAAAAGAGATGACATTGCATTAACAATGTCAGGCATGACAAACTGATAAAGTATCAGTTGCATGATATTGAACCACAGATTCTTCGTAATCATCTCAGCTGAGTGTCTAGCCACAGCATGTGCCACCTGATTCAGAAACAAAGATAATTTCTATCAATTATTGGATGGATACTGCGTATTCAATCTATCCAGAGAGGTTCACTATTCCCTGAATCGAGTGGATACCTCATGTCCAATTATTGTTGCTATCTCTGCATCTGTCCTAAAATGTTCAAATAGTCCAGTGAACACAACAATCTTCCCACCTGGCAGACAGAATGCATTCACAACAGGCTCATTCACCACCAAGACCTCCCAATTAAGGCCCTCCAGATGTGAGGTCGTGGGTTTCGATCCGCGCCCACGACCCTTGTTCCTGCTTTGGTCAACCCAACTATCATCAAGAAGCTCATCTTCACGGGACCACGTCTCCTCTAGCTTTTCTGATTTTTTATCGCTCAGAGCCATCAGAGTATCATGAGCACCTCTCTCACTGCCCTCAAAAGTGTCTGGCGAGGCATAACTTATATCTTGCCAAACCTGCATCGATTTGAAGATAGGAAATAAAGTAAAGAAGGACAGAGTAATGCATTCAAATGTTCAATTCAGTCGATTAATTTTTCTCTGTTGACAAACCTGTTCATGCCTCAAACCTCTCTGCAGCGCCTCAATGATATCTTTGGCGATTAATCTGACCCTGACGCTCTCCGGGTGGATCGGCGGCAATATCTTGCCCTTAAAAGAAGCCTTAATCTGCTGGAACTGCGTCTCCCCGAGTCTCCTCTCCCAGTCTCTGGACAAGAGCACGAAATGCCTCCGCTTCGTGTACGGCACCTCCTCCAAGTTCCCAAAGTACACCGTGATGAAAACCCCAGAACCCACCAAGACCACGATCAGCACGTTCCTAGGGTTCCGAAACCACCGTCTCGGCCCTCGCGGCTTGAAATGCTGCACCTGGTATCGATCCACATAGTAGAATCGCTTGGCTCCGTTCGAAAACGGATTGCACCGGTTCCTGCCGATTACACCGTAACAGCTGAATCGGCGAAGGACCAGAGGACACGGAGCGACGACGTCGGGAGCCCGTTTCGATACGCCGGAAGCGAGAGTCGACGCCGCGGGTCGGTGAATCCTCGAGCCTTGCTGAAATTGAGTGGAAGCCCTAGTGAAACAGCGAAAGGCGTCGAGTGCGGACTTGGCTCCCTTGAAGAATCCCATTTAGCTCCGGCGACCGGCTTCTCTCAAATCATCGATCTCCAATCCGCGATGGCTAGGCTTTGTGGGCTACGAACTTGGAGGAGAAGCAAGAAGAAGAAGTTCTTTCTGGACTCTACCACCACCTGGATTGATTCGGTGGAGAGTGAAGCGAGACCGGGACGGTTGATGTCATTTCTAACGGGACAAACCAACGACAACTGTCTGATTTCTTTCTTCGTTTGTCATGTAAGTTGTAACCCGTCTTCTTCGGTTGTCTGATTTCTTTCTTCGTTTGTCATGTAATCCGGTTGTGGGTCGGGTCAAATCTAGTCGGGCGCTGGCCATTTCAACTTTTGTACCGAGAACATTGACGTTTCCATTAAAAACAATTTTTTTTTTTGGGGTCGAATCGTATCACGAAAGATAGACAACCAACTTTTCAGTAGTAATCAACGAATTACTATCATCAAAAAATTATGGACTATACTAATTACAGATACCCCGAATTTTTGTCACGTTCATGAAATTTGGGATAATGGTAACACGAAAAAAATAAATTAGAAATCTTGGTGTCACAATTTTGGGGTTTTTCTTTTTGTCGTAGGTAAAAGTTAATTTTTTTTCATATGGTTACAAATTCGAGGGCTTTGGCAGCCAAAAAAAAAAAAGGTTGAGCGAACCTTAGAATTTTTGGTGATATTTTTTGCTCGTTAAAACTTTCACTTGGAGGACAATTTTGATCCCAATTTTCAAGTGCGGCATGCCAATGCAGTAATTCTTAGCATTCGAGACATAATATATGTTACACATTGGTGTATTTAATCCCTATCAGGTCACAAATTAATAATTTATACATTTGAACAAGATGTAAACATCATTTTTTTTTTTAAGCGAAGATTTGATTGGCCGACTGAACGCGTCCTTTGCACATTGAGTGAAGTGAACTGAAATGCTTTCTTTTTAATAGTCTCCTTCTTTCTATTATGTTTTTGGTATAAAAAGAGAATTGTGAGTATAGCGAAGACCCAAACATTTCAGTTCACTTTACTCGGTATGCAAAGGACGCGGCCAATCAAATCTTCCTTATACTCGTTTTTTTTTTGCTAAAA
Organism: Rhodamnia argentea; assembly: GCF_020921035.1. NCBI lineage: Eukaryota > Viridiplantae > Streptophyta > Magnoliopsida > Myrtales > Myrtaceae > Rhodamnia > Rhodamnia argentea. The sequence continues at coordinate 10,856,195 of NC_063159.1, read as the reverse complement.
GCACAAAAAAGTAGGAGACCGTAAAGAAGAAAACATTTCAATTCACCTCACTTAATATACAAAAGACGCATTTGGTCGGCCGATCAAATCTTCGTTGTACTAAACTTTTTACCCTAACAAAACACAAAAGTAAGAGATGTTTATTAAAAGCATAAAAAACGTAGGAGACCATGAAGAAGAAAACATTTCAGTTCACCTCACTTGGTATACAAAGGATGCATTTGATCGGCTAATCAAATATTTGTTGTTCTCGCTTTTTTACCCTAATCACTGATCGTACCGTCTTGTCTTTTTGCACGAGCTTCACGAGAAACTCTATGCAACTTCAAAAAAAGGGTTGCCGACAAACCGTTCAATAACGTGGAACGCTCTTGCATCGATTGTCAAAGGAAAAAAAAGAAAAAAAGATCAAGACCACTGTGGAAAAATGTTTTAAGGAAAAGGAATGAAACATAGAAGAGGAAAAAGAAATGCCGAGAGCAGCGGCGTCGTTCAGCACATCACATGGACGGTCGAATCAATAAAATTGAGTGTTTCCACCTAGTGAAAGAAGAAGAAGAAAGTGACGGACAAAATTAAAACTAGAAAGAAAGGGTTGGGGACGTAGGAAAACTCCTCATCCTAACAATTCGGAAGTAGGGAAACTAGAAAGCGATGCAAACCGATATGACCAGCTTCCATCTGCATCCTAACAATTCGAAAGTAGTAAAACTCGTCAGAAAATTGGGCATCAAGTGCTAACGAAACCAGTATGTCGGTTCGCTAGGAGACGTCAAAAGGGGGATCCTATCGGCTTGTTTCGACCTAGGATAATAAGTTTATGAGCTTGGTCTTACTTTCACCGTCCAGAAACGTAAGAGAACTTCAATAGGCCGGTTTAGATCGGTCATAACCAGATGACTATGAGTTCTTGCTTTTCTATGTAATAGATGAATAGATTATGTTATAAAACCCGATAATAAGTAGGAAGAGAAAATATGAAATCAGCGAGGAAATATCCAAATGCATGTCATATTCTTTTTCAATAATCCATATTTGCCCTGAATTTTGTTCTCTCTAAATTATATCATCGATTTTCATTCTTTTCTCAAATCTACTCCTGCAGTCCATTGGCATTTCCACCTAGATAACAAATTCGTATCGACAAAGTGGCATGGTAAATTATCTTCAAAATGAACCGGTTCGAGGATATGAAAATTAATGACGACTAACAGCGATTTTTGGACAAATGGCTAATGGGGTAGATTTGAGACTAGAGTGAACATTGGTAATTTTTCTCTTAGATTAAAAAAAAATCGGGATTGTTTTGGGACTGGCCCTAAATTCGAGACAGATCTGTGATTGAACCTAAAATTTTGACTTTTTTTTTCTGACAATAAAAAAAGTTCAAAGCAAAATTGGGACCAAGGTTGATATTATTTAGGGAAAGAGGCCAAATTTCGATCATGTTTGGAATCAATTTGGTCGTTGTCACCACATGAAAATCCCAACTTAGACAATGGCTGGCCAACACGTCAAAATTTACTTGATTCTCTCGTCCACATCATCCATTCAATGGCTTCTCAAATTGCATAACAGTCCGCAATTAACACCGACCCTTGCTGCTCAATCCACACAAAAAAAAAAAGGATTAATACCACTGAAAATAATTTCTTCCAAAATAATTGTTTGACCATAAAAATCTTTAAATTGATACATTTATGACAAATCTAGCTTTCATCAAATTTCACGATTAAATTTGCTGAAATGGATGACACATGTAACTTGGTATGATGATGTGGACCAAGTCTACGTGAAAATCCCATAAGGCTAATATCACCAAAAACCTCAAATTGATATATTTGTGACAAATTTACTCCAAACTGGTACATCCGTGGTAAATTTACTCCAAACTAATACATCAATGACAAATTTACTTCAAAATGATACATTTGTAATGAATTTACCTCGATCACCAAACACCCCAAACTTTTACACTTGTGATAAATTTATGTAAAACTAATTTTTTCGGTCACAAAAAATTACTAATCGGTACACTCGTGACACATTTACTCTTCGTCATGCTCTGAAATAGGGCCAAGTTGTGATGTGTAATCAAGTTTATTATCCAAATTTTTCCAACATTGCCTTTAAAGTCTTTAGGGTATCGAGCCTTGCACTTTCTTTTTTGCACTTTTCAAACCTCTCTCTTTCGTTTTGTTGGATCTCTTGAACAAAAGAATAAAGAAAAACCACAAAGGATCCGAAAGTGCTAAAAAGAAAGTGCAAGGCGCATTGCCTTAAAGACTTGGACAAAGTACCAGTTTTGAGTAGCACAGCCGAAACTGCGCGAATAATTTTTTATAATTATTCAATATTTTTTAAATCTTGTCAATTTTTTCACTTTTCTTCTGTTTTGCCTTTTCTTCTTTTTTCCTTCCTTCCTTTTTTTTTTTTTTTTTTTGCACAATGTGAGTAACGAGGGTTGCCGAAGCTCGTTAGCCACTGGCTGAGGCTGCCTTGCTAAGATCTAAGTGAGGCCAGCCTTGCCAACTGCAGGCGAAAGCGACCATGCCCACGGTAGGACTTTGCATCTCATGACTATGGAATGAAAATAATTTATGATCTTCTCCAACCTTGCGCTTTTTAGAAATTTCCGAGCTATGCAAGGTCTTAATTGTAGCTTGATATTAAAAACAGATGCCGGAGCATCATGTTAATTCCAAATTCGATGAAAAGAGTTCAAAGATAAACTTTTCTCCATTTTCGCTTACGTCCCAACAAGTACGTTTGACCTAAAAAAGGTTCCAAATGGATTTTTTCTTTTTCAATGAACTTTTCCGTTTCACTGAACATAAGCAAAGACGAAATTGGAGGATAGGATCTGAACCATCCTTGTAGATTATGATTGATGAAGGTTGAACCTTACACAGAGGAGTCAGTAACCCAGATCAATTACAACAAAACCATGTAAGAAGTGGAATTTGCCATTAACTACATACATCTAACCACCAAAAGACATGGCAAGAGAACCACATCGCAATGTTTCGAAATGTCGGCAACGCAGCCAACGACGAGTCCATGAGCATTGTGACATCTCCTACACTAAGAGAAGGACCGACAGCGACTCTTTATTGGGTTTCAATACCAGAGATGACTAGATCACTATAATTACTATACATAACTTGAGTCTAAGATGTCATTCGAGACGCATGGTTTGTAATTGATTTATGAACAACACAGTGTGATATACACAGTAATACAGCAACAACATGCAAAGGGAACACAGAGATAAGTCTTAACTACAGAAGTTCAGGAAAGCACTGACTAAAAATCCATACACCATGTGGAAAAAGAACCTGTAGTTAGGTTGCCCAGTTGAAGAAGCGGCACTGTTGCAGAGATTGAATCCGTACCAGATGTCACTTGGAATGAAGGTGCGGTAGTAGAACGTGACTGCCTTCGAATTGTGTCCGTAAATCTCCACTCTATCCGGTTTCCAGCCGTCCGGTCCGCTCCTGTAGAAATATACATAGCATATCTGGTAGGCGCACGGTCCATTTATCTGAAATGTGTCCGAAGAGCATCCTTCAAATGTTCTGGTTGATGGATCGTCCAGCCTCGGGGCATAGATCTAGGCATCGATATTTCGGCAAAATTAATGTTTGCGGGAATTAAGAGGGAGCGAAACGTCGAATTCCAAGAACAAAACAAAATCCCCAGAAAGAACCCAAAAAAATGCAGGGACTTTTTAGCAATCATGTGTATAAATTACGACTACTCCATTGGAAACCAGAAAAGGCCTAAAGGTTGAGTGACAGACCGGATAGCCTTCCCCCAGTTAAAATTCCACATGTAAACAACTGCCCGGAATACAAATTTTCTCATCAAGCGCGTCAATGAAATTCCTAGAAGACGCAATAAGCAGCAAGGTGAGGACCGCTTCATGATGCAACACACCGCAATAAACGGGAACGTCGCGGACGAACCTGATTGCCGTAAGCATCGCCGAAGGCTATGCTGATTTGATCTCGCGTGTACGAGGGAGAAGAGCAACTCGTGGTGACAACGACCGTGTAAGAGCAGCTTCCCAGTTTCTTCATCGGCCAAGCAACAGAATCACCATCAATCGCCGAGGAAAGGAACCGGAAACGGCTCCGAATTTGTCCAAATACCAGGTGCTTTGGATCGGAGGATCTTACCTGGATGTAACTCAGATTAAGCGACGGCAGCGCGTGAGGCTGCAGCGGGAGGACGCTCGACTGGGCTTCCGAGAGGACGAAGGAGAAGGCAAGCAGGAGGAGGGAAGAGACGGCGATCGTCATGACATCCGCGGATCGCAAAGCAAAAGCAGCGGGATTGACCGCTGCGAGTCGAACGTGTGATGGCCAATCGGCTTCTCCCCGAAGATTGGAGGGGAAGAAGGGGGAGAGAAGAAACGTGAAGGAATATTAAGAGGATTTATGCGGAAAATTACAAAAAGTATGTGGGGCCCATGGTGGCCAGGTCTTAAGACATTGTGCACGACCTTTTTGATTTGTTTTTTTCATTTAACGGTTCTATCGTGCATAGCGGAAATCAAGGATTAGGGATATTATTGTCCACCCGATGCATTGATCTGGGCACTATTGATTACGCTAACGAGGTTGTTTTAGGGAATCTCTTACATGTGTTTAGTTATGAACGCTTTTTTTTTGTTTTTTTAAGGCACCGAATACATGTGTCCCCAGAATAATTAATGTCTTTAAGACTAATTTCGGATGATTCCGTCATTTCATCAAACGTCACAAGAAAAAAGGCTATCGATGACATCGAGACATCAAGCCCACGGGAATATCTACTCATTGAGAGCTCTATTGCGGGTTTCAAGAAACGGGTTTGACTACGTCTGTTTTTGTTAGAAAGAAATCAGGACTAGAAATGTTTCTGTTTTTTATCTTCACAACATATTTGACTAGTGAAGATGGAACATTCTTGTTTTAGTAATGGAAGTTGTGTGTGGGAATGAATGGAATGCGTTCCAATCAAAGTCATAGGACTGTTACGTTCTAGTTCTACTCTTCGTCGGACTTTTGACTTCCTTCGGACAATCTTGACTGTACAATTATTTGGGCTTCGGCCTGGTCGGGGTTGCACGGTGTCTAGCGCTCCTTCGAATTGGAATCAGTCAGGCCATGTTATATTAGTAGCTAACGGGCTTAAGGCCAGACCCTTCTCTCCCAAACTGGGAGTTTACATTACCTCCGCTTATTAAGTCCAGTATTCCACGCCAAGTGTATTCGATTTAGATATAGAGTTTTCGACCCCAAAAAAAAAAACGGCCATTCGATTCATTCTAAATAAACAAGAGTTATCGGCTCATGCTCAGGTATGAGCTCAAGTGCTATTATTTATCCTACAATTAAATCTAGTAACCTTAGGGTTAGAGATACGTAAGTCAAAAAAGCCTTGCCATATGAATTGGTTGAGGAAGTGGACAAGACAAAGAAGCAAAAAGAAGAAAGGAACTTGAGAAATTGACAGTGTAACGATATGACGGTGCAATTTTAATCTTAAATATTATGAATAAAAAAAATATTTAACAATTATAATCGGACCCACCTCTGATCTTATGCTTAATATTTCACCGTTAATATTATCATATTGTCATGCTAACATGACTCAAAAGGAAATGCAAGGCGTTGAATCAATTCTCACCAACAAATTAAAATTGCACTACCATTTCATTTTTCATCTCAGTACGATACAGTCTCCTATATCTACAATTCTCCCTTCGGAACAAAATTTTAAAATCTACGAGCTTTGGGACTGCACAGCAAATATGGTCTGCTGTGCCGGTATCGCTATCACAGCCGTAGTCCCTTACCTACTGTCTGTGTAGGCCTCAATCAAATTGCTAGTCCGGAACTTGCACCACAAATTGGAGCACGTGCGTTCGCAATCAAACAATGAATTGTTATTATGTCGTAACCAAACCGACTGGAATTATTGATCTGTACCCAGACACTTCAATTCGATTAAATTGGATCTTTCCATCATGGATCGGGACGCTCCTACGGCCACCAAAAAAAGAAAAGAAAAGAAAAAGAAAAAATCGCAGAAACTGATGACTACGTAGCGGGAAACTCAAACATGTGAATCTCGGAGATGGCCATTAAAAAAACAGCAGTCGGAGGAGTTGATGATGATTACGACTCCGAGCCACTGTTAACCAGAAGAGACAAAACACGTCCCATTACCAACTTCGAGACCTTTTTACTGACCCTTTTTTTACCAGATTCCACATGCCACAGCGCAGGATGGTCCTTTTTTGCCCAGCCCAGGGGTCCCAACAACATAGGAAAAAACCAAAAGCCATGTTTTCTCGACCCAATAAATATGAATCTATGAACAACCGAGGCTGCATTGCCCCGGTTTACACTTTATTCTCTACAACAAGCGGCTAAAAGAATACAGTAGCCCAAGGGAAAAAAAAAATGCGAAATTGACGGAGAAAAAATGAAGGGAATTACATTAACGGAGGTCACTTTCGCACTTTGCTGCAAAAAGAATGAAACTGAGTGGAAGAACCTGCTTGAAATCTTTGAAGATGAAGATGATGTTCTTTATAATCTTTATAATTCGATAATCTATCCTAGTAGGCTAGTAGTAACAATCGCGAAGCAGGCTTCCAGAAATTCCGCGTACCTCAGAAATGTGTGTGCAATTACCCTCTTCTCGTCACTAAGCACAGCACTCACCGCCACTTAAACCTCCACTCTTCCTGCTCCTTAAACCTCCTCAAAACCCCCTCCATGGCCACATCGAACGCGTCCTTCACCCTCCCCAGCCCTTCTTCCGGCAACACGTACACGAGCTTGGGTATGTACTCGATCACTCTCTCTCTCATCCTCCTCACGTCCTCCTCGCTGTACCTCTCCAGGACTTTCCTGATGGACGTCCCGTTCTTCACCTCGTTCCGGTCTATGTAAACCGAGTAGCTCCCCGGTTCGCCCGGCAAGAACCACTCGTACTGGTAGTAAGCGGTCCGCCTCCAGAAGAAGACGGGGATCGAGCCGGCCACCATGCAGTCGAAGATGGACCTGCGGGTGAAGCTGTCCCCCCTCGGCTGCAGACAGAACTTGGACCCCAGGAAGGTCTCCAGGATTTCGGTTGTGCCGTTGGAGCACCGCGCCCCCGCGCAGTCCACAGCCCGGCACGCGTCTGACTCGTTGCGGCACTGGCTCAGCAAGATGCCTCGGAAATCGTTCTTGATCGCGCCACGCTTGGCCCCGGCGAAGCAGAACAGCGCGGGCCGCGGCCGCGTGCGGACGTAGTCCTGCCACTCCGCCACGTCGGACTCGGACCGGGGGTGGAATCCGGTGGGGTAGGGCACGCCAACGTCGAAGTAGTCCCAGGGGTTGCGCTCGATCAGGAGGCGCGTGATGTTCCTCATCCCCGCCTTGTAGATGCAGCTGGAGCCCCAGTCCTCGTCCTTGGACCGGCGAAAATCCCACGTGATGCGCCCCATATTGATGAAGTGATCCCAGCCGTTGGATCTCTTGTAGGGCACCTGATCCTGGACCCAGCTCAGCATCATCTCGCAGTGGCGATCGCGGTCCTTGGCGCTGGAATTAGACCACAAGTACTTGCCCACCGCGAGTCCAGTGTAGAACGGTATGTAGAAGGCCGCAGCTGATTCGGGCTCCATCGTCCTGCACGCGTGCTTGAGGATACGGTTGTGGAAGATTATCTCCGAAACGAACTGGTCAGTCCAGAACCACGCGGGCGCCAACTTCTCCGGTACGATCCCTGCCAAGCGCCCAGCGGCGGGTTGGCCGAACCCTTGGTTAGCAAGCGCGTCGCATCGCGAGCTCCAAGGATTCAAGTTGTCGCACTGCTTGAGAATCTCCAGGTTGAAGAAACTCGGAAGCTCGTACACGTAAATTTTCCCTGCCCAAACAAAAAGCTACCGCAATTACAAGATGTGCATTTATAAGCTGTTCACTATTAAAACCTCGTGTCTAGAGAAAATAAATTTTGCTCGGAGAAAATAATTCGGACAAAATACGGACAGAGAGGCGCATCATTTCCATAATCGATGCAATTTGAGCTTGAGAGAGCGTAATTCGGAAAACTACCTGAACCGCATTGGTCGGAGTCCGCGGACGGAGGATCGGTCGGCGAAACGAAGGCGGCGGCGGAGGAGGGGAGCCGAGCGGCAGCAATAGGCCCCGGGAAGTGGTGGCGGGCGTGGGGGAAGGAGAGCGGGAGGGGGACGGAGCGAGCCATGAAGAGGATCAAGATCTGGAGGGAAATGATGGCGAGAAAGAGCCATGTGCGAGGGTTGTGGAGGGAGAAGTAGGGTTGGAGAGCCGAGGCGAGCGAGTTGAACGAGTTCTTACGGCTGAGTAACGAGTCGGAGGCGGTGGTCTTCTTCTTTTGCGATTCCGGGGAAGGCTGATCAGAGATGGGAAGCATCCCGGAGGGAGGCCTTTAAAGTGGAAGGAGAGCTTTTTCCGGCGAAGTCCTTCCCGGAAAAAATGGTGATTTCGAGGCCAACGATGAGAGATGGACGATGCGGATGAAGTGGGGGTTGAGCTTCTTTTCTGTTAGCTCGATGGGGTTGGGTAGGGTTGGGTTGGGTTTTGTTTCGGTCCTTCGGATGGAAGGCAACCGAGAACGGAAGGATTGCCACGTGTAGGCTGGCTTTACAGCCTACGAGCGCAACCGACACCTTATGGTCTCTCCGATGACGGACACGTGGCTATCGGTGTCCCTCTGCAGGTCTCTCCTTTTTAACTTTGACTCGGGAGCGAGGGTAGTGATTCCTTACCTTCTTCGGAGGGTGATTTAATAGTCGCATCTATATATTTCCTGATTTTATCCCGGAACAATTAATCGTTGCATTAATTTTTCAATTAATCAGTAAGTTACCATATGTCCGCTTGATATGTCGTCGCTGTACTCTCTAGCTGTGACACATTGTCGGTACGAATTGTTGTGGTCTGTATGTATATTTTACAATACATGTTCCAAAGTTACAGTGCCTTAAAATTGAGTGAGATAACTTTTTTTCGAACGTATAATAAGCTGTGTCATATCCTTTTCGGGGTTAATGGTCGGAGAAAAAATTGTACCAAATAGGCTTTAAGCGAAGAAACAATGAAAAATTAAACTATTTCAATATAAAACTGACGCTAATAAAAAACTACAATCCATGCTTACGGTTAGTTGATTCGGTAATTTCTCTTCACTAATTATTTAAATCGTTCCGGGTTTTTGGAATCTTGGTCTGTAGCGACCGAGGAGTGAATTCGAAAGGGGTGCAGAGAGCGGACATGTAACATGACGCGAAGCCGAAACGTGGGCCGTGAAACGCGGGCCCTCTCGGAGACGACGACACTTGCCCACCCTCTCATTCGTTTCCTTTCTAAAGCCAAAACTGGCGATGGCTGTCGGGGAGTCAATTCAAGGGTTGCGGGACCTGATTGCACCTCTTGAAGCTAGCTGTACTTTGAACTGCAGCGTCGGCGTCCCATGCCGACCTTAGTTGTCTCCTATTAAGGACGTATCGACGCCGCCGAATGCCCTCTTGACTAGCGGCGACTCTCGTCGAGTTTGAAGATTGATTGTGACAGCTCGCTGGATGGGGACTTTCAAACATAGTTACGACTTTAGGCAAATGAAAATCGAATTCCTACTCACACGAATGCGAAGATTTATACAGGGAATGCTCTATCATGTGAACGAAGCCGGTGTTAAATTCAAGATGAGCTGGCTTTCCACCGGCATCTTGTAAGCGTGTGTCGACCCGTGTATAATTTTGCAAACATCTTGAACCTGTTCGTATCAACATTATATGAATATGACTCGGTCAAATACTTCTGAAAATCAGCATACTCAAAGAATGACTATGGAGAAAATTAGAGGAATACTTCCAGAAGTTCTTCTTTTTAGTCGGTGTTTATGAATATAATATATACGTCTATTTATAGACATCGAAAATAGCTGCAGAAAATGGTAAGGGCGTGAACTCAAGAGCCATATCGATTATTCTCACATTGATTGAGCCATTAACTCTTAATAACTACAATATTAAAGTTAGAAACTGTAGTAGAGCGAAAAATCACATGAAATGAAGGTACACATGAATTGAAGAGACGCGTGAACCGAAAAGATATATCTCACTGTGCTCACTTTCGTTGATCCGTCAACCTGCTATAATTATATCAAAAAATAGAGGTTGCGGTAACTCGAGATCGGAGATCGGGTGCGACATAATGAATTGTTTATGGTAATCCGAGTTCGAACTTGCGATCCAGCTTGAGCTGAGCTTGAATTTAACTATTGACTATGGGATATTTCTCATTTGGGGGTCCAAGAGTTCAGGTAATGGACCCTTTCAGATCAGCTAAGTTGTGCTCAAATGCGAGTTATGGATGGTAAGGCTAGGCATAGAATGCTTATCATGCAGCCACAGAAGGACCATCCTCTGGACTAGCATTCGAGGATTGCCGACACATAACAGTAGTCGGGTTTCGGGGTGTATAATTGCAGTCCGCATGTCATTTTTCGATATTGAAGTGAACTTTAATGAGGCCAATGATGGGTTCGCACGTATTCCTGAACTCGCACTTGTCCGAGCCTTCGTCGTCCGACGGACGGTGCGTGATCGACCCCGGTCAACGCTGCAAAAAATGCATAAGATTGCTAGCGCAAGTTACGTTCGCATACGGCGTTTTAACACTTGTCGAGGACGATCATCAGTCGCCGGAAAATTCCAAGCTTGCCTAACCACGTTTGGTATAATGGGTGAGGTCTAATCAGGCGAGTCATGCCGTGTTTACTTCAACTTTTGGGGATGGAATATCGTCAATTCCTCTCTTTTTCGGTCTTTCTAGGTGCTCGTAAAAGTGGGATTAGGCTTTAATCATTGTGCTTCCTTCTGCTTTGTGGTGTCCAGTGATGATTAACTGTTAGAGCATCTCTATCGAAACTTGTCTTTTTAAATTTTCGAATTTGAAGGGGCACTAACTCAAATCCCAATTTCTCGCTTTCGACCAACTCGCTTGAAAATTGTCGTCCTTCGGTGACGCGAAGGATCCGTTTGACCCAAAACGACATGGCCCGACGAAGCCCAAGAGAGAAACCTCAATTTGCTGGGCTCTCTGATACAATCGGACATGTCTTTGGAACCGAATCGGAAGACGCGCCCTTCTCCATCTATTCATCAGCCTTGTCGTAGAAATTAAGGCCCAGCCGACCGGATATCGTACGTGCTAAGGCCAAATCAATGAGATTGGATTCCGAGACAAACTCGATCGGCAAACAATTAATTACTTCTTCGGATGTGAAATATAAGGTTTTCTTTTGGGTTTAATTCACTTCGCGTGAAAATAATGACCGGCTAACATTACAATGTTGAAATTCACGACATCTTTAACGCACAATAATCATGGTTAATTGATTAAGCGGTCCTGAGCAACTTTCGGACGTCTTTAAAACAATAAAGGTAGCATGTCCAAGAGAAACTTTCGGGGAAATTCATAAGTTTCTCCATAGATATAAAAGGAGCGCTCAAATCAACTCTAATTGCTATTTGTGGGTCATAAGACATACGTTAGATTTACAGCCCAAAGGAAGATGGATCCAAAAGGAGAAAAAAAAAAAAAAAAGCTCTTCACCAAACTAGTTCAACCGTTCGATCCAAAAAATAAAAATAATAATAAATAGTTCAGCTGATTCTCTCCTGAAAAGTAGGGATTAGGGTGAAAAAAAGTTCTTCACCAAACTAGTTCAAGGCATAAGTTTATTTTATTAGGGAAAGTTCTAAATAAACGCTCAAAGTGTCGTTATTTTCTCAAATAATGGGCTAAATTGGAACTTGTTTCAAATAATGCCTTGAAGTGCCATAATTATTTCAAAGAATGGTCTGACCAAGAGCATTTTCATCATTTGTTATTCTTTTACCCTTCTTGCCTGGGCGAGCCGAGGGTTGCCCTTGTCTAGGTGAGAGCCTCCCTTGACTCGCTCGAACGAGGCTAACATGGGCAATCGTAGCGTTGCCCAAGCATGCATAGCCTTCGGCTCACTCGGGCAAGGCCTACCCTCCCCTTGCCTCGGAGAGGCCCCCGTCGATGGGTGACCATCACTTGAGATCGGCCATTGGAGAGAAGGAAAGGCAAAAGAAAAAGGAAAAAAAAAGAAGAGTAATCGACAAAAATGTCTTTGATCGGACACTTAATTGAAGCGATGAAGGCACGTCATAATCTTTGAAACAATATTCACTTCAGATTTTTATTTGAGAAAATGAGGATACGGTTTACTTTGGATCCTTATTTGAAAAAATGATGACATTTCAGGTCATTTTTTGGAATTTTCTCTTCCTATTCCGAACCTATACATCACAAGGCAATTCCAACTATTTCGAGTCATTGTATCCAAATAGTTATTTTTGTTTTGTTAAACAAACATTCCATTTATTTCAATGGAAATACAAGAGAGAAACATCACAATCCGAATCCAAGACAATTTCAAAACAAACAAACTCCATATAATGAGATGAATCATCAAAATAAGCATATGGGTTACGCGCTTAAAGAGCATATTTGTGAAATTTTCAAACCAAAATCAACTGTCTTTTGATGTAACGAGGTTGAATGAGTACATATCTAACACCCGCGAAAACAAAACCTTTATGAAATTCCTTCGATCTTTACCAACTAGCCTAAGGGAAGCGAAACCTTGAAATCATATACGCAAATATCCCAAAATATAGACTAGATCAAGATAGAAACCTCCTTGAAAAGGGAGAAAAAAACTTTCTAGATTCATACTACATCGGCAGGGAAAAACTACTCAAAACGAGAAAAAGGTAAGAAAAAGAGTACAAAGAACCAAAGTAGCCAAAACATGAAGAAAAAGTGAAGGAGGGAAAGATCTAGCTCAAATCTTATCATTTGTGGAGGTTGAAGAAGACGACTATGTGAAAACGAGAATAGAAGAAAAGAATATCGAGAAAACGAGAAAAAGCTAGCCACAATTTGATTAACTGACATCCCACAATTACATCCTAATAATTATTTTGCTTTAAGTTTCTCGGAGCGCTCGTACAATCTAATAATTAACTATTTTGCTATTCTTGTCCCCTCCTAGTAGTGTGCACGTAAGACCGTAAACATACTCCAGTTCTTAGAAACATGCAGAGTTAAGGATGAACTTAAAAGTCACGTGCTTTTCGCGTGCTTTCTTTTGAAGAAATCTTTTGTATTTAATATCTCTATGTCCTTGCGGGTGAAGCATAATTTGACTTCAACGGTAAGGGGATAACACATAGTAGTCACCTTTTTCCTTTTGGCGACCTTTTGCTTTCACTAATTCTCTTAATTAGTAGTTTGGACTAAATCAAATCAAATCAAATTATAGATTGATAATCCTTCATTAACGTGGGACGGTTACCCGCAAATGGTTAATAAGTCCTCTCTCTCTTTTGCCGCCGATGGGAAAAGTTAATGAGGGGGTGGTTAAGACTTAAGAGCGGGAGGGACGTCATCGTCTCGCACGCGGACCTCCACGTGGACGTGACCGCACCGGATCCTCTCCCCCCTTCTCTGCAACGAGTCCCTCTTGGCGAGGCCAGATTGAAGGCAACCGCACCTGCACTCCCTCTGCAAAGTTGGTGTTCTCTCTTGTCCTGCTCCCTCTCTCTCTCTCTCTGTCTCCTGAGGATTTCTTCCTCTTCTGCTTCTTCCTCTTTCTGTCTCTATGCAATTTCAGAATCCGGACGTGAATTGAATACAGAGAGACAGAATCAGAGAGAGAGAGAGAGGGAGAGAGATTGGCGTGCGCGACGCAATGCGATTCGCGAGCTCGGGGCGAGCAATGTGCGGGCTCTGCCATTGCATTGCGCTGATTTTGCTCTGCATGGGCGGCTCTGCCACGGCCAGATCTGAGAAGGAGATACGAGAGAGGTTCTACGGCAATCTCCTCAACTCGACCGCGCCGGAATCCGGGGAGGGGAGCATCGCCAAGATGTTCGACCGGGTTCTCGAGAAGGAGTTCTCCGACAACGAACAGCCCGAAGGTGCGCCCTCGATTTTGACCTGTTCGTCTCCCAACTTTTGCTCTGTTTTAAAATTTTGGGTACTTTTCTAGCGGTTGAATGACTTTTGCGTTAGTCACGATGAAGCTTCAGATGTGTTTGATCAATTGAACTTGTTGATTCGCGTGTTCAATGCCTCTGTTTTAAAATGTGTGAAATTAGCGATTGATATGTCTGGGCAGTTGTGCAAACAAAAAAGCACGGGGAGGATAAAGGATTCACTCGTCTCTGGTTTGTTGAATTCTTAGTTAGTGATGGAAACATGATTTTGCATAGCAATGAATGGCCCTCTGGACTAAGTTCTCCTATCTGTTACCGCAGCGTGATGATCTTTCTCCATAGCGAGGATTGAGTTCAAACGCAGAGAATTCTGTCTTTGATTTCTTCCCCCACTTCCAGAGTTTATGCATTTACTATTGCGACTATTTTTGTTGATTTCCTAGAAATTTTTGGTGATTGGTCTTCACATCTTTTCTCTTTTATGTTTAGTTTGTTTGTGATAACGTAGCGGATTTATTTTATTGTTCTTAATGTTATTTCTAGGAACCGAAGAAAGCAGCTTCAACAACAGTGTAGCTGGTCAGCAAGTGGGTTTGATTTCTTATCTGAAAATTTTCTAGTAGCATCTGTCTGCACAACATATTCAAATCGTATATACCACAGCCTAGTGAAGGCTCTTGTTCTCGAGATCTTTGTTTGGCTTGATGTGACTCAATATAGGTCAGCTAGAGTAGCTTATGACTAGGAAATTTGTTTTTATTTTTTCTTAATTAAGTTCAGTTCAGATGAAAGAGGAACTATGTATATATTTTTTTTGTCTTTGACTGTGGTTTTCTTTTTAAGAAAGAAGTAGTTGGTTCTTTGTAGTGTTTACTGTTCCAGATGGCATCAGTTTGCTCGACTTCTGAGAGAAGTATGCACATCTCTTCTATCTTTATGGATGAAATTTCTGAAGCTGTTTTAACATAATTCTAGTAGATTGTCCTCATATTTTTGTCCACTGGGCATTGGGCGCGTCTTGCTTGCATGATGTGTGTGCACATCGGAGCCTGTATGTGCATGTGTGTGTGTGCATGGATATGGGTAATTTGTTGTGGGCACTTACACCTCTTTTTCTGCTTTCTTTCTTCGTATATCAATGATGTTCCTACAGGCAGTGCTCGAGACTGTAGCTAAAATTACTCACGACAAGGCCAAAAGAAATGATACACGAGAAACGAAGTATGTAAAATTATCTGTAATCTCATGTAAATTAAGCAGACTCAGGAGTAATCTTTGTTTGCCACGCCATAACACTGAATTTTGAATTCGGGTAATATCAGTGGTACAAAGCCATTTCAGCTTCAAGATGTTTTCTCCCTTGAAAATGAAGATTCTGATGACACTACAACCTTGATTGACAACAAGGTATGCACAAAAAGTAGGAACTCATGGGAAAATTTAGCCATCATTCTTTTTTCGGATGTTATCGCAGCTAACTTTCTTGTTGTGGGCATTGGCAGGATAACGAGTTCGTGATGTCAAACAAGAAATCTAAATATCCCATACTTCAAGTTGATGTGAGGTTGATATCTTTTTACCTCTAACCTGTCTGTTGAGCATGAATTTTATGTAATTTCTACATGTCTCATAATGCGATGAGGAGGCAGTATTGCAAATTAGGGCTCATGGATTTGGAGATCTCTTGCAAGTTTGATTTGCATGCCTATTGAATTGCTCCTTATTCTGCAGATTAATATCTGATTTGGTGGTTGTCATAGTTTCTGCCGCCATTGGTGGAATCATTAGTTCTTGCCTGGGACAGCCAGTAAGTAGTTTATAAAATAGCATCTCAATATCCCTATTCATTTGTGGCCAATTTGTTCTGCCTCCTACAAATGGCAGATTATTATAATTCAGAATTGCATGATTTAGGTTATTGTTGGTTATCTTCTTGCTGGTTCAATCATAGGACCTGGTGGTCTCAAATTCATTCACGAGATGGTTCAGGTGTGTTATCATAAGTAGCTCAAATCTATCTTCCTCAATTATTATCACTTCCTGAATAACTATCAGTTGTTTTCATTATCCATCTCATAAGTTTCTTCTTGCTGATTGTGTTGTCATCATCATATACTCAGGTTGTGAAAATACGGTTAATGGTTCTTTCATATCTCTCCATGTTGGCCTTTGGTATTATGAGTTATCTTAATTCCGGCTCCCACATTCTTCCTTGTTTTCCTGTCGGAGATATTTTAAGCTCATGACATAATCACAATGTATGTTTTTGTGTGGGTTAGGTATTATGCAAAGTGAACCGTTTTCGAATAGACCCTTACTCTACTCTATTTAGCATCTTAACAGAGTTGAATTTTGTATGAGTTCATCAGAATAAGTACTATGTTATGAAAAGACTTCCCTCTTTATTTTGTTTGTTCACAACTTTATATAGGCATATGTAAAACTAGTGTTGCTATGAGCAGCTAATTATAGAAGAAAATGAATTTTTGCAGCAGAGCACTTTCTCTGGTCGTAATCCTCGAAAGAATTTAAGCTCAATCAGTGGGTTTGTCCATGTGTCCATTGCTGATATTCTTACGTACGGTGGTGAAACTGCATTTCCAATTAGGATAAGGAATGTGAAGTCAATTTTTGGCCTCAATTATTATGTACTTATCTTGGTCTTTGTTTTTATGGTCAATTTCCACTTATCACACACATGGTGTCATCCTTCTGTTCCATAGGAATAAAAACAATGGATTTGGTACTTCCAAATTTTGTTAAGAACCTTGGCCCTGCTGGTGACCCTAAATATCTTTTACAGATCACTTTTCTTTTAATAGGTTGAGACTGTGGCACAATTTGGTGTTGTTTTCCTCCTTTTCGCTTTGGGCCTAGAGTTCTCTTTGACAAAGGTATGGTGCTCACAGATCAGCATCTTCTGACAATAGTATTATGCATATGGATTTTTAATCTTCCGTTGTCCTTATTATTAAGGTTATCCTACCTTGCTGCTCGTGCAGTTAAAAGCTGTGGGGCCTGTTGCTGTCCTAGGAGGGCTACTTCAAATTGTGATATTCATTTTTTTGTGTGGGCTAAGTGCCATGGTACAGTAGCAGTATGGTATTTTAACTAATACCCGTCGTTGCATTCCGGTGAAATAGATTTTAATCTTATCTGTCAATTTTCAGGTATGTGGAGCTAAGTTGTCGGAGGGCGTTTTTGTGGGTGCTTTCTTATCAATGTCATCAACGGCAGTGGTACTCATCCGGACATTGTCTTGATGCCAGTGTCCACACCAATCTAAATCTACGATTATGCCTCTAACTCTCCTCTATGCAGGTGGTTAAATTTCTTGTGGAACGAAATAGCAGTAATGCTCTTCATGGTCAGGTGACCATCGGGACTCTAATCTTCCAGGTACTTAATTGTCATATAACCTGACAAAAGAGTAGAAACCTAAGTTCACACATACAGATCGTGGTGTTAATTTCTGTGATTTCTCGCCCATTTTGCCTCAGGATTGTGCTGTTGGGTTACTGTTTGCTTTACTGCCAGTTTTGGGCGGTAATAGTGGCCTACTTCAAGGAATGATATCTATGGGGAAGCTGTAAGTTTGGTTTCATTTCCTATTTTTAAGTTCTGTACTTGGTTCAATTTATGTCCAATACATGAAATTTTGACAATGAAAGTCTACATTGAAAGGGATTTGATGAAACTGAAACTCACATAATCTTTCTTGGCACTTTGGGCCCTGGTTGAGAATCATTATTAGCATGCCTAATGTATTCTTTACTCTGGTGGCTAATATCATTTCCCCCAATTGTGTGTTCTTTTTACCAGCACCCATATGTGAGTGAACTCTCGGTGGCATCTGTCTTATGTTTGATTGCAGGCTTCTTGTACTGGCCCTATATCTCACTGCTGCCTCTGTTTTATCCTGGTCATTTGTACCCCGCTTTCTGAAGCTGATGATACAGTTATCATCACAGGTGAGGTTTTAGGAAATTCACGTCTCCTTTTGTTTTATTTTATATCTAAAACAGTAATTATGCTGTTCTGCAGCTGTCTCTATTTTTAGCTCATATATTATTTTATTTTGTGATGTAGACAAACGAACTATACCAGCTTGCTGCCGTTGCTTTCTGCTTATTATCTGCATGGGTAAGTGTCACGATGTTGAGGAACAAAAGAAAGCGGGGAGAGAGAGAGAGAGAGAGAGGCAGGGAGGGAGAGAGAGGTTGTGGGGGAGGAAGAGGGAGTGGAGGGACAGATTCATTTCCTTTGAGAGAGAGGGAGGGAGGGAGGGAGGGATTTGTTTCCCTCTACATAGAGTCGTGTTTAATGCTTTCTGAAGTGAGTTTCATCTGTGATCTTCCCTGTGCTGCTAAAAAGTTATCATGGCTTCTCATCCACTGATTTGCTGACATTTTCTCAGAGCAGTGATAAATTGGGCCTCAGTCTCGAGCTAGGTTCCTTTGTTGCTGGAGTTATGATATCCACCACTGACTTCGCACAGCATACTCTTGATCAGGTAATTGTCTTCTCTGTCAATTTTGGGCCTGGTCTTTTCAGCTCTTTTGCAAGTGTACATCTCTTGTATTTTTTATTCTTTTTGTGTACATAGGACTAGGTCTCTCTCTCTCTCTCTGAAGAAGGGGGCTAGGGATAGTACATCTTCAGTACTCTCTGGGCACGACATGTTCCTGTCGGTCAGAAATTACAGTTTGTCACTGCATCACACGGGTAGAATCATAGTATTTGGGGTCAGATTGGGTTAGGAAAATCCAAGCTTGCCACCTCATTGGGTTGTAAACCGACCCATTCACAAGGGAATTTTCTTTTAACATTAAAGTTTGTTGTGTTACAGGTGGAACCTATTCGGAATCTATTTGCTGCTCTCTTTCTCTCTAGCATCGGAATGCTCATAAATGTGCATTTTCTTTGGAATCATGTGGATATACTTCTGGCATCAGTTTTGTTGGTTATTGTCATTAAGACAGCAGTTGCTGCAATGGTTACGAAGGCCTTTGGATACAGTGTGAGGACGTCATTTCTTGTAAGGCATTCAACCTAGCATCAATTTCTTGAACAAACATAATGTGAGGGTCACTTAACATGTATAAGGATTTGTAGGTTGGGGTGTTGCTTGCTCAAATTGGAGAATTTGCCTTTGTTCTCCTCAGCCGCGCCTCAAATCTTAATCTTGTTGAGGTGATTCCTTTCTTTATGATGCATTATGCTGCTCTCTATGTTTAACTTTTTCCTTTCTATTGCTGGTTTACCCTTAGTACCTCTTTCAAAATGAAAACGAAGGAAAGAAGCATATTATGCTGAGATGGAAAAAACTTCCTGGTTGTCCCTTCAGAAAATACTTTTGATTGTAAATTTTCTTCAGTAGCTCTCATTTGCTTTTCAAGTGGAATAATGGAATGTTGGCCTCACAATACTTTATTTGGCTTTCCAACGAGAATCAGCATCCTGAACTTCTGCGTTTTTATGACATGTCCCGAGTTTCACCTATTCAAGCATCTTTTGCAGAACCTTCATCATTGTTGTAGTTTTTGAATTAAACATTTCCTGGCATGCAGGGGAAAATGTATCTTCTTCTTCTTGGGACGACGGCCTTTAGTCTGGTAAGTCTCCTTTTAGCTGAATGATCTGTGGGGTTCTTTTCCACAATGCCATGGTGTAAAAACACGCGGTGAATTTCCACCATCCAACTTTAACGAGTTAATTGAACCATTGGATCATTGACATCCTCAAACTGGTACTTGATACACCGATCATTCAGTAAGCTTCTAAGATGTTAGGAGTTGGTAAATTGAAGGAGTAACATAGGAAAATCCTCTCTTCTGTGAAAAGTTAAAATCTTCTTATAAAGCAGCAATTAACTTGAGGAAGTTGCTAATATTGACTATTGATACATGAGCAAGTACTTTCTCATATGTTAAGTTACTATTGACAGCATGGAGAAGTTATTAGTAGCTAATAGGTTGCAACTTTTACGTTCTTTATTAAAAAGTTAGAGAAGTTAATTAAGCATAATATTGGGTGCTTGTTGTTATGGAGAAGTTACTTGTCACATAGGAAAGAAAAGCTAATAAGTATAGAATTGTAACTAACATTTAATTATCAGCTTTCTACCGATTAGTAAGCACTGTAACTATTTCTTGGGGCTGCTATTAGTTGGCAATAGTCTGTAATTTAGCCCGCAGATTTTAAATGTCTTTGAGCCGACCAAATCATAGAAATGCCTGTCCTCATCCTTTTTGCGTACCATTTCTGAATCAAGCATGATCTTGCAGGTGACGACTCCTCTGCTGTTCAGGTTGATACCTGCAGTGGTGAACTTGGGTGTACTCATGCATTGGTTCCCTTCAGAAAGCGGCACACAGAATGAGGTCTCTCTGTCTCTCTCTGTCTCTGTCTCTGTCTCTCGTGCGTATGTTAGGAGCAAGTAATGATTTTAGCTAGTGTGAAATGTTAAAGTCTTATTTAATGTGATAGGAGTTGGTCTGATTTTCGTGTGTAATCATTTGGTTACTGGTCTAATTTTCTCGTGATCGTTTGGTTGCTGCAACACTCACTAGAATTGTTTACCTTCACAGGAGAAGGTTTCCAGAGGTGCATAACATATTCCTGTAATTATTCCAAGGTTAACGAGTTCTTTGGCCGGGAACAGCACGTGCATTTCTATCAATTGTGAATACTGAAGGCTTCAGTGCCGCACTTCTTTTCAGATACATTCACGAGGGTCCAGTTGATACTCCAAGTTGCACAATAGAATCGGAATCAGCTCACGGCTTCTCTGTACATACATAAGGATTTTGTGGCTAATAGTGTACATATCGCCATTCAGTCATGTCTGGAGAATAGCTTCTTTACCCTAATTGTCTGCCTAAATCGTCTACCATGTAGTTCGTAGGGGTGTCAACAGGGCCCAGCCTGAGCCAGCCTGAAACTAAACAATACCTAGCTTGGCCCGACCCGAGCTCGAATTACATATGCCCTAACTCTTCGTGTCGGGTCGGGTCAGGTCGGATTCTTTTTTTTTCGTTTTTTTTAGAATCAAAAGTACTTGACAAGTTTGTCAAATGAAAGAATATAAAAAAAGAAAAATTAAAAAGAAAATGTGGGTGTAAAAAAAAACTAGAGCCGGCTTGACCTAGCTCGAGCCTTACACGGACAATACCGAAGCCTGGCTCGAAAAGGCCCAAAAATTAGGTGAATTTTCGGGCTGGGTCGGGTTAGGCCTACTCGAGCTTTTTTGACACTCCTAGTGGTACGGGATTGTGCTTGTGTGGAAAGGAAAAGAAGTTTATGGAGAATAGGTATGACATTTTGATATCTACAATCATAATAGTTGATATTGGATAGCCGAAGAGATGAGATTACGTATTGCGAGCCTTGAATATCAGGAGAAATATTCTTTCGAATATCAAGAGAAACATTCTTTCTCGGGATCGGGCATGGGAAATTTGCTGAGCCGACCAATCTGGGTAATGTCGAGGTTGTTTTATGATTGCGCAAATGTTGTTCGACTAACATCAGCAGAGAAAAAAAAAATTGGTAAAACGTGTTTCACTGTGACACAAATCATTGCATTAGTAGCGAGAATAAAGCACAAACTTGAAATCCAGAGTTTAGGGTTGTAGACAATTGAAGAAGGGAAAGTAATTTGCAAATTCTTTTTCTGTAAGGATCGAGGATAAAACAAATGGACAAAGCGATTTTCACACCTCGAATAGCTAATGACACACCCTTAATAGTGATTGGACAAAAATGCCCATCGTTGCATCTTCTACACGGGGCATGGGCTTGCGCTTCATCACGATGCGGCCCATCGCATGTTGGAATCGTCTTCTTCATTTAGAGCAAATGAACCAATCCAATGGCTCTACCCTACCTGATTGAGCTTTCGATCCTCGAAGCTACTCGTGGAGTCTGATTCGACGCTTCTTACTTCGAGATCGGCGAAAGCTTGACTCGCATTGACTTCAACAGCTCGAGCGAGGGAGACAGTGACGGAGAGAGAGGGAGGATGTCGAAAATCCAGTGCCAGAGAATCGGCTGCGATGCCTCCTTCTCCGAAGACGACAATCCAGAAGGTTCCTGCCGATTCCACGACGCGGTATGCTCAAGTCCATCTTCACACGCTGCGTCGGATCGATTACATGCTTTTTGCCGGATGCGTTAGTTGCGACCCACTATTCAATGGTTTGCTAGTTCCTAGGTTTAATTCTGATCCAACTGAGACTGAATGGCCAAGAGCAATCAGAGACGAGGAGGTCTATATTCCTCACCTTGCTATGATTCACATGTTAAGTGGCGTAAAGTCGTATCCTCTGGCGACATGGAAATCTTCGTCCCTGAATTGAAGAAATACGGAATTGCGGTTGTTGCCAATCATGCATGAAAATATGTTTTACTTTCTTTTGTGCTTTAAATTTGGGGTTTCATTGTAAAGAGAGCGAGCATTGTTCTCTGCTGATTAATCTTTATTTCTTTGTGCATCGCTGCTGGTTGCTCGTGACGGCATGTTCCTCTCATCATCAGGGAGTAGGTTTCACTCTCGATTGCTTTTCCTCTCTATTAATCACAGCACAATCTCCTTTGGTTGCCCTTTTGTACCTCCGTTCGTTGCCTTAACTTAAATCAAAATGCTAATCTCTGCAGCCTATATTTAAAGATGGGATGAAAGAATGGAGTTGTTGCAAAAAGAGAAGTCATGATTTCAGTGAGTTTCTGGGAATTCCTGGGTATGTATGTGTTTTTACTTGCTTAACTTCGTGATGGCAATGACTTAGCATGAGCATGTCCACATGCTGTAGAACTGCAATTTCCCTGGTATTGGGACCTGATAGGAATGACATTTTCTCATAGATGTTTCCTGTTTGATGACCCGTGCTCTTACATTCATCCTCTCGATGCTGAGAGTCTACCATTATTTGACCGTGTTATTGGGTAAATCAGATGCTGGAAAGTGTTTATGGTGTTTTTAAGTGTATGAGTACATGTAAAATAGTCTAATGGGATAAAAGTTTCCTGTGGAAAAAAAAAAAACTATGTAGTTGTTTATTGTGACAATTACGTAGTGTATACGTTCATCTGTTTATTGTTGGAAGCAATTTTTTTTTTTTTGGTCAAAAAATAATTATTTTCATTTAGAACTTGAAACACCCAAAAAAAAAAGCACTAGAATATGATAATGTTTCTGCTGTTTTATGTTGTAAGTAGCAAAGAAAATCAAGCGCCTCCAAGTCAGGTCTTTTACCATGTGGAAAGAGTACTAATGGTACTGTATGTCACTGGTTGTTAAGATTATCGAACTTGTCCAAGGTGGTGTCAAATGCACGTGCATTTGCTCGAACTCGGACATGCATTTAAAGATGTTTCTGCAGAATGAAATAAAATGGCACTTGCTAAAGCCCGTCTTTATGACATCAATAGTTATGTTGGATGTATATGTAGAGTTTGTCTCTTTAGATAAATGCGATAAATGCAGTGGTTCCATTCGGATGAGTGAACTTTACATAATCGTTTTATTTGGAAGGGTTCCTTGAGCTGGATGTTGACATTGGGGCCTTTTTCCATTGATTTAGATGTAAGACTGGCAAACACACTACTGAAAAGCCATCAACCAAGGCAGTTACTGCTACTAGGACTCCAAGACCTACCGCCATTGCTGCTCCTGCAACTAATGCATCATCAAAAGAGTCTTGCTCGAGATGTCAGCAGGGTTTCTTCTGCTCTGATCATGGTACCTAAGTCATACAGGATTCCTTCAATTTTAATTGGTAGTGTTTTTTAGTTTTCATCGCAGTACATTTTTCACATATAAGTCCTTTAATTAAATCGATAATGTGCAAGTTCTTATCGACTGCAACTTCTTGTAGAAGTTGAACCTTTCCGTTTCAAATGCCAATATGGGTAGAGCTTACTTCCCAAGATTTTGGATGGAAAATGATAGTTGTCTTGAATAAGTTTGCAGCCCTCAGAATCTATTCATTCATATTACGAACAATAACTAATGTTGTGCCTCAAGCTAATATCCGATTGTTAAGTAGAATGAAATCATATGAGTTGGCTATTTGAAGTGAATGATGCAGCTATCTCTCCCAAAGAATCTCCTCATAATTACTGATCTCATCTTCTTTGGCCTTAGGTTAATATGAGCATTAGATAGAGAGATTTCATAGCGCCATCACTTGTGACTCACATTTATGTATAGTATATAGTATAGATGATTACTGAGCTTACCGTGTAAAGTTCTGTTAGTGAGAAGCTATTATAGCTCATGCTACTTTCAGCATTTCATGCATCCGAACTAGTGATTTCATCTCAGGTTCGAGAACCGGAAAAACGAACATAGATGTGGCAAATGCAAATGCTGAACCTGTTGTTGAAAGCAGTAAGGATGTCGAGATCTCTGCGGTTCCACAAAAGAAAATAATGGACATAAACGAGCCGCAGACCTGCAAAAATAAAGCATGTGGTCAAACTTTCAAAGAGAAGGATAATCATGAGACAGCCTGCTGTTACCATCCTGGGCCTGCTGTTTTCCACGACAGGATGAGAGGGGTATGATATCTTTCTTCAATGAAAAACTTCTTACTGTACACTTTTATGTAGATGGTGCTTTTTTTGTCGAATCATATCTTTAACCAATTTTCCATGTTTGTGCCTCAGTGGAAATGTTGTGACATTCACGTTAAGGAATTTGATGAGTTCATGACTATTCCACCATGTACCAAGGGATGGCATAATGCAGATCCGACATCATAGGGAGCACTGAGGTGTAGCAATGAGGTTTTGTATGCATTGCATTGGGAGTTGATATTGGACTGGAGGTTATTATCCTTTATGGTGAAAATTCCACTGATTTCCTTGATCGACATGGTATTGGCCATGTCAAGAAGACATCCTGCTTCTCATCTGTGATTAACTGTACCTTAATTTTCAGTTCGAATTCCTTTTGATTACTTCCGTCTCGTGAAACGCTATTTTTGGGTTCGGGGTAATCTTCTCTCCAAGCAGTTTTCCTGACCATTCTGGTCCAGGAACTCCCAAGAGGAAGAGTCTTTAGACGGTTCTTGCTTTTGATGTAAATGAAATTATTAACGAGGCATCCATACGTTATCTTACTCGAAGTGACATGGTGATTGTTGCGGTGCTTCTTGCAGTAAGCATCTGGGAGTAGTTTTTATAACATTTTGAATGGTGGGATGGGATCTTAGTTTACGACTGTGATTGATTTGAGAGTACAGCTCTGAAGCAAAAGCTCATGCTGTATATGCATTTTGCTTGATTAGATAAGTAGCTCATATGGACGATTCATTTAGTCATGAGCAGTAGGGCATTCGGGGGAGCCTTTTCAAACCAACAGGTAATCTACGTTCTCAAGCAAACCGGAATTGATCATGTTCCAGCACAGTTCTCATTAAATACATCTGCCATGTCTTGGCCATGTGGCATATATCTCACTCAAGATCACACGATTCTAAGGTTAAGAAACTGCTTTTCCTAGTACTCTTTGATCACATCTTCATTCGAGTAGAATTGACAACTAATGGGATTTTTTTCGTGAAAGTATAATTTTTTTTTTAAATCTATTGCGTTGATTCCAATTGAAGTCTAAGCAACCCAATTGGATCAAGAGAAAATTTCAAATGAGGGTTTACGTGTCCTTATTTTTTCAAATAAGAGTAAAAATTGAATGTTATTTTCTTATTTCAAATATGGGCTTAAAGGTGCCTTTATTGTTTTAAATAAAGACTTAAAATGGATATTGTTTCAAATAATAGTCTGAAGTGACTATCTTGGTTTAAAAAAGGCCTCTCTTAGGTTGTTTAGGGGCATTTTTGTCATCTACTTTTTAATTTGTTTTTTTTCCTTTTGTTCTATGTTTTTTTTTTCCTTTTTCTATTTTTTTAAATTTAAAAAAAAACCTTTAAAAAAAAAAAAGAAACATAGGCATGAGGCAACCCTCTCGTATGTGGATGGTGGGGTGGCGGCAATGGTCATCGTGGTAGTCGGCGCCTTAGCGAGGGTTGGCGGGGCAGCAACCATAGGTGTGAGGCGGCTCCCCGGCCCCCCATATATTTTTTTATATGTTAACTTTTTTTTTATTTCTTAATTTAATTTAACTAAAAATTAAGTTAAAATTGTATTTTGATGAAAATGCCGTTCACTGGTCATAATTTTAGCTGGCAAGGTCCGGCCCTTATTTGAAAAAATCATGATTACTTCGGACCCTTATTTAAAACAATGAGGGCACTCATGCCCTTATCTAAAACAAAGGTTACTTCAAATCCTTAGTTGAGAAAATTAGGGTACTTCGGGCCTTTAAATGGAATTTTCTCTTCGATCATTTAGTCTGTAACCCTTTTGCATTCATGCCAATTGAATCCATCCGATTAATTTTAGTCGAAAATTGCTAACACGAACTCAGCTATCCTTCGTGGCGCAACCGATGCTGACATAGACATTTTTAATAATTTCCTTAAAATTAAATTATTTATTATTATTTTTCTATATTGTTACTTTCATTTTGGCCAACCATGATCTCCGACGACCATGGCCGGCAGCTAGTGAGGGTCGTGGCCCTCACCCAAATATGGCGAGTGCCTTCGCGGCCTAGGCCCTCGCTGACCAAAATGAATTGGAAAAAAAAAAAGAAAGAAAAAAATTTAAAAAAAAATTGTCAACATTAGTGATTTCCTGCTAAAATTGACCAATGGACTTAATTGGCACTTTTACAAAAGATTTATGATTGAATTGCTATTAATTTCATTGGTTTAAAACTTTTTTGATACATTTTTCGACCCTTTTTTCTGGATCTGAAAGCTGAACCTAATGATGAATAGGGCTATAAAATATAGGGCGTTGCGAAAGAACAGCAGCACTGGCCGACAACAATTGGAGATAATGCTCAGAAACTATTCACTTGACCGCGGCCCTCTGGGATTATGCACATGGCAAATGTAATAATGTGGAGTGGGCACTAGTCCCCGACCCTCGATAAGATAATCCTTGACCACTAGCAACTTGCCAGGTCAGGTGCTGTTCCCCAGCTCCGTGAACAGTGGACTGGACTCGAGAGCTTCACATGGTTAAGCCCATGCCATGCCCTAGTTCGTCCCGGCCAGTGACTAAGTTGGCACTATTCTCTTTCCACTCTGGCAGGCAATATGAATCAAGCAAAAGAGCAACTGCTAAGTATCTAACCATTCATTTGGAATCGTACTCGATCGTACTTCAACGAAGACAAACGCTCACCGTGGACGACGGCGACAACGACAACAACAAAAAATGACATTATCTACAACATTTGACGACACGGACGTTGGTAAGAACTAAGCTTTATTTGGCCAAGCCAAGCTCCGATTACATCGACCCCTCAAAACCATGTCACTTCTTTACATGGGTCTAGTCGTATATCACCATATTCATACAGATGATCGATCAGGGCCCGAAACAAAACAAACCCCCGACGATCTGAACCTCAAAATGGAAAAAGTAAGAAATCAAAAACAAACCCAGATCTCTGCAGCAAGTGGTGAGCCGAAAAAAATGGATTTTTTTGGTTTTTTGCAGCAGCAGCAGCGAGGGAGATGAGGATGGAGGAAAGTTAGGAGGGATTAGGAGAAAACTAGCTGTAGGTGACTGGAATACTGATCAAACCGCCCAAGTTGGTGCACTCGAACAATGCTTTCGCCGTCATCTCCCTCTCGAACCTCCATATGTAGTTCAGCCCCACCAAGAGCTCCGTGATTGCCGCCTCCGTCTTCTCCGTGTTCGCGAAGTGGAGCGTCTGCAGCAGATACACGTTCGTCCTCTGCGCCAGGCTGTTGTTCTGCTGCTCGATGCTCCTCTCGCTCTGCCACTTGATCATGTTGTGCGCCAGTGGGGCTAACCACCCGAGGATCCTCGTCAGCGCGTCCCGCCACTCCGAGGCCAGCCCCGGGTCTCCCGCGCGGCACAGGCCCACGCCCCTCAGCCTCGCCCTCAGCGCCGACCTCACGCTGCTCGGCAGCATCGCGTAGAGGTCGTCCCTCGCGTCGGCGCCCACCAGCTGCGGCGACTTGATCATCTTCTCCATCACGATGATCAGGTTCGCGTAGTGGAGCGCGAGCGCCGCGGCTCCCAGCGTCGTGGGCGGTGGCTTCAGGAGCTTGGAATAAGGCTCGAAGAAGGCATTGGCTGAAGAATCATCACTATCATTTTTTCGGTGATCCTCTCGCTGGGGGCTTCTCAACGGTCCCGATATGAAGTGGTGAGGATTTTCGCTCGGATGGACTGTCGCAGAAGCCGACAAGCTGCGTGGCAGAGACGACGGACTGACAATGATGTAACGATTTCCGAGCCCGAAGACGAGCTTGATCCTGGCTAGATTCGTGAATATACTCCTCGCTAACGTCAAAGTCACCGAATCGAAGCTTCGGTTCCACAAAGATTTCTCTCTGAGGCACTTGATCTCCTGCTTCTGAAGCATTATCTTCTGTTGCAGTTCAATGATCTTCTGTTCTTTCGCCGACAACGACAACGAAGACGAGTCGTGTTGCTGTTCATGAAGCTGGAGAGATTTTCGCAAGCTGCTCTCGAGTACTGAGAGCTCCTCCATCTCTCGGTGCAACGTCGTGGTCGCAGTGACGTACCGATCCATCTTCGTCGTCAAGATCTCCATGTCCTTGTAGCTCAGGCTCCAATGGTTCGAATCGCGTCCGCTGTTCGCGAACTCACCAAGAAACCATTCAAAGTCCCGGAGGTTCGAATCTTCGCAACGCTTGCCAAGCACGCCGACAGCTCTCGCCGCATGCCAGAGGCTCTCGACCATCTCCGCGCAGGCGAGGCCGAGGAGGAAGGCCTCGTCGTTGGAGACGATCTTGCGGACACCTTCGAGGGAGACGGACTCGTTGCGGAGGCGGACGACGTCCTTGTCCGAAAGGGACTGCCACAGGTGGAGGAGCTTCGACATGAGCCCGGCGATCTCGAAGGCCAAGACGCCGACGCTTTGCCTCCTGTTGCCGAGCAGCTTGGGGTGCGGCGCGCCAGACTTGACGGCGTTGAGGCCGTGGGATATGGCGGTTTTCACCTTGATCACCCATGTTTCCAGAGCCATGTATGTGCTTGCGCGACTCAAAGTTATTATGAGAAGAAGAAGAAGAAGAAGATGAGGGTGGGGGGTGTGCGAAGTTGAAGAGAGGCAGGGGCGACGATGCTCGTGGGATGTTTCAGCTTTGATGAGACTTTGTGAGCTTCTCTTTCTCTTTTAACATTCATTACTCATTTTTTAAATTCTCGTCTGGAAATCCGACGCCATGTCTTGTGAAACGACAACTGTTAACGCACTATTCATAACGATAATCACAAATATAATGCATTGACCAATATATATATATTCTACTGTGGTTTTGATAACTGCTATTAATGGTTGGCATCGTCACTGAGTCCTGTCAAACCAATACACAAAACTTCAATGCATAGAGGAAAATTAATCTTGTGATTATTAGGTTGTTAGATTTGCCTAGATTTCCACACTTAGCAAGTCTCTATATGATCAGTGTTTGGAATAACTAGACCCTAATTTTATAAAAATTTTAAGTGAAAACCCTAAAACTTATTACGAAAATATAATCAAGTCCTAAAACTTTCAAAAAGTGCAACCAAGTCCTTAACCTCATTAGAGGGGCGTTGCCACCGCCCATCACCAGAGGAGCCCTAGGCAAGCCTTGCCAAGCCCAGGCAAGGGCCAACGTTGCCCAAATGTGAGTGTCCTCACCCTCCTTGGGCAAGGCCTCATCGACTCTTGCCTTGGGGTCGGTGATGGGTGGCGACTACAGCAGCCCCCTCTCGGCGAGGCTCACCTTTCTCTTTTTTTTTTTTTTTTAGTTTTGTTTTTTCATAAAATTTTATTTTTATTTTTAATATTTAATGTAATTTAAATAATATCTGAATAAAAATAATTAAAAAAATACCACATATGATAGAGAAATTAATTTAAAAATGTCATGTTAGTATTTTTCATATATTCAATTATGGTGTCAACAGAAAGATTTGATTTTACCAATTTGACAAGCTTTAAGATTCGATTACACTTTTTAAAAGTTTTAGGATTCGGTTATACTTTCGTGACAAGTTTTGACATGTCTAGTGCACATATCCCATTTTTTAAATTTGAAATGATACTTTTATTTTCTATAATAAAGCTTCGAGGAATCAAAGCGGCAAGTCACTTTGGTTATAGGGTGCAAAGAAGCATTTTTTTTAATCTTTAGATGCTGTTCTTTTCAAAAATGAGAGGGCCATACCCTTATCGTCCTCTTCCTCTTGGTCTTTTCATAATTCCCTTTATCTTTTCTTTATTCGTTTGTGGCTACTAATATGTAATAATGACTCTAGATTAAAGAGCAAGGGAAGAAAATTGACTAGGGTTTGTTGCGCACGGTCAAGGAACACTTGATCGAGGTTTTAGTTCGAAGGTTTTTTTAAATTTTTAGGCTTGATATTAAGAGATAACAGTCCTAATTATGGTGCTTATTTTCTTGTTCTAGCTAGTCAACAGTAACCGCGGAAGCAAATAGAAAATGGGATGATCTTCTTTGTCCTAAATAAGTTCTGGTATGTTATGTTGGAATCCATGATAATGATCCCTGAGTGCATGAAAAATGGTAAGGTTTCAGCAGATGACAACCCACTAAGGACAATGAAGCCCTTACACACAAATCACATTTGACTGGAAATCTAGCACTTTCGATTTGAAAAATAGGGTGTAAAGAAGTATATTTCCACGTATCCCGTGCATGCATCTCAATATAATTGGATCATTCAATTATGCGACGTTTACCCACATCACACATGAGACTACTTAATTCGATGATTCATATGGATCGACGCTGCATACACCCAATAATGAATTACTTCAAAGCAGGATCATAGCGATGCGAAGTACATTAAAATAAGAAATCTCTCGTCATCGCCACCTTATGTCCTATTCATGAGAATAACCACATTGAACATACCTGAACGGGCATATTCATGGAGGACATGAATGGAGGGCAATGGCTAGGGTTTGAGGGAACATTGCCCCAGAAAGTTGACAAGAAGTATGTTCTGCAGATAATTTCATAGTGCTGGAAATGATTTCCCCACCACAACCAAGAAGAAGAAGAAGAAGAAAGAACCCCACTAACTCATTCACCTCACATGGACACTGGACATGGACGGATTTGGGCGTCATCGAGTGTTCATGTAGCTGTAAAAGGAAGGATGACAAATCTCTTTGTTTTGGACGATTTGGCTTTTCCATAATTGGTGGTTTTTCTTTCTTCCTTCCTTCGTTCCTTACTGTTCTTGCTGAATTTGCATTAGTCCCTTCTTTTTAAACCTGTAACCTTTGTTTCTTTTCGCCGACCAATGACTCGGCAATCCGCAAGTGCCCCTTGTCTACTTGTCCCAATATGAATAGCCAACTGCTGTGCTTCACTCCCTCTCCTTTTGACTATATCAGCTCTCAAGCATCATGAATTCTCTCTCTCTCTCTCTCTCTCTCAGATTTTATTTGTGTTTGATTGTACTGATGTGATGCAGTTTGCAATTAACCCCATTCAACTTTGCTTTACCCTTTCAAATTTCGTTCATAACCCACGTACACATGTGCATGGCGCAATAGAAATACAGCGAATGTCCGGTGAAAATATCGCGGAAGATTAATGATGACATGTGCCGATTCGGATATCAATCGTCGAACTTATTTGTTCTTTTTTGTGATAATCTAACTTTACTGGCCAAGAACTAAGATCAAGCCTGAAATGTTGTCCAAAGGTGTGAATCCACGTAACATAGAAAAAAGGGTGACAAGATCGGGTAATAGACATTGAGGAGAACCCCGCAGGCGCCGGGATTTGCAGCCGCCTGAGCCAGAAGAGCAACCAAACACCGCAACGCTGGTTTCGATGATCCAAGAGATCTTCAAACAAATGGTTGGGAACAGTACCCTAACTACGACCCGTTGCTAACCGACTAGACACCCAACGACCGCACTCACTTCTCGCGCCGCGATTGGTCGAGATCATGGCGATCAGGAGGGGGTTGGATCTGAACTGCGATGCGGTGCCGCAGTTTCCATCTATAGCTTCGCTTTACACAGCAAGAATATTAGTCATATAAAAAAAACCATGCTGGATTGACATGTACGATGAATCGTAGAAGATGTTACATCTTTTAGTATAAAATGCAATGAACCCGCTTCTCAAATTCCGTGATCTAACAAGATTTTTTATTCACTCTAGACCATATGTTCATAAAATATATGTCTGCGCATTATTTTAATTCCGTAAACTCGCGGTACAAACTAGGAAATCCGCAATATAAAATGGGGAAAACTCACTTAAGAAAACAATAAATATCCACTTTCATGTGTTCATCAGCTGGACCCGCTACAGACTACATGTGTACATAGGTTTTTTGTTTTCAGGGTCGATTCCAAAATCGACATGTTGTGCTTCCGTGACATCTCCATGTGAGGAGCTCTTACTCGCTTGTGGACGTCGACTCCTCTGGCCATTTCCATCATCTGTCGAGAGTGGAAGATGCGTGCACCCCGAACCTTTGACATCGTGGGACAGTAGCTTCCAATTCCATCACCACCACCACCTTTGACTCGGGAACAGATCTCTAGCCACGCTCGAATTCGGGATCCGAGCTCGCCTCTGCCGACTCGAGGCCGAAGTTGGCCGACACCCACCTAGTCGGGTTAGCCAGCGGCCTCCAAGGACAAGTGCGGCATGCGTCGCACTCAATCGATTGCGCGCATCTAGTCACGCGGGCCGTTCAACTTATCTTCGATTGCTTATGATGAGTCGAAATTCCTCTCTCGCGTCTTTACTCGATCCCCGGTGGAGGTCCTTGTCATAAAAGATTGGACTGTGTACATGAATGAAGATTCTCGAGGGCAATGTAAAGGGATACGTGAGGCTCCCTTTCGACGTCAAAGCACTCCCGATTGTCATGCCTTATCGAATTCATACTTATGAAGCTCATCTGGATCCCACTATCATGAGTGCTTTTTTTGATCAAAAATTCCAAAGACTCTAACTCGATTGTGGTTGAGCTTTGCCAAAAAAAATTAAAAAAAAACTAAGTTGGGGGGACGATATTGCGCGTGAGAGCAAATTAAGAGGGACTCGTGTCCCTCTTTTGCTCGACAGTGCCTTCAAGAAAAGGGAAATGGTCCCGATTTCAGCAATTTCCATACGTTCATCCAGACCATATGCACGTGTGTCATCATCGTCGTACGTCCGCGGTAGACCAAATAATGTTGATCGCCTCGCACGTGCTCGAGCACCCCCACCCCAACCCCCACCCCCCCAAGCGCGCACATGCCCGACATCTCAACTAAGATCAAGACACAAACTGGCCTGGGGGTAGCAATTGCTCGTTAGATGCCACATGATTAACGGGAATTTTTCTCCTTTTGAAAAAGAAGGGGAAAAAAAAGAAAGGAAGCGTTGTTCATGCTTTGGCGTACTACGCACATCCAAATCAAGAGAGGAGAGTAAGTTTTTGAGCTGTTTCTGGTCAGATCACTTTGGGAAAAGTTGTCAGAGGTCATGATTTCAGAGATGGAGGAGAGACCCACAAGCTGGACTGAACAGGGGAATGTTCCACTCTTGTGTTTAGATTCTCGGAACAAGGCAGGTTTAATGATTTGGCTGGTGATATCATGCTGGATGGGGTCTTGAATGTTCCAAAGCAAAGGGTCTGTGCATTTGAATTTTGAGCCTCTGAGGAATTCAGTTTCTGCTCTGAAACACTTTCAAGACCCATCTTCAACCCTAATGGGGGAAAAAGAAAAGGAAGCGGAGATACTTTAAGACACTTGTCATGATGAAGAAGGTGCATTGATTCAAGGGGGCCTTGGGTGCTCTGTTTCTTTCATGCATTATGGGAACGTCCTCGCTTCTGGTGGACCAAAACCTTTCTGATTGCAGAAGAGGAATCTGCGTCGGAGCTCTTTCCCTCTAATCAACTACATGTTGAAAGTCAGAAATACAAAATCAATCCAATATTCAGCTAATTGCATGCGTAATGGGCCAATAATCCGTTCTTCTCTTTTCCCCTGCTTTGATCGAGTTTCTCGCTAGGGTGTCTAGTCAACGTAAATGCAGTTCAACTCGGAATGCAATTCGCACACATCTTTTTCTAAGACCATCTTTCATGCCAAAACCTGCACGATTGGGTCTTTCACCAGCTTAAAACCGTAGCCTCATAGACTGCACATTCTTTTCGGAAAATTCACCAGCATTTGCAATTGCTCAATCCAAAAGCTGAACCAGAATGGTTCACAAAGACATAAAACATGCTTCCTGAATGTGTTCCCAATGCCACACCAACGACATTAAAACACGAGAGTCAAAGAGAAAATCAACCAAGTTTAACCCCTTCATTTCTTTCCAGATTTTGTACGTTCACCAAACACTGTTTAACTGCAACGAGTGAGATTTCTGGTGGACGAGGAAGATGTATGAAATTCATTTCCATTAACAAAAGGTCATCCCCTTTCTCGCAAAAATGCTCACGAGGAAAACAATCCTGCATCCCTACAAAGAGCCGTTGAGAATTGAACAGGAGACCCCCCAAGAGTGAGATGAGACATGTCTATCCTTGATCCTAAAAAAGCTTTGGCAGAATCATTTGAACTTCCAAGCATGCCTCAATCATCTTAAACCTTCTGAGCTTAGAAAGCTGACACCCAGTGGGATCCCCAAGGCAATAATCGAATAGCATCCCTCTTTACCATTTTGAGACTTACTTGTAGCTCAAAATAACATCCTTATCCATCTGCAAGGTACAGAAACAATACTGTTAGTAATGTACATGACGACGACATTGGTCATCAACATGTGTTGCATCGGTCATCAACATGTGTCACTTACAGATTTGCCAAGTTCCTCCGCTTTCTCATCAGTAAAACCCAAGGACGATAGGATCTTGTGACCTGCTGATTCCTTTTCAGACCAAATCCCAAGAAGCAGATGCGTTGTGGTTATTTCTCCACTTTCACCTGAATTTTCCACAGCACTCAGTAAGTACAGCCAGATAAAAATATTTCTTTGCAACAAAGTAGACGCGCGAAACCTATTACAAGTAAAACCAGATCCGTTCAAGCAGCAACTGGGTAGAACTATTGACAGCAAGGGTATTCGTGACAGATTGGACAAGCTGAACACCTGAACCCCACTAAGCAGAGACAGGCTCTCTACCGTTCCATGAATGCTTTGGGATAAGGCTATAGGAGTTGAAATGAGCAGGAGTTTGTCTTCTAAACAGGGAGGATGTGAATCAAATCAACTGGAGGACTACCGGATGTATCATGGGAAATGAAAAGAAGGAGATCCCAATTTTCTGGTACTGTTGATCAAATCACTGCTCTGACTTTGCATAATGCCTCTCTTGACAAGCTAAAACTCCTCGCGATATGTACAATGAAAATATGCATCCAAATAATCTCAAGCAGAGATGCAGTCGATTGATAGAAGCAACTAACGGATGATTTTCAATTGCTTCAACATGGAATACACCCAGTTGGGCAAATGCTTGATATATTTATGTGCTTCTTACAGCTTAAATTTTTGAAAGAAATGGATGCTCAACGGGGTATAAGAGCTTTGTGTCAAAATTCCCAATATCTGCATTCCCTCTTTCTATTTCTCACCGTTACTCCTTCCTATCCTCCATTTATTGTGTGATGTGGTTATGTCAACATCCTGTTCTTCACATGTAAGGTCAGGCTTCCAGGTGAGGAGAAGTGTTAAGATATATACTTGATATACATCCTAGGCACGTTTCATAAAAGATTAAACTTTTAGAGCAAAATAGGTCCTCAACACAAAAGAAAAGAATCTGGTACGGTTAAACATAACCCATTGAAATCACAACATCCATAGATTCCTAAGGAGTAAGTATAAGTCCCATAGCTTGGCCTGCAGTCAGAAGTAGGTTACCAGGAGATAGCTGACTGCCTCACTTAGAGCAGAGAACTATAAATGTCCAACATGTCTCCTACAAGGGAAGTCGAGGAACTATGCGCTCTTTACCCAACCAAAGACTTGACATTCTATCATCTAAGGGTTGCCAAACCCCACCTCTAGGGTTTTAATTGACTGACGATCATCCAACAGATAAAGCAGCCCATACCATTCTAATTGATCTACAAAAGACACATGAAATAAAAAATACCTGACTTTAGTTTTGCATCAACTGCCCAATCAAGGGCTCGCTGCGCTTGCTCTGTCAATGGAGGATGCTCGGGGCTGAAAAAGTACATGTCAGATTTCCCTAGCAAGTTCACCGTTTCCTCTCGTACCTTGAATAGCGTAATTCCATTAGCCCTCAAAAACTTTGCAGCTAGGCTAGTGCCTGAAGTAGGAATTAAATAAACTAGAGTCAGTCCCAAATTTTAACTAAGGGAACTGCATATTTTAGAAGCATTTACAAGGCAGTGAGGAATATATGAAACTGAAGGGAATGCTCCCTTTTTCATTATACAGTTTGAAGCAGCAAAGGAGTATGCTTGTACAAACGGTGACATCAATTTTGGGCAACAAGACTGGAAAAACAACGGCAAATAGTATGACCAAGTTTTTGTTGTGAAATTTACCAATTTGCACAGCAAAAATGATTATAGCGCCAAAATATTTTTTTTAATAATGATGAATGGCGTGATTTGATCAATTTGACTTAGGCCACGAGGAGAAATGACACAATTCCACTAACAATCTAATGGATGGATTATACAGACCTAGTGTCTCATATTCAAACAAAACCCAATAATACTCATTGATTCTTATTTTTCAATAGCTCACTGTTTAATCTCTGTGTTCTCACATAAATTCACTCAATCTCACAGAAAAAACTCTCTATACAATCTTGTCAAACCTCTACTTTCGCCAGCTCATGTCAAACTGACAGCTGACCCTGAACACAAACATATTTCAAGCCTTCTCCTCTAACCAAGCTTCCATGCACTTTGGTCAAATCAGTTTGTATATAATCCAGGCTCAAAGTCAAGACATTAACTTAAATTTTTGTTTACTGCAAAACAAACTTATAGATCCCTCATGGACAAAAGATAATATATTCTCATTCAAACCAGTGGTTGAGCAAAATCTACACCTTTGTGCATGAATATAGATGATATCACAAATTTGAAGTCCAATTATTACTAACCCTCGACCAAAATCCCCATGAGAAGAGCTTCAGTGCCGGTATTTGGATACTTGAGCTTCCTCGCTTCCAACTCCGCCATAGCAAACGACTTGATTGCTCTCGCTGACCATCTAACAATCATCACTCCATTCAAGAAACCCAGAAGTTATAATCAACTATTGACAAACAACAGCACACTCGTTTCTCCTCGATATTGACAATCGCACGTTAAACACACGCACGCACTTGAAAATACTTGAACTCACTTTGGGAGCTTGTCAGTAGCTGCTCTCTCTGGTTTCCTGCGAACCCAAAAGCCAATAAAAAAAAAAAAATGCTAGATTCGAACAAAAAACATCTCCAATCGGAATTACTCGAAGGTTTAATATACCCGGTGGGGAGACTCAGCAAGACCGTCGCCACGGTGGAATTGAATCTGCGAACGAGTTGTCTCGATCGGATAGGAACGACGGAGAGCTTGTTCCCATTGAACGAGCTCGCCAAGCAGCTCGGTCTCCGATTCCACCCGAGCGAGACAGGGGAATCGCGTGCGCTTCTAGGGATTGACTGAGGATTCGAGGGCGAATTTGGGAACACAGAGAGCGAGCGAGCGGCCATTAATCCTCTTCTTCCGATTCCCGGACCGATGCGAATTGGAGATTGTGAGTTTCGCTATCGACGATGATGTTTTTTCAGTTTCAGAGAGCAGTTTCAGTTCTATCTTCGGTTGTTTGGGTCTAATAAGCAAGAGATTATTGAATTAAAATCATATGCAGTAAACAGAATCTGAGCCGTCGAAATTTGAAGAGACACATTTGGAGTCTGCTATTTTTAACGGCTCAAATCTAATTTAATTTATGCTCTATGTTCATTCCAAAGTTTCTCTTAACAGATAATTGGATCACTATTCCTTTTAATGTGTACAATCGATGTTCTCAAGAATTCGGCGCTAATCATGCTATTGATCTGTTTTTCGATTCGCCGAATCTCAATCGTGAAAATGATGGATCTCGATCGAGATGCGTCTTATCTAATATATATGATCTAATCTTCCACGGTATAAATAAATCACTAAAACAAAGGGATAATCGTAAAGGTGCAATCGGATCGAATTGTTAGTCGTGTACCCAATCCAGCGATGATAATCAGTTTTGGGATGGTGGGCCAAGGATGAGTTCGGATCCGCATCCCATGATCTTTACCGGTGGAAGATGAATTTGCTCAGGGAGTACCACAAGAATTTAATTCAATCCCGCACATAACTAAAGATATTTTCATATAGTTACAGAACACGTGATCATTATCACGTCGATCACACACCATCTTAATCATTTTGTTCTCCATATGTTCTCTAAAATGTAACATATCATCATTGTCATTTCCTCTTTCCATATGCATTTTTTTCAAAGGGATAAGTGAGCAGAAAGTTTGAAAAATTATAATGAAAGTGCAATTGAGTCTTCAAATTTATAACCAAAAAAAAAAAAAAATGCAATCAAATTCGAACCACTTATCAAATTGGTGCAATCTACCCAATTTATTAACTCCGTCCAATTTGTCTTACAAAAACTGTTGACATGACTTTTTTATTACTTTCTTATCCTATGTGACGCTAACATGACTAAAATGATATTACTCTGGTCTAAATCTGATTTTTCACTACAAATTCATTTCAACTAAATTAAAACTAAGCAAAATTTGAAAAATACAAAAACTAAAAGAAAAAAAGGGAGGAAGATGCAAGTGAGGGCCTGCAACCCCGATCTAGGCGAGGCTCGCGACACTTGTCTATGCTCACCAAGGGTCACTGGCCCTAGTGGCCCTTCGCGGTGATTGTGGGGGCGGCAGCAGTGCAGTAGCCCTTGCTCATGTGTTTTTTTTTTTTTTTTTTACGTGTTACTTATTTTTGAATATAACTTAATTGAAATTTGGGTAGAAAAAAAAATTAGATTTGGACTAAACGACGTCACTTTAGCCACGTCAACACCACGTATGATTGCTAAAATAATAGAAAAGCCACGTTGATATTTTAAGTTAGCCAAATTGGATGGAGATTAACAGAAAAACTCAATTAAACAAATTTGACAAGTTTTAGAACTTGATTACATTGTTACGACAAGGATTAGAACTTTCACTGCACTTATTCCCATTTGAAATGACAAAGCTAAAGATATCAATTCCTTTGATGAGCAAGCATTTTGGATGTCATCTAATGTAGATAAATGGACATTAAAAAAATCGCGTTTGAAAATGTTATGATTGACTTGGATTAGAATGGAAAAATGACATAAATGGTCAATGAAATTTTGATCTAATATGTAATGTGGTCTATGAATTTTGATCCAATATCCAATATCATTTTTGACCTTTTAATTTGTTTATCATGGTCCCCGAATTTCGATGAAATGCTCAAGATGGTTTTTTGAATATATAAACAATTCGAATAATTTAGGGACTACATTAAATATTTACCAATAGTTCAGAGACTATATCGGACAATTAAAAGTCTTGAGATGACACGGTACATTAGGCCAAAGTCGAGGTTCAAATTGTATTATTCAAAGTTTAGAAATCACATTAACACAATAAATCAAAAATTTGAACTATTTGTGCTGAAATGTCCAAAGAAATCTAGTTCGGAAACACGGATGACAGGAGGCCCATAATTTCACTACGTACGGTGGGCTGTCGGCCCAGGAACGTGGTCGCGTCATTTTTACTTCTGGACGACAGTGCTTACATACGCTCCACTCCACTGTCTTCCGCTAGAGCCTCGACATTTCGCTAAGCTGGCAGCCTCTCATTGGCCGAACCGGGAACCGAAAGGACAAATTCACCCCCAACACCCAAAATTAGTAAACTTAGAAACAAAGTCGAGCCTGACGCCGAAATTTTGAAATTCAAAACTGGTTTGCAGTCGCAGCTCGACTTTACAGTTTGCTCCCCTCACTCAATCGCCATTAAAGTACAAATCCCTCTCATCCGCTCTCAACGGTCCTTTTCCTCCCTCAAAATCGCTCAAACGGTCGCCGATCGATTCCCTTCGGGAAAGCCGAGCTCATTTCGCCGAGGCGATTGGAAGAGCTGCGAGGTTCAGGTACGTCTTCAGATCTCCACCCGCCTCCCCTTCACCCCCTCCTCTAGGAGGCTCCGTTTGTCTGCGAGAGTAGAGAAGATGAAGCCGACTCGGAGGTTGAGCGGATGAAGTAATCTGCATTAGGATCTGAATGAACTCTTCCAGTCGTGATTACATTCCGTATATCGCTGGAGTCTGGATTTGGTGTTTTAAGTTCATTTGGTGGTTGTCGCGTGAAAGGTGAATCCGTAGAAGTTTAGATAATGGCGTGCCGCGTGAGATTGAGCTGGAGAGAATGCTCGTATGCTCCGTCGAACTCAGTGCTATCGAGAGATTTGCACGACGCGTGCGATGTGAAGTGGAGGTCAAGATAATTCCGAACTTGGAAGGGCTGGACATTTTTAGTTTCTATCTTTTCAAATTGCGATACCATGGATAACGCAATAATTGGCTGATAGACGAATATATAAGCAATTTATCGGATAAAAATGGGGTCGAAAAGAACCACCTAGCTCATGCTCTTTGTCAGTAATTATTATAGCTTGATCTTCCTCCTTGTGGAGCAGTATAACTCATGCTTCTTCTGTAGCCCTCAGAGCATTTCTTAACTGTTGTAGTTGCTTCAAAGAAACTAGATGAAGTAATAAAACCCATATTTCCACCTTTCTTTTTTCTTATGATGTTCGTAATCCTGGCGTGAGAATGTGAATTCACATTTATAGATAAAATATCTGATTCAGTGCGAGCAAGGCACAATCAAATAATCAGGATAGAGACAGAATCAAATACGATGGAATGCGTGTATTCATTGAAAGTTTCTGCTGCATAGAATGGAAGTATTCTGGAAAAACTTCTGGATTAAGCTCAATCTCGTAAGGCATAGAAAGCTGAAAAACGGGTAGTATTGAAAGCTTATCGCTCAAACTTGTGTTGATGACGTCTACTTCTTGCTGGCTTTGTACCTATCATGATGTAGTGTTCAGCTCCAAAGATAACTGAGAGTAACTGCGTGTGCAGTTCTTTGGCAATGTCTAACCTCCTAAATGATCCATTGTTCAAAAAGGAGACAACATGTGGAACACTTCTATACGAACTCCAGGTTTTTCAACAATATCATCTATTGTCATTCGTTAACTAAATTCGAAGATCAAATTGTGTTAACCCATACACTAGTTTGATTTATTCGCTTAAACCAAATGCACAGGTAATCTGGGATGAAATTGGAGAATCAGATGCTGATAAGGATAAAATGCTGCAAGAGCTTGAACAAGAATGTCTAGAAGTATACAGAAGAAAGGTAGACAAGTCTAACCAATCCAGAGCCCGCCTACGACAGGCAATTGCTGACTCTGAAGCGGAACTAGCAGCCATCTGTTCGGCATTGGGGGAGAGACCATTACATACAAAGCAGGTGGATATCATGAAATTGTTTACAAACATTTTTCTCCTTGAGATATCAATTCTAGTCTCTGCATATGGCTAGTTTTTTTTGGTAAAAAAAAAAAAAAAAGATTGTGATGCTAGGAAGTGCACTCTCTGATGTATGCAAGCTCTTTATTGTTGTATTGATTAATTTGACACATGTATTGTATTTTATCTAACAAGCTAGGGAATTCAATCTTCCTGTCAGTGAATATACTCCTCTCACAATTGAAAAGCACTGCAAGGATCTGAAAACAGTTATAACAACCTACTTTCAGTCTCTGAAGCCTAAAACCATACCATTACCCATAGCCCCCAGTCCTCCAAAAAATTTCTTATTATAAGAATCCAACCCCATGGCACACACCACTCTCGCCTGTGTCTGCACACAAAACACAAAGGAAAGGGATAAGCCAGAGAGTTATGTGCTTGATTAGAAGAACAATATCTGAGAAAATGAGACTACAGAGTTTGTGCATGCTTTCGTCTGGATGGAACAGAAGAATTTGGAAAGCGAGAGTTAGAGTAATGTCTGCTGTCATAAAAATGAGTGAAAAACCTGCAGCAGTTACCAATTAATTATTGAGGCCATTTGGTGATTGTTACGGCAGAAAATATCTGTAACCCTTTCGATGATGTCTTCATTGGGTTTTATCAGAAATTGACCGCATCTTCTGTAATAT
The DNA here is from genome assembly GCF_020921035.1 of Rhodamnia argentea. Classification (NCBI taxonomy): domain Eukaryota; kingdom Viridiplantae; phylum Streptophyta; class Magnoliopsida; order Myrtales; family Myrtaceae; genus Rhodamnia; species Rhodamnia argentea. The sequence continues at coordinate 10,813,762 of NC_063159.1, read as the reverse complement.
TTTCATCATCGCCAAGCTTTTATTGCGGAATAGAATTTGCTATTATTCAAGAGAAATATTAGTGGCATTCTTTTTCATCAGCCTGACCAAAATGTTGGAAGCTTGAAAGAAGAATTCAAGAAAATTCTACCACAATTAGAGGAGATGAGAAGAATGAAATGTGAAAGAAGAAATCAGTTTCTTGATGTTTTGGAGCAAATCCAGAGAATTAAGACTGAAATATGTGGATCCCTCGACCCGACTCCTTCTAAAACAAGATTGGATGAGACGGACTTATCATCAAGGAAGCTTGAAGAACTCCATAGAGAGCTTTATGAACTTCAAAAAGAGAAGGTTCACTGAGTTTATCTAGTCAGTCATTTCTTTAGTACTGCACGGAGATATTCTAACTTTCCTCCTTTTCTCTTACACAGGCTGAGCGCTTGAGGCTGGTCCAAGACCATTTGTTTACAGTAAAAGCTTTGTGTTTAGTGCTTGATCAGGATTTTAATCAGATCGTTTCTGAGGTCCATGCCAGTTTAGCTGACCCTGAAGGACACATGGATATGAGTGACAGTACAATTCAAAAGTTGGCTACTGCAATACACAAACTTCGAGAAACGAAGCTTCAGAGGATGCAGAGGGTAACTATTTATTTGGACTATTCGTCTTGTTCATCCCTAGTTTTTGGCTTTAAGATTGTTTTTCATTTGGCCAGCTTCAAGATCTTGCAACTACCATGCTGGAGTTATGGAACTTGATGGATACCCCAATTGAAGAGCAGCAGATGTTTCAGAACATTACCAGCAATATAGCTGCATCAGAACATGAAATAACTGAACCCAAAATGCTTTCTGAAGACATCATCAATTATGTGAGTCACTTTCTTTTATAACAGAATTCAGATCTTAGGCTTTGCCGTTGTTTAACGTTTCAAATAGATCTGTTCCTGGATTAATAAGATGCTGTGCAGGTTGCAGAAGAAGTAGCTCGTTTGGAGGAGTTCAAGTTGAGCAAAATGAAGGAGCTTGTTTTGAAGAAGAGATCAGAACTAGAGGAGATATGTAGGAAGACTCATTTAATCCCAGAAGCTGACACTGGGATGGAATATGCTATTGAAGCTGTAGAGTCTGGTAATATGTCGTTTTCTCGGATTTAATCCAGATGCCTTCAATTTGAAATGGCTCATGGCTGTACATATATCATTTGGTGTAGGGGCTGTTGATGCTGCTTGCGTCCTTGAGCAGATTGAACTTCGAATTGCTGAAGTGAAGGAGGAAGCATTGAACCGTAAAGAATTGCTTGAAAAAGTTGAGAAATGGTTGGCTGCTTGTGATGAAGAGTGCTGGCTTGAGGAATATAACAGGGTGAGGTGTCTTTGGATATCGTTTATTGATTCATTCAGTTTTTTTTTTTTTAGGGGGGGGTCAGTAATTGATTCCTTAAGATGCACTTCCTTAATTGCGGCTGTTATTTGACATTCAGGATGAGAATAGGTATAATGCTGGAAGAGGAGCCCATCTTACTCTGAAGCGTGCTGAGAAAGCTCGTTCATTGGTTAACAAACTACCAGGTATCAAGTGCAACAATGTTCTCGGCCTCCATCGTCTAGATGTAATGAGCATCAAGGATCAACATGAGTCATACTGCATTCATATCTTAAGATAGTTTAACCAAACTAACTTCATACTATACAAACTATATCTGGTGGAACAGCGATGGTAGAGACACTGACTGCAAAGACACTGGCTTGGGAGAGGGAGAGAGGCATTGAGTTCTCATATGATGGGGTACGGAAACTTGAAGCCTTCAGGAAACTATTATTCTCTTCGAACTTATCTGTATTTTCTTACATCCTTGTTGTATGCTTCTATGCAGATTCGCCTCCTCTCTATGCTGGAAGAATATACCATTTTGCGACAAGAGAGAGAGCAAGAACAACGTAGACTACGAGTATGAATATGAAAAATTATTTTGTATTATATAAATTATGAATTTAATCCGAGTCTTAATTGATTAGACTCAGAAATAGGTTCTTTCCGGCTGAGTGTTCTTCTTGGTATGTAATGAGATTGCAAATAATTGTTCATTTTTCAGGATCAAAAGAAACTTCAGGGCCAGCTGATTGCGGAACAAGAGGCACTTTATGGATCAAAGCCAAGCCCCTCAAAGACTCAGTTGGTCAAGAAAGCTCCTCGGATGTCAACTGGTGGTGCAAGCAGTAGAAGACTCTCACTTGGAGGTGTAACTCTTCATACTCCCAAACCCGATCCATTGCGTTCAATGAAAGCTACTCCTAATGCACGCCCACTTCGTAAGAGCGACCGTGTAAACCAAGTCGACCAACTGAACCACTACAAGGACAATGGCCAAGCAGCATTATCAGCAAGTAAGTATCTTTCTACTGATACACTTGCTGATCAAATGAGATGATTATAATTCAAAAAAGGGTAGTAAGTTAAATAATGTGAGTCAGCTACAACTAGTGTGCTACCTCCCTGACAATTAGATGAAGGCAACATTTGAGCAGAAAGATGTGCGAAACTTTGTGCTTTTCCGCAAGTGCACACATTTCAAAGAATGTTTGCCTTTCTGGTTTTGTAGCCATCAAACTTAGTAGAATTCTTGCTTTCTAGTGAACTATTTCTTGAAGAGAAATTTCCATGCTAAACTCATCAGATAGAGAACTAGTTAAACAAAGTCATTAACAAAATCAACTTACGCAAGGGTTATTCGTCTTGGAAAAGAGACGAGAGCGTCCGATCTTTTCTGCAAATTTCAAAGTCTCCACAGGATAACATATTACAGTGCTTTTATATTTTTGTCAATGTTTGCATAGGTAGAAGAGGGTTGGATGTTGCTGGTCTCCCACTAAAAAAGCTCTCACTTGATGCTGTAATGGCTGGTGAACCTGATTCACCAATGATAAGGAAACCCTTCTCACCGGTGTCACCTGCCGTGACAATGAAGATGAGCTCGACAAACGCGATGGACAATACATTGGTGAGACAGGATGAACCATTGCAGAAAATCTTTTCTAGTAACAACAATGTGTTCAGTACCCCATTGAAGACTACTACCATGAATGGTGAAGAGAACCGGACTCCAAAAGTCATGGCAATTCCCGTTCCAACTACACCTTCCACAATTTCAATCCCCATGCAAACAACAAGTACACCAGCAGTGGTGTCGCTGCCCTTGGGTGCAAACTTAGTCAAGGAGATTGCTGAAGAGATAGAATACTCATTTGAGGAGCGAAGAGCTGGGTTTGTGCTTCCTAGAGAGAATATAAAGCCAATGATCCAAGTCTGACCAAAAATATTTGGGGGTTTACTGTAATTAAGATTGTTCTATTGCTTGTCGGTCGACCTTGGTTTCTCTTTCTCATTTTTGGTATTTGAGATGTTCAAGTCAATTGTAATTGGCTGTACTGTCTAGAAAAATTTGACGTACACCTAGTTTGTAATTCTTTCCGCATGGGAACCTCCGATTTCCATCAGGTTCTACTACATGCATCGAAAAAAACTGCTTGATGCATCAAGAAATTGGAGCTCCTTTTCGAGATTAATGTTTCTGAAAGTGCTCATCTGTCACTGTATGTCAAAACAACGTACTGAAGGGAGTGGACCGACCGATACCAATCCTCCTGGGACCCGAGCAGAGGCAATCAAGGTTGACAGTCCCTCATTGTAGAGAAGGAGCGATCCTGGACTGATCCAGAACTCTCCGGCGTCACCAAAAAATTTGTTATGGTCGAAACGGATTATCCATGAAAACAATCCTGAATTGCATCTTCTTCCTTATCATATAAACTTGATAAGTTACCATGTTACAAACTGAGGATGACGCGGTGACGTCAATGACATTTTGGAAGTCCTCCAAGGAAATTGCGACGCCTCTGTCCGCAAATTGCAAGAATCACGCCACAGGTTCACGGGATTAGACGCTCAACTCGGAAACGGGTACAATCAAAACCCTGATCATTCATATCTTCAATTTAAGGGCCGGTTCTTGCATAATCCAAATCACAGATGGACCGGGCGAATAGTCGCCGTTGATCATGTGACCCCTCTTTCACCGGAAATGTCTGCGACCAAATATCTTTCACCGAAGGCATGGAGCATTCGGATTTGTTCATTAACCGGGTTCTTCTCCTCCTTCCTTGGTTTCCCACGTTCGAATCTGCAAGGCTGCAACTTCTGATCTTCCACAGACCCTGTTGCTCAACTCCATGAGCAATCGCCATTGCCAGATCGCGGCTCAGCCAGATCTGGCAAACTCCAAATGTGGAGGGTCGACGGTCAATCTTCATGGCCGTCAAGCTCGAAGCCGCTAGACTTCAAGCCATAATCAATAAAGGGTCGTCCAAAATACCAAAGTTACAAAAGAAGGGACGACATTGAACCTGAATTTCGTGAAGTAGCCATGTTTTAACAAAACCTATTTGACTAGTCTACCATACCACCTTTTTTTTTTTTGTGGTAATTCTCCTGTTTTTTTTTAGAGAAAATTTCGAATAAGAGCATGAAATGTCGTCATTTTTTCAAACGAGAGTCCGAAGGAGGCCTTATTTCATATAAAGGTTTGAAGTGCTCTCATTTTCTCAAATAAAATACCGCAGTGAAGTTTGTTTCAAATAAAAGCATGAAGTTGCTATGTTAGTTAAAAAAAAAAAGGGTATGACCTCATTGGGATCAAGAGCATTTTCACCATTTACTTTTTTTTATATTTTATTTTTCCTTTTTTTCCATTCTTTTTTTCTTTTTCTATTTTTTTTCTTTCCTTTTCGCTGGTGGCCGGTCTTAGGCGATAGCCAACCACAAATCGACCATGGGCAATGCCTAAAGAGGGTTGGGAGAGGGTCGCCCTTGTCGGATCTAGCAAGGGCCACCATCGCCAAGCAGGCCTCTCCTAGGTGACTCTCGCTAGATCTCGTCGAGGTTTGCCTTGTCCGTGGCCGGTGAGGACTTGGGCGAGGCAACCCTTGCCAGTGGGTGGCAACGGTTGCCGACTGCAGCAAAAGGAAAAAGAAATGAGAAAATGGAAAAGCATTTTATCGTCTCCTTCAAAATGCTGATGGTGACAAACGACGCTCTTGATCGAGGATTATACATTGAACCGGGTGTACGCATTCCTCAACAAGGAAAAAGCGTGCGAAAATTTCCCTACATTTTGAGGAGGAAGAGATCGTGATGAGTCTTGCATAGTCATTCAACGCATTTTAGTGGCCATAAAATTCTGATTAACGTGTTCATACCCATCTAGACTTTGCTGCCTTTGTTAGCTATAAAGTAATTCAATTATGAGAAAATCCATAATCAAAGGATCTTAGATTTTCATGGTTTATTCATGACTAGAGAGATTAAGGCAATTATTCATAGCAATAGCCTTGAGAATGGAATAACCTCGTGAAAGCAATAATCTTGAGAATGCGATTGAGGCATAAATTGAAGAAACGAAGAAATATGATTTCTCTCTCTTAATATGTGCCGTCCATCAAAGCACATTATATCTTCATAAAAATTGCAACTTCTGATATTCTATTTCCATAAAAGTTTCAAATTTTCAGAGCCAATACGTTTTTCCTTTTAGCATTTACATAAGGTTTGCACTATTTTCACCCCTTTATTGGCTCCCGATATATTCTTTTACATCGAATTTACTACATTATCCCTTACGGGTCTCACTCATGACTTAAGATTTTTCAACTTTTTTTCTTCTTTTTCATTTTTTTGTATTCTACTAGAGACAAAACTACTCATGCTCCTGTCTACCAATATTTATTAAGGTTAAACGTGAGGTGCACCATTGATTACAGACAAATTACCTTTTTTTTTTGGCTTTTTGTCTTTTTTCCCCTCCATTTGGAACAAAATTGGTGTACCTCTCTTGCAAAAAATAGTTTACTTGGTAGATAGCTAAGTAACAATTGTGTTTCTGAAAAAAAAAAAAAAGCTAATTGTTCTATTAATTAGTTATATATTTTCTTAATCCTTTTTTTTACTATGAAACTATTTTTGAAAAATACTTAAGCAAAAGTAAGAGGATAATTTACGAGTAGATTGTGTATAAATCATACATCAACTGTGATATTTCATTTTCGAGTAAATTTCCGTAAATTTGATAAAAAAATATAAGTTGCAAAATTCGCGATCATGAGGATAATTTAAATGAAATAAAGTTAATAATTTGCACATAAGAACTGACATTCTTTACTCTAATTTGCATGAAATTCATACCAAAACTTGCGGTCCAATTATTTTCTTTTCACTATCCAAATGGAGTTTAGTATCACAAACCACACCTTGTATTAGCCATTGGGTTTTCATTTCACCGTCTCTATGCATGAGATGTTGGAAAAATATTGGAGGAAATGGAATAACAATGTAGTCGGATTTTGAGGTTTGTAATCACTCTCTTTTATAATCAATTTGTCCCACAAAGTTACTATAGGTTTCTGGAAAATTTCCTTCGGGATACAACAAAGTGACGGTGAAAATCTTGGATAACAATTTTAGTAAATCTCCTAAAATTCTCTGCAAAATAATGAAATGATGGCTGCCTCTCTTTTGAAGGAAAACAAAAAAATGAAAGTAATCGTGGAAAATGAATAGAACTGTTCATTATATAATACTAACAGAACACACCTCCCGGTGTCCGAACCGCCCATATGAACGCACCTATTCATGTCCGAAAAATCGCAATTCGAACATGACCGTTCGTGTTTGCTAACCGCCATTCATGTGTGATAATTGCCATTTGAACACAACCATTCGTGTATGATAATCGACATTCGGATACAACTATTCATGTCCGAACAGTCACAATTTCAAAATAAAAAAATATTCGCGCATCCCCACGTGGGTATAGTAAGGTCTAGCCCACCCACTCATTTCTCTATTTGAAAGACTATAATAGCCTTATCATATTTAAAGTGTTTTGCACTCTCTTATCCATCCTATGTGTGACAAGGAAAATACCTTATTTGTTTGTTATACAAACAAATACCAACAATCTCCCACTTTATTTATAAAACAAATATTTTCTGATAATATATATTTAAAATTTAAAATAAGATATAGCCAAAATTTCATGAGATCAATATATATACATGAATGTCTCTTTTGAGTTAAACCTTCATTTAGTGTAAGTATCTCAAAGCTCTATCAAAATCACAAGTAGCTACTAGCTTTAAACTTGTTATTTTTAGTAATAGTACCGGACTTACCGCACATATACTAACCTCTTGTTTCAACAAGAAGTTTGTAATTTACTTAGCACAATTATGACCTTGTGCTTGTACCTTTTCATAAGCTCTTTGGAAAGTAACCATAACTTTCATAAGAAGCGGCATCACTTCTAAGTTCATATAGGTGAAGTATCTATCAAGTGTTTTTGTTACTTTTAAACATGATACATTAATGTATTATACTTCATTAAGAATATAATTTAGTCTCTAAAAACGTAACAAACGATACTAATTCCTCATGTCGGGGCTAATATTAATATCACACAATCACTTTCAGTAACTTATTATTACCTATTAAACAATATAACTAGTGATATACTAGTATTTGGTTGGGTTATCATTACTGGTGATTTTTATTAAATGGTTCAGCCCCATATCTTTTGAGCTCATTATTACTACCACTCTTGGCAGTCCTTTGTGAAAGGGTTAGCCAGATTCTTGCTTGACCTTACATAGGCAATTGACAATTGTAATGATACCATCTTGAATCAATTACTTTATGTACTCATGTCTTAGACTAATATGCCTAGACTTACCATTATAGTTGATATTATAAGCTCTTGCCAAAGTAGCCTAACTATCATAATGGATAGAAATATGAGATATATGATTAGGCCGCAATTTGATGTCCAACAACAAATTCCTAGTCCACTCGGCCTCTTTCCCAACTGTTCCTAAAGTAATAAATTCTTATTCCATTGTTAAGTGAAATACACAAGTTTGTTTCTTGCTCGCCAAGATACAACACATCCTCCTAATGTGAAAATCCATCTAGAGGTGGAGTGTTTTTCTCCTACGCTTGTATCCAACTAGCATCGGTGTATCCTTCTAGTACATCCGAATAATTATTATAGAACAATCATAAATCTTTTGTTCTTTTAAGATAGCCAAAAATTCTGGTAACAACATTCTAATATTCTATATTTGGATTACTAGTGCATCTACTCAACTTACACAGAGAAAAGCAATGTTAGGTCTAGTACAATGCATCGCGTACATTAAAGATCCTATAAAACTCACAAAGTTGTGCTTCTGCCCTACCAGAATTATAATTTAACTTTGCATTGGGATCAAATAGAGTACTCAACACTTTGTAACCAAGATGCTGGAATTCATTTAACATTTTTTCAATGTAATCTCCTTGGCTCAAAGAGTAACCCACATTATGCTTTTTAACTTTGATGCCCAATATAGTATCTATTTCACTCAAATCTTTTATTTTAAAATTCGAAATTATATACTTTTTAGTCTCATTGACTCCAATCACATTGGTTCCAAAAATAAGCATATCATCAACGTATAAGCAAACCAAGGCCTCATAGTCTTTAGGGAACTTAGAGTAAGTTTGAAACCAATGGACAGTATGATTGAATCAAATTTTCATGCCATTACTTTGGAGCTTGCTTATGTCTATAAAGAGATTTAATCAAGTTACACACTTTCTTTTCATTCCCAAGAAGTGCAAAATCCTCTGGCTATTCCATATAAATTTCCTCATTTAAATATCTATTTAAGAAAGCAATTTTACATCTATTTGATGAAAGTAAAGATCATAAATAGATGCTAAAGCAAATAAAATTCGAATAGATGTTATACGTGTTACAGGAGCATACGTGTGAAAATAATCTATTCTTTCCTTTTGCCTAAATCCTTGGACCACTAACCTAGCCTTAAAAGCTTGGATAGTACCATTAGAATTATACTTTTTTCTGAAAACCCATTTACACCCAATAAGAGTCGATCTTTTTGGTAAATCAGCTAATACCCAAGTATTATTAGACATAATCAAATCCATTTAGCCATTTATAGCTCTTTTCCAAAAAGAAGCATCTTTAGAAAACATTGCTTTGCTTCATCAAAGCTTTTAGGATCCTCTTCTAAGTTTATTAATAATAAGAGGTATTTATTTATTATGTTATTATCTTTGTCTCATTTAACAAGGAAAACATGAGTAACAAAGTCAACCTAAATCTTTCAATTTTCTCGCTCTAATACTTCTCCTTGGTTCAATCATATTTTTCGAATTCTTTGTTTCCTTCTCATGAGAATCTACTTGTATTTCTATTGGTCTTGAATTATTATTTTCAATAATTTCAAAGTCCATATAACACTTATTCTCATAGAATTCAACATTTCTTGATTCCACTATGACATTTGACAAAATCAAGAAATCTATAAACTTTATTATTTTCATCATATTCAAGGAAAACACTTTTAATAGCTCTAGGACCAAGCTTTGTTCTCTTAAGGTCCAGTACTCTATAATAAGCCAAACACCTCCGCACTTTAAGATATGACAAGTTTGGTTTTTTACCTTTCCACAATTCATATGGACTTACGTTATTCTTCTTGGATGGTATTCTGTTATGAATATGATGTGCAGTAAGTAATGTTTCACCGCATAAATTAATTACTAGCTTTGAATTAGAAAGCATACAATTAACCATTTCTCTAAGACATCTATTTTTCCTCTCAGCCAAACCATTCTACTGTGGAGTGTATGGTGCTGAAGTTTGATGAATAATACAATGTTCTTCACAAAATGATTAAAATTCATTGAAGAAATCTTCACCACCTCTATCAGAACGTAGAACTTTAATTTTTCTTTCCAATTGATTTTTTACTTCAGCCTTATATCTCTTAAACATGGTTTCATCTTTCAATCTTAGGATATAAACGTACAAATACCTACCGCAATCATCCACTTAGGTTAAACTACCTTTTACCACCACGAGTTAACATTTTATTGAATTCGCATATATCACTATGCACCAAATTTAATAAATTCGAGTTTCTTTTTGTACTCAGAAAAGGCCTCTTCGTTAATTTAGACTTAGCACAAATTTCACATTTATTTAATTCACCATTAAAATTGATCAAGTCTACTTTTTTTATATTTTTCATAGCGGCATTACTGCTCTTGTTTTCTTCCTAACCTTCTCTCTCTAAAATGACCACACCCAAAGTCACAGTTTCTACCTCCCCTACCAGGAACCAATCGAAGGAGGTCACCTCAAAACAAATGACATATGATCTTTAAAATATCAAGCCAACCTATAGATTGAATGAAAGAACTATCTCAAGTGATCACAATTTGTCAAGAAGAACCCGAAAGGCAAAGGAAAACTCAGCCATCTACTTGGGACAAGACATAAGAAAGGAGATCCCGATTTCGATACGTGGGATGAGGCTAATTCCATGATCATGTCATGGCTATGGAATTTCATGGAACCAGCCGTAAGCGATACTTGTATGTTTCTATCGACAGCAATGGAGATCCGGGATTCCATTCAACGGACGTACTCAAAGGCTCGTGATGCAGCATGGGTGTATGAAATTAAGGTAAAAACCAATGTAATGAAGAAAGGAGGTAAGATTGTTGCCAAGTATGCTAATTCTCTGCAGAATTTATGGCAAAAACTCGATCATTATTGGGTATTCCGGCTTCGGTATCCGGAAGATGCAGCTATTTTGAAGAAATTTATTGAAAAGGATCGAGTCTATGATTTCTTTCAACCAAGTTAGAATTCAGGTGGCAAGGAGGAAGTGCCATAATTGGAGGAAACAATTTCCTTTATCCGAGCAAAAGAAAATCATCAATTTGTCATGCTCGAACCACAAGCAATAGAAGAGTTAGCCTTGACAATCAGAAAGGTTGATGAAAAGGGCGACCCGCCAAGGAAAGACAACCGAGACACCTTGTGGTGTGCCTACTGCAAGAACCCGAGACATACAAATGAGCAGTATTGGAAATTGAATGGCAAACCAACTACTTCAGGCCGAGAGTGGTTGAATTGGCAACACAGCCAAGGCCCTAGGTTCCCCTAACTGAGCAAGCTAGTTATGAAGAAGTTTAGGAGAAAACAACCTTCAATAGTGAGAAGATTGAAAAATATAAGAAGTTTGTTAGGGTCTCTTAAGAAATCCTTTGGTGCATGCTCACCGGCACTCTTAGGTAATTCTTGAGTTATTAATTCAGGAACTACTAATCATATGACTTACATCTGATCACATTTCTACACCTTGTCCTAGCAATAGGAAGATTATTGTGGAAAATGAGTCTGTTACTACTGTTGCAGGAATTGGAGATGTCTTTATTACACCTAAACTTATCCTTAAAGATGTCCTTTATTAACACCGTTTCCAACGACTCCGCTCTGATTCTGGCGGCCGGTAGTATCGGTCCTCGGAGTATCCTGACACCTGCCTAGATGTTCCCTTGATTTGATCCCCCACTTCCACTCGAGAGAGTAGATGTTGTCGGCGCACCACTTGCAAGCGGATATTCTTTTTGTCTTAACAATGGTTGATTGGACGAACTGGGTTTGGACAACAATCCTACCTCCATAACAGCAATCATCGGTTTGAGAACGTCAGAGAGATGGTTGACCACGTGGTTAGCAAACTCATTAAGATGTTTCTCAAACATCCTCTTCATAGTAGCCACCAAAATAGGGCCTGGGGCCAACTACTTCGTTTAGTTGTGAGTATGTTCCCGTGGTATGTCACCGAGAACTTCAGTGGAAACAACATTGACATTAACCTGGTTATCAATCACCGACCGCTATGGAGATTGATTCTCGTCGGTGGTGCCACCTTAATTCTTGGTTCTAACTATCAATAATTCCTCAAATCAAACCACGAATTGTCTCACCGGGTGTGTCAAAAAGATATTTTGCCGAAAATGTCCACGACGAAAGATCTTTCACCGAATGCGTGGAGCTTTTCGGATTTGATGATTAATCGGATTCTTGTAGCAATTCTGGAGAGGAAGTAAACAAATGGGCTAAAGATATATTTAACAATAAAGATAGATACGATAAAAGTAAGGCAAATAAGATAAATTGCAGAGCAAAAGTGATAAATGTTGTTGATTGTAGATCTTTTACAAAGATTTGTCTTTGACTATACATAGTTAAGTACAAGGTACAACTGTCGTCGATAGTTACTTCCGTACACTCTATTCCTAGACCCATGAGTTGGCTTTTCGGTAAATGCTCTTTTTATCCTTTGGAAGATTTGATTCGCAGACTTATCTACTCTGCTTATTTGTCGGTGTAACATACCGGTCTCGTTGTGCCACTGATGTTTGGTTCAGTCAAGCATTGGTCACGTCATATTGTTGGCCATCGATTCGTGTTTATTCTGGGGCTTTTAATAACATATCTGATTTGTATCCGAAGCCCAGGCCGATTTTTTAGCATCAACACTGGCCGATTGAATCTACGGTCGTCCTTGACACCATCCATGCAGACGGGCTCCATGCAAGTATGGTCCCTCGTTCGTGGCTCTGAAACTGAGAATGAGACAACCTAAGATGCAGAGCAGCTTGTCGAAAGATTCACGGCATGCTACTCTACCCACTGACCCGCCACAGTGGCATCCACCGTAAATATCGGGGAACGAGAGGGCTTTTGGGGATACCCTGAACCTAGTCAACTTTAGTTTAACTAAAAAGACAAAGAAGATGTCAGTAGTTGGAAGAATAGGCATGGCTCTGGCGTTAGCTTTACAGCTTTGTATATATTTCTTTAAGCGTGCATAAATAAATAAAGGGGTTAGTTTTTTAAAAAATTGCAAAAAAAAAAAAGTGGTTTTCTTTACCCAATTTGCAATATTATTTAATGTTCAAATTTATTAGCCCTTCCATTTATTTGATTACCTTTATTAAACTTCCAAGACGGACGTGAAGCATTTTCTTAACTGTAGTTTATACTTTTGATTTTGCAATTAAATAAACAATAATAAATTACCAATTTTGTTCACCCCATTTCTTAATGAATTTTATTTTTTTCCCAATTTCTACCTTATTTATTCATGCTTCTGTTCATGCTGAAACCCCCCCAATTTTTCAGAGCTTCTGGGGAAAATCTGGTTTCGTCACAGGGGTCCGAGAAATTTTTCTCGCTATTTTCTGGTACCCTTTTGATAATTTTCGTGCAGTCAAGCTTCAGCAGGGGTGACTGTTAATTTTTCCAAGAGCTGTGGAGGTTTGTCTCCCAGGACACTGGACTGTGTCTGCTGCAGTGAGTAAACCCTGTTTTTAGAAACTTTTTTGCACGCAGGTTCTTCAGAGAGGGGTCTTTTGGGGTTCATTTGAAGGTGAAACTTTTTTACAGCAGTGTGATTCTCTCTTGGTTGCATGGTTTTTGTTAAATCTGTAATTGTGCTTGATCTTTTGATTTAAGGTCTCTGTTTTCTAATCTGGGTGTCTTTTGTGTAATGCGTTATTCTTGTTGAGATCAAACTGAAGAAAAATTCAAACTGTAGTAATTTTAGTTTCAAGCTTTAGGGTTTCTAGGGTTTTAGGTACTTGTCAAGTTTTCCTGTATGTGATATGGAGGGTAAAGAGGATGTTACTTCTGGGGTTACACTGAAGGGGGATGAAGCTCCAGAAAAATTTAGCGTAACTCCTCCACTAAATGAACGTCCGGGACAAGTTGATGGACCCACAATGGTGGCAGCTCCGCCTGCTTTGACCGTGACACCGGTCAGCACGGCCACTCCGAGCACAGAAGTAAAGAAGAAAAGAGGGAGGCCTAGGAAATATGGGCCTGATGGGGTGGCGTTGTCGCCTATGCCAATTTCCGCTTCAATTCCGCTGACCGGAGAGTACTCAGCATGGCAACGGGGTAGAGGGCGGCCAATTGACTCCATGAAGAAGAAACATAAGTTTGAGTTTGAGAGCCCAGGTAAGTTAATGCAGAGTTTTGGATGTTGACCATTAGTACAGGATCACTGCTGTTGTAAATTCTTTTGTTTTTTTGCAACTAAGAACGATTCTGGTTTAGTTTGTTAGAGTGATCCTAACTTTGAGAAAATAGAAGTTTAAAGTAGCAACACCGAACACCGAATATAATGTGCATTGTAAGTTCCTTCTCGTATCTGGGGCTACTAAATAAAATGGTAGCATGCAAGACTTTGGAGGTTTTAGCAATGTAATGAATATTTCAGAGTAGACAGAAAAAATATGGCGTAGGCTACGCTTGCCAGTGAAAGCAATTGACTAGCCCTTCGAATTCGTGTAATTTTGTTAATTGGCTAGTTCTGAATTACTGTTGAGATTGAGGTCAGAAGTCATTGAATTTCCATGGTATTCACAAATAGAAAATCATCTGAGCAAGCCGAGGTAATAGGGGTAAATAAGTAAATTCTGTCGAGGCAGGAGATAGTTTAGCTTATTGTTGTGGTTGCAGAAACCGTTTGTAAAATTACTTGTGACTTTTCATAATATGATATTTCACTATGTAAATATAGATTATTTGATTGATAGCAATTTCCATAAAGCGTCTTATTTTGTAGGTGACAAGATTGCCTACTTTGTTGGTGCCAATTTCACACCTCATGTGCTTACTGTCAATCCTGGGGAGGTACGTTTTGACAGAAAAAAAAAAAGTCTAATAGACTGGAGTGAGCTATAGTAGCTGGTTCCACTACAGCACAGAATGTTGCTCTCTTTAGGTTCTCTAAGAGACATGTGAATTACATGGCATATTCACTATCTTCCCAGCAGATGAGAATATGTTCTGTGTAAGAATCTCGGCACCGTTCTTATGATTACCTAACAATGATAGGTTTTCTAATCTTCAAATCCAAAAACAAAGTGGTATTCCCTCTTGGTGATCTATGATTGTTAAATGATACAATCGAGTATGCCGGATGTGCTTTTGTAGAAACCTATTGGTATTGGCTATATTTAAGTTGTGAATGGACAAAAGGCCGAACATTTGGGTCTTCTTTTTGCTTGAAATGGCAGATCATGCAATGCCTGGGAAGGAAGGTGATTGCAGAGGTTTCGCTTCTTCTTTCTCTATGTGTGTGTGTGTGTGTGTGTATAAAATCTTCTGCTTGGGAATATAACAAAGAGCCTTGTGAAGGGTAATGATTGGATTATACTACCTTTGCTTTAATTGGAGCATTTTCTGACATTCAGAAAAATGTAAAGGCTGATTTCATGAGTAAAAGTTCTTTTACTGGACATGTTTACTCAAACTCAAAGGTATTCAACCACACAAATCTTCGCAGTTGGCCGGCATATTGCCTTTGTCCTAGAAGAATGACCTTCCATAATCCATCTTTTGAAACTCTTCACAAGTAAATTCTCAGAGCTTTGAGCTTTGAGCATTAAGAGACTTAATCTACTTAAGTTGGGTTTTTTGCTTTCTTTCAATTCAATAAGAAACTTCCAATAAGAGAACCAGCGGCTTTCTTTTGGCTTAGTTTTTATTATTTATTGTCAATGTCTGTTTCTACCTCTGCAGGATGTTACTATGAAAGTTATGTCATTCTCTCAGCAAGGATCTCGAGCTATTTGCATTCTTTCTGCAAATGGTACGATATCAAATGTGACACTTCGTCAGCCAACTTCCTCTGGGGGCACTTTGACATATGAGGTCTGGTCCACTTATGCCTCCTTGACTTGAGCTAATTAAATGGATAGCAGTGAATTGAGATGTACTTTTCATGCTGCTTACCATGTAGTTGATTTCTTGCTTTGCATCATTGGGTCAAGATATCCCTTTACAATGGAAAACCTTGGGCAACGAGTTATTGCTCCTATGATGCAAACGATAGACCTCGAGATTGTTTAAGGATTTGAGATCGATCAGTTATGGACCAATTTTGAGAGTTGTGCAGAGTTTTAATTAACTAAAATCTTCATTCAACCCTAGAACAAGGAATTATTTTGAAAGGAGGTGATTGAGCATCAAGATTCCATTTGCTTTGAAACATCCATATGATCTATGTCCGAAATATTTAGGGAGGAACATGAATGCTCTCCCAAGCTTGTTTTCTTGCTAAACTTCCCCCTAATGTGGCTTCACAATTTGAAAGCAGCGCCGTCAGAAAACTGGGGAAAAAGAAAGAGGCTTAATAGAGACATTTGGAATGAAAAGGAAGGATAGAAATGGAACTGGCTTCCTGTAACGTGTGCTAAGGAGTAGACACATAAATTGATGCAACCCGCAGATTGGAGTGCGGCGGACAGATGCATAGAGAGAGATTCTAATATTAGGGAAAAGAAAAGAGAATAAAAGTGCCTTACCAAAAAAAAAAAAAAAAAGAGAATAAAAGTGAATGAATTCAGGGTGTGATCGTGATGTTTCCGACTATGATACGTAGTGTGTAGATATCTTGTTAATCTACATTCACTATAATGACCTTCTGTCGGTAATGGTGGAATTTTGTTTTTCCCCTGAGAAAAACTATTGTTGGGAAGGAAAATGAACGAACTGCGTATGATGGATCGTCATAAATGACAATCCCTTCATGGATTTTAACAGCTGAAATTATCTTGCTAGATCTTCTAAGTGCTGAGATTGAAAATCCAGTCCTTGCTTAACAGAGCTCACAGGCTTTTGTCCTTTACCTGCAGGGGCGGTTTGAGATACTATCGCTTTCTGGGTCATATATGCCAATTGAGAGTGGAGGAACAATGAGCAGATCTGGTGGGATGAGCGTCTCTTTGGCGGGACCAGATGGTCGCGTTGTTGGGGGTGGGCTGGCTGGTTTGTTGGTAGCTGCTGGTCCTGTGCAGGTGAATGCCAGCCCTATTAAGCGTCTTTGCTGCGCTGCTAGATTAATGTGATTCAAAGAGTAGCGACGGTCTTGATTTTTAGAAACCATTTGACGGCGAGTTGCCTTAATTTGCTTTCTGGAGGTATATGAAAGTGACAGGACCATTTAAGAAAGGAGAGAGGGAAAATATTGGCCTCCGCTGGTTAAAAACTGTAGCTTTAGGAAAAAGGAAAAAGGGAAAGAGGCTTACAGAGATGTGGACGTATATGAGTGTAAGCAAAATGCGTGACCTCATCAACTCATGGCTATTCAAACTAACTCCAAAAAGCACAATTTTTTAGAATTTCTCTATGACGGTTAATCGAAATAGGTGTGTGAGGTCCTTTATGGCGAAAGGTTTCTCTGTATACCAAGTTCACTGATGGTCTCCGATTTTCAGGTCGTTGTGGGCAGTTTCCTTCCGGGTCACCAGCTGGAACAGAAACCTAAGAAGCAGAGAGTTGAGCTTCCGCCGACGCTGTCCCCGACTATTACGAATCTTAACAGAAGAGAAGAAATAGTCGGAAGTTATGGTGGAGGTCAGCCGATTGTCACGACAACTTCCGGCTTTAATGGAGAGAATGCGGTTCCTGTCCAAGATTTGAGGAATCCAATGACGGAGAATAGAGTCTCTTTCACTGTCGAAGAGTCTAACGGCCTTAGTTAGCTAATTCCCGGCAACTCCCTGATCCATGCCGGTGACTTCCTCACATTGTGTCTCCTCATATCTTCTTTCATTAATTTCTGTGTTGCTCAGCCCTCGTTAGCATTGATGCTGAGCACATATTATGTCTGACAAGTTAGGGGGTGACCCGGTGTAGCTGCGAGTATTAGGTAGGATTTCCATTAGGCTTGCAACTCCTCTTCGTTGTGGTGTTGCTCGGGGTTTACCATTTTTATCGACATTGTGTTTTTATGTCTTCAACAGATTCATGTAGTTCGGGACAAGGATATTCGTTCAGCGACCTCTATACATTAAATCTGCTTTGCGTTTCGATTTCATCCTAATCCTTTGGTTTTGCTATAAGTTGTGGAGTAATGCTGACGGCTGAAACAGTTGCTTTAAACATATTATGTCTTGAGGTTTCATCTTCATTTCCTCACCGGAACTTCAAAGACAGACTCGAAGCTCTTCATTTGACAAGAAGAATTTGAGCCCTGAAGAAAATGGACGAGGGAAAACAGAGGTTAGTACTCTGCATCCATGAATGAATCGAGGTCAACCATGCTCTGCTCTGCCTAGCTGGTACACCTAACCGCGCATCATCGACGCAAACAAACATAATCATACAGACGAGGTATTTGCAGCCAGGAAAGATCGATTTGGGTGTGGTTCCGTTTAAAGATTGCTGTCCCTCGTGTCTCTAACAGGCATTTGCTGCGTTCCCGCAACGAGCAGACATGCTAATCCGTCCTCAACGGTTCAAAACTGGCGGCAAATGCGACTGCATCTAATAGACTTGAGTGAGACCTGTATAGAAAAGCTCGCTGTACTCTGCTGAATGCTCTGTTTAGGTTCGCTAAAGAGACACGAATTAGATTACGCATTTTTTTAATCGTCCTAACAGTGTCCTAAAATTACTTCGAAATGCATTCCCAAACGCACTCGTCCCTCAGGCAATGGGGTCGGATTCGGGACGCAACGCGACGCGACCTCGGCTCGATCCCATAAATTTCTTTTCTAGGCAAACAGAGAAACTGGGGAGAAGCAAAAGAGTACCCTGTCCTGGTGGAGACATAACCCACGCCGGATCAAATCTGAGAAAGCGAGACGCGCTTATGGGACCAATCTCAATTTGCTATTGCCGAGACAAAGGACAAACAATATCTTCAAAACAGCAGCAACAAGTCAGGAAAGTGACCAAATCCCTTGCCTCATTGTGACCCAGAACATGATAAATGAGCTCCCATGACCAAGAAACATCCACTTGCTTTCGACCTGTTTTTTTTTTTCATGTCGATAGCAGATCTATCTTTCATATAATAAAAGAATCTGAACGCATCAGTAACTGATATTTCTCGTAAATTTTCACGCCAACAAGTGAAAAATTGATGTCTGGCTCTCATGTTCTTCATATGACGAATGAAGAAAAAATTCGAAAAAACATCAAGATAAAAGTAAAAATTGTCCAGGCCAGCGTCGGCCGTGCCACGTAGGGTGATTGACGTCCACACCAGCAATTTCTGGCCAAAATTGACTGGTAGACTCAATTGGTAAATCGTAAAATGGTTTAGGACTTAACGGGACGAAATATAATTATTATTTTTTCCAACCTAGAGTTTCCCCTCCTCCCAAAAAAGCGCTGCCCAACCCCCTCCTTCTCTAGGGACTTTTTCGAGGGAGAGCGTTTGTTTTCCAATATCTATGTGTCCTCGTCATTTTTCAAGACTCCTTCATTGATTTTGCGGATGACCTCGTCGACTTCCTTTATGTGGGAAGTTTGAAGTGCGAGCGCCTCGAAAGAATCAGAATATGCTATTCTAAATGTGCTCGTTCGCTTCGGTTTCGGTGCTCGCTTCATATAGTTGAGCGCGAGTACACTATTGTTCAACAGTCATCTTATTTGAAAGTGATTTTGCTATCAATTGACATCTCTTTTGCATATTTTCTCTCCCAATATAGAGTTAGATTTGTTTTTGGGCGTTTTTCTATTCCGATAGAGAAATAAATTTGCAATATACAAGGCATTTTCTGTGCTTTTTTCAACGGTATTGTTATTGTCTCTATATGGTGATAGTGTTGGGGACGTCGAACCTGGACGCGTGCTGCCTTTTCACATAAAAAGTTTACTGTGAAAATATCTGTGCCAGTACAACCATTGATTGGGGGTCCATTACAAATGGATTGCTCTGTAATTCAGGAGGAAGTCCCGGTCGGGTAACAAAAGTGAAAACGAGCACCGTAACGTGAATTGCCTGATTGCATTGTTTTGAGTGATGGGGGCATGAGATGATGCCTTCTTTCGGTGGCTTTTCTCTCCAAAAGTGATTCATTGGGCAAAGGGCAAATTCATGCCAAAGCCAAAGCTCGTCGCAATCACAGCACCAAGAATAGTCCAAGCAAGGAGAGATTTTCAAGTTAACGTCCAACACAGACTTGTAATCGACCGATATTGCAAATTGACCATCTGCATCGATCTGCTAGGGAGACATGGAAACGAGGTTTTCACTAACCGCTCCGTTTGTTTTGTAAAAAATGAAACATTTTTGAAAAAAAAAATATTTTTCAGGAAAATAATTATATTTTTTTCGTGTTTGGCTGAAGCCTAAAAAATGAGCTGAAAAATACTTTGCGTCGCTTGACATGGGAATTTCTGATTGGATTTTCAAAAATAAACACATACAATTCGGGCGTCAATAACTTATGCTTGGCCAGTCGGGGAACCAAACATGAGCACTAGAGTCCCGAGTTCGACCTCGATAGACCTTGACACAAGTGCGGCATCGATGGAACAAAGCACGGGCATCAAGGTCCCGAGCTCGATGTTGGGGATCCGAGCTCGGGTACCGGGATCTCGTGCTCGACCTTTGTGGACCCGGGCTTGGGCGTCGGGATTTCGGGCTCGATTACAATAGACCTAGGTGTGGCCGTTGAGGATCCGGGCACGGGCATCGAGGTTCCAAGCTCGGGTGCCAAGGATTCGAGAATCAGAATTCGGGTTTTCGTGTCGTAGCGTAGATTTCGGGTCCAAGCATCGATATCTAGTCGGTAGTCACGTTTTGAAAATTATTTTTAAAAAGAAAATCATTTTTTTTTTTGGATTTACACATATATTTTTTGTTGATTAAAGAAACATTACCCGTAACTCATTATTTAAACGAGTTAAATATCAAAAAATGAGAAAAATATTTTCAACGAAATAAATGGAACTTAAAACAAAAAAGATCACCGAGTCGGTATCGCTCCACCGGAGATATAATATAGCAACGAAGGGCCAGAGGAAAGTGAGCAAATGCATTGCCACGCAGGATATACAACGTGGCAATCCATTTTGACACGTACGAACACAGTCATTTTGCGCATTGATTAGCCAATGCCTAATCATGGCATCGAACGGTGAAAAAGTTGTATCCTGGCCCTGGACCTGGTCCTGTAAGTGTGTTATATAATGGGCGACAGCTGACACAGATGCCCTGCCCTGCCCTGCCCTGCACTGTACAGCTTGCTTTGATGTTTTTCTCCAACTACTGCTGCGCCCCACGACTTTTTCCGGCTCTCCTTTCAAACTCTTTTGTCAGAAGGGCCTCCACACGCATCGGCTTGTAGTGAAAGTTTGGCCGTGTTTGGCTCGATTCGGGTCAAATTCCCAAATGTAAGCGCAAGGAACTTCGTTTGTCAACTCCTATACACAGTTTGCCCGGACGACCCTACAGTGACTGTTGCCTAATATATCTTGTGGCAATACCTGCTCGAGAAAGGTTTTCCGGGATAGGAATGCTAAACAGGAAAAAAAAAAAAAAGGCCCAGCAACCCTAGTTTTGAGGACGGTCCTGGTGCGGGGAGGACAACCGGAATAAGAACCGACCTTTTTGATCTAATTTTCGATTTCGGGGTTAGAATTGGCTTATCTTGACATCGATCACCTCTGATCACCACTCACTCTTATGCTGGAGAAAGACGCCCAAACTCAAGGGTATCGATGTAATTCGAGGCAAGGCAAAGTTTAGGCTATTTTACAGACAAATCAAGCCGAAGAACAGGGGCACCAGAAGATCCCCCACATTTTCACATACCTCAATTTGGAAAAGATAAGATTAGTTTATTAAATGGTATGTGTAATCAATTTGTTATTTTTGGTTATTGCACATGATCTACTTATTTAAAAGCCTAATCACGTTCCTTAGTATCCTTGTTTTGCTATCTGATTTAATGTAATTAGCATCGTTCTTTAGAAAATAAAATGCCTTTGCCCTTGGAATGTGAGATTTTGAGAAATCGGGTAGAGGGAGATCGCATGAATATAAAGTGCATACATGAATTGATTTTAAGCGATGTCGGGCAATATGTTAGCACTTTGTTTAACGTGCAAGCCGAATTAGGAGAGATGTGTACGTATATGCACGAAAGGTATAGTATTGGCTCCAACAACATGTTGGAAAGTAGGAAGATAAATATAGGTTTGAAAAGATTTGAACTCAGATAGACCAACGTAATCGTTCTAAAAGTTTTAAAAGGTGCCTTTGTTTCACGAAAAAAAAATCAAGATTCGAAAAATATTTTCCGAAAAAATAATCACTTATATCCCTTAAAAATTCGAAATGAAAAATATTTTCAATGCCCGCGAAATCGGCATAAATTATTATCGATAATGAAAACACTTCTTGTTAAGTAATTTTGCGAAGCAATATCACCAATTGTTTTTCGAAAAATATATTTTTTTAAATTTTAAAATTTTCGTGAAACGGATGCATCATAAATTTTATAGATGGATATTGATCACATGAATACAACAATATATAAAGTCAGTAATCAAGCATATGGGATTAGCATTTCAATGGGGAAAGGTAAGAAAGTTTGATATGTGAGCTTTAATTATTGACAATAGTTTGATATGTGAACTTTAATTATTGACAATGTGGGACTGCAATTGAGATGACTTGTTGGCAATGAGCTCCACCTATCTTTATTGATTGGATTATCGTCCTAGCCCCGATTCCTTTAACTTTGGTTGGGTTCATATCGATCGATCCGCAATTATTGCTTGTTGCTGTCAAATGCACATTCTCCCACCTCCCATAAATCAAAGCAATCCATGAACAGATGGACTAATGAAGTTATGCGTGGAATGGATTTAACGCAAATGATAATCATTTTATTTATTTTAAAAAAATTTGAAATAAAAATTCATTTAATACCGTAATTTCAATTTTTTATTTCTGAAATAAAATTTTAATCTAAAAATAAAATTGAAATAGAAATAAGAAGTAGAAATGTTTTAATTTTTTTTTATTTCTAGAAGAAAAATGGAAATAAAAGCTCTTCTTATGTTCGTTCCCCGGTAGCCATCCGCTGGTCGTCGGTCGCCGGCCGCCTTCCCCCTGTTGTCGATCCCCTTCCACCATTTGCTATCCCTCGGCCGCCATTGCCGGCACCTTGCCACCGGCCATTGGTCGCCGATCAACGCGGAAGTTTAATATTGTTATCAAATGAATTTCTGCTCTGAAAATAAAAATTTTGTATCGTTTTTAAATGCATCTCTCTGCTAAGAAACTCCTTCATAGAATAGAAAAAAAGAAAAAGAAATTATT
The DNA here is from genome assembly GCF_020921035.1 of Rhodamnia argentea. Lineage (NCBI taxonomy): Eukaryota > Viridiplantae > Streptophyta > Magnoliopsida > Myrtales > Myrtaceae > Rhodamnia > Rhodamnia argentea. The sequence goes on along the minus strand of NC_063159.1, from coordinate 10,790,727 downwards.
TTTGGCTAGTGAGTGTGGAACAGAATGGTTATCATTGGTACCCTAAGCCACTAAATGTAAGAAGTAATATGTTTTGAACTTTCAACAGCGATAGATGTAAATATCTCGTGATGGGAGGAAGCTGAAACAAAAAACTAACTCTTAGCCTAGGAGTATGATATAAAGAAACTCCGTACTAAAATCCTATTGACAATTTGGATATGTCGCCCGTGCTTTTCAACAGTTCAATTCGTAATTTACGGTGGTAAATCGTTCGAGACATTCTAAAATGGTGGATCGAGAAAAACTTTGGCAAACACGGACACTCGAAATTAATCCTAGCTAAAGCGACGAGTTATGTAAACCACGGCGACAACCCCGTCAGTTTCTAGTGGTTTCCATGCAACCGTGATACCTTAACATCAAGCCACTGCTAAGCAGACAAGAATCTGCATTCCCCCCAAAACTTCGAACACAAATTCTGGCAAGAGGAATTGAAGGTTGCTCCCCTGTTCCCCTCTGTTTTTTTTTTTTTTTTTCCCACCCGTTTCGATTGGCTCCTCCATACTTTGTCGTCGTCAAGCAAGAGAACAAAAGGGGGGGATTGGACTCGTAATTGCCTCTTCTCTGGATCATATAATGCTTAGACCATCAAGGAGAAATTATGCAACGCCGACAGTAGACGCCACCCTCTTCGAGGTGGCCTAACTACGGCCATGGAGGTACGACAACGACACGAATTCGACAATGTTGGGCGATCGACCCACATGGGAACCGACCCCTCTTGCGTCCGTCGCCGGTCCCCCGGGGAACAAAACACGAACGAGGAAAGGAAAAAATGTCGCCCGAATTCCCCGAACTACCCCTCCTCCAATCCTATGATTTTCCCGCGCAAAAAGAAACAAAAAAAGAAAAAGGAAAAAAAAGCGACCCCTCCTTGATCAGATTGATCGTTCCGATGGCGACGATTGCCATCATGGTCGTTCCTGGCCCCCACACGGTAGGCCCCGCGCCCCACGCCCCCACCTCTTCCCCAACCCTTTCTATTCCACTCTTTTTAAGAATCTATCTGTCCTCCATTACCCGCAAATCAATGCCTCCTCATATAACCAATAATAAAAAAAGAAAAAAAAAAAAGCACTTGCTTACAAAAAGCAAGTCCGAAATATTTGAAAAAACATGTCGTTTTTAGATTTTTTTTTTTCCTCTTCCACTTCGGACACATATAAAAACAAACTAGTAATACTCGAACGACACTCCACTTGGCTTCCCTCATCTTCTTCTTCTTCGTCTACTTAACCCCCGAAACCAACCCAGTCTCCCACTAAAATGCGCCTGTCGCGTGACGTCCGGCGGCCGGCGCTGCTTCTTCCGGCGATTCTCGTCCACACCCTCCTCGCCCTTCTCCTCCTCCCTGCGCCCTCCGATGCATGGCGGCCCTGGCCCCACCTGAAGCCCAACGCCTCCGATATCTTCGGCGATTCTAAGAAGTACGAGGGCTCGTCCGAGTTCGTGAAGCTGAAGTACCACATGGGCCCGGTCCTCACGGCCAACATCACCGTCCACACCATCTGGTACGGCGCCTGGCCCAAGGCCCACAAGAAGGTCATCCGCGAGTTCATCAACTCCATCTCCGCCACCGACGTCAAGCGGCCCTCCGTGGCCGGGTGGTGGAGGACGGTCCAGATGTACACGGACCAGACCGGGGAGAACATCTCCCGGGCCGTCCTGCTCGGCGAGGAGAAGAACGACCGGTTCTATTCCCACGGCAAGTCGCTCACGAGGCTGTCCGTACAGTCGGTGATCAAGAGCGCCGTCACGGCCAGGACGAGGCCGCTCCCGATCAACCCCAAGAGCGGGCTGTACCTGCTGCTCACCTCCGCCGACGTGTACGTCCAGGATTTCTGCAACAACGTGTGTGGTTTCCACTACTTCACCTTCCCGTCCATCGTGGGGTACACGCTCCCGTACGCGTGGGTGGGCAACAGCGCCAAGCTCTGCCCGGGCGTGTGCGCGTACCCGTTCGCGGTGCCCGACTACATACCTGGGCTGAAGCCGCTGAGGGCCCCGAACGGCGACGCCGGCGTGGACGGAATGGTGAGCGTGATCGGGCACGAGATGGCCGAGCTGGCGACGAACCCGCTGGCCAACGCCTGGTACGCGGGCCAGGACCCGAGCTTCCCGGTGGAGATCGCGGACCTGTGCGAGGGGATCTACGGGACCGGGGGCGGGGGGTCCTACACGGGGCAGATGCTGGAGGACGGGGATGGGGCCACGTATAACATGAAGGGGATCCGACGGAAGTTCCTGGTCCAGTGGGTGTGGAACCATGTGGTCAGCTACTGCACTGGCCCGAACGCCCTCGATCAGTAGTGATCTCTTCCCCTTTTGATTTTTGGTCTTTTGGTCGTTTGTTTTCTTCTGGGTTTTGGAGGGTTCCCTCTTCCTTCCTTTCAAATTCGAAAAAACTTCTAAGTGGGTATTACTATTATCCATTTTGCTTTGGATTCTTGTGGGGAGGTGTTCTGGGTCTGCTCTGCTCTCGTAATGAATGATTAGTTGTGGTAGTTAAGTCTGTTAAATATGTAATAAGAATCGTATACTGTCCTCGTATACAAAAAGGAAAGTCTTTCGTCTTTTATTGGGACGGCGGTTGTTTAATGGTTTGATTTGGGCATTGAAGAGAGACAGTGGGAGTGGGTCGAGCAATGAAGGAAGCACGCAAACATTTGGTGTGGAAGCAGCACAGCAACCCATCCAATTCAATTCGATCTTTCCGCTTCAAATTTGAATGTTATTACACGGTACTTGGTACTACTGCCTTGGCCAGCTCCGAAAAAACGTCGTGGTTGGGTTGGGGGAGGGTGTTTAATTAGGCACGTGAAAGAAACTGTCCCAGCTTTCAATACATGAAATGGACCTGATGCAAAAGTTCGCTTCCCATTTCTTTGCTACTTAAACTATGGAAATTTTAGGCTAGACAAGAGCATCGAAAACTACCTTGTAAATTTCAGCCTCGAAAGGAATCGTGCGCTTCGCCATTGTCGTGTCCTCCGTTCGGTCCGTCCGATATTCCCATGTTAATGTCAGCGGACATGTACATCGGCTATTTCTGAAGTTGTAACGTCAGGAGTCATGTGGCCATTTTATCAGAATCCGTATGGATCGATTGGTCCGCAACAGGAAATGTCACGTGCTGAAAAATGGGTGCTCTGTCAATTATGGACAGGAGGAGTCAGTTTTCCTTTTTTTTTTTTTTTTTTTTTTTCAGGCAGTAACTGAAGTAGAATTAATCTTTTGATTAAAAACAGAATCTGATTCTTACAAAAAAAAACAAGAAAAAAAGATTGCGTTGACGAGTGAAATCTATGTAGCACATTCAAAACCTACTCCAACCTCTCGTGCGATAAATACACAATTGAGATTTTTTAACGGGTGATTATAAAAATTATTCTTAAACTTTGGTGCAACGTGTGATTTCAATCTTAAATTTTTAATAATTTCGAATATGATTTTCGAACTTTAGTCAATGCGTAATATCATTTTTTAATTTTTAATTTATTCAATATAATATTTTAACTTTTGGTAAATGTAGAATTTAGTTCACTTGAAAATATTCAATATTGGAAACAGGGAAGAGGAAAAAAAGGACAAAAGAGACTGAGGGGACGCTACGTAGAGGCCGAATTTTGCAAAAAACCTTGGGCGGCACGTTCGATTAAAATCTCTGAGGAGGATGGGACCCATTTGTCAATTACGTCCTTTCTCTTTTCTTTTGCTCAGGTCACTTTTTAGGAAATGCAGCCACGAAAAAGAATGTGTGTGATGGGACCCCCACTTCCGCTTTCCAAAATATCAAAGTTTGAAAAAAAATCCCACACTTAGATGAAAATTGTCCAAACGACAAACCATCATGTCGGAAAACCAAAGGACTTTCGAAGATCTCAGACAAGCATTATTAATCTAATTCGAATGTTAACCACATTCCCGCATCGCTTCAGCCTTCAATGCATGGTTATAACACGTCTTGTACAAATAAATATAGCTTTCCTCCCCGTTATGGCTTGGATTTAAGTTTTGACGCCAAGAGTTCGAAACTAGCTCCAACCTCCGGATGTTTTAACACCGGCATTGCTTATTGAACAAGGGAGAAATCCAAAGTCTTTCTCTGGGCGTGATTCCCCCTTAATATTAAATGAAGGCCATTTGCCAGGGGGAAAAGTTAAGTCCTCGAACCGACAGAAACAACATCACGGCTCTTTCCTTAAAGCTCCACAAATCTTCAAGCCCAAGCTGCCAACATCGTTGCCACCGGAAAAAAAATCTCAGGCGTTGGACCGTGGAGAAAACCGGGGTGAGTGAATTTAGGCATTAAAAGTTGTGCATAAAGCATTCGACTTTTGCTGTTTAACGTTCCCAACTTTTCTATTTGTACCGAAGAGAGAGAGACAGAGAGAGAGCATAGGACTAATGCTGTTTGCTGTGTTCATATTGGGAAAGTTGCAAAGCTCGTCCCCATTCACCAGTGCCCAAGGTTCGATGCTTTTGGGACCAGATAAGACAATCATAAGCTCCAAAGTCTATTTCTCATGCGTGTGTTTCGCTTTAGCTTTGCACCAACAAAGCATCGAAACATCAGGAATGGAACTATGCCGCTTACTGCGAAACAGGGAAGAAGCCCTCCGAGACCTGCTGTCCGAAATGGACGACGAGGTCCCGAGGGTGGCTACTGGCTTGTCCACCAGTATTGTGCGCGAAGCAAAGAATCCCCGCGCCTCAACTTTCCTTTAGAGATTTGGATAAAGAACCCGGTGGTTGGTTAGCATCGTCGCGCGAGTTTTAATACCAAATCCGAGCAAGACGACGCGTGATTCGACCTCCGAAGACAATCATCCCCCTCATGGCAGGTGGGATCCTGCTAATCAGGAATAGGAGTCTCTTCCTTTAGATTACATTAGTTAATCTGCTCTAATGATTAACAAAATGCTTACAGTTGGCACCAGCTGAAAATCAGTAGCGGCGCCTGAATATTCGTCTTTTGACCTAGGAAAGCCCCTTCTGCGACTAAAAGAAATGGCTCTGCTTTTTCCCCCCCTCACTGACCCGACATCATTTCCTTGTTAAATGACCTTTTCAGTTGTTTAATCCAACGTCTGGAAGTGTGTAGGTTTCCCACTTGATATTTTCTGTTCAGACCAAAGGAAACATCCGATACTTTAAGACTGGCAGTCACATAGTCCCACTCGATGATCCACGTACCCACAACATTGATATGGTCAGAATACGATGGTTTGCGATCGCTTACATCTACCCCGTCATGGGTCATTAGGGACCAGACTTCTCGGTTATTCCCGGAATATGGGCATCGTTCATTTAGCAGCCGTAGCTCTCAGATGTTTTAAGGGCAGTTGATAAATTGGCTCCCAAGTGCTGTTGATAGTTTGGTATCTTTCGAAGAAAGCTAGAATGGGGGTGACCGAGCTATCGCTGCCTCTGCAATGCTTCTGCTATGTTGTATGGAGCTTCTCCATGGCATAGGAGCAATCTCATTCTTCCAGATACGCAAATCTTTGATCGGTCTGGACACCTCATTTTGTGCCAATATCGCGAACAATGTCTCAGACTTCGATCAAGACAGAACAGACATGACTGTACCCCGTGCAGTGCAGGTATGTCCAAGCAATAAAACGAACCATTCACTGGCTAGACAAAAGACACTGCATGCATCATCCCCTATAAAGTGGACTCCTATTTAACAGCATTAGAGAAAGGCAAAAAGGTAGGCACATCCTGTAGCTACGGTTCTTCCTTTCTTGCTCTTTCCCCTTTCGGTATTGGAATGGTATAAATAAGGTTACGTGAAAAGTGCCAAACATTGGGAACTACCGGGAGGAGTTAGGAACAGGAACAAGGAAAAGAGGCCGCGATCCACAAACTGACGCATGAGACTCACCTTTGACTTGGGTTGAGTTCCTGACGGGTAGTTTTTTTTTTTTTTTCGTTTTTAAGTGGAATGTTCAGGAGAGGTTCACCATGACATGGGGGGTATTTTTTTTCCCCCTTCCGAAAAGAATGAAATATGTGAAATGCACCTGATCAGGCAACAGGTATGCCTATAAGCTATAACTGAAAGGTTAGCAGGCATGTATATCCATCGTATATCCAACTGACATGGGAGGGAGAGCTGCTTTGGCTGTCTCCCAATCATGCTGTTACTTTGACCGCTAGGATAGGTGCTGTTATTAGCACAGCCTCGAATGAAGGGTCAGCAACGGATGTTATAATGTCCAACTAAAATTATCAGTGTCACCGACCCCGTATCAGGAGCTTCACGCCTTATTGATGCTCGGAGTTAAATATGGTCCTGAGACATTTCGAAGCTCTCTGGCTGGTATAACTTTTCAAGTTGGGTATTGTTAGCTAATTTGAGTTCGGTGCAATAATGGCGCAATTAGGTAACAATTACAAGGCTCAGTAACTGAAACGTGCTGAAAAAAACGATGATCTGTGCAAAGACCGGGCAGCTGGGTACACCTATTTAATTTGTTTATGCATCGTGCGTTAAGGGTACTTCTATCAGACTGATCCAGTTAACAAAGAGTGCCAACAAAATAACTAGATGACCTGTCTTGCTCGCCAATGATACCCAGATGGTCATGACCCGAGAAGCAGAAGAGTCACTTCAATTAACCCGCATCTTGGATGAGTCCAGCACTGCAGTATGATTTATGAGAGGCGAATGGACTAGGCCCAGCACTCAGAGATTGAGGATATGCGTGAGAGCCACGGACCTTGATTGAGCTAGAGTGAGTTCAGGCATCATCAAATAGCATGAATCACAAACGCTTAAAACTGATGATATGGCTAGGCTAGTGATCAAAATCACTATATGCAGTACAGTGTCCACCGCATGAAGTTGCTATCGCGCTGTCCAAAAACTATCTTTGCTCACAAGGCTCGTATCCAACATTTTAGAGGGAGGAATTCCAAATAAAATGAGGTGATGCATAGCCATAACTATTTACTGTCAGTCGTTTGTACAACCTGGAAGTATCAACTGGAACTCATTCTTCGGCTTCAAGATTTTCATTCTGTAGGTACTTCAGAACGCCGTATGCAACAGATCCAGCAACAAACAGGCCAACTGTCGGGGTAAAAGACGGATACAGATACTTCACGAAAAACTTATCCCACTCATCTGGTAAGAAGCCTGTACAGTCCAGAGAGAAGCATAAGGTTAGATTCACGAGCTGCATTTGAATGCTTCAGAACAATATCTCAGTAAGACTGGGGAAGTTGCACGTAGCAATTAGAGAGGAAAAGGTTGACTGCTTGTTACATGAAAAAGTCACCAAGAGTGACACATTCTTAAATAACCACTTTGCTAAAACACATGTTCAAGCGAGAATTCTAAGAAAGAAACGACTCCAAAAAGGTGAAACAAGAAATACGGCAAAGACAAAGGGCAGCATGAATGGGGCTTTGAGTAGCTTGGACTGTCACCAAGTTTCTTCCTTCAGATTTATATCAATGCAAATCTGAAAATCCACTAGTTCCCGAAGGCATGGAACAAGCTCACAGGTTAATAAATGTGAAGAAAGAAAAGAAAAGAAGCTCCAAGATATGTGCTACTAAACCTTCCAACCAAGATTATGCTACAGCATAGCAATTAAGGAAATGGGAGCATATGATTCAGACCAAGCACACCAACAGGAATCACTACTAACACCTCATATTCATGGACTTTTAAAGAATCATCAGCATGAACATGATAAATTGCTTCTTTCCTGTCATTCCAACGAAAGCACAATAGTTGAAAAGAAGAATATCCAGAGAAATTTAGAGGATAAAGGTGGTCACAGACACTGGCTAGTTAAACAATAGAAAGAGGTCGGTGTCACTGATAACAAGCTCATGCTAATCAAATCATGATGCCTGAATGCTTATCACACACTAATTTGGAAATTGTCTGGTAAGAAGTGCCCTTAAGACAGCAATTATGAGAAAAAAATTGAAATTAACAATCAAGACAGCCTGAAAATTGAAAGAGGATGCATTACAAGAAAATCATCCACCTCACATAGAAATGGCAACACTTCCAAGTGCATTTAATAAGTTTAAACAAGTTCCCTAAGAGCATTCTTTGTCATTTTCCAGTTGATTAAGCCAATGGAGCCAGTACATGCAATAAACTGGATCATGTTTAGCCGTTGTCCAGCTTCAGCAACATTGGCAAAGAAGCATGCGATCGTGCTGATGTCTTGTGTTAATTTTCACATTTATGAAATGGGCCAAAGCAGATGTAGAAGGGGAAATAATTGATTATAATCCATGCGTTGCACTTTCAACTCTCTTGACGGCCATTGAGAGCAGAAGAACTCTCAAAGAGGACTAAGATTAAGGTTCTGGCATATTCACCACGAACTAAGAGATCATTGGTTAGCCTTAGCTAGCAGATTCTTAACACTCAATATTGATTTATAACAATCACTCATAAGCTCACCATCTCTTTCTTTTTCTTCGGCTCAACGTCTCAGTCAATGCGTTCACTCGTTTCATTCATTTGGAGGTATTCATTGTAAGAAAGCAAATGCTGTATTGCCTATGGGTCTGGGGACACTTGATAAAGATCCCTAATTTTTTCTTATTCATTCAATAAAAGAAAATGTTGTATTACATTTCCTAAACATTCTCTACACCCCCTTATCAAGTGTAAAATCTTTAAGGAGGTCTTCACTTGTATAGTGACCTCTACTTATTCAATGGGAAACAGAACGTAGCATTTGATTACGAATCTAAGCTAAGCTTATGCCAATTGGACTTTATTCAGAAGTCTGCTTTGATAAACAAAGCGGCATGCTTCTCGCTTTGGGTCGTCCACTCTAATTTTGACTACATGCCTCTCTCTAACAGGGTATATCACCCAAACTCAAGGTCAATTTACTCGATCAAATTCAATTACATGATCGATTGAGTAATTACCGGAAGCCGCGAGAGCAATGCCCTCGACGAGGATGATTCCACCAAGACCTAACCAAGTAAGAAGGAACGCACTCTCGTTCCTCCCCTGCTCCTCCGCATTTCCCTCGTCCTCCTTCGAAAAGAACGCAGGCTTTTCGACCGGTGTCCGCCTAATGATCGACGCTCTCTCTCTCTTCCCTCCCTGTTTTATCTTGCTAGTAACCGCGGCGGAGGTCGATTTGCTCGACGACGAACGGCTCGAGCCAAATCCCAGCCCTGGCGACGCGGACTTCTTGGCCGGAGCTGCGACGGGGGACGGCTGGTCGGTCTCGGCGGTCGAATTCTCATCGCTCGACAGGTTTTGAGATTTGACGGCGAGCTTTCTTCTCGTGGCGAGAGAGAGGTGGAGACGATGACGGAGTTTGCTGGCGAAGCAAGGTGGAGAGCGGAGAGTTATCGCCATTTTCGTTTCGGTTTTTCGGTTGGTGGTGGGAGTTTTGTGGGAGTGGCTAAAGGTTTCGGATAATTACGATGCGCTCCCCAATAAGTTCGATAATGACACACTAGCCCCATAACTATGTGGATCATTTTTAGTTTTCGTCCATGATTTTGGCTGATTTGTTTAAACTTCCTGATCCTTTTGGCTGTTGACGCGTGGTTAACCCATTTGGATATCCCACAAGATTAATTTTGTTATTTGCCAAAAGATAAACTACGGTGGTAACTAACGTTGAATTTAAGAAATTTAAGCCACCCTATATTATTAAAAGCCTGATTTTAATATCCAAAAGCTCAATAAAAGTAGCACTACTAGCATTTGAAATTCTAGTGCTTGTTAAGGTTCCGAACAATATATAGAAATGCTCGCGACGATTCACATTAAAATTGATCGGATCCCTAATAATAATTAATTCAACAGTTATGGTATTATGAACGTCTAATGAATTCTACCGATCATTGCATCCGATTTAATTAATTGGAATTTACTTTCCGATTTCTTATACTCTCTGGAAACTAATGAAACATGACGTCATAACAATTGGAGTAGGCCAAAATTAAAAACTCGATCTGTTTTTTTCCAATAAAAAAAAAAGGGAAAAAGAAGGGTCCGACTCCCGAGACATCCGGCAAACTCGACACACGCGTTGGAGCGGAGTAGTCCGTGACAGCGAAACGCAATTGGTCAGTCATAGGAAATTGAGTGACAGGCCCGTCGTTTGGAATTATTTCACCCCGAGGACTTCCCAATCTCATCATGAGGCGCTTCAGTGCGGTTCGCGGGAAGCACGTTACGAAATGGAAACCTTCAAAACTGAATAACCGTCGTGTCATCCTCGAACGCCCCCATTTCTCGAGACGACTTCCTCTCTTTCCCTGAGCGCCATCTCTCCAGATCAATGTCTCGAAGCATCTCGAGCTCGCTCTCTCTCTTCTGCAGCATCATCATCACTCTCCCACTAATAATATATGATCAATGAAGATCGCGGCAGCGCCGCATCCCTCCGCCTCCCATGTCGACTCTAGAAAACCAGGAGCCCCCGGCGACGCCGCCGTCGGCGTCCACTCCGCCGTCCGCCAGGGCGAAGCTCAGGAAGATCCCTCCGATCCCCGTTCGCCGCAAGGCGTCGGAAGCCGCGGACGATAGCGACGGCGGCGGCTACGATCGCGACGACGAGAAACCCCACGACGGCGATCCTAACCCGTCGATGCCCGCGCTTCTCCCGTCGTCGCTTCGGTTGAACCAGATCAGGACGAGATCTCCCCCTCCTTCGAACCTCAGGTTCTCGTCGGCGTCCGTGGGCAACGAAGGGCGTACAGAGAAGGGACATAAAGCGGTGGACGCGAGGCCCAAGAGAGCGGTTCTTCCACATCCTAGGACAACTTCTGAGGGCGAAGGTGAGTGCCAAGTGGTTTTCGGTGGTGAAATTAGTCTGTGCGGATGGAGATATTTGCTTCGATGTTTGTCTATGGGAATATTATTGCCATTTTACTGGACTGTTCTGTTCTGCCATGTTCTGATTAACTTGGAGGAAGTTTGCGTCTGTTTCTCATTTGCCTGAGTTGAAGAGTTGCAGTTATAGGGAAAAAGGTGCTATGGAGTCAGTCGAAATCGTTGGAGAAGCGACCATCTCTTAATCCTGCTTTGGACGTAAGAGACCTCTTCATGATTCGTTTCTCTTCTTTTTTTATGCCTGTCCTTCGAGAGTAACACGACCTCAACTTTGTCGCTATTTGCTTTGCTGCTTCCCGTAGGCTCATCATGCAGCTTTTGCTAAAGAAATACAGTCTCCTCGTTTCCAAGCCATACTGCGGCTTACAAGCGGCCGTAAGAAGAAGGCACCGCATATAAAGAGCTTCTCTCATGAGCTTAATTCAAAAGGGGTTAAGCCATTCCCTGTTTGGAAGCCTCGTGCGTTCGTACACATGGAGGTACCGACACCAGCTTTTGGGTATTCTGTTCTCTTTAGTCCTTCACTTCCCTAAGCATTTCTGGGTCATTACTTCTATAGCCTTCACTTCTATAGCCTTTACTTGCCTTGGCAGTAGGCTTTTTACATATTTATATGACATATTCCTTATGTTGTCTGCAGGAGATCATGGTAGCAATCCGCGCAAAGTTTGACAAAATGAAGGAAGAGGTTAATTCTGATCTAGGTATTTTTGCTGGAGATTTGGTGGGTATACTTGAAAAGTCTTCAGGAACTCATCCTGAGTGGAAAGAGAGTTTGGAGGATTTGTTGGTCATCGCAAGCAGATGTGCAAAGATGTCGCCCAATGAATTTTGGATTAAGTGTGAAGCCATTGTCCAGAACCTAGATGACCGGCGTCAAGAATTGCCAATGGGGACCCTTAAGCAAGTCCATACCCGCCTTCTTTTTATCCTCACTCGATGCACAAGGCTCGTGCAGTTTAAGAAGGAAAGTGGCTATGAAGACGACCACATTTTGGGTCTTCATCAGCTTAGTGATCTTGGAGTCTATCCAGAGCAAGTTTTGGAAGCCTCACAGCATGACTTCAGCGGCCCAATAAGTGCTAAGGAAGGGAATGGTAAGCAGATGAAGAAGTCACATGGTCGGGAACAAGGTGTTTTAAATTCAGGACATGTTGAAGTAGAAAAGAATTTAAGTAATGGGGGTGATGGCATTGAAGTCAGCACTGCTAAAAGCATCGCTTCATCGACTGGTAGCTACAGAATGTCTTCTTGGAAGAAACTTCCTTCTGCTGCTGAGAAAAATCATAAAGGCTCTGATGCTGCTGAAACTCCTTCCAAAGATACATCTGATCGGTTTCATGGTAAAAATGAACCGAGAATTGACGGTGATTGTCATATCGATAATCTGGATGCTCTAGTTGGCCTTCCTGAAAGTTCAGAGGGATCTGTAGGAGTGAAAAAAGTTTCCTGGGGATTGACATATGAGAATCTGATGATCTGTCGTATTTGTGAGGTAGAAATACCTACGGTACACGTAGAAGAGCACTCTCGTATATGCACAATAGCTGATAGGTGTGATTTGAAGGGCTTAAATGTAAATGAAAGACTCCAAAGAGTTGCAGAGACACTCGAGAAGATATTAGAATCTCTGACACCTAGAAGCACACCTAGAAGTGCAGTCTCTCCACGAGGAAGTCCCCGCGCTGCCAGAGCAGATGCATCATGCATGCATGAGGGGCTAGATCAGTTGTCACCCCAAAAGAATGACCTGTCTTCCCGCTACACCGAAGACATGCTCGAGTGTGTCCCTGACTCTCTTAATGCTTCTGTCATGGATAGTTTGAAGGCTTCACGGGACATGTCCGGTGAAGCTCATTCTTTGATGGTTTCTGGTCTTGGTTCGAAGACTTCCTCCGGGGGAAGCTGGACACCACGCTCGCCATTATTAACAACATTGACCAGCCAAATTGAAATGCTGCTGAATGGAGGAAAGATCTTGTCAGAACTTGAGAATTCTCAGCAGGTATTCAACTATGGACACTTATTTCAGAGTCTATGCCTCTTTAGCTCTTCAAATCTCCTGCTTTATGAAGGAGTTCTATCAATAACTTTGCTGGCCTTTATGAAGGAGTTCTACCAACTATGGACCCTTGAACACCAAGTCACACCCATTATTCTACTCTTATGTTCCTTAATTAATAGTTGTACTAGCCTTTCCAGACCAAGTTATTCTGTTCTACCACATTTATGTAAAGCCCAGTTCTATATTTCTTCATTTGGGAGATTATTTGACAGATAAACAAGCTATTGGATATTGCACGTTCTGTTGCAAATGTGAACACCCTTGAGTACAGTACATTGGAGTACATGCTTGAGCGTCTAGAGGACTTGAAGTACGTCATCCAGGACCGAAAGGTTGATGCTCTTGTTTTGGAGACATTTGGTAGAAGGATAGAGAAGTTACTTCAGTGAGTGTATACTTAATGTTTCCTTTTGCGTTTCCAGAATAGTAAAGTCATTAACTGGTTCAGAAAGTGTGACTGTAAATGTGAGCTACTATTCTCCAACATGTACAGGGAAAAATACGTACATCTTTGTGGACAAATAGAGGATGAAAAAGTGGATAATTGTATGGATGATGAAGACAGCTCGATGGAAGATGATCCCGTTCGCAGCCTGCGTGCAAGCCCCATTGGTACAAGCTGTAAGGATAGGACATCCATAGAAGATTTTGAGATAATAAAACCCATTAGCAGAGGTGCATTTGGACGAGTTTTCCTTGCTCGGAAAAGAGCAACTGGTGATTTATTTGCCATAAAGGTCAGAATATAGTCATCCTTTTGTCAATTTAAAGATGATAAGTTGCATATATGCCTGTTGAATTGGTCTTATACATCAGACGTTGTGTAACAAATAGCATATTCGAAATACCATGCATCACGTACTGCTAAACTTCTGGTTGTTTCTATGAACTTTGTGAGTCAGATGTTGCTGTCACCTGTGTACTTGGAGTCAAGGAGATTAACTCATTTAATGTTATGCGCTCCTTGCTGTACTGCACTTAACCTTTTTCTTGATAAACAGAGAGTATTCATCCAAATAATCAGCTTGCTAGTGCATGAAATTGGCTTCACTTTCAATGCATTCCCCCCTGCAACCTTTGAGAATGACATCAATCACAAGGCATATGCCAAGATTAACCGAATTTTAATCCACCATAGACATCCTTAAATAAGCTCAGTCTGCTGAGCACATAAACCTATCATCTTTTTGGTTCATTCGGTACATTCACCACCCTAGTAGACGTAAAAGGTACCTGAAATGACAGAGAAAAAAGAAGATACCTGAAATGCACATATATTCCGTGTTTGTATTTGCTTATTTGATTCTCAAAAAGCACTTAATTTGTTGAATGGCTAAAAAGGACAATTAAATTTAGAGGTTCCTTGAAACATGTCTATTCTGACAGGTTCTTAAAAAGGCTGACATGATTCGCAAGAATGCTGTTGAAAGCATTTTAGCTGAGCGTGACATCCTCATATCAGTTCGCAATCCTTTTGTGGTGAGCACTTCTCACAGTGCTGGTTCACTTTCTGAAAATGTATTGTTTCTTCGTGTAATTTCTAACACATAGATTGTTTTTCTTGAGCAGGTTCGTTTTTTCTACTCTTTCACATGCAGGGAAAATCTTTATTTAGTCATGGAGTATTTAAATGGTGGAGATCTTTACTCTTTGTTGAGAAACTTAGGCTGCTTAGACAAAGATATGGCTCGTATATATATAGCAGAATTAGTAAGGACTTGTTGCTATACATGCTTCAACTCCTATTCCCCAATGCCTACTGTGTACGTACATGTCTGATGAGCTATACACTCTTCAGGTCCTTGCTTTGGAGTATCTGCATTCACTGAATGTCATTCACAGAGACTTGAAGCCTGATAATTTGCTGATCGGTCAAGATGGACATATTAAGGTCAATAATATTCGATTTTCATAGCAAAGTTTTAAGTCCTTGCCATATTTAAATTTGTTTCTTCTTTAGTTCGCATAGCACAATAAACTTTCGGTCATTAGTGTGTAGTTCCTACATAGTCCAAATTGGAGTAGGCCACACAGAATGTATGATCCCTCAGCTAATTGTTCTATGCGCAATCATGCCAATAGATAACTAATGACTTCCAGCAGTAGATTAGAGAAGGTTTGATGAGGTCACATATTCAACTTTTCCAGATGGTGTGATGCTGAGAGCTTGCAATCCCATCATTGCCTAAGTTCCGTAAAGTTTGTGTTCTTGTCTCACTAGTCTAGGAAATAGATCCGTAGCAGAATCCACTTTGATTATCATGAAGTGGCATTTTTTTGCCTCTAGGAATTTATGTCTCTCTAATCATAGATGTCCGTCGAATGGATTCAATGAGAAGGTGTTGTCTTGGCTCTCTGAATTATATCTGTTAAGAGTTGGAACAGCTGAAAACAGTATTAGTCTTCTTAGGATCGAGTAGACTTAGATAAGATTGACTGCGGTTTTCCTTTTACTGAAAAACCACAAACGGTTGATCCACTTTGGTTGCAACATGAACAGCTTCTTCATTTGTGCTCTCTAATGCATTCCCATTAGTTTGCAGAATTTGAATCTACAAGCTCTACATGACTCGGAAAAAAAAAAAAAATATATATATATATATACCTGTCTTTCTGAGATTTAATGCCAGTTCGGAAGTTGAATTCTTTTTTTCCCTCTTCTCCAACGCACTTAAATTTGGCTCCTGCTCTCATCTAGACATCAAGTAAACATGTTTGTCAATGCTTCCAGATCCCTCTACCAGCATTCAATTTGCAATCTCCTGTCTGGTCCTTAGATACTCTGCAATTGTTTTGTTGCAACTTGTTTGGAAACTTTTCACACACCACCTCAGTACTGCCTTGCTCAGTGACAGTCTGCTGTGTCTAACCCTTCCGTTACAGTTGACAGACTTTGGGCTTTCAAAGGTTGGGCTTATCAATAGCACCGATGACTTCTCAGGCCCACCAGCTTGCAATGCAGGATTTCTTAGTGATGAGGAGCCAAAATATCCACATTCAATTAAACGAGAAGAGAGGAAGAAACACTCGGTAGTTGGAACACCAGATTATCTAGCTCCAGAGATTCTTCTAGGCATGGGACACGGTATGAGATCATAACTGACTGGTTCAGAATGTTCACCTGGTGGCGAAAATTTAATTATTCATTTGGAAAGAATGTTGTTTATCCAGGTGCAACTGCAGATTGGTGGTCCGTCGGGGTCATTCTTTTTGAGATGCTTGTGGGAATTCCGCCATTCAATGCAGAACATCCACAAGTAAGCTATGTACTAAAGGGCTTTTGGGAATTCTGGATGGTTTTTGATTAATTTATTGGTATCTATCCAATACATATGCTGCTGCACAGATCGATTAAGATAATTATTAATGCCTTTATTCATGAGGCATAAGGAAGGAGGATGATATTTTACCATTTTTGGATCACGTCCATTTGACTATTACTGAACTTCAAATGAATTCGGTAGTTGGTGAGCTTAAGTTGTTATATAGATAGTAAGTTGTGGAATTCTGTAATTGCTTCCTCATAGGCTTTATAACTAAGTTTAAGTTTGTGGATTACCCCCAAAAGAGAAAGAGTTCGTGACTAAGAATATATCACCATTGCTGCCGTGTCACCTCCATCATTGCCTCCTTCATGACAAATTTTTAACTCTCTCATTACTTTCGAAAACATTCACTTGCATTCATTTTAGTAGGCTTATCTTGCGTTTGCGGGCAGCTTTACTGCATCTTTAAGTCATTCTATTTAGTAACGTTGTTTGCCTGGATATCTACATTTCCAGTTGCTCTCTTGATTCTATGGTCTTTAAAGAGTTACGGCAATCTACTTTTCAATTATCCTGCTTTTTTTCGTGCTTTGATTCTATATTTGGATGCTATTGTAATTACTTGACATTGCCAAACGTAAAGTCGATATCTTTGCTTACGGCTCATTTCGTGTTGCAGCAAATTTTTGACAACATCATGAACAGAGACATACCTTGGCCGAAAGTCCCAGAGGAGATCAGTTTTGAAGCATACGATTTGATCAATAAGTAAGATTGAGCGACCCATGTTACAATTTGCTCCGTGCTGCTTCTGCTTTTATCTGAAGTGCCAGTCAAATTATCTTCTGAGAAAGGAATAAGGTCATTGTTTGGAGGGAGTAATGCTCACTATTTAGTCTAACCATTCGAGCACCAAATCTAGATGAGACCCTTCATTCAAGGAATACATCTCTTAATTATTTCAGATGAATGTCTTCACCTCTAACTCTCATTTGAGATGGTCATTTCATATAGACTTCTCCCCCCTACATACTTCTGCACAATTTGTCCTGGAATTAGTAGTGTTGGATTCTATAAATATGGCGAAGTACTTTTCTTTTGGTCCCTACATTCGAAATTGTGGTAGATGCCCTAATGATTGAACTCCATTTTGGTCACTTTTCAAACAGATACGGATTAGTCTGCATTGGCCATTTTTCTACCTCAGTAATCTACTGATTTAAGTTTTTTAAAAAATTTCAGATTGCTCATTGAAACTCCAGTTCAAAGACTAGGTGCAACTGGAGCCAGGGAGGTAGTCTTCACAAACTGTTGATCTAAATTTTCCTTGTACTGCAGTACTTGTGACAAGGGACGCTGAGTGAATCTGAAACTTTTTTGGCAGGTGAAGAAACATCCCTTCTTTGAGAATATAAATTGGGATACACTCGCAAGGCAGAAGGTTTTTTCCCGATACCTTACGTACGTCAAGAATTCTTAACATGCAGAAGACTATTATGACTGTTCTTTTACTGCAGGCCATGTTCATACCATCAGCAGAACCACAAGACACCAGTTATTTTATGAGTCGTTATATATGGAACCTAGAGAATGAAGATGTTCAAGGAGGTAGTGACTTTGACGAAATGAATGACACCTGCAGCGAATCATGTAGCGGCAGCTCATTCAGTAACATGCCAGATGAAGAGGTACTCCTGCTTTCTTTTTCATGATATTCCCCTCTGAAGAGGGAGGCCATCAGTCCATGCACCATAAAAATAGCCTCAATTTTCTTTTTGGCCACTAGAAGTAGAAACATAGACTCATTGTACTTGGGAGGCTTTCTACTGAAGAGATGACTTGGTATAGAGGGGTTTCAACCTGATCAAAGTGCACATGCCAATCTGCACTTGAATTTCTGTGCCAATTCAGTTTGAACTGAGTAAATGGTACAAAAAAAATATCAATCTAACCTGAAACCATTAGGATTAAACTGTGTTACTAGTGTAGCTTCATTGCCGGGATCAACTATGCTAGAATTAAAATTCAAATAGTGTGATGTTCTCTGTCTCCCCTGAATGTAGTTCTACGGACTCTTGATTGTGCCTTTTGTTTTACGCTTGTAAATCAGGGAGACGAATGTGGAAGTTTGGCAGATTTCAAAAGTCCCGCTCTCGCCGTGCAGTACTCATTCAGCAACTTCTCTTTTAAGGTGAGATCTTAACAGTGCTGAAAAAATATGTGATAGCTCAAGACATCATAAGTGTTCGGAATATGCATTTTATGAATGTCAGCTGCGAAGAGGGAAAGTGATATTAATTCAACTTATCAACTTAAACATAAGTTTGCAATAGACAATTCTAAGTTGGTGACATCAGGGTTTTAGGACCATCATCATTAATATCATTCATACTGTTATCGTTGTCCTATGCTGAGTTAATGTGATTTTAAAATTTAGACATAATATGGAATATGAACACTATCCAGCAGAAGTTTAAAGTTTTGTTCTACAATGACAATTCATCCTTAAAATTATCCTTCTCCACCTCCAGAACTTGTCTCAGCTAGCTTCCATAAACTATGATTTGATGGTGAAGAATAATAAAGATGCGCCTGAAGTTTCCAAACCATGTGTTCCTTGAAGCCCTCCTGAGAGAATTAGGACTGCATCAAAGCATGATTTTCCTTCGAGGACGATGGGTTTGGCAGAACCTCTTGATGAGTTGTTCATCTGAACTGAGGTGATGATTCCTTATGCGGATGAAATCTAGATAACCTGAATGGTTAAGGTCAACACTGTCTGGCTGGCATTTTCCCTAAAGGCGTAGAGGAACTGAGGATGAATTCTCAATGATGCTAACAGCGGTGATCATCTCGTATTCAAGCCCTGGGATTGCGACGACATTGTGGTTGTGTATATATAAGCATGATGTACCTAGTCAATGAAATTTTGTTCTCCACTATCAATATCAAGTTGAAATGATATTGTTAATACCATATAGCCGTTGTGCTTTTCCCTTTCAGTTTATGTATAGAAACCAATAGAGCTATGTCGATGTTAATATGACTTCCCTTCGTACAACGACAAATTGTTGCCTAGACTTAAATCCATCGCGGGCTGTGTGCTCTGGAGAGTTGGATGATGTGGGTCAATGTGGGACCAATAATCACTGGTGTGAGATTCACTTGGTCTATGGTGGATGGATGTGGATGAAGTATGGGCAAGAAAATACCCCTACAGACAAGGAGAAAGTGGGAACTTTGGCTTTGAGCTTCTTCATAAGTAGTGTCCAGAAGTTGTCAGGTTCTCTGGGCTGCATAAGATTGAAATTTTGGTATATTTTATGCATTGGAGGCCACACAAAAAAAGAGAGAGGGAGATTTATGCATCTATTCACTTTGGTTTGGTGGTTATGAGGAATATTAGGTACTTATAAACTGTCTAATAGTTTCTTTTGTCCAAGGACAGATTTGCATCAAACTAAACTTGAGATCAAAATGCGTGGATAAACTAGTAGGCACGAAGTTACGGTTGATCAAGGATTCAAGCTGCAATTCGGTTGCGGCAATCTCTGCAACTAGATGTGGTCTCTTTTAGCTCCCAAGTCTGTTCTGATTCAGGCCCTTGGGAGGTCATTTGGAGAATTTTCTCTACGTAGGCCGACGCTGGCCATCGATATCGCAAAAAATTCATCAAAGTAACGACAAATTAGCTCTTCAAAATAGTCATAGCCTATGCACTAGAATTGACTGTTGATTTCTCTAGAGTAACATCAATTCTGGGATTAGTGTCACGTTCCACATCCAATTTACTATAATCAATCTCACTAGTTTTCGCTTAATCGCGTTTATGCTTGAATAGGCCCAAAAGCAACCAAAGGCCCAGTTACAAGACGAATTCATTGGCCTTTACCTTTGTTTTAGATGGTGGCACCTGCTCCGATGACTCTTGGAGACAATCTGTCCAGTGTCCCCGTCCCCACATGTTCGACTATATTCCTCAGTGAAGGCGATAACGCCCTTAACCGCCATTTTCAGCTGCCAAGCCAAGGAGATGTGGCGGCGCGCTGCTTCGCTTTCCTCGTTGATCTTCTCCTCTAGTCAGCCTCTCCGTGATCAGGTACCTCCGTTCCTATGACGCTTAGTTTGACCTTTCGCGTCGCCGGTCAGGCCACTTTGTTTCATCTTTAGCCCCCTCTGTAGTGGCTTCAATCTCGCGATCCCAAATTCGAATTGGTAATTCGTACGCGCGCACGTACCTGCACCGCATTCCATCTGAAGTGCGTGTTACGTCGTGATCTTTTCTGTTCGCGCCAATTTGACTCGGATTTGTCACGATGGTAGAAGCGGCAGTTTCAGAAAGTCTTGTGGCTTCGTGCGTCTCTCGTCACACACTTGATCTTAATCCGCAAGCCTAACAGTTAACAAAACACACTGATGGATTAAGGAAATACATTTGCTAGAAAGCTTGTAAATTGAGGAATAGGGACTCTTTGGAATGAATTTGGGTGGTAAGGATGGTAGACACGCTCTTGTTTCTAGTGTATTAGCGAGGACTTAATGTGATTCACGTTTGTAGCAAGCAGCGAGCAGCTGATAGCTTAAGATATGCCCAGACTTGTGGAATTGGTGTATAACCCTATTCACTTTGCATCCTCACATTGCTGTTCTCTTGGAACATGGATTCTACATATGATATTTTTGGACTTGACTTTGGCTTCCTTAAAGCAGGGAGCATATTCATTGAAGGCCTGGAAATTTTTCTGTGCAGATTCCTCTAAGGTACTCGTTTGCTCTGTCTAATCGTTTTTGAGATGTTCAAACACTGGTACGTAAATTCGTATTGAATTAGGGCTACCATGTTAAGATAATGCTTTGGTTTCCTTAAAAAAATTTCTCCTGGTCAATGTTGCTGGGCTGGTTCATCTTTCTTCTTCTTCTTCACCTTTGACTTCTTTTTCATGTATGCGAATCATTTATGGTGTCATTTGTTCGTCCATAGTCGATATGGGACATCATAGAGAATGTTGGTTGAATCAATGGGTTCTCTCTCTTTCCTCTAAATGCCCGATAGTTGAAATCAAATACCCACAGAATTTGCAGTGATTATATTGTTAATGCACTTGCTTGATTTGTTGATTCTTGCTTTTCTGTGTGTATACTCCTCTGACGTGGATAAGATACAGGACTTTTCACGTGCCGGACTCGAAATTTATTTGTTCCAATTGTGGAATGTAGATTGTTGGTTGATGTCAATTCTTCCTTGAATGCAGGGGGCAGGTTATTTCTCGAAAGAGAAAAATCTATTTATAACCTTTGTCCTAGGTAAGCTAGTGTAGAGTTCATTTTTATATATCTGCTCTTTTTCCTGATACATGCACATTGTTGAAAGAACACAAAGAAATGTAAAAAGAAATCTGAGGTAAGTCATTCTCATTCTCAAGTGGCACACTTTTCAAGCTACAAAGAGGAGAAGTAACACTGGAGAAGAATGGATAATCGTAATAGAAGAACTAGCTTTAGCTGAACCATGTGGCAGCGTTTGTAGTGGATTTCCATCTATTGTCCCATAACGTTAAATACGGGTCTCCAGTGATTCAACTTGAAAGCTTTGGATACTATATTGTTACAATAATATGCTCGAAAAAGCTGTCAAACCAAATGAGATGCTCAGACATAGTTATCGGATGTGTTTTTGTTGTATTGTATAGGTGGCCCTGGAAGTGGAAAGGGCACTCAATGTGCAAAAATTGTCGAGAACTTTGGATATACACATCTAAGTGCTGGAGAATTGTTAAGACGGGAGATAGCTTCAAACAGTGAAGATGGGTAAAGTACCTTGTTCTCTATGTTAAAAAGCAGCGTCTACCTTTAATAAGGCTTAACAAGGGCCCAAGGGACACAATTTAGTATGGTCCTATTAATGATATTTGTAGAACTTGCCATTCAGGGTCATGCTTCTTGACCCTATTAAAGAAGGGAAAATTGTTCCTTCAGAAGTGACAGTTAGTATGGTCCTATTAATGATATTTGTAGAACTTGCCATTCAGGGCCATGCTTCTTGACACTATTAAAGAAGGGAAAATTGTTCCTTCAGAAGTGACAGTGAAATTAATTCAGAAAGAGATGGAATCTTGTGGTAATTGTAAGTTTCTCATCGATGGCTTCCCACGGAATGAGGAGAACCGCATAGCATTTGAACAGATTGTAAGTTCCATTGTCCATTTCGTCTCTTTATGTCATCTGCTAAACGAACTTTTTCTTTACTCTTTTCATTGGAATTTTATTGTCGTCAAGTCCTCTAAGTCAAATCAGGAGGATCTCCTTGAGTTTGTAGTCCAATCACAAATCTAGTATCCATGGAACCTGAAATTAAGGGTCAAAGTCTCAGCTAAGCAGACATAGTTTTAAATATTGACCATGTCTCAAACTACAGATTGGAGCTGAACCAAACAATGTTCTTTTCTTTGATTGTCCTGAAGAAGAGATGATAAAGCGGGTTTTGAGCCGTAATGAGGTGCTCGTGTTTTCTATTTCGATTTTTCAGTTTGCGTAGCCAATATCAAATGGCTTTATTTGAAAGTATGCTTTCTGCAGGGCCGAGTTGATGATAATATCGATACTATTAGGAAACGCCTTAAAGTGTTTGCGGCTTCACATCATCCTGTAATCGAACACTACTCAAAGAAAGGAAAGTTATACAAGGTAGTTACTAGTTATTGAGCATTTAGCTGCATCCTTTGGGTTTTGCATAGAACACTCAGGAGTTTGTTTGCGTTTTCCTGGATATAGCAAAACAGTTATCAAAGAATGTCCATTTTTATTTGGCAATGTTAATTAATGTCATAGTTAGTTTAGTATTTCTTTAAGGTACTTGTTATTCTAGCACAGTCAGAGAATTCGTTAAATATTGAGCCTAATGACGTAAAAAAATCCGAGTAGCCCATTCCACTTAGTGGGAAAAGGCTTCAATTTGTTGTCGTATTCATGGAATTAATGCTTGCAGATTGATGCTATTGGAACAGAAGATGAGATTTTTGAACGAGTTCGCCCTGTGTTTGCTGCATGTGAGGTGTGTTTTGTTTCACCTGCTTCACGAACTGGCTTTTACCATGGTTTATCTTGTTTCTTACTTCACATTAGCAGTTTTCTTCAATTTCATGCATCACCATATGTAATTTTATTGCCTTGGCACCATGCTTGGAGATTATATCAGAGAACTTTCCTTTTCCTTATGTTTGTTACAATATTTGAGAATTCTCTGTTGAGCTAATTTCCGAATTACTTGTTCACATTCATTCTGTGCTTGCTATTGGGTCATGTTAGAAGTCTTACGAGTATTTTGGCAATTGACCCCAAAGCACGATCTCCACATTTTGTTTTATGATGCTGGGCTATGATAAATTTTTTCCCCTATCTGATGCAGGGAGCACAATGAAACTTCATATGTGCCGCTAGCAAAGTTCCCGGCAGATATCTGGGATTCTAATTTTTGAATGATAAGGAGGCAGCTTTCGCCTCCAAGGGAGATTCTTCTTTTCTTGAAGCTTCTTTCCCCCGCATTTTTCCCAATGGTTGTATATAGCCCCTGTTTAGACAAACTGCATAATCCTTGCAATGCAAGGTATTTACCTTTGCAACTGGGTTAAAGTTAAAGAACAGTTGCTGGAATCCTCTGGTAGTCTATGCAAAGATGAATCAAGATATAAACGTTTGCTACCTGTGCTCACAATTTGTTTCAGATGAATTCTGCAAGGGGTTGGAGGCAGAAGACTTGTGCTCGAATTCGATTCTATTGCCAGAGAAGAGTTCTATTGGGCCAACTATGGGCCCATGGAGGGTTTTGTTTTCTTTCATAGCTTGCAAAGGCTAGTAGCCAAGACAGAAGGACGGGGAGGACCCCTTTTGGCCCACTGAATAATTGTCCTTGCGCCCTAATTATGCACCCTCATGACTGGGGGCGCGACTAGATCCTATCTATTGTGCTGTTTTGCTCGCAATGAGGAGAAGCTCCTTTCAATATGGAGAGAGACGGCTTCAGCCGCCGTACACGAGACAAGTCCACACAGGTCCTGCGCACTTTCTCCAATTCGTAATAAAATCCCAGTCTATACTAGCAACAATAATTTTACGGATGAGCTGAATCTAGATCTAGCTATCCGACACCATCACCCTGTGCTTAATAATTGTAGCAAATGGTTGATGACCTGGCAGAGTCGAGAGGAGAGATCAATGTCTGCGAATTTATTCCGGGTTATGTCGGTAGGAAAGTTTTAATGGGCTCCCTTTCCTCCCTATTCACACCAACGTACCATAAAAATAATGCCCGCCATCTAGAAACGCCCGAAACATTTGAACAGCTCCCCCCCTCGATTGTGTGCTTGATTGGGGGATGGCTGCACAAAGACAATATAGTCATTGTCGTCTTCCCATTTATATTATATTTGGACATCACCCGACACTCGTCTTTATCATTGCTTTTCCTACCTCTAGCCGTCGGATCTTATAGCCCATCTATGTTGAAGATTTGGTTCTTTTCTGAGCCAATGACTTTTCTCTGCTTCTTCTTTTCCCTTTTTTTTTTTTTTTTTTTTTTAATTTTAATTTTTTCATTTCGTTCCATGGACTCTCTACTCAGTAGTTATGATAAAAATTGATTATGAAGCTTAATATGTTGAAATACATTCTTATCTCGTCATCCAACTCTAATGCTTAGAAAAAGTTACTCAGTAGGGGGAGCGAAAGGAACCGCCCGGATCAAGAACGAATCTGCTAGTTTTGGGCGATTCCTGAGATCACCGGAAATTTCGGTCCGGCTCACTCTGAGTATTTTTAAAATTTAAAATTTAATTTGTTTATTTCTTACCGAATTTGAAAAAACGCTGCTCTCATTCTGAACGGCACACTCACGCTTGCTGGCTCGCTCACTTAACAGGTGGTCCATTGGAGGAGAAAAAAAGAGAGAGAGAGAGAGAGAGAGAGGAAGAAACATGCCATCGGTTCCATTGGACAATCTAAGAACCGGATTGAACCGATCCAAATCCAGTAGCAGGTGGTCGGGTTCTCGGTTTCATATAGTCAGGGAATCAGCCACTTTGATCTGATTTTCGATCCTTGGTTGGGAATCGGACCATCAGAAAACAGATCCCCCGTCTAGATAAGGAAGAATAGTGAAACGATCTAGACGTTCTTATCTCATTTCTGACAAAGTTGCTCTATGTAAAGAAATACCGTACAAGTAAAGTCATATTTTAATAAAAAGTATGTACAGTTTCTTCTTTAGCAGGTGACAGTTGTTTTATCTAACTTTCATACTTGGTGGGACCACCGTGCGGCGAAAGATCATTAAGACTCCCACCTCAATATATAAAATGCACCTGCCACTGCCCCTAAGCAAGACATCTTATGAAAATGGCAAGACCCAGCCTTCCCTTCCTCCTCCTAATCTCAACCTTCGCATACTTCTTCATCTCCCCCACCTCAGCCGCGACCACTCCTTCTTCCGCCTCCGCCGCCGCCGCCAACTTCATCAAGGCCTCGTGCAGCACCACCCGCTACCCGGCGCTGTGCGTCCAGTCCCTCTCCGCCTACGCCAACACCGTCAAGCTGAGCCGCAAGGAGCTGGCCCTAGCGGCGCTGGCCGTGAGCCTAGCCAGGGCCCAAGCCGCGAGGGACTTCGTGACCCGGTCGGCGAAGCTGAAGGGGCTCAAGGCGAGAGAGTACGAGGCCGTGAAGGACTGCCTGGAGGAGATGGGGGACTCGGTGGACCGTCTGGGGAAGTCGATGAAGGAGCTCAAGGGGATGGGGTCGCAATCCAAGGGCCAGGACTTCGTCTGGCACGCCAGCAACGTGGAGACGTGGGTGAGCGCGGCATTGACGGACGAGAATACCTGCATGGATGGTTTCTCCGAGAAGGCCACGGAAGGGCGGCTCAAGACGTCGATCCGGGCTAGGGTCGTCGACATGGCCCAGGTCACCAGCAACGCCCTCGCTCTCGTCAACCGTTTCGCCTCCAAGCACTGAGCTTTTTGGTCGGAGTCCTAAAGTGTCGTCGTCGTCGGTCGTCGGTCGTCGTCCATGTTATTGCTGTTTTAAGCTTTGGCCGATGAGAGTATGAAAGAGGTGTGGCAATGTTTTGGTCGTGTGTAAGTATTGAAGCAAAGGTTAAAGAGAGTGTGAATGAAGACGCTATAGTGTAAGTGCGTTTCGCGAATCCATTATCGTTTGTTATCGGTCGTGTTACAGGACTGCACTGTGAGTCTTGAAATATGGTTGGACGATACGGAGAGAGATGGATTGAATTGATCTCTCCGCAATTTTCGCTTCAATTTCGGAAGGACATGGCTATAAAAGAACCACAAGAAAATCCAATCTTTGGCTGGGCATGCTGGGCCCACCTCACTTAAAATCTTTTGCAGCTATTTATGTGTGTGGCTTGAGGACTGATGGGCATCATCGGAATTGTCCAGCTCATGATCGACAAAACTTGAAAAATGATTCGGTAGCTAAGTACTTAGTTCTCAATTTAAAGCCATAAAGGTTAATACAACGAAAAATTCTAAATTGGTATACATGTGGTAAATTTATCGCAAATCACTTTTTTTAGCGTCAAAAACTTCAAATTGATACACATATGAAAAATTTATTCCAAAGTGGAGCACCTGTGATAATTTTATTCTCCGTTAGTTTTCATTAAATTTTATCGTCAAATTGCCGAGTTGGATGACATATGACGGTTGCCGGATGTACATGTTTGATGCTTTTACCCTCTATTTGTCACATGTGTATCAATTTGAGATTTTTCATGGTATTAATCCTATTTAACGAAAATAAACGGAGGATAGATTTGTCACATGTGTACCAGTTTAGGATTTTTTATGGTAAAAATACTTAATTTATGATAAATTTATCACGTATGTAACAGTTTGATATTTTTTATGGTTGAAATAATAGCTTGGAAAAAATTTGTCATAAGAATATCATTTTGAATTTTTTTGTGATAAAAAAATAATTTGGAATAACTTTATCATAGGTGTACTAGTTTGAGATTTTTCATGGTATTGACTCAAGTTATAAATTACTACCGTAGGTAATCACCTAGGGAAAAATGAATAACAAAAGTCCTAAACACTTTACCTATGTAACTATATAGTCTTTTTGGTCATTTTTTACCGACTTTTAAAAAAAATCTGATTTTCACTTTTGTTTTTTCGAATATTTTTCCTTTTTTCTACTTTTTTTTTTTAATTTCTTTTCACCAGTGGTTGGTCTAAGACGATGACTATGATGATGGACGGCCATCGACGGTGCCCGCAGAGAATTGGGTCAAGTGAGGATGACTCTCACCTAGCCCTCTTTGAGCATTATTGATGGTCGTCCATTGCCTTAGACCGACCATCGGCAAAAGAGAAAAAAAAATAAGAGATTTTAAAAAAATATATCCACGTTAATATCGGTATGCCACATAGGATTGCACTGGACAGTTATATCAGCGTTTTTCGATTAAAATTAGCCAGAATGACTATATTGATAAATTATCAAAATGTTTAGAACTCAACTGTCACAAATGTAATAAATATTAAGATTATTTTTTGATAATTTTTCACCTTCCTGGTGAGGTAAAACGAATAACGGCAAGAACGTATTAGTAATGTATAACCAGGAATTGCTATTCAGACAGTGCGGAATTGCTGGTCTACCGACAACTAATGGCCACGCTCTAATTATTGATCAACCAAGATACAGCTTTCGGTCTCCGCCACATGGAAGACAGATAGAGAAGCTGGTCACGAACCACGAGTTTATATCAATCTTGGAGCTTCGTCGTTACTAGGAAGACGACGAAGCGTAGGGTCCGTGTGAATCACATGACGCTAAAGCCAGGAGATATTTCGATTTAGTCCTAAAAAAGTCTTAGATATATTGTATTGATATTAATTTAATCCTAAACTTTTCTGTTGATACCAAAATTGGCTTAGGCCTTGGTTAGTCATAA
This sequence comes from Rhodamnia argentea, assembly GCF_020921035.1. Classification (NCBI taxonomy): domain Eukaryota; kingdom Viridiplantae; phylum Streptophyta; class Magnoliopsida; order Myrtales; family Myrtaceae; genus Rhodamnia; species Rhodamnia argentea. Next base: position 10,762,531 of record NC_063159.1, on the reverse strand, counting down.
AGCCCATTAAGATATACACGTTGGTAGCCGGAACATCGGGCAAATAAAGCTTGGTCCAAGGGAAATGTCGATGACACAATTATGTCGGTACGTGACGCCCATGGTTATATGAAGCAATTAAATATATATTTAAACCATCTTGAAGGTAAGAGGAGCAATTACGGAGGCAGATCCGAAAGTTTTGGGATAATGCACACAAGAAGAAACCACTGGAGACGGTTTTATTTTGTTCGCCTATAAATAGTCAGAGACAACTCTTTGTAAAAGGGTCAATCAATCAATCAAACAACCTATCTTTTGCTCTGCAATTTATTTTATCAAGCGTTTACCTTTCGTGCATTTTACTTATTGCACCATTTATTGCTTTTTTTTGTTGTTTTTTTACTTCATGTTTGGAATTGCTAAAGGGCCCGTCTAAAACAATGAAGCCGAAAGCTTTGCGCTTGTCAATGAAAAATCTTTCGTTGTGGAAGTTTTCGGCGAAATACTTTTAATTAGGCTAATTTAATCATAAACCTTTTTACATTGGTATCAATTCGGTCTATCCGATCAATCTAGGTTGAAATCGCTAACATAGATATGTCGCCTTTACGTGGCATGACCGACATTTACGTGAACATTATTTTCAATAATTTTTTGATTTTTTTTTCTTTTCACCAATGGCCGGAGAGGGCTATGCTTGAGCAAGGGCAAGCCTTACCCCCCATTGACCTCACCCAAGTGAGGCTCGATGAGGCCAACCCTTGCCTAAGCGAGGAACCGGGCCTTTGCCCTCACCTAGGCATAGCCCGGTGAGGGCGACCCTCGCCCGCCATTGGCCACTAGCAAAAAGAGAAGGGAAAGGAAAAAAAAAAAAAAAGAAAAAAATTTCGACGAGCTGACGACATGTCCGACATTGGGGATCTTCGTATCATGTCCAACATTCTTCAACACTCCAACACTCTTCGACGTTCTTCCGATGCTCTTCCGACACTCTTTGATATGCGATTGACCCGAGGTCGGCATTCCAGATACGCTAATGACACACGAATCCAGCATCCCGATATGTCATTTTGACACGGACGGGTCAATTTTAAGCATTTTTAATAAATTAAGAATCAAAATGTAAATTTATAAGAAATATATATACTTTGGTTATATATACCCAGCCATCTCAAAATTAATCTATTTAGCCAATAAAAAAATAATCTTGATATAATAAAAGAAAAATAAGAAATTCATCGTTAATATGATTTATCATGTATATATAAAAATATATATTTTATATATAATATGTCTCGACGTATCGAAATTTTTTATTTTTTAAAAATAACATCTTGATATATCATGTTGCGTAAAGATATATTTTTTTTTTGGTCGAAACTTAGCTAATTAGGCTTTTCTCTAAAATAACAAGTCGGGATGGACGAGAGGGGAGAGATCCCCTCAATCACGGCGTGCGCCATGAGCTGGTGGGAGGGGGAAAAGAGTAAAGAGGAGCAGAAAAGGAGGACCATTGTCGTCCTGGGGACACTCTTACCACGTGGGTGATGACTGAATAGTCAGTCAGTCGTCTTTCACATGGCACGGGCTCCCCTTCCCTGACATTTTTGGAATTTGGTGATAGCATGAGCTCGCATTAGCCCCACCTCTTCTCTTTGTTTACTCCCAAGACAAAACATCTCTGTCTTGCTCATCTTTTTCCTAGGGAAAAAGCCCCAGATTATAGTCGAATTTCTTTTCACACTTAAACCGGACATGGCCCACGTGATATTTATTTGTGGCTGGCGTTCATACATGAAATTCTTCATGCTTGAGTTTCAAGTGAGGAGAATCGAGGGAAAGTTGGCACCGAAAGAACATGGCGCGTGGATAGACGTGGCTTTTCGAAAAGAAGTATGAATTGGGGTGGGGTGGGGGGGTTAGCTTTCTGGCAAAGCGCACCATATCTAATCATGACTTTCGCCAAAAGACGTTCCTTCAAGCTTTTTCATGGTTGGGACGGCTTGGTCGTTTTGGATCTACTTTTGGCCTAAGCACGTGGGGTTTTACGATCTGGTCGAAGTTTCGAATACAATTACTATTACCAATCCGCCGAGTGCGTTGTCATTTGTTCTCGGGCCATTGCCCGATATGAGTGAGAGCACTCAATAAGCTAGGGCAGCCCCATTTCGTCTTGGCAATTCGAGAAAACCTCCTCTCGATCACAATTGTCAATTTACTAGATAAGATGTGCTTCCTTGTTATGGGGAAACATCAAATCATGGGCATGGGATAGGACGGATTGTCCGATTTTCAAAATGTGTACCTTTGAGCGAGAGCACTCAATAGCTCGACTGATCGCCCGTCTGGAAAGAGTTCTATAAACCTCAAAATGGAGGCCCATCAGATGGAGCTCTCCCCACCTTCAACGGGAACATTCCGTGGCCTATGAACATCTCACCTAAATGCAGGGTCTTCTCTGAGGGGGAGAGAGGGACCTCTCTCTCTCTCTCTCTCTCTCTCTCTCTCTCTCTTTGTTTAACCAGAAATACGTAGCCAACAAGCTGGTTAACAAGCATCGTGCGAACACAAGCCAGCTACATATGAGCCGAAACTTCGATGACTTATCCCAAACGATGGAGGCTACTATGCCTGCCTGCTTGCCTTGCGGTAACATACCGAAGTTGACGTGGAATGTACCTTCTCCACTGTCATCTCCTCGAGTTGAGAGAAAATACTTTTCTCCCATTTATCTTAGGAAATACCCCTGAATTTTACATCTCAAAGTTCATATAAAGCCTTTTATGGTCATGCTTAGGACCACCTCCCTTTGTTTTCATATCTCTAGATATCCTCTTCTTTTATAAGTTTTCTTCGTTGATTTCGGGGCGATCGATCGACTTTGTCCAAGTGAGCTTAGAAATTCAAGCACAAGATCTCGAAAAAAAATCCGCTATTCTAAATCTACTCGCTCGCTTCAGCTCTAGTGCTTGCTTCATATAGTCGAGCGCTACTCCACTACTGCTTCTATAGTCGGCGTATCCGAAATTTATTTTGTGATTAATTGATTTCTGCTTTGCAGGTCTTCTTTCCCGATCTAGAGTTACATTTAAATTTAGGTGCTATTCTATTTCGATCCGTAAATAGATCTAGAATTTACAAGGCGTTATCTATGCTTTTTCAATCTAGTGTTGTTGTTGTCATCTATATACGGTGATGGTGTAAGGGATGCCGAACCTAGGTGCGCACCTTTTTTTGGTAAAGCCGTACTTAGTTGAGAAAGAAATTTTGGAGTGTGATCATCACCGATGTTGATACGAGATTCTGTAATCGGTCGCCGATTTTGCCTTGATGCGTTTTTGTAGAATGAGCGAGTTTGTACAAGCTGCACCAAATTGATTTATCTTTGAGATTTTCTTGTTGTGTTTGATTTGCATCACGTTATGTATTTCTCTTTTGAATGAAATGAAAGGTTTCTTTTCGATAAAAAACAAATCCCACCTAAATTGTGAAATGGTTTAAAACTCAATTGATAGCAAAGTTTTTTTTCCTTTTTGGGTTTGATTATATAAACAACTAAACATTTTTCTGTGCTGTTATTGTTATTAACAGTGGAGTAATTATGACTAGAATGTCATAATGGGGGCAAAAGGGCATTAAAGGTTCCTGAAAATTTTTTTGGTGCAATTTGGTCCGTAAAGTATGTGTGTTTTTTTATGTCCGAGTTGGTCCTTCCGTTTTAATAAAAATGGAAATGCTGACATGGACTAATAAGTAAGCGTTGTGTTCATGTTGACCAGATGAATTGGTGTCTGCATGTAATTTTGAGGTGATGACTAGAGAAAAAACATTCCACAGAGAGAGAGTGTGTGCGTTGGAAGTGGTTGAGAGTGGCGTCGGTGATACTCATGCATCGGCAAGGTCTGCCATGTGCTTGCTGATTGTAGCCGAGATCAGGGTACCCCATGCATGTTTGGCCGGGTTGCGCGACCCCGATGATGGCCAGATCTGGCTTAGGTTGTGCCACCTGAGCCAAATCTGACCTAGAGTCGTGCAACCCTAGTTAGGTTGCGTGATCCAAGTCATCAATCAGCGGGGTCACACGACCCTCGGAGTCGCCTGGCTGCAATAGCTCAAACCAACGCCATAAGAGTCTTTTGCTGCGAGGGTAGTTAGGGAAAGGGAGAGGGGAAACGTCCCCCAAAATTAGGAACCTCTCCATCCCATGGATATGATCGGATTCCTTCATCATGATACCTTTTGAATTCGTTTGATACGAAGTTTCAAACATTAATTCATTCCTCCTTGGAAAACTTCAAAATCATCATTGCTGCCGAGGTACCAGGTTTGAGATTCTTGATTTTGTCGAATACCTGGACTGGGACTGGCACATGAGAGCTCCATTGTCTCCAAACCATTGTAAAGACATGAATTATATATGTTGACAAGAAAAAGGATTTGGACATCTTAACAACTTGATGGAAGTCTGTTCTCGTCGATAACCATCCGCTTTTCCATCAGGAATACTTGTCTAATCATATTGTCCTACGGTTGTTGAGCGCGCAGCCACAACGATGGCACATGAAATATTGGGCAGAATTCTATTTTCCCATGTAGGATTTTCTTTCTATACTGCTATATTTTGGTGGGTGTTGGTAATTATAAAATGTTGATAAAAAAAATGACTTGTGCCTATTTTTCCCAGAGTAATTTGTGAATAAACTTACTAACACATTTGAAGTTACGTACGTACGTTGAAAGATAGTTATTTAATTTACTAACGTTTTTCAACTGAGTTACCAAATTTTATTTGTCTTGGCTAGCAACTCATTGCGATTACCAACTCTTTTTAGAGATTTTTTTTTTTGGTCAGAAGGAAATTTTAGAGGTTACATTACCTATGTTAGCGTGGTTCACCAACTTTTCTCTCATTAAATTACTCCATAATATTAGGTTATCAATACTCATTGAAGTTACTTACCGATAATTAAAATTAACTTTTTCATTATAGTTTTCGAATTTTTATGAGTAATTATCACATGCTTTGGCGTGGTAAACACAAGTTTATACAAACGGTTTTCTAAACCATTGATAGGGAGAGCGTTGGTTATAATCCTTAAATCAATGGTGGATAAATATGCTTATGTAAATTTTCTTTTACACCGGCAGTGCATGGTTTAATTTTTCTAGCTTTTATTTGCATTTCTTAGTAATACCTTAAATTTATCAATTTTTTCTTATAAAAATTACCATATCAAATTAAAGGGACTTACCAAGTTATCTCTAGCTACGTTACTAAATATTTTCGGATTACGACGTTAGCAAGAAAGATAAATAAAAGGTGGATTAAGATAACAAATATCAACAATTTGGCTATCAATAAAAGTTATGAATTTCATGAAATAATCGGTAAGTTACTAATAAGTTACCGAGAAATCACGTGGTTGGTAAACTTTTTTGCCAATGATTTTTTTGCACTTACCAAATCATTCAAAAATCTATCCGCATGTGAAAAAAGAACATTTTTCTTAGAAACGGGACGATAAAATCATCTCTTGGATGCTGCCCTCAATCAATGAAAGTTTGAGGTGCTACGGAGCACGCATAATGACCATATCCTTGGAAACCACACTTGGATGGTGGTACTACGAATTGAGTCATAGGTAACCAATATTAGGCGATGGTTGACTTTTCTTTTGATGTATTTAAGGTAGCTCTTTCATTACTAGTCATCCCACGTTCTATATCTCTGCAGTTACTTTGCATGCGCAATTCCTTTCAAGAACACGTCTCTCTTCTTCTAAACAAGTTTTCAATAAAGATTAATAACTCTGATTAAAATAGTCCTAGCTAGGAACAAGACGATTCCATTCCATAGCCCATGCGCATTTTCATTCTTTGATCCACCGAGGATGTACGAGCTTGAGAGACATGGGCATGTTATGTAGCAAACAAATTCTCTAGTCGCTATTAGAAAGAGGGTAGCAGTACCCAAGAGAAATCAATTCATTGGGCATCATTTATCAGAAAAATGCCGATTGCCGCTCGCATGATTATTAACAATTTCCTGCGAAATGGGAGGGAGCAGTCTTTAGTTAACACGGACCAATGGGATAGAAAATAATTACAGCAAGAGAGGTTGCAACAACAACTTTATGCTATGGAGATCTTCAATTAATATTAATATTTGAGGTGGTCGATGAGGGACAGCGCATTGCTAGTGATCCTGGCGAGGTTCACGATGCTGCTCCGAATCTTGCTCTTCACACCGGCGCTCACCTTCCTCCCTGCGAACCCGTCCGTGCACGTGTCCTCGTCCGTGATCGCAGCGCTCATCCATGTCTTCACGTTAGCCATCTGGAACTCCATGTTGTTCTTCGCCGTCGATGATGACCCTCCGATCTGGGCCATCACCTTGATTGACTGCTTGAGATCGTCGATGGTGTTGCCGAGGTTCTCGATGCAGTCCTTGACGATGCCGGCCTCAGCCTTGGTGAGGTTGCGTTGCTTGGAGAGGGCGGCGACGAGGGAGGAGGCGTTGCGTGCGGCCTGGAGGGAGACGGAGAGGGCGGAGTTGCAGAGCTTCCAGGGGTTGGAGCGGACGACGGAGGCATAGGAGGAGAGGCACTGGTTGCAGAGCTTAGGGTACGTGGTGGTGCTGCATGAGGTCTTAATGAAGTTGGAGTTCGTGTCATCGCTCGAGGAAGAAGAAGCAGATGAAGCACATGTGATTGCACTCATGTTGGTGACCAAGAGAAGCAAAATCGCCAGAAAATGGAGGTTCTTGGCTTCCATCTCCCCCCCCCCCCTCTCTCTCTCTCTCTTCGTTGGTTATGGAGATCAAGATAGAGATGTGGGCGGTTCTTATATGAGTGTGCGTCAGGTTCATTTTTGGTGGATTTACATCTGCAACGACATTGACTTTTGAAGTTGGAATGTGAGAACGTGCATGGTACAGTGACCGACAGGCAAGTTCGTTTAAAAATCCAATGCACATGCTAAAGACAATTTTTAATTAGTCATGATTGATTTCGGTTGTATATTTTGTGTCTCAATACTGAGAAAGCCTTCTAATATATTTTGAGTTGACAAAACTATCCATTGTTTATAGATAGATCTTAATTAATGCAAGAAATGTTTATGTTTCAAGTAATATTCACAAGATTCTTCATGACTAAAAAGACCTAATGAACAAGTCTAGATAAATGGGAAATTCATATTGACTTAGAAGAATCAAGGTTTTATATCGACGGAATTCATTATTGACGTTGTTATCATAATTTGGAAATAACAATTGATCATATAAAAAAAAGTTAGATAACACGTCTATGTAAATATCGGCAAAGCTACTGGGTGTATATCAGCAAGGCAGATATTAGTAAGGTTTACACTTGAATATCAACAAGGCGTTGGATGTCATCGGAATACTACGAAGGCTGAATATTAGCAAAATACCCGTTCTACTTGGGACATTGTTCTTGATGAGATCTTTCAAATTATTTTGAGATATTTAATCTCATTGCTTTTCAGGTTGTGATTGGCATGAATTTCCTCTTCAGAAGATATTGATTGACATTCTATCTAAAAGATTATCTTTGCAATATATCATGCAAGATATCTTTATTGACTGGCAATCATCTGAAGATAAGATTCTTTCCATAGCCGAAGCACTCCTCTTATGGGCAAACAAATTGATTGAATCTCTGATTGTTTGAAATCAACGGTTACCTTAATCTTCTTATCAATTGTTCAACGGCTAGTTTGGAGATTAATCCTCATGAAGACTGTCCAATGAGAAGTTTTGGATTTTGAGGAGTATGAAAGAATACTAAGATGCCAAAGAAAGAGATAGATCAACATAGTTAAAATCCCAAAGTTCAATAGAGTTTCACTTATCCTAAGTTTTCTTTAGTGAGCTTATACTTTTATTTTTTGAGAAGTGTTGGCAAATTTATAGTTTATGCTTAGGTGTGAGATAGTGAGTCTTGTCAAGCTTGTGTATATGCATCAACTACTTCGAGAAGAAGCGTTTGAGCATTAGCAGCACTCGCTAGTGTTATTTCTCATCGATTTACTAGGGGAATCCAACCCATAGGCCATCAGCATAGGAGAAACGATGTAAGCTTAATCTTAGCCGAACCACTATAAAGTTCTGTGTGCAAAGTCTTCTATCTCTCTACTCTTATCTACTTATTACTTTATAGAAGTTTATACACTGCCAAATATTATCAGACAGTGATCGTACTTATACTCTCTTTTACTTAGTCTAGAGTATACTCAACTTGAGCTGTTTAATCCTGCAATTATTTCTGAAGTTTGTGTATTATCATCTATTCATCCCTTCTAGGTGATCTTGCTAGTCAATATAACTCAACAAGCATGAAATTTCAAGTTCAATTCTTACTCAACACAATCGTTACGGGTAAAGAAGTAACTCTTTGTAAATCCTCTACTCCGAACATAAATAAACTATTATTCAATAAATCAAGAACTAAACTTAACACAGTGCGAAAACTCATCAAAATTTGAACTGTGAAGTCAAGAAAATGAATGAATAAGTATCCACGGATCTCTGCATGGAACAGAAACCATGAAGTTGAAGCATGTCAGTGTTGATCTCAGTTTTCATGGCATGATACAGAATTATGCTGATCATAGCACATTCACGATGTGTCCTATTCTATTGCATCATTTTCTCCACTTCTTTATGCTGGGTCTGGCAGAGCTTTGGGCTTTCTTTGACCTCAATGCTTTTCATGAGTTGCAGCAAGATCATCCGCATGCTCAACACTTTTCTCTTCACTCTTTCGGCGCCTCCACAATCCTCACAAGAACTAGGTTCAACGAGGCTACAACAACTTGTAACGGGACCGTGTCGTCGTCCACTGCTCGAACTAAAGGGAAGTTCGCTTTTCTTTGCCAACTTTTTGCCAATAAAAGAACTAGGAACTCACAGTGACCCGGTGGAATCTTGGGAAGCTTCGAGTTCCAATTTTGAAGGGTCATGGCCTTTTAGTAGTTGGTGCAACCTTTGTAGCGTATTTTGAGTAGCTGAATAGCGATGAGTAGCGGCGCAGGTATGGGAGAGAATAGCAAGAATTCTCATCATAATGCCACTTATCCTTTCATCTGATCAAATGCCCTATGGAATTGAGGAAAAGTCGCACTAGATATCGAGATCTCAATTATTTCGCGACTATTCTGACCGAATGACTGACGGGGAATGGTCATTATGTGAATGCAAGTCATCTAGGATTGGTTGAGGTCCATAGATTTGGCCAGCTTTGAACATGTTGAAGTGGGCTATCTATCTATATCATCCCCTTTGCTTAATCTATCAGCAAAATAAGGGCATGTTTCAGCAGCTGACTTTTTTTTTTTTTTTTTTGGGGTCAAACTGTAGCTGGCTTAATCTTTCGCCAAGCCCTTGCCGATCGTAGCCAAGATCAAGGTATCTCCGACATGCTTGGTCGGGTTGCGCGATTCCAATGATGGCTAGATTTGGTCTGAATTGTGCTACGTGGGCCAGATTTGACCTAGAGTTATGCAACCCTGGCTAGGTGATGCATGGGGCCGCACGACACCAATCGTCAATTGCTGGGGTCACATGACCCTCGGACTAGCCTGGCTGGGATAGCTCGAACCAAGTCCACAAGAGTCTTTTCTTGCTAGGATAGTTAGAGAAAGGGAGAGGGGAAACATCCCTAAAAATTTAGGAACCTCTCCATCCCATATAATTGGATTATACATATAGATTCCTTCACCACACGACCTATTGAGTTTGTTTGATTCGAAGTTTCAAATATTAATTTATTCCTCCTCCAAAAACTTAAAATACTAGTTTATTCTTTATTTGTTTGCGGACGCAGCAAGTGTGCGCTTCTGATCGGATGTAATTAAGTATCCACGGCATGTTCCTGAGTGAGCAGGTTTTATAGATGATTATGGCCAATGAATGCCTCCCGATGTGCGAGGAAATTGGACTAGCATCATAATTCAGCTGCCTTGTGGCTGGCATTCCAGCAATGCAGGATCCTTGCCAACGTCATCATTGACGGTTGGTCAGGACCCTTAAATAATAGCCTTTGGTTTTAATCATGGATTACGATCCTAATCAGCCGAGAAATCAGGTTTGAGTTCTTGAACATTAAACTTCTTCATTTTTGTTAATAATTGAACAGGCACATGAGAGCTCCATTATTGTCAATTCATTGTAATAACATGCATGTATCACGTTGATAAGAACAAAAGATTGGGACATCTTCATTACTTGATGAACTCTGTCAATAACAATAGGCTTTTTTCCAGTAATAGTTGTCTAACATGTTTTTCAGAGTACTTTTTAATGAACTTGCTAACACATATATGAAATAATCAACTTATTTTTAAAGCTTGCAAATTAGTAATGTTTGTACAAGCTTCCCAATTTTGATTTGCATAACTTGCTAAAACTTCGAATAAACTAACTTTTTTAGAAATTACAAAACTAGAGTGATTTATTAATTATTGTCATATTGAACTACTAAGTAATTTTGAGAAGTACATAGACTTCATAGCAAAGTAAATCGAAGAATAGCACCAGAGCACTGCAAAACAAAGTCAAATCTAGAAAACAAGAAGGATCGACAGAGCACAGTAGGGTGAAGTACACACTCGTTCTACAAGTATGGATCTGTCAAGAAAAATAATATGCAACCAATCATTAGATCTCGTATATTTGTTAGTAATGAGCACACACCGAAAATTCATTCTCCAGTAATTATAGTGTTGCCAGTTGGTGGTGTGTAGCTAGATTTGGCTTCCTCTACATCATCGGTGTAGGGAGACAATTGAAGTAGGTTGAACAAACACAGATATAACCTTTGAAAGAACAAATCTTCGTGGTTGAACAAGATGCCCAAGCTCCTGTGTCACCATTGACAAAGAATATGTACATAGATAGACCACAAAGATATCGAATCCCCGAAAGCATATTTAAGAAAGCTCACAGATCTAAAACTCTCTCAAATCTAAAACTAGATAGGGAGAAGATAGCTCCCATATCTATATCGAGACATGAGAAAAAATAAGAAAAGAACATAAAAAAATACTAACATAATCGATAGGAGAGGGATGGGAGGGTGATACTAGTTCAAATCCACACCTGCGGTTGAAGGTTGAAGAAGACGACGGAGAGAAAGAGAGAGGGAGAAAAAAAGACTCTTAAGTGCTTTGATTTCCGTAGAATTGCCTTAACATGGGATGTGATAAGTCCTACATTACTCTCATTTGAGTTAACTAGCGATGTTTAAATACATACCTATATATGTATATTTAATTCACTAACATTTTTTTAATATATATATTTATATTTGTCTTGGTTAGCAACTCATTGCTATTTCCAACTCTTTTAGAGATTACCCCACCGAAGTTAGCATGATTCACCAATTCTTTCATCAAATTAGCACATAACATTGGGTTACCATTTGAGTTACTTACTGGTAATTTTTTGGTTTTTCTGTATTTTTTTTAATGTTTTTGTTACCATTTACAAACTATTACAAGTAATTACAGCATAATCTGGCAATGTAAACAAAATTTTGCACGAGCATCTTCATAAATCAATCATAGAGAGAGTAGTGGTTATCATCTATAAATAAAAGGTGAATCAAGCCGGCCGCTTGTGTAAAATTTCTTTTATGATGGTGGTGAAGCATTGACTATTTTTCGTTATTTTATTTGTATTCTGCATTATTTTTACCGGTTCTTTACCAACCATTTTGGATTGCGACATTGGTAAAAAAAGAAATAAATAAAAGTTAGTTTAAGATAATAGATATCGATAATTTGTAAATTGTCAATAAAAGTTAGTAATTTCATGAAAAAATGGGCAAGTTACTAATAAGTTACCAAAAATACCGGTGTTTTTCACCAATAATGTTTTGATACGTACCGACACTTTCAAAAATGTAACTGCAAGTACTTTTTTTTTTAAAGGAATGGAACAATAGAATCATCTCTCGGATACTTCTTAATGGCAGTGAGAGTCCGAGGGTCTCCGCGTGCTTTTGGCCTGGCTTTTGGGAAAGTCTTTAGGGAAATGCAAAGGCCTTTAGCCTAAAGGGGTTTCATGAAAAGTAAAGAATGTTTGATAAACTATGATTGAAAAGTGGAAATCAACTTTAGAGAAAGGTTGTTTGGTAATTTTTTTTTTTGGGTCGAAAAAAGGTTGTTTGGTAATTATATATATTTGGAAATTGACCGATTTAAGTTTTTTAATTTTTTCTGTGTTAAGAGAAGTGTAAAAGAAGCATATTAATCCTTACCCAAAAAAAAAAAAAAAAAAAAAGCATATTAACAAATTTATAAACAAAAAATCACATGAAAGTGGATATTTCTTAATTAAAAAGAGACCGATTTTATCATAATTAATATGGCCATCCAAAGGCACATGCAAATGAGGTTTGCAAATTGATCCTACCCTATGTAAAAGTGCATGCTCATAGTGAAAAAAGAGCCCAGAAGCTCAACTCACTTAAGTTAGCTAACTAACTTCACCTCAGGATAGCTAGTTTCATCACCTCGAAGTCAAAAGCCTTCTTCCTTCATCTTGCTCATTTTACAATGTGCCCTCCGACTTCCTCTGATCGCCCGGACATTTTCTCTCTCAACTTGTCCATGGCAACCTGCGCCTCACGGCAGTCAGTCGTACAAAATGCCCTCAAGTGGCTGCAACACATTACAAGCACTTCTGGTCATTACTTCAACTCTAAATGGTTTGGACAATCTGAAGTTCAAATCATGCTCCAAAATATTGGCTTTCATCTCGGACATGTCAAACATGTTCACTAGCATAACCAGGGTGAGTCAGAATCCAAAACCCAGATCACAGATGTGAGTATTACAAATATACAATCCTAAAGTTTTAGGCTTTTGACCACCGAACTGACTGCAACCTTAAAGTGGCAAGGACAACAACTGCATACAAAATCCATTCATCACAGCAAGCCCATCTTTTCCATGCTTATGCAGTTCAGCACAATAGAGATGGTCCTGCAAAGGATACCGAAAAAGTACTCGAAAGAATCGCTAATTGCTGCACAAATAATAAATTGTTGGGTATCAGATGAAGCAGCCAACACCAAATGTTATCAACCCCACAAGCCAAATAGAAGTTCACATTATTTTCAATGCCCAGATCGACACGTGGAATTACAGGGACTCTTCCTCCAGCTAAGTTTGACAAGTAAATTACAGTGCAATTAGCGGTCAGCCCAAATTTTTACAACCAACGATGTCATATTAAGTTGATATTATGAAACTACAAATAAACTCCCATATGAATGTGAAGTACCTGGGTAGGTTTCAGCTCCGACAAAGGGATGGACTCCAGATTCGAAATCCTTGCTATCAAAGAATCAAATTTCTCTTTCATCTACATCGATCGAAGCAAGCAAAACACACTCGTATTCATGATTGAAAGGCGAAAAGGAATCTTCGATAAGTTATCGAAATTACACTTAACTCAGAAGACACGGCATAGCGATTCACACCAATCGGGATATCGCAGCACCGGTCACCAGCTGAGGAGAGAGGCGAGTGAGCTGGGTTCGTGTGGAAGGAAGAGAGGTGAGCGAAGGGAGAGGCCAGCAGAAACGGATAGTTTTTTTATTTTAAAAAGCCGAGACGTTGTTCAGCGAGGAAGAAGAGAGGCAATCTAGCGAGTGAAGACAAAGGAACGGCGATCTACTGGGTTTTGTTTCAAGGGTTTTGAGCTAAAAGGGGCTAATTTTGGGTTTGCAAATTGTAAATGAGGCTAAGATGGGAATTTGAAAACTTTCATTAATTCATGTCTCAGCATTCTTTAAAAACCCACAAAGCCGAAACTAGTCCAAGGTTGCCTCGAGCTAAAGGTCCTCGAGTAAATGCAAATGTATTTGACAATTGTTTTGAGAGGCCCTTCTTTGGGATGATCACCGGCCTTGGATGGTACTAACAGTTGAGTCATACATGGGAAAGATTAGGCAACGGTTGGTTTTTTATTTTATTTTTAATAATGTACTCAAGGTAGCTTTTTTGTTAATAGTCGTCCCACTTTTTATATCGCTCCAGTTATTTTACATGTTTGATTCTTTTCGAGAACAGGTCTCCCTCTTCCTACAAGTTTTCAATAAGATTAATTACTCTGATTAAAATAGTCTTAGCTAGAAAGAAGACAATTCCATTCCACAGCCCACACACATTTTCTTTCTTTGATCCTGCGAGGATGTACGAGATCGAGAGACACGCGCATGTTACGTAGTGAGCAAATTAGAAAGAGGGTAGTAGTATAGTACCCAAGAAAAATCAATTCATTGGGCATCGTTTATCAGATAAATGTCGATTCTCGCTCGAATGATTACCAACAATTTCCTGCGAAATGGAAGAGACCAGTCCTTAGTTAATATGGACCATGTGATAGAAAAATAATTACAACAAGAGAGGTAGCAGCAAGAAACTTTATGTTGTGGAGACCGTCAATTAACATTAATAATTGAGGTGGTTGATGAGGGACAGCGCATTGCTCGTGATCCTGGCAACGTTCACGATGCTGCTCCGGATCTTGCTCTTCACGCCCGCACTCACCTTCCTCCCGGCGAACCCGTCGGTGCACGTGTCCTCGTCCGTGATCGCGGCGCTTACCCAAGTCTTTACGCTAGCCATCTGGAACCCCACCTTGTTCTTCTTTGCCGCCGAGGACGACGTTGACGACCCTCCGATCCGGGCCATCGCCTTGATGGACCGCTTGAGCTCGTCGATGGAGTCCTCAAGGTTCTCGATGCAGCCCTTGATGATGGTGGCCTCGGCCTTGGTGAGGCCGCGTTGGTTGGAGAGGACGGCGACGAGGGAGGAGGCATTGCGCGCGGCCTGGAGGGAGACGGAGAGGGCAGAGTTGCAGAGCTTCCAGGGGTTGGAGCGGACGACGGAGGCGTAGGAGGAGAGGCACTGGTTGCAGAGCTTAGGGTACGTGGTCGTGCTGCATGAGGTCTTAATGAAGTTGGAATAGCTCGAGGAGGAAGAAGAAGAAGCAGCAGCAGCTGCAGATGTGATTGCACTCACGTTGGTGACCAAGAGAAGAAAAATGGCAAGAAAATGGAGGTTGGTGGCTTCCATCTCTCTCTCTCTCTCTCTCTCTCTCTCTCTCTCCCTCTCTCTTCCTCTGCCCGTTGGACATGGAGATCAAGGTGGAGAAGGGGATGGTTCTTATATGAGTGCGTGTCAGGTTTATTTTGGTGGATTTGCGTCTGGCACGACGTGCAGTTTTGAAGTCGCAATGGGAGAACGTGCATGATACAGTGGCCGATAAGTAACCTCGTTTATAAATTCTGTGCACATGATAAGAAAGATCTGAAATTGGTCATGATTGACTTTAGTGGTAAAGCAATTCGTTGTGAATCCTCTGGTCTGACCATAAATGACCTGTCTTTTACTGAACTAAGAACTAAACTTAATCTATCTTATCTTTGACTAAATTAAGAACAAATCTAACCTACTGTGAGTTCAAAAGCTTTCAGCTACAAGGCGAAATGGGAACAAAAGCGCGAAAATGGGAGCGAGTGTCCACTGAACTCTGCGTGCAACAGAGATCATCTTGATAGAGTGAAACAAATGTCTAGTAATGCGTGAAATAGGAAGAAAATCGCTCCTTTTTTATAAAATAAAAAATTGCTTGTTTATTTAATTTACACTAAGCACTTAAGGGCAAATCAAGTCATTTACGATGATCAACAAATTCGATGATATTTCCATAGATCATATAATTCAATTTTAATGGAAATACAATGAAAATCGAATTGTACATCGAGTCGCTATCTTCATAAATTGAGAGAACCCACATATTTTAAAGAAAAGATTGCCCGAAAGAGTTAGATGTTTCGATAAATTTCATATGCGTAATTAGTGAAGTTCACAGTATCATTCGTAAAATCAATCATTTTATGCGCTCTTAACATAAGGTGACGAAAGGTTATACCGTTTGAAGGGAGAAACGTTTGGAATCGTGGGCAAGGCACCGCCACTTGCGCCACCCTTGACTGCTGCGCAGAGGCGGCGTTCCCGGTGAATTCACGACGCTTGAGTGGCCATCACATGCCTTAATAGCATCCACAGCCGGGATTTGAGGGGAAAGGTTCGTGATGGAGTCATCTTTTCTTAAGCTTAGAATATAATTTGTCTCCGGGCGATCCACGAGGTAGAATGGCAACTCCTCAACCTTCGAACCCCATGGCCCACAATTGTGTTCTAGCACTAGACATCAATTGGAGTTTATAACATTTCGATTGTCGAAATGACTCGTGAATCTATAGGTGTAAGGAAAATTTTATATTTTAAGGTAACTTTTAGGATAAAAGAGGCTCGATATTATCCAACGACATCATCTCCTTGTTTTATAGCTTATTATAGGTGATTTATTTTTTGGACGGTATAGGGAGCGGGGGCCACTATTTATTGTCAAAATCATCACAAAAGAAAAGAACTTGATATATTTTGCAAATCTAGGCAAATTGAATTTTAACATGTTGCAATAGGCCGTCGACCGTAACATTAGTATTGTCATAATCGTTGTGGTTGTCATTGCTGTTGTCGATGTATACAATGTATGTCCAAAAGGGATAGCGAAATGATTGTGTGGCGTGCGCATGTCCTCGGTGCAAGTTCGTCGTGACAAACGGATGGTCGATCGGCTTAATTTGATTGAGCCACGTGAGAGGGTTACCGCTCGATGCCTTAACCCTTTTTTTTTTCTTTGTCAAGAACAATGAATTTCATTAATTAAGTAATAGTGGATGGATGAGCATCGCTTAGTGGATGAGCATCGCCTTTTCTCTTCCTCCCTAAGCTTCTCTCATCTCCCTCTCATTTTTATATAGCCGTCTTTTCGAATCTTCATGGAGGGGTGTTATGCCCAAAATGGAAATAGGCTAGGGTTATGAACTTCTCTATTTTCTTTTTAGGTTAATACTATGAAAAATTTCAAACTGGTATATCTGTAACAAATTTACCTCAAACTATTATTTTTTTTACCACGACAAACCCTAAATCGGTATAATTGTGATAAATTTATCCCAAACTATTTTTTAGACCACAAAAAACTCTAAACCGATACACTTGTGATAAATTTATCATAACTAACTTTTTTTACCACAAAAAAATTCAAACTATTATACTCGTGACAAATTTACCCTTGGTTAAATTAGATTAATATCACGAAAAATTCTAAACCGATACATCTATGACAACACAAAGGGTAAAAATCTCAAGATGGTATACCTGTCAATTGTCATGTGTCATACAACTTAGCACTTTAACGGTTAGATTTAATGAAAACTAACGGAGGGTAAATTTGTCACGTATATACTAATTTGGGGTAAATTTATCACAAGTGTACCGATTTAGAATTTTTTGTAGTTAAAAAAATAGTATGGAGTAAATTTGTCATAAGTGTATCGGTTTGAGGTTTTCCATCGTATTAACCCTTTCTTTTTCTTGCTTTCCTCCCATTTTGATAAGTTTTTTCTCCTTTTCTTTTTTTTTTTGGTAAAGGAGGAGTTTTTCTCCTTTGATCTAGTTTAGATCTAAAAACTTCTCTTTCCTATTTTTGAGAAGGTTTTTACCTAAGATCTACTCAAGATTGGGGGATTTTTGCATATATCCGCCTGGTGGTATCGAAGGAGGTTGGAGGAGTTTGCTTTCATAGGTGTCGGATCTGTGCTTGTTCAACATCGTTAATTTGTTTTCCAATTGTGTTGGGGACATCGAGTCTAGGCGTGCACCGCCAAAAGGCAAAATCATAGCAATAGTTGGAGATCTCAATGTGTTCACATTACTAAAAACGAATTCGGTGATCGGACGCCAATTTCAATTGGAAGAACTCACGGATCTGCTTTCCGAGCGTGTAACCCCTGAACTTGTTATGATGATTTATCTTGTTATATGGAGCTTGTTTTGTTATGAAGTTGTCTAAAATTTGACTTAGTTTGCAGTTGGACTGTGTTGTTTCTTTCTTGTATTGCTATGAAATTGAATGAAATGTTACTTTGATGAACAGACAAGTAATACTAGATGAGTCACCTGGACATGATAAGAGCCTAAACAGCTTTATGATAGACTCGCACTCTCCAATTAGATCTTTGGCTTTTCTGAGGTGGGTCGATGTCCTCGGTTAAACATCTCGGTCGAGTCATCTGACTCTAGATTGATTTTAAGGTTGCCTCTACTTTCAGAAATTAGAATATTAAAGCATGCGATCAATTTGGTTAAGCATATGACCAGAACAGAACCATGTCAATAATCTTTCCGGCTCCTTGGGTGATTTGGGCAATAGCTGCCATAAAGAGTCCTTTACGCGAATCCGGGGTCCATACGGTTTTTGTAAAGTAGAACCCCTTGTGAGAGGTACGTAGATCTTTTCTCTTGGTCTCTCCAGCATGTTCATGGGAATGATGGTCCCGTGAGCGCTACGGAGAAATCGTACAAAAAAGTCTTAAATCTATTATATGGATGTCAATTCAATCCTAAATCTTTTAATTTGATCAATGTAGTCCTAGATCTTTTGATAATATGCCAATTGAGTCTTTCGGGCCAATTTTGACGGGAAGTGGCTGACCTATACACCGTCCGTCTGGAATGAGTAGGACGGCCCTCTTTGACGTGGACTTTTGGTAATTTGTTTAAAAAGTTGATTTTTTTTTCTTTTCCTTTTTTAATTGTGGCCAGCAAAGGTCGCCGACTCAGCCATGAGCAACGGCCTTTGCAGCCAGGGAAGGTTTCCAGCCACAATTAAAAAAGAAAATAAAAGAGATTACAAAAATTCAGAAAAAAATAAAATTTTTTAAACAAATTGTAACAATTGTCTACGTCGGCGTCTGCTATGTCGCATGGGATGGCCGGTGTTCACGTCTGCGATTTCAGGCCAAAATTGGTCAGAGCGAATCAATTTGCAGATCATCAAAATGTTTGGCATCAAATTGGTCATATTAAAAGGTTTAAGATTGAATCGACATCCGTATGATATGTTTATGATTTTTTTTGGTAATTTTACCAAGCGTTGCGTCTTTGATTTGGTTGTCCCGACTTCTTGGATTACTCCTTCGGATTTCTTTTCTCATGACAACAAAGTCGCTGAAATATATCTTTCAATATGTTTCCCTCAATCATTCAATTCATTGTCGTGCTCATTTATGCGTCTAGCCACCGGTCATGGCCTCCCTCATATACGCCTATGGAACCCAATTGATCATGGGGATTAATCATCACATAGCGGGATCACTTTTCTAATCATCATAGAAGATACCATGAGCAAAGCAAATGGACGGTTGGGCCACTCTTCTGGTGTAGGAAGATTGTCCGAATTTGATGTTTTCGTTTCGTGACCATCGCCGTGTCAGCATCCTTAACAACCGATGGGCCAAACGCAGATTTGTCCGCTTCGGCTCGTATGTCTTAACAAAGAAGCCTTGGCCCTCATTTATTTCGTGAAAGTTAAAAAGACATGAAAAACATGTCTTAAAAACGATAGTTCGTATCACTAAAAATATTAGTAAAAAGATTTTCATTATTCATAATAATTTATCTCTAAACATTTTCGCGAGCAATGCAAATATTTTTTTCATTTATTTATTTTTGTAAGAAATAAAAACAATGAATTTTAGGAAAATGTATTTCAATAACGTTTGATTTTTCGCTAAACAAACGGAGCCTCAGTATCAATACAGTTTTGTTCAGTATGATCTCGTGCATGTTCAACGCATGCATAGAATCATATGCAATGGTCGGTCTAAACGATAATCCCAAGATCATACAACACAAAAACGCGACGGTGATCGGTTTGTGAATATGTCATTGTCCGATGATGAGAACAAGGAATATCTAAAATTTTCACACTAAATAGAATGTATTGAACTCATAATCTTTAGAACGCCAACCACAATATCACACTCAAATTGTTTTCCGACTCATCACTCATCCGCAGAACTCGTACTTATGTTCCCCAATGCAAGTGGAGAAGAACCAATTTAGGAAAGGACTTGCTCATGCTATACACTCTCCAAAAGAACTTGAACTCGAACTCAAAGCTCCTCCAAAGACTTGTCATGGTAAGGAAGAAGGGGGAACAAGCACACTTGGAGAGCGCAGTACAACGGAGAGTTGTATGTTGCGTTAGGGAAGGATAAATCCTCCTCGTACAATTAAACGACACATCAAGCCTTGGGAAGGTATAGTAACCTAGGACAGACATGTATGGCTTGCTTATAGATGGGAGAATTACCAAAAAAGTCTTAAATGTAATAAACTTTTGCCAGTTCGATCGTAAACCTTCCAATCGTATTAATTGAGTCTTAAACATTTTCACGTTTTGTCAAATGAGTCCATTTGGTTAATTTCAATCGGAAACTGCTGACGATGATGGAGGCCGTCCGACGTGACATTACCGGTGCTGATGTGCACGTTTCTTAAACAAAAAAAAATCCTAAAGCTATTGATATCTTTCAAGATGCTCAATCATTCAATTCATTGTCGTGCTTATTTCCGCGTCTAGCCACCGGTCATGGCCTCCCTCACATACGCCTGTGGAATCTAATTGATCGTGCGGATTAATCGAGGTCACAGATAGAGCGGGATCACTTATCAAATCATCATCGAAGATGCCATGAGAAAATCAAATGACGGGTCAAACATAGGATTTGTCCGCTTCGGCTTGCAACAGAGAAGCCACGGTTTAAATACATTTTTGTTCCGTATGATCTCGTGCATGCTCAACACATGCAATTCAAACAGCATGAAGATGGCTACGTGATCAGCTTGTTAATATGTTATTGTCCATAGGAATATCTAAACAATTCCGCCCTAAAAAACAACGTATCGAACTAATAATCGTTAAAAACATCAACCGCAACATCGCACTTAAATTATTTTTCCCGACTAATCCACCATCCCCACAAAACTCGAACTTATGTTCCCCAATGCACGCGGGGACGAACCGACTTAAAGGAGAGGACTTGCTCATGCTATCCAATCTCCGAAAGAACTCGAACTCGAGGCTGCTCCTCGTGCGATTGAACGACTCATTAGCCCTTTGGAAGGTATATTAACCTAGGACAGACAATGCATGGCTTGCTGACGGACCCATACGCTTGGAACTTTCTGTTTCGTTTCCTTAATTTTAAAGTTGTCCTGGGGCCAGCATGAAGCAGTGGAATCCGTCAGCAAATTCAATAATTTTGTAAGCCACAATTCTTTTGTAGAGGATCATGGATCTCAAGAAAGCCCAAAGTTCTTATTTCTTCCGGAAATTTGGGGCGGAGACCAGTGAAGTTACGTGACGTATCTTCACGCCACGAGACGAGACCCCACAGCGATGGGAGTTGGAAAACAAAAACAAAGCCGTCCACGTACTGAAATGAGCTTACAGACACCAAGCCTCCAGCTGCCTTCCCCTCTCTTCGTTAAGTGTGACATGACGATGACTAATAACTTCAGAGCTCCCCCCACAAAAAAAATCTGAGCTGTGTAGATCATTCCAGGGATGAGCATTGGTTCAGACCATCCATACATCCGCAGCAATAGTTCGATACCGTCAATTTGACAACTTGTGGACCGAGTTTTACTTCTTTAACTTGGCGAAATAATCGCTCGCTGGAAGCTTCGGCATTTAACTTCGATCTGGGGTGGCTGAGGAGCAAGTTCAAACCCTATCGCTGAAAAAACCAATTTTCATCCGAAAAGGAACGAATGATAGTTTTAAAAAAAAAAGGGTCTTGGACAAGGACAGGAAATTATAAAAAAAAAAACGCGAATTTTATTTCGTTCGAATTTCTTTTGTTCGTTAGAAAAAATTTCATCCGAAGGCAGGTTGAATAGGAAACTGTCTTTATTGATCCGTTCTAATCCTCTATAAGTTTGGAACTCTCTCCCAACATTTAGTTATCCCACGCCCATCGTACCTAGAGAACCCAATATAGTCATAGGGGACCATAATGGGAGAAGCCTCGAAAGATATGAATTTCGCCACAATCCTGCTCTTTCTCGTAGCCATCGCTACCTGCACATCCCCAAGCTCTGCCCTCAGAGACCTCGCCTCTGGAACCAGCACCGAGTTCATCAGAACATCATGCAACAAAACGACCTACCCTCTTCTCTGCTTCCGCTCCCTCTCGAGCTTTGCCGCCGCCATCCAGACAAGTCCTAAGCTCCTGGCCTCCACCGCCCTGGACGTGACCCTGGAGAATGCGTGCTCGGCGTCGGCCATGATGGCGAACCTGTCCAGAAGCCAAGGCTTGAAGCCTAGAGAGGCAGCGGCCATGCAGGACTGCGTGGAGTTGCTGAGCGACACAGTCGACGAGCTCAGGAGGTCCATCGCTGAGATGAAGGATCCGAAAGGACACGACTTCGAGATGATGATCAGTGACGTGCAAACTTGGGTGAGCGCCGCCTTGACGAACGAGGACACTTGCTCCGACGGGTTTGCAGGGAAGGAGATGAACGGGAAAGTGAAGACCGCCGTGAGAGCTCGGATCGTGACTCTTTCCCACCTCACTAGTAATGCTCTGGCCTTGATCAATGCATACGCCTCTCTTCATGGATAGCTACGTTGAATTGTATATTGTATTGCTCCTACTATTGATGTGTGGCTAAAGAATTCATTTTGTATCTGTCGTACTGTGGCACTATGTAGATAGCCGATACGAGGGTGATTAGATTGAGATGCTTCTTAAGTAGAAGTACTGAACTTAAAGTTCTTTTTAAGCTTCTTCATTGTTACATGAAATTTGTTTCCTCCACGTAAGCTATCATGCTTAAGTGGCACAATGAAATTTCTTTCTCCTTCTATCTATCTTGCTCGTCTTTGAAGAAGAAACTCGAGAGAAATTCCTTCGAAATGGACCGGCCACAACTCTCAAGCTCTTCTGTCAACTGAATGTAATTGAAAATGCAACAAGACATCAGCAAACGAGCCTGTGATGGCCAAAATCGCTTCAAACAAAAACTGTTGTCTTTTATGGACAACCAAGGGTCCTTAAAATTGATACCGAGAGTCAAACACTAATCCGTAACTTTCAAATGAAAGGGCATCCCCAAGCCAATTCTACAGCCTACTCAGAAAAGGAAAGTGCTGGCTTCTCATCAGTTGCAGCGCCTATCGAACCACGAGTTTGGAGCTCATGCTATTTGGCATATATGTCACAAGTGCGCAAGGGAATCCTAACTGGCTAGTTGAACTGAAAATGGTTAGCAAATCAAAACCAAACGACAGCCTCAGGAAGTTCTCTTGGGTGGGGACATGTTGCTAATGAGTGATACCGCCGTTTTGACAGCAAACATCTGCACCAACAATCCTGTGAAAATTGATTGGAACATCATAGTGAGTATAGCCTGGTATATGAAACGACTTGATACAGATGAAGAGCCAAGGGATCTGGAGCTCACCAAAAACAACACGTCCCACCTCAAGAATTTTGAACTTCTTCGCTTCCACGAGATGAACATTAAGGATGTCCTACATGGGGATAGATAGAGCCGTGAGAAAAAAGAACCCTGGCATCCATTAATTGTATCTACAGAACATATAACTGTGAAATCAGAAGCATATAGTTTTATCTTGACCTACTCTAATTCTTTCCAGCTCCATCTTTATCTTTGCCCATCAAAAAAGGTAAAATTGATCAGAGAGTTCATCATGGAATTTGTTTAAACAAAGTTTTCTTCTAGTCCATCTCCCAAAATATGAACCATGCGAACACGAACTGCGGAGAGTTTACAGGATAGCCTCTCTTTTTTTTTTTTTTCACTATCTCTTTCTCTCTTAGATGATTATTCATAAGAGCTTATGACTGACAATTTCTTCTCTATGGAAAGCAACAGGAAGCAATTTGTTGATAATTAATCAGAACTATGACAGGACAGAATTCGTTATCTCCAATCTTAAGTCAACCTTAAAAAGACAAGCGATTGATAGAAGTATTGCTGCAGCTGCTGCAAATATGTAAAATCGCAAGACATTTACTCGACTTCGTCTTTGACCTTGTCAACACCAAGCAAAAAAAAAAAAATGAAAAATTATATGTCAGCATTTGAAGGTAATGCACACTGCAACTCCAGAAGAAGTTGAAAACTTCAAGTACCTAATTCACCAACAATAAGTGACAGAAAGGCCGTTGCAAGAGATGATATAGCAAGTGGACTTGGGACATTCCCTTTTGAAATTGATAGAACTAGATGCACTGCTCCCATTAGTTGAATAACAGCCTGCAATAAAGAAAGTAAGCTGTTAGCCACATTCTGAAAAACAGGTAAATATTCAAAAGATACTTCCATAAGATGGAGATAATGTTACCAGGAGTAATGGCAATAATCCAATGAACAACAACAATTTGATCCACCATGAGAACATCCCACAAAATTCCAGTTAAAGAGCACTATATCATTACATGGCGTATATCCTATCAGCTGGCAACTACAGTTGCAGCCACGCTTTAACTATCCTCTGGAGTGTAAGACAATATACATAGACCGGTCTAATTGTCACTCTTCAGCAATAAACGAGAATAAGGACATAGATGAAGTCTTAACACAGTACAATCTGAACTCTGTCTATCGAAAAGAAGGGAAAAAAGGAAAACACTTTGCAAAAGGGAAGCACGATAAGTGAACAAACAAAAACACAGCTAAAGGATATATGAGGGCATATTACCTGAATTGAGATCAACGCTCGTAAGCGAGACCTGCCTTGGGCTACTTTCTGATACCCTGAACAAAAAGCACAAACATGTATATGATAAATTTCTGTTGACATAAACAGGAGGAATGCAAAAGCAGATAAACATACATTAACCAAATGATAAGCAGGAGACCAATAATGAAGAGAGAACAAGGTCAAATACCCTTGCTTGGATTAACGGAAGCTTACGGGAGTCAACAACCATGCGGTAGGAGAAATCCGAGCCATCCGTTCCACTTGGCCGACCTGTTGAAGACCTCCTCTGCTGCATTTTGATCTTTCCCTCCCTATTGACCCTTGAAGATGTTGCTAGGACTCTTTGCTGCAAGCTACAACGAGTTTCAAATGGCAAAAATATCTCCGTGAAGTTCGAGTTTTGCATTTCAACATCCATCTGGGATAATCCCGGTACGCTAAAAGGGCCCTTTTTAAATAAAAACCGGATGCAGTAACTAGAGATTGAGGACACCTGAAAATTAAGCAGATAGTCTCTATAGGATCAAGTTCATAATAGAGAAATCAGGACAACAGTTGACTTAAATACAGGAGACTCCGTACAACACATTTTGCTCTAAGCTTGAAGTTAAAGTCCAACCATCACTGAAGCTAAAATCCTTGATGGCTTCTACCTAAAGGGCGGATTCTAAACCAGACCCGTTTTACAGTACCAAATCTGGAAATGCTGGAAAAAAGGAAAGAAAAACATGGCCAAACGGGGAAATGCAGAAAATAAGGATGCAGCAGAAAGTGGAAATTGCCCTAATACCCAGAATAGGCAATACAAGAATGAAGCAATGAAGAAGAAGATATGCCTGCGATTCGACAATCGGGAATTGGGAAATGAAATATAGACTGAGATTTTGGGGGGGACATAAAACAGATCTGCATAAGATGAGAAAATTAGCAGATCAACCACCAATATTCACAAGAACCGCGAGACCATCAACACATCAGAAAAAGGAGACATCTGCAGTTGAAGGTACAAGAGGCCTACCGACAATAACTGTCGTGCGCACAATCTCGACGACACTATCAAACAACGCGAGGCGCATGGGCAGAGACAGACAGACTCTAGAAAGAGGGAGAGAGAGAGAGAGAGGGTTTAGGAAATTGCTCTGTTCTTTTCCGTTCTTTAACTGAAAAAAAAAAAAAAGGATAGCTGGTTGTTTTCAATAATTTTTTCTTTTCTAGATGCTTGCCTTTTAGGCTCCATTTTTTTTTTCCAGCAGATCCGCCATTCCTAAAAAATATTTGTCACGGACTCATTTTCCAAGAAAACGATAATATTTTTCAGTGTTTGGTTGAAATTTGAAATTGAAGATTATTTTTTCATCTTTTGAAAAGAAAAAGCTACTTTATTTTCCTTAAAAGGACATGTGCTATTTCAACGCTAGCAACTTGGACATAAAAAGCTAAAGAACCGAGCAAGAGCATTGGTGTCTTGAGCTTGACCTCTGTGGACCCAACATGGCCTCGATTGATCCAGGCCCGGGCGCTAGGGGCCAAGCAAGCGCCCGGGGGTCCTGGGTCCACAGAAGTAATTAAAAAATGATCATCGACTGTCATTGTTCTACGTATTAATTTTTTTCTTCAAGAATAAAAATTCAAGTCCAATCTTGGAGATCTTTCTTTGTGGAGCGACGAGCCATCTCTAGTAAAACCTCGAGAAAAGCCCGAAGTTGCGTGAGAAAAATAGGAAAAATGATTACCTTTTCTCAGAAAAGGAAAGTCATTTCCTCCTATTTTAGTAGGCATTCCGTTGGCCGAATACGTTAGGGGAAATGGTTGACGAGTTAACTACGCAAATGCCTGTTTTATTTCCCTGCATTTCAATGTCTTATAGATTTTTTACCATAAAAAAAGTGTCTTATAGATTTGGACGCCCTTTGAAGAAAGCTAGGACACCAACAAGAGGAGCATTAATATACGTAGTCGGCTCCGATTGTACAAAAACCACTCTAGAATCGTTGTACCGGTCCTCGATGTCAGGCCCTCCGACGACGGCCCCAGTCAGCAGGTTCAGATCAGGGCTGCTGCTCTCGAAGTAGGGCGTCCCGTCCTTGCAGCCCATCTGTTGAGGGTGTTGATCTAGGGACGGCAAGGAAGAGCCTCTGTGATGGATCCTTCGAGGGAATTTCCCGCCGTATCCCACCATGTATGACATGTTCATCGGGTTGCTTCCTAGTATATAGTCCACCTGCGAAAGGAACGATCATAGATTAGTCTGATGGATCCTCCTAAAACTAATCTCTTTCTGATCTTTGATTTTGTCATTCTCCGTTAAGCTTGCTGATTACTTCAACGGATTTACTTATCGTACTAAATAAGTAGATATGAGCCATGAACTGCGACAGTTCATAGACGAAGAGCATGTGCACTAGTGAGACGTACCTGGCCTTTAGCTACTTGAATGAGCCTGGCTGGAGTGGCCTTTACATCGCCGCATTGAACGACCCGACCGGCACGGTTCATGTAGCGAGCATAAACGATGAGAAGAAAGGACAGAGCCGTGGCGTGCTGCAAGTTGCTCCCTCCTGGTTTGACTAGGAGTCCCCCTGAATGAGTTGACAGATTAAGCAACAGTCAGCTCACTCAAGGATGAAATGAAATTCTGTAGACATTCCCAAGTTCGACTTTGAGATCAAGGATTCAGCAGCGAAGGTTACTAGATGCGAAGTCACTAGCTGCCGTTTATCGACAAGATCTACCAGAAATTAGAGAAGAACCGTGAACCTGGAGTGTGAAAAATACCTGGGGAGTAGTTGACGTATTTGGTCGGCGATTCAGGCAAAACTGAGCACACAAACTTGTCGGCATTGAGCACAAAAAAATCGGGATAGTGACTATCCTTCATGACAATCGGCTGCACAAACGGTGTGAAGCAAAAGCAATGCATAAGAATCAAATACGTGGAACTTTTCCCCGAGTGATTTTTGATAGCGGCGAAGAAGTGAAGATTTAAACCGGTGACCTTGGAAGCGAGGACATTGATGCCGGCATTCTTCGTGTCCCACCCAAACTCGGCAAAGCTACCGACTGCATTAGGAAGGGAGTTGATGGTTTTCGACTTACGGTAGTCCAGATTATGTGTGTTTGCCGCGACATAATTCCAGTAATTAGGTGCCATGGTCGCCTTGAATAACCATGATGCTGCCCAAATCAATTCGTCCTGCACTGTCCAAGTGAGCCTTTAGAAAATTTAACTCTTTGATATGTACGTATTTTGTATCAAAATACGAGCATTTTATGGGACGATGTGTACCTCGTAACCGCCGAAATCGCAGTAAAATGGGCAGACCCATGGTCCAAGATTGTCGTTGTACGACCCCTTATACGTGTCCGCAAACTCAAACACCTAATCCATATATAAGATGTCCTCATAAATTCATTTTCCAAGACTCATATGCATGCTTCTGTAACTTTTTTACCGTTGTGAAAAGGGATGCCGATCCTCGGCGATTACCGTTTTAGCCCGACTTAGGAGCAGGGCCGAATAGCGATGATCGACCCGCCTAAAAACCAAAGAAGCAGCAGCCAAGGCGGCGGCGATCTCAGCCGAAACTTCCGAGCCAGGGAATTGTGCGCTCACAGCATAAGGGGTTCGAGGGGTGTCCATGTCCTCAGGCCTCTCCCAGCAGTAGTGGTCGCCGTACGGTTCGCCAACTTGCACAAACACGAGCCCGGGCACGCTCGTGGCCTTGAGGAAGTAGTCGGTGGCCCATCGGATCGCATCGAGCGCGTGTGGGAGATCCGGGCCCATTCGCCTCCCGAACTCGGATACGCTCCAAGCGAGCATGGTGGTGGACCATGCCATTGGGAAGTTGAACTTAACGTTGTCGCCTGCGTCATAGTAACCGCCCACCAAATCAACCTGCGAGACAGATCATATGTATTCAAGGACGCAAACTCAAGGCGAACACTACAACCGACAGAAGGCGACGGTAGACTTATCAGAAAATAGTGGACTGGATCATTGAATCTTCCCCATCCTTTCTTTGCTTCTCTCTGATCAAAGGAATTCGAATTGAAGAAAACACGTTGACATACAATATTCTTCAATCTAGTTTCTTGACCAACTCCGTGGCAGAAATTATTTTGTATTATTAGAATAATCCTAATCAATCACCATATATATATAGGGCACGGAACAATGGAGTTCTTAGAAGATTGGCGACCAATTAATCGAAATATGTACCGTCACTTCCATCATTTGGACAAATATGATGTTTCTAGGAAAAATCACCAAGAAAGTCCTAAACCTATTTCACTTGTTCCAATTCAATTCTAAATGTCTTGTTTTGATTGATTGAGTCCTAAACCTTTGACGATTTCACAAAATAGCCAATCCAATCGTCCAGGCGAGCCCGCCTAGCAAAATGAAAAAGGGAAGAAAATAGATAAAAATACATAAAATTTCAAAAAAAATTCAAGAATTTTTCACGCCAGCGCCGATTATACCATGTAGGATGGCCGGTCCACGTCAGCGAATTCCCAGCCAAAATTGGCCGGATAGACTTCATTGGCAAAGTGTCAAAAGATTTAATATTAAATTAATCAAATTAAAAGGTTTAGGACTGAATTAACGCATGTGTAATAAAGAAATCATAATCGCATCTAAAACATCATATTGGGGTGAGAGATGTGAATATGTTTGGTGCGACTTTCGCTTTGCTATACTCTTCACGGGAGAGGGATGACCCAACCAACCTAAAGACTTTATTAACAACGTATGAAAGTGGGATGAGATGGGCAGATCTCACTCCAGGTAGAGGAGAGATTTTAATAGCCTCCTCCAATCCAACGACCTTAAACATGAAACTTCGAACCATTCAATACAATTAAGTTAGTCAAGACAGCATTCATGAAGGCTCTTATATCACATGCTTGATTCTCAAGGAAGAGAAATCGAGAAGTGCATTTATCCACTCACTTTTTCCATCACAAACGAAATGAAGTTCCTTTTCTAAACTTCATTTCTTTGCTGGAATTATGGCAAAAGTTGCAAATTACCTTTTTCCCTTGCATGAATCGGATGGCCGTATGAAGTTGGCCTTCTCAAAGCATGCATGTTTCTTTCTTACAAGCCATAAACAAGATGCAAAGTAGACGCGTACACTGATTTCCTACACATTGACGTCCACGGATGGAAAGGAGGCGTTATACAGCTCGGGTTACAGAAACCAAACGGGCCAAAGCAGGAAGTTAAGGGACAAAATCATCTTTAATAAGGTAATCTAGGTCAGAATTGTGAGCATTTATGGTAACTAGACTTGCTTTACTCGGGACGAGAGAGTGGGGAGGGGAGATGAACGTACGCCGATTTCGAAACCATCGCGAAGACCGGAATCCTTCCTCCAAGTCAATCTCTGGGAAGGAGGCAACTTGCCCGATCTCTGGCCTTCGAAGAAGAGAATGCTCTTGCTCAATGCATCTCCATAGTCATGCCCCGAGACTGAAACCGCCACCACCGCCATTAACATTATCGTGGTTCCAACTCTAACGGCATCACCGCTTCTTGTCTTCCCCATCATGTCTGTATATATCTCCTGTCGGAAGGTCGGAGAAACCGAACAATGAGGGCTGTCTGAACAGCGAAATATGGTGATGAGCTCATAAATTGCAGCAACGATGAAGGTGAAAGAAATGAGATGAGAGAGACGTGGCATTGACCTGGTTTTGATTAGGCTGTGCTCAGAGGGTGAAAGAAAGTGCAGACAGAGTGTGCGAGGCTTATCCGCCTGCGTATAGGGCGTCTATCTTCACTGCATTTGGACTTATGGAATTGATTCATCGTTTTCCATCCTGCCTTTTATATATGTAACCCTAATGAAGGAAATAACAACGACTACATATGGGGAAAAATATTTATTTCCTCTAGATTTCTAGTCATTGGAATGGATATGATAAATATGGAATCCAGAAATTTTGTTATTACATTAATTGTTTGGTAAATCATAAAAAAAGAAATCTGATATTTTCATACCCGATTCTGTCCATCGTTTGGTAGAAATTGCATTTCAACATAAATGAACTCGAAAACGCACGTAAAGAGTTGGTAAGAATCTATAAGGTTCATAAACAAAGAAGCCACAAATGCAGAAACGGAGACGACCTCCGTCAAGTCAATAAATGCGTGATTATTGTACCATCTAAATCTTCAACAATATTCAATAAAAAAAATCTTCAACAATAAAGAAACTCATTGCAGCATTTAACGAAAATTGTAAACGGGCTACGGCAATATCGACAAGATAGGCAATATGGACAAGATAGATAAGCTAGCAAATGTCAAATCTAGTAAGAGAGAGAAAACATGATCATCCACCTTCGCGATTCCGAAAAGTATAGGACTTCGACTCCCTCACCATTTTTGAAGTTTCGATGTCAACAAAAGAATCACGGAAGGGAAGGAGCTTTGATTCTCTCATCGTTTTTGGGAGCTTCGACATGAATCAAAGAGTTACTGAAGAGTTGTGAAATTTCAACATGAATCAAACTTACGGATGAAGAGAAGAAGAGGGTTTTTTTTTTTAAATCTCTTTGCCCCTCATTCTTCGAGAATTGTAAATATCTTTGAATTTTCTCATTTAAGACTCCATTTGTTTCGTCGAAAATGTGGCGTTTCTAGAAAATATTTATTAAGAAGTCGTTTTCCAATAAAATGATGTCATTTTTATATGTTTGGCTGAAACTTGAAAATGAATTGAAGAATATTTTTTGTCGTTTGGTAAGGACAATCAATTTCCACCGTACATGCCTTTTAATAATTTTTTAAAATTTTGATTTTTTATTATGTTTCTTTTACCTTTTTTTTTCCTTTTTTATTTTTATTTTTTCTTTCTTCTTTGGCTTGTAACTGGCCACCAAACCACACCACCAGTTGGTGAGGCTCGAACTCGCTAGATTTCGACAGTCGAGGCGAGCCTCACTTGTAGCTGGTCATCCACTATCACCATGGCCAGCGATCGGCAGAGGAAGAAAAAAATTAAACAATTAAACATTAAAAATTAAATAAAAAAATTGAAAAAAACTTGAAGATAAAAAGAAATAAAATAAAAATAAAAATAAAAATAAAAAATTATTAAAAGAAAATGAATGTGGAGGAGTGGAGAGAGGAAAAATGAGGAAACATTTTCCCACTTTTGAAAGTATTTTTCATGGGTGAAAAATATTTTTCATGATTAGCTTATTTTTCATGAACCAAACACCGAAAAACTCAGAAAACATTTTCCCGGAAAATTTTTTCCACAAAACAAACAAAAACCTAAGTTTAGAGTTTTTCTACTTCATTTTTATTTACTTATTAATTTTTATTTTTCCCTTGAAGTGGAGAACTTTGTTATTGGACCAAAATTAGCTTTTAAACCATGACATAAGAAATCACACCCTCATTATCCCACCTCCACATTTAATATTTTTATCCAGAATATATCCCTATTATATCCAACCTTATTGTGAACAAAAACCAAACACATTATTCTGACTTTTATCTTAGCTACCAAAACTAAACTTATGAGTCATGCGTAGCCTCGACAACTTTTGTCGTTTTCGCATATTATTAAAGCATATGACTCCAAATCACAAGATGATACATAAGCACGTATCTTTATTGTGCATGATATATAACCCTTATACATTTTGTTGTCTTCACATCGAAACAGACATGACTCGAGCTCACGAAACAAGGAAAATTGTCGAAAAAGTTTTAAACTTATTATACGACGTTCAATTCAATCATAAACTTTTCAACTATGCTAATTAATCCTAAGCATTTCAATTGTGCCAATTTAATTATAAACATTTTAATGATTTGTTACTTTAGCCCTTTTTTGACGACTTGCCAATTTTAGCTAAAAATTGTCGAAGTGAACGTCAACCTTCCTATATAGCACAGACAGCGCTTACGTGGACAATTTTTTATATTTTTTAATTTTTAATTTTTTGCTGTTTTTCTTTCCTTCTTCCCCTAGCCAGTCATCAAGCCTTGACAATGGCCGGTGTGGAGTGTGAGGCTCGACCATCGCCAGCTCGTCGGCCCTCGTCTGTGGCCAATCACCGGCCATTGTCGAGGACTAGCAAGTGGGGAGGAAGAAGAAAAAATAGAAGAAAAGAAAAAAACTCAAAATTTTTATAAAGATTTAGAAAAATTTTAAGAAAACAAAAATATCCTTGTTAGCGTCGACTTGCCACGTTGGAGGGTCTGCGCTGACTAGACCACCACGACGGTAATTTTTGGCTAAAATTAATTGGAATGACTATAATTGATAAGTTGTCAAAAGGCATGGAACTAAATTGAAGCAATTGAAAAGTTTAGAATTGAATTGACAACCGTACATTAGGTTTATGACCTTTTAGACGATTTTCCCACACAAAACACAGCTTAGTTATTGTTATATAAAAGCTGCGTATCCCGATTTCACTCCGACACAGATTTGGTGATTTCCTTGTGAAAAGGTCCTCGGCTGATGACTTGGTTAAACTGATCTGATGGATACTAAACCCAATTATGCTCATGAACAAATTCAACTGGCAGCAAGAAATTTGCCTACCAAATATAAGTTATTGGACAAGAATGATCCGAGACGGAATTTTTTTTTGTTGTCGAAAACCTAGATAGAGATTAGAGACCACTTTGATTATATGTAAATCCATTGAGAATGCATTTTCAATGTTCAAGAAAAGGCGGGGGTGATTTGGTCGCCTCCCTTGCTTCATGCTGCTCATACAGTTTCTTGTTCGATAAACTAGCTTGAAAAAGAAACTGTAAATGTCGCAACAATTTGCAATGTCATTTTCAGATTTTTAATTTACGCAGTATAATCCTTAAACTATTCTTACATGTTCAATCTAGCCCAAAAACTTTGAATTAGTTCAAATTCAGGTTTGTATCGGGTACATATTGCAAATGGCAAATCTAGTCCTTAAATGGTAAATCTAGCCCCTCCAACTTGGACCAAAGTTTAATGAGTATTAATGGCATCTACCCTCGTTGTTTAGCTTGTTCCCCTTCCAAATTGTGCATCCAAATATGGAATATTAACAAAGTTCACAAGTTAGCAATAGCACGACAAGCGCAATTGGTGCTAAACATATGGACATTAAATACTTATCTGTTAAAGAAGAAATTCAGAAATAGAGTGTCAATTGAGCATATTAACACCAACCTTATGATTACTAGATCTCTTAACAAAAGGACTGCCGCTCACAATATTTAATGAACATACAAAAATGATGGATGTTATTGGAAATTATTAATGATATTGTATTATGATTGCATTAAGTTTATTTATTTGACACTCCGAGTTCATTTATGTGTTTTTGATATATCCTTTTTTCTATGAAGTATACATGATTGAAATAGATGAATGTCTAACACGATAGTCTGTGGCAAAGATATTATAGTTGGACTATGACAATACTTCTCACCCCTGCACGTCGGTCTAGAGCTATATTTATGTACAACGCATGTGACCGAGTTGATCTGAAAAAACGAAAAGGTGAAGATAAAGGAATCTGAATTTCAGGGGAAATGTTGATGAGTTCCTTATGCAAATTCTTGTTTTATTTCTCTGCAATTTCAATGTCTATGGATTTACAGACCCAAAAAGAAAAATGTCTATGGCTTTGGATTCCCTTTGAAGAAAGCCAGCACACCAGCAAGAGGAGCATTGATATACGTGGTCGGCTCTGAGTGTACAAAATCGGCTCGAGAATCATTGCACCGATCCTCGATGTCCGGCCCTCCAACGACAGCCCCGATCAGCAGGTTCGGATTCGGGCTGCTGCTCTCGAAGTACGGCGTTCCGTCCTTGCAACCGATATGTTGCCTGTGTCGATCTAGGGACGGCAAGGAAGAGACTCTATGATGGATCCTCCGAGGGAATTTCCCGCCGTATCCCACCATGTACGACATCTTCATTGGGTTGCTTCCTAATATATAGTCCGCCAACAAAATAGAAGCACCAGAGCCTAATATAATGAATCTTCCTCAAATTACTCTCTTTCTGATCTTCGATTTTGTCATTCTCTGTTAAGCTTGCCGATTACTTCAATGATTTTCCTTCTTGTGCTAAATAACGAGCCATGAACTACGGCATTCATAGTCGACGATCATGTGCACTAGTCCTATGACATCAGACGGTTTGGTTCAATTGCAACCTGCAATAGTACTAAAGAGCGTGAGATGTGCCTGGCCTCTAGCTACTTGAATGAGCATGGCCGGAGTGGCCTTTACATCGCCGCATCGAACGAACCGCTTGGCAAGGTTCAGGTAGAGCGCATAGACGATAAGAAGAAAGGAGAGAGCTGTGGCGTGCTGCAAGTTGCTCCCTCCTGGTTTGACAAGGAGTCCCCCTGAATTAGTTGACACATTAAGCGACAGTTGCTCTCTCAAGAATTCAGCAGCGTTTTCTAAATGCGAAGTCATTACTTGTCCTCTAAAAACTAGATTAGCAGAAATTAGAGAGAGAAACGTGAGCCTGAAGTACAAAAAATACCAGGAGTGTAGGTGACGGATTTGATCGGCGATTCAGGCAAAACTGAGCACACAAACTTCTCGGCATTGAGCACGAAAATATCGGTATAGTGACTGTCCTTCATGACAACCTGCTGCTCAAACAGTGGGAAGCAAAAGTAATGCATAAGAATGAAATACAAGGAGCTTGTCCCTGAGTGAATTTTAATAGCCGCAACGAAGTGAAGATTTAAACCGACGACCTTGGAAGCTAGGGCATTGATACCAGCATGCTTGGCGTCCCACCCGAACTCGGCAAAGCCACCGCCTGTATTAGGAAGGGAGTTGATGGTTTTGAACTTATAGTAGTCCAGACGAGGGATGTTTGCCACGACATAATTCCAGTAATTTTGTGCCTTGGTCACCATGAATAACCATGATGCTGCCCAAATCAATTTGTCCGGTAATTTTGAAGCGAGCCTTTCGAAATTAAAACTGTTATGATATGTCTCGAATTTAAGCCCAAAGCGAAAATCTATCTTGATTGTGAAAGTTGTCTTAAAAATAACGGATATTATTTTGAAGGTGCGATCAAGATTGGATAAAGTTTGTTTGAAATTTCTGAGCTAATTCGGACGTGGACTTAAAATAAATGAAAGAGGAAATGAGAGATGCCAACTTTTAGTGGGAATCTCTGCAAAAGAGAAAAAAAAAAGTTTTTTATTCGCTTATATATATAGGGATGATTCTTAGAAAGAAGACTGAAGTGCCGCTTCTGTGCGAGTGCTTGTTATCCAAAGAAGTGCAGAGGAGTCCTCGTAAGTTTCGTTGACGTTGCATCCAACTTGAAGAAATTTTGTCGCAAGATCAACTCTGTGCGAGACAATTGTTTTCTTCGAGAATTTCATGACTATGTGTTCTAGCCGAGAAATACTTGTGGTAAGAATATATATGTAATTCCTTTACAATAATGAAAGATTAATTCGCGAAGATGTCGCGACCTAAAAAATAAACGGGTTAATTTTCGGGCTAATGGATTATCAGGTTAATTAATTAACTAACCTAACTCGGACTCTCCCAAGTCCATACCAAATCGCAACTTAAGGTTCAAATAACTAACATGCAACGTGTTTTGAATTTGGAGTCGCCACTAATCATTTTCGGTAGGTTGATTAGAAACCTAAATAAAATAGCGGGAGAAAACTATCTTATTTCCGCGAACCAGAGATTTTGAATTCGGGGATTTGGTTACGCTAGATTACTCTAACGCCCTTTCGGTACCATTTTCATGAAAAATATTTGATTTGGCAATTTTGATGGATTTTACTTGAAATTCAAAGATGCAATTTTTTTGGTTTTTTCTTCTTTTTTATGGGGATGTAAAACATTGAACTTTGTACGATATACACCATGGGTGATTTAGAAAGAAAGAAAACGCAGCCGAGTCACAAATATTTATAAAAATAAATTAACATGTAATAATTCTAAAATTTGGAACATGTGGCATGTCTAAAATAAACAAACAAATGTTCAAACCAAACGATTACATTTTTGTAGATCGAGATGGAAATGATTACCTTCTATTACACAAAATCTTACTCACATACACGTTATAGTTCCCTTTAAGATCTCGGAGCTGGAAGAGCGCGGGTGTCGTCGAAAATGGCAAGCAATGACGTTGTTGGGTGGCGAGAGGCGAAATATGTGTCGGGACTCGTCGAAGATGATGCTTGACTAAAACTCTTTTCTTCACTCTCAAATTTTCTCTTCCTATTTTTCTCAAGAACTCTCTTTTCCTCTCTAAAAATTTCTCTCAAAAACTCTCTCAATATTCTCTCAATTCTCTTCTACTCCCCTCTTAAACTCTCTTCTCAAGAGCTCTCTACCTTCTCCCTTCTAAAACTCTTCTCAAGAGCTCTCTCTTTTATAGGCAAAGTTCTTCATCCTTCATTCTTCACCTTTATTTCTTCACCTTCCATCTTCATCTTCTCTTCTTTATCTTCATTTCTTCACCTTCCATTTTCATCTTCCCTTCTTCATCTTCATTTCTTCACCTTCCATTTTCATCTTCCCTTCATTATCTTCCCTTCATCATCTTCCCTTCTTCATCTTCTTTTCATTATCTTCCCTTCATCATCTTCCCTTCTTCATCTTCTTTTGGTATTTGCAATACAATCCCTGAAGTTCCAAGTATTTGCAATACGATCCCCGAAATTTTAAGTATTTGCAATACAGTCCTTGAAGTTTCAAATCTTCTCGGTGTATTTTTCCATCCCGTGCCTAGTCTAGACGCATGCTAAATTAAGTGTTCCGCTTGCCCGATTATATGCCAATGCAATGTACGCTAAAAATAAATATGTGAGATGATTTTTTTATAATTTTTATGCAAAAAATAGATTAATCAAAATTTAGGCGTCAACAGCTGCCCCTCTTTGAGTGGAGGCTCGTAGAGGTTCCGCTCAAAGACAAAATTGAATCCTAAATTTTGATAGTGCAAATTATGGATGAACTTTTTTGGCGGGAGTTTTAATCCCATTTTTTTTTAATGTAATGAAGTGATGCATGATATGCAAGACTGTAAATAACATGTGTCATAATTCCTCTTTTCCATGTTAGAGAAACATGCACATGGATCGCATACAAGAATACCTGTTTTACCAAATTTCTCGTAAGCTAATGGTTCTCTTAATTTCCAAGTTTCTTTTTGCGGATGCAAGGATTTTAAGGTATTTGGCCTATCTGTTATCGGAGACTTCTCCCTAATGCAAGACAGCGCAAGATATGTGTGTCGTTTGAGATCACAAGAGCTACGTCGTTGTGAGTCGAAAGAAGTGGGATCAAGTTCACAAGAGCTACGTCGTTGTGAGTTGATTAAATGTCGAAATCGCCAAGTGCATATGTCTTCACGATTCGATAAAGGGGAACCAAAATCATAAGAGCTACGTCGTTATGATTTGGTTTGGATCAAAAATATGGGTGCTTATGTCTTCATGATTTGATAAAGGAGCCGAAAATCATAAGAGCTATGTCATTATGAGCCGACTAAAGGTCAAGATCACCGGTGCATACGTCTTCGTGATTCGATACCGAAATCATAAGAGCTACGTCGTTATGATTTGAAGAGATGTCAAGATCGCCAGTGCATATGTCTTCACGTCCCGAGATTGAAACCATAAGAGCTACGTCGTTATGATTTGATAAGATGTCAAGATCGCCAGTGCATATGTCTTCACATCCCGAGATTGAAACCATAAGAGTTACGTCGTTATGATTTGATAAGATGTCAAGATCGCCGGTGCATATGTCTTCACGTCCCGAGATTGAAACCATAAGAGCTACGTCGTTATGATTTGAAAAGATGTCAAGATCGCCGGTGCATATGTCTACACGACTTGACGAAGAGGCATATTGCCCGAATTGAACAATATTTGATAGGAGCACCATCGAATGGAATCGATAAGTACAAAAGGGGCATATTGCTCGAATTGAATCATAACAACTATCATGAGAAGAGTTGTTAATTTGAAAAGGGGTTCGGAAAACTTACCCGGGTTCTCCAAACGATTAATCAAGGAACGGCGGATTGTTTGTATCGTACCGGTAGGCATTTGCCAGCAAAACTTGCTCATTCAATAATCCTTGGATGAATTTCGAGACCTTGGGAGGGAACTCGAACATCGGGAATGTATTACCTATCATAGAATGTCATAGGTAACACACACAAACATATTCAACAATGAGTATAATGCAATCACTCATACTATGGTTCATGCATAACCATTACATCAAGTTTGCATTACCAATTTTGTCCAGGGAGGTTCTCACATTACGAATACCTCGAATGTGAGCTGAATGGGGGACTTCGGTCCGAAAGGGCTTTCTCTCACTCTCGAGAAAAGCTATTTATCCTGTCTGCAGGATTCAAGAGAAATCACTCAATCTTTCCATCATCGCATTCGATAAGGATCCAAGTAATCTCGCAATTGATACAACCGAGCCGATCTGGAGGTCTTGATTAGGACCGTAATGAGGGCTAGGTCAAAGGTTTACAAAGGGGACTCCGGTTGAGTCAAGGTCTTTGAAATGAATTTCTTCATCATTTGCTCCGGATTTACAAGTCAAGAATCCCGCAAAAATGAGAGAGAAATAATCTTGCTCGAACTTCTTCGAGTGATGCTTAAAATCATTTAACTCTACGTTAACTCAAGTGCCCTAATCGGAAGAGACTTTGGAGGGTTATAACGTAGGCTAGGATTGGGGACCGAGGAACGAAAAGGCTCGTTTTGGCTCGAAATTAAATGAGAAGGGGCTTGACGTTGGTGATCATCGCCGACTAGTCACCGATCTTGGTCTTCCTGAAATGTCTTCGAAAGAATACCATCATTGAATGAGGGATGGTAGATTTCTCTTGAAAATTGCACTTTGCAAACCGATTTCTTGGGGAGTCTTCTTCATAACAAGTGTCTGTCAAGGATTTGCAAGAGACACAATGCAAACATGTACATGGAATTTACAACTTAACAGGCAAAAACGTACATTCAAAATTCAGAAGTACTTTACAAATGAATGTGCATTGGCCTTACTTTTGGTAGGCACTTTGCTTTTCCTATGCTTGAAATTTTCGTATGAGATCGGCCTTTGCTTTTCTTACTCCCGACTCTCATTTTTCTTTTTTTCTTCTTTTTTTTTAGAAGAGATTTCTTTTCCTTTTTCTTTGAGAGCTCTTCGACATCTCTTTATTTTGCTTTTTTTTTTTTTTTTTTTTTTTTTTTGAGAGCGGGCCCTTCTCCTTTAAGCTGAGTTTGCCTCTCCTTTTTTTTACAATCCCATGATTTTGAACCAGGAATTACAATAAACATAAACATTTACAAAGAAAAATTATGTAAACATAAAAAATCTAGCATACAAGAAATGAGTCCATTCGGGAATTGTCTGTTGACCCGACCATCTCCAATTCTAATCCTTGGGAAAATGCTATCTTCGTCTTTGGAATGAGCAAATGATCACCAACAAGGGTTTAAGAAATGAATTTGCAGGCTCAAGTGGGCTATGCAAAGAATGAAGTGTATAGGATAGAGAAGTGAATGCTCTTCATCATCCTAAGGCACTTGAATTAAAATTCGAGTATAAATGCAAAGAAACACCCGAAGATTAATGTTAGTCCCAGCAAGAAAATTTCTAACCATTTACCTCGTGTTGCCGCTGGAATTAACTCGTCTGGACCCCGATGTGGGGTGGTTCTTGACAGGGGTAAAGAAATGAAACCACCGCTCAAAAGGGGTAATCAATGGATCACCTGTAGTGTTTGGGATAGAGAATTGAATGCCTCTGTCATTTCGGCTAACGTACCTTTCGCGAGAAAACTCTTTACCTCGGGGAATGCGGAACTTAGCCACCGTTCAACTCGCCTGAAAAAATGGGACGTGTTTGGAAAAAGATTGCCTTTCATCATCCCTGTCTTGCCCCATTCCATACATTTGGTGTATCTTATGTAGTTCATGTTCCTTATTCAGAGTTGATAAATTAAACATGAGGAACAATCATGCACAAACTATGCAATGTATGAGTGTTTTCGAGCATATAAAATGCAGCAACTTTTTATCTTGGTGGATAGAATTTGCAAGCACATAAGAAACTTCTTAGGGGCGTGGATCGTGAGTTGCCCCTGCTCATGCAAATGAGTTGCAAAACTTCATTATTTGGTTCGAGACATGAGATTGTCAAAGGCTCCGGGAATTTCTCATTTCATTAATTTCTCGGGGAGAAGGGATACTTCCGTATCCGGAAAGGCAGTGACCCCCGTAAAAATCAAAAGGGAAAGCATCAATGTACGTTCTCATGTTCTAAACGAGTTGAAACGATACCGCTTTACCCTTGTACGAATTTCTTGTGAACTTTGAATTGAAAGGATCAACTCATCCGGATTGGATTGTATGTCCGTGATGTTATCTCTCCGGTTTTGTAACCATCCGGGCTGAGCTTCAATCGGCATTGAACCGCGAAGTAAAAAGATTTTTATTAATCTTTGTACATTGACGCCAAATCCTAGGATCGAACCCGAGATGCCTCGGACCACTGTCATTCCCCCAACCACTAGGGTCTGGTGATGTTGGCGTCCACGGTTGGTTCGCTTTTTGCTATATTGTTCTCAAAACAGTTGGCAATCCCCTGTCGAGAATAAAATAAGATTAAATTAGAGTTTGAAATGACCGAGAGCCAATTGGGACGATACGGAGTTACCCATCTTTGAGCTCGCTTGGTCTTTTACTCGTATTCTCCCAAGTAAGGCTATTTAGAATCTCTCTTTGCGGGCGTTCCGGGGCGTCGTCCACAAATTGATTTGCTACAGGCCTCTCTTTCTGGCCATTCCAATGATCGACTGATTTTATCTTGGATCATACACCAACGATCGTTGTTCAAGGATCCATAATCACTTGCTTCGAATCACAACTCGGGAGGTCCTTCAGCTCCGAATTTGTTTTCGCCGTGAGCGGTCCGACTCCTTGAGCTTGAGCTTCTGCCGTTGCTCGGGAACTTGTAGGGATGATCAACCGGTCTGCTGCTAGAACCACCAGCGGAAGGTTGGTATGGCCTGTATTCTTGATTGGGAAGTGGCTGGATTGACGACGGATGATTGAAGTTTGGCGGTGAAGGTGGCCATCATTTCTTCCATCTTTCGGGACATCATCCCTTCAAAGCGCTCGGTCAAGGAGCCAAGTTTCTCGTCTAGGGCAGCACTAACGGCGGTGTTAATGTCGGCCATCCTCTTCGCGATCGATCGAGTAATATGTGGAGGATCCGTGATAAATTACCTGTACGCAGTAACAAACCCAAAATGAGTACAGGGAGCAAGAATAGTGAGCCGGCCCATGACATCCCTTTAGACTCAAACGAACAAAGTGATTATGACTAAAGGATTGAAACATGTAATTTTCAGTTTGTCCGCTTTTACGAAAAAATTCGTATTAATTCGTACGTTGGTCAAAACGTGTCCAAATTTTACGAGCTTGTAGTTGAGAAGATGATGAACAACTTTTATGTTGGCCAATCAGACTAGAAATGCGCGGATCAAATCAGTTTGATGTGTCTTTCCAAAAAAATCATGTTCAGAAAACTGTTATAACCGCATGTTGTTGAAAAAACGAAGGGCCATCTTAAATTATGAATTTAATTCTGAAATTTTGCAAGATATTAGTTGAAACATAGGTCTACAACTTTCGTGTTTGGCACTTACTCAAAGCTCGATCGTAGAATTTAGTAAAAATCGCACAACAGGAATAAGCCAAATCAGAATTGAGGACAACTGATGAAATTGTAAAAGCTATGAAAGCAAAATGCGAAATTGGAAATAAGACAATGAAACTTCTAAACAATCAACCTAAACCATGGACCGGCCCAAAATAAAAATGAGATAACAGGGTACAAGAGACGAGAAATTACCTCTCATACGAAGAAAATGCCAATCACAAAGACATGCGCATGAATTGTGAGTTTAAATCTTATTTTATCTATCCAAAAGGCTTTTGCAAAGTGAAATGATGAACGAAACGACATGTCGCAGCCTCACGCGCAATCATCATGACTAGTCGCAACTTCGCGTACAATAGTCATGACTAGTCGGGTCCAATCACTTCGGCTTGGTTCGGTCGACAAGGGCGATTCTCATGCATCGTAGCCTCACGTGTATGAGAACGACCCTTGAGCCATTTTTTGAAAAAAAATTCGGGATCCAGATGGGATAACCTTTAGCGAAACCTTACCACCAAGGTTAAAGAACCATCTAAATACCATCTTAAAACTATTAGTGTGACCCGGGTCCGGTCACGGGTTGTGTGCGATGTAGTGCAAATACGATAAATCATGCACAACAATTAAAGGCAAACACCGCTTCAATGATTCAAAAGTTAAATCACAATTTCAATTCACCAAGCCTGCAAAACAAAGGGTTAGCCGATCACTCCTCCCCTTATAACTCCCAATCTGCAAAAACATTTAACACCTAAGAATGAGAATTCAACCAAAGTTTACCAAATCAAGTGATTTTCATGAAATTATCTGGCCTAAGTCCTCTTTGGATCCCCAATGGAGTCGCTAAGTTGTCGCGACCTAAAAAATAAACGGGTTAATTTTCGGGCTAATGGATTATCGGGTTAATTAATTAACTAACCTAACTCGGACTCTCCCAAGTCCATACCAAATCGCAACTTAAGGTTCAAATAACTAACATGCAACGTGTTTTGAATTTGGAGTCGCCACTAATCATTTTCGGTAGGTTGATTAGAAACCTAAATAAAATAGCGGGAGAAAACTATCTTATTTCCGCGAACCGGAGATTTTGAATTCGGGGATTTGGTTACGCTAGATTACTCTAACGCCCTTTCGGTACCATTTTCATGAAAAATATTTGATTTGGCAATTTTGATGGATTTTACTTGAAATTCAAAGATGCAATTTTTTTGGTTTTTTCTTCTTTTTTATGGGGATGTAAAACATTGAACTTTGTACGATATACACCATGGGTGATTTAGAAAGAAAGAAAACGCAGCCAGTCACAAATATTTATAAAAATAAATTAACATGTAATAATTCTAAAATTTGGAACATGTGGCATGTCTAAAATAAACAAACAAATGTTCAAACCAAACGATTACATTTTTGTAGATCGAGATGGAAATGATTACCTTCTATTACACAAAATCTTACTCACATACACGTTATAGTTCCCTTTAAGATCTCGGAGCTGGAAGAGCGCGGCTGTCGTCGAAAATGGCAAGCAATGACGTTGTTGGGTGGCGAGAGGCGAAATATGTGTCGGGACTCGTCGAAGATGATGCTTGACTAAAACTCTTTTCTTCACTCTCAAATTTTCTCTTCCTATTTTTCTCAAGAACTCTCTTTTTCCTCTCTAAAAATTTCTCTCAAAAACTCTCTCAATATTCTCTCAATTCTCTTCTACTCCCCTCTTAAACTCTCTTCTCAAGAGCTCTCTACCTTCTCCCTTCTAAAACTCTTCTCAAGAGCTCTCTCTTTTATAGGCAAAGTTCTTCATCCTTCATTCTTCACCTTTATTTCTTCACCTTCCATCTTCATCTTCTCTTCTTTATCTTCATTTCTTCACCTTCCATTTTCATCTTCCCTTCTTCATCTTCATTTCTTCACCTTCCATTTTCATCTTCCCTTCATTATCTTCCCTTCGTCATCTTCCCTTCTTCATCTTCTTTTCATTATCTTCCCTTCATCATCTTCCCTTCTTCATCTTCTTTTGGTATTTGCAATACAATCCCTGAAGTTCCAAGTATTTGCAATACAGTCCACGAAATTTTAAGTATTTGCAATACAGTCCTTGAAGTTTCAAATCTTCTCGGTGTATTTTTCCATCCCGTGCCTAGTCTAGACGCATGCTAAATTAAGTGTTCTGCTTGCCCGATTATATGCCAATGCAATGTACGCTAAAAATAAATATGTGAGATGATTTTTTTATAATTTTTATGCAAAAAATAGATTAATCAAAATTTAGGCGTCAACGGAAGAATTGGGGCTAAACACTGTGT
Organism: Rhodamnia argentea; assembly: GCF_020921035.1. Lineage (NCBI taxonomy): Eukaryota > Viridiplantae > Streptophyta > Magnoliopsida > Myrtales > Myrtaceae > Rhodamnia > Rhodamnia argentea. The sequence goes on along the minus strand of NC_063159.1, from coordinate 10,717,830 downwards.
GTGTTCTTGGATGTAATTAGGGCTTGGGAAACACCGAGAGTGTTTGAGTTACTCGAGTTTGGTCTGTAATCTCCGTATATCGTTTGATCTATAGTGGAATTCGTTGCTGCTCTCCCCGTGGACGTAGGTCTCTACGATCGAACTACATACATCTGCTGTCCGATTTATTTTATTGTTCTGTCTATTTCTATTTTATTGTTCGATCGCTTGGTTCCGCGCAACAAAAACTGTTTGATAGGTTACACTTTAAACAATTCGGGGATAATGGAAAAATTTACTGTGACATTACCTTATAACCGTTGAAATCACAGTAGAATGGGCACACCCATTTTCCAAGACTGTCGTTGTACGACCCCTTATACTTATCCGCAAACTCATGCACCTGTTACATATATCACATGTCCTTATAAGATCATTTTTCTGACTAATGTGCATACTTTGACAACCAGAACGCAAAGTGAATCAACGTTATGTCTACCGTTTTAACCCGACTTAGCAGCAGGGTAGAATAGCGACCATCGACCAAACCAAAAACCAAAGAAGCGGCGGCGATTTCGGCCGAAACTTCCGAGCCGGGTGCTTGAGCACCCACCACATAAGGGGTTCGAGCGGTGTCCATGTCCTCGGCCCTCTCCCAGCAGTTGTGGTCACCGTAAGGTTTGCCGACTTGCGCATATACGAGCCCGGGGCACGCTCGTGGCCTTGAGGAAGTAGTCGGTGGCCCATCGGATCGCGTCGAGCGCGTGTGGGAGGTCTGGACCGATTTGACTCCCGAACTCAGATACGCTCCAAGCGAGCATTGTGGAGGACCATGCCATTGGGAAGTTGAACTTGACGTTGTCGCCTACGTCGTAGTAACCGCCCACTAAATCAACCTGCGAGACAGATTGTATTGGATATTTGTCTACAACAAGCGACACAAACCGAAGGGAAACACTTCAACCGATATATGGTAAACATGTTGCTAGATTTATCAGAAGGTAGTGGATTGGATTATAGAATCTTGCCCAACCTTTCTCTGCTTCTCTCTAATAAAAGGAATTCAAATTGAACAAATTTGATGTTTCGATTTACACACTCATGTCAATTCCTACTGGAAACTCTACTTGATCATTCTTTTTATCTGTGTGTGAATGATTTATCAACGGTCATGTTAGCTTAATCTCGTAGGTATTGAATGGCTCGTTACTAATAGGGGACGTTAGACAGCCGGGGTTACCAAAATCGAACCGGCTAAAGCAGGACATTAAGGGACAAAATCATATTTAAAAGGAAAAAAGCTATCAAGAATCCCAAACTATGCCATTACAAATTTGCACTTGTGCGACACATGTATCATCCGTCAACATCCCATCAATTAACACCTTTAAAAATATGCCTATGTGGATGTAAGGAAAGTAAATGGTGTTAACATGGCATTCACGTGACTTAAGTGAAGTAAAATGGTATTATTTGGTTGAAAAATCATGCGACGAAATATTGACGGAAGTTAAATGATTCACATACTTACAAATTTGGAATTTTTTATGTCACAAGAAAAAGTTTAGGGTAAACAAGTTATAGTGGGCATACTTTGAGGTTTTTTATATCACAAAAAAAAAAAAAATCAGGGTGTGAGCATATGTGGTAGCTAAACTTGATTTACTCGGGGCGAAAGAGAAAGAGAGGATCAACATACGTGGTTTTGCAAACCATCGCCGAGACCAGAATCCTTCCTCCAAGTCAATCTCCGGGAAGGAGGCAATTTGCCCGATCTCCGGCCTTAGAAGAAGAGACTGCTTTTGCTCAATGCACCTCCATAATCATGCCCCGAAACTAAAATTACCATGAACATTATCGTGGTTCCAACTCCGATGACATGACCACTTCTTGTAGTCCCCATCATGTCTGTATATGTCCCGTGTGAATGTAAAACAGACCGAACGATGAGGACTATATGAATGACAAAATATGGTGATGACTTTATATATTGTATTGATGATGAAGGTGGAAGAAATTAGATTAGACAGACGTGGATTTGATTTGGTTTTGCTTAGGTTGTGTTGTGGAAAAAAGCAATCAAATCATAAAATAAACACAAAAATAAATTGAACGTCTTATTTACATGGTTTGATAGGTGTGACAGCAAATAATTTAACTATAAATCAAGCGATATAATGAAGATTACAATCATACTCAAGTCACTCAAATACAATCAGTATTTCTCAGCCCCGAATTAAACGCTAATAATCTCACACAATATTTAGCCTTATAATTTCTCATGAATTAATCCCTCAATCTCATGAAGGAATTCACAAATCTTACCACAAGATTTACTGGCTTCAACACTCTTAGATTGCTTGGGAGTGTAATTCACAAGAAGTTGCCTCTTGGATACTCTTCATAGCGAAGACTTTTCTATAATAACACACACACACATACAAGAATTGGATTTAAAATGGGAAACATTTTTTTAGGGGACCTTCTCTAACTAGGAAACCTATTCAAAATAGGAAAAAAAAATCAGCTTAATTTCCTTTTCAAGCTCAAACTGGATACAAATTTTCAAGCCGTGCTCATAGGGTGAAAGACTACATTAGGAAAATTTTATGAAGATATATAAGCTACCTTTCTTTTGGATTTTTTGTACAATATGAGACAATGGAATGCAATGGTAGGTTCGACCAAAACAAGAAATGTAACAGCTAGCGAATGCCAAATTTAGTAAGAAAGATAAATCATAGCCATCCACCTTATAGCATGACCATCCACCTAATCCTTTATCCCATCTCCACAAGGGATGTTTTTATTGAGATTATATCACTATTAATGCAGCCTTATCCTTCCATGAACATGAGCCAAATATAGAATAGGACCTATCCTTACTTTCATCCTGGATATACATAAGTCATGTGTAGCATTGATATCATTTGTCATCTTTGCATTTTAAAGAATATGACCTCGGATTACCGCAAAGTATACATAAGCACATACTTCCCAAAGATGAACCACCCATGCAAAAGCTAATTAACTACTAAACACGGATGAAGGTTTCTCTCACGAGGTAATTGCGGGCGTTTAGCATGGACTCTCCCAAACCCTACCAATCACAACTTGGTACTCAATTTGACATCCAATTTTCTTACCTTTTGGGTCCGCCATAATCAATTGGGGTGGACTAGACACCCAAGTAAAGTGTAAGAGAATACTCTACTTCTATGAATCAGAGATTCAATAGATTCGAGGACTTGATTATCCTCAATTAATAATGTCTTTTCGATACCTTTTCTCCTTATTTTCAAAATGAAGCAGCCAGGCTGACAGATCGACAAGATTGTCATTATTTTTGACCCTATGATTTTTCAATTAATGAGTGCTTTATGCAAAATACGCGGTGATAATGTATAGATCTACGATAAAAAATAACCGACAAGACTGTCAGATCGTTAGGAAAGCATTTTCCTTTTCGGAAATATTTTGCAAGCGATCTTGGTTGATTTTAAACATAAGCCAAATGATCATGCAAGTGTGTGATCATTATTGAACAGTGAACACTCAATAACGAAAGTAATGAATAAATTGACTAAAACATTAAGAACCTAGAGTGCATATGGAAGCAATAATTGATCACTATTAATCTATGGAGTGTCTTTGTAATATTAACTTAGGGAATAATAATATGAAATGACGTACATGCATGTTATTTCATGAAATGAGAATACAGTGTCAATGACTCTTTAGAGTTTTTCTTTGGTTATGAAATGTTACAATTAAAATGCTATGAATATATGCACCTAATCTATCTATTAAACTAGGATTCTAAATAACATGTATGCTATGCTATGCTAGTTTTTGCAGTTTATATATTATGAATTAAATCGAAGGACAATGTGACCTAATTATTATTATGTTTTTGCACTTTTCTCTAAAAGAAAAGGTTGATTTAAATCCTAAACCATTCCACAAATTGCTATAGATGAGATTTGGATAAATTCCTATCTTAACTCCATCTAAAACTCCTAATTAACTTGGTTTTTTTGTATACTTCAAGTTGATTGTAAGATTATCTAAAATATATCAAATAAAATCAAAATTGAAAATGCCATCTCCTAGATATTCAAAACGTATCTACTAGTCATTTCGAACCTAATCTATTTGAAATGCAACCTAATGGATTCTATTTTAAGGGACAAGATGGTGTTTCTTCTCACTACCTTGAAGATTTCCTACATTCTAGATCCCAATTTGATGTGTACAGAGGATATAAAGCCTACAATTGAAAGAGGAAAACTTAGTGTAGAAGCCATTGAAAGGGTCAACAAGGAAGGAAGAGACATGAAGAAGATGAATTGTTTTGTCGTGGGCATATTCTGAACACACTGTTTGATCGTTATGTGATTTAATCACTGAGATGAAATCTCCTAGAGATTATAAAATCATAATGAGACATTTCTATTGCTTTCGAGCCTTTCAGTTGTCTTATCGTAGTGCCAGCATGCTATAATAAGGATTGGTTACAGTGGAATTTCTACTTCTTTTTTCATAACTATGAAATGATAGACACAGAAAATCGTGGTAGAAAATACAAGATTTACATTTTTTTTCCCATTTCATAGTATTGTGAACCATGGCGGGGCTCATGGAGAGAGGCCTAATCTGCCACGTCCCTCATATTCATTCCCAAAGTGAGAGTGTTCCTATGTTTTGCAAGGCAAGTCCCTCTCCACCACCCAATTTGCGGGGCAAGCCACGAGGTCAGAGCAGACCTCCACTGCTCCTTCTGGGACCTAAGAAGCTTGGCATATTCATTCATCAAATGAAACATGTAGTCATACACGTAACCCATCGTTACTTGCTCTTCTATAAAGTCACTTGAAGCCTTCCCTATCTCTTGTGCCCATGCCATTCTATTCTCAGCACTCTAGGATCTCAATTCCACATAGTAAGAATTGTTTTACCACGTTCAAAATGTGCCCCCATGTGGACGTGTTTTTTCGTTCGTTTTTGACGTCACTGGCATCAAATTCTTGAAATAGGTTTCTATTTCGAATCCACACCAACCAATTCGCCACGTATATCCATTCGCTTCTAACGTACCAATTTTCCTTGCCCTCTCCAATACCATCCATCCATCGGCCAATGTCAATCTTGCAAAGTCAAACCTCCCATCAGCAAAATTTATGCTAATCTCAATTTGGCAGGATGATATCTTATAATAATAAATTTTTTATCTTGCTTAATATGGTCAATGACTCACAAAACCAATGTCTATCTCGAAATGATTAATTAGTGGTGTGCATCAGTCCGGTCGGTATGGTTCCTTCCTTGGAACCGAGAACCGGACCGATTGTCGTGGGAACCACCCATTTTGGAACCGATCGCCCCTATGGCCAATGCCTATTTTTGGCCATTCACAGGTGTTAACAATTGTACAAAGGGAAAAATTCCATGTTTTTGCATCTCTGCTCGACTCTACTGAAGGAAATAATAATTTTCTTAAGACGGAGCCCGACATCGGGATTGAATTGGATCTAAGAACTTGGTGAGAATCAGCTCAAACATTAGCAAGATGTTGCAACTCATTGAGCTCTATCATGGAACGAAGCGAAGGATGGGTTTGCGTAGCATTCAAAATACGAGTCACATGGGGAACCCGACATTGCAGGGGGCTGATGGGTCACCGGACCTCTCCCTTTCAAGGTACTGTTGCTTACTTCCTCGCATAATCCATCATATGCTTCACCACTAATCCTACTCGGACCATTGCTTATGTACGGAACATGTTGCTTGAGGCCAAATAAAGGCGACGCCGCCTGCAATGCATAGGAATTCTGGATTTTGCTTGCATTATATGTCATTATGTTTGTAATTTCCCCGCCCAAGAAAAGAAGATTTAACAGTTGGTATATGTGTCGCGTACGCGACAGCTTCAAGCTTAAGCTATGTATATATATCTAAGCGAAGATATTTTTTTGCGTTAACTCCATATTCTAGTTTTTTACCAAATGTGTTGTGCATGGAGATTTCGCACTTGAAGAGATATTCACCAAATCATGAAGATAATAGACCTAATACTGTGATTAAGGAACCTAAAGAGTAAATGCTTTTATTCACGACTTTTCGATATGCTAAGCTAAATCAATGTTCAGGACTCTGCTATTGAAACGCTATGATTTTAAAAAAAAGAGACGAAGAAGAAGTTATTAAGCATTACTTATAATGTAAGCTCTCCCCTAAGTGGTAAGGTCATATTTGATATTGGACTCCAGAAAATAAAGAGACGTGTTTGACATTCTGCGTAATTAGAGTATATCTGCATGAATCTCCCTCCCTCTCTCTCAATTGGCTATGACTGAAGCAACAGGTTAATGGGTTATACACAAACACACAGTAACGTAACTAAGTAAAGAAAGGCATCATTGGCGATCGATCGATCGATCTCCCGGCGATTATCTTGCAATCGCAACTTATTAACTGTGCCATCCTCCATGTTTTGTCGAACAGGTCAGCCTATGATAACCCCGCTCACACTCTGATCCCCAAACCCTACTTAAAGAAACCTCCTCCACCAAATAACGACCCTCTTTTTCAGCACATCTCTCTCGATCCAATCAAACCGACAGACGAAAAAACATAGGATACACACGACACATGGCACTCATTCGTGCGACCCACCTCCCCCTCCTCGTCTTCGTCTTCTTTGCTTCAACACCATTCGCCACATCATGCTCTCAACCACCTGAGGAGGGTCATAATAATGTCACGGCCGGCGACATCGACTGGTGGTGCGACACAACACCGCATCCTCAGCCGTGCAAGTATTTCGTGCTCCACGCCCGCGACAACCACTTCAACTCGTCCATGCAAAGATCTGGTTTTCGGAAAATGGCCGTCGACCTGGCCATGCAACGTGCCCTCAAGGCTTATAAGCAAATCCTCCATCTCCGATCCGATTTGGTCGACCACCGCCAGCGCACCGTCTGGGTGGACTGCCTGAAGCTCTACGACAACACTCTCCTCCAGCTGAACCGGACTCTTCAGGGCCTCCTCGGGTTGAACCGGACCTGCACCGACTTCGACGTCCAGACCTGGCTCAGCACTGCCCTCACCAACATCGAGACCTGCCGGCTCGGGTCACAGGACCTGAACGTCTCGGACTCCCTCGTGATGCCTGCCTCATCCGCCAACCTGTCGCAGCTCCTTAGCAACAGCTTGGCCGCCAACGAGGGATTGCTCGGATCGGAGCGGCCTGAGACCGAGTACGAGGAGTTCCCAAGCTGGGTTACCGATGACGAGAGGAAGCTGCTTCAGTCAACATTGCTGGCTGCGAGGGCGAACCTTGTGGTGGCTAAGGACGGCTCGGGGAACTTCCGGACTGTCCAAGCGGCGATCGACGCGGTGGCCAAGCAGAGGTCAATGAGCTCGAGGTTCATAATTTACGTGAAGAAAGGAGTTTACAGAGAGAACATAGAGGTTGGGATTAACAACAACAATATTATGCTGGTGGGCGATAGTATGAGAAATACCATTATTACGAGTAGTAGGAGCGTCGGAGGAGGTTTCACCACCTACAGCTCTGCCACTGCTGGTACGTAACGTATGCACCAATTTTGTGGTATGGAATTGATGTTGTCATTAATGACGGAAGCTAAACTCACGAACTTCTTTGCGATTTCACCATAGAAACTTGAAAATTAAGCGACCTCCTGCGATTATGGACATCGAATGAGTAGGAATAGACGTGCATTTCGCGACAATGGTCGTACACAGCTGGTCCCCTCTGACCTACGCAAAGTACATGTTCCTTGGATTAGAATCTTGTCAAGTGTTTCACATAATCATATCTGGTTTCATCGATTAACGTTCTTAAGATAAAGAAAACCCGATTGAAGTATGTGTCAATGTTTTTCAAACGTGTCTCCCAGGAATAGATGGCCTTCACTTCATCGCTCGCGACATCACATTTAGCAACACGGCAGGACCGCTGAGGGGACAGGCCGTGGCGCTCCGATCAGCCTCGGATCTCGCCATTTTCTACCGCTGCGCCATCCAAGGATACCAAGACACGCTCTTCGTCCACTCTCAGCGACAGTTCTATCACGACTGCTACATTTATGGCACCATAGACTTCATATTCGGGAACGCGGCGGTCGTATTTCAGAACTGCATGATCTACGCTCGAAGGCCGCTGAAGGGCCAAGCAAACGTGATCACCGCGCATGGCCGAAATGACCGGTACCAGAACACGGGGATTGTGATACAGAACTCACGGGTTTTGGCCGCACCGGACCTTCTTCCGGTGGTCCGTGCGTTCAAAACGTACTTGGGCCGACCGTGGCAGCAATACTCTCGGACCGTCTACCTAAAAACCTACTTGGGGTCTTTGGTGAGCCCGGTGGGCTGGTGCTCGTGGGGCGATTCTAATTTTGCACAGAGCACGGTTTATTACGGAGAGTACCAGAACTTTGGACCTGCATCTTCCACGAGATATAGGGTTCGATGGCCGGGTTATCATGTCATAACGAGCGCGAACGTAGCGTCCCAGTTCACCGTGAGCCGCCTCATTGCCGGCCAGTCGTGGTTACCAGCAACAGGCCTTCCATTTACCCCAGGTCTTTGATGGATGCCTTCTCATTGTAAACTTGTTTTAAAATATAATTCTTCTCTATGGTTATTTTTTCTGTATAGTGTCTTGATTTTGAGAGTAGCAATATTAATTTATTTATTCATTATTGCACATGTAAATTAATGTACCTTTGGGGCGATTACTGTAACTGATAGACATTTGCTTCTTGTTTAAGATTAAATGTTAGGCGAGAAGTTATTACATGGTCTGTAGTCTACATGGACAAATATCATCTCCATCACAAATTATGCGGGTCCATGGAAGAACAAGTTTTCCAGCACGAACTATTTGCAAGAAAACCACAAAGCAAATGGCCCACGAGACCTGTGCATATCCCACACCTGCTGGGGTCGGCCACAAGGCCCATTAAGCATAACAACAATAATGTGAAGGGAAAATGACAAAAATGATTATTATGGTCTTTGAATTTTTAATTTGTTCAATGTGCTTCCTAAAATGTATCCTCATGTGCAATGTGATCCCGAAACATTTTGTACGATATAGTCCCTAGACTTTTGGTGCATGTTCAACTTCGTTTATGAACTTTTGGTAATGTTCAACTTAACCCCCGCAAATTGGACATTTTCATATAGTTCGGGGACTAAGTTGAACATGTACCAAAAGTTTAAGATCCATGTTGCACATTGGGATAAAGTTTAGATACCGCATTTGACAAATTAGAAGTTCAAGGACCACATTGCACATTTGGTTAAAAGTTCGGGGATCATTTATGTCATTATCCTTACCTAATATAAATGCACTACCCATATCGTACATGAGAAGGCATTTTTTGTCACATATCATCCAAATACATGAACTATCAATCACATCGACTATATCCTCTCATTCTTAAGTTGCATGTGTTTAACTCAGTCAAATGGGTGCATTGTTCTTCGCTTTATCAATTGTGATATCATGTCGGCATGCCACGTGATACAAACGGTCGACAACGAATTCCTTTTTCCTCGTAATATCGAGTTCTAATTTATCAATTTAGAGGTTGTTGGCCCTGAATCATCAAATCATCAATTTATGCTTTAACACAAATCTCTCACTTCATCTATCATCTCTTCCTAGTGTACTGTAATAAGCACCCCAGAAAATATATGTAAGTTCACACATATCTATGAGTAGCATACCTACATGTTTTGTCAATTGATAGTCTCCATTGCTTTTCTTCAATGTCGAACTTGTTTGGTGGGAAGAGGAGGCGACGATACTTAGTTTAGTTTAGCTTATCTTTCCGATTCTCAAGTTCCCATCTGAGCATACATCATTTTCTGACCACTGCTCCATAGCATCGTTGAATTGTATCATTGATTACTACCGACTGGATCTGATCTTGTCTTCTTCCTTTTTTCCCCTTTTAATCATTTGAACCAATTGCCTCTGATCGATCATATATTCTCTATTTTCAAAGTAGACAGCGCCCAAAAGTAGAAAATCCAGGTCCAACCTTGAAGATCTCTTTGCTCGTAGAAAAATTCGCTGCGTCAATAATTGCCAAAATTGTCAAAACAAAATATGAAGAATAATGGCTGTACGCGGACCGTTGATTGGAAGAATACTTGGAATTTGGGTGCACGTTTCTTTGTGATTAACGGGGCCAATACGCGTAGGCGCCGAAAGTCCAAAGTCAACTGCTTGGAAAAGTCAAACGAGAGCAAAAGTAATCCGTGGATGGATCCCTTTCTTAGCTGGCATGCGACTTTTGATGCATGAAAGAATCTCCCTAATCTTTCTATTAATGTAATGTGGCTTGATTAGCACGATACTGTGCGTTCAAAGGGGTAAAGCAAAAGGGATTGGTGACACGACGATGTTATCGGCAATGGAAAAATTATCCAATTTTTTTTAACTTACTGTACTTTGATCAATTTAATCATAAGTTTTTTAATTGTGTCAATTGAATTTTGAACATTTTCACAATTTATCGGTGTAATTTTTCTAGCCAATCTTGGCCGAAAATCGTTGAAGTGGACTTGGGCCATCCTAAGTGGCACTATTAATGATGACCTGTGAATTTTTTTAATTTTAATTTTTTTAATTAATTTTTAGCTTTTTTTTTTTAAGGTTTGGTGGCCCCTGGCGGCCATTAAACGAAGGCCTGCAAGCCCTCGTTGGCCTTGAAGCCCCTATCGGTAGATGGCAAGGCTAGCGGACCTCGCCAGCCATGAGTGAGGGCCACAACCCTTGCCGGCTATCGGCGAGTTCCCGCACACCCTCACCTAGTAGCTAGCGGGGGTTGTCGGGCCTCGGACGGTAGCCTGCGGCTCACTATTAATACTTAACAAAAATAAATAAATATATTGATAAAAAAAATTCGTATAAATTTCACGTGAGAGTCGATTGTGCAATGCAGGACAAATGGAATTCATGTTAGCAATTTCCATACATGGTAAATTATCAAAAGGGTTAGAACTCACTTGATAAAATTATAAGGTTTAGGACTAAAATGGCCAAAATGCAATAAGTTTAAGATTTTTTAAATAATTTTCCCTGTCAACAATTTTAAGTCATGATACTTATAAAAAGGTATGAGAGATATAACAAGTTTGGTTTTGGAAACATGTGCATGTCAAAAACATTGACCAAGATCGGATCGGGGGCTTGCACCCCAAAAGGGCTTTACTAAATTTAAATAGACCCATCCACTTCCATAATTTGAAAAAAAAATCAAGTACGAGAAAATATTATGTGCAACTATGATGCCACGTCACAGATGTCCAAGCCCATTCCGCGAGCAACACGTGTCACTCGTGGGCCCACTAAGCAAGCGAAACATGTTGCTCGCGGGCCCACCTATAAAAAAATAAAAATAAACTGACTCCTCTCCCTCTACGGTCTCTCTCGCGCGCGCGCCTCTGTCTAACCTCTTTTTCCTTCTCCAACCTCGAGCCCGAGCCTATCTCTCGTCCGAGGCAACCCACCCTCCCCCACTCGATGAGCCGTGTCTCCTCTTGGAGGAGGCGGTGGCGGCGCCACCTTCCACCTCAGCAAGTCTGACCGAGACAGGCTCACCAGGAAGTTCATTTTCTCTAGCAAGGTTTGCCTGAAGGTCTCCGTGTACACGGGTAGGCGGGGGACGACTTCTTGATGTGAGAACACTGATAGAATCAATCAGCCAAGCACGCATCACTTGCAATGTCAGGTCTAGGAAACTGCTCAGGAAGGTCTTGGTGCCTCTAAACCTCGTCGGGGAGGTTGGTTGCATCGGGAGGGAGATAGGGGACGACGGCGGTCTATGAAGGGGTTTCGGGATTGGTAAACGCAGCGAAATATATTTATAAATCAAAATCCTAAATAGGATCCATGCATATATTGAAATCAATAGGTATTCAAGACGTACCTTTTGCGGATCGAAGATAAATTGACAATCGGTTGTATCTGAATTAGAGCCCCAATTGTTGCGTCTTTACGGGTATCCACACACACGTCTTGAAGTTTCCAACGATCCAATTGTTAGCTTACAGATCTTGAAGCTCCTCTTGCTTGATTGTCTTTGCTCTTTGAGACTCTCTCAAAGATCTAAGAACAGAGAACGATTCTCTATCCTTTCCTCTCTTTTTTCTCCTTCGGAATAAGACTTTCTTGATTCTACGTCAAGCGTCTTTAGGTTTTTTCTCTGTCTATATACAATATCAATATTTATGCATAACAAAGAAAGTGGGGCGGGGCAATTCAGACCCGCCAAACCGTCTATCTCTAATCGTGCGTTTAATCGTTATCTCATAACATGCACCATCGCATAGATATTTAGAATAAGAAAATAAATTAAAATCTACTTCTTAAGTAGATCAAGGCGCAGAGAAAATATGAACTCGGTTCGCTATTATATGCAACTCAGTAGGTTCACTAAACATTAGAAGTGTGCTCAAAATCCTTTTTTACCCACAAGTCATAAGCGGTCTAACAACACATTATGACTACCTAAGTATAGGGAAAGTCGTTTTTCAACACAACTTAATCCACAACTAATGTTAGAGTATCGATCTTGATTAGTTCCTAGGGCAGACCGCTAACAATCTGGAGAGGGGAGCTCTTGAGCTTAATCTTACAAAAGTAGGGAGAGGACAGCAGATAAATAGCGGAGCGGGCAAGCTTGGCAGTGACGGGAATCTTCATCGCAAGGTTCCCCACCGTGAGGCGCACAAAGGGACGGGAATGCATCGGCGGCAAGCCCGTTGCCAGAGACTTCGAGCGTGCTCTTCACCATGGCCGGCAATGGCAGTGGCTCGGGCTCGAGACCGAAGAAGGGGAAAGGAGTCGAGCGGAGGAAGAGAGAGACCATGAAGAGAGAAAAGAGAGGGGCAAGAGTTTCTCTTATTTTTCTAACAGGTGGACTCGCGAACGACACATATTACTCGCTGAGTGAGTTTGTGCGAGTGTGACGTGGCATCACAGTTGCACGTAATATTCTCTCTATCAGGTACATAAGATTGATAACGTTGATGAGGGTCTTATGATAAAAATATTAGCCGCTTTTCGTGCATTTTGAGCGTTTACAATTTACAACCATACTAGCTCAATGCCATGTTTACATAACAGTCGAACGAAGATGATACTTATCTAGAGTTTTGACTGTGTTCGCTATTGAACGAAACGAACAATTTCTGCCAATGACGGTAGATAATTGGCATGTGTGCACATGGAGAAGTGAAAATAACACATCATATCTTAAATAACTTTAACGTGCATATAAGCGTCGATATCCTATCTATTATTTCAGTGGATCAATACTTCTCACCTCTAAAAGAGTATATATTAAATTATCTGAATAAATCGCTTAAAAATTAGATCAATAAAAGTATTTTCATTATCAACAAACATTTATGCTTGTGCAATTATCGTCATTGAAAATAATATACTCTAATTAATTTGTTACGGTAATTAGATGCAGAACATGATTTATTATTCTACTTATCCATCTAACTTGTCAAGTGTTCTTTTTTTTTTTTTCTCCTGTAAGGACGAGATTTCCTTGTACTTTCCGGAGCGAACCGGACATTCAAAGGTACGGACATGTAAACCATCGCGACGATTCTTCCGCTATTCTTGCAGCCTCCACGTCGATGACAGAAGAATCTTGCCAAGCGAGGCCACTTTCTACCGCAATTCATCATCCCTCCTCGACTTTGTTGATATCTTACTGACATGTTCGAACCATTATCATCATCATAAATACTTGACCTTCCTCAAGAAACGCATAAAAATGTAAACGCCGGTGCGATGAAGTCCCCGGTCAAATATTTAGATCCAGCAGGCATTCTATTACCAGTACGGCAATACCAACCCATTGCCGCGTTCGGCGTTCGTCGGTCTTCGAGCCAATCTGTCAATCACTACTCTCTCATCTATCATCCTCCTCGACCTTTCTTTGCCCTATATAAACAGGGCCCCTCTGCTGCAGCAACAAACCTCCAAAATCTCATTGAACTTCCAAGAATCACAACCAGCTCGTCAATGGTTATGGCGAAGCTCGCCCTGACGTTCTTTTCGGTTTTCTTCTTGTCATTCATTTCCTCCGGCTTGGCCATTGTTTCCACAAGTTGGTGCAACAAGACTCCTTATCCGGAACAGTGCAAGTACTTCATGCAAGATGCTCCGCAGCGCTTCGTGCCAGAGCACGCGTCCGAGTTCGGGAAGATGGCCATCGAGCTGGCCATGGACCGTGCCCTCCAGGCACAGAGCCACAACAAGTGGCTCGGCGTGAAGTGCCGCAACCACAACGAACGGGCCGCGTGGGCCGACTGCTTGAAGCTCTATCAGGAGACCATCCACCGCCTCAACCGTACCGCCGCCAACTGCACTGACTCGGACCGGCAGACCTGGCTCAGCGCTGCGCTGACGAACCTCGAGACCTGTCGGACTGGTTTCGGGGAGCTCGGCGTCGCGGACTACGTGTTCCAGCTCATGTACAACAGCAATGTCACCAAGCTCATAAGCAACGCTTTGGCCTTGAATAGTAATAAGGCCTCCTCCCCGGTCACGCAAGACACTACACAAAACGAGGGGCAAGGGTTTCCCAGTTGGGTCACTGGGGGTGATAGGCGACTCCTGCAGTTGGCTTCCCCAACCCCAGACGTCACGGTGGCTCAGGACGGCTCAGGGAATTTCCGGACAATAAAGCAGGCGCTCGACGCAGCGGCAAAGAGGAGCGGAAGCAAGAGGTTCGTGATTTACGTGAAGAGAGGAGTTTATCAGGAGAATCTTGAAATAGGGAGTGGGCTCGATAATATAATGATGGTCGGCGATGGACTGAGATATACCATCATCACTGGCAGCCGGAGTGTCGGCGGGGGCTCCACCACCTTCAACTCGGCCACCGTCGGTGAGTTTGCACTCCCATATCACAGCAGTAAAATAGGTTTTTGCATGATCTGATATTCTTCATCAACGTTCGACAAAGTTTATTAGTATGCACAAGATATGTATGTATATATTTACGTTCTCCAGTTGAGCAAATGCCAAAAAGTTCAAAAAAAATAAAGCATGCATTGACCAGTAAGGCAGTAAGTGCAAAGATAGTTTTTTTTTTTTTGGTAAGGGTAAGTGCAAAGATAGTTTATTCATGCACCATCTAATACTTGTTTTGGAATTGCAGCTGTTACGGGTGATGGATTCATTGCGCGGGGAGTCACATTCCGCAACACTGCAGGTCCGCAAAACCACCAAGCAGTGGCTCTCCGATCCGGTTCCGACCTCTCTGTGTTCTACCGCTGTGGATTCGAAGGGTACCAGGACACTCTCTATGTCCACTCCGAACGCCAGTTCTACAAAGAATGCTACATCTACGGCACGGTGGACTTCATCTTTGGAAACGCGGCCGTGGTTCTCCAGAATTGCATGATCTACGCACGAAGGCCTATGAGTGGCCAGAAGAACGTGATTACGGCCCAAGGTCGGACGGACCCGAATCAAAACACGGGGATCTCAATCCACAATTCTAGGGTCATGGCCTCTCCCGATCTACAACCGGTGCTTAGCTCATTCAAATCATTCTTGGGTCGGCCATGGAAACAATACTCACGTACCGTGTATCTGCAAACTTACCTTGATACACTAATTGATCCGGCTGGTTGGCTAGAATGGGATGGCAATTTTGCACTAAGCACGTTGTACTATGGAGAATATAAGAACGTAGGCCCAGCTGCCTCGACAAGTGGGCGTGTGAAGTGGTCAGGCTACCGGGTCATAACGAGCTCCAGTGAAGCCTCAAAATTCACCGTCGCCAACTTTTTAGCGGGACAATCATGGTTGCCTGCAACCGGAGTCCCGTTCACTTCTGGCCTTTGAAGAAGTTCTATGCAATATAATCCTTCTAATTCTTGTTATGTCGAGTTAAATCACGGCATTCTTTGATCCGTTTAGCTAAAAATAATTTCGTTAACGTTTTGATATTGGGTCGAACAGGAAAGGCAGAAATGTTCTCGTGACCAAATTGTCTGATCTGCAATTGGATTAAAAAGAACGGGGATCTTTCTGTTGTTTGTTTCTTGAGTTGCACAGACTTTCAGGGATATTTGGAGTAATGTCATTCATAGTACTTTGAGTTGGCCATCATCAGCTATATTGCTCATCTTAGAGGCGCTTCCCTTCCTTGTTCCCGAACCAACACGATCATCGTCCTCAATAGAAGGTCAGCCCAAATCAATGGAGGATTGATCCTGGACCCTGGCAAGCCAGAAGGGCCCAAATCAGCAAGGATTTGATTTGGATTTCATTCATAGTTTGCTTCTCTCGGGATTGGATCCTGGATCTTAGCCCATCTAAGTGCCAAAACAGTGTGCTGTTTCAAGCTATTGGTATTATTCTTATCTTTATACGGTGATGCTATTGAGATGCTGAATCTAGGCGGGCACCACCTCTTGGTAAAGTCGTAGCCACTGGAGAGGTATCTTGACATGTGCTCATCAATAATGTTAATGCGAGATTCGGCGATCAGCCGGCAGTTGTACTTTGATATTATGGCAGATCCGTCTTTGTGAAATGAGCGAGTCTCTATAAGCTCTACCATGTTGATTATCTTTCAGATTTACTCGTTTTGTTTGATTTGCATTTTTATCTTGAAGTTATGTGCCTCTCCTTCACGTGAGATGAAATTTTCTTAAACAAAAAAAAAAAAAAAAGAACTCTTGGGGATACGACAGGTGGCACGAAAAGCCAAATCAACTTTTTGTTAATGCATCTTGATCACTGATTTTAGCTAGTGGGACATGTTTTATTTTCGGAAATCAGTGAATCTTGGGATAGCTTTAATCATTTTGGGACCCCCAACTTCTTGAGCTTTATTTGTTATCGTTTCTTATTCATATTATTACAGCAATGAAACACCATTATTATTCCGACCGTGACATATGAACCAAATCGCAATCATGTTAATCCTCCTTGTGGGAAATGTTGTTATTGTCTTTTTAGGTGAGATTTTTCCACCAACAGAGAGAAAAAGGGCATCAAAGAGCATTTTGTCCACACTAACTTTCATGGGAATCGCATATGTCACCTAAGTCAAATGATGCATGGCCCGTCGTGACCCGTGCGGGATGAAAAAGGTTAAATGATATATGGCATTGCAATACTTTACTTGAGCGTCCGCACTAATACTTAATCATCGCCTTCTATAGACTATAGTAACACCTAACACGTAATTCTTATGCCGCGCGACATTATACACGCGGTTTGGATTCAGTTATAATTAGGATTCCAAATTTCTTAAAAGGAATATTATTTTCGAAAAATTATTTTCCAATTTTCCAATGTTTAAATGTCTGGAAAGCTAATAGATCAACCGGAAACGTTTTCCAAAGATTAAAAAAAAAAAAACAAGGTTAGATTGAGGGAAAACGACTGCTCCTTCTAGCAAGAAGGAAATCACTTTCCCATCGATTAGATGATATCTCGACCTTCAATTTTAGCTCATGATTTTGATATATAGTCCTTGGCCTTGGAGAGTAATGAGACTTCTTGTTATATCTAGTAACATAGGTTGACAATGGAAGATTCAAAATGCATGTAGCTCGTTTCATTTTATTGATGTAGTATGAGTGTGTCAACTTTCAACACGACTAATCCATACGAGTGCATGAAAACTACGTCGTACTTGTATATGTAGGATGAGGCGTCGCCATAAGGTGGCTGGAGCATTGCAGCTAGTACTCGTACGTAGGAAGATTGTTGGTTACTCTCAATTCGACATCCTCAACAACGAATTAGGTATGATGTGCCCACAACGCGAATCGCAAATTCGCAAACAAGAAGAAATTGTGCGATGGGATTGATGCAACTTTCTTAGTCGTTAGTAATAGTCATGATCTTGCCGGTAATCTCCACGACAATCTCTGCGATGCCAAGCATCATGTGTGTCATATGTATTACGGCCTCCATAGCAATGAGGAACGTCCTAGTCATCATGGCTATTACAGCCTCTACAAACTTCGCACTCGTAGTAATTGTTAGGATGAGCGCATAATCGCAGCGAAATAAAAGAAGCGAGAAAAAGAAAAATTGAGACACAAGATTTTATTCAGATTCACTATTAAATTAGGGTTACGTCTAGAAGAGGATTCCACTATATCAACACCTCATACCTCTCATTACATCACTCGATTACAAGCAAAAAAGAGCATATAAAGTAGTAGTTATTCATCCTTACCAAAAAAAAAAAAAAGTAGTAGTTATTCATGAGCCCAAACTCAAACTATTAATAAAAAATTACAAACTTAAATTGTAAAAATCCTCTTGTATCCAGGGGGCGCTGCCCCCTTGAAACCGCCACTGGGGTTGCCCCACTGGACCCTCTCTTACTTAGTGTGGAGCGGGACCCACGTGCTTTCCTGTCGCAAGAGAGTATGAACCACACCTCAACACTAATCACCTTGTAATTTTCTTCAACCATAATCCCCCTATCCCCATGTGAATGGTATTTCTTCGAGTAGGCCAAACCTCGGTTATTCCGTATTGCTGGAGCAGGTTTACCGAACGGTTAGCCACGGACTCAATTCACTATTGACACCACTTTGTTACATCTAGGTGAAAGCCCTTAGACCAAGTAATCATCGCATTCGGCCATTGCTTTACAACCTATTGAGATACTCATCAAAAGATGAGAAGAAATAGGCTTACTTTATGATTGATGTGATTTACAAACCAATTACCATATAGAAGCTATATAAATACTTGCGCATTGGGCGCGAACCTAATGTAGATTATTAGCATAATCTATTGGAATATCTACATTTATATATTCTCGCTAAATGTACATAGGAAGACATCGTAAATTTCCAAAGAAAGATACTATTTATCTTGTTGATGTCTGAGAAAAAAGGCAGGTGGTTTGCCCTTTTCTTGCCCCTTGCTTTTCCAGTTTCATTATAGTTGTCTGTGCGCACGGTGTCCCAATCAAATTGTGCCCGACCTGTATTCCTACTTATCAAGCTTGAGTATCTTTTTCTCGTTGCTGGTACACTACGCTTTCCACCTGATAGATATTTTCTAAAGCTTTCACACATCCACAAATTACCCTCGGGTCAAGATGGTCTTGATTTTTGTTTAATCAGGAAGGAGAGAAATCAATATTAGTTAGCAGCAACGACAGAAGCGCCAGGCATGCTACGCGAAATTTGAATTATCTTGACGTAAATGAACACGGTTATCATACGTTGACAAAGAAAGGTCACTTGTTTAAACCTCCTGATGGAATCTGAATTCTGTGGGAAAGTTCCAAAATAATTGGGTCTCTTTGTTTTCAGATTGTGAACCAAGTTGAACATATGACTATTGAGTACTCGTAGGTTGATGTCACCACAGGCCGATGCAGCCAAAGGGCAATAACGTCCTTGAGAGTCCTGACAAAATCAATCAGGTGTTGCGCCTGTAGATACGTCGAATTTGCAGGAAAAGAACATGGCCCATGAATGGAAACCTCCTCCGGGCATCTTGGGCTAAAATCAAATGGAAATAATCATGATGGTGGGCATCTATCTGGGGTGTAAGAGAAGCTGTATCCATGAAATTTTCGTACCATCTGGTCGAGTCCACCTCCCACGTCGATCCCGTGGATTTTCCAGTGAGACTCACATGATGAATAGTTAAGATAATATTGATCTAAAAGAAAATTGTTCAAGAATTTTTGAACATATTTTTCAACTGTCAATTTAGTTCTAAACCTTTCGACAATTTGCCAATTTAGTCCTTCCGACCAATTAAGGTCGAAAATCGCTGATATGGCGGTCTAATCGCTTTTCTAGACCAGGCAATGGCATTGCCCTCCTCGTCGACCAACATGCAAGGGTAGCCGACCCAGAGTTGAAAAAAGAAGAGAAAGAACAGAAAAATAACAGTTAAAAAATTCGAAAAAAATTAAAATGTAAGAATTGTAAATATTGTCCACTCAGCGATCTCCGGACTTAATTGACTAGAATGGCTAAATTGGAAAATCTTCATAAAATTCACAATTAAATTGACACAATAAAAATATTTATGATTGAATCAGCCGCCATACGATAAATTTAAGACTTTTTGAACAATTATCCTCAACCTAATGAAAGCTGCTAGTCCGACCGTCTGACGGTATTGTCGGTTATTTTTTATCACACGATCTCCCAATCAATAAGTGGTTTATACAAAACATATAGTGATTGTGTGTGTGTGTTTACGATTGAAATTATATCAATTCCCGACAGATTATCAAGGAAGCATTTCTCAATCTAAATATCATTCAATCAATTCTACGTGACGATTGAGATAAGCCACTCCACCGACGCCACGTCACAAAAACCAATTTCTCATTGACCTGATCGCCGAAAAGTAAAAAAAATCGTCGGTGCTCATAGTGTCGGTGCTCATAATGTCGCGTACGGATGAGACCCTATCCCTTCTATCTCTAGTTTGTAGTTTCTTTCCATTAGTTTTAGAAATAAAAGTCACATTTTGTCACTTCACCGAATATCATCTTTTCTTTCATCCTCGTCTTTCCTCGTCTATGTTGTTAATTACGTTTTCCCTTATCTCTTGTTAGTTGCTACTCTTGCTTGTGTGCTTTCCTCTAAGCTTTCACAACTTTTGAGGTTCAAACCGTTGGCTTTTCTCGTTTATCTTCTTTAAATATTTAGATACTTGAGATGAGGAGTAGGCATGCTGAATCTGCAAGAAAATTACTATAAAAAAAAAAAAAAAAACCTATTCCAATTATACAAATTAAGTCATAAGTCTTTTTTTCGTCAATTGAATCCTAAACCTATTGTAATTATGTTAATTCAGTTACGAGTCTTTTTTTTTTTTGGCCAATTGAGACCTAAACCTATAACAATTATGCCAATGCAATCATAAATATTTTTTTTTTCCAATTGAGCATAAACCTTTGCATTTGCGCAAATTCAGTCCATTCGACCAATTTTGATCGGTCGGTGCTAACGTGGCAACTCTTAATAACATTTTTTTTCCTTTTTTCTTTTTTTTTCTTTCTCTTTCTTTTTATTTTCTTCCCTTCCTTCTTCTTCCTCTAGCCGATCGCCGGACCTCGCCGGCCTCCGGCAAGCTCACCTTGCTAGCCACCGGCAAGGGTGAGCCTTGCTTTGCTTGGGTGAGGTCGGCCTCGCTAGCCCTTGGCAAGGTCGCAAGCGAGGTCGGCAAACTTTTTTCACTTTTATCAATTCAGTACTAAACATTTTAATTTTATCAATTCCTTCCTAAACTTTTTGCATTTGTACCAATTCAGTCCTAAAATTCTTCTTTTTTTCTACTTGAGTCCTAAACTTTTTGCATTTGTGCTAATTCAGTCCATCTAACGAATTTTGGCCAGCCGGAGCTAACATGGACGCCGACCGGCACTAACCGGGTAATTTTTAATAATAATTTATTTTTTTCAAATTTTTATCGTTTCTTTTTTTTTTTTTTTTGGGTCATCTTCTTCATCTGATGAATATTTTCTTAACTGTCAATGAAGGGACAAACTCACCCTACACTGCATATTGCTAACCAAGTCAATTGCAAATTTCTTCATCCAAGTCCACTATGATCGAACGTTTCGAGTTCCAAAATTGTACGAGGGTCGGCTTGAGTTGGATACCAGTGAGTTCGCACCACTCTCCTCAAAATTTTATTCGTTTTCGGATTAAATCGAGTTGCTCGAATTTGCTTGGGAATCATTCGCGGAGCGGGAGGAACAACATGCCATTTGTGCACTCACTCGCTTTTGTCAAAGACGATTGAATGAATTCCGGATGATTGAAGAGCCGTGGGCATCGCCAAGGCTGGGCAAGCTTGCCTAGTGATGCGACGCCATGGTTCGCCCAAATCTAGCGTCGCTATGGTTGGGCGAGCTCAACTTCGTCTGACCATGGCATCGCACAGCGATGAGATAACTCCGTCACTCGGCCTTGCCCGGCCATGGCGTCACCTGGCAACGAGATAAGTCTATTACTCTCTCTCTCTCTCTCTCTCTCTCTCTCTCTCTCTCTCTCTCTCTCTCTCTCTCTCTCTCTCTCTCTCTCCCTCTCTCATGCAAGAGAGAGGAAATTCATCATGCTGGCCAAGAGATAGGAGGTTGAAGATGAACAAAAAAAAATTAATTAAATAATTAAATAAATATGAATTTTGAAAAAAAAAAATAGCGGTGTCCACGTCAACGCCGATCAGTCAAAATTAGCCGGATAGACTAAATTAGCACAAACGTAAAAGGTTTATGACTAAAATGACAAAAAAAAACATAGATTTAGGATCGAATTAATACAAATACAAAATGTTTAGAACTGAATTGACAAAATCAAAAGATTTCGGACTAAATTGACAAAAATACAATAAATTTAGGACTTTTTTGACAATTTTTTCCTCGTCCAGCCCCAGCAAATTGCGACCTTCCCCAACAATGACGACCGGCCACATCGGCGATGGCCAGCCGAAATTGATCGAATGGACTGAATTAATATAAAATGCAAAAGGTTTAAGACTCAATTGATAAAAAAAAAAATTATTTGTAACTGAATTGACATGATTACAAGATGTTTAGCAAAAATTTTGATTGGTTCCTTGTTTTAACCCCATTTAGAGAAAGAAGACAAGTTTACTTCGTCGTATGTGAAGACAAATCAAAATATGGAAAAACTATGAGATAGACTCAGACAAGAATATGTGACCCAATATGACATCGCAAAAGCATCTTAATCGATTGCCTTAAAAGGGCATGGAAATAGCTCCACCCTACACATGAGCAAAACGTGCATTCACTTTTGAAGTAAGTCTCATCAGGCCGCAAGCTGCATTTAAGTACGCTCACCCGAATTGGAAGACGCAGCAATAACTTGTCGGTAAGAGATCAAGGCGATTTAGCATCATGCATGATTTATTTAGGACCCATTTTGATGGTTTCTCTTTGGCAGAAGTACACCATAAGTCATAAAACTTGTTACATAAGTGCCATCAAGTCATAAAACTTTTGAGTGGTGTAATCATATCCTAAAACTTATCAAATTTGTATAACCAAATCATTTTTTTCTTCATTTTTTAGTTCATGTTTTTTTTAAAGAAAAAAATTTAGCTTTTTTTTCTTTTTATTCGAATTTAACTAAGATTTGGGATAAAGAATTTAGGATTTGAACAAACACGATATCGTTTTATTTTTATGTTTCATGCTTTAGTTGATGTCAACGTCATGTATGAGAAAGCTAATAACAATTAAAAAAAGTTATGTTGCCTCGTTCCGTTAGTTAATTTAGATGAAGTTAACAGAAAAACTTGATTAACAAATTTGACGAGTTCTAAGATCTGATTAATCATTTTGAAAATTTTAGGAATGAATTGTACTTTCGTGATAAATTTAAAGATTTCTGGTGTACTTTTACTGTTTCTCTCGTACTCGGATCATTTGGCCATCCGTTTTGGAATTTGTATGTAAGAGTTACGTACTTGACTGTCAGCATTCTGCATAAATTCACGTGAGTGGTGCATTAATGAACACTGTTTCTTGATTGAAAGTTGTCTCAAGAAGTTCCATCTTGTCTATTCATAACCTAAATCATGTGTACCTTCTTAACAATAACACGCACTAAGTTAAGAGTCTCATTTAGTTTGCTAACCAGTTTTAAGGAATACGAAAAGAAAATTACTAATTTATGTTAGAGAAATTACATATTGGACCACATCTTTATCGACATTTCGAATTTTCAAAATAGTTGATGGTAAAAATCACCAAAAAAAAAACATATAAAATATTTCAACCTAAAACGAAAAAAAAATCGTGAATGGATAGCTAAAGGGCATTTGTAATCTCCTTTACGAGAAATTGCATTATGCATATTTACATTATTGGAGTGGGATAACAACGAACCGAGTCAATCGCAACGGCCTTTATGATGTGTTTCGACTAATTGCACATTTGAATTTCGGAAAAATCTTACATTCGATTAAAACAAAAAAAAAGGAAAAAGAAAAGATTGAAAGTCTTATATTTGATCGGCTTATTTCGTCGGACATCATCATCAAGTGGAACGGATTGTACAAGACACATCTTCTAAACTTCTAATTGGCTTTGCTGATAGAATTAGACGTCAAAATGACCAACAAATTTTTTATTCTAAGCGCACGTGTTGAATTTTGCGTCGCACGAGAGAAGAGAACCCCCGTTCTCGGGACCTAACGAGTGGGGACAACCTTGTAGGACACACAAAAGTCACCAGCTCGGACAAAGCCCCCACCCCACAAGTTGGGGAGCTTAATAATAGTAGGCTAACCCACGCCGGACCACAAGCCGCCACGTTCAGAGACCCAGCAGCAGGCCCATCATATACTTCTCTTCCACTGGGACCCACACTCCACCCGCCACAGCCACTCTCCCCATCTCCCGTTGGCACCTCATCGGCTCGGCTCGGGTCGGCTGGGGGCTCGGCTCATCCCCTGAGCATCAGCCAGCTCGTTACATACGGTTGGAGATCCGTCACTTTCCCTTTGTTATCGTCCGGTTACGGTTGGCAGACGGATTTTTCACCGACCAAGCCAATCCAATCCAATCGGCTTGCCCTCGCCCGCTTGCCTCCGAAACTTTTTGTGCATCCATTCAATCTCCGAAAAGAAGATGATTCGCTTTCGTTTGGTTTCTTCTGTTATACTTTTCCTAATGAGTTTTCACTTAGGCTCTATTTATTTCTTAAAAAATAAATGATTTTAACAAATATTTTTCTAAAAATAATTGTTTATATCTTTTATAAAAAACGAATGAATAAATTATTTCCATTGCTCAGGAGAATATGTAGACATTGTCGGCTATGAGCAACGAAAATATTTTTCATTGACTAACTATTCTAACCGGTACAATGGATTATCTTTTAAAAAACATTTTCCAAATAATTCATTTTCCGTGAAAAAAATGGAGCTTTGTTTTGCAAAAAAGGAATGATTAAAAAAGTATTATTCCAAGAACAGCCGCTTGTATCACATACAAAAATATATACACAAAAAATATTTTCATCATTATTTTCAGAAAAAATGTTTTTTAAATCATTCATTTTTCGCGAGAGGAAAAAAAAGAACAACAACACAAGCATGTTTTAGTGATGCAAGAATATCACACCACGTGATATTTGAAACGGACTCATTCAATTTAACATCTTCCATCCTTTCTAATACTGTTTGACTTCGGTATTAGAAATGGTTTTGATCAATGGATCCACATTTGTTAGGCAGTAACATTTGCGAAATCAGTCGGATGTTTCATATAAAGTTTACATTCGATTAGTAAATTGTGAAGAATAAAACCGTTAGAAAGTCGAATCAATAATCTTAAATTGATAGGTGAAAGGGATTACGTCAATATCAAGATAAAAAATAAAAAATAAAAATTCGCATTGTCGGGTGATGTGGGATATCTTCTACATCCTCTCTTACGTGTTAGCCGGAGTAGAAGTTGCCCGTGAAATTTGACTAATAGGCGTGGAAGCACACGCAAAAATGATAGGAACCGACTACGATACCATGTTGCAAAGTGCATCCTCTCTCTTCCATTACAATTCTTGTGTGGCTACAGAGCAAGAGATTTGAAGTTCAAATCTTTCTAAATTCCTATAAAATTACGGTTTCATCTAATAGCTTAAGTTTCTAGAACAGTTAGCGGTAATCCCGCAAAACCTCTCAAAAGCTATGAGACTAATCTATATTGGGTATGGCTAAGATCCTTTTCAGCTTCTCTTGATTAACTCTATGATTTTATTAACTGAAAACCTCATAGGAAGGAGAGGAAGACCTAAAAAGTTACTCCAATGGATCAAATCAATCAGTCCGGCACCTTTATATTTTTTTGTCAAAGATAAATCTTGCAGGTTTTCGATCATAACTTAAGTAAGATATATCAAATGGGCTATGAGGTTGCCTAGCAAACTGAAAATCAAATCCAAGACATTAAGTTTCTCGAAGTGTAAAACCCTAGG
This sequence comes from Rhodamnia argentea, assembly GCF_020921035.1. Lineage (NCBI taxonomy): Eukaryota > Viridiplantae > Streptophyta > Magnoliopsida > Myrtales > Myrtaceae > Rhodamnia > Rhodamnia argentea. Next base: position 10,691,811 of record NC_063159.1, on the reverse strand, counting down.
TTGTTCATACCATCCACAAGTTTCCATGGTGTACACCCACCAAAACCAGAAAGGAACGGGATGAAAGCAAAGCCGTGAGCAGCAGTTGGAAACGGGGCTTGAGTCCCGTTACGGTCGACTCAGCCAGTGAGGACGGGGGGAAACTCCATGATCATCATGACTTGGGGGAGTGGAAGGGAAGCGTATAGATCACGAGCAAATTCGGGTACTCCCGCAAAATCATTGCTCTCTAGAGGCAATTATGTACACGTAGTACAAGGGGTTCCATAGCCCCTTTACTTCTCAATCGGGTTCATCATGTATGTAGACATCCTCTAGCAACTAAAAGAACCGATCAACCAAACCCGACATCCCTTTACAACCATTTGCTCTTTCCTTAGCCTACCCCTGTTTTTCGACAAGAATTTTAGTGGTTTCAATGCATTGTTAGTTTAACAATTCACATTGCTCTAGCACCTTCAGCATCTATGAACAAATTCAGTTGTAACATGACCATCCTAGAAATAGCTAGGAGCTTAGTATAAATACGCACATATATCAACAAATGGGCAATATCGCTGTAAAGTTTGTATGAACTTTGGGAGATGGAGCTCTTTTTCAAAATTAACTTTGCTTTATCTCCTAATTATTGACCGTGACAAGGGTGTGAAGTAAGAAAGTATCGTTAATAATAATAATAAAAGAGAATTACAAGAAGATAGAACTTTCCCAAATTAACCTCGATCATGACTGTAATAATGCGACTGAACAACCTGCTTATAGGCTCATATGACATGGAAGTGAGTTGAAAAATCCATGTTGAAGAACCGGCCAATTGTAACATTCTATGTGTCGACGCAGGACCAATATTTCATGAAACCTTCATGATACCAGGGTTTACTCAAGCACCATCATCATCCCCATCTTGTTACAGTTGAAAGCTTCATAGAAAGAGGGTGGAAATGGTAGGGACTAGGAATCGAGTTCGGGCTAACATGGGGCCAACATGGCTGTATTTATGTGTATGTGTGTGTGAGAATGTGTGTGTGAGAGAGAACCACATGTGTCTATAGATACACTTTTTGGATGTTGGATCGGCGAGAGTTAAAAGACTCGCGGACAGCAGAGAAGGTTTCTCAATCCCGTTTGGTGTCTTAATAAATCTCAATTGTTGTTTCTAAATTCATAAATTTCACTAGTATCATCGATTGCATTGAGTGATAATTTGGATTGATGTGATACCCAACGGAAACACCGATGGAAGTAGCAGATCTCATCTCAATGCAAGCATCACAAAATACTTGTTTTTGCATGAACTACAACTGCAATGCATATTTACACGTTTTAATCAAAATAATATATATATATATATATATATATATATATATATATAGACACAGACGCACTCCATTTAGAAATTAAGAGATACGGAAAATTTAAGCGACTAAAGTCTTCTTCCCTCCCTGTGTCGGAGCTCCATTAGTTCCTATTCCCAGACATTTTCCATCTTTTTTAGCATCCCTAATTCTTAAGTTCTTTCTTAAAATTAGCACATTAAATCAGTAAAGTATATGTTTAGCAGTAAAAAAAATAATCATACAACTGACGTAGTATTTCAAACAATTGAAAAATAATTTGGTACTTTAGGGTTGGCGGTGGCACTTTTCCATTTTTATATTTCATTTACTAGTTTGGAATTGAGAGCCAAAAGCACATTAGTACAAAATCAAAGAAAATGTTGCACTTTACCCCCTAAAACCCATGTGCGCAGCATATGCCGACCAAAAAAAAAAAAAATTAACAGTGTTAACAAGTGTAAGAAAATGCAACTCTTTAAAGTTCAAGATTTAAGGTACACCAACCTTTAGATTGAGGGAGGGTAACATGAATTTCTCAAAAACAAAAAAAACCTTGCATTTTTTTTTTGTAAAAAGAAAAATCTCGTCTCTTCACAATTCACTCCAGCCTATACCTCTCCCCCCCTCTCTCTCTATGTCTTCGCTAGATTGTCAACTATGTTGTATTTCCAAGTACTCTTTTTGTGCCTTCAAATGGAACACAGGGATCTTTTAAGATCTTCAATTGAAATGTACTACTGCTCTTTGCTGATATTCCAAAATTTTATTTCATGTGTTATCTAAACCTAGTTAAATTGAAATTTCACGGATAATTTGATCGGACTACTAGCTAGCGCTTAAACAAATAGATTTGTACTTTGTCATAATTGGTCGTGTCTCCTATGTTATGTTAAAAAAAAATATACCAAATTGTATGTTTCCACCTCATTGCTGCAAGATTTCAAGATTGCTTATTGGGGTGTAATGTTTGTTCCTGTCACTTCACCCTTTGCCCCTCTCTCTCTCTCTCTCTCTCTCTCTCTCTCTCTCTCTCTCTCTCGGACACATCGGAGAAATTAAGATGAAGAACGACATTCTCATTAATGAAGCTTGGAGGGTCTCGATCAGTTGCGGGTGGAGGTGGCACAACAGGACCCCTCTCTCCATCTCTCCTCTCAGCCAATCTTGCGCCACCTTTTCTTCCCTCCTCAAGCTTTTCCACCAATTCTGCTTTCCACGACAGTGAAAGATAATGAGAGCTCATTATTATAATCAATAATAATAATAATAGTGTAATAAAAACAAGGGAGACCCTAATAAAGATTTCATCATAAAACGAATTCCAGCTTTTATCATTAGGGTTTCGCGTCTTATTTAACCCTGCTCCCTCTCCATTCTTCCATTCCTGAACACAACGCACCTTTTTTTTCCCCTCTTTTGCTTTGCCTTCGCAGACAGCCTCCCTTCACTTCTTCCTCGGGATCCGATCCGACAACCCGACAACCTGTGCAAGTTCAAAGAGCAACAACAAAAGACTGTTGGGGTTTCAATTCCCGAGGGATCGAAGTGCGTGCTGTCTTGATAACATTACTCTCTTGCGTCTCGTCCTTTCTTTGCCCAATAAGAAGGAGCCTTGTCAGAATTGAAGTGTTCGAGTGGAAGTAATATTGCTGTAGTTCCATTCTCGAAGCAAAAAGGGGTTTCCTTGCCAGTTTCGGGAAGATCCAACTCTGTGTTCTTCAAGAACTAGGTACCTCTCTCTCTCTCTCTCTCTCTGTAAGGTCTCTTAGGGAGATTGGAAATCATCCTTCACATGTAAACTGTTGGGATTTTAGACTCGCGGTTGCTTCAAGAATTTTTATGCAGTGAGCTGAAAGTTCTCTTTTAGTAGATCTATTGGAAAGTTAATGGCGTCATCCGCTTAACAAAACAAGCCTCCATTAACTACTCCATTAATAACATCATTAATTGTTCTCCTCCTTTCTAGCTAGATCTCTTATTCTCAACCATTCACAGTGACGAAGTCTGTCCATCTTGTTGTTGAATGACAGCTTTCTCGTGGATAACCATATTGTTGTTGCATCTTAACTTCAATTCAATGTGAAGAAAAGAAAATGAACCGCAGTGTTCCATCAACTTTATCCTTGAATGTGATTTTTAGGCAATATACTGCGGTGAATGTTCAGATATATTGATAAGGAGAATATACGGCTAAAGTGTTGCAAAAGAGCCCCATGCGAACCTTGAAAAGCTAATCGACTTTGATCACTCATGCATGCCCCTTTGAGTTTCTGTTCAAGAATCATTTCGTGTCCTGAATATAACAATTTAGAAGCTGCACACATATACAAGTCATATATGAAAGCAGAACTAAATGGAAAGTGTCCCACGACACTTTTTCGCATCTTCCAAGGATGATCTCATCAACATTCTTCTTCTTCTTTTATTTTATTTTTTTTTTCTAGTTGAAATGTCGAGGATTTAAAGGGGCATCTCTTTTATCCTGTAAAGAATTATAAAATAAGATTGAGATAATGATAAACAATTATGATGTGTATAGTAGAAATCATACCAGTGCACTTATGAAGTGCTATCCTACTGTTATACCAGTTTTTCCAAGACATATGCCATAATCTGATAGTTTAAGATCATAATTTTTGAGTGGATTAACGGCAACTAGGACTCAAAGCTCATTTATATATGCTTACTCTTGCATCCTGGACTCAACTATGTGATTTCATCTTAGAATTATATGACAGGTCATACAAATGTCTAATGTAGTTGTTTACCCTCCTAAGTTAAGGGTCAACTCCACGTCAAAGAATTTTATCGTTACTACTGTTACATCATCGTCCATTAACTACCTAGATCGTCTTGAGAGCGGTTGTAATATCAGTTTGTCATGTAGGGAATAAATAATTATCGCATAAGATATCTCAATTGATGGATCAGCCAACTTTAAACGTCATTTATTTGTTTCCTTGAAGTAAGAGGGGGATAATTCGTGCTTTAACGGTGCTTTTGAATTAACATTTGGCCTTTATTTACAGTGTCACTTGCATTTGAGCTAGGATGAACGGACTAGATAAAAACTACATTTTAGTATAGAAATCTTATATGTAAATGAACATTGGTATGAACATTATTCACATGATACCAACCATTAACATTTACAAAGTTTTGTGTGAACTCAAATTTTTAAGCGAGTGCCATTTTTCGATAATATAACTCTTCGAATAAATCTCAAAAGAAGTTTCCTTTAGCCATGTTTCTTACACATAGCTGTTGTTATCCTGTTTTGTTGATCTTGGAGAAGGTTTCTTGGACTGCTCATTGAAAAGTCTAAACACAAGTGCAGGTCGTAAGATACAATTAAAGGGAGAGGATCAAATATGAACACATTTTCACGTGTCCCCCCTGGATTTCGATTCCACCCTACTGATGAAGAACTTGTTGATTACTACCTGAGGAAAAAGATCACTTCAAGGAGGATCGATCTTGATGTCATTAAGGACATCGACCTTTACAAAATTGAGCCATGGGATCTTCAAGGTACTGGTAGTTCCAAGTTCTCACAACTAAATATAACATTCTGCATTAAGCAAAAGTAAATTGTTAACTCATATGCAATGTGACATGTGGGTAGAATTATGCCGTATTGGGACGGAAGATCAAAATGAGTGGTACTTTTTTAGCCATAAGGACAAGAAATATCCGACTGGAACTCGCACAAATAGAGCCACCGCAGCTGGATTCTGGAAAGCAACCGGAAGAGACAAGGCTATTTATTCCAAGCATGACTTAATTGGGATGAGGAAGACCTTAGTCTTTTATAAAGGCCGAGCTCCGAATGGACAGAAATCTGATTGGATTATGCATGAATACCGTTTAGAGACCGATGAGAACGGAACTCCTCAGGCAAGTAACTATCAACCATCTTGTTACGTATTCTTTTACAAATTGTCCGAATTTCCCATGCATATTGCACCATGAGGTCCTTAAGACATCTCAGAAGCGTCATGACTATTCCTTCATTTATCATGGCCTTGGACAAAGTCTGTTGTTTCTATACAATTATGCGGATCATGAGCTTGTAGGGTTAGAATGAAGACTTGCCTTAATTGAAATATCATGTCGTAAGGCATAGTTACCTAGCTAGCTAGCTGGCCTTGATTCATGCAATGTTATTTATCGACGACCTATGTATCGCCGCATTTACCAAATGATAGGGCAATATGGAGAAGATCTTGATTGGCCTTTATTGTTGATTTCATCAAATGCGAAAGACATAACAAAAGCTCTTAGAGTAATCTTTGTACTTTTGTCTTGATGGGTGGAGGTACTAAGCTAGCTTATTCTTGTGTTTTTTTTTTTTTTTTTTGGCTATTTTCAACACTCCTAATTTAATAACTAGATGAAAAAATGACAAGTTAACCTTTCCAATTGCTTGAACAGGAAGAAGGTTGGGTTGTTTGTCGGGTGTTCAAGAAAAGAATGACAACCGTACGTAAGATGAGCGAGCATGGATCTCCATGTTGGTATGACGATCAGTCCTCTTTCATGCCCGAACTCGACTCGCCCAAGCAAATTTCACACCCTAATTTCGCTTACCACCATGTCCCCTATGCTTGCAAGAAAGAGCTGGATTTTCAATATCAAGTTCCTCAAGAACATTTCCTTCAACTGCCACTCCTAGAGATCCCGAAAATGCTCAATTCATCAGTTGCACCATTGGTTGACCTACACATGAACCATGCAATTAGCGCTATGCAGTCATCACCGGCCATCACTGAAGAAGAACACATACAGAAGACAGACAATAGCAGTGCCCAGCTGGCAGATCAATTAACGGATTGGCGAGTTCTCGACAAGTTCGTTGCTTCTCAGCTGAGCCAAGAGGATGCTCCTGAAAAGCACCATTATTCCAATGAAAATCACATCTTCGCACCAGACATCGATATGAACATTGTTTCAAGGAAAATGGACAGGCAAGAAGCTGAAGTAATAATGCCAGAGAACAACACGTCGTCCTTGCCTGCCTCCAACTCTCCAATTGAACTCTGGAAGTGACATGGTAATAATAGACTTTCACTGCTCAGTGGTATATACTGATTGTAGGATATTCATCTTAGACGATGGAGGTTGTTGGCCAACTTCTCGTGTACATTATAAAGCGAGGCCGGCAGTATATAAATTCGACCCTTGAGCTTCTGTCTGACCTTTGTATAATGCTTAACTAAGCGAAAATGGTTAGAGAGGAGATCATTTATATTTCTAGAAACAAGAACAAATTCATATAGGTATTATGATATGTACTGTGTAGGATAATGTTGTTGCATCTTTCTTGTAAATGACAGGCTTTTGTGTAGCATCCAACTGAATTGTGTAAGTTGTCGCAGCCGCATGCGCTGTTTATCCAAGTTCTTGATATGTGGTCATTATCGCTGGTATTAATCCATTCTTCATTATGAGCATTGGTCGTATTTCTACAAAAATCTTGTTAATTCAATCTCTCTCTCTCTCTCTCTCTCTCTCTCTCTCTCTCTGATTGTGGAAACAAGAGGAGATATTGTTTTCTGGGGGGAACTCTCTCTCTCTGAGATTGTGGAAACAAGAGGAGATATTGTTTTCTGGGGGAAAATGCAAATTCCTTCGTGTTCGCCGTTCATAAAGAACTAACGCGGCTGATTACATATCGACAGTTGTTTGGGACCTCTCTTTTTTTTTTCACTGTGATTGGCTTTGTCCCCACCATACCACGTCATTTATAGAACGAATCTATCGGATATTCTTTGGCGGATGGACCGACATGCTGATACACCTAATGGATGTAAGCCACGTAAGTTCCTTGTCTAACTTATATAAAAAAGTTATTGCATATGTGGCATTAGTCTGGAGATAATGAGCTAACTTTGCTGGCAAGTGAGCCAAACTTAAGTATTTCACCCAATTTTCAAGAGTAGAAGGCACTCAAGAGTCAAGTACTACCGCTAAAGATTACATAACGACCCCCTAAAGTTTTCATTTTTCTTTCCTGTTACGTTGACATAAAGCCGAGATGCAGAGGAGGATCCTTGAGTTTTGGAACAGTCTGTGCCGTCATAAACTTTTGTTTTTGATTCCTGAAGGCTGCTTGTTAAATGGGGACAGATAACTTGATGCATGTGGAGAATAATATATATATGAAGTATTACATACCTACCCCAAGATGATCACTCGCTGATCGCTGCACAAGCAATTCGTAGCTGGTATCGATGCTCTTGTTGCCATCTACAGATCGGATCTCCAAAACTAATTGAGTTAGATCAATGTGGTCAAAGAAGATGCGAGGTTACATGATAAAACCACTAATGCTGGTTGAAACTTTCTGACCTATCTCCCTCCCCGAACGTGACATTCAGTCTCGCTCACCCAGGGACAGGGTGGCTTCAAGCCCTCAAGTGATAGGCATTGACAGTGGAAAAAATGACGTAGAGTCTAATACAACTATGCATCATACTAAAATGTGGGGACATGTTTTTAATTTTGTCCAACATAATCTTTCTTTAGTAGAATGAGTTTAGAAAAACTCTCTTACTCTCGGGAGATATAGTTTTTCTCATCACGAGCATGCTCTGTAAGGTTCATCTGAGCTTTGAATAACTTGGCAGGGTTCTATTGCAGACAAACCAAAATCACAATCATGAAAGAACCCATCCAAGCTACTCGCACAAACCTAGAAGAAGAAGCAGAAGAAGAAGAATGGGCTTCTTTCTTGCAGTTGCACATAGGGTAAAAAAAAAACTTGAAAGAAGCCATGCATGCATTGACAGTACCCGAAGCCGTTCATCTCCAGAAAAGTGAGAAGAAGATGATCCGAGATTTAAGCTAGGGCTTGCATGCAGTGAGGTTCGCGTAGGAAGCTGTTTTAGAGAGACACTCTATGCGAACCCGCTTTCTTTTCCTTGTGGTGAAGTTCAGTTTCAAGAGAGAGTCCATTTAAAAGGATGAAAGTTTCGCCGTACAAATATGATCATTGTAACAGGGTCTTCTCTCTCTTTCTCTCTCTCTCGTTCTCTCTCCTTCTCGCTCCTTGAATCTCGGCGTCCGTCTAGAGATCAGATGATTCTTTCGAAGGAATCCAAGGAGAGAATGGAACATGGAGTCAACGCTTTCATTTTACTAATTGACGGGACTCTTGATGAGAAGATGCTGGCAAAACCAATGGAGAGAGAGAGAGAGAGAGAGATGCAAAGTCGAAGGCAGGACATGGACGAAGGAGGGCATTCGATTGGATGTACAGCTTGAGGCAGACTGAATGATTAGGGTTCGGCCTCGGATGTGTTTGTGTTATTGTTTGTGTGCGAGTGAAGATAACATCAAAAGCACCAACACATGCAAGAAACGACGACAAGCCCATGTGCTGCTATCATGTTCTTTTATCCTTATATCTGTCCCTTCATTTTATTTCACCCTTTCGACAACGGTTTGTACTCTAAACATGGGATGGAATTGAACATTTTAGTTACTCTAAACTCCTTGTTCTAGACGTACGAGGAGAAAAGTGCTTATATGCCCCCAATTTCGTACATGGGTGCATCCACTCTCTAAACATGTAGAGTCATTTTAGTCTCTTCACTTCACTTTGACAGGCTAGTCTCTAAAAATGTTTGCTAATTTCTGGATTATGAGAACAACAAACAATCTGTGATACTTCATGTGGGCTCACTTCCCTCTTCCGAGGGAATATCTTACCACACAAATGAAGAGAAAATTGTACAAAAAATCTTAAATCTATTGTACTTTTGTCAATTCATTCCTAAACCTTTTAAATTATGTCAATTAAGTCTTAAAAAGTTTTCATGTTTTTTCAATTGAATCCATCCGGCCAATTTTAACCGAAAATCACCGACGTGGATGCCAATTGACGTGAACAATTTTCAGTAATATTTTATTTTTATTTCTTTTCGTTTCTTTTTTACAACTGTGGACAACGAGGTTGCTGGCCGCGGGATAGGGCCAACAATCCTCGCTGGTCTAGGCGAGAGCGTCGCAGCACTCGTTGGCTACGGGCAAGGGCCTCCACACCCTCGCTTTGATCTATTAATAGGGCGCGGAGGCCCTTGCCCGTGGTTGACCAGGGCCGCGATGCCCTTGCCAAGACCAAGTGAGGCCCCTGGCTGTGGATGGTGATGGTCGATTGGTGACCTCGCCGTCCACAATTGTAAAAAATAAAAAATAATAATAATAATAATAATAATAATAATAATAATAAATATATTAAAATTTTCCCAAGTCAGCAATTTTCGGCCAAAAATGGCCGAATTAACTCCATTGACACAATTAAAAGGTATATGGTTGAATTGACCAAAATGCAATAGATTTAAGACCATTTAGACAATTTTTCCCAAAATTAATGTTATGATCAATGTTGGTTTATATAGGCCAAGTATATGTGATGTCCTCTCTTATCTTGATCGTGGAGTGCGAATGGAGTTTCAATTGTGATTAACATGGTATAAGACACTTCTGTCTCGATAATTTAGCGATTACATACAGTGCTAATATAGCCTCTGTGAGTATTAGTGTGTTGACTGAAGTTAGTGATGGACAGAGAGGAGAGAACTTGTGCATTCTATCAAACCCTAGCATCAACGACATACTTTATTTGCGTGCCCCCTACTTTGGGTCACTCGCTGATCAGTGTCCCCCTCGCATGCCTCTGCTGTTGTGCAGTTTTCTGCATTGATTTCCATTATTGAGAACACCCTATTAACGTTGTAATTATTACACAGAGTTGGAATGCCTTTCTCCAGGAAGGTTCGACTCGTTATTGTCCATGCTTTGTCTTCTATAACATGTAAAGACAAACCGAGGGGGGATAGGTGATTTAACCTTAACTACACCGGCTAATTCTTAGACCTCGCTACGCTGCGTCGTCTGGGGTCTCAAAGGTTGCAGAGGACGTGCTCTTTTTCATCATCTTTTCTCGTTTTTGAAGGTGCTTTGTGACGAACATTTTACAAGGTATTTATCAAACACTACGTGCTTTGTTTGGATGATTTGGATGTTGACTTCCTTTAGAGTTGGAATTGTAGGATAATTTAACTCCGCAAGTCGTTCTATCTAGAGATGGGCTTTAGTTCTATACAAAATCATCCGCCAACACTTGCAACCACAAAATTGACGGCATTCACACATTTCGGCCCAATAATCACCATCCACTTGCTCTAACTTTTGCTATTTCTGAAGGGCTAGAGACCCTAAATCGAACTTAATTAGAGGAAGGACGCCCGTCTTATCTAATGCAAAATGGACGGACGCACCGGGAATTTATTTCTAGCAAAACGAAGAACAAAATAATTAAGTAGACATTGATAGGTAACCCACCAAAAAAGAATAGGCTTCACGGCCTGTAAACTTGGATCGAGATTTCACACGGGCCCGCACGTTCGGCCCATGGAAAAGGCCCAGCAAAAATGATGTTGACTTTGACTGGATCGCCTCACATTTCCTCCAAGGGGAACGGGCGGATGAAGGCAGAGTTCATTTGCCATATCTCGAGCGAGGCCGTCACGTTCACTCCGGTCGCGTTGTTGAACAAGAACAGCTTCGCCGCACCGTAGATCGCTTCCGTCGGGTAAATCCGCGACGTTATGACGGTCCTCCCTCCCTGGGCGAAGCTCTCAATGATCGAATGGTCGACCTGGATCAGCATTTCAGATTTTAAGTTGGAAGATGCGCAAGATCATGATAAGGAAGGATATGCTGATGATTGTACTGACCAGGAGTCTCATAGTAAACTTCTCATCATCCAGTACCGCAACGGGTCCTCCGTAGACTTTCTTGAAAACTTCCAAAGCCTTGGATGACCTGCATAACACGCGGGGCTCAATCTCCAGACGGGAATTAATCAAAATCTCGACTGATGCCAAAAGGTATCCAAGGTTCAATCGAGTATTCAAGACGGAGATAGTAACCTTGTCTCGTCGGCACAGAACAATGTCGTGAGGCTGCCATTGGTGGATTTAGCTATGTGGAAGTAAATGGGGGTGAGCTCGGAGAGCGACTTGTCGGCGAGAACGAGAAGGCCGAACGGGCCCAGAGTCGTCCGGTTTTGAGCAGTAGCGCATTCGATTATGGCCTCCGGCTCTTCTAGCGCCTCCAGTGCATCGCTCCCCTCTATTTCGAACTCCACGCTTATGTCGAGCTGCGGAAGAGTTGAAGATGCAGTCAAAAACAGAGTAATTATTGGGTCCGGCGGAAAATTAACTAACTGCGTGAGGACTAGAAATGCTGTCAAATAGAAACCTGCGTAGCCATGCCGATGTCGAGCAGCACGGCCGATCCGGCCTCAACCAAAATGTCGTCGAACTCGGTGCTGTTCAGTCTCAAGCTCTCCACCTCTTCCACAGGCCATTCAAGGATGTTCGATCCGGTCTTGTTGTCAAATGTTACGACCCTCGGAATTGTCTGTAATGGAACATCGAGATCACATTCGTTTTACGTTATCAAATTTAATTTGAAGTATAATTACTATCAGAAAACACAAGTGAAAAAGTACAGAGCTAGACATATATATAGATTTATACCTGAACAGATGCCCAACCTTTGGCCAAATCATCATAGTCAGTGTCGGTTTCGTTGATCCAACCCCACAAAATCCTCCTCCCTGTGTTCTGGTCAAAGAAGGTCTTGGACGCATAGTACCTCCCATAATCCACCTGCAACCCCATGCCCACGTCGGCCTCCGGGTCATCGGGCGTCCAAGTATCACTAACCGGGTCGTACGTCCCGATCGCGTAGTAATCCTTCTTCAAATCGTCCAAGCTCGCCTTCAGCACGTGCTTCACGCCAGGCCCGACAACCGATGTTTCGAGCCCGTTCGACGAGTTGGTCGAGACAGGGTAAAAGTCCACGCACTCCCACATTCCCGTACCATTAACGGCGTGGAGCAACCCCGGCTGGGCCTCAAACGCGGTGAAATTGCTCGTCTGGTAGATGAGAGCAATGCCCGAGCCATCGACCTTGGACCCGACCAAGATCCGCCAGGTCCCGTCAGGGCCCATCCAGGCAGTGGTCGGGTCGCGGAACTCCTCAGGGTTAATTCCGGCCGGAGGGACAATGACCGGGTTATCCGGGTATTTGACCCATTCAATGAGTAGCGGGTCGGATAGATTGGCAGGGTAGGCTAAGTTTTGGACCTGCACAAGGGCGGGCCCGAGTGGGCAGCATGAGTTTAACAATGTCTGAATGAAAAATGCATGTACAAAATTTCTAAAGCAACATTTAGCAGATATTTTAGCGATCAGGGGCAATGGCCAGTGCCAGGCCATTCACCTGGATAGACTCATCGGTGTCGCCAGTGTACAGAATCACGATACGACCATCGGGGAGTAGGGTGGCCGAGCCAGTCCAAACCCCACCCGCGTCGAACCACCTATCGGGGACCATGGCGAGAGGGAGGTAGAGCCAGTGGATGAGGTCCTTCGATACGGCGTGCCCCCACGTGATGTTGCCCCACACTGCGGAATCCGGGTTGTATTGGTAGAACAGGTGGTACCACCCCATGTAGTACAGCGGTCCTGCATCGGCACAAACCCCGTTTCTTTACTTCTCGGGTCGTTTCGTTCAACACTTAAAAGATTCGAAATGACACAACTCAATCACTACGTCAGACATCTGAGAGAAAAAAAAATTTGAGTGCTAAATATGCAGCATGTTCTTAAACTGTGATCAAGATAGAAGTCTCCAAAAGGTGATGTGAAACGGTGATGGTAAGATCATAGGCATTATTTGAAAAGGGCGACGTCGGATTTCATGTTCAATCCAGTGGATGGTTGCATGTGAAGACAAGGAAAGAAGGGGAGCTGAGTCCAAAAAACGAAAAAGAGAACGAGAAGATTGACAGCTACTTCTGCTAAAAGAGCTTATCTGCTTGGTTGGCCTGCCCACTGCCAACCATCATTCAAACCGATCTTTTCTTTGCCAAGTTTGGAGCTAAACCTAACCACTTGCCACTGGCCAACCTCTTAAAACACTCTTAATATTTGTATGGTCCGAATTGAACGCCATGTGCGCCAGCATAATATACTGTGAGCAGCTGTAGAAGAAAAATGCCAAGCATCTTAAATGCGATTTTCACTTTTCAGATCTAACTTGTCATGCGATGCGTAAGTTATTATTCAGTATCAGATATGACCCATTTATTTAAATGCCTATTTAAAGCCAATACACAAATGTATAGATCGAAAAATCTCAATAAATCTAGCATTGCTCTTGTTAAAAGAGCTCGGTACAAATTATGAACTCGTGCTTTTTTTTTTTTTCCTTTCTTTCTCCAAGACCTAGAATTGCACGACCTAAATCTCCATATACCTATACCACCATGCCAGATGCTTGATGGTGCTTTGAAGATTGCATTGCTTCTATAAATACACAATCACTAATTTTTGGATCCTTTGGATCGGGTGAATTTTAGGTGGAAATCTAGTGAGCTTATAAAAACTCTTTCGGATTGAGCATGAACGTGCGCTTTCTAGCCCTCCAATTCATTCATGTGCTAAAGCAAAGATCCTTGTTGATGATTCTAGACAAGTGTTCCACTCATCTCGGCCATCATAACCCTTGTGGAAATTTTAGAACTTTTAACTAAGTAAGGGTTGTTTCTGGAGTTTTGCCGAATTAGAATAATGATTGTGGTTTAGTGATTTAGGGCAAGTATGTTCCTACGGTCGAAGTGGTCGTCTATAGAAATGAGCTGCATAAAACAACGGGATCTCAACCTACACCTAGCTAGAAAATGAAGGAAAATACCGAAAAATAATTTCTAATGTACACTAAACTAGCTAACAAAAATAAATCTAATGTACACTAACCATTCCCAAGCATATAGTAGAGAGTCATCAATTATTACGGGGACAAGTTAAGGAAACTGCAGAACCCGACCCCACCAACGGTCCTACTTATCGTTCCACTTCAGACTTTGTGATTGGTCCATGACTAATATTCGATGAAAAATTAATAGGACGCTGGACTTTGGTCGTTAGTCATTGGTGGCGATCTTAGCATCATTGTCGATGTCATGCTTCTCAATAATTTCTGGAAGCTTGTAATGAATCGAAATGCCTTTTTGGTTGCATCCGCCCGAGCAAATTTTTTGTATGGAAGATCAGATCGAGAGCCCTAATTTCGCACAACACAGAGGCGGCCCCATTCGCCGTTGACCCACGACTTAGTTACGTGTCAAATCTTACCTTATACCACAATTAGTTTTATAAAGCTAACTCAGATCCATGTGCTTAATTAATCACCGTTTGCTTGCCTTACCAAAAGAAGCTATAACGCTAATCAAATGACTGCAGGATTAAATGCTGATAGCCACGCATGGAAGTAAATCGCTCAATATATGGAAAAAGCAAGAGGAAGGGATTCTTGTGGGGACTTACCATCAGGATCTGCAGCGGAAGCATCCCGAATCCAGCCGAGGAGGAAATGGCAACAAGTGAGAGAAATAATTGCATTGGGTCAGTTTCCATTCTACGAGAATTTACAAGAAAAAGAAAAGTAACCAAATATGAAAAGTTAGACATGAGCCACATAACGACGGAAACTGGTGGAGGTCGTCGCCGTCGTCACCATGACAAATGGGTGGTGCAACATTAGAGATTAAAAAACTGACGAACTAAGAACTAAGATGAAACTCGGCAGGTGAAGCCAAGAGCTCATGCGGTAGATTTAAAATGGGAAAGATACAAAAAGTGACATGCCATTTAGAGAAAGCAGAAGAAGACTAATCAATCAGATGAAGCTGAATCGGATCAAATCAAAGTAAAGCAAAAAGGGCATACGATGCGAAATGTGGAGAATGGTAGAGTGTGTAGTTGCACCTACCATTCATCCAATTCTTTTCAGGTTGAAAATGGAAAGCTGTTCTTTGCCAGGCGAACATTGCGTTTGTCCAGTTGTACGAAAGCCGGTCCCGAACGGAGGGGTACGATTTCGCGGACACCCCTTGGGACACTCCGGTCGGTAGTCGCCCCGCATCCCGCGAAAACGACGTCGTCGCTCTGGAGGTCAAGGGGTCGGAGCGAGGGGGGTGGTCGCTCTCGGTGGGTGTCTCGGGGCTTTGGTTAACGATAAGCATGACCAGCGACGTCAGGAACACGACGGAAGCGGCGGTCGCTGCAAACACCTTGACAGGTCTCCGGGAGCTCGCCGGAGGCCTCGCCGGGGAGGGGTCCTCCGGCAGGAGGGTGTAGGGTGCATTTGTGTGGGAAGGGCTGTTCTGCATTGCTTCCTTCTTGACAAGCTCGGAGGAAAATGCAATGGTCTTAAATAGAGAGAGAGAGAGAGAGAGAGAGAGAGTGGCTGGCTTTCAGGAGCTCATGGGTATGATCTAGCTTTGCGGGGATTGGATCACTGCGGGATGTCAAGATATGGACGGTCGGGCAACGTCGGTCTCTTGTTGTGTCAGTTCTGGTTCTGTCTGATTGTGCCTCTGTGGAGGTCGAAAGACCAAATGTGCATGTGCTAATGTAACAAGGAGGGAACAGGGAAGTTACTTTCTTTTATTTCTTTTTCTTTTTTTTTTTTGGGGTCAGGGTACTTGGGTTTTCTGTACATTTTACCAAAGTTTTCATTTTTTTTTTTATAGTTTTTGTTGGTGAGTCTAGGGTTTATATGGATCTCCTCCCGTTCTTGTGATTGAACTCGAAAATAGTACGGCAAAGAACTCCCCAATGTAGCTTTACTCAGTCCAAATCCAAAAAGATTTCACAGTTCGGAGGAGTGTAAACTTGAATTCCTCTCTTCACAAGCAAACCACGGACTTTCCAGCGTATGACGTGGCGTCTCTTTTTTTTTTATTTCATACCTTCCGGTCAACCCCATTAAAAATAACAATGGCAGATCTTGTGAGTTAGAAGGAATAACATTGCCTTGTTGAATTGGCAAAGCAATTTCGCGCCGCGACATGCATTTTCTTTCCCCGCTAAACCACCCCTCTCGATTTAAAGGATATCGGAACGACGCCTTGAGCGGATCGCAACTGATCGTCCAACATTTCCAACGTGAATTTGTATGTTCTTTGCAAGTCGCGTTTGTCCGTGAGAGGAAATCCACATAATGTATAATGAGAGTTTCCTTGGCTCGATCCAGTCATCGAATCATATTGAAACACGGTTCTAAGAAATGGGTGGCATTTTATATGGAAAACAAAGTATCGAAAAAGTCTTAAATCCTTGCATCGGTTCCAATTCGGTCCTAAACAATTTGCGTTTGTATCGGTTCAATTCATCCGGCCAATTTTGACAGGAAATCTCCGACACGGACGTCGCCCAATAAAGAAATCATCGTTGAATAACGTATTCTAGAACTTAAAAGCGTCTCTCTCTCTCTCTCTCTCTCTCTCTCTCTCTCTCTCCTAGGTTACTTCACTAACCAGCTATATGAAATAAGGTACAAATTGAACCGGAAGAGTAGTTAAGATGAGACCCTGCGTTTGTGCACGACAAGGAAGGGAAGAGAAAAATGCTTGTCATTTGCTGTAACTCTCCCTTCGTCAAACTCGGAGAGAACTTTCAAGGGCGAGGTTGATTAGTACGGCAAGTAATATTTAGCAGCCTTTAAGCAGAAACGTGCGCAGTCTCACTATAGAAGTCTCTACGTAAGCAATAAAAATTGAATAGGCACTGTCCCGTTTAATTAGCATTAATCTTGCTTTCTTGTGTGATTGCGCTAACTCGCCGATAACATGGTATTCTACCAATCACCTAAAGCATAATTACCCAAACAAAGTGAACGACATCAACTAACTCAAGAGCAATAATTTTAGTTGAATATACTAGAGTAGTCTCGGAAGACTTCGTCGCGTCGTTCTACAAGTCAATTTCACGGATCGGATCTTCGTACCAGCTCAATTACATGCTCGCGGTTTGCTCCAATAAAGGGTGCTAATATTCTCGCCCTTCGTTCGGATTATCGAATACCAATCGATCGAATTTCGCTTGTGAATAAAAGGGGAGGATCCCGTGACTAATTTTATTAGTTTGTGTGCGAAACACAGACGAGAATTCGTGAGAGTTGTTGCTAGAGATGGAAGACCGGGACGGGCTTTCGTCTAATTCTGCAGCTTGGATGGATTTGCTTCCTTCTAGCAATTGAAGACCCAACACCACCACGTGACAAACTACGTGTAAGATCAGCAATTACCTCATAAACTATGTTGTTTTGCACTTTTTTGGGACGTTCCGTCCACCGTCAAGAACCCACGAAAGAGCCCTCTCCAAGGGTGTCGCCATGTGAATAACTGTAGGAACGAAGACGTTAAGACGAATCAAATGGGCCCACTTCTACGCGAATCCCGCACGTACAGTACAGGTTTGAGGTGGCCATACGACCATCACATTGTTTCGGATAGCACCATCGAGTCTCAAGCCGATCGACCATTGCTGAATTGTAAGCAACCCATCTCCAACTCCTTGTATCCGAGGAGCATATGTATGCAAGATACTCTCTCACTTGGGATATGTGTATAAAAAGTCCTAAAATTTATCACGAAAATATAATTGAGTCATAAAACTTATAAAAAGTATAATCAAGTCATAAAACTTGTCAAATTGATGCAATCGAGTCCTTCCGTTAACTCCGCCTATTTAGACTAATGAAAAAAAAAATTTAATAATTGCTCTCCTACGTAATGATGATGTGGCTAAAAACTAAAACATAAAAGCTAAAACGATGTCGTTTTGGCCTAAATTCTAATATTACCAAAATCTTAATAAAATTAAACTTAAAATATTAATAAAATATTGTAAAAAACACAACAAAAAAAGACAGAGACAAGAGTGGCAATTTTGGCCGGAAATGGATGAGATGGACGTTCATTGTTTTACGCGGAACTGCGAGACATTTTTTTTTTTTCATATTATCTGAATTTTCATTTACTTATTTCTTTTCTTCTTTTTCCTTTTTTTTTTTTTCTTCTCTTTGCCTTCTTTTCTTTTATTTTCTTTTATTTTCATTGTGATTGGCTAGGGTCACCAAAGCTCGTTGGCCACTAGACTGAGCCGCAAAGCCCTCGGCGGCCGCGAGTGAGGCCATCCGGCCGAGATCCGGGCAAGGTCGAGCAAGGGATACAACCCTTGCTAGCTAATGGTCGGCGAGCTTCAATGACCCGCACCGGCCACAATTAAAAACAAAAAAGAAGGAAAAGAGAAGAGAAGAGAAAAGAATAAATAAAAAGGTTTGAAAAATATTACAATATTAAAAAAAAAGTTGTCAATGTCAGTGAAGGACGTGCCTATAAGTATGGGAAGATGAGCATCCACATAAATAAATATGGGAAGATGAGCATCCACATAAGTGCTTTTCGATCAAAGTTGAACGGATGACTATATTGGCATATCGTCAAGAAATTTAGAACTAAATTGGTTAAATTAAAAAAATTTAAACTGAATTTACATAATTGCAATAGGTTTGAGACTTTATTAGCAATTTTCCCTGTGATCCAAAGCGTATTCCTTTCCTTTCCGTAAACTAAGCTATTATTACGTGCATAATACGAATCTCCACCAGTGTATCAGGAGAGTGCCAAGCTAGACCCAATCTTATCTAAAGGTTGAGATGCATCGGCTACACACACATCTCGATTCAGATGATAAAAACCCGTTCACCTTCCCGAATAAGAATTAAGTTAATTTAAAAACAGAAGATGAACGAACAACAACATCGGATGCTTTGACCGTTGGCATTGGCAGAAGGCAGATAGGCCGCTCAAAACGGAGCCTCGAATTCATTCATGACGAGCATGTGTTCATGTGATCGATCGATGTCATCCTTCAGATTGACACATCGCATTAACTCGTGACATCTTCGATCTTTCCAACCATGAACGATCTAATCGTCATTGGTCGGTCGTCAAGATCTCCACAGTTTGTCGTTGCTTTGGCTTCTAACTTAACCTCGTTTGCTCGAAGGCGAATGGTCGTTGCTCACCAAAGATTGGACCGTTAGGTCCTTTTGAGAGATCTCCAAGGCAGTTGTGGAATGCTGATCTATAAGACCGAGAAGGACAGTTACGATCGATCCCATACGTTGCAAGTGAAGACAAGCATGTGCTGGAGACTCGACATGGACAACTTTTTGTGGGTCCGAGAATCATACGATTTAAGCAGAACGGCAAAGATGAATGGTCAATTAAATCGCTCCTTAACTTGTCCTCCCCACTTTAATTTTCATGGCCCCCGCTTCACTGATACACAGAAATCTCCAGTTTCCAATTCGATCGTTTTACCATCCGACCCGCTCTTTCGAACGGTATCATAAACTATTTAGCTCATTTCGAAGCAGCGATTCGGTTCAACTGCACCCAGCTCAGCTCATTGTCAATGCTAAATGGCAAATTTTCATGAGCCAACCGGCCCTTTTCCCTCCAAAGGCGTACATTTTCGCACAAATGCTGATCTGCTTTGTCAAAGGAAATTTATGGCACACGGGCCTATTGATCCAAATCGAAATATGCTAATGAAACGGAAGCGCCTGCGGTGCGAATTTCCATTCAGTAGCCATTTTGAGTTCCAGTACATGAATTTGATCAGACCCGCATTGAGATAAATTTCATTCGATCATAAACCACTTTTTTGCGCAAATATCAGACAATTTGGACAAGGCAGTGATCCTTCCTTACATAGATTAGTGGCCTCATGAACACTTTGATTTCAATTCTATATGTGAAAGAATGAACAAATCGTCAGGGCTATATTGTTCTCCCGCTGTAAGGAGCTCAGCTGGACGAGAAGCGAAGCGAAATCGAGAGAAACATATGGAAGATACACTGGGACATTAGAGCAATGCCAACAGTTGAAGCTAAGGGGGTGGGAATTTACAGTTCACAGAAAGCAGCTTCGTGCGAAGAAATAGTCCAAGGCGTCATATGTATTGCCAGCTCGAGGTCTTCTGTCCGAAGATGCTCCAGAACCTCTTGATGCGCGTCTCCTAATGGACTTTCTATATAACTTTGCTAGTAGTATGTGTAGTAGTATCGTTTTCCTTTCGATCGTATATTACAATGTGCTTGACTCTTTCCACAGTACTAGCGAGTTAAGGAACTCCATCACCTGTATGGACATGCGAACATTCCATCATTGTCATGCTCAATGTGAAGAAAAACGATAGAGACAATGATGTAAGCTAACCAAGACCCCACTTAATCAGGACAATGCCGAGATATTCGGGGAAAAAAACACGTACGATGTCAAATTTGAAACACTCTGTTGCTCAAGAAAAACATGATTTCCCTTGTCAAGCTCATTCACTGATCAACAATGATATTTACCTCTGAGGGGTCCCTAAGAGAGTAATCGGCGCTACTTTCTTTGGGAACTGATGAGACCAAAATGCCGTAACCTCGATTTCCCTCTCTCAACACCTGTCGGGTACAATAACGCACCGTTAGTAAACCACCGACTCTCGACAGTAGTTAAGTCCTATATCTGCAGCAATGCCAAGTTGATATGTATTTATTACCTTAAAGGCATCTTCATCTGTCCGATCATCTCCAATGTATATTGGGAGCACGTCTTCACATTTACTAAGTCCTGAGAGAAAAAAGAAGCCTTCATCATACAGTCCCAGTTGAAATGATCAAAACTGCAGACGACGATTCAAGAGATTAAGGATGCCACAAAAAGAAGCCAATTAGTACCGAGCGATTCAAGCAAGAACATAACAGCTTTCCCCTTGTCCCAATCGATCACCGGCCGGACCTCTAAAACCTGAAAAAGAAGAACAGACAAACACGCATCAAATCACCGATGTTCATTATAGAAAAGTATTCATGGTAACTGCAAACAAAACCACGGGATTCTACCAAGGTAACATGTTTATTTTTTTGATCAGTCAAAGAGTTTGGGGGGGGGGAACTAGTAGTTGGTGTACGAGCCCGTCACCACAGCCTGCACGAAGTCTCTCAATATAAGGTAGCAAATGTCCAAAAAGCACAAGCTAGCCAGAGATTCGCTCACGACATGACTGTAGCTTGTGACACCATGAAAGACACACCCTTTTCAACGGGACTACCACACTCGCTATTCTACAAAGTTAACATTTGATGGAAAGTGAGCATTACCTTCCGCCCATGAGTTAGTCGCAAATGAGGATACTCCTTTAGAATACCATTAACACGTGCTGCGACCTCTTTCCAATCCTGAAAAAGGAGAAAATATCAGAAGACGGAAGCGGAATTAACAACAGTATTCACATGGCAGTTTATAAAAGGCCTACCTTATGATCAACATTGCGGTAATGTACAGATACACAGAACTTATTGTTCTCCACTGTCACGCCCTCAATTTCTTCTGTAGCTTCAACAAGAGATGCACAAACCTGTTCATGCAGAGATTGAAGAAAGGCATTTAGTCAATGAGTATTTGCGGTCCATAAACCTTAAAGTATCCTAAAATGAGACTAAAATTGCACAACTATGCACCTTTCCAATCGTGGTTAGAAATCCACTAGCTGGCTGGAATAGGTTGACTTCCTTTCCCTATATACACCAAAAAGACAGACGATTCACACCTCAGTTTTTGTGTCCACAGCAGGAAAAGAGATTGAAAACCAGAAATGCACTGCCCATTCAATGCAAAAGATCAGAAGAGAGCCCAAATGGTGGGCAGAAGCGAGAGAAGATGAATCTGAGACCTGCTTGTCCGTGGATCTTATAGAGTTCGGGTGGTCATCTGAAGAAGATCCAACAGGGCCCATAATGTCCATGCCATGGCTACCCGCGTAATAGAGTTCAGTCAGTCCGACAAATTCAAATACCTGATCAACAGCGAAAAACATGATCAGTCGCAGCTGAAACATCATGAAAACTGCAAGGAAGGATTCAAATCTAAATTCAATTAATCGCCCATTAGTCACCTTATCACGACTTCTTCCACTAATTATTGCTGTGGGGAAGCATTTTGCTGCCTCTTCAACAGCTGCTCGCATCTAAAAGTTGAAAGGGGTGAGTGATAACACCAAAGAGAAAAATTAGAAAGTGTCTTTCATGTAAGATGTGTGAAGAAAACTCTTACAGATTCAGACATGAATGCGCAGTCAGGGTTCTCAACGATGGGAGAAAGGGTCCCATCATAGTCTAGGAACAAAACAATCCGCTTGCCCTTCGCAGAATTCGCGAATTTCTCAAAGAACAACAGAGCTGATGGATACTTTTGCTGCAAAGTTAAAAGCTAGAATTGAGCAAACGTCAAGAATGCGGGCCAAATGCAGGAAAAATCAAGAAAGATATGTAAAATTACCATCCAAATTTGGTCAGCAACATCTGCTTCAGCAGCTTCAACGTCATTAGTGATGTCCTTGGTTATCATCTTGGGGGGAGGAGATGATGATTTCATAGCATCCACCCATGCGGCAGAACGAACATCGTCAAGAATCCCATTCTTTTTCCTTGGTATTGTTAGATACAGAGGTGAGACAGCTGCAGATGGGGCTGAGCATGGCAGCAAATTGGCGCGCAGGCCTCGTCTTGACTTATTAATTGGAGAGGTTTCAGTTAGAACAGGAGAAGCATGATTAGATTTGAGGTCCATCTGATCCAGATCGTCAGCACCCGTTGCAACAAATGTGAAATCTGCAATCTTCAGTTCAATCCGATTCTGACAAAAAAATCACAATAAAAAGCCGGCCTGTCCTGCTGCTTGTCTATTAGTCCACTAACCAACAGGAGCCTGAACATGAGCGAGTAAAAACCTTGTTAGCCATAAATCAAGATTCACAGAATACTGATAGCTCCAGTTCTACTTTAATTGCTCATTCGCATCCATACGAGCACGAGAGGTGCCATCAAATGACCATGGCATAGCATCCAAAGCATGCACAATCAATAACAAGAAGGTTCCAGGGTCTACCAAAAAGCTCAGTTCATGGACATTACTGAATAAAGGCCACTCGTGCTTCATGGGGCATGAGGTCTCAAACGCAGATGAACAAAGAATCAATAAAAGCACTCAGGTGTAACTAGATACCAGAGAAAAATAAGGTTCAAAAGGCTGGAATAACCAATACAAGTAAGCAATATAGTTCATCGAAACAGACAGCTGATGGCAAATGGTGTTACAGGTGCAGGGGACATCAACAACGAGGCAATACAGTTTCCCTGTATAATGTAAAACTTCCTGATTAAGATATGTGTAAAGCATTCTTACCATGCTTTCCAAAAGGATCCATCTTTATGATGACCTCGACACACCCAAAACGCTTCCCTCTAAAACCTATCAAAGTGGGCGGAGGCTTTCGTGTTTTATGAGGAGAGATAGATAGCTTGATACTTTCAAAGTCTAGACTCGCCTTAAATATTGAGTTACCACCGAAATGATTCGAGTCTACATAGAGACTTGAAGGTTCCAAAAAGGAAAGAGCTTGAAGGTCAAACCATGCAAAATAGAATTACAAGTCTGAAAAGTATCTTCTTCTTTAATTGCCTAAACAGGACCGGCGTGGAAAATTTGACCTCCCACGCCAACAACCAAACCAGGGGAACCTTCTTGGGGTGCAAGAAAAATACCCCAAGAAAACTTAAAACAATCAAAAGATGGAAACAGGTAAGAAATAGCATCAGCTCTTTTAATGAGATGCAGTTTCGGCGAAACCGCACCAAAGTCGGCGAGGTTCGAGGCAGGACTGAAAGCATAAATGTTCATCAATCACGCAATAGCAACAACAAAAGTCAAACAAGAAAAAGAGGCTGTGTTCTCGAGACCTGTTGGGGCAAAACTAAAGGCAGGGAAAACGATTACAGGGATTACAAGGAATCCAATCCAAGTCAATATTCTTTCAAATCATGGCATTATTCAACTCTCCAGGGGCCATCTGGTACAGGGAATCTTGAGCCCCCGGCTGTTCAAACTTCAAACCAATCGAAGCACGCTGATTAATGTGCCAATTACGATCTTTTGCCTACAAAAAGAAGCAAAAGATTCTAAGATAAGAATCGGAGTCCCAAACGAATTCAAACTGAAATGGGATTGTACGAGAAGGAAGGCCAAAGAGCATTGCGCGAATGCACGCATTCGAAGAGAAGGCAGGTACGATAACAGGGAGATGCCCATATTTTGACGAGCGAAAGAATCGTGCCGTACCCGCTAAAAAGAAGAGGAAACGATTGGCGAACCAGCTCCAAACGCCGGTGCAAGAGAATTTCAACAGTGATTTCAAAGATAGACGAGCGTAAACCGCGCAAGAACCCCGTTAATGCCTCTCGCATTGACGGCACACATCCATATACATAGAATCTTCAAGAAAGGAAAAATAAAAATAAAAAGAATTCAATGCGGTCGTTTGGATGCTGCTGAGGAACGGAAAGAAAACAAAGACGAATTCGGACGTCCAATGAGATTCAAGGACGTCGCTTTCGTGTTCCGTCGTTTCTCAGCAGCCGAGGATGGAACGACAACTCGTGTAAATGCCTTGGAAAAAGAGTGAAGAGAAATGAATCCGGAAGAAGATAATCACCTGCGGAGGAAGAGAGAGCTCGGCAATGGTCACAGCTACAAGCGAAAAGCCTAAGAACTCGAGCCAAGAAGCGATGCAATGCGTATGAAAAAGCAACGCGAATTGCAGGACTCTGAGGAGAGAAAGAGAGAGGAAGAAGGAGAAGAAGAAGAAGAAGAAGAGAATCACGACGGAGGAGGTCTGGTATTAATAGAGAGCCGATCTTGACGGAAACCTTTAGTTACCGGCTCCTGGGTTGGTGATGCATTGCCGCATCACCGAAAAGCACAGCCTAAAACCCACCAATTTTTTTAAGATGCGGACTTTCTTACGTGGCGCGTGCACGTCACGGCTAAACGAACGGCAGCTGTCGGCGCCACTTTCGAGCGCCGCGCGTGGCTAAGTATTTCCGATGTCAACTGAAAAACCGGATTCTTTTTTCTCGCGTTTAGAATGGTCGATTTCGTCATTAACAACTTAATAAAAAACCGCCAAGACCGTAACGTGAGAGGTGAGTGGGGCCGGAGAAAGGGAGGGGGCATGACGGACACGTGGAGGTGCGACTCACCGGGCCATGACCGTGAGGACACCTGTGAATGACTTCGGTCTGACGTGGCCACGTTGGATTGGGACCCTCCACTCGGCCGAGTGCGGAACGTGTCGTCGCCTTCGGTCGCAGCTGCGGCTTGGAACGAACGCGGGCCCGCCTAACAGAGAGGCCCACGTGGCTGGACTGGGTCCCGCTGGCTTTGGTCCTCGCTCCTCACTCAGAAGAGTCGTAGCCACAGGATCGTCTGACTTGGCAGCGCATGGGCCTCCGTCGACCCGACTCCACCTGGACCCGACAAGGAAACTCATCCTCTATAATATTTATGCAATTTTACTGTATGGAATCCCTCGTTTCCTTCTCCGAATCCTTCGTCCACGAATTCTCTCCCGACCACCACCGTAGCATTGTCGGTGTCCGGTGACACTCTCGACAAAGTACCATTTCCAATTGAGCGCCATGTGTCTAACTTTGAATCCTTATCAATATAGATGAACCTAAGATCTTGACGTGGTTTTATGCAATCACGTCCTTCCGTTAAAGCAATCATTTATATCTAGCTTTCAAAATTATCATTGGAATAAAACAATCCGATGTTAAAAAGATTCACTTACTCTTACTGAATACTATTACGGTTAGCTTCGAGTACAATGATTCACAAGTCACACGAAAAAAAAAAAACATTAAGATGAGTCTCTCTCTATATGAGTCAAATATGACTATACGTCTATTTTGATTTTCACTTATGGAAAGCAACTTCGCCAAAAATACTAGATGCAGGAAACGGTAAAAGTGACCGATTATTCGAATATTGCGCGGCCCTAATCACATTTACATGCATATGCACACACATAAAGTTGTTAAAATGACGGGCTTTGACGAAAATTATAGCATGTGCCCATGTGATGGTTAGGTGGGCAGTTGGGTACCTTCGAGCCGGAGAATTGTTAATCGGGCATTCAAGTTTCGCCTGTTGGAGCAAATGAGAGGGTTCGGCAGTTGTCCGAGTCATTCGATTGGCGAGGAAGTGGAAAGGAAACGCCTCTTCTTTTTCGCTGAAAGTTCATAATAATAAATGCCCCGTGACGAAGTTGCACAGCTGACGAGAGACATCAAAAGGGGTCGTCCCCGTGGAATTTGATTATTTCAGACATCCTCGTCAGCTCGACGTCGGCACTGTTTTGACGTACTTTTTGCGAAACTTCGGACCAAACCGGAAAGAGGAAAAGGAAGGGCATCTGGCGTTGACTTGGGTGACGAGCTTACCACTGTTCGACGTGTCATGAATTTTTTTCTTCTTTTTTTAAAGTGGGACTGGGTTTTGATTTGAGGTCGTGCGGCCGAGTGTTGCGTCCCAATGGCCTTTGAGACTCGTGCGGTATTGGGGCGGGGGACAATCTCCGCTGGCAATGCCCCGGTCAAAGTCAAAGATGCTGACGACGAGAAAGGCAAATTAGGACTCTCGTCCCCCAAAGCCCACGCGACTAAGTAAAGGAATTCTCCATTTTCGAAATTGCCGCGGTTCGCCCGGTGATAACTCTCAAATATGCAAAGAATCTCCCGATCAATAGATTCGATTTTCCCCGATCCCTTCCCGACTTCTGACAACCCCTAAATTCATCTGCAGGCATAGATTCGGTCACGCCACCGGTAGGATAACTCCGGCTCTACTCCTGCTGACATCGTGTGGCGGTCCGATAGTAACGGATCTTGTAAAATTCAGAGTCGTCGTGACCAAATCAAACGTTTCTCATGATAATATCCGCGCGGATCACCAATGTGGTCGCATCTTCCTACTCTTCTTGTCGGATTGTCGAAAAGTAAATTTTAATTACCAAAGCACTAAATCGACCAACAACGTGATTAATTGTCATCTAAAAAAAACAAAGACCCAAAAGGGTTTTCAACCCCGATGGACGAACGGGTTTAGTTAGCAAATGCTTGAGGGCACCGATCAATCAAAATGAATAAAGAGAAACTCGTTTTCTAATACCTTGATTATGCACGACACGAGAAAAATATTACTTCGAGAAAGTTATTTAAATACGCTGGATGGTTAATGAATGCCGTGATAAATAAAGAAAGGAAGGAAGAGGGAGAAAGTCAAGAAAGAGGCTAAACGCCAGAAAGAGAGAGATTGCCTGAGCCTAGGAATGGTTTGTTTGACCAGGAAAAGAAAAAAAAGACTAGGAATGGTTTGGGGGGAAGGATGGGCCCCACTGACAGTTGGTGTTCTTCTTAGAAGCTTCCCCCATCGAAACTTCCCCCGCGAAAGCGACGGTTGAGGGCGACTCTCCCGTCGATTACGACCCCGAGAGCGATAATTAAACCGGGGAACATAATCTCAGCAATGAAACATTACTGATAAAACGTTTTCACAGAAGGGGGGGAGTTTCCTTGAAACCCACTGTCAGCGTCGGTCAAGAGTCGACGATTTCGAAGTGCACCACCGGCGCACCGTGCTATAAATTTTTTACGATCATTTTATGCTCGATTACATTGACACTTTGTAATGTCGTGGGACTGTTACAAACCATCGTAACGATTGTGTACCACGGAAGCCTCAGTCAAGAGTGTCCTACAGTGAGTGTTGCACCTTTAGAATACCCTGTTTGGTACCAAATTATAGAAGATCAGCGTCATATATTCATCGTGCAGCTTATAATAACATCGTAATGGTGATATCGCTTACGCTGTCTGAATCTTTGGGCGATGCGATCCGTAAAAGATTTTCATCGTTTTCTTCTCTCTTTTTTCACTTTCTTCTCTTCTTTTTTTTTTTCGAATCATGGCATTTGGGCAGAGTTAATAAATTATTCTTTATTTTCTTGGCCAACGTCGTATTTTATAATCCTTAAGCGGACCAATGCTTTTGCCGAATCACTTTTGGGCCAGCCAAGATTCTTGACGAACTTATACGCGGGCACTGCACAACATGCTGCACGAGGTCGATTAGAATGTAGAAAGTCTTTAGGAATCAAAAGGCATTGCCCAAGCAACTCGATTAAAGAAAAGGGAGAGGCCCAATTGAATACGACCTACATGCATGATCGATCGTCACCGATGCTCCCAAACTCTCGAAGATGCTTAAAGGTGAAAACATGTTGTTCACGTTCACGTGGGGATATAGCATATGGAAAAACTAATGGATGCGTAAGAAGATTAAATTTGTATATTTTGCATTCCACAATGTACAGAATTCGGGAATTTGGACAGTGGCCAGAGACAATGAAACCAGACATGTCGCTGTAATAGTGGTCAATTCGGCACAAGCGGGCAAATGACAATCCAAACCGATGGTTCGTATGGGCCCGATCATGCAATTTGAACCAAGCACCCACCCGCCCACTTGCTATTTGTCCGTAGGATACCCGCGTAGGATGCTGCCCGATTGCTTCGCTTCAAATCGCTTTCGGTCCCAATTCTTCGCCTTTGGAATAAAGTCGGCCGATCTTGGAAGTAGCTAATGAGGCCGTGTCTTGTTCTCGCTAGATGGTTCGTGAACGCGGACACCGGACTTTTTATCAAGTTTTTACGAAATATCCAGATTTAATTTCGGATATTCGAAAATTCGTTCTCGTGAAATATCCCGATTCCAAAATTTGAAGTGAGTTTTTGCAAAATATATGGATTTCACCTCATATATTCAAAAAAAGAAATGTCCACAAACACATTATCGAAGTAATCAAATATCATCGACTGACTGGACCGGGTTATGACGTTGCTGTCTTAACGTGGGCCATTTATCGATGGAACTAAGATGTCCAATTTCCACAAACGGGCTTTCAAGTAGGACCGGATCAGAACTTGGAACTCAGCCATTCTCGTTCTCCTACCACCGTCTAATAGAATGGATCACTGCTTCTACATCATTATAATCTTCAATCTACAAAGCTGAGGAGTTTAACCGAGTGATTATTAAGAGGGCAAAACCCAAAACTCAGATTTGAAGCAATAAAGCGCCATGGAGTAAGAAAAAAGACCTGGAAGTTACAGCATATTCAGAGGATATTAAGATGCACAAGAAGCAATCGGCATCACGAGGATATCATATCACTTCCTCACCACAAGGTATCCAACAAAACAAAGCTTCGACAGACTTGAAACAATTGACTCACAGAAAGAAAACACGCCTCTTCTGAATAAAACACATAATCTAGGAGCAAATACCGCGGTCAAGGGCACCCTGAGCAAGATCTGCACACAATTATGTCTCTGAGGCGGTGGTGCTATTCTCCTCCTGGTCGAGCATTTTCACAATTTGTGCCACGCCATCTGCAATTTCCTTCTGGATGACCCCATCAGGCACATCAAAGGTCCTTCTCCTCATGGAAAGTGATTTATCCGGGGGATGGGGGTCCACCACTTCTAGCATTGCTTCCAGCTCGTCTATCATCGATTTCTTTGCAGCCCGCACCATTACATCAGCTCCCTAACATTAATAGGGGAAAACACAAAACCTGTATAAGGGACTTATACGCAGCTTTTACATAATGTGATCACCTACCTAGAGTCCAAGATAAGGAATGGAGAAATACAAAAACAAAGCCAAACACATATGATCCCTCAACCATACCCCATCTGTGCCACTGCGCCCCGCATTTATCTTTGAACACAACAGACTAATCATTCCACTGATAAATCAAACTTATTAGGAGAAATCTGCTAAAGACTACAAGGAAACATAGAGTACGGATGGCAAGTGACAGTTAACTCAGATTTACATTTAGTTTTTCTCCAGTTCAGTTCTAAAGTTGCCAATATGCTCAAGATTTGATTTCTGTTCGGTTTTGTCATTGCAAATTGAAACCCCAGACACAAAGGGCCCAATATGCATGCACATACGCAAGCACCCTGCCTCCACTTTCTAAATGGATACTCTCTGCCCGCACCATAACATCAGCTAGCTGGCCCTTTTCTTTAACAAAGTGTCTGTTATTATCTGTTCCCAATTAACAAAAAAATATATGCTGCTCCAAGAGATCAAAGGCGCTCTTCCCACTTCTTACTCATCCGCAGAGCAAAATGAAGTCACTAATAGGCATCCATGAAAAGAGATGATCGGTATCTGTTCTTTTCCTGTGCAAGACAAAGGGATACAAACTAAACTGATAACCCCTATATAAACTTAGCATTTTCTCAGTACAAAGTATCTGAGCTCTTTCGTGTTTCAACTGAACCCAAAAGCAACCCAGCAAACACAAAAGAATTTGCCTCCCTTAACTCGCGCCTCTTCTCTCTACCTTTTCCTTCCCTCCTTTCCCCTAGTCGAAGACACCCAAAAAGGGGAGAGAGAAGTTTTGCTGGACAAAGGAAGAAGATCAAACATTTGTGGCTTTCAGTGGGATAGCTCATGTCCTTCCCCAGTTGGAAAAAAACTGAGCAGAGGCATCAAAGTACTACTTGCCACAGGTATATGCAAATATTTGCAGGTTAAATGGCAGACTGCAATGTAATAAGAATCAATCTGGGCAGAGAAATAATGACACTAAATGCAGGATAAAGACACCTCTCTTCCATTATCTGAAAAACTATCGGCACGAGCTGCATACCAGTTGTTCACCTACAACTACGAGTATTACAGTGACTGAAAATGTATTACCTCAATGGCATCAACAGTTAGGAGCAGAACAATGATCTTCTCGGCGAACCTTTGACGCTCCTCGGCATCATGAGCAACACGACGACGATAGGAGAAATTATTGAAAAACGCCCGAATTTCCTTTAACTTAGACTTGGCTACTGCCAGCTCTCTAAGGGCGCGAAGAGCCTGGGATCTACGGATTAGATAAGCTCTGAAGCTCATCTGAATCATTAAAGCTGCATCTAGAGGAGAAAGGTCCTTCTTCTTTCCCTTTGCCTTCCGGTTAGTCCCAGCTCTCTTGGCAAAAGCCTTAACCAAAATACATGCAGAAGCACAGAAAACCCATCAATCACAGTGAAAGTGGGAGCAAAATTATTGGCGAACCATAACCCTTGACAACCACAAAATTTCCACAGAGCAAACTTAAACCAGCGGGAGCAACTCAAGAAAAGAGAACGCGAGTATTAACCGACAAAGGATTATGGATATTTGTAGGTTCATATGCTCCATGACGAATAAAAATTCTTCCCTGCTCATGCAAGTATCACAAGGATAAGTAGTTTCTTAATCAACGAAAATTTCTACCTAACTCGTGGATATCACAATCAGCGTTCTGTTCTGTTCTTCAACTGCATTATCCCTCTCTACATGCACTATACTCAATAAATAATGTCCGCCTTCCAAAAAGAAAAGTATTTACAATGTAATCACCAGGAACAGGTACAGACTGATCAGTCTACAAATCCTGACCATAGGAAATTCATATTAACAGACTGCCAATAATTTTCACGGATCTATATTTTCTGTGATTTTGATCAGGAATTAGAGAGGACTGCAAGAAACAATTGAAGTTGACCGTATACCCATAAGTGGTTTGAACTCAGCGGATCCATTGCGACGTTCTGAAGAATGATCACACAGTCAAACCTACTCTTCCATATTCTAAAACCCCAGAAGCTTAGCAGGGGAAGTATGCTGGCAAATTTGAGCTCAACAAATAACTAGGATACACTAAGACAGCTGAAAACTACGCTCGACTTAAATCGTGCACGTGTGCTCAAAAAGAGTTTCAAAGTCGGTGAAGAAGTGTCACTGTCTGCATCTTCAACATCAAACCTCAATAAATTAAGGAAACAAAACAAGAGAAGCCAGGAACAACATGGACCCAAAAAACAAAGCCAGTCACGAAGAATTAAATCTGTGTAATCGTAAGCAAACTGGAATGAAAGCTTGAGCATTACACAACGAACCTGTCTCAAAACTACAGCTTCATGACCACTAGGCTCTTCGATCTCCACCGCACGAGTGGCGAACTTATCCCCCTTCTTCTTCTCCTTCTTCTTCTCCTTCTTGTCCTTGTGCGATTTGGCCTCGCTTTCGTCGCCCCCACCTGTCGAGGACCTCCACGTGTAGGTCCGTGTATACCCCTCCTCGCCCTTCTCCTTGATCTCCGCAGTCCACTTATAGCTCTTCGCTCCACCGTGGTGGTGGAGAAGGTGATGATGGAGATGATGATGCTTCTCCTTCTCCTTCTCCTTCTTCCCGGCTTTGATCTCCGCCGTCCATTTGTACTTCCGGTCCGCCTCCTTCCCCTCGATCTCCGCCGTCCAGGTGTACTTCCGATCGGAGGCGGCGCCCCGTGGGCTCACCAGGCGGTCGAAGCGCGACTCGAGAGCCGAGACGCGATAGCAGAGAGACTGCAAGTCGTAGGACTCGGGCCTCACTCGCTGGAGGACCCTCCGGTAGGAGCTGAAGCACGGGGTCCTCTCGATCTGGACCAAGTCCTCGACGCTGTCGAGGAGGTCGAAGTTGGTAGGGTTAGGGCTCAGGAGGTCGAGCGCGAGGCAGATGTCTTCAGGCCCGTCCAAGAAGGAAGGGAATGTGAAAGCTCTGGGAGCGAAAACGGAGGTCTCGGCGACGAAGGAAGGGGGCGGGCAGAAGAAAGGGTCCATGATGTCGAGTCGCCTGAGTAGACTCATTATGCTCGACTCGGGGGGGTGGGGGGGGGTGTTCCGGTACGCCGAGCTGGGCCTCGAAAGGCGGATATAAAGGCGAATTTCGCGACGATGACGATCGGATTGGGCGGAAGAAGACAAAACTTTTGAAGGGAACGAGACGAGCCGAAAGGCGAGAGCCTCTTGAGGGTAGAAATGGGAATTTGAGTTGACGAAGCTGGATCGTGACGGGGAAGATTGGACAAGGACAGGGGAGAGAAACCGGCGTCGCCGCGTAATTGACGGGGGCGAAAGTACGGGAATGACCTGGGCGGCGAGGTGAAATTACGGAGACAGCGAGAATCTATATACTCATCAGCTGAGTGTTGAGTGCGATCTCGAGGTCAGCTGGACCATGTGAAGGGATCTGATCTGGTGGACCCCACCCCACCCCCTACGACCTAACTGCCGTAAATGAGACATTGTGATTGGTCTGGTCTGATCTGGTCTGGGCTGGGCTTTCCTGTGTGGAACTGGAATGGAATGGAATCCGAGGTTCAATCCAAAAATCTCCGTCGACGTCTAAAACTATACGTTGGCAAAAACAGGAAAGGGTTGAGATTGAGGGAGGGATTATTAAGATTTTGACCAGTGACGCGAAGATGGGATGCGAATGTTTTCTCTTTGACAAATAAAAAAAAAAACTCGTTTGCGAAGTCACTGACCCTGGTGGGGCCTAATGGGTATGCAACCAAAAATTACATGATGCATTGCCTGTACTTGTGAATCGATCAGTGAATTCAATTGAATCACGCTTGCAATGATGGCCGACGAAACGGCCCATACCGCTTTCGTTGTTGTTCGAGCAATGTCTTTTACAAGGAAGCCCCTGTGCACGAATTATTTAATGCATCATGCCGTAATTTGCACATGATATGGCTACAATCAATCGATAGCTTCTAAAGAATCAGCTTGTTAGTTTTTTTTAAGTGCATTAAATTTTTTAAAATCCTGCACTGAGCCTAGTTGAGCTGCAAACCCTTGAGTTTGCGCAACCAAATCGGTAATGTCGACAAAATTAAGGTCCACTTCATTTCTGTAAATGTTAACAAATCTTTGGACCTGTTTGGATGGACTTTTCAAAAATTAAAAGTAATTGTTTGTCTGGACTTATGGAAAAATTACACTGAAATTCACATATCGTTATTATTTATGCTATGAAATATTCACGTGCTTAACATTTAAAACCAATCAAAATATACACCTAAGATTTCTACAAAGGCAAAAGTAAGAAATGAAGGACACTCCAACGATATTAACATTTTCGCTTTCCTACGAAAATTTGGAATAGTGCTTATATTTTAAATAGCATGAGAGAATTATGCAATAAAAGTCGCAGTTTGATTAATTTTCCGAACGTTGGCTCAATATGTAATGTAATCCTTAAACTTTTAATTTGACCAATATGATCTCTAAACTTTAGCCCAATATGTAATGCGATATCCGAATTTTCAATTTATTTAATGTGGTCTTCGAACTTTTAAAACGTGTTCAACTTAGTCTATGAACTATAAGAAAATGTTCAAAGTCATTCTTAAACTTCAATTAATGGAAAAGCTATATTGAACATTTCATTATAATTCATGGACTAAATTGAATATGTTTCAAAAGTTTAGGGACTATGTTGATCAAATTAAAATTTCATAGATCATATTATGCATCGGGTTAAAATTTAAAGATCATATTAATTAAATTAAAAGTTTAGAAATTATATTACATATTGAATTAAAAGTTCGGAGGTACCATTTTCCTTTTATTAAAGCCACTAACCTTATTTTCTGTCACGAAGAAAAATGGAAGTGGAAACCAAAATTGGGGCATTCCCCACAAAAAGATTCTCCATTGTTGGGGGCTCGGAGTCGACTTCTGGAGCTAGCTGGATTTCTCCAATCCAGTATTGTTAAGATGGATCAGATCACTGTCAAAACCCTAGAATTTGTTTCCTAATTGCTATGGGCGTATTGAAGAGCGGCTTCTCGTTCCTAGCCGGGATCGCCGCCGGGATATACGTAGCTCAAAACTACAACGTTCCCAACGTGAAGAAGCTCGCAAGCACCGCCATTTTCATGGCCAATCTCTTCGAGGAAAAGTATCGCAAGCCCAAGAAGCCTAGCGATGATGATTGACGACGGTAGTCGGCTTTTGGTTATAAAGGCGACGCCTTTGCCGATTTCTTTTTCGGAGACTCAACAGTTAAAGTGGCAGTCAATCTGATGGTTGGAGCCAGATTGAACTAAGAAAGGTTCGCACTTTTAGCAGATTTTGGTTACTTCGTTCTGCATTGGATGGCTCTAGTTTGGATAGTTTGTCATATCGAGGATCTTATAGCTTCTTTTGGCTGTTCTTTAATTTCCTCTGCAAGGTAGAACAGATCACCTTTCAGGTGGAATGACGAATTTGAATATCCGTTTAGTGTTATTGCCGGTTGTACATATGTGTCGAAGAAGTGGCATATTGATGAAGATTATTTCTTTTCCAAAATCAGAAGAGCGATTGGGTTGAAATGAAACAGAAAGGATTTTGAATCCGCCTTCTAATCCTATAACGAATATAAATTAATTCAATTGTAAAGGAGAGGATAGAGGGTCCAGTCGAGGTTGCTAATTTCAATTTGTTGATTTTTTATGTGACCCTTTGATCGAGACAAGTAGTGTTGACGATGGTCTATCCTGCCGATCCGTGCTTTGAAAGACCTCCTTTCTACAAATCATGGCTGAATAGATCATCATGGACGCCCTCAATGATGCCATCTTGATTTGCTTTATATGACTGTAATTGTTCAGATGATGAAAGGTTTCATTTATGTTATTTCCTCACTGCCTTGGAAATGAAGTGAAAAGAAGGTTCGTGCTTAAAAAACAAGGGGTTCATGTATGTCTTTTAGGTTGATTAAATGGATTCTTGGCTCTTCGAAATGACTTCTTTGATGGGTTATATCAGATAGCTACATGAACTGATCCCGCTGTCATGTCGACTTTTATCCTGATGTCAAATGCTAAAGAAGAGCAGTGACGTTTACTTGGAAGTGTTCCAATGCAGAGGCAGAGCCGTTAGCATGGGAAGAGGTCATTGGTGATGTTAGGCACGGAAGATTTCTTTTTTTTTGGGTCAAAAGGCACGGAAGATGTCTTGCCATGGAATGGTCATGGGACAGCTGTTATCTGTTTTTTTGAGGTTGTGTCCCTATTGGTATACAAAGAACAAGTTGGGTTTACATGAGATGGAATTCCATCATTTACCAGAAGAGATTGCAGGAGGAAGACAAGCACCACCTAACCTGCAAATGCATGCAGTATGTACAGAATGATGGAACATTGACAAATTTTTTCCTTAGTGCCCCCGACAGTTTCTCTAAGAATGTGCAGAGACAGGTGGTAATGTGTCGGGACTTGCTTTTCCTATCTGTGACTACTTTCATATTGGGAAGGCAAAAGATGGAAATGGGGGGCATTGCTCTTTGGAGGATTCAGGATGTTGTTATCTTAATCTTAACGACTCAAATGAGAGGGCAAACCAGCTGGTGAATAGATGTCAATTATTACTCAAGAAGTGTCAGGGGAGCGGGGTAAAACCTGGCAATTGTCGAGTTTTTTCGGCATTAGGATCCGTAAGCCAGATACACACACTAGCTGGTCTAGGCTTCATCCAGAATGTGCTAACTAGACTATAGGGTATCTTTTTTTTCCTGCTTTGTTTGGAACAAGCAGTCAGCTTCTTGAGAAACTCTTCACTTCTTGGCAAGCAGATTTAATGGGAATCTTCCTTTCAGTCTTCCTATGAAAAGAGGGATCTGTTCTCTCCCCCTCGTTTTCTTGACATGAATGATGGTCGTGAGGTTTTCCATCTTGCCAGTATAATTGATTGGAACAATTCTTTTTTTTTAATTGCTCTCCTAGGTAGGCTATTCTACATACTTTTAATCCTCTTTTCATTCACGGTTTCGACATAGGAGCATGTATTGAAGTCTGACTTCTTACATCCCCTCTTATACAGTTGGATTTGGAAGAGGGATATCTACTTATATTAGGAGCTTGTGGGAGATTGCAGGTCATAGAATGCATACCGTGATGCTTGAATCGCTGCTAGATGACTGAACTTGTCGAGGATGAAAAAAAGACCTGGAAAGTGGGTCAGGATGGCAAAAGTGCAATCCCTTTTAGATTCATATTTATTCTGGACTATGGCTGGAGATTCAAATCAAGCCCTTTCTAGCTGATTAGCCGGGATACATGTTTGTATTGCACTATTGGATTATCTTGTCCTTCGAGGCACGATTCATGTTAGATGTGCTACTGTGCTAATGGTAAGTGATATTCAAATATCAATAGTCGCAGTCACATTTGTACAAGCAAGAGGTATTTCTAAGATTCAATGCTCTAAGGGAATGTCCCACTCTCCCTACGCGTATGCACGGGTTGTGCTGACTGAACTTATGTGACAATCTTCGCCGGCCCGATTCCAGCCTGTCCAATTGTCAGCCGAAAGGAAGTACCTGTTCTACTATTGGGCATCATAACATGATCGTGCGGCTTTTAGTAATGTCTACATTGACCATGCAAAAGAGAGTATCTGGCAATGTATTAACCGAGGTCGTGAGATCGCTATGGTACATGTTAAGGCCGCTCTCAATTACTTAACTCGCTTTTCTCTTGCTTTTTGAGTGGAAACCTTTGAAAACTTTTTAAACCATGGCCGTTGTGCTTCCTGCAATTCATGCCTGATATTCTTAAGCTGCATGCGGTGGATTTTCCGTTTTCCAGGAGTCTTCTGGATAATTTTAGTGCGATTTTGTGTTCCCAAGCATGAGAAATTCTTCTATGAAGTATCTAACAATCCACAAGGGCCACTTCCATCAGTTTCTGTCATATAAACATGAACTTCGAGACAAATGATGTTTTTGATTCGGTTTTGTCAAAACTCCACTAAGCAAATGGAAATGGCGCTTTGACATATTTTTTTGGAGAGCTTTTGAAAGATGCAATTACATTTCCAAAGACCTCTGGCTTGAAGCAGGTCTAGATGCGTCTTTGCTGCATTTCTTGAATACAAGTACAATTTTTTTTTCATAATTCCGAAAATGTCCCACCTCACATGACCTCATCAGGTCGCCGACGGCTGAGTCCGGTGCCAACCTCCAAGCATGAGGTCGGGTGACCTCAAGCGAGCTTTAGATAAAACTATAACAAATCACAATTCAATGAACACATGAACTCATTTCTGTATACTTGCAGGGATTATATTTTAATGGACGGAGAATTTACAATTTTTTCGGAGTAAATTTGTTTAGGCACGTGATTGATGTTTCCTAAAACTACTATTGAAGAATGATTATAAGAGGAAAAAAAAAAGGTTCTTGAAGAATGGTGGAGAGTGAGAGACATCAGCCCCTTCACGTATATGGAAGTTGGCCCAGAAATAAAAGCCTGCAGCTAGGGCTTATGGACCACACAATATACATATGATTGTGTTTACTCAGAAAAAGACAAGAACAAGCTCAGCAAAAACTCCTAATTTCATGGTTATTATAATGTATTCAAGTTACCGATTAAAAATATAAAACAAGGTTTTTAAGTGACAGGAAGCATAATGTCACCGAATAGTCCAAAACTCGTCGAGGATGAAAAACAAAAAGTCCCTGGAAAGTGGGTCAGGATGGCAAGAGTGCAATCCCTTGCAGATTCATATTTATTCTGGACTATGGCTGGAGATGCAAATCAAGCCCATTCTTAGCTGATTAGCCGGGATGCATGTTGTATTGTGCCATTGGATTATCTTGTCTTTCGAGGCAGGATTCATGATATATGTCCTACCGTCGAGAGAATGGCTGGTCATGCTATTGTTAAGTGGGCTATTCAAATATCAATAGTCGCATTCACGTCTATAAAAGCAAGGTGGGTATTGCTAAGATCCAATGCACTAAGGCAATGTTCACGAGCTGTGCTGACTGAACTTATGTGACGATCTTCGCCAGCCCAATTCCGACCTCTCCCATTGTCGGCCGAAAGGAAGAACTGATTCAACTATTGCGCATCATATCATGATCGCATGGCTTTTAATTTTGCCATCCTCGACCATGCAAGAGAGAGTCTCTGATGTATTAACCGAGGTCGTGAGATCGCCATGGCATATGTTAAGGCCGCTCTAAATTACTCAACTCGCTTTTCTCTTGCTTTTTTAGAGGAAACCTTTGAAAACTCTTTAAACCAAGGCCGTTCTGCTTCCTTCAATACATGCCTGATTGGTCTTAAGCTGCACTCGGCGGATTTTCCAGTTTTTAGGAGTCTTCTGGATAATTTTAGCGTGATTCTGTGTTCCCCAGCATAAGAAATTCTTCTATGAAATATCTCACAAGCCACAAGCGCTCCTTCCATCAGTTTCTGACATAAAAACATAAACTTGGAGACAATGTGGTCCATCAAGTTTCATCGGTGATTTTCCTCCTTCCTATTCTTAGATAGTATTGATACATATGTCACACGCAAGCAAACAGAGCAACTGGAACCGAGTTGTTCCATCTCTTGCCAGCTTCCAAATCTTGGAGAAGGCCTTCAAACCCACTTCTCGACTCCAACTACTTCTCCCTTCAGGGTCTCCGCCAAAGAGTGACGAGAGAAGCTTCCCCCTCATCCTGTATTGTTGGATGAAGTAGGATAGCACCGGACCGCTTTGCAAGAATCAAGCACGGGATTAAAATTTCCCATCATAAACTTAATTTCTGTCGTGTTCCAAGTGATGTCAAGGGAGATCTTGATGAAGTCTCTCCTTGTGCCTCGAATGTTCGAGCTTTGCAGTGACTTCAGCCACGACGAGTTTTGTGAGGAACAACCCCGCGACCAAAGCTGCAGACATCAGCATTGTGAAAACAGCACTCCAGCTCTTAGCGGATATATAACCTGTCAACAGAGGTCCAATTGCAGCTCCAACAGAGCCTGTCCCATCTATGATGGCGGTAACGGTCGCCAGCGCCCTTGAGTTCCCTTTTAAAGAGCTGTGGGTTCCCAAGTCGGCCGAGACCGCTGTTGTTATGAGAGCGTAGGGTCCGTTCACAAACATACCAGTGATGAACATGAGAGCCATGTTTATGGTCAACGAGAGGTGACCATAGCTTCTAAAGAAGAAGAGAGCAGGGATGGCACAGTACATGAAACTTGCAGCTGTTATTGCCCTGGCATTGAGGTGATCAGAAATGTGGCCTGCTAGAATTCCGCCCACGATCCCTCCAATGTCGAACAATGTAGACAGATTTCCAGCAGCCCCACTGGATAAATACTTGCCATCTATAGCTGCAGGGAGGAAGGATTATGTAAGCACCGAACACAGATAGAGGTGACCCGATTAATAGATCTTTAACGAACCACAAGAAAAAAGGGGCGAAGAAGAACCCAACAATGCAGTCTCTCTTGAGGCAAAATGCAGTATTATGTATTTGATGATGTTCATGGTAACTGAATTTAAATATTTGATGATGTTCATCGTAAATTGAATTTAAATACAAGTATACACTAAATGATCATCACCATAGTGGAAAAGAAAGTTGAAACAGTGATAATGAGGCATGAGTAAGTGTACCTGTATGGCTAATGTAGAAAGGAAGCCAATAGAGGAATGTGTAAGCAACCAATTTGGCGAATAAGAGGCAAAATGCAAAAGGCGCCACTCCTGGAATCCTCCATGCTTCCATGAACCCTACAGCTTTTTCCTCGTCATCTGACTCTGCTCTCAACAGAGGTTCCTTCACGCTCTCGCCATTTTTCCTAGGCGAATAAAACTCGTCTGTGTCTCTCTCAGCTCCAACAGATTCAGGACTGACTGGCAGAAACAAGAAAACGACCAAACCGATAAATGCAATCAAAAGACCAGGCACAACAAATGACCAGCCCCAGCCATAGGTTAACAAAGCAGAAGCGATCAAAGAACCCAAAATGTTGCCAAGAGAAGTGTGAGCATTCCATATGCCCATGATCAGCCCTCTCTTGCTCTTGCCAAACCAGTTACCAACCACAGCAACAACCGAAGGCCACCCTGTTGACTGGAACAGACCAGCAAGCACTTGCATGATTAGGAAGAAATAAAAGCTATGAAT
Source organism: Rhodamnia argentea (assembly GCF_020921035.1). Taxonomy (NCBI): domain Eukaryota; kingdom Viridiplantae; phylum Streptophyta; class Magnoliopsida; order Myrtales; family Myrtaceae; genus Rhodamnia; species Rhodamnia argentea. Next base: position 10,650,812 of record NC_063159.1, on the reverse strand, counting down.
ATTAGCCCAGTATCCTGCACCGAATAGCGATGTGAACAAACCGGTTCCGATCATTCCGACTGCTAGGAATATTCTCAAATTCATTCGATCGCCCAAGTGCCCTGAGAAGTACATTCCAATAGCATACACTAGGAGAAAAGCAACATCAAGTTGACCAAGCAATGTAGTGCCATCAGATCCGTTAAACGGAGCCCAACCATTTCCAAGGGCCGATGATAATGTCGTGCTTGCAGGTGGGTTAAAGAAGTAACTGGCCTTCCATGGAACAAGTTTCAATCCCACATCAGGTGACTTGGGATCGAGGGCGCTTTTCACAACACTGGTAGTTTTCCGAGCGGCATGGTAGCTTGTGTAGGCAAGAAACGTAACAACCAAGACGATGGCTTGGTGACTTCGAAAGGGAAGACTACCCTTCTTTATGTGTTCTAAAAAACGAATCCCGAGCGGCTTGGTACGATTGCAATCAGGGCCTGGTTCTGGAAGTGACCCCATGTGGATTTTTCACTCTCACAAAGAGAAAGCAAGAAATCACTTCCCGTTACAAACCAGATACAGTAGCTGAAATTGGGTGAAAAGCAGGAAAAAGAACTCATCAGAAACCCCGTGGAATTATTATCAAAACAGAGCGAGGTTTCAATTTCAACGGACAAGAAACAAGCACAGGATTAAAGAAATCCACGATATACTGTGGGAATCGAGTAAAATTCGCTCTATTTTCTGCTAGCATTCGCCTTCATTAGTGCACACGAGTTCATTCAATTTCACAATCTTCGTAGATCTCAGTTCAAGGTAAATTCTCAAAGCTCGTGGGCATCTTTCGAATTCAATTTGGTCTACAAGAGTCGGCCGTATGAAGAAACTTGAATGCTCAACTAATCCAAATGTTTCAAGGAGAACACAACTAATTACACGATCTAAAGATGAAGTTGTGGCATTTACTATCGACAGAGCAGATCGACCCCCCCATTTTCCAGGAATACACAGAGTGTCCGAACGTTAATTGAAGTTACTTAAACGCACCCACAACTCTTCCTCTAAGTTCCAACATAAGGTCAACCATTACCACGTCCAGAAGAACACGCTAATATGTCTGAACCAGAAATGGAAGTAAAACGCGCAAAGTACGGTCAAGGAAGGAAAAAAGAGAAAACCCAAAGGAAGGTAGAAAACAGCAAATTGAATACCTGCTCTACGTCCGTCGCGCGCAGTCAATTACCGCCTCCCGCAGGAAGAAGCGATCGAATCTCTCTCGAGAAAGCTTAAAACTTTTCGAATCTGCACCGAGTCTTGGGGCTATTTCGCGGTTGCTTGAACCGAACGAAAGAGGAAAGCTGAGAGAGCTTGGAGCTTTTGAAGCAGCAGCGGGAGAGGGAGTCTTTTTTAAGCTGGTGCGCGAACCCCAGACGACGACGACCACATCCTAATGGCTCCCGGCGAAATACCCCTTTTGCCCCCCTCTCCCGCTTCTTCATTTTTAACTCGAATGACATCACAGGGATGCCCTTCGCTTGAATGACTGATGTGGATTTGCCGATTCGGCGAAAGATTACGCTTTTGGATCGCTTTCTGAAGGGGCAGACACAGGCGTGCCCGCCAGCAATGATTGTCGTGAACATATTTTGCCGTGAAGTGTTCAACTTCGCAAAATCCAGAGCAAAATCTCTTTTATAATCGAAATTATATATATATACAAAAGGGGAAATTTCGAACCAAAATCTCCCAAACTTTGAGCAAACAGTAATGGACCTCCCAATTTCCGCAGGACCCCATGGGCTTAAGGGTAATTTCGCTAGCCGGCTCCGCTTGAGAGATGCTGAAGCATATTCGAATATCCATTGTGTGGAGGATTCCCCTACGCCCAGTTGCCCCGAAAACTTAGCCTCGCATCCTTCCAAGCACGTGGGGGCGGCGAAGAGACCTGCCAGCAACGCACCGGCGAACCGTTCCGCGACACGTGGCGACCACGTTCTTGGCCCCCGTGTTAATTGCGAGTCGGCATCGGTTTTCCACTTCGGATTAATGGATACTGGCTTTGCTGTCTTTAATGATCGACCGAGACCGTCTATCGAGACAACTTTGGATCTTTTTTTTCTTTTTTTTTTTGACTCGGAACAATTTTTTGTTGGTCCAGATTTAAAGATGTCCATGGGGCTTGGTCCTTCCGTGGCGAAAAGTATTTTATTGGTCCACTGTGATGGCGCATTGCCCCACGAAAAGGCGCATTCAGACCATAAAAAAAAAAAAAAAGGCGCATTGCCCCCATGAAACCCAACTTTAATACGTGCGGTGAAGCTGCTCATGATAGCGAAACCAACTCTCCGACGACATCGTGTGTCCCGACAACATCTGAGAATGTGTCGTTCAGCCTCACCAATAGATACGTGCAAACACAAGACACCTGCAGTCTTAATCAAATGACGTATTTGACTACGCGAACGGAGCTTGCAGCGACCATCCCCTCCATTTCTCGAAATCACGAAATTTCGCGGAGAATTGTGAATTGATGGTGGGCATGTAAGTTCAATTCTGTGCTAATCTTAATGCTCGATTGTTAGAGATTTGGATGGGCCACGTCGCTATCGGCATTAATTACTATACGGACAACAGGGAGTGGACTACATGTCAGCATTGAAATCGGCAGCCACATAACCATCACCTATGGATATTGCATGTGGTGAGTTTTCGAATCAGACAGGGTCGGTTTCTTGTGTCCACCCTGGAATCGGACGAGACCCAGACCAATCGGTCTCGAAAAACCGACAGCGTCCTATTTTTTTTTAATGTTTAATTTTCTTTCTCAAATGTTACTAAATATATTGAAAGCTACTTTATTGCATAATGAAATTATTAATTACATAAAAGTTACTAGTAAAAAAAAAAAAGATTACTCTCACGAATAATTTGTACCTTTTGCCCTTGCTGAATAAAAATAATTATGTACTCTTGACCGTTTTAGACGGTTCGGTCTAGTTCCTCCATAAGGACTAGGCATGGAACTAATTATTCTCAGTTCAAAAAATTATGAACCGAGAACCACCCAGAATCGGCATACTCGGATTCGATTTCGGGTTGGTTGAAAACCTTTGCACGCCCCTACTTAAGCGTAACGTGATGTCCATGAGTAACCGAATCCCATACTAACCCACAAAATTTCCCTAACCACAGTCAGACATATTTCCACAAACTTGGTTGCACTAGGACCCCAATGTTTTTAAGCTTCACCTTGATGGGCCTAATCCACCAAAAAGTTTCGTAGGCCCAGCACAGACCAAGTCAGCCCAACTCTACTTGACATCCACATGGAGGAGGTCGACCCTGTCGTCGTCCTTCCACTCTGGGGGCAAGACGACCTTGAGGACGCCCTCCTCCATCCCCGCCTTGATCTGACCCAACTCATACCGTACCCGAACCCACCGCCCTCCGCCGACCCTCCTTCTTCAACATCACCAGCACCTTCGCCTTTGAGGACAAGAGTGTTGCGCTCGACGCTGACTCTCACGTCTTTCTTGTGTAGCCCCAGGCCGTTGCATGTCGAACCTCGGACGAGGCCCTTCGTCGGTCTCTCTGGCGTTCCATCAGTAAGTTCACATTCGCTATGACTAATGATATTGTACTTATGATGTGGGTACATGTCCAAAGTTTGTGATTAATGTAAAGATTCGCAGCTTTTGTGCTATGGCAATTCTGTCCTGATTATGGATTATTTAGGGGTAAGTCTATGGCCCCTCACGGCCACCGTGCATTCACAGATCTTCGTAATTCGATCGAAAAATTAAAAATCATGATTTTTCAAATTGAAATTTATTGAACGGCTGAAATTAATTATAGAATCCCGCTAGCATGACGGTATGATAGTATAATGGTAGAATGCTATGCATGAGATCATATGTGGGTCCCTCCATGATTATTAAATATTTTTTGCTATTCATAACACTTACGATTAAAATTACACCGTTATATTGTTTGCTGTCGACTTCTCAAATCCCTTTATTATATTATAAGCCGATGATGAAAAACATAAGAGCACCATACCTCATGAGAGTATAGCTCGACCCCTCGTTTAGATCAGGCTTGCTTGATGTTAAGATTTGACGGAACAATTTTTTTGAATTTTTTTAATAGATATTTTTTATTTTTGAAATTTTTAGATTTTTTGGTTTTCCATTTTTTCCCTTTGGCCGGCGAGGGTCACCGGTGACCCTCGTCGACCACGAAATCCTTTCCCTAGGTTGACGAGAGCCGTCGTGCATTGGCAATCAAAGGATGGATGCCATGGTTGAATGGCAAAGTCTGCGGTTGAAGGGCAAATTCTGCAGTCGAAGGACGAAGGCCATGGTCAAGCTGGCGAGAGCCTCTAGTGAGTGCCTTCACGCCCTTGCTGCGGCCGGTGAGGCCATGAAAGCTCTCGCCTAGGGTTGTCGCGGCCCTGTCGGTCGAGGGTGAGGGTTTCGTAACCCTCGCTGGCCAAGGAAAAAAGAAGAAGAAAAAAAGCAAAATCAAAATAAAAAAATCAAAATAATTAAAAAAATCCAAGTGTAAATTAAAAAATACTAACAGAAAATTCATGTAGGATGATTTGTCGAAAATAGCACTCAAGAGATCAATTTTACTTCAATGTGGTACTTAAGTGAGCGAAAAAATCTTATGGCGCTTAAGTGAATGGCATACGAAAATTATGGCACTCTATGTGAGTTTTCCCCGATTGTTGAGAATAATCAAGAGAGAATGACTTGGCAATTGGAGATTAGAATTGACAACTAAGCATAAAATTGCGAGTATCTTAAAATCAAGGATAAAATAGGAGAAAAATAAATACTCGAACTATCAATTCAATTTCCATCTAACAATATATATAGACACACACATCATATACCATTTCCATGGGTTTGCGTCATTTATCGAAAAACCAAAAAGCTGTGTGTGATTTAGGCTTGATCATGGGTCCAACGACTCGCAAATCCACCTAGGTTCGGCTTAGGCCATGAGGCTCAGAGGCATCACGTGGTGGAACTTGATGAGGGATTATAGTTATAGGAACCAGCAGTCGCCGGCGACCAGCGGCATTCTACTTCTTTGAACATTTTTTAATACTTTTATGGTTTATTTTTAATTTTTATCTCTTTCTTTTACTTATAAAAATGACAATGAAATAAAAAAAAAAATAATAATAATCTTATAAATCTTACAAGTCCAGTGAACTGTAATGGGTTGGGCTTGTCTAACTAAATGAGTTGTAAATGGGTTCAAAGACAAACCTATTCACCACCCACATATTATTAAGCTCAAAATTCATATCCATTAACAACTCACTTGTTAGAACTTGGCTAACCCAAATTAATACCTCTAGTTGTTGCGGCTGACTTTGCTTGATTGAATGCGAGTCTGCGTCGCCCGGCCTACAAACTCATTAGTCATTAGATTTATTTACCGATGGCCGGTTTTGGAAAGTAACTTTAGACTGACACAAGGGCCCAATGTGATCCAAGCTAATACGATCGATCACCTCTCGTGTGGTTCGTTGGAGAACTCCTCGTGATGTTTTGAAAGCAACGAAATAATCCATGCCATTGCTACTAGCATGTACATTCGAGTGTGCAAAACAAATGACTGGTACGTAGGCAAGCCATGTGTGGTGTGGACCACGAGATGTATAGAATATTAAAAGGCTCCGAGTCTCCCGAAGGACATGAACTTATCGTACGTGAATTATGTCTAAGTTTGGACAGACCTTTGAGAACGAGCTACGCAACGTGGGGTCAATTGAAGCTTGGATGGATTAACAAAAAGACGAACGGTCTATTGCATCAATCTGCTCGGAAGAATCATATTGCAAAACGTGAACACGATGAAAGTTCGCGGTATCTGCTGCTAGCGAGATAGATGATTCGACGAACGTGTCTTTACAATATTGGTCGGAAGACTTTGCTCTATATCAATTCGAGCTGGATTTTATTTTAAATTTTTTATATTGCAAAACTCGGTCCGGTAAATGAAAAAAAAAAAAATATACTCAATCCAAAATATAATTATTAAAATATGGGCAGGCCATAGAAAAATATACTTTTTTTTTCCTTTTTTTCCTCAATTACCATGAATTTTAGAATTGTTAAAAACAATTTTCTAATTTTATTTTATAATATAAAAAAAGAAGGTACATCAAATTACCCCCAATATAATTAAGTGCGATAATTACAAAAGAAAAAAAAATCAAGTAAGTTACATATTCAAATGGGAAAATGACCAAAATAGTCCCCGAATTTTGATTAAATGTGCAATCTCGTCCCCGTAATTTCAATTTGACACAAATGATCCCTAGACTATTGATAAATGACCAATTTAGTCCTTCTGTTTGTTCAAACTGTTAAGTGATGACGTGGAATAACGTGGAGAGCTGAGTTGGATTTTAAAAAATATGACTCAAGCATATACTTTTAAAAAAGAAATCTTTAGTCATTAAACTAGGGTTTCATATATCCCTCTTCTTCACGATCGCCTCTCTTGGAACCAAAAGAAAGGAAAAAAAAGCCGTTGTTCTTCCTCCTCAATTGCAGATTTCTTAAAATGCTTCGATCGACAATACAACGAAGAGGGCAGGGTTGAGGTCGATGCCGGCAACGATTCGGATCTTGGGATTGTGGAGCGCACGCCATCGCCTCTGTTGGTGGAGCTCGTAGAGGCACACACGCTCGGGTTGATTGAAGAGCAGAGGAAGCCCATATAGGTCGCACAAAGCCATCCAACGATCTTTTGTCCGAGTCGCAACAAACACAAGCGATTGCGCCCTTTGTTAACCCCGTGAGGTGCAGCCCATCAACATTCGGTTTCGGTGTCCCCGATTGTGTGGAGGTTTTCATCTTTTGGGCGAGTCTTTAGTCACACTCTCGGTCTTTCGTCCTTCTTTTCAACTTTAAGTAATTTTGGTGTAAAATGCCAATTGAAGCAAGCGTGATCGTGGGCTTTGGTGGCTGGTGTTTGAAGATGGTAGCGTTTCGAGCAATTCGACATTTCGACTGTTCCCGAGTGTGGTAGCTATAAGCTTCAGCTCTGGATGGATGACACAAGAATAGACTACTGGGATATTGTTCACGATTTGGCAATTTAAGGACTTGCTTCTAAGAAGCAGATAACTTGGTTGTCTTCTTAGTTGATTTTCACTCATTCGCCCTTTGCATACAGATTATGCTAGATCCTTTCCCGACCAAAATTTCAGAACCAAAAAAGCTAGAAGACGTACAACAATTGAAGAAAGAAAGAGACCAAGAAGTGAATATGAAGGCACAATTAGACACATGAGGCTGAAACCCGTGGCAAAAGTGGCATGGTTGGACATCCATGTAATGATCCGGCACTGACCAGGTTTGTCATTGGAGGAGAAGGAAAAGAGGGGGCTTTGACTATACCATCCATCGCCAAGGGGCGGGAGCAAGAGCATATAATTTCTGAACTCAATCCATGATTTTTCCCTCGGACCAACTTCTCCTCTGCGGTTTGGTCTAATTTTTTTGAACTCATGCAACTTCATTGAAGGAGCTGCCCTCCACAAGCTTAGATAATGCTTGGCCATATATGTAGATGTAAACCTCCTCACTCGGAAAGACCAAGAGCATGTGTGCTCATCCTTAAAAGTTTTCACTAGAAACAAGCCCGTCTTGCTATCTCTAGCTGCATAAATTAACCAGTCACAATTTTTAGCCTTGCATTTTGCCCTTACTCTCATTTTGTCGTTCTTGATAAACTCAATATTAACTCTTCCGGTGGCTGCATATTTGTTGATAGCTTCCTTAAACCGCTTAGGTCCATCAAATATCATATTCAATGCAAAATGAGGTATCTCTGTGGTTTCATCATACTGTGCATGTGTACTCTTCCTTCTACCAGCTTCTTCTATTTCTATCTCTTCTTCATCACTCGTGACAAAACTCCAGTTAGAGTCACTTGAGTCAAAGTATTCGATCGCAAGTTCAACATTATCTTTACAACTGGTCATTACGGTCTCTTTCCTCCTCCTTTTTGGTTCCACTTCAACATCTATTTCACTAGGTATCTCCAGCAACCTAGCAACTTTATATGCATTATTTACCTTATAAGTTCTAATTTTTCCCCTAGCCGCTTGAAGTTCTTCTTCTTCATTGTCGGATAACCATGGGACCTCAACAAGCTCATCATCATCTTCAATATCATGGTTTTGCCGATCGGTAAGCATTACAACTCATTTATCTTCTCCTAAGTTCATTGGTCTCTTAACTAACCCATCGCCAACGTATTCACCATGTTCAATAAATATCTCACATGTACCACCAACGTTTTCCCAAAATCCTATCATTTCCCGCACCAAAGTGTCATCTTCAATTAATCTTAGGCCATTCTCAAAATTCTTCCCCGGCATTAAATAATGGAATTTCTCAATATTAGAGTAACCCATATCTTGAACCAAGTGCAAAATCTCAAAGTAACTCAGTTTATCCGGATCATAAAACTACTCACTACTATGACCATCAGCACACTCTGCTATTTTATCACGAACAAACCTACCCCCAACCCATAGAGTAAATCGAAATGTCTCATTGGCCATGTAAATCTGCAAAAAATTGCATATAAAAATCAGTAAAACTAAAATAGAAAAAGGACACAGTCAATATATTTGAATTGTTTATACAATATGAACAAACAATTTGCACAAGTATAATCTTAATACAAGAAAACAAAGACAAATGCGGGTCAAGTTCGAAAAGCCATGAAAAAGCTACAACCTAAGGCTACAGCAAGTTGGGACCACACTAAATTAGTATAACAAAACGTGACGTGCATTTAATATTGTTTTGATACTCTTATAGGACATTGCGTACCACAACATGCCCAAACAAGCTATTCCCACCTTACGATAATCATGCATTTTCATCTTCAAGAAAGTTCTCATTAACCTATCTTCAAGAAAGTCGTAATTAATCCTAAATAAAAGTCATGCAAGAGCCTACACAACACGTCGTCCTTGCAAAACCCCCACTTGTACAGACCCGAGTCTTCAAAGAAAGGAAAAGATGAAAACCTCCACACAATCAAGGACACCGAACCTGAATGTTGGTGGCTTGCACCTCACCGGGTTAACAGAGGGCGCAATCGCTTGCGTCTGCTGCGACTCGGACGGAAGATTGCTGGATGGCTTTGTGCGACTTGTATGGGCTTCCTCTGCTCTTCAATCAACCCGAGCGTGTGTGCCTCTACGAGCTCCACCAACAAAGGCGGTGGCATGCGCTCTACAATCCCAAGATCCGAATCGTCCCCGGCATCGATCTCAGCCCAGCCCTCTTCGTTGTATTGTCAATCGAAGCATTTTAAGACATCTGCAATTGAGGAGGAAGAACAACGACGTTTTCTCCTTTCTTTTGGTTCCAAGAGACGTGATCGTGAGAAGAGGGATATCTAAAACCCTAATTTAATGACTAAAGATTTCTTTTTTTAAAAGTATATGCTGAGTCATATTTTTTAAAATCCAACTCGGCTCTCCATGTCATCGATTAACGCTCCATGTCGTCACTTAACGGTTTGAATAAATAGAAGGACTAGATTGGTCATTTATCAATAGTCCAAGGATCATTTGTGTCAAATTAAAAGTACAGGGATGAGATTGCACATTTAATCAAAGTTCGGGGACTATTTTGGTCATTTTCCCTATTCAAATTTGCATAAAAAAGTTATAGGGATGTAATTGCAAAAACTGCTCAATAGAGGGCTAGATTGGCTAATCGGAAAATGGACAACGAGCCTCTTCATCCTGCGAAGTCGCAGAAGAAATCCCCGCAGATCAGGAGGCAAAACTTCTGCGAACTCCATGTCGTCGTCTTGATTCACTCCAGAATCGAAGCAGTCGCGCTCGCATCGACACCGTCAAGATGATGCTCGATCTCGGTCCCTTCTCGGACGAGAAGTTCGATCCCAAGAGATGGATCAACTCGGCGTGCCAAGCTCGGCACCCTCAGGACTCGCTGGAGAAGCACCTGGTGGATCTGGAGATGAAGCTCCAGATGACGTCGGAGGAGATCGCGGCGTCGCTTGAGGAGCAGAGCGCCGCCGCCCTCCTCCGCGTGCCCCGCGCCACACGCGACATCGTCCGCGTCCGCGACGATGCCGTATCGCTCCGCCACTCCGTCTCCGGGATTCTCCAGAAGCTCAAGAAGGTATAGGTCAGCGTTTCTCTCTCCTCTTCTTTTATCCGTTTGAGTGCAATGTAGGTTCCTTTGCTAGGCAGTTCAAAATAATATCATACGGTGAGTCTACTAATAGTCGTTTGAGATTCGAGAAATGTCGAAAAGAAGGTAAGTGTAGTTCTGGATTCAAGGTTCTCTACGGTGCCTGTCTGCTATCTTCGGCCGGTAGTAGTTTCGCCATGAATTTTTAGTTCTCGTGATTTTTTGCCGTAATTCTCTTGCTTTCTCGTTATGTCAAAGTTTTCCTTGTTCTGTGGTAAGTTTTCCGATTTCATTGTAATGTCATTAATTATTGAAAAGCCATCTGAATCACGAAATTTGATCTGAATAGATTTACTTTACATGGTGGCTGATGTTAGCAGGCTACAGCCACTAGTCGTAGGATCTTAGTTGCTATAGTGAAACCAGAATGCCTTGGCACATATTTGATATCCATAGTTGTTCATCAACACTTCCAAGAGTATCTGAATTGCTTCAGCACTTCTTCCGTGCTTTTGGTGTATAGGCAGAGGGATCTTCAGCTGAATCCATTGCTGCGCTTGCTAAAGTTGACACCGTCAAGCAGAGAATGGAAGCTGCATACGAAACATTGCAGGTAGAGACATACGATGATTCTGAAATAGCGTACCGTTATTGTTACTCACTCTTTTTTCTTTTTATTTTCATCTTTTTACCATCAGGATGCTGCTGGTTTAACTCAGTTGAGTTCTACAGTCGAGGATGTGTTCGCCAGTGGTGATCTACCTCGAGCTGCAGACACTTTGGCTAACATGAGACATTGCTTGTCTGCTGTCGGTGAGGTAGGGTTATTTCCAACAATGCTAATTCTTTAGTTTTAAATTGAGAGAGGTAGGATCATTTCTGACAATGCCAATAGTTCTAAATCTAGAGAAAATTGAAACCTTTTTGACAGCATGCCTGGTTCCCATTGTTCTTTTCAGGTAGCTGAATTTGCTAATGTTAGGAAACAACTTGAGGTTTTAGAAGATAGGCTGGACAATATGGTGCAGCCTCGTCTGACAGATGCGCTGTCAAACCGCAAGGTCACATTTCTCATGCACTGCTCTTCTTTCGAGCTGTTTAAATAACTTCAACTTCACCCAACTCTTTGGGTTTTTAATACATATAGTTACCTACACTAATGAGTTTGCTCACATTGATTTATAGGTTGAGGTTGCTCAAGATTTGCGAGGCATCCTCATTCGCATTGGGAGATTTAAGTCCTTAGAGCTTCAATATACAAAAGTTCATATGAAACCCATAAAGAAGCTTTGGGAAGACTTTGACTCCAAACAAAGGGCCAATAAGATGGCAAATGATAAGAATGAGACAGAAAGGTTTTCCAGCAGTACCAACGTCCAGCAAAGTGTTCGAACAGTTTCACTCTCCAGCTGGTTGCCGAGCTTTTATGATGAATTGCTTCTTTATCTTGAGCAAGAATGGAAGTGGTATGATATCCAACATTCATACTTTATGTCATCTTGTTGAGGAACCGTTTGGGAAAATGAAATGTTATCTATAAGATGCTTCGGTGGCAGAACACTTGCTCTATATTATTTCCAAACGTATTTGCTACACAAATCACTTAAAGAATTATCAAAGTAAAGCTGTAACTTTTTCCTCCTGAGACACTTTATTTGTACAAGAGGCTACCCTGTCAGATTTTTCTATCCGCTCGAGAATGCGAGGCAAATTTTTGCTACTCGATAGAGTCCTACTTCCCATATCTGATTTAGCTCTTTCTCCTGCTTTGGGGCTCAAACGCGATCACTTGTTGAGTACAGTTGTTTCAGTCAGTTCTTTAATTGTGTGGTAGGATTGTTCTCAATCTCCAGTAATCTGGTTTATACTCCAAAGCAGCATGGAGCGAAAAAGAGAAGGAAAAATAAAGCTCCAAGTGTGGACTAGTTTTTGCTGTTTTTTGCAACTAAAGAAATGCTAATTTTCCAGATTTGGATATTAAGCAACTACTTTTGCTATGATGTGCAGGTGTATGCTTGCTTTCCCTGATGATTACAAGAGTCTCGTTCCGAAGCTGCTAATTGAAACAATGGCAGCTGTGGGGGCAAGCTTCGTTTCTCGAATCAATTTTGCAACTGGAGATGTTGTTCCCGAGACAAAAGCTTTCTCAAAGGGTAACCTCTTTGTGCTTATTTATGGCCAGCCTATTCATCTTTATGTCTTCATTATGTGATAAAGATACATTCAGTTTGAGACAAGACAAGAAGAGATGACTCTTTGTAAGTCATTTTTTTTTGTGCAACACATGGAGTGTTTGAACTGTTGGTTTGTTCTTATAGATCGAACTTTTCCAGAATGAGATAGCCTTTCCTATGGATGGCCACACCTTCTCTGTACTGACATTTCTGGTTCCTTTATTTCTGCTCCAGGTTTTTTTTGTCTACTCATTGTATTCATAGAATTCTTTATCTGACCACAGGTTTGTTAGATATTTTGTCTGGAGACATGCCAAAGGCTATAAAGATTCAACCAAAGCATCTCGAGGCCCTGATTGAGTTACACAATATAACGGGGATTTTTGCAAGGAATATTCAGCACCTGTTTTCGGAGTCGGATCTTCGTGTACTGATGGATACAATGAAGGCAGTTTACCTTCCTTACGAATTGTTTAAACAAAAGTAAGCAATTGAAGTGAAGGCTGTTGTATTTTGTCTGTTCTTTCTAGAGTATATGTCCGTAGTGTAGAAGCTTTAACTATGTGTTTTAGGAAATTCCCTTGTAGAATGGAATTCAACTGACACTAATAAAATGGAATCTCCAGAAGAAGTTGAGTTCAGCCCTAAAGTATAGATACTAGCCAGTCATTTCATAGAACTTATGTTGAGGATCGCTCATGTCAGTATTCTATTTCGTTATTTGTTTTGGACTTTTCAAACTTAGGATCAGGGTTTTAAAAGGTACAAGGATAGTTTCTCACCATTTTTTAAGAATAACTTGTACATAACACTGTCCACACCATACCTTGACTTGTGCAAGGAATATGACAACTGGCTTTTGGATTATGAGGATACTTTATAATCATCAGCCAAGGAACAGCCCGATGTGACACCATTCACTCCAAGATGAGCTTCATCTATGCATTTGATGCACAGCTCAGTAACTTCCTGTCTTTGTAATCCATGACTAACTTATGTTAATCTTCCTTTAACCCTCTAGTGACAGGAATTGTGAAATGTTTGGATCTAGCGATGTTTCTACTTTTGGAGCCAGCTCCACATGGTCTTATTCGGTAGTTTAATCTTGCTGTCAGAATTCTGTCCACGTTGTTCAGCAACGATTGTTTTAATTTAGGCTGTCCGATTCTAGTAATGAGTCAATATGTACGATGCAATAAAATCAATAAACAAAGAAAGAGAAGGATTCCGAGCCTCTTCATCTTTGTCATATATGCCTCTACTCTCTTAGATGGAGCTTTTCTGTCGGCAAATTGCTTATTGGTTCTCAATAGGCTATATTTATATTTCGCCCGATGTTCTTGCGTTTCAGATATGGACAGCTAGAACGTGCTATACTTTCCAATCAGATCTCTGGGGTGGATTTAAGAGGAGCTGTTGCTCGTGGTGTGGGAGCCCAGGGAGTTGAACTCAGCGAGACAGTTAGGAGGATGGAGGAGTCCATTCCCCAAGTTATTGTAGTTCTTGAAGCAGCTGTAGAAAGGTGCATCAGCTTTACTGGTGGTTCCGAGGCAGATGAACTAATTCTTGCGCTTGATGACATCATGTTACAATACATTTCTTCTTTGCAAGAGACACTGAAATCATTGAGAGCTGTATGCGGTGTGGATTTTGCTGGTGAGGGTGGCTTAAAGAAAGAAATGGGGTTGGACAAAAAAGAAGCAACTCAAAGTGCAAGAAAGGTCGAAACAACCTCTAATGAGGAGGAGTGGTCCATTGTCCAGGGAGCTTTGCAGATCCTCACTGTAGCAGATTGTTTGACGAGCAGATCTTCTGTATTTGAAGCTTACTTGAGAGCTACTTTGGCTAGGCTGGGCACTAGCTTGTCTGTTGCGGTATTTGGTTCAATTTTGGACCAAAACCAGTCACATTTGGTTAATGATGAGGGGAATGGGGAACGATCTTTTGTCAGTAGGGCTGCCTTTGATGTTGCAGCCATACGACTCATTGATGCTCCTGAAAAAGCACGGAAACTTTTCAACCTTTTAGATCAGGTAAATAAACCTAGTCTGCGGCTCAACAGTTCTTTCCTTCGCCCTCTAGCATTTTCTATTCACCCTTTAGACCATTGATTGGTGTTGGCTTCTGGTGTTCTTTTTCTGCTTGTTTTTGGTGTTACAACTTTTGATGTTTTTTTATATTTTGGTTTCGCCATATATCTTTCCTCTAGAGTTATCACTGAAATGTTTATATTTAATTTTGCAAAGGTAATGATTTAATTGTTTTCTTCGTTTTAGTTGAAAGATCCTCGGTTCCATGCACTTCCACGTGCATCTCAGAGAGTTGCGGCATTCGCTGACACAGTTAATGAACTTGTCTATGACGTTCTTATATCTAAAGTGAGACAACGGCTCCATGATGTGTCTCGGCTGCCAGTATGGTCCTCAGTTGAAGAACAAAGTGCTTTTCACCTACCAACATTCAGTTCATATCCACAGCCCTATGTGACAAGTATTGGTGAATATCTTCTTACTTTACCCCAGCAGTTGGAGCCACTTGCAGAGGGTATCTCCAGTGGTGATACCAGCAATGATGAAGCGCAGTTCTTTGCAACTGAGTGGATGTTCAAGGTGATTGATGCAAATTCTTTTCAGTTTTATTCTGGATATGAAGAATGCCTGACTAGTTAAATGAAACAATGAGCAAGGTTTTGGACATTAACAAGAGATCTATACCTAAGTGCCTGTTGGGACATCAGATAGGCCATTTGGTTGGTAACAAAAATACGAAGTTGGAGATTTTATGCTTCCCTTTTTGTGATACAGTAAATGAAAAGTCTGTCTAGGCTTCTTCATTAGGATTTGAAAGGCCCGACTTAGTCGGTTCTGATTGAGAACCAGGACTTGGACTCACTTTTCTCTCAAATACTCTCATTACTTATCCCCTAATAGAAAATAACTAAGCCTAACAATTAGCTATGAATCGACCCTTTCTGAACCCTTATTGTTTGTTGTCGGAAGGTTGCTGAAGGCGCCACAGCCCTTTTCATGGAGCAGTTACGAGGAATACAGTATATGACAGATCGTGGAGCACAACAGCTGTCAGTTGACATCGAGTACTTAAGTAACGTGCTTTCTGCCTTATCGATGCCAGTACCTGCTGTGCTCGCTACTTTCCTGACGTGTTTTTCAACCCCAAGAGATCAGTTGAAAGACCTCTTGAAATCGGATTCAGCAAACCAGCTAGACCTTCCGACAGCAAATCTTGTATGCAAAATGCGTCGTGTGAGTTTGGACTAGTTAGAAAGTAAAATTTTGAATACAGAGGTGCGGCATTCGTATAACAGGGTCACATTCTGCAGCGAAGATTTCCATGTTCCTTTTCAATTTTGTTTTTCATACAAAGGTCGTGCTGTAAACTGAAACATTTCTGGGTTGGTTTGCTTAATTACCGGGCGGACACCAATGTCCACGATTGAGTTTAGAAGGCGGTTTATTGACAGTCACTGGGAGTCCTGAACTCTGCCATTAGTGGCCCAAAATTCTTAGTTCATACTCTTGAGACTTCCCTTAATTCTCAAGTTTTCCTCCTTAAGCTATTTTCGTTCGTCATCCGCATGGTCTTTGATTTCTGCTAGTCTTGGAGGAACTGCACCCCAAGGGTGGTGCAGTGGTAACAGTTCTTGTTGTGCACCAAATTCAAGCATGTCGTGCCCACTAAAACGGGTTTGAATCCGGGAGCCAGTTTACTTGTGACTGCCGGTTTTTGTAGTATCGATTCGGGGAAGTGAGAAGAACGAACACCAAGCTTAATCATGATGGGCTAATGTCATAAGTTGACCACGATGAGCGAAGAATTACCAAAATTATTTTCCTACTTTCGGTTAATCGCATTGCTAATTACACTTTCCCTTAATTCGGACACGTAATGTAACAAGTCAAATGGAAATTCCAATGAACACAACGTCGAAAGATTCCTAGAGTTTCCATGGAAGCGTAGCATCCTTCCTAAAGTTTTGGAAAGTTCCCCGTATTGGTACGATTCTGGTCATTGTATTTGTACCCCCATTCGAAAAAAGGAAAAGCTTAAACCCCTCCAATCTTTTTTCTTCTTGTGATAAAACCCCCTGACGCTTGGCAGAACCCAATGAAACGTTCGACTCTCATCAATGGCGCCCAAAATCCTCTCCACTTTCATCTCTCCTCTTCCTCTCCCTCTCCCTCACCATCTTACCAACCTCCATTCCCGAGTCCTCACCGTTCACAAGTCACCACCTCGTCTTATCTTCTGCAAATCCACACCACCGCACAGGCCCCTCATCTCCCCACCCGAACTCGCCGAATCCGAATCCGAATCCGAAGGCGCCGGAGCTGCATCCCCGACCCGCGGAGATAAGTTCCTCTACCGCCAACGGTCCGTCGAGGCCGCGAAGCTCGTGATGAAAGAGATTCAGCCGAAAGGCCCGAAGAAGAAGAGGGAGAAGCTCCCGAAGGTTAGCTCCGCGGTTGCTTCTTGTTACGGCTGCGGAGCTCCGCTTCAGACGTCGGAATTGGATGCTCCAGGTTACATCGATCCTGACACTTACCAATTGGTACGTGTTTCGAATTGTATGGACGCAGCCTCTTGTTTAATGTATGAGCAACGTCTCCGGTTTTTTATTTCAGCTCAAAATTGGCAATCGGGGCTTGTTTGTCTGCTCGAGAAGTGAGAGTAGTGTTTGAGTTTTTCAGAGCAAGGATGAGTTCTCCAACTTGCCTTTAGTGTGCTCATACTTTCGAATATATATTTGGCTGATCGAGATACCGTGCCAAGGTCTTTGGTTTGATTGGAATGAACTTCTTTTACATGATTATGCAGAA
The DNA here is from genome assembly GCF_020921035.1 of Rhodamnia argentea. NCBI lineage: Eukaryota > Viridiplantae > Streptophyta > Magnoliopsida > Myrtales > Myrtaceae > Rhodamnia > Rhodamnia argentea. The sequence continues at coordinate 10,633,613 of NC_063159.1, read as the reverse complement.
GAAGAAACACCACCAGCTTAGGACGGTGCTCTGCCGGAGGTGCCGGCTCCTGTCTCATGGCCACATGATAACCGCAGTCGGTGGAAATGGTGGTTATTCTGGTGGAAAGCAGTTTGTTACTGCTGAAGAGCTGAGAGACAAGTTATCTCACTTGCGTCATGAAAAAACACTCATCATCAAATTGGTAAATGGTGGCATTTTAGAGTTCCACAAATACTCCTGTTTCCAATTGGGATTTTCCTGCTCGATTTGTTTGGTTAATCTTGAGCCAATCAAGTGAGACAAAAAGTATTGCAGTTGTTGGGTGGGTGACTACACTTTTTTTTTTCCCGCTGATCCCCCCAGGTTGACATTGTTGACTTCAATGGCAGTTTTTTGTCTCGTGTACGTGATCTTGTTGGTGCAAATCCCATCATATTGGTTGTAACAAAGGTAATAGAACAATAATGTAGCTCTTGCTATAATGCTATCTTATATATGATTCCAGTTAGATTGCTCATGTCAACGGTTTTTGACTCTGCTAGGTGGATCTACTTCCTAAAGGGTCTGATCTTAACTGTATTGGTGATTGGGTTGTTGAAGCTACTACCAAGAAAAAGATCAAGTAAGTTCTAAGCTACTCTTTAGTTTCCATGAAAGAGGATGTGCCGGTCCAATATGAATGTAACTTTTTCGGTTGAGTTTCTTAGAATTTAAGTGCTGGTGATATGTATGCTGAAATTGCCGTTGTGAATCGTTGTTGCCATGCAGCGTTCTTAGCGTCCACCTAACTAGTTCGAAGTCATTGATTGGGATTGCTGGAGTTGTTTCAGAAATTCAAAAGGAGAAAAAGGTGCTTATCTATCTCATAATGGATTTTCACTCAAGTGGGTTATGCATCCAGAACATGACAGTATTGCTAAGGTTTGGATGTGTCCCTGGAATTAAGGCATAGAGTTGGCACCCTGAATCTTGCTAATTTACTGTGTCCCTGGAATTAAGTCTGTAATATATGTGGCCCATATGAAAAGATTTTTCCCTCTAAGTTGGATCAAATACATAAATTCTTTCACACAATTGGATTATGTGTTTAAGTACCAAATCCACTGCAATATCCTTAAGATTATGAGAACAATGTTGTTGAAAATTGAATTGGCTTCTTATTAACACCTTGCCATCTGCCACCCAGTAATTGCAATTCTTTGCTCGCTCTCTCTCTCTCTCTCTCTCTCTCATAGAAAATCGGCTCAAAACTTGTGTAGTCTGTTAGATAGGTTGTCGCATGCAACATTCAAAGTTATATTATAAGCGGTTTTAGAATAAACAGGTTTAATTTTGTATTTGCCTTTTGAAGTATGGTGTTGACATTCAGATTTGAGATAAACTTAAAAGAACTCTAATGACTTGGTTAACTGAAATTCATTATTAACAATCGGAGAAAACGGCCAAGTCTTAATCTGTTCTTTTAATTAACCTATGCCATGCACTTCTCTGCACGATGAAGTCATTGTCCTTGTGAGGATTTTTTGTCCTATAATACTAGATCTCTTGATACTATTCATTAGGGACGACAACTTTACCCTGAATGTCCTGAGTGAAGCTTATGCGACACAGTATATATGTATATTAGATTCTTACTCCTTTATGTTGATTCTCAATTGCAGGGACGGGACGTTTACATCCTGGTCAGTAAGTTTCTGAATTGAAAGTTCATAGTGATGAAACCATTTTTCCAGATAGCTCTGTCTTTACTACTAGTAGTAGGTACATAAAATATAATACATGTGTCAGCAACATTTTCTCTAGTGACAACATCAATTCCCAAGCAATGCCATGTCTTGAAAACTCCTATTTTGGACTTCCAATGGAACTTCATTTCTTACTATATTGCTGTTGAGAACATCACAAAGGAGTGATCGCCAGGAAAAGTGAGGCGCCCTTCGTAATGGGTGAATTTAAGTGGTTCTGGACCTTCAACTCCAGGTGGTAATATGGTGAAAGAAATAGCGCTTGAAGCTTAAGCTTTAAATGCAACATCATGGGTACAGCAAGGATCAGCTTTTTGTATCCGTTCATATGGGCTTTTATCACTATACCATAGAACTCAAGGAAGAAGTCTATGCTCCCATGAAAATAGGGATTGAAGAAAAAATCCTTAAAAAAAGTTAATGTTATGCCATCTGCAGCTTGAAGGAAAAAGCGAAACAATGTAAGCAAGTGCAAGGATATCAGATCTTGACAGTCCTGATATGAGAAAATTGTTGTACCTGGCTTTTAGTGTTGCTAAGATGAAGTTTACGCGAAACTTCAACATTACATCTAGATTGACAAGTAATGAATGTATTTAGCCCATAGTTCTTTAATTTTCTTTGACAGGAGATATAGTCGGACTTATTTGACAGTTTAAATTGTTGTTGTTAATATAGGGTTCAGCCAATGTGGGCAAATCTGCATTTATCAGTGCTTTACTGAGTAAGTACTTTCTCTGCTGATCAGAATAGGACTTCAAATAATAAGTCATCTCCAAAGTAATTTAACTGCCAAAGATGATAATAATTTTTGGTGGCTTTGACAGCGTTATTCCATTGCATTTACATGCGTTTTGGGCATATAGTAAATTGATATAGGAGTTGATGTTGCAAAATGTGAGGTGTATTGCTGGTGCCTCTAGTAATACACATTTTTCCTGAAGGATTGCACTGCTAGAAGGTTGTCCTTTTAAGTTGCTGGCATTTCCTTTCCTGTAAGGATCCTCATATGTCTTTCAATTTTTTATGATACCCTTTTGCACGTGATACTTTGTGCATGGACTTATAATTCAGTCCTTGTTCATGATATCTATGTTTGTTTTTTTTGAGCAGCTTTCTTATCATTTTTCACTTAGTTCTTTTCCTAGTGCCAACCGTTTATTCATGTTTACTTCAGGGCTGATGGCAGAGAAAGACCCTATTGCTGCAGCAGCTACGAGATATAAACCTGTAGAATCTGCTGTCCCTGGAACAACCTTAGGGCCAATTCAAATTGAGGCTTTCCCAGGGGGAGGGGTATGCCAGATTTGTTAGTATGCTATCTGTAGATTCTCTCTGTCTCTCTCGCTCTCTGTCTCTCTGCATGCTGGATGCTTGTGTGGCTGTGTCTAAGACCCTGCTAAAATTGATCTTTCCACAGAAATTGTATGACACACCAGGAGTGCATCTCCACCATAGGCAAGCGGCAGTTGTTTATGCTGAAGATCTACCTGCTCTTGCTCCTCAAAATCGGCTTAGAGGTCAAACGTTTCCGGTAAATGCTCTTTTTCCTTGGGTTGTATTTGTTAGCAGACTATGGCATCCTTTTTTGTATGTCTGATGTGCTCCCCGACGAATCTCAGGTCACTAGTGGTGCTGAACCCAGTTGCTTAAATGGATTTTCAGTATTTTGGGGAGGCCTTGTTAGGATTGACATTTTAAAGGTTTTGACCATCTATTTTATTTTCATTCGATTTTACCCCAACCCCCATTGTTTTGCTATAATAATATCTGGATTTAGCTCATATCTGTTCTTGTTTGGTTTAGGTTCTTCCAGAAACAAATCTAACATTTTATGGACCCAGAGGTTTACAGATTCATGTGGTACCCACTGCCAAAGCAGACAGGTTTTACCAGGTTATTCTTTGTGCGACATTTCTTCCTGTTGTCCTCTTCTTTCTTCATTGAATTTATTACGGAGGTTTTTTACTCTAGTTTTTTTTTTTTTGGGGTCGGAAATATTTTACTGTAGTTTAGTTGCTATTGTTTCTTCACTACAACCGTTTTCCTTCCAGACTGCAGAGGTAATGCTGTCTGTCTTGGGATGCTTTGTCGAATTAGTGCAGCATATTGACCCTAAATCTTCTGTTATAAATGGTAGCCTGCGGTGGTCAATTATTGTGGTTCATTCGATTTTCTCATTGATGTTGCATACAAGCTGCAGATTTTAGCCGCATGTGGAGATAAGATGACAATCTGTTTTTAGCAGTTGGAACTACTACCTTGGTAGATGAGTCCTAGATGATAGAATTCTTTTGTTCTCCATCTCAGGCATTCATTTACCAGTTTTCTCTTATGCCATGCAATCTCGATGAGGATGATTTTACTGATCACTGCAGGAAAATCTCGGAGTACTCTTGACTCCTCCAACTGGTAAAGACAGAGCATGCAACTGGAAAGGCCTCGAAACAGAGCGTCAGTTGCTTATTAAGTTCAAAGATATAGACAGGTATGTGTTCTTTAGATTAGTGGAGCTCAAGCAGGGACTAAATACCTGTGTAGGACTAAGAATGGTTATATCGTACATATGACTACTTTCACTTTATAATCTTTTTCAGCAAGTATAGGATACTATTAATTGTGACAGACATCCCTCAGTGAGAAGTCACCCAAATTTTTAGCTTTTGGTTTCAAACTTAGGGTTATTGAAATTGACCTGCTTGCTTGTCAGGCCTGCTTGTGATGTGGCTATATCTGGTCTTGGGTGGATATGTGTTGAACCAGTGAAAAGGTCACTTGGAAAATCTGAGTTAGCTTACAAGGAAACACCCAAAGAACTGCATTTTTCAGTCCACGTTCCTCGACCTGTTGAAATATTTGTTAGACCTCCTATGCCAGTGGGCAAGGCTGGAGCAGAGTGGTATCAATACCAAGAACTGACGGAGAAGGAAGAGGAAGTGAGACCTAACTGGAACTTTTGATGCTTTAGTTTCTGTGACTACTTGTACATAATTCATGATGGACGCACTCACAGTGGAATTGGAGCTTGTTACCTGAGCTCGTTCTTGCGAACTGGATAGCTGACTCAGGTTTCAGTACGTATCTTGGAGTTTCTGGGCTTGCGATGAAAGTTGATGTTACATTCAGCGATGAAGCTGGACATGTTTCAGCACGGGTTCTCTCAATATCGTAGGGACCAAGGCATGAACTAATTGGAAGGTCTCCACCTGACCCCCCAGGGCTGAGCTCTCACGATACCTCCAGATATGGAAGTGCGTTATTTTTTTTGCATGTTCATACCTCAATGTGTAAATTGTAACAGCGTCAGATGATATGAAATGCCAAATTTCTGATTAAAATCAGTTTTTGATTCTTATTGACAGACCCACCTTCGTCGTGGATTTAGATTAGGGTCTCGGGCTTAAATGTAAGTTTTGTTATATCATGCCAAGGTGGTGTGTATGATGGCTTTCTAATGCTATTTCCAAATTCAACTCTTGAGAAAGACAACCCTAACGCAAGGAAAATGGGCAGGTGAATAAGCCTATCTCAGGAAGCCACTGGCAATAAGCATGCGTGGCGATGTCAATTCGCACTAGTTTCGTATCTTCTTTTTTCAACTTCATACAATGCAAGAGAAACGAAGTAGAAGGAAAATAGGTTATTCCCTCGATAATGATGACTGTTTATTTCAATCCTTTCTAAATGTTAGTGCTTTAGCAACTAATAGCGTCATTGATTAATTTCAAACCCCTGATCGCATGGCCTAAGAGGCCCGTAATATCACCTATCGAGTTTGTTGGCCAGCAAAAATAGAGCATCAAGGGTTTGGCATGACAATTTAAATACATTTGCCTTCAACATTGTGAATAAAATGTAGTAAAATAAATAAAATTTGCTTCAAAAGCCTTACCGCTATGTTACTCTCATCATTTGGACCAAAAAAAAAAAAAAAATGTTACTCTCATCATCCTTAAGAGTTTGGTAATTGTGTACTAAAGTAATCATTGAGTTCATGAAATCACGATGTATTCAAAAAATACACTTTATCTGTATCGTGCATCATGTTGTTTTACAAACATCGATTCACATTCACGGATCAACCATAAACGTAGCACGTGAACTAAAATTTCAATTTTGGTACTTTTTTCGTAACTAACGTTGCTTAAATATCCAACAGAGCCTCAAATGTGAATAATTAAATCAAATTCATTCCTCCATGTGTTTTGGACCATAAAGCGTTTATATCAAAGGCATTGGACAATCCTTATGTTGGATCTTAGTCCATGTCTTCCCCAAATTCGAACATATCTGTTTCCCCGCAGGACAAAAGGTTCGAATTAGTATTTGCTTGGGCTTAATTGAAAGCAACTTTGATTGATTTAGGGGTTAAATTAAGACAGAATTGAATTTAATGGACAAAAGAGACACGTGGACAGTCCGCTTCGCTCCCTTTCAAAAGAATCGAAACGCCAAAAGGCAAGCAACTTCCCGCCTTTTTGCTGCTCTCCTTTTCGTCTTCAATCTCTCCGGGTTTCGTCCGATTCTCTCCGAACTCCTCAAATTTCTGGGGAAAAATCGTATGATTTCTCCGAATAGCTCTTCTACGAGCGATTCCTGACGATCTCGTCCCTCTCATTCCTATTGCTCAGGTTACTGTTAGGGCTTTCGTTCTGTTTCTTTCCCCGTTGAATCGAACGCCATGCACATCAAGGAAATCTGTCTGGAGGGGTTCAAATCCTACGCGACCCGGACCATCGTCCCAGGTTTCGACCCCTTCTTCAACGCCATCACCGGCCTGAACGGCTCCGGCAAATCCAACATTCTCGACTCCATCTGCTTCGTGCTGGGCATCACCAACTTGCAGCAAGTTCGGGCTGCGAATCTGCAGGAGCTCGTCTACAAGCAAGGCCAAGCTGGGATTACTAAAGCCACGGTTTCCATCGTGTTTGATAATTCGGATCGGAGCAGGAGTCCGCTGGGCTACGAGGACCACTCGGAGATTACTGTGACGCGGCAGGTGCGTGACGGTCGTGGAAATTTGCTTTTGTTCAGAAAGCACTTAAATTACTGCCCCTTGCCTCCGTTAAAAGCTTAGGGATTTAGATGGATTGGCATTGGCTTTCGCATAACTACGCAGTGTGTGAGACCATTCGGGGATCTAAGTTAATCATTTAGATTACACTGAAACTGGGTTACCGGAAGGGGAACTTCATTGGTTTAACCTGAGATTTGAGCCATTGTCTCAAAATCGGGGAAAACTAAACTGTGAGTTGCACTGGGGAGTTTAGTGGCTAGTTAGATGGTAAGGTCTAGTTTTCTATTATCTGGTTGTTCTTTCACTTTTGAGTAAGCTACTTTGATCAATAAAACAAAATAAAAAGTATCAGTCAATACGTCATGCTGACCCATTTTGCTTTTCTTGACTATGTTTGAGAAATCTGTTATCGAATTGTGCCCCTTCCCTGTACATATAGTTAAGATGAGTCAGTATCTCAGGATGTTTGAGCATATAAATTATCATGTTCTGCAGATCGTTGTCGGTGGAAGGAATAAATATCTGATAAATGGAAAGCTTGCCCAACCTAGTCAGGTCCAGAACCTCTTTCATTCAGTACAACTCAATGTTAACAACCCGCACTTCCTCATTATGCAAGGGCGCATCACTAAGGTACTAAATATGAAGCCTCCTGAGATTTTGTCCATGCTTGAGGAGGCAGCAGGTACCAGAATGTATGAGACAAAGAAAGAGGCTGCGCTAAAAACGCTGGAGAAGAAGCAGATCAAGGTTGATGAGATAAATAAGCTTCTTGACAAAGAAATTTTGCCTGCCTTAGAGAAGCTAAGGAAAGAACGTATGCAGTACATGCAATGGGCAAATGGGAATGCAGAGTTAGATAGACTTAAAAGGTTCTGCATCGCTTATGATTACATACAAGCTGAGAAGATAAGTGAAAATGCGGTCTCCGGGTTGGAACAGATGAAGGCCAAAATCTCTGAACTAGATGAAAATAAGGTGAAGATGCAAGCGGAATCACAGGAATTGGAGAAGAAGATATCTGCTTTAACCGCACAAAAGGAAGCCAGTATGGGTGGGGAGGTAAAGGTGATGTCTGACAAAGTAGATGCTCTTGCTCGAGATCTTGTGAGGGAAGTGTCCATTCTCAATAACAAAAATGACACCCTTCAGACTGAGAAAAAGAATTCAGATAAGGTATATCGGTTGCTGATGCAAAGTCTTTGGTTTTTCTCGTTTCCATTTTATAGCTGCGCCTACTTGCAAATATGAGTATTTTTTTCATATTAACGGTGGGTGGATTTTCTTTTTTCTTTTTTTTTTTTTTTTGCAATCTTTACAATTTACTTCCTGATGTACTAGATTCTTAGCAATATAGAAGATCTAAAGCATTCTGTGGAAGAGAGCGCCTCCGCTGTCAAAAGAGCTGAAGAAGGGACAGTTGGTCTTAGGAGCAAATACGACGAACTCCTGAAGAATTTGGATGAGCAAGAAAGTGATTACCAGGTAATTAATTGGTAATTTTAATTTTTGGATGCTTACATGCATGTGGATGTCCACTCTCTACAATCATAAACCATGATGTACCAAGTGTGATTACCATGAATAGGGCATCCTTGCTGGAAAGAGCAGTGGAAATGAGGAAAAGTGCCTTGAGGACCAGCTAAGTGATGCTAAAGTAGCTGTTGGAAGGGCGGATACAGAACTGAAACAGTTGATAACAAAGATAGCCCACTGGGAAAAAGAGCTGAAGGAGAAAAGGAGGCAACTATTGTCAAAGAATGAAGAAGCTGTTGCTGTAGAGAATGAACTTAATAGTAGAATAAGAGACGTTGAAAATGTTCAAAAAGCGTTAGAATCTGTTCCTTATAAGGAGGGGGAGATGGAAGCTCTTCAAAAGGTCTGTGAATTCTTCTTACTAGTTCCGTGTCTTCCTTTGGTATCTTGAAATGAGTCTCCTCAATTTTTTTCTTCTTTTGACTGTGAACGGCTTCCAGGACCGTGCACTAGAGTTGGAGGTGGTGCAAAAGTTGAAAGAAGACATACGGATTCTTTCAGCACAGTTAGCAAATGTTAATTTTTCATATCGTGATCCCATCAAGAATTTCGATCGATCAAAAGTGAAAGGTGTGGTTGCAAGATTATTCAAAGTGAAGGATAGCTTAACAATGATTGCCTTAGAGGTGGGATCTGTATAATAGTATAGTGGCATCTTCTTCGGAAGTTCTCAGTTTTACAGAACGTATCAATTCAAACATCGGAATGTTTGCAGGCCGCAGCTGGCGGAAAGTTGTATAATGTTGCTGTTGATACGGAACAGACGGGAAAACAACTGCTACAAAATGGAAATCTTCAAAGAAGAGTAACTTTCATACCTTTAAATAAAATCCAGCCCAATTTGGTGTCACCTAGCGTTCAGCATGCTGCTGCCAGAGTGGTCAGTCACCGTTTGAGTAAATCTATGCAATACAAGCTTATCTATCAAGGTATTTATGTCTGTCTAGGTCATTAATGAAGATAAATTCTGCATTTTCAGGTTGGCAAGGAGAATGCAGAACTGGCACTTTCTTTAGTTGATTATGACAAGGAATTGAAGGTGCTTATGCACATGCTCATTATAGACCATTAATTTCATTAATGATTTTGATCTGTCAGTTGTTATCAAGAGGGTTTTGTTTGTGGCACTTCATCAGTTGCTTTAAGGGCATTGATTTTTATTGCAGAGAGCAATGGAGTATGTCTTTGGATCAAGTTTTGTCTGCAAAACGATGGATGCTGCAAAAGAGGTATGTTATGGCAACCCAAATTGAAAGGCACAATGAACTTGATTATTTATCATGGCCTCATTGAGTGGTTACTGTCCTTTCATACAATTTTATAGAACATAATTTCTGAAGGCAGGAATCATTCTTTTCGAAATATGTTTTCTAGATGTATTCTGATCATGGTTCAAGTAGAAGAGATATACTGTTGTTCGTTTTTCAGTGGTTTCATAAAATGGACCCCTAATTTGTTCATCAAATATGAGACTGCCGACTCTAATGAATAGAGAAAGCTGGTGCCTCAAATTCATTTTTGACTTTTTTGTCTATTGGTAGTCGGTACCCTGTACTTCCCTGAAAGAAACATTGATTTATTGTAGGATATTTGGAATATGGTCTTTACATCTTGCATGCTTCACAGGTAGCTTTTAATAGGGAGATTCATACTCCAAGTGTCACTCTTGAAGGTGATATATTTCAGCCAAGTGGTCTCTTAACCGGTGGAAGCCGCAAGTAACTTCCTAGTCTGCTTATTTTCGTTATTTTATTGTGCATGGATGATGCTTTCTGCTACAATGCGTCAAATATGCGATGTTATTTCTTTTTGGAAGAGCACTGCCACATCCTAACATCATTGTGTGGTACAGGGGTGGAGGAGAGCTATTGAGCCAACTTCGTGATTTGGCCGAGGCTGAGTCAAAACTTGTTATACATCAGAATCGACTCTTGGCGATCGAAGCCAAGGTAGACCTTGAATACCTCTTTAGCATTTCTACATGAGAGTAGAAGACAATTCCTTCCTGTAGCACTTGTAATTGTCAAGGGTTCATAATGTTAGGGCAAACCCGACTTTTGAATAAGTGCAAGAGATTCTATGTGGGATTTTGAAACCCCAATAGTGGTCCATGTTGTCCTTGGAACTAGGAAAATTTAGTAAAAATGTGAGGAGTGTCACAAAAGCTGCAGTAAACTTGGAATTTCAATTATATTTTTCTTCACTTTCTTTTTGAAAGAGGATAGCACTATTTCATCGGAGCAGATCTTGTTCTGATGATTCAATACATACCATTCTGCTATCTTCTTTCCCTGGCTTTTATTTGTGCATATAACCCAAATCAAATAAGTTTTATGCTTGTGCCTATTTAGCTTTTCTCATTATCTAACATTAACTACAGATTACCGAGTTGTTGCCGCGTCAAAAGAAGTTCCTGGATCTCAAAAAGCAGTTAGAGCTGAAGTCCTATGACCTTTCTTTATTTAAGAGCAGGGCTGAGCAGAATCAGCATCATAAGGTTCTTTTCTCTGCTTTTTTGGAAATAATGTTGTTATTTGTATGATGAGACCTATATTTCTAATCAGAGCAAAAGAAAGATGAAACCTATATTTCTAATCTTGCAAATTGTGATTTTTATGTGCATTGTAGCTTGGTGAATTAGTGAAGAAGATTGAGCAGGAACTTGAAGAATCGAAGACTGCAGCCAAAGAAAAGCAAATATTGTATGAGAACTGTGCTGCTACAGTGTCATCGCTTGAGAAATCTATCATAGAGCATTCAAATAATCGGGAAGGCAGGCTCAAGGACTTGCAAAATAGTATCAATGCAATAAAAGCTCAGATGCAATCGGTGTCAAAGGATTTAAAGGTGGGCTTTATTCTTTTGACCTTCACAATATGGATTCACGAAATTCTGGGCATCAGATTACCTGTGACGGCCTAGAATTCTATTATTTCGGAAAGAAAACATCCGTATAATTGAGTGTTTCTAGATGGCACAAGATTTTGTGTGCAATTGCTGTGTTTATTGGAAAAGACAATGCGATAATAATGCTATCAGCATTTAAATCAATAATATGGACTCTTCATCTTGTTCCTCCTAGCTTAGGGACTGAATGCTTCGTCTTTAACCATGCCTGTTAATAGGGGCATGAAAATGAAAGGGAGAGGCTCATCATGAAAATGGAAGCAGTCGTACAGGAATGTGCTTCTTTGGAAGGTGAACTAGCTTCTTTACAAAGTCAAATCAATGCTATAGCTTCTGATGTAGAGGAACAGAAATCCAAGGTAACAAAAGAATACTTTCTGGAAATTCTAAAGCTGTTTAGAGTGGCAACTCATATCTTCTTCTGCAGGTTACTTCTATAAGGAAGACTCATGAACAGGCCCAGGTGGAGCTTAATCAAATCCGGCAGAAGCTGAAGGAATGTGATACCCAGATAAGATGCTTTGTTAAGGAGCAGCAAAAACTTCAAGCTGCACTTAGCGAGACAAATCTTGAGAAGAAGAAGATGGAAAATGAGGTAAAGTGCAAACAGCTTCTCTTGGGCTAAAGATTAACCATTGTGGATACTAAAGAGCCTGTCTTTCACTCCCTGCATTAGGTAAAGCGTATGGAAATGGAACAGAAAGATTGTTCTCTGAAGGTCGAAAAATTGATTGAGAAGCATGCTTGGATTGCTTCTGAGCGGCAGGTCTTTGGAAGAAGTGGAACTGATTATGATTTTGCTTCTCGTGATCCATATAAAGCAAGGGAAGAACTGGAGAAATTACAAGCTGAGCAATCCGGGTGAGTTATTCAATTTGTACTCTCAATTTTTCTGTTCTTTGCAATTGCATTTCTTTCCTTCATCGGAAACGTTAGTGTCTCTTGTCTACACTAAGTTCAAAAATTGATTGCGTATGCATCTTTCGGTTTCTGAAGGCTTGAAAAAAGAGTAAACAAGAAAGTTATGGCAATGTTTGAGAAAGCAGAAGATGAATATAATGGGTTGATGTCCAAGAAAAACATTATTGAGGTCAGTTGCTGTCTATCTGCCAGATTATGCTTTTGTTTTGGATTGCTTCTTACTCTAATATGTTGTGGCTGGCCTTGGCAGAATGATAAATCAAAGATAAAGAAGGTTATTGAAGAACTAGATGAGAAGAAGAAGGAAACACTAAAAGTTACTTGGGTTAAGGTTAATAAGTAAGTTCCTTCATGCTACTTGTGGGTTTTCTATAGTTTTATGGTTTAAGATATATCTTATTCTCTTAATGTTCCTTATTTGTTGTCAACATTTCCTTCTCAGTGACTTTGGATCAATATTTTCTACCCTGTTACCTGGCACATCAGCAAAGCTTGAGCCTCCAGAAGGATGCAGCTTCTTAGATGGGCTTGAGGTCCGTGTTGCATTTGGCAGTGTCTGGAAGCAGTCCCTGTCAGAACTGAGTGGAGGGCAACGATCTCTACTTGCTCTTTCTCTGATCCTTGCACTGCTTCTCTTCAAACCAGCTCCTCTGTATATACTAGATGAGGTATGAGGTTTTGTTACAGGACACAATTTCATATGCATTTGGTCTCTTCATTGTTGATGATCTGCAAATGATGATACCTGACAGGTTGATGCAGCACTTGATTTAAGTCACACGCAGAACATAGGAAGGATGATTAAAACTCATTTTCCTCATTCCCAGGTACATAAACTTCTTGGTAAAAGACAAGCATAACGTGCATGAGAATTATGAGGACAACCTGAATGCTCATTATAGGTGGCTTAGATGATTTGGGCTATTGCAGGTTCAGTCTGGTGTCTAGGTGAAAATCGGAAGTTAATCGCATTCTATCTGGATCCTTTATACATGAACATAGCCACAAGCGTTAATATTTATGGAATAACAGTGGGAGTCACTTACTTTACCACTACTTAAAGGAAAACTTAAGTATTTGCTGAGAGAATCTGAATTTGTTGTAGGAAAGGGTGTATGGCATGCACATTAAATTTGTTTGTCAAGATCAATGATTGAATGGGGGCAAATTGAATTCTGTTTGCATTGGTAAATAATTCAGATAAATAATGGAGATTATGGAACAGAAAGTTTAGATTGGAAATAAGAACGTTTCGGATCAATAATGAAAATAACACAACACTTTGCAGAATTTTATGGGCATAGTGAATAATGTTTACATATATACACATATACATATGGAAAATCAAGCGTCTTTCTACTAAGTCAGGTCCGCTTCATGGGCTCTCAAACATAGCCTTTTATCTAGTAGGACAAATAAATGGAAAGAAAACTCGTTTGCAGAGCATAATGCACTTTTGAGAATCAAAGCTCAGATTGCAGCAGATATCATTGCCATCGCTATTTACTCTATTCTCTGCAACCTGTCTTGATTTTGATTTTTTTGTTTTATTTATATTGCAGTTTATCGTTGTTTCATTGAAGGAAGGAATGTTCAATAATGCTAACGTTCTTTTCCGTACGAAGTTTGTCGACGGTGTTTCCACTGTCCAGCGCACAGTTGCATCCAAGCAGAGCAAGTGATCTCAAACTTCATGGAAGTAGCAAGCTGCAGAATTGTATGTCTTCAGTAAATTAGATCATTCAATCGAAGAGAAATTTCATCTTAGAATTACCTTTTTGTCTAACACTAACACAAAACATATGAGCTAAGTCAATGTTTCATTGACACAGACACCTTTTATGCAATTTAAAGCATGTCTTTTTCCCGAACCCTCTATGATCAAAGAGTTAGTAAACCATATTGACTTTATCTTCCAAATTGGTGCAATATTTACAAGACTATGTCATGTTCACCTTGGAGTCTAGAATTCTGGAATGGAGATATGTCAATCACATAGAGCTTAGGTGAATTCATTTGAACTTGGTATCGAGTGGCTAAACTTACAACCGACGGTTGTCAGGATCAAAGGTACAGGAAATTGCAGCATGCTTTAGCCTCACTTCTGTTTGCTAGTACGTTAGATTACTTTTATTTGTACTCCAGTTTCTTGAGCTCCCAGATGCTATTTCGAAGGATAGAGAAACCAAGATCTGTCGGATGAAGCCTGGTGTGGGTTTCGGGGGTGGGCATTCTTTTGAGATCCCAGGAACATGCTGCAATCCCGATTCCACATGACTTGATTTTTATGATCTGTACAAGTATTTGGGCGGTGTACTTAAAGAAAAAAGAGGAGGCTCATGTTACTACCATTCATATGCTTGTCATGGCAATTTCTGATTTAATGATGTGATTATCTATCACCTCGCTTGGTAATCCTTTTAATCTCGTTGGGCTGATTTCCATCGTGATCTTGACGATAGCTAATTGGATTGAGTGTGTTTTATTCTCAAAATGCTTTTCCGATGATCTATTTGATGTATTGTTTGGGATTTGCAAATTTTCCTTTTCTTTAACTTATCCTAATTACGCTTCACGATCAATTCATCATGGAAAATCACCTATAAAATTGCAATTTGCTTCTGAAATCCAACTTGACAACATCGGAAGCAACATATATTTTGTCTTCTTGAGTATTCTTTTTTTTTTTTTATAGAAAATTTAGAAAAAAGAAAGTCTTATGGAAGGTGATTTCTTTTTTGTTTTTCACCATTGCTTTTCATCCATTTTCCTCTCCTTACGTATTTTGCCGAGGTCAGTATCATAATATATAACCTCAAACATTTCCTCCGTCGCTCTGTCTTCTCGGTATTAACCTCTCGCTTACTTTCCTCTTCTTCTCATCGCTTGTGCGAAATTAATCAAACTTTCGATAGGTGTCCAATGTAGTGTTTGAGTAAGGGACTCTGTCTCTTTTAAGCTAGATCAAATCATTCTGGAAGCAACATGAAAGTGAGTTCCCTGTTTTTTTAATAAATCAGTCATTTCGTGAGGCTTTTGTCAAAGTGACTTCACATGAAATTATGAACACGATTAATATAAAACATCGAGCAAAAATTACCAACTATTGATGAAACATCATCCAATAATTTGCAAAGTTCGCTAGCTCCACCTATACTCATTTGAGAATTTGTAATTCCATCAAATACTACACCTACGGAACTTGCTCCATTAATTTGAAACTAGTCAATAGCTGATTTCACCAAAAAAGAAAAGTATTTCGTAAGCGCATTTTGAGATGAGGGTATTCACTTTTTAGTTATCGATGTCAATAATTTTAAAATGTATGCTATTTGAGGTTATATTCATTAAGCGTTGGAAAATACCGAGTACAAGCATTTGTCGAAATGGGAAAATTACAAAATGCGGACTCAAAGTTTGAACTCAAAATTTAACTAAAACAAACATATAATAGAAAATTTAGACTTTTCTCTGCTTTACATGGAACTTAATATTGTTATTTGTGCTCTATTTTAACCGTACTCTTTTTAATCAAAGTGAAAGAATGAAAAAACTATATAATTAATCTTGTAAAAATTTGATTGTTATGCGCTTTGTAGCTTGGTGAATCAGTGAAGAAGATTGAGCTGGAACTTGAAGAATCAAAATTTGCAGCCAAAGAAAAGCAAATGTTTTATGAGAACTGTGTTGCTAGACTCGCTACAGCATCGTCGCTTGAGAAATCTGTTAAAGAGCAGTCAAATAATTGGGAAGGCAGGCACAAGGACTTGCAAAATAGTATCAATGCCATATAAACTCAGATGCAGTCGTTGTCGAAGGATTTAAAGGTAGGCTTTTGTCTTTTGACCTTCACAATCTGGATTCGCAAGATTCTATGCATGAGCTTACCCGTGACGGCTCGGTATTTGTCAATCATGATAGAAAACATCCATACAATCAAGTGTTTCTAGATGACATAGAGTTTGTGTACAATTGTTGTATTAATTGGCTGAAATAATACGAAAATTAGTCCATCCACATATAGATCAATCATATGAACTCTTCTGCCTGTTCCTCCTAGATTGGGGATTGAATGCTTACTCTTTGACCTTGCCTGTCAACGGGGGCATGAAACGTGCTTCTTTGGAAGGTGAACTAGTTTCTTTACAAAGTCAAATCAATGCTATAAAAATGGAAAGAAGAATACTTGCTGGAAAATCTACAGCAATTTGAAATGGCAACTTTATATCTTCTTCCGCAGGTTGCTTCTATAAGGAAGACTCATGAACAGGCCCAGGTGGAGCTCAATCAAATCCGACAGAAGATGAAGGAACATGATATTCAAATAAGTTTTGTTAAGGAGCAGCAAAAACTTCAAGTTGTCCTTAGTGAGACAAATCTTGAGAAAATGAAAATGGGAAATGAAGTAATTTGCCTATGGCTTCTCTTGGACTAAAAATTAACTGTCGTCGTTGTGGATACTAAAGAGACTGTCTTTCACTCCCTTCAGGTAAAGCGTATGGAAATGGAACGGAAGTATTGCTCTCTCAAGGTGGAAAAAATGGTTGAGAAGCATGCCTGGATTGCTTCTGAGAGGCAGCTCGTTGGAAGAAGTGGAACTGATAATGATTTTGCTCCTATGATCCATTTAAAGCAAGGGAGGAACTTTAAAAATACAAGCTGAGCAATCTGAGTGAGTTATTCGCTTTGTACTCTTCATAAAGTTTTTCAATTAGTTGCATTGGCATTTTCTTTTTTCATCAGAAACTTTAGGAATTCTCGTATACTCTGAGTCCAACAATTCATTGCATATGCATTGTTTAGTTTCTGAAGGCTCAAGAAAAGCGTAAACAAGAAAGTTGTGACAATGTTGAGAAAACAGAAGATGAATATAACGAGCTGATGTCCAAGAAAAAAAATTATTGAGGTGTGCTGCTGTCTACCTGCTAGATTATGGTTTTGTTTGGATTTCTTCTTAAGCTACTATACTGTAGCTGGCCTTTGGCAGAGTAATAAATCGAAAAGAAAGAAGGTTATTGAAGAACTTGAGGAGAAGAAGGAAACACTAAAAGTTACGTGGATTATGGTTAACAAGTAAGTTCTTTCCTGCTACTTGTGCGCTTTCCACAGTTTTATGATTCAAGATATATCTCATTCTCTTAGCAGTCCTGATTTTCTGTCAACATTTCCTTCTATGTCTTTCGATCATTCTCTAATCCTAGCCCTGCTTCTCTTCGAGCCATCTAACCAGATCCTCTGTACATACCAGATGAGGTATGAATACAGCTATTCATTACAAGATGTGCTCCCATATGCAGTTGGTCTCTTTCTTGTCCAATTTCTGCAAATGGGGATACCTGACAGGTTGATGCAGCACTAGAAGCATTGACCCAAAGAAACTGAAGGAAATGTTGACAAAAAATCAGGGATGTTATTTGAATCATAAAACTATAGAAAGCGCACAAGTAGCATTTGGCAATGTCCGGAAGAAATCCCTATCAGAAGTGAGTTGACGGCAGCGATCTCTACTTGCACTTTCTCTAATCCTAGCCTGCTTCTCTTCAAACCAGCTCCTCTGTATATACTAGATGAGTTATGGAATAGGGTTTTTTCTGTTATAAGCCGTGCTTTCATATGTACTTGGTCTCTTTCTTGTCCATGTTCTGCAAATGAGGATACCCCGACTGGTTGATGCAGCGCTTGATTTAAGTCATACGCACAACATGAAGGATGATTAAAAATCACTTGTCCTCATTCCCAGGCACCGAAACTTCTTGGTAGAACTCAAGCATAACGTGCATGAGAGTCATGAGAATAACCTGTAATGCTCAGTATAGCATGATATGCAATAGGGGGCTTAGATGACATGGGGTATTAGACGTTCACTCTGGTGTCCAGGCGAAAATCTGAGGATAATCGCATCGACAAAATGTCATTTTTCACCTTTTGTACAGTCCAATGCACGGTTGCATCCAAGCAGAGCAAGTGATCTCAAATTTCATGGAAGTAGCAAGCCGCAGATTGTATGTGTTCACGATACGAGTTAACAGTTAGCAAAATAAACATCCAATCGAAGAGATACTTCAAACTTAGAAGTACCTTTTTGTCTATCAGGAACAGAGAGACATGAGCTGAGTCAATGTCTCATAGACACAGATGCCTTTTATGCAATCTGAAGCATGTCGGATTGCCTCCATCTTCAACATCGGTGCAATATTTACAAGAATTTCGTTATGTTCTCCTTAGAGTTCGCAATTTCTGGAATGGAGATAATCACAGAGATATGTCGATCATCAGGGTCAAAGGTAC
Organism: Rhodamnia argentea; assembly: GCF_020921035.1. Classification (NCBI taxonomy): domain Eukaryota; kingdom Viridiplantae; phylum Streptophyta; class Magnoliopsida; order Myrtales; family Myrtaceae; genus Rhodamnia; species Rhodamnia argentea. Next base: position 10,615,217 of record NC_063159.1, on the reverse strand, counting down.
AGGTGATTGCAGCCTGCTGAGACCTCACTTTTGTTTACACGTTTGTTTATTGCACCGCAGCCTATATTGCTTGAGCTCCCAGATACTTGTCTGAAGGAGAGAGAGAGAGAGAGAGAACAAGAAGCGAGTAACAACTGTTCATTGTTGGATTTAGATGGGGTGGTGGGCATTGTTATCGAGATCCCAGGAACATGCCAGAATCCTAATTCCACATGACAGGATTTCTATGACCTGTACACATATTTGGGCGGTGCACTTAACAAAAAAAATTGGAGGAGGTGCATTAAAATACCCTTCCGTCCTTCTTGACCTCGTCCGTTGATTTCCATCTTGATGAATCTCGACGATACGCTAATTGGATTGAGTGGGCTTTCATCCTCAAGATCTGTTTTGGGATTTGCACTTACTTGGCTTTCCTTTTACTTCTTGTCCTAATCAAAGCTAAACCGTCGATAAAATGGTGAAAAATTAAGTCGTTTAAGTTTCAATTTGCTTCTGAATCTAACTTGAACACGCCGGAAGCAATTCATGAACGAGAAAGTCCATCGAAAGTGTTTTCTTATTAGTCGTCTATCTCCATTGATAATTTCTACTGCCACTAAAATTCTTGGAAAAAAAAATCTTTAAAATATTTCTTTTTTGCCGATTCACTCCTAAATTTTTTTAATTTTTTTTAATTGAGTCTCAATATTTTTACGTTTTATCAATTGAGTCCATCCGGCCAATTTTGGCCTGAAATCGCTAACGAGCGTAGATTGGCTTACGTGGCATGGCCGTCGCTAACGTAGATAATTTTAAATACTATTCATAATTTTTTATTTAATTTTATTTTCTTTGTTTATAAATTAGATTAAAAAATAAAAAATAAAACCAACTATTTTATTAGAAATACTAAAAAAACAAAGAAAGAGAATGACAGGCTTGCTGGTGGGGACACTGCCGCCACCCACCGTTGGAGGGGTTGGCGGAAGTCGTCGAACTTGGGCGAGGGTGGCTGGCGAGGCCGACGACTCTCACTAGGCCGGGTGAGGGCGCCTAGATCTGGGTGACGCTGGCCCTCCTGTGGTGCCGGCGATCATGCCCGCTCTACAAGGGCATTTAGATTTGGGTGATGGTCGGGGCTTGCCAGGGCCTAATGAGGAAACAGAGAGGAGAAGAAGAGCAAAGGAGTCATGGATTGCCTGAGGAGTGCTCAAACAACACGATCCATCCTTTGTTGTGATGTCCACCGATTCTCAGCCTTCTCATTGAAGTACCAACTCTCAATACTCTCTACTAAGCGTGCTTGTACAATGTTGAGTTCTTGCCGTCCAACGATTCATCTCACGAGCAAGCAAGGGTCGCAGCCCTAGGAGAGGGCCGTCGTCGCCCATATTTGGGCACCCTTGCTCTAGGCTGGCGAGGGTCGCCAGTCCTTGCCGGAGGATGGTGAGGGTTGATAGTCCTTCCAACCACCCATTGACCTTCGCTGGCCCCTTCGGCGAGTTTGCCATTCTTTTTTTTTTTTTTTTTTCAGTTTTGTTTTTTAAAATAGAATGTTAGCTTTACTTTTTAATTTTTTAATCTAATTTTAAAACAAAGAAAAGAAAAGAAAAGAAAGGAAAAACAAAAGGTTCAAAAGCTATTAAAATAAGATTAATAAATATTGTGCACGTTGCATGTCGGCATCGGCCATGCTATGGCCGATGTCCACTTCAACGATTTCCGATCAAAATTGATCGAATGGACCCAATTGGCAAAACATGAAAATGGTTAGGATTTAACTGAAAAAATTAAAATGTTTAGGACCAACTTCACAAAAGTGAAATAAGGTTAGGATTTTCTGGACAATTTTTTTTTTTTAATTCTTGGAATCTTATGATTTCCTTGTTAATGAAACAAAAGTACTTACATCTTAAACTCACAATTTCCTTATAACTTATAGTAGCTCCAACTCCTATGATTTTTTTCGACCCAAAAAAAAAAATCTCCTATGGTTTTGGGTGTTGGTGTTATGATTGAGTTACCGAAATGATTAACTTGATCCAATAGAATATCTTTGGATCATATCAACTTAAAACCGGCCCATTAGAAACAAGTTTCTCTCCTACTTTAGATGCATCAAACAAAACTTGGAAATAATAAATAGAAGATGGGAGGCTCTCCATCTATACAAAATTCACCGATTTGACTTGCAATTAAAAGTCAACTCCTAATTGAAAGGAAGAGCAGGCGAGAGAGAGAGAGAATCATCGTTTACGAAAATGAATACGTTGACTAATCGCCGCACCAATAGGAATTAAAGGAAGAGAATCATAACAATCGTGCAGCTCTTTCGCTTGATTTGATTGTCAAACTCGAAATTTTTTAAGTGCTAATTAATGAATCATCAGTTGACTCTGCAGATTATTTCTGTATAAAACCCAAATCAAATAACTTCTTTTCGGAAAACGACGAGGTTTGAGATTGAGGAGGTTATCTGCTTCTTGGGCTGCTGAATTTGGGCCAACTGGGTGGGAAATCCCTGGAGACATGGGAGATCCCGAAGCTTTGATACGCAGACATCCCAACCTCCTTTCTTTATCTCGCACCGTCGCGATTAAATTATCCAACGAGGTGGCCTGGTCTGGTCCTATGTGGGGAAGTGCCCTTCTCGAATTCCGTTTTGTATTGGTTGACCTTGTGCCTCTATATATACGCTTTGGTCTGAGATTTGGAGGGTATTCTATTCTGCTGCGTCTTCTTCCTTCCCTGCAAATCTTGAATTTCTAGAGAGAGAGAGAGAGAGAGATGAAGAGTGATAGGGCACGTTTGAACTGTGGCACAACAATCCCAGTCCTGGGATTTGGCACTTACGCTGACCCATTGGACTTGAAGGCTGCAGAATCGGCCGTCCATATGGCTGTCGAGGTAAAAAAAGCTCATGCAAAGGCATGCATGCTCACTCCCACGCATGAATTCACACCCATGTCTCTTCGAGGCATCGGAACGCTTGAATCTGTCATTTTTCTAGCGTCTCTTCGTGCTGCGAATTTCGATCGATCGAGATTATTAAAACGACCACTCTAGGAAATGGATTTTGTTTTGTTCCACAATGTATGCATGGACCCGCTGAATGAGGATATGTTCCAGCAGGCTACAGGATTACTACCACTACATATGTTCTAATTTTAGAGACTTCTTTTCATGTTTGAAGTCATTAGTAATCCATGGCGTGCGAAAATACGTATTCTGCAGGTAGGTTACAGGCACTTCGATACAGCGAAAGTCTATGGATCGGAGCCAGCGGTTGGAAGGGCGCTGACGGTGGCCATTGACGAGGGCGCTGTGGAGAGAGAGGACATCTTCCTAACGTCGAAGCTGTGGGGCTGTGACCACCATGATCCTGTTCCCGCTCTCAAAAGAACTCTCCAGTAAGCATTCATTATATTTTTGCCTCGTACGCTTTGGTTTACAAAATCAAATTTATTGTTCTTGCGAAACGAGCTCACTTTAAATTTGGACATGGAAGCAGAATAACAGGACTAAGACCTATATAAACATAGGAAGGCGTATATCAGCTGTCTTGGCTTAGACTTCCCTTTGTCCAGGTTAATATATCATGGATTATTTTCCGACTTTAGAAAAAAAAAAAAAAACTTGCGATTCGGGCAAACTGTACAAGATAAAGCTTCATTAGTTCGCATGCCTACTGGTTCGAGCTACTCGGTTGACCGGCAATGAATGGCCAAGTTAGCCGCACTAAATTGCGACACACGATTATCAAATTGAATATTGTCTATTTGCAAGTGGGTAGCGTTCATATTCTTCAGGAGACAGAATCCACACCAGATCTCTTCTCAAATCTCACCTCACACTGTAGAGGCCTAGAATAACCCAGCAAGATCCTGGAATTGGGCTGATCGATCCCAATGAAGGAATGATTCATAATAGATCATATTGTCCGCTGGATCCACTCGAAAACATTCGAACGTGATGCTTACAACAGAGCTCGTGAAAAACATATAAAACTGCTGAGTTCGGATGATATTTATCTTGGTTAATTTTAGGGACCTCGGGATGGAGTACTTGGACATGTACCTGGTGCACTGGCCACTGAAGCTGAAGCCGGGGGCAAACAAGGCTGTGCCCGAGGAAGACGAGTTCGAGCCGGAGCTGGACATGGAAGCGACATGGCGTGGGATGGAGAGGTGCTTCGACTCGGGCTTGTGCCGTGGGATTGGCGTTAGCAATTTCTCCTCCAAGAAGATTGAGAGGCTTTTGGATTTTGCTTCTGTCCCTCCTGCCATCAATCAGGTACAAGCATTTATCAATTGCTTCATCACTTTTAATTTGGTGAAAAATCACTTAGAACTCCACATTTTGCCTCAAATAGTTTAATAGTATCCCTAATAAAGTCAAGGATCATTTGAAATGAGTTGGAGAGCTTGTACCTACTGAGAATTTTTAAGAAAGCAAGCAAGCAAATCCATTCGTCAGCACCATGGTTGGTTTTGAGTCTATTTCATCGGTGTTATTATCTTGAAACTGTCATATAATTTGATGGAAAGGATGAATAAGTTTTGAAACTTGAAAGGTTAGGTTTGACTTTACGAAGATCTTGTCTACTAAATCAGATTTCTTTAACTATAATAAGCTATGACTTTGAATAAAAGAGTCGGGCCGCAGAGAAAAGTCGTTTTCTTTCCTTTTCAAACGAACGGCCCATTCATGATTCATGAACATCTCAGGGCGGCCTTAACCAAGCTCCATGATTCCTACGTAACATGAACACGCAAAGGACAACCCCTTCTTTATTCAATTCATGTCGTGCCCCGCCTCTTTGGTGAAGCAGATTGCGGAAATAGTAACCGAATGACCTGAATTATACAGCAAAGCAAGAGTCGGCAATTGAATTGCCGCGAACCCCATCAGCACAAAACCCTACTATGAAATACGGGATCTGCCGCATCGAACAGTTGCGATTAATCTGGTCCATATGACTCGGATCTTGATGAAATTTTTTATTACAAACAGTACCTAATCATGAGAACAGTGGTTCATGTAATACCAAATGGATGACAGCATCAGGTGATATAACCTAACGTCAAACCTTGAAGAGTGAAATGTGGATGGTGATTGAATTGAGCAGGTGGAGATGCACCCGATGTGGAGGCAGGGGAAGCTGAGAGAAGTGTGCGGAGAGAACAAGATCCATGTGAGCGCTTATTCACCCCTGGGAGCTCCTGGCAATGCCTGGGGATCCACAGCTGTTGTGGACAGTCCCATCATTCAATCCATTGCTCTCAAGCACAATGCCACCCCTGCTCAGGTACCATTCACGAATAAAGTAATAACCATGCATCGCTTGAAGTGGTAGTAACATGGTACGGAATGGGGATGTTGCTTAGGTTGCTCTCCAATGGGGAGTATCGAAAGGAGCGAGCGTGATTGCAAAGAGCTTCCGCAAAGACAGGATGGAAGAGAACACGGGTGCCCTTGATCTCGGATTGGATGACCGAGACCTCCTCAACATCGACAGGCTCGAGGAGAGGAAGTTCGTCAGAGCTGATGTTTATGTTAATCAAACGACAAGCCCCTACAAGACGCTTGAAGAGCTCTGGGACGATGAGATTTGAATTTGAGACCCCCACAGAAGTTTGCTCGTGTTTTTCTATTGTGTGCATACGTATGGTTGTTGCCCTGTAAGTCATTGAAAAGGGCATCATCATCATATGTAGTGAAGTGACGATTCTTGATGGATCAATGTGGAAAATAAGCAACAGAAACGTGTTTACGCAACGAAAAGAGAGAAAAATTCCACTAAGTTCTTGGCATATCATCCTCAATTGGGGCTGCAAGTAATTGAAATGTCATGCAAAAAATGGTTCTGAAAATCTCGTCCACCGCTAGGGCTATAATCTCTATTTCTTTCCGCATCCCCATCCACACAACAAAGTTGAATTGGTCCAGCTTTAACAAGCAACCAGCCAAACCGTGCACAACCTATTTTATAAGCTGCACAATGTTACCGAGAAGGTAAAGCCCCCAACATGCTTTTGGTATCTAAAACCCAGTAGCATTTCCCAACAAAAAGCACAAAGGAAGACTTTCAGTAAAAATCCTCCATTTGGTCTGATTACATTGCCATTCCCTCATTGGACAAGACTTTGTTATGATAAATTCTTCTTCATTGATAAGCTGAATGTGAAAATGTTACATGATAAAGAGGACTAGCCCCAGTGAACATTGTCCTCTCGAAACTACTCTTACCTCCATGACTAAACTACTGACAGATTTGTCAGCCTCCAAAATATGATTCGGAAGAAGCACAGTTACACTAACACTAGTGATACTAAAACGTCGCAGGAATTTTGCAAATTCGCCAATGGAAATTTATGGAAGCTTCGACCCCATGGCAGAATTGCTTGTGGTGAGAACAAGCCTAAATGAGATGGTCAAGCCAAGCAAGTCGGCTATCCAACTCGGCAGACTTCTTCAGCACTGGAGGTCGGAGCTCCCTCCTCATCCATTCGATTATCAAAATGGATGGCAGCAATTATGACCTAGTCGTTACAGTGAGTTGGCACCACAAAATCCTCCTCACTAGTACGTCAAATCCCCAGTCAACAAATCAAGTTCCAGGAGCTGATTATAAGTTAGAAACCCCAGCTTCATGTCCGCTTGAAAAACTTGCCACCTCTCTTTCCCATCCCACTTCCCGCAAGACTTGCTGCAAGGAGAGATTTGGTGTCTGGCCTCCACTTCAACTCTTTAAGAACTGAGAAAAGTGTTGATAGTGCTGGAGAGACTTCATTGTCCTTTATACTTTTACATGATATAACCCTCAGACTTTGAAGCTCCTTCCAGGAAAAAATCACGGGCTCTAGGCCCTCTGTCGTCAGCAGAGAACATCCTTCTAAAGAAAGATATTTTACCCTCCTGGAATATTAAAAATTCAATCATCAGTTTGCAGAACCATATTTAATACAGACTAGTTCATTAGGATAATACCAAGTTCGTAATTGAAACCATCAAAGCAAATTAATCTGGACAATCTATAAAAAATGCTCCAACTTTGGATTAGATAGCAGCTTGTGAGAAAATCCAGAACCATCAGTCACATGCTCTGTCACTGCCAACCAAACTCTCTCGATTCTTAAAATTGTTTGAAACACAGGGGATTCATCATCCCCCACCACCCCAAAAGGAAAAGAAAAAGCAAAAGAAAAAAAGAAAGGCAGAGCAACAGGGAAAATGACCAAAAGAAAACCTAAATTTAAGTATGATATATGCGAATAACAAGTTTATCTAAATCAGTTTTTCAGTTAGCATGGGCAAGGAAATTGACAAGTTGCTTCAATACTAATAGAGGACTTAGGAGCTTTGAGGACTAATTACCTGCACGAACTCGCCAAGCTAAAGATATCATTTTCTAAACCCCAGCAGTCCTGCACAACAATATCCCTGACGGCATGACACACCATAAACATTGCCCTGACACTGTTTTTATCCCGCAAGTGGCACTTTTGCAGATGTAATCGCTCAAGTGCCGGACAAAGACCCAAAAACTCGTCCGGTCCTGGACTAGAATCGATGGTTCTACAAGACTGGAATCTCAAAGTCTTCAAATTCTCACAGTAGGAGAGTCCTGCCAACCAACCACCATCCATCCTGTGATCGCAAAGGGTCAATTCCTCCAACATTTGACAACACTGCCCAATGGCTTTAATTCCATCAAAGCTTCCCTCACATCCAGAAAGCTCAAGCCTCACCAACCTCCTACACCCTTGCGCCAAAATAGTTAGGCCAATATCAGTAACATAAGAAGCATAAAATCCATCCACACTGCCAACCAATTTCAGGATTTGCAAATTCTTGCAACCAGCAATTCCACGCAAAACATTATCATTACACTTGTGCAATTCCAACTCCTGCAGTGTCAAACACTCTTCAGCCACACTCAACAGCCCGAACTCACTAGCACCAACCACCACAAGCTTACACAAGTTGGGGCAACCATTCGCAAGTATTTTCAGTCCCTTGTCAATTACCTCGACAGAGAGCAAATTTTCTTCAAGAATACGATAAATGGGCGAAAATCCAGTATTCAAATGCATGGAGATACTACCATGATGCAACAAAATGCCCGAGTTTCGGGGCGAAACAACGCAAGAGCGGCTCAAATCAACGTGCGTTAGATTCGGGAATCTTACAATCAGTCGACCCGATTCGATGAAGCCCCAATCCAGGACTTTCAAGGACCTCACAAGGCGACCTTGGAGATTCAGCCATCGCTTGCAAACGAGGAAATTAGAGAGTCTCTGCGAATCAGGCAGTCTAGCGAGTACGTTGAGCAAAACCTCGTCGGGCAACAAGCGGGTACGGTCGATTTTGGAGAAATTGGAGAAAAAGGTCTGGGCTTTGGGATTATTAGGGTCTTTATCAGAGAGAGGAGGGAGTTGCATAGTGAAAATTACTTGGTTGAGAGGCTTGGAGTGGGTGTTCTTGACCCAGAAGTCGGACCAGCTGGAGGCTCTTCGCTTGGGCTTAGGGCTAGGATTTGCTTTCTTCGGCGATGGCTGGACCGACATGGTTCTTCAAGGAACTGCAGCTCGTCCTCCTTCGTTTCTTGAGCTCAAGCTTCTTCGCATCCCCTCCCCTTTTCCCTGTGAAATTTCTTCCTTTTCTTCACTCTCCAGTCTCTACCTTGGAAACGCTTCTCAGGTATGTTGCTGATTGCAACTTCTGCTGCGTCGTGATTTATTCTCTCTCTCTCTAGATTTCTCTCTCTAGATTTGCATTTGAGGAACAAGAAGAAGAAGAAGAAGAAGAAGAAGAAGAACGAGAACAAGAAGAAGAAGAACGATCTCTTTCTCCTGTGTGGACTTTCTGGCTAACGGACTTCTGGGGGTTGTGGGGTCTGGAGATTTGAACAAGGTATCAAATTTATTTTTTGTTTTCTTTTTTGCCAGATTTATCTCTCGAGGATTAATAATAATTTTTAATTTTGGAAATGCATTTGTGTGGCGCTTGCTTTTTGTTATCATCTGCACATTTTTGGATTGTGTTGTTGGGTGTGCGTGCGTCGGTGACTGGTACGTGATTATCATCTAATCACGTGTTTCCATGGACCTACCTAAGTCTAAAAGCACGAATCGCGTTTGGCCCCGATTTACAGAGTAATTTCAATTCGACCCCGAAGTAAATATTTCGGCTCGAATTTCACCAAACTCTGACAATTCGATTCAAAATTTCTGTCTCATTCACCTTTATCCAAGGCATATAGGTTAAATGAAATATCCTCCAACTCCTTCGCCCTTAATTGAGGCCATGTTAATCACCGTTAGGTACATATAGCATAGGCTTTTACACGCATAAGACGGTATTAGCTAAACCATAACTGATACATCCAAGACACACCTCGTCCATGTACACGAAAGGATCTAATATATTGATATCCTTAACCCGGGTCCTCGAGAAAACAATTCGGGGCCCATGCGAAGGACAAAAGTGATTTGTGATTGGCATCGTCATTCATACATTTTCAGTCGGAACAACAAGATATCGAGGGTGGTCGTAAGAATATTTAACCAGGAGGGTAATGTCATGAGGGTTCAGATCACATGTACCAAAAACTGAGACCAAACCCACTCCGCTTGAGAGAAGGGCTAGAAAACTTTTGTTGAACCGTACAAATCAGAACATTCACCCAAACGGCAATTTTTCCATCCGGAAGTTTGTGCCCGGCCCTCTTAGCTCAACCATACTATGAATGCTGCAGATGGACTTGGAAAGATGCGTTAATCAGCCATGCTTTTCACAATCCAATTGCAGATAGTGTTTCCCGTTCAGGCAACTTAGTCCAAAAAAATATACTCATTGCCCTTGCTTCACTCCTAAGCACCTTAGCACAAAAAGTAATTACTCTTTAAATATAACATAGGCTAACACAGAGAACCAAGAAGGCATGCAAGTGGTCCATCTTGATTTACACACCTGAAATTATGCATCACTAATCAAGAACGAGGAGCTGCCATCTGCTGCTTCTTTATCCTCTCTCCATGTTTTACCATGCTGCATCAAAAGCCCCCAAAAGAAAAATCAGAATTCGCCTATCCTGAGATCAAATTCACATTGAGTCACTTAGAATAAGTTCTTTATTGTAAGCACATTGTCTCACAAGCTTCATTTCTAGCAAGTTTCATTTCAAGTTAAAATCACTGAATGTCGCATAATGTGTCAAACTGGTTTGAACATATGCATTTTCACTGAAAGAAAAGCACATCCACTTTTCACACGTGGACTACCAAGACTGAGTTTTAAAACTGTTTCAACTGCTCATGGTTGGTTCTTTGGTCTTATGTTTCTTAGGCTCCAACACTGCATCAATCTCTCCAGAAGTATAAAAGATAGCCCTCAAAATGACATGGTTATATACCCGCCCATTTGAGAGCCATTCGGACTTTTTCACGACCAGGAAATAAGCAGTAGACGAGAATAACTGAGACTTGGATTCCGAAGCATTTTGATTCAACTCTTCGCTTGGCTTCTGATTCTCCCTGGACATGAGTCACTCTTGCTATAGTTTTACAGCTGAGCAGCAGCTCTGGGTGAGAAGAATTTCTCTTTGTAATATGTTCTAATGCCTAGGAAATATATTGTGCATAGTATTTCGGTGAAAAAAACAATATTCCACAATGTGGTGTCCCACCCAGAGTGATCACACACTCGGAAACAGCAAGCAAATGCTGATCGAGCATTGTTAACCTAAAATGAGGGCCTTATCCCCAAAGTACCAGCTAAAGCCATGTGTTAGTTGTCGAATTATTACCTAATATCATGAGGTGTTATGAAAATCCACTGAGACCCATGTGCTAATGCAAAATCAACGAGAGTGTCCAAGCTGATTTTCCGACTGACGGCATCCTGAAAATATACTCATCACGCATCAGAAAGATATTAATGGGTGCACCGATCATTTTCCAAATACCACCGAGTGCTGTTTAACTGTCAAAAAACTGAAAAAATCCATTGAAAATGCAAAAGCACAAGGACAACATTAATGGATACAAATTTACCATGAACACATCAAACTCATCCATCGCCCGAAATGGAGCCTCTGTCATCTCATGTAGAGCCAGTGCAAAGCATAGTGTCGAGAAAGATCGTTCTCCACCTGATTAGAGATTGATACAAAAATGAAGACCGCTGACAAGGCACAGGATCTGTATGCTCGCAGACAAACAGCCCACACCCACCGACATGAAAGCCCGCATGCACGTGCAGCCAAACACAGGAACGCAAACACATATGCAGACAAGCCCACATGCATGCACACATAAGTTTATCGACTATGAGCACGAACTAATTACTTATTCATCAGTACACCTTTCTGACAAATAATCTCACAGCCCTATCTTAATGGACCGTGACTTTGAGAGCAGCATGATAAAGAGGCTGAACTACTCTCCTTTCACTTGGTTTTAACATAAAATTCTTGGTATTCCCACAAGGAAGATATCACAAAAGTATTTCTGCTATCTTCTTAAGTTCATCTCTTAGCTTAAATAAGTTGTAATAACAGTGGTCATGTGGCTATATGCTCAGAACCCAGGCCAAGATAAAAATGCAAAATAACTTGTAGGTGTAATTCAACTCCAATTACAGGTTTTGTTTTAAGGTCTTAACCAAAGAGAGCTCCTGAGGCTTATTAAACTAGACTCCAATGTGGGTATGCATAAAACAACCAAGTTGCTGTTTCTCATCAGATATTAACCTCATAGTAAATACGTAGAAGTTACCAATAAAAGATATACAGTGATATGACCTGAAAGTCCTCTAGTGTCACGGACAGTGGTACTTGATGCATCCTGGGGCATTCTGACCTGATGAAGAGAGCAAAAATTACAAAGGCATACCTGCATAATTATGGCTTATCCACCTAACTAGGTGTAAGAGACACTCAAGTAGCAATTAATTAACACAACTTAGACATATAATGTTAATAATTGATGCGAATGGCTTACCTCTACTGATAGGGTCTTTTCTTCGTAGCTGACTTTAATCTGGCCGCTGATACCTTTCTTTGCTAAATGTGCATTAAATCTGGTAATAAGAAACTAACTGAGACATTGCCCAATATTGTTATTTCACTAGCGTAGCTTCTCTCAGAGGAATCACTGAATTAAATGCTAAGAGATATCTTCAATACTAAGAGATAGATATTCATACTGCCAAGTCAGTTGTCGCTTTAAAAGGGTTGCATTTCTTTGAAATTTGTCCAATCGCAACTTGAGGGCAGTTTCGCAAGCCTGGCAGACAATACTTTTAAGAAGTTTTATCTGAGAACACATATTTTGCATGCACAGATGAAATAATGGCATTTAAAGCACCAAATATATGATGGGTGTGTCAAACATTCAAGAGTCACAACATAAGAGAAATTTGATGTGACTATATGGATTCAGCATCCATTGGTGAGGACCCTGAAACATTTATGTAGGACCAACACTGACGAGGTGTAAAAGCAGCAGGAAAAACCAAATAGAATAGCTGGATGTGTCACCACTCAAGCAGCTCGTTCTTTCTCCGAGTCCAGACTAAGTTGATGAATAAGAAAAGGTTGCAATTCTTGATTTGGAAGAATGGAAGAAGTGCACTAACATGTGGTATGAAGACAACAACGAAGTCAAACAAACCTATATTAAACCATAAGGAGCACTGGTAATTCTGATAATAAAGGCAGTAAAACTGATCTAGCATATGCAGTCAGCACTTATCAAGCTATGGCCATGTATAAATTAAATTATTTGAAAGACTGAAATAAGATGATCCATTGGTTGTTTGACAGCAAACGCGTGAAAAAAGAAGTCTATAAGATGTTCCATGTCAATTCACTTGAATCACCGGTTAAAAGAGCATGCACAAGTTAAGTATGTAATTAACAGCAAGGGGGATACAAGGGGGATAGTGCCCCCAAACTTGACTTGGGAACTACCCCACAAGTCGCATGTCATGTCACATGCTGTTCGACCAAACAAATAAATAAATCAATGCTGTCTCTCATGATTTTTCAGTCCTCATCTAGATTTGACTCCCCTCAAAAGAGTATCTATGAAATAAACCATTAATATCACCATAATTTGCTTCTTCTATGTAACATTTTTTTCCCAACGTTGTAGCATCCATTATTATATCTGCTAGTGAAGATAAAGAGAGTGCACCACATTACGGAACGTAAATACAGCTAATTCATTGTACTGCTGACTAATTAGTGCCCCGTGACCACTACCCTGATATGTTGGCAATAATTGGCTCATTGCCATGAAAAAGCAAGAGGAAAGAATTGCGCATTCATCCATATTCAACTCCATGAGAACATATCATTGAAACCCACATTTCAGAATATCAAAATACTTAAGGCACAACTGGTCAATCTAGTGTTTTGCCCCATCGATGAACAAGGGCCTCACAAAGGCACCGATAGCCCCAGCAAAAAGATGGCTGCAATGGCTGCAATGTTACCTACAGGCGATAAGATGCAATGGAGGAGTCAAAATCGTCAACGATTTTGCACCCAGGACAGCCATGACTTTTCAGAAAAGACCATGCACAAAAAGTGTGCATCAAGGTTCATAAAATGTGGTGACTTTAATCAGTTGCAGATGCACCAAAGAACAAACTATGCAGAACTTCCCATTTGATGCACTCCTTTTCAGTTCTTTATCCATTTTCTGACTATTGATACACAGCATTAAACTATCTAACACAGTGCAAAGATCAATCAATTCCTCAACCTAGTAGAAATTACGAGGGGCTTTGTCCTTTCAAAACTCGCCTAACTTTTGGCATGTGCTTTTGAACAGTGACATTTTTAACAATATTTCACCCATCCATGCTGTGACACCCTCTAATCTCCATTGTCCACAAATAACATGAAAGAACACAAGGATATAGCTGTTGCAGTCCCTGAGTAATATATATCATAAGTCATTCAGGCCAAAACTGATGGTGAAGGGAGTCGACGTGGGTCCGGTCTATTTAAAGAATAGGTCTACCACTCATTGTCGCACTGAAACTCAAACATTTAAGTTTTTTTATCTATGGCAGGGTGGAAGAAGGTAGGGACGTGGATTACATGAATAGAATTGCCAAAATACTCGAAAGATAATTAGACAAGATACATAAGTTTGTGCCGGAAAAGTTTCGATGGTAGGTATTAAAATATTTCGAATGGTTTGTCCACAGGAGTTGTCTAGACCTTTCAAAGAAGTGGTCTCGTTCTCCCTAACTAGTTAAGCTTTTGGATTTGACTTTCTAACCAAAAGAGACAAATTCGAGACATCTCGGAGAAACTGCTGTTTTATGACTCCTAAAAAACTCAACCTACATGTGGCAAATAAGATTGAAATGCATCAAAGCTAAAGGAGTAGTACCTCTCCTATTTCTGGTCACCGCAAGGAATGAATCCAATGGAGCAGTTGACCAGTACAGTTCACACTTCACACCCATCATAATGGAGCTAGATTACAGGGAACTTTCGAATATGTGCATCGCAAGCGTGCCTCGGCAATAATAACTTTTAAACAGTAAAAGAATGCAAATAATACAAACTTACATTCAGCCTTTCCCGTAAACCTGTATAAGTTTCCAGCTTCCTTGAAATTTTCCGCTTCTTTTTGTCATGTAACATTTTGATATCATCTATAGATTCAGAATATCTGCTCAAATAATCAACATCAAAACAGGTCACTTAATATTGAAAGCTTAGCTGCTCTTCAGGTGAAACTGTGAATATATATCCATACTGTTGGCTCTCCAGCTGAAGTCTTCGTTTAAGCGTGTTCAGTTGAGCGCTAAGCTGCTCAGGGGTACTTCCGTCCCATCCTCCTAGAGCTTCAATATCACTCTCTTGACATATAATGGAAGCTTTTCTGCAATTCTCCTGCAAATTATCATTCTCGTGATAAACATTAAAATGATAGAACTAGCCAGACAGCAAAAACCAATCATGCAAGCATAATATATGAGGTCAAATTTGAGAAACATTACAAGAATACATGAGACAGATTGACTGTAGCAGCAATTTGCTCTAAACTCTACAAATTTAGAGTCTGAAAGAAAAAATGGAACCAAGGAGATACTAGGACTTGTCATTAAGAAGAACTGATATTTTTACTTTTCACTCTGTAAGTCCTTCAAATTATTAAGAAGCATCAAGTAAACATACCCCACAAACCACAGAGAATGAAAGCCGTGATTTATTTGAGTTCAGAGGGACATTACATACCGTACGATTATGTTCAAGATCTCGATGCTGTGCCTCTGCCGCTTGGATATCGTTGATGACTTTAGTACACATAATACCTTCATAATGGGTCTTTTCCTTTAAATGAATAAATAATACTGTCAGAAAAGACAGTGTACAGATAGTATAGAATTGAACTGAGCAGTAGTACATTACTATCTTTAGGGTGACAGACATAATGAAATGTGATGAAGAACACATACTGCTTCCACCGAGCTAATGGTACTTTCAACCTTCATTAGCTCTCTCTCTGCATCTTCAAGAGCATCAATTTCCACTTTCGCTGATTCTATGCTTCCAAAATAAATTGCAAGCATCAACTATGTGTTCACAAGGGTAAAATAGAAATGTGAATGCACTCGCAGCAGTACCACATAACTCCTCAAATGCTAGCTTAAGATTGTGAGCATTCTTGTCCACATCACTCATCTTGACACTGATTTTCTCCAGCAGAGTCTCCTTTTCTTGCATCTCATCTTGCACTTTCTAAATGGCCAGCAAATAAGACATATTTAATAGGAGAAGCTAATTAGATGACATGAGATAATAGTAAATTCGAATGAAACTACAAAATAGAAGGGCTCGCAAAACAAACTGAAATTTCTTGATGCAGCTCATCAACATCTGATGTTGATAGGCTAGATTCAACAACATTTGTCTTCTTCAGATCTTCCAGAGCCAGCTTCTTAGATGCTAAATCCCTCTCCATATTTTTGCAGCTCCTCTATCCAAAGCATATAGGAGATCATGAAAAAAGAATGGAAGGTAAGATACAACAATAGGAAGTTAACTCATTTCCTGAAAATAGCCATTATATGTATATTCATAGCAATAGAAAGTAGCTACCATCCACCTAAACCCCTTTTTGGACTACAAATATAACCTCAAAAAATTCAAAAACCCTCTTCCCACTGATCCCTGACATGCCGCATGATGACACAAGCTGAAAAAGCTAAAGTGAATGATGCATGTTCTGAAACCAGAAGATAAAACATGTTACCCTGTATGAGATTAGCCAATAAAAAGAATGAGACCCAGAGGCCTGGATTCAACTAGAAATAGAAAATGCGTGTATGACAAGACTCGTGTGTGTGTGTGTGAGAGAGAGAGAGGGGGGAGGGGGAAGGGGGGGAGGGAGGGAGAGCCATGTGGGGAGGGGAGGAGGAGGGAGGGAGTCCAAGTTGAGTGTCAAAAACAAGAATTTGCCACCCTAAGAAATTGATCATAATCAATGTCAGGACACCCTTATCCTAGAAGACACTGCCTTGAGTGGATATAGTGTTGACAAAGGAGGAGAACAAATATTATTATGCTGTCACTCAGATAATCAGTGATGAATTTGATAATGTCCCAAGCCCATCAGGACAAAAGGAAGATACCTCTATTCGAAATTCAAAGGGCAAGAAAATCACAACTAATGGCAACATAGGAACCCAACCCACACTTGCTGACCCAAAGGATTGCGCAAACAATTCCATAACACCAATTGTTGCATGCACAATGCATACTAGGCGGAAACACAAAAGAAATGTTTCACAAAAAAACCTAGAGACACACATCCATACATCCATTACATCATCAGATAACTCTTTCTACCTTTACAGTCTGAAGATTATCCTGAAGATGATGAACAGAAGACTCCGCATCTCTTTTTCTCTTCCTACCCTGATCAGCTTGTACTTTCATTCTCTGTGCCTCTCTTTGCAGATCATCGATCTGATCATCAAATGAGCCACAAAGACGACCCGTCCTTGCTCTCTTGTTTGGAGGAAGAGTTGTTTGGACAGACCCCCGAGAAAACCTACGGGAAATCAGAATACAACTTCTGTTATGGGACTGGCAAGCTTATATCTATGCAAGAAAATCCAACAACTTAACTTCATGCCTGTGTCCTATGAATTTAGGTTGAACTCCACTTTCTGTTTCTTGGCCGTAATTTTCCACAAATTCATTTTTGTATGGCAGTATAAAATATTTCTCAATTTAAATTTCATTCTTCTCTAAAACACAAGTTATTCTTTCTGTATTTTGTGGGATAATGTCCGATTTTCAATGAACCAATTGAGAAATATCAGGTAATATAATTAGAAAATACCATGTGTTAATTAATAAACCATATATTTTACAAGATATGATATTTCTCTTTATAGATTAAAAGACAGTCACTTAATAACTTTCAAATGCTTATTCATTATTTCCTATTTCAATTTAATTTTCTCTCACAATTCTTGCTCTCTCTTCTAAATAATTCAAATAAAGTTTTTCACAGATTCATTTATTGTATATCCCCTATCCTATAGAGTATAAACCTCAACTATTTACAATTATTTCAATCACGAAATTGATCTAGATTTGCGGTGAAACCATAATTGCATATTTGATCTTGTTTTTTCCTTTAGAAACAAATGAAAGATTTTATAGTTTGTAGTCATTCGCAAAAAGTAAGTTTTTTGAACAAGAGACTCTATAAATCTTTTTAGTTCCGTCACTTATTGACTGGATATGTAACTTTCCACAATTCAACTACCACATTCACACAGCACAAATAAAAAGGAAAAGCAAACGCATGCATTGAAAAGAGAAAAAAGCCTCGTTTGCCTCTAACATTTTGTAACCATCGAGGGTGTAAACCTCCTTCAGGTTTGAGATATTTTGGTCAAAAGCGACTTTCTTCCCCTCATCATAATCTCTGACAAGCACGTGCCTCTCAATAGAACCCTGGACATATATATTCAGAGGGCATACGTGTTACAACTCCATGTTGATAAACGTGAAACAAAATAGTGAATTCATGAAAATTGCATGGGACATTGGATGAAACATACCACATCCACCAAGACATTTAGCACGGTGTCACTGTCTGACCTTAAAACAGAAAAAGTTGTGGGGTGCTCAGTCTGTGGAAGCATGTTATGTGGTAGAGTCAACCTACAAAAATGGTCAAACATTAAGATAAAAGTTGATTAAGAGAAGAGTTGAGAAACATCTATGGATCTACCTTGGTCTTGAAAAGTCATATATGATGATTTGAAGGTTATTATAATTGGCATCCTTCGCACATCCTCTCAAAACAAGGGAATCTCTATGGTTTGTCACAATAAAAGCATTGAGCAGCCTCCCGATGGAATTTTCAACAGCCGGAGCCCATTGGCCACCATGGATCAAAGTCTACATTAAGTATGAAATGTCTTAGCTCCAAACAGGAAAAGTGATGAGAGTAGATTGGGAAGAAAAGGCATTCAAGGACTAATCTTTATGCTTTTGTTCAATGAGTGCCGCTGGGGTACTAGCTAACATCGACAAAAAGAAACTTTGTCAGCTTCAAAGCACTGTCTTTCTTGTGTTATGCACAACCAAGTGCACAGAAAATGGATCTTTCTTTATGGGAAATGGTTAACAGGTGCCCCAAGATCCTTATCTTTATTAGCAAAGTCACATATGGCATGAGTGCACATGTGCAGCCCGTTTTGGAGTAAATGAGACTTAAGTGAAGCCATGTCACCAGTGTAATACATGTATGTGTGCAGCCCGTTTTGGAGTAAATGATACTTAAGTGAAGCCATGTCACAGTGTAATACATGTATGTGTACATCTCTCTCTCTCTCTCTCTCTCTCTCTCTCTCTCTCTCTCTCTCTCTCTCTTCCTTCAACCCCCCCAAAACAAAAACAAAAAAAGTCACCGAACTGTACCAATAAACACGGAGATGCTCATTCACAAGTCCTGCAGCAGAATTCAGAGAAAATAATATCCACAATGTCACATAAGACTCATAGAGAGGGAGTGTCCTATCAGGGAAGAAAATCTCATGGGATTTGGAACAAGTGTAATCAAATGATTGTATCCAACAATGTCTCTAATTCTTGAGAACTTGAGAATGTGACATAGATCATTACACATAAGAACCACATAAACCATTTCAGATCACTACTAACCAAATGTGAGCCAACGGGACCAATTGGTGCTCTGGTGAACTCGCTCTGATGTCTTTCAATAATACGTAAAAGATCGATCACCTTCTCTCCACCAAAAGCCGTAACCTTTCAAGTGAGAAGAAGAAAATAGATTGTCATAGAAATGATGGCGGACAATAGAAGCGCACAGAAACAACTGCTTTCCTCATCCTAAAAAGTTTAGGATCTCTTAAAAATGAAACTAAGGCAAGGGAAAGGAATTGGCTACCAGCACCTTATTGATTTTATGTTGCTTGAGCTCATGGATGTTAGCAGAGACCTCACGCTGCTTCTTCTCAAGGTCTTCAATCTACAAACATGATCAATTCTTGTATTTTCAAATTAATTTGAGAAGCATACAATAAACTGTATTGGTAGCAATTTTTCCAGTAACAGATTTTGTAACTCCTATTTAGTATAGATATGCAACAAAAAAGGGAGATCAGCACTATATCATCTCTCGATGATGTGTCTAACTACCCTGCATACTCCCATACCTCATTCGTGATCTTTTGTATGTCATCCATTTCCCTTTGGATTTTGTCTGACAAGGCATTTTCATCTTCATTAAACCTACATTTGTTCATTGAATAAGGTGGGGATAAATAATTCTGCAAAGATATGCTTGCCAGCAGAACAAGTGCCACTTAATGCACCTCATAAATATATTGCACCGAATTAAAAAAAAAAAATACCTTCTGAGTTTTGAAATCACAGCATCTATCTGAGATTGGATTTTTCTGACGTTTGCTTCTAGCTCAAATTCTTCATTCTGAAACATCAGAAACATCATTGATCCCAACAAATGAAAATGCAATGCCCCTGTACTGATAATGAACTAGCTACCAACTTACAGCACTAGTATGCAAAAACACGCAAAGAAGAAATATGATACAGACATAAAGACTTTTAACTGGTTGTTACATAGGCCAGTAGATAATTATTTTTACCCAAATCTCATTAGACTTTCTAGCGGAATTATCCTAACACGATACTGAAGCAATTTTATGAAAAGAAGTACAAAATATAGCTGTCAGAAAGGAAAACAAGATAAAGAGACTGTCATGATGGTACCGCCACGTGTGCACAAGGTTGGGGATTAAAAAGAAAGTATATATGATAAACAAGCAAACTTAGAGAACAAGAACTATTGCTGATAAAAGGGGAAGACGAGAGAGGAGTAGGTGAGACTGATGCTGGAAGACCTCTCTTGGGTCTTACCGTTATGAAAAAGGCACACTTTTCTGTTCAAGGCTTTTTCAAGGTGATGACAGGTTGAGCTTAACTACCCATTGAACTAGGCATTTCCCTGAGCATTGGGTTTTGCCATGTGTAGATAATTGTTCTAGTAAGAGGTAGATGAGACGATGTTTGCTTAATTAACCATATCAATGCATAGAACCTTGGAGCCCCAGTTTCCCACCATTCTCTTATAGTGGACAAGAGTAAAGACCCTAGACGTTCTTTTGAAAATGGCAAAAACATATAATTCATGCAGGGAATCTTTGAAAGAGATGATCATCAACCTGAACTGAAAAATCCATGTATTGTTCCTCATCATTCACCAAAACAGCCATAAGCAAGGATGAATCAAGTCCCCATGGGTGAGGGATAAAAGGTGATTAGATGGCCACTTCAACAAGTCAAGGACAGCAGAAACAAACCTGTGTGCTCTGAAGATGTTGCTCCTGCATCTCCTGAATTTGCTGTCGAAGTGACTGAACACGCTTGATCAACTTTTGGATATGGTTGGTCAAGCGACCATGCTCCTCGCGGAGCTCATGGCGCTCTCTTTTAGCCTAAGTAAACAAACCGTCATTTGCAAGAGACAAATCAATGCATTTGGACGGAAAACTATAACATCACTAGAAATAAAGAAGGGAGTAACACCCATATCAATTGAAAAGGATAGATATGACTTAAGTTGATTTAGGAAACTGACAAATATGGAAATATCAAATCTCCACTAAGGAAATATAAGCTTCCAAGTCGCAGAATGGCAGATTAACACATTTATATGCATATGCAAAGTCAAAATGACTTTTCAATTGGAAATTAAAAATGCAATCTCACTTTTCTTGCTCATCAAATTCAGTAAGGGATGAGTAGTTGTTCTTGTCTGAGAAAGGCTAGTGGTGGAATGCTTTTATTCATACATAGCCAGAATTTGCGATGACCATTGATTTCAGACAGTCATTAACAATTAAAGGATCTAATCTTAACAAAAGACGTAGAAACCAACCCAATCATCAGACAGTCATTAACAATTAAAGGATCTAATCTTAACAAAAGACGTAGAAACCAACCCAATCATCAGACAGTCATTAACAATTAAAGGATCTAATCTTAACAAAAGACGTAGAAACCAACCCAATCATCAGGAGAAAACAGTACTGGAGAGTATAGGTATCTAGGTATGAAACGATCATCATACCAAGGAAAGACACTGCTGCAATTCGCTCTTCTTTTTCTTCACTTCAGTTGTTTTTGTCACCAGATGCTCAATCTGCATTTTCTTCTCAGTGAAACATTCCCTCAACCTTTCCAGGATATTCTGTGATAACACAAATACAACATAGATTGCTTACTGTTAGACTGGATGGGGAAAATAATGCAAAGACAAAATCTTTCATTAATTTCATCACTACAAAATGTCTTCCTACATGATTGTTACATGCTCAAACCCAATTCATCCAACCAAGGGCCAGACTAGTTTGACAAGCACTTTCATAAGCAGAAGCTGAAAACGATTATCATTGTTAAGTATCAGAATTGCTTGTCTATGTGGTTTGGCCAGTATCAAACAATCAATTTCTTCCTCTCATTTTTTTTCCTTTTTTTCCTTTTCATTGTTTTAGTCAGGAATAAATAACAAGAAGAAAGTCAAAACTTACATGCTGCTCATCAATTTTAGCTTGGCAAGCAGGTATGCGAGCTTTCAGCTTTTCAATCTTTGAAGTTTGTTCCTTTAGTTGCCTGTCTACATCATATACCCATGCCCATGCAAGTTTTTTCTTCAGTTGTTGTACCTGCTGAGAAATTTCTTCCACAAGCTCCATGTTTTTAATCTTGTCAACCAACTCATTGAGTTCCTTCTTTATTGGTTCTATTGTAGCCTCCAGTTCTTCAATAAGGGACTTTGCTGAATCCAAATGTTCACGGATATTTTGAAGAAGATCATTTACTTGCTGAAGTAGTGTGGCCTTGAAAAAGAACTGAGAAGTGTACCCTTAGTCAAGCAGCTTTAGAGAATTCTAGACAGAGAAGGCATAGTTTGTACCTTAAATTTGTCTTTGGCATTTCCAGAATGCAGAAATTCTCTGCTCTTGTCTTGACTCATTATTACACAGGGATTTTCTACATCAATCTGCATGAGGAAAGCATGACTTCTGAGCGCAATTATGAAGGGGGAAAAACTGAAAGGTGAATGAAACGTGTTCTAAGATATCTCAGCAGTCCCAATAAGAATTCTGAACTAGAAAATAACAATGCAGTCAAAAGCCTGCATAGAGATCGTGAGGTTTTTCTTGCTTCTCAAAGCAACCAATTCCAAGCACACCATCGCATTTATACTTCAATCATTTCCTCTCAGGTTCTTTAGTCAGCGACATGTTGAATGTCCATGCGCGTGTGAGTGTGTGTGTGTGTGTGTGTGAGAGAGAGAGAGAGAGAGAAAGAGAATAGATAGAGAGGGAGAGCCCAAAATCATCACGATTATAAAAAAAAATTAAAAAACACTGGAAGTTTTATATTCACAGTAGAGATACATGTAACTATTGAAATCAATGGATTCACAGCAATAAAAAGTTTCACGGGTGGGTCAAGTGGTAGATTCACTTGCAATTCTAGTAGGTTTGTGAAGTTTAGGTCATGAATGAAATCTTAAAATTGGATTTGAAAATATGAGTATGGTAGAGATACTAAGACAAACTGAATAGGTTTATTATATGATGTGGCAAACTATAATTGGTTATTCATGTTAATGGGACCATTTAAGCACCCAACAGGTATCTGCCATATCAGCATAGGCCCAGTATAACTTGATTTTCCCAATCTTCCATGATCAAGCATTAGAGCATGATGTGTCAAGACCACATTGAACAAGCGAGCAACCAAGACCTATAAGTGCTTGAAATAAAATAATTAGCTTGGTGCAAGAGATGAAACCACTAAACAATTTGAGAATAATGAAACCACTAAACATGTTGAGAATAACTCTAAACCTTGTTAAACAAAATCTCCTCTAAACCACCTTCAAACGAAAGCTCAGGGGTACCCCTGGTCACCAGCAACTAATAATTTGAAAAGCAGAGAAATCCAGCAAATTTCATTTGGAACACTAGGGTGCCCATATCTTTCCAAATGGAAAATGCACTAGCGTTTTTTAATTGGAAAAAATGGATAAAAGTAACTGATGACTTAAAAAAGAAAGTAACAGAAGCACCACAGAAGCCTTCTGATCAGAGGATTATAAATATGGACATCACACATGTAATTAGATTTACAAGTTCGTCACGTCGACACTTGTCATCCACTGTCGAAGGCTCACAACTTAAGTACATGGCAGAAAACTCACATTAAAGTGTTCAATAAGTTCACGAAGCTCCTCTTTCCGGCTAGCAACCCTTCTTCCTGCAAGATGACTCGGTTAGGAAGAAAATCAAGCGAACTATGTAGCTTTTAGCATCAGCCACCAAGACAAAACAAATTGAGGTCCAAGAGCACAGGTTTGAACAATTCCGTCACTTACTATGTAAGACAGTAGGACTCTTAACACATTTACTTCGCATGCTGAAATGCAGCTCTACTATCCATCTGCCATATCAATAGCTTATTTCCCTCTTAGAAGGCATATTAGAATCAGCCATCGAACTATGTGAAGAGAAAAAAGTTTAAAATGGTGATCCAATTTTTCTGGTTCTCAGTAAGTCACCAGCCATAAAAATCAAAGATAAGTGCTTCCTTGGTACAAATCTCATATGTGGAGCCAAAAAAAACAGGCGTATAGTCCAAACCTTGGCAATCCTTCAATGCTATAGAGCCCGTAGATTCAGAAATCCGACGTTCTATTGTAATGATATCTCCATATATTTCAGGCTTAAAAGCATCCACTCCACGATTTTTCAAATCGACTTGAACGGCAGCCGAACTAGGACAACAACAACAACAAGTAACAAAGAGCAATGTCAGAACTATTAGAGTACGCAATTGAGTGTCTGCACTTGTCTTAGCAACCCGACAGCTTGCAGTGTACTGGTAACAGAATACTTCTAATAAACACACTCAAGAATCAGAGGGGCAAGGAAAAAAGCACAAGACCTGCAACCAGTTTTTATGAAATCCTTCAATGTGGAAGCCCTTTGAGTACCTTTAGCTCGACATCCAAAGGCAACACATAAAGCTGTCAGTATGGCACTCTTCCCACCTGTGATGCAACAAATCCCACAGTGTATCACAAGTTAGAGGATCCTTTAAAGTTGAAAATTACTCATGTCTTGACAGCTTGAACTCGACTCATGCGTGCTTGAACCAAGTCTCACAACACCTAACAGAAGCTGAAAATTCCTGAAGCGATGTCAGCCTCTACCTAATTAAGCACCAGGCGATTCCCTTCATCATAAAGCTCGAGTAGCACTCGCGCGTAAAAATACACCCCACGCAATCTCGAAAATTGCAAAAAAAGAAAACCCTTCAACGATGTGGGTAGATAAAGCAATCCAATTCTAGTTTGGGAGCGGATCGCCAGTTCCTAGCGATCGCGAACGAAACAGACGCGAGACAGGTTGAGAGAAGAGACCTACTCACTTCCGTTTTGGCCGGTGATGAAATTGACCCAGTCGCCGAGCTCGATTTGGAGACTGCTGTGGCACATGAAGTTCTCCAAGCGGATCCTCGCTATAGTCCCCGCCTTGGACCGTGGCGGAGGCTCGGGAAAAACCCTTGCATCTCCCATGGGGCCGGGGCTCTTCAGGTTCTTTCCTTCAGCAGGAGGACATGGAAAAAGCAGAAAGTCGCCGATGAGGAAGATGAGAAACACTGAGACTGAGACTGAGACTGAGACTGAGACGGAGAGGATGCTGATCGTCTTCTCAAAACAGACGCCAATGAGGCCGATAGGGTTTCGGTCACCAGTGGCTTCAGAGGCCGAAAAGGCGAATGGCGGGAAAAGGCACTCCTAGTCCTCTGTCGGGGCAAAGAGGTAGCGTGCTGTGTTCTTTCCTTTTTGTGCGTGTGTGCGTGTGTTTTGCTTTTTCTTTCTTGCAGTTTCGGTTTAATTCAAAGATTGGAAAAACCAAAAACGTCCTTGGTCAACTGATTAGCCACTGCAGTCAACCCTTTTTTACAAGTACCAGCCAAATAAAGTCGAGCCTTGTTTTTTGGGTGGCCGCTTCATTTTTTGAACGTACGAGATGAAGGGGAGCAAATGAAAAAACATACAATAAAAGAAGAAATCAATGATGTAGACATCAATACATAATTGACATTGATTGACGTGAATAATTTTTATGATTTTTAACTTTTTTTTTTTACTTTTTGCTTTTTATATTTTATTTCTTATTTTCCTCTATCGAAGGAGGTTGCGGGCTACAGGTGAGGGACCGAAAGCCCAAGTTGTGGTCGTCGAGGATGCTGGGCCCTCACCAAAAATATAAATTTTAGTAAATATGAAAAAAAAATTCACATTAAGAACGGTCGTGTTATATAGAACAATCGACATTCACATCAATAATTTCTAATTAAAAATTAGCCGAGAGAACTACGTTAGCAAAATCATCAAAAGTTAGGACCTAGATAAATCCAAATTAAAATATTTTATGACTAAAGTGACCGATATACAACAAGTTCATGTTTTTCAGTAATTTTCCTTATAATGAAATGAGACAATCCTTAGGCTATGCTTGGGAAGCAAGAGAAAGTTTAGGCTCGAACAGCACTACTACGGATCAAACCCGATACCGTCCCTTCGCCGAAACCGCGACTAGTTCTCCGCGCATTCATCAATAATCGCAAAAATGTTGTTCCAAATCATGTATTCATTGATTACTATACCCCCAACCATATGTGATTTTACTTTCCTAACGTGTCCATCCAATTAAGTACTCCAAAATTAAGATAGAACAAACGCAGCATGCAATCCACATGCCATCGTCGATTTTTCGCATTCTTTTAAATGAAAAAAATTAAAAGGGATAAATTTCGAGAAGTTAGGCATTTGAATAAATAGAAAACAAGCAAACCTGAGTAGTCAATCCAGCCCATTTTGAGTGAGATTTTCAAGTGATTCCATACAAACAAACGAGCAAGTACTTAAATTTACTTGCCAATAGAGGCGGATTCATCTGCCAAGCTTAAATGCGCCTACATGATGCCGATTATACATTGCATAAACCCTATATAATGCCCAAATTTTATGCACACGGAACATGCATAGAAGGTCTCACAGTGCATCCAACGGCCAGGATCGCAGCCCACGGTACCAGCACACTGAATGAGGACGACCTTCTGCTTTTCTCAAGCCCTCCTCCTTCGAAGTCATTCTTCGTCACCTGCTTAATTCTCCACACACTTCATCGCTCTTTCACTTCCACCTTCGCGTGCTCGTTCATCGTCTTCGTCGAAGAGGGAGGGAGAAAAAAAAAATGGAGAAGAACAGGGTGTGCACGATCTGCAACAGGCGATTCGCCAACGGCAAAGCCATGGGAGGCCACATGAGATCTCACTTCGCGAAGCTCCCTCTCCCTTCCAAGCAGCCTCACGTCCAGTCCGAGCCGACCCCGCTGCCGGCTCTCTCTTCGTCTCCCCTGCACCGGGATCGAAACAACGTCACCTCAAAGGACTTCCGTCTCTCGCTGAAGATTTATCATCCTCTCGACCGATCTGCCAAGTCCGAATCATCCTTCATCGCCAGCACCGATCCTGCCCTCCACGACAAGGGGAGCGAAGCCGAGTCGCAGAGGAACCTGAAGGGGAGGAGATCGAGCCGGCGCTGTAAGCCGCCGAGGGCTGAGACGTCGGAGCAGGTGAGTTCGGTCTCCGAGAATTTTTCCGCCGACGAAGATGTCGCGCTGTGTCTTTTGATGCTATTGCGAGATAGCTGGACCAGAAAGGGCAAGGGAGTAGGTCGAGAAGTCGTCGACGAATCAGCTGAGGATGACGAGAAGGACAACGAAGATGATGGCGACGGCGACGGCGACGGCGATGAGTCTTTTAGAGCTACCCGGGCGAACCATCGACATCATCCCAAGTACAGGTGTGAGACATGCAACAAAGTGTTTAGATCTTACCAAGCGTACGGTGGGCACAAGGCCAGCCAAAGCCACAAGCGGATGAAAGTGCTTGACGGTGGAGAAAAGGAGGGAGGCAATGGCGGTGCAAAAACCAAAACTTTAACTGATCAGAGATTGTTCAAGTGCCCATTTTGCGACAAAGTGTTCGATTCTGGTCAAGGGCTCGGAGGCCACAAGAAAGTTCACTTCTTTAACAGTGCAGGAAGTAAGAGCAGCAACAACAACAGGAACAACAACGTTGCTATGACTAAGGTCGGAGAGTGTAGGATAGACCTTAACCTACTACCATCACCGGAAGAAGAAGAAGGCAGTCATGAGCCGCCAGAGTCTTCTGATGTTTCCAGTCAGTGAAGAAGAAACGTTGCGTCCAATCAACCTGGTAGATTAAAGTCTGTTCATTTTCTTTTCTTTTTTCTTTCTCGACATGTTTCATATCTTTGCTGCTATACAACTTCAATCAAATCTCAGTTTCGATTCGCACCTTCGCGTAAATATGTTCCTTTTCGAGATTTCTGCGCACCTGAGGTTCTGTCTCGCCTCGAGACGAAAAGCATCTCTGAATTTCACCGGTCACGGCATCCCGTGAGCTTCCATTGCGAGAATTTGCAAGTGCAAACCCTCTCCTAGCCTAGTCCTCCTCTCGTTCGCCAGTCTCGTATCTTCCCGGATGCTTACTTAAATGCGAATTCATTTCCTTTGTTCAGCGTTATCTTCGACTTAAAATTTGGGTTTGACATCCAATCTTTGAGGATCACCATTATGAGTTGATCCTGAGGAAAGCGATGGAGATTGTGTCAGGTGGGGGAGAAGAAGAAGAAGTTACGAGAGGCGGCATTGAAAGCTGCCACATCGTTTCGCGAAGCGTATCCACCTGATTTTTTGGCTAACTGTTTGTTTCTTCTACATTTCGCTCGTCAAAACATCCCAAAAAGTCAGCGAGCACTTACTGAGTTTTTGGCTTTTTTTGGATACGAGAGTGGTTTGCTGGTGGCCGTGGCTCTTGCACCCGTCCATGGCTCGTACGAATGGCTCAGCATTGCAAGACAAGACTAGCCTGTGGATTTGACGTCCAGGTGATGCTGTACACGACCAGTACCTATAATAATCCATATTGGTACGACACGTTTTAAAATGGATTTTAAATAAATGGGTCGCATTTGATTCTGTCGATCGTATATGTTTAACTTTAAAAAATAGTTTTTTCTCGTCAAAATGAATGAAATTTTTAGTCGATCTGGATAAGTAAAATTATATCCAGGTAAATTTTAGGTCGAAAGCAAATGAATGTTGCCAAATTACTTGTATAAATCACCTCGTTCCACAATGAACCGTTTTGAGAAAATTGAAAAGAAAAATATTATAAGCGTCCGTTACATGGTGCATTTATATTATTGGTGTGACATGCATAACAATTGACTTGGTATTTAAAAACTTGAAAATGCTCATTATGGATTTTTTTTTTTTGGTTGAAGAAAATGCTCGTTTCTTGTTTCTCTCAAGTTCTCCCGACGCATGAAATAGGTTCTTGAAAATTTGCACATATTGGCCAACAAAAAATAGACTTTAGACACGATTTTTGTATATGGAAGAAAAAACCACAAAAAAAAAAAAAACAAACTGACCTGAAGAATTGAGATTAGTTAAATTCTGCAATTTGTACGTAATTAGGTGGGACCCCTTACCAAAAAAAATAGACATTAGACACAATTTTGCATCCAATAAAGAACCAAAAGAAAAAAAAACACATTTTGACGTGAAAATTTAATATCAGTTGAAGGGTAACGATATGGTTATCGCATGTTGACCGCTGAAACAAAATCTGCTATTTTGAAAGTAGGGATTGAATCCTTCACAAATTATTTATTGTTTGGATATTAGATTTATTCCTTTAAATAACCCCACAACCTTTCTTGATATCTTTCTATACAGTAGAGGGTTTCTCGTTACAACCACTGGTTTAGACTCGATCTAAGGGCTAAGATTGCATCTCCCAACTAACTAACAACCGACAATAAATAAGAAGCTTTTGGAACACGGCACAATTTTAATATTGCCCACCCTTGATAATATTCTAGAGCACCCTAGAAAAACCTAGGAAACCCTAGATGTGAAGTGTCTTCAAGTTCTTCTCGGCCGCTGAATCGATTGGTCGTACCATGAAAACCTCGGCACATGACGGTTTTTTTTTTTTTTTTTATAATTGTGAGATTGACAACATGTTGTGAGTCACGAAAATAGATAACAAAAAATAAAAAATTATTATGAGATCCACTTTTTCAAAAAATTGTGGCCCACAACATGATGTTATTTTCACGGTCACCAAACAAGGATTATACTAGCAAAGTCCAAATAAGATTTGTGGTCAGAAGCTCACCATCGCAATTTGAACAACAACGGTGCTGTTATGCCGCACTCAAGAACATACTAAGCTAGTGTACGCTATTATAATTCATAAGTAGACACTTTGGTTTTATTTATTTTGCGAAAAATGAACGATTTGAAAATTATATTTTTTTAAAAATAACAGCTTATATCACTTGAAATTATTAGCCGATAGAAATCGTTTTTATTATAGACAACAATTTGTGTCTAAATATTTTCGTGGGCGATGAAAATATTTTTTCATTCATTCATTCATTTTGGTGACTCATAAAAAAAATCTCCAAACCATTTATCTTCTATGAAAAAAAAAGCACTATTTAATTAAATTAGCGAAGACAGAATTCCAAATATCATTTAGTATGGAAATTTCGTAAGCTAGTCTTCGCATTTCTAACCCTAACACTATCTTGAGCATGAGTACGTATGGATGGCAATGAGGGTAGAAATATTTAATGCACCAGACGTACTAGCTGTAACTTTATTAGAGTTTGAAGATCTTATGATTGTAAATCTTAAGATAGAATTCATTATATAGTACAACATAGTTAAACAAGAATACTATTGGTGTAGTGCGTCAAATATGAAATCTTACAAGTGTCCTTACCTCTTATGACCTGCGATTCTCACGGGCTTTTCATCTTTCAAATTTTGATTGCCCAAGTTGCTTCCGGCTCTCGCCCTTACGTGCACGAAAACACAACAGCTGCTTTGACATGCATCTGATTTCGGTACGTATTGCAGGATTCTACAGATCGCATGAGATTTCGAAAGAGCTTCGCTTCTTCAAGCCTTCAACTTTTGAAGAAATGGAGGGAGGAATGCTCGTCTCGTGGACTTTACTCCCACAAAGCCCAAATCCACTCTCGTTGGGCCTTCGTCTAAGGCAAATGCTACCCGAAACAGAGCGATGCAAAACAATGGTATGGATCTGATCAGGCCCCAGCGCAATGAGCCTACTAGCTGATATATCTGATCGTCACGTAAATGAATCGATTTGGTTATAGAGGCCCGGGATTACAGTTGGACAGTCAGTTGTGCATGCGTAGTTCTTCTTTTGGTAGCATCGGAAGTGTCCATACATTTATCTAGAGACTAAGAACTAGACCAGCCGGGCATCAAAGCATGAACAGCAGACCGAGGACGGTCATCAGAACTAGCAAAATCTTCATGCGGGTCTCTTCCCAACTTGGCTAAGACGTCAGCCACTTGGTTTGCTTTGCGCCGGACATGTTTAATCGGCGTCCTGTGGAAACCCAAGAGCGGCTTCCCGCATTCATGCATACTAGCCTTCTCCGTTCATTCCCAAACGCTTACCGGTCATCTGCAGAAAATCTTCCTCCTGAAATCATAGATTCAGATTTAAGTCCTTTGGTGTTATCATATCAAAATCTCAAATTGATTTGATTCCCAGAATGTAATACGGATAATTCGTCAACTATAGTTGAACATCTACGGTGAGGATGGAATGGGCGAACTTAATCTTTGTTAGGAGTACGTCAAAAACATTGCGGTCATTCCTCTCAACCAAATGTCTCAGTAGGGTTGGCAGCTACACTCAGATCGAGCTAGATGTTTCTTCATCTACTTGGGTGCTGAAACGGCGAGGATTTCACAACGGAGAGAGTTTGGGATTCATAATGATCGCCCAGGTTATGTAAGCAACACCTCACGTACCAAATGAAGCCGGTTGAAGGATTATGAAACAAGAGGCACAGGAAAGATCGATCTAAAAGGTCACTTCTAGTGATGCAAAAGATGCCAGCTTTGCTATGGCATCATTTTTGGACTATGGGATGGACAATGTGTTTTTTTTTTTTATAGTTTCGCAGAGTGAAAAATGAAAAAACATCGCGACGGCTTGTTTCATTCGACTCCTTGTCTCTAAAGCTTCGAGCCTCCGACAATAGACCTCGGAACATATATACACGTACATTCTCAATAGCTCTCTCCGCGCATCTACTCTAGGAGAGCCTGAATCCTTGACACAAAGAGTTTTGACTGTGGGGAAAAGCATTGAGAATTAGTGCACAGGCACACCAGTCCATACTTATTGCCCTCTCTTGCTTGGTATTGCTGTTTCCAAAATCACTCGCATTCATCCTCCTGCTGACAGTTGGGACAGGCCACGGCGGTGTCACGGATTGGAAGAAGATGACAAGAGGGCTATGGCCAATGGGGCACTATCCTCAGTGACCCCTTTGCCTGATAGAACGCCACTAACCCCATCGCAATTCACAATGGCACTTGGTCAGCTTTTAAGGGCATGAATCTTTTGGAACTTTGTGCGATTACAACAGTGACGAGTCCGATGTCTAGTCTGAATCTCACTCATTGCACTTCATCCCTAACGTCAACGCTTACAATCATTGTCTTCCCATCCCATTCGCGAAAACATATCTCGGTAGGTTTGGCATGTATGGATTCTGTGCGGTGAGGTTTGTCCTCTCTTCGGGTGGTGGGAAAGTGTTTTGCCTTTTTTTTACGTGTAAATGCTCTCAGCTAGTCCCCATGGAACTGGCACAGTTGAGATTGGTGAAAAAAAGCTATTGTAATTGGCTCTGTTTGGCCACAATCAACCAAGATAAGATACCATTTTTAATAGCAGGAAGAACAATACTCCTATACCCATCCCAACCAGTGATAATCTCGTGAATACATAAGAAAATAAGTCGATACTAGCAAACCCCTTTAGGATTTTTTCGTCAAAGGAACACTGTCGTCGCACCCCATGTCGTGGAGCAATTTTCTCTTAGGACACGCTTCTTGCAGCATTAGCACCACGTCCCTCATGGAAGGCCGGTCGGCCGGGTTGGCAGCCGTGCAGAGCAGAGCAACCCTGAGCAACTCCAACATTTCCTCCCTGACCGGTGCACAAGATGCCCCGGTGTTCTTGTCCAAAACATCGCAAATCCCATCCTTACTCTTGATCTTGAGCCTCACCCAATCCACAATGCTATTCCCTTCCCCGAATTCAGGTTCTACAGATCGTTTCCCACTTAGCATCTCCATTAGCACCACCCCATAGCTGTAAATATCACTCTTCTCGTCGACTTGGAGCGTGTATGCATATTCTGTGTAAAAAATATCAATCGACATTTAGACTTGGTACAGTTCACAAGGAACTACACTTTAATCCAGAAAAACGAAATGCCAAGCTACCTCAGGACAATGGCATAATTGAAATGTACCTGGTGCTATGTAGCCATAGGATCCTGCGATGACGGACATGGACTCATCACTCTGTATCAACTTTGCCAACCCGAAATCGGCCACTCTGGCCTCCATCTCAGCATCTAGCAGTATGTTGCTTGGCTTGAGGTCACGGTGCACGATCACCGGGTTGCAGTCATGGTGAAGATAACAGATCCCCTGAGCCACGCCCAGTGCTATCTTGTACCGCGTCACCCAATCGGTCACCAAGTTGAGGTCCTTGTTCTTACCGTGCAACAGATCGTCCAGGTTTCCGTGGGGCATGTACTCGTAGAGAAGCATGGTACATTCCCTATTGCTACAACTCCCCAGTAGCCTCACAATGTTACGGTGCCTCACGTTCCCTAGCACGTCCACCTCGGCCAGGACCCCTCGCCGCTTCCTCATGTGCTCCTTGGGCTTGCCCCACAACTTCTTCACCGCTATGATATCACCGCCGGGCATCTCAGCCCTATACACTGTCCCGGTCGACCCCATCCCTACGATCTTATTGCTCATCGACAGGCACTCCACCACATCCTCCGCGGTGAAGTTGAGCCTTTGGAAGGCAGTTAATTTCCACGGGCCAACGCCTTGGCGCTCGATAAACCGATGACTATAGGTGGCATGGAAGCACCTAGTGCCAGCAATCAACACCACTAGGCCTACCCCGAACGCGGCTGCCATGATCCACACAATGGCGCCTGCCGTCCGCCTCGGCTGTTGCCGACCCGCCTCAGAATCGTCCATGCTGGACGCGTCAGCCACACTGCCGCCGCCGCACGGTTTCGCCAACACACCCCCACAGAGACCGTCATTGCCCATAAATGAAGAAGCGTGCAAATTCTTGAATATAGTGCTAGAAGAAGGAATGGGGCCAGTGAGGGAATTAAAGGACACGTTGAAACTCTCCAAGGTCGTACAGTTATCGAAGTTGGACGGAATTGAGCCGGTCAAGAAATTGCGCGACAGGTCGACGTCGGTGATCGAAGGAAGCGCCGATATTTCCCACGGAATGATGCCCGTGAGCGAGTTTCGACTCAGATTCAGATAAAGAAGCTTCTCACAGTGGCCAATGTCCCACGGGATGCTACCGTTCAACGAGTTGTCAACTAATTCGATCTTGTAAAGGCTCTTGCACCCGATGAAATCTGGGATTTTGCCGAGGAGTTTGGACGAACTAGCCGAGAAAATCTGCAGTTTCGGAGCTGTCCATATGTTGCCCGGCAGATTGCTCGCGAATGAGTTCCCCGACACGTTCAAGTACTGAAGCGCCACTGCGTTTCCAAGATCGTCTGGGATTTCGCCGCTGAAGAAGTTGTTGCTCAAATCTGCGAATGTCAGATTAGGCAAGAGTCCGAAACCGCGCGGGACCGAGCCGTTGAGCATGTTGTTTTGCATTCGGAGCCTGTAGAGGGAAGTGCAGTTGGCCAGAGACGGGGGTATCGCGCCGATAAACCTGTTCGAGAAAAGAAGTAACTTTATGAGCTTGTTCCCGAGGCAAAGATTTGGCGGGATTGGCCCGGTGAGCGAGTTTGATGACACGTCGAGTTTCGTCAGCTTGGCGTTTGATCCGAGCCCTTGCGGCAGAATTCCGGTGAGGGAGTTATTCCAGAGCTGGAGCGTCTCCAGCTGAGGAAGCACACCAAGTGTTTGTGGCACTTCCCCACTGAGATTGTTGTTCATCAAACTCAAGGTGGCGAGCTGTTTCAGTGACCCCAGCCCTTCTGGTATCGTCCCTGACAGTTGATTGTCAGACAAGTCGAGAGCTGTGAGCTCTTCCAAGCTCGAGAAACTCTGCGGGATTTGGCCAGTTAACTGGTTGCCGAAGAGGATTAAAGTCTCCAACTTTGTCATGTTGCTGAGCTCTTGCGGAAGCGAACCGGAAAGGTTGGCAGATGAGATGTCCAAGTACCTGAGATTCGATAAGAGCGCAAGTTCACTCGGGATACTGCCGTAATATTTATTGTATCCGATCTCCAAGTGCTCAAGCTGTGCCAATGATCCTAATTCGGGTGGTATGGGACCTTCTAAAATATTCCCATGCATGTACAGAGATTTCAATCTTGAAAAGTCGCCGTAGTTGGAGGGAATCTCTCCTTCGAAGTAGCTTCCACCCAAATTCAGATACTCGAGATACTGAAGACTCGCTAATTCTTGAGGGAGGGGACCCGCGAAGTTGTTGCTGTAGGCGTTGAAGACCCTCAGGAGCTTAAGCTTTGATATGCCCAGTGGGAATGTTGAGTTGAAGGCGTTGTGGCCGATGTCAAGCGTCCTGAGCTCAGTCAGTTCAAAAATGGCTGGCTGGAGAATCCCATCACAGGCATTCCCACTCAGATTCAAGTGCAGTAAGCTCGTCAAGTACCGGATTTCCGCTGGAATTGCCCCGGAGAGGTTGCGGCGAGAGAGGTTGAGAGACGTAATTTGGGATGTTTGTGGGTTGCATTTGATGCCGGACCAGGAACACCATGCGGGGTCTTGGAGAGTAGGGTTGGAGAAGGTTGGGGTGGGGTCCCAGTCATGGAAGGTGGAGTGAGGATCTCTGAGGGAGGATTTGAGGGAGAGGAGAGAGATGAGGGGCAGAGGGAGAGAAGCAGATGACACTAGGGATGATCTGAGCAAGAAGAACGAGAATGAGAGAAGCAAGAGAAGCGAAGAACGTCTCATGGTTCCTAGGGAAGTGGAGACAGATGGGTTGAGAGGTGAATGGTGTGGAGAGAAGAAAATTTAAGGGAAGGGAGGTTTTGAATTTGATGATGATGGTGTGAGAATGCTTTTTGGGAGTGCTGGGTGCAGAGGGTGTCTCATGATGATGATGATTATGGCTTTCAGTGGGCTGGAAGAAAGAGCTGGAAACTCCTGCAGACTAATGCTTCATTCTACAGTGTCGTCTGCTTGCTTTGCCCTGCTTTGGTCCCTTTACACTCTAAACCCGACTCCTCTACGTCATCTCTCAGTCCCTTTCCTTCTCTTCTTTCCCTTTCTTTCCTTCTTCAGTTATTATTATTATTATTATTATTTTGAATTTCTTGGAATTCTTTTGCTTCACTTTCAACATTCCTCCTTCCTTTAACTTTAGCCAAACAAAAGTTGGCAGTAATCAAGCATGAATTACAGAGTTACAGTTGCCTTCTTTTCTCACGGGATCCAAGAGAGCCATCTCTCTCTCTCTCTCTCATGGTCTATCTTAGAAAATAAGGTGAATACATTTCGTGGCATTAAGTGCATGGAGAATGTTAGAAAACGATGTTCGTACCCGTGGTTCGTCATCCTCTGTTCTAATCAGTATTTGTGATTAATGTAATGGGAGATGATTTGATAGCTTTACTCCTGAAGGCCATAGAGTATGGGCATCTGATGTCTGGACTCTGGAGACAATACATTATTATACTACCTAAATCTGCCATAAGTAGGCATGCGGAGCCAAGCATTTCAAATTTTTTTGAAGACCTGGAGCATGAGTCATCATTGCAATCGCGCGTTTCGTCGCCAGAAACTTCATCTTTATGCATCAAATCAACATCTTAGACTCTGTATATTTCACATTTAGGTGAATACTGATCATGCAGCTGATTTCTGGAGTAAAAGCTACGATTTCTCGAGCTACTTTGGACGCCTAAGAAAACCCTTCGTTACGTCTGTGCATCACAATGCATTAATTTCTAGATTAAGGTCGAGAAATGATCGTATGCATGAGTACAGGATGAACTCATTGGACCCAACGTCCAATCATTTTGAACCCCATGCTATGTGCTGCTGATTACCCAGTTTTTCTTTCAAGGAATGAATTTTGTCAACAGAGGAAAGAATTAGGAGTGAATTCCTAGGCC
Source organism: Rhodamnia argentea (assembly GCF_020921035.1). NCBI lineage: Eukaryota > Viridiplantae > Streptophyta > Magnoliopsida > Myrtales > Myrtaceae > Rhodamnia > Rhodamnia argentea. Next base: position 10,578,309 of record NC_063159.1, on the reverse strand, counting down.
AGGCAAAGGGTGGGTAACTTCTGGACGCGGTGTGGGATGGGGTGGTTGCTGTCCATAAAGCCAAGGATATTCCAAAATCTTGTTTCTTTCCCGCAAGTTTGACTTCAATAAAGCTAGGCCATGATAGCGCGTACTTTGTATCATTAGATGTCCCCAGGAGATATCTTAGAATAATGGGTACAGCATCAAAGCTTCAAATACGGATCACTTCGGCAGACTTCATTACTCGCATCTAAAACTCTTTCCTTCACTTGTACGAGTTTATCGTACACCCAGCACCAGCATCAGCACCAGCATACAGTAAATTATACATGAATGGTCGGTCGTACTTCGAGGCTTGCACAGATTCATGCTTCGTTTTTTTTTTTTTTGTTAATGTGCCAGCAGAAGAAACGCATGAAACGAAGAAGGAGAAAGTTGCAGACCTCAGTTGGATACCATTTGTCAGTCCCCTTGTATCCATTTTTGTCTGTCTCTACTTCTCATGTCAAAGAAGGAAGGAAGGTCCATGAGGGCACAGCAAAGGCGAGAATTGGGGGAGAGCAGGGGTAGCTTTGTGGGGGGCCAAAGATGGAACTTCCAAATTCCCAATCTCTCACCTTTCTTTTGCAGCAGAAGGAATAATGGTTAAAGAGAGCAGTGGGTGGGACCGAATGGGGTACAGAATAGGCATGCTCATCCAATCTCACATCCCAAGTTAAAATTATTAATTCCACATCCAGTCATTCATGGCAGTTGTACAGCACAACTACATCGTCCTTCCACACATAAATTGCCAAGGATGAAGATTAACCGTGAGTTATACTCCAAGCCAGTGAAGTCCGTGTAATTTATCCTATTTTATGCGGAGTGCGACATAAATATGGCCGAGTTATCTGATGATAGGAGGACCCATCGTTAGACGTATCGTGTTCACGCGAGCGGAAAGCAGCAGAACGTCACATCGCCCGTCACTTACTCGAAACCCACACGATCTGACGATCCCGATATGAATCCGGTTCATCGAGAAAATAGATTTACAGAGTGCCGCTATCGCGGAGGAGTGGGGGACCTAGTGATCAACCATTGTCTCCTTAATACCATTCAAGCACCAAGAACAAAACGTCCTCCAACTAAGGCATGTCATTCAATTCATCCCGGCACGTGTGTGTGGGAACAGATAACATGAGCATGCCTCAACAGGCATCGGAGTAGAGCGAATGATGAGGAGAGTGGTTCTTGCTTGGTGCCTCGCGTGACGGGCATGGCCCTACCCTCCAAAAAGGAATGCCCACAGAAAAAAAAACAGCATTTGAAAGCATTTCCATGGTGGTGGGCTGGTGGTGGGCGTGCCTGCCTCCCTCGGAGCCACTTTGATTTTTCATGTCCCAAAATTTGCGCCAATGACGCTCACAGTCGTTCCGCTTTTTTGAGAAGACGGTTTTGTCCCGTTCGATTTCTCTGCGTAAAAAGCCTGCGAATCCCCCCCTTCTCTTTGCTCGTGGCTTTACCTTGCTTTGGTAACTTGAGCGACCACCAAAAAGAAGAGAAAAGAAAGAAAACATGAAACGTTTTTGAGTATTCCTAGTTCAAACATCTTGCCCCGATGGATTCCCTCCCTTGCCCTGGAAAGAAATCTGAAAAATCGAATAGCTAGTTGTTTGGAGCCTGCATGGCAACAGTTCTAGTCTCTAATTGTGTTCCCCGAAACAAAAAAGGATGAAAATCATGTTTGGTAACGTAAATGATTCTGATTCTGACTTTGTTTTCGAGAACAGCTTTGGAGAAAAAATAAGAACAAAAAAAAGTTGGGTCTCAAAAAAAAAAAAAAAACTTTTGAGAATCACAAAACATAATGAAGTTCCACATATTCAGTTTTCTCATCACTTTTTCCTCGACCTAAAACAAAACGAGGTCTCATTTTCAAAGAAAAATACATATGATAATAATAAAAAATTAAAAAAATCAATTTTTTTTTAAATATATCAGAAAATTTTCAAAAAAATCCCTAAAAATAGAAGAAGCTTAGATTAAGCTATTTGACCTCATTTTCATAAATTTGGGCCTAAATTCCTTAGATTTCACAGATTTTATTCTTTTTAAAAGAAAATCATAAACTCCTTTGAAATTAAACTCGAATAACATTTCTTTAAGCCCTTAGGGCTTCATTAGGGTTTTATGATGCGATATATCATTAACATGATTCCTTGATTATAAACTTGTTTTCATTAGTTATGATTTCCTTAGATTTAGGTACTTTAGACTTAGTGTAGGTTTAGAAAATTTGGAAAAAGACAAACAATTTGCGTGAACACTTAGTATTGGCTTACCTCATAGGTTTGAAAATAAATTGAAAATTTGCATGAAACATGTTTAGAAACACACTCAACTTCAATGCCAAATCGGTGGAATCACCGACGTAACCAAGTCCCAGCATCCTAGATTTCTCTGGTTGCATAGAATCAAACGATATCTCCCGCCCATTCGATAAGGTTTTCGGCTTACCTTTCTTAAAGACTGGTGGCGACTCCATTTTCATGTATACATACACATATTACCAATCACACTAAGATCAAATTTGATATTCCCACATTGTGATTCAATATAGGCTTGGAAGGATCCGAGTTAATATGAAATCACATACTAACCCAATATGGTCTCTCTTTTTTTAAGCTTAAATGGCTCGTTATGACACGATAATTTAACGGAATAGCACAAAAAAATGTTATATGCAATATGCAATATGTTATATAAGACAATCAATATGAATTAATCTTCAACTAATACGAAATGTGGGATGAAATTTCACAAAGTAACTACGTAATTATTTGACTTAAATGACAAAAATTGGGAAAATAAATTATTTTCGGAAATAAAAATTTTGTATAGTTACCAAACACGTTTCTATTTCGGAACAGAAATTTTATGCGAGTTACCAAATACGTTATGATTCTCTAAAATTCATCTAGGGAACAGAATCAGAAAAATCAATTCTAATCATAATCACTTTTTCGAATCAGAATGATTGCCATGCATGCCCTTGGTCACTCGAGCTTCAGACCATTTCGATGTGTCGGTGGCATACTACCGTACAATCAAGTGTGTGATTGTCATGCTTCGACTCTTATATGTCCGGAACTCAAGTTGAGTATCGTTGTGCTAAAATATACTTTGCGAACGTACTAATCAATCACCTGAGGTTTGCATCCAAGTCTAGGAGTCGTCCTTTCAAGAGCCGTCGCATACCCACTTCGTTTATCATGTGACAGGATACAAAGATCACTAGACTCTTCACTAAAGTTCCAACAGAGTTCATGGTGGTGTAAGATTGTCATGCTCACATCGCATGTTTAGGGTCATTTATATTTAAGATAAAGGCAAAAGGCAATTACTCAGATAAGTTCCATCTCTGGGAGTCCTCAAGCTATGCATGTACAGAGTGAGAAAGATCTCATCTCAAGGTCAGTGGGGCACGAATGACAGTCATTCTCTTTCTAGACTCTATTTCAACCAGAAATAGATTTTCCTAAAACTATTTCCCGAACGAGTTTCTAAGTAGAGACACTCGTTTAATAACGACACTAAATTCTTTTATTGGAATAAAAATTCGTTTGATAATAACATAAAATTTCTACGATTCTTGGCCTCTAGGCTTCGGCCGGCGGACGGAGATCGGCGGATGGAGATCAACGGATGATGATCGGCGGATGGTGAACAACGAAGGGCAAACGGGAGCCAGGGACCAAAGACCAACGGCTGGCGATCGGCAAACGACAACCGGCAGCCGGAGACCGAAGATTGGCGGCAGGGAAGTGAGAGAGAGAGAGGGATACCGCATGCGAGAGAGAGGGAGTGAGCAATGACAAAAATTCTTATTTGTGTTTCTATTCTAGAAATAGAAAAGTAGAAATTTCTACTTCTTATTACTCTTCCAAACCTATTTCTAGGCCAACAAATTATCCCGAAAATATAAAAATGAAATTGCACTACTAAACGGATTCATGTTCCAAACCTATTTCCAGAACAAAGAAATATAAAAACAGGGACATAGAAGTTGTCATGCGCGTCCTAGAGCTCGCTCTCTTGTAGAACTATTTTTGACCTAGTAATCTATTTGGTAAATCTGATGAGCGATGGCATTCATGGAAACCGGCCGGAGAAAGAACTGAGAGGTTAGGAACTAATTATGGGAATATTCCCTTCCAGAAAAAAGGAGTCTTTTAACGAGGAAAAGGCAAATCATTCGTATGGAAAAATGTTGGGGAGTGGGAAAGAATGAAAAAACAAAACAAAACAAACACAAACACGTTTTTCCGATGAAATAATTGAAAAATTTTGGTTAGAATCTTCTACTAGATTTCCTCCGCAATGTATCGCAGCTGCTGAAAGGGAAAGCACATGAAATATCGAACGGTGTTGCACCGTCGGAATTCGATTTCCATGCGAGTGAACCAACCGAAGAGTCATTGTTAGTGGGATCTTCTTTTTTCCCTGATAGTTCCTTAACACCTCGCTTTTCCTTTTCATATGACTTGTTGCATCCTTGTCCGAAATGTGCCCACATCAGTACATGTCTCTATTGTGGCGAAACCCCAGACAGTGACAGAAAATAAGCAACGACTATCACGATGCGTGCCGAACAAAGCTAATCGCGAGCGTTGAAGATAATTAGAGATTTCTTTGGAGCGCTGTGGTGGCGAAAAGTTCAGACACGTCCTGGTACTTACACTTGATGCATCGCTTGGCCTAGCCTTTGTAGAGCAGGTGGACTGTGATTTCCTAGATCAATTTGAAGGTCTTGAGCACAGATAAAGTGAATCTGGCGAAAAGGGCTCTAATGGGCGAAGATACTCCTAGTCAATTGAAGCTCACACTACGCCTGTGGACATTGAATCATCCCATGCATGTTAGTGGGAACAAAAGGTAGAATGATGAAGGTTTGAAGTTGAGTCAAGCAAAGCACGTGAGACCCCCATTTCAAGTCAACAAAAATAGTAAAATCAACTTTTAAGACCCTCTAATTTCTAGCAATCTGTCGCCTTAATTCCTACTTAACGAATGATTTCAGCTCTTGCTTTCCCCCTTCTACGTCAACACGTAATTTGGAATCATGTTGCATCACGAGTCTCAAGTTCGTGGACCAACCGGAGAGTGAAAGTAACACCCCTCTTGGGAGAGATTCATCTTTGCTGCTTATAGATCGCGAGACACTGCAATTTTTAACTATGGCCAAAGGAAAATGACCTTCGCTTTATGGGGTTAAAGGGGGAAAAAAATTGAAAGCAGACAAATGACAAGCCGGCAGATACCATATCAAATTCGAGATCGTTCGCTCGGATGAATCGATTTTGTCTCCATGGTCTAACGGAAAAGTTAAGGGAGGTGAACGTTGATTTGATGAAGAGGCCCCCATGTATTATCATTACCGGTCATGAGCCATCATTTTTAGTGTGTCATCAGTTAAAGATGCTTTAACATGAAGTTATAAGAGAGCGTAGAGCAGCACTTCGGTTTTGTTTCTGAAAGAACGTGCGAGGAAATTATAATATGTGACCAATGATTTTAAGTCCTTCTAAAGGAAAGTAAAAGGAACAGATTTTTTGTTCTTTGGAACCTGCTCTGCTTGCTTTTATGGTGGTTCCATATGAAGCTCCTCTGGCTTTTTCCGAAGCTGATGGTAGAAACAATTCTTGCCCTAAAAAAATATTGGGTTTCAGCCTATGAGTCATCTTCTTGAAAAGAACATGCATAAGCAAAAACCCAAATTCCTGCCTGGTTTCTTTGCTCTTTCCTCAACATCACTCGCTAGTTTAAGCATAATAGGCTGATTCAACGTCTCGTCTTGCTCGTTCTTCTGTAACGTATCTCAAGTTGTTTTATTTCAGGCTTGGCAGGACTTTGATTTTCTCCTTCTTCTTTTTCTTGCGGAATGCACGATGTCAATATGAGATTTGCACGATAACTATGTAAATGATTACTTTCAGACCGTCCAAGAACAAAATATGTCGAGACAAATACCTATGCAGATTTTTACAAGAATAAGCATCTAACCGAGAAGCGCATGGAATTCCACATGGTAAAGCATAAGACGCCACATGAAATCCACTCAAGGATTTAGGAATCTCACCTTCTAAGCAAAACTCGAGATTTCATCATTTTGTGCTGGAAAGTGGGGAGTCGCTTCACGATCGATTTTCGCCTTGGCCAGGCTAGAAGCACGAAAACCCCTAGTCTCCTCTAAATCATGAGTTTCAGCTCCCTTTTTCCTACTTTCTTCACCAGAAGCTTTCAAAACTCATAATTACCGAGTGCTTCCCACTGTTTGAAATTTGTTTTCTATGGTGTCGTTAATGGAGGACAACTGATCACACACGTTACACCGTATCATCATTTTTTTTTGTCCTTGTGGCCCTGCCCTTTTCTCACCCACTCCTAACTGGGCTGCTATTCTCTAATTTCTCGATTTTTAATTTTAGTCTTGTCAAATTTTGGAAAATACGGGTATACAACTTCCATCCACTCTTTCAATTTACGGTATTATGAAAAGATTCAGGCCTCCTGTTGCAAGCAGATACTTTTAACATCTATCCATCTCGTGCAAAAATTGAAGAGCAAAAGTTCAAATCCCAGTTCGAGCCTTCATCTTTTTCCTCCCGCACGAACAAGGAATTAGAAGCTAAAACTAGATTAAAAGACAGTTTTTAGATTCCTCAAAAATGCAGGTGCACAAGAGATTGCTTGACAAACCATCCACTATTTTCATCAACTTAAAAACATTCTCATGTTTGGGCTAAAAGCTCATCATTAAATTAGCGCCCGGTACCTGCATAGAGATTTTTCCATACCATTCTCAAGTTGAGTCCTAAACAGAGCCTTGAAGACTTATATCTCACTAACCCATACGAAAAACAAGAGTAGAAAATGGGCTTGCGATCGATATTTTCTGTTTTGGTTTAATCTGGGTGTTTCGTGGTCACTAAGATTTCCACGGTGATTTACTTTCGGAGGGAAAGAGTAAAGACGCCAACTTATACCCACCTGAATTACATTGGCCAGCACAGATTCCAGAACCAGACCGCAGAGTGATAAACAAAACTTTGAAGGAAACAAAATGGTAATAAACCACAAAATCTTTCACCAAGAACTCAACCAGCTAAAGGACATAAAGCCATTAACACAGCAGATAGAGCTCAGAAGCAAAAACTCCAATGGTCTGAATGTCAATCAAACTCCTCTGGTGTCTAACACAGTATAGAACCAATACAGCTGAAAACCAAGGATAAAAGTAAATAAGAGTAAGACGTCACAAACATGCTCATGAAGATCAGCGGTAACGACGCAGAGAGAGGGTATTGTTCCTCTTCCAAGTGGCCCTTCTGGAAGGTCGTGCTTTGTGATGCGTGTGCCCCTTTCCACGCAGGCCTCTGTACTTCTTCCCAGCAGAAGTGAGTCCACGAAGCTCCCTGTGCTTGTGCACAGGGTTGCAAATCCAATTGATTCTTGGATCCTTGCGAATGGTCTTGTGTGCAGCATCAACCAAGATAACCTCAAAATATTTGTAAGTAGAATCCTGCATAAAGTAAACCCATAAAAATGGAATTCCAGAATCTACTAGCCTCGGAATATGAAAGGGCTTAACCAAGAAAAACTATGCAATGTAAAATCAAGAGCCAAAATAATATCACTCATACTTTCCCATGAGAAAACAATATACCAGGAGTAAACATCCTTGAACAAAAGCTTCATAATGAGTTCCTACCTCATTAAGCCAGTAGGAATTGAGGACCTTGAGACCACCCAATTTCCTCCCAGCACGCTCCTCTGCAACGGAACGCTTGCTGCGCTGGAATTTCAGCTGCGTGACACCTTGGTTTGTGGGTTTACCATACACAATACCTTTAGGAACAGGCCTTTTTCTCCCACCACGCCTTACACGTACTCGATAGACCACATAGCCCTGGAAAAGCAGTTCGATGATCTCTAAAGTAGCAGAGAGAGTAAAACAGTCCAGTTTTTTTTTTCCCCCTATTTCAGCATTTATTACAGGGCACAAGCACTAGAAGAGAAGTGAGAGAGACAAAGTAACGGGGAGATGCGGGCACAACCGTGAGCATGAATCGAAAGGACCACGCTACCATTTGAATCACAACATGTCTGGGATTAATTTGAATAAAAAAATTATGATTTCTAGAAGCACCTCCTGTGGGCATGGCATAAGATGCAACACCAGGTAGGAAAACCATCAGGCATAATACGAAAAAGGACATCCAGAGGCAAAATTAAAAACCTGTTTCGCCTTGTAACCCAGGCGACGGGCCTTATCCGGGCGAGTGGGGTGAGTGACACGCACAATGGAAGGGTGCTGGCGGTACTCCCAACACCTCACCCTCTGCAGAAACCTCATGACGTCTGATTGCTTCTTCCTCCACAACTCCGACACGTACTTATAAGCCCCTAACATTCAAACTTCATAAATTAGAATGCCACAATCGTAACAAGAACAATAACATCAAGCTACTGACTGGAAACGCTACATAATCATATTTCTACAGCATAAGATAGCTTTCAAATTAACTAGGCGTCTCAGACCTACCATAAAATGACATCTAAGTAGTGACAGAAGTTATCAGAAAATAAATAATCCAATGAGAAACGCAACATCGAATACTACTTCCCAGCAGATGGATCCACGTGACTTGTTTTCCTTTCCAAATGCTTAAGTTCAAAGGCAAATTCAAAACTCCAATCAGTTTTACTAACGTCATCAAATGCAGCATCCTGCTCAAAGAAGCTCCAGCGAACGGACACTCGAGAAGAACATGAAAGATTTAGGGCAATTTCATATTTCCTTTCCTATTCCAGAATTTTTTTGACCATTAGAATTCCCCAAACAACTTACGAAATTGTGCCTGGGTATGTCAATGCAAACCCAACTAGCTAGCAGCGTTTTCTCTGTTATCAGATACTGTTCTAAAAGGCATTTCTTTCCCGCCACTTGTTGCAGACTCGTGAATCCCCATCATCTAAAACAACCAACAGTCCGTACAACCTCACACCAAGCTCATGATGGAGATCAAACAAAGCATCTTGAATTCTTCGCATCTCGCGTTCAATCAGAATCAATCGTTATGGCTATTTGCATCAACTAGACATAACTGGAAGCATTGAACGTGTCATTTTGGCGCATCTGAAAGCTAAGCTAAACAAGGCCGACACTTGTAAAGATCTTTAGAGAGAGAGGGAGTCGAGAGGACTACATACCCATCGCAGCTCGTCTTCTTCGGGTAAACTCGCCGAGCGTGAGAGGAGGTCGGCACTCAGCAGAAGAGTGATGGGCGATATGATTAGGGTTTTAGCGAGAAAAGAAGAGGCGTGCAATTGACGAAATGACTAAAATGCCCCCTCGGGTGATGGGCTCGACCTCGTATGCCCGTGTTGCAATAAGGCCCAGTGATAAATGGGCCCGACTGATCCTTGGGCTTTTCCGGGTCATCAGCTTATCCATCAGATTGGGTCACGTGAATCGAGCCCGCGTAAACAAAATGAAGCCCATACCAACTCGTTTCGATCCAGAGCGATGCACGAGTTTTGCTAATCAACACGATGACCCTTTTCAAAAGAGAAAAATTAAAATCGTTACCCAACCTTTTGACTCCACTAATGAATGTAACACGCTCTATCCTTAAGGTTTTTTCTTTTTTCAATGAAAGAACTATGAGGGAAATGAGTATAATTCAATGGATGCGATTGCAACTATACTTTCCTCTCTCTCTTTTTTTTCTCTCTCCGAGCATAACTAATTGGTACCAATTCGCGCATCAGAATCACATACTCACATTGAATACAAGACACCGCATCCTTCCATGACCGGGTGATATGAATCGTGCCAAATTAAATTCGCCTCCTCGAATTTCGGTCGAAAGCAATTCATAGACATCGAGATCATAATCATTTCGCTGTGCATGTACCCAATTACATCGAGTAAAAATCAAAACCTAACAGTAAAATCTTCTTTTAAGTTGAGATACCTACCAATCTACCACTCCGACAATCCGTCCCGTCGCGTTGTCAAGAATCACTAGCTCTAGGTCCCCACTGAATCGGCAGGAACTTGCTCAATTGGACACGTGGGGGATGTACTCTTGTGGATTAGACCGGACGGGAATCGACCGAAGCATTGTCTCGTCACGAACCAACCAAGTCCCAATCTTTTCTGGTTGAGATGGAAAGACAACAAAGACACATAATTACGAAGACGACATGAGGAGTTGAGCGGAACAACCAACGCAAATCGTAATCAATCACCTTTTGCTCGACCCAAATGTGACGATTCCTCGTAATTGATTGAGGATGAGGACGTGAATCTGACCGGGATTACCTGATTACAAAGTCGTATGCAGTAGGTTGTCGAATTCATGTCATGCCGCTTTTCCGTCGCTTTAGCTTTGTGCTTTCGGATGTCATTTCTTCTGCCCACTAAATTAGTTTAATGGGATGCCAACTTTCTTGCTTGTGGGAAAAAAACAACCTTGGATTCCATCATGTTGTTTTCGCACCCTTCCTATTCTTTGCATTTGCACACGTTGTGGCTCCAACATTCATCTCCCTATCAAATTGCAGTCTCCAACAAGCAAACTCTTTCTTCTTTTCACTCTCTTGAAACGATTTGAAAATCGACAAGTAGAGAGCGTTTCTTCTTGACATTTAACGGATTCGGAAGACGAGTTTGTATTTCTTCATGTTGTTATGACATATTCTAATTCGTGCTTATAATAGAACCGAGGTCAATGGAAGTAAATTTTAGATTAGATGAAGAAAAAAGCTCACGGTGCATTAGATGTTATTTGGAAATTCACTAAACACCACCTGAGATTGACAAACATTCTTATATTCGTTATGTTATGTATGTTGAATAGCACTTGATGCATTAGAAAATGATGATTTACATCGAACAAAATAGTAATGCGGTAATCATTGTATAATAATCTCATTATCATTGTCATAAGTTCACATGCACGTCTCGTGCGCGTGCACTCCACACACACACATATAAAGATGGATAGTTAGTTATTCGATTTTAATTATAGGTGGAGGCGAGCGCATATGCATATGTATATTTCTCTTTTCCCATTTTCTTTCATGGCAAACTGAGACATGGCAAGATTGTTTCACTCCTAAACCCCTAAACATGCTCGGTATCGTCCGATTTGAAGTGCCATCAACAAATATCCAAAAAGATGTATCTTGCCTTATCCATCCTAAATTATTGCCAAATTTGGCCCTGGCGAAGTTTGGTTAGTCAGTAATACCATTACTCTGGACACTCCGAGAATTGGTTTCGCAAGTTCAACCCCTTCGAATTCAAACTTTTTAGAAAGCCATGCATTTAATAGGTGCATTAACCCATCTCGTGGAGGGAAATTACAACATCCAGGCTCTAATATTCTTGATGTACCATGCATTAAAAGGCTTGAAAAAATCGAGGTAAGAATATATGATTTCACGTTATGATAAATAAGACGCGAAATGAATATTTAAGAAAATGAGATATCATGATATCAATTATAATCAATTAACGATACAACGCAACTAAGTGAGACATATGAACAGGTTTGACACGTTCGGAGAATCAATCGAAACATTTAGAATCTTCTAAACGTATCTCTAACAGGTTGGATTTTGTTTTTTACTTTGTTCTTTTACGGTCTTCTACGATGCTATTGCAAGGATTGAGAGACCTATCACAATAAGAATAAAATAGAGGGGCCAAATTGCAAAATCCCCCTATTTAGAAAATCGAGGATTAGAAGGGAGTAAAAAACGTTGCGTCCAATCTTCAACGCACATCCCGGCCTGGTCTCTGTCCGAGGCAAAAGTGTACAAGATTGGATTCTGGAGCCGGAGACTGCGACACCCGCCCCCCCAAGTAAAAGCCACAACCTTTGCCCTCTCTCCCTCTCGCCTGCCTCGCTCGAGCAACATTTCCCATCTTCGGAGAGGATAGCACAACACATCGCCAGCAGAGAGCATGAGAAGAGGTTCATTCGGTGGCATGGGAGGTGGGAGCAACAGCATGTTTAGGACTCTCGGTCGGTCGGTCATCCGAGCTGGCGGTGCCGGCGGCGGCGGGTTTCAAGAATCCTTCGCTGCTTCCTCTAATTCCTCTCCTACTTCTCCCAGAAGTGCCTCTGGCTCTGGCCACAAGCTCAGCTCTAGCCACCAGCTTTCTCTCTCCTCTGCTGCTTCGCCCTTCACTCCATGTAACACCGTCCCTGTATCTGCCGCTTCTGGCGTGGCGACGTGGCTACCATTTGCCCCTTCGTCCGAGGTCGATGATTACGAGTGGGTGTACGGTGACGGGAATGAAGACGAAAGGAGGAGCCTTCACTTCGATGATTTTGTTCTTGGGTCTGTTCCTTCCACCGACGAGGTTCACGGTGCCGTTTCTGCTATTCAACAGTATGTATTTCTCTAATTTCTTTTTCTGTTTTTTTGTTGAAGTTCTTGCGAAGTTTTTACCTTGGGTTTCAACATTATTTGTGTTTTTTAATCCTTTCTTGGGAAGTTGGAAAGGTTGAGGAGGAGGAGGTGACGCATTTTGAGTGTGTATTTGGGATTGTGAAACGTCTCTTTCGAATGGATTGGCGGGTCTGTTTCCATTTGTCGAAGTATGGATTTTGATGTATCGGGGGTGGCATAGAGATGGCCCACAAAAGTGGTTTAACGTGGGGTTTCATTGTTTCTTGTGGTTGTGGCTGATTAGGGGCCACCATACTGGTGATTGCAGTGATGTTGCCAAGCTATTACACGTGGCTTAGGCTATCCAAGAAGCAAAATTTCTCTCTCTAATAAGTAATTACTAATAGGTATGATTTGACAAGGTATAAGTTTCGGCCGTGATGGTATCTTGTTGAAAACTAATGGTTAACATGCACGTAGATGCATAATGGAGGAAATAGTTTCCGTGATCATATTTGAACTGCTGGCTCTATTGGAAGCGGCAGGTTTGATATCTACCTATTTTTACTGCCGTGGAATGGACTAATGGAGTTGCTTTCAACTCTTTTTGATGGTCCATCTTCTTGTTGCTTGTACCTTTTCGTTTTCATTGGAGTTTCCTTTGTTTCCTAATTCCTATAAGGCCATCATTTTATCAGCTAGTGACAAATATGCCTGAATTTGTAAGTAATTCGAGACAATCAGAATGGTTGGATGGACCGCGTAACTAATGACATAGTACTCTGTGAGTACTCAATGGTTTCTCTCCTCGGGTAATAAGAAAGGGAAGCGAGAGTAAATGTGTCGGCATAGATGGTTCATTTAAGCAGAAACTATGGACAAAGCAGATTTTTTTTTGAGCTGGACATTTTAGGCAGCTCTATGTACTTGATTTTGCAGCCAGAATGGCATATTCCAATAATGATGGCATGGACCTTTTATATGCCTTTGCTAGTTCCCGGCAACATATATTAGAACTTATACCTCCTCGTCCTTCAACGGCGGTGGAAGTATCGGCTGTGTCTCTCCTTCCTCTTAACATCTTCTGCATTAATTTTATTCGAGTCCCAACATGCTTTTCGTCACTTTCTGACTGTTTTGGTCGTGTATCTTAACTTATAAGGCCTTGGCTGAATTATTTGCTCTGCAGGGTTTTTGATTCTGGGCCATACTCTCAGTATGTCCGGGACAGATTCAGTCCATATGTGGACAAGGATTTAACAGATCAGGTGAAAAACGCCTCTAATTTGCTGCCTCGAGTTTCTTCTTCTGGATCAGAGATGGATTGGATAGAGCCTGCTGTTCATCTTTGTAACTCTGGAGCATTGCAACCTTATGAACGAGTATGCGACGCTTTCCACTTGCTGCAGAGGGACCCATCTGTTCAGGTAGGTTATTTTTTTAGTTATATGCAAAGGATTCATGTATCTATTTACTGGATTTATCTGTGCAGACGTATAATAAATATGTGATTGCAGAAGATGATTTGAAGCGCTGTTGTTGAAGAATGGTGAATATTAAAATGTGTTGACAGTCTCTCAGAACCCAGCCCTTCTCTCTCTCTCTCTCTCTTTTTTTTCCCTGTTTTTGGAAGACATTTGGCAAGCAAGCATATTCTGATTTTTTTTTTTTTTTTTTTTGGTCCAATAGCATATTCTGATTTAGTTAGATATTGATGTTGCAATTTCTTGTCCTTCAATGACATTTAACATGCTTTTGAAAGTGTGTCAAAGAGTGCTCTGGCTTCGCCAAAGAAATAGCCTATATGTATCAGCATTCCACCCAAAACATGTTCATGCATTACTTGATATTCTTCCGATCCATTTTGGCAGAGGATGGTTATTTCACTGTCATCAGATAAAGCTGTCTGGGATGCTGTTTTGAATAATGAGGTAGTCAAGGAGCTCAGAGAATCATGCCAAGCAGGTTGGTATACTTTAAGCCAAATCCATTAGGTCTTTGCATTTTTCTTGTCTTATTTTGCTTGGTACATTTGCGATTCTGTTTGTTCAGCTGAATCTCTTCACTCCTGAAAAAGAATGCATCATCTCATTAAAGTTCAGGTTGTTTACCAATAAAGCAGAGAAGCATGACTTTTTGGTCCATAATAATTTTGGCGTATCTTCGTCGGTTGATTCTGACAAAGGTGCTAGTGTGGGCAGGTCCGCAATTTCTGAACTTATTTCCCTGTCATCATTTTGCCATATCCCGGTTACTTGTCTGAGATGTAAAACAAATAAATCCAGGGGCTTGAACTTCTCATCCGAGCTTTGGTGTTAGAGTTGAAATCGAAATTTGGTTTTTTGGCCGTATTTGATCTCAGCTATTATTACAGTACGTCAAATGTGCTCTTCACACATATCACTCAAAGTGCTGAACTTGTAGACAAAAAAGAAATGCACCGTCACTTCATATAAGCTTGACAGAACTTGGAGTGGCTTGCTTGGTGATAAGTACAGATTTTTAGCCTACTCACTTTAGATTTCATGGTTGCACGCAGCGGAAATTACTAGTATTCCAGATATAAGTTCGGATGAGAGCTCCATTGATTCCAATGGAGTGGTCAATGTGGTAAGGTGGATGTTTGACAACACTGTCGCAAAAGTCACGGAACTGGTCGAGAAGATCACAAAGCTAGTTGGTGACTTGTTCCAGATGCCTCCAAATGAGGAGGCCGCCTCATCAGGACATGCTGACCCCTTTGAGGAAAAGTTGAGAATGTCGTTTCTGCTATCCGTCGTGGTCCTCCTGGTCATAGCTGTGACTCGAGCTCACAACGCTTGATCCAACCATCATTTGTCGACATGACTTTTGTAAATCAATAGTGATTCCTCGTTTTCTTTCTGTAAATTGTGACAAATGCGCGATTTAAGTTTTTTGTGGTCAGTCAAAACTACTGTTGTTTCATATGTCAATAAATAATGGTGTTTGCTAACTTTTTTTTATGTTCTGTATCTAATTAGCGACGAGGTTAAATATGGTTCATTGCCCCTTTTTCTTTTGCTTGTAACATTATCGTTCTTGGTTACCCGGGTATGAAAATCGATCCATGGCGGCTTTATCCATTTGGTTAAGAAGGAAGAGAGAGAGAGAGAACAAGGGCTATGTTTTTAACTTCGTCAATTCATGAACATTTTCCGTTCGGTTCAGCTGTTTATTTTATGGAAGAATATTAGCGAAAACTTTGATTGAGTTCATTAGAGACATTACCTGGTCAATCAATGCCATCATATACACATTACTAACTTTCCAATAGATTTACCTACCTACTCTGCCATCCAAAGAAATGTTGGCAACTTTCTGAAGAGATTGGTTAAAACTTAAAACATCCGATTAGTGAATTTAATGTCTTTCCATGAGTGCAAAATTATAATTTGCTGGTAGAATGAGCCCGACACATTCTAGGTCAAGTTAGTAGACATTCCTTAGCAGTGATCAGATCTTGATGAGTCGGTGACAAACAATCGATTCACCAATTTCGCTGCAAAGCACACTGAAGGGTATAAATGGATGGCAAGAGGGAGTTCACCCATGCACGATAGTTGAAGAAGCTTCTTATTGTAGTGGCGCCTCACATTGACGGATGGTGGCTATTTGCCCTCTTTGAAAACTGCCCAGCCCAAGCAAGCGGAGCAATGACGATTTCATGCACGAAAAGGAGGATCTCGCCAAGGGAATCAACAACCAATCTCTACCCTGAAGAAACAGTTAAAAGAGTAATTGCACAAGGGCAGCACATGCACACATTCGCATATTCTTTCCATTTTCTATAGTATCGACAGCAGCAACCTGTCCGCATGAGGCATATGATGTCTTTCTGACAGCTAAATTGCCATAACACAGAAAGGCCAGGACAGCCGGCTGCCCCTTACCGATACTATCCACACGGCGAAACACACTTGGAGTGTTTAGAGGAGGAACGAAGAAAGATGGATAAGATTAGAACAGTAAGTTCAGTAAAAAGGTAACTTGGAACTAAAAAGGTAACCAGGATGCACATGCACGCGTCCAATTGAATTGCAACAAGTACAAACACGATGAGAGTTACAGGACAAAAACAAAAACGCAGCTAGCCATATATGATGATACTGCATCAGGTTTTTCTTTTCTTCTTTTAAAGAAAAATACCGCACCAGATTAACACATAAAACCTAGGAGCACCTTAAAAGTATGTTAAACATGATATTGGCTCCATCAAAGAGAATTAAGTCGGTTGTATGTAACAAGAAAAGGGAACATCTACATAGCCCGAGCACCTAGTTACTCCTTTGATGAAGATCCATCAATATCAGCATAGACAAACTTGTAGAGCTCTTATTAGCACCATAGCCCTGATCAACTAATCAACAAGGTTAGGATGATAATGTCATGAAAGCCTTCAACCAAACATAGTAAATGATTAGGTAGCAGATCTCCCAGCTGCTATCGCATGTCATTCTACTATTCACCTAATTAGAAGAATCCTACAAAAAGAATTTGTTGGAACATTTGTTCAATTTGAATACCCACTGTAGGCGAGATGGACTGTAATTGTAACTCATTTTGGCAGCTTCATCCCTCAGTTTGCACATCAAATAAACAGCTAATGATGGTCCAATCACGGTGCTGTAAAAACCCATCAAACTCAAGAGTCTACAACTACAAATTAGCACAAGTGTAGTCCAAGTGAAATGACTATCATAATAATAGAACACAGTGGTATACCAATTAACCAGGCAGGCCATACGCGTGACCAGAACAAACCCTAGACAATATCCATAAAACAATGTTGTCATATCCCAACACAAGGAACCTGAGCAAAGATTACACCTCTAAATATACTCCACTCTAAAAAGGTGCCGACGTGGATTTAGATTAGACACAGAAGTTACACAAATAAGGATACTAAAGTGCCAGCATCAGAATTTGAGTAGACATGAGATAAGAAAACCCACAAGGAATCGCCCCCGTCTAAATAAACCAAGAGCATGAGACACTGAAACCTCAGTATCCTGCAGGGCGTTTATTTCTGTATTTGAGAAAGACCGAGAATCTACCTACTGCATACAGGTTTCCGGCTCATTTTACTAGACGAGAGATCAACTGCTAGTGCTTCCCTGCGATATCGACTCGATAAAAAAGATATTCTAACAGGTCCCACCATAATCAAATGAAACTACAGATAAAAACGAGCCAAATGAGACGATATGGCTACTGATTCCTGCCATATTAGATTTCTGATACTGTAAGAGAAATTGGAGGGAAAGGACACCCACAGACAATGACAGCCTCTAAGTTCAAGTCCAACAACTCGGTATTCCTTTACCAAACTAAATCACCCACCAGCACAATAAAGGGTATCCAAAACATGCATTACATTATCGACTACTTTCACAGATCACCAGATGACGAAACAATATAGGGAAATTAACCGATACAGATAAGAATAGAACTGCTATAGTTCAAGTACCTATAAAATGCCTTAAGCACCACTTTCCAGGCAAGAAAATTTGTAGCCAACCACTTCTTACCCAAAAGTGAGCAATTTTAATAGTTTTCAAATATTACTAACCACCCGGGAATGTAAATTTCACATCTTGGGGATAAAATCGCCATCCTGCAGTTCTATCAATTTAGTTCAAACAGACAGGATGGCATCTCCATTTGCATACTTTTCTGTATCTGCCACAATGGCCAGTCCTAAACAATGTAGCATCATTTATTCTAACGACTAACAATCCTTGCACAACCAAGAACTGCAAAAAGGGCTCCAAGGTCTTTTAAGAAAGAAGGGATGGATATTAAAAGGAAGTATGCCATCAATATGCTGCAAAAGACCATTGAGCAAAATGGAAAAAGATTAAGTAGAGAGAATACAAGGTTAAAAGCATGCTATTCTTCCACTAATCTCAATGTACCTCCAGATCCTCAGAGACGATCACCTTCTTGGAAGAAAACAGAAAGCAGGGCATTTTCAAAAACATGGTGACAATTTTCTGATACTCACCCCACCGATGAATAACATTTCCACACCAAAGAAAAATATTAAGAAAAGCAATTGACTGGAGCAAAGTAAGCAAATCAAAGTACAGACTTTCATGACGTATCAGCAATGGATTATCCAAATAATTTTCGCTGGAGTTAGCAAAGGAAACCGTAGCAAAGATGCAAAGAACAAGCAGAACACTAGATCCAGGCATTAAGGTGAAGACGCTCAAAGATAGCTTCGGCATCTGTTGTAAACTGAATATTCCAATCTCTCTGCAAATGTCATAACAGTAGAGCAAGGTTAAAGATGTGAGTCTGAAACTTCCAACAAATGGCAAGAGGTAAGAAATCAGGTTCACATGAGCTCCAGGAAACATCAGTCCTGTCAATTTTAAACCATCACAAAGAAGATGGGTTAAAAAAAATAATCATAAGAGGCACATAAAATAAACAAGAAAATAACAACCGCAGCTTTGATCATGTCTCTTGGGGGGCAATATCTAATGGAAGCAGCTTCCTGGAAAGAATTTGCTAACTGCAGATAAATCGGTTCACCTAAAATGTGATTTTATTGCTGCATAAGGAGCCGTGTAAAATGACCAGCTGAAGAAAAGAAGCATAAGGAATCATGCAATAGCTAATACACAAGAAAGGCAAAAAAACTACTAAGTTTCTGGAGCTATAAATAACTATTGCCTTTCCCCCCAAGTAAGATGGGAATTCCAAACACAACCTCTTCAATCTTGGCAATAACAAACCATTCAACGATATGAAAAGGTTCTACAGAAGCAAGAATTTCAAGAACAAATTTAAGTACAGAAATCTGATGCCAACCTGTCGTTTACACCAAAAGATGTCAACATAGCACACTTTTGAAGTTTGATCATAGGAGAAAGGAAAAACAATAATCTTTTGCTTCACAATGTGTCTTTGGCTTCAAGTGGAAAATAAGAGAGGCAACTCATTATCAGTATGGCAGCAAGGCAGTACATCAAGTACAAAGTAGCGAGGGGCACATCCTTCATTGCATGCATCAAAACAAATAAAATGAATGAGTCAAAGGGAGGCAAGGATCAGGAAAGGGAATGGTTTATCCAAGTGGGTCTTGGTGGCAGGACATTGGAAAGAATTGACTTTTGCCATGGACAAAATACAGTATCTTGTTCTAGTTTGATTAAACTAAGATGACAATAAACAATAAATAACAGAAAATCGGTAATGTGCAAACATCTATGAATTAATACAGAAAAAGAAGAAGGGTCAGGGCAAATTCCTATAAAATCTGAAATGGCATGACCCTCCATGCCTGAGCTTCAGCAATAATTGATGGTGAGGTATGACATTATCACAGAGCAACAGCACATTCATAAACGCCAAAAGGAGAAGGCCATCAATTATAAGGAATACAAAGTTAACTTACATATTTTTTCTAAAGAAATGGGTTAAAGCACGAGTGATGGACTTGTACAAATGTCAATGGTAACCGCCACATTAATTAGTATGTCAAAAAGGTATAACTTTTTAGTTCTCAGTATGTATAGCATTTTCAAAATAAAACCTATCAGTCAGATGGATAAACTGTACATAGAATACTGGGAGAATCAGGCAATTGGATGTTAAACCCCATACCTCTGGACCATGAACAAGTGCCAATCAAGCGGCAGGACCTGAGTCACTTCATCTCAGCCATAAATTTCTCATATTCTGCATTTGCGCATTGAGGTGTCTGATCTGTGGAAGAAGCAGGAGGCGGCGGCATAGGAGGATTTCCAGCCCATGAAACATTTCCCATGCTCTGAGAACGGTCCGTGATTGAAGTGGGTGCCGGAGCTGGTGGAGGAACCGCACTGTAGTATGGTGCATAGTTTAAGGAAGATACCGGAACAGGTGGAACAGCTGTTGGGATGGCAGGAATAGTGCTTCCATACACACTAGTAGGGGCAGATGGTGCGGAGCTAGTGCTTTCAGATTGAACTCCAGGTGGATAGTATTGTGTTGCACTCGAAGGTGTAGCCTGAGATGGAGTGCCGGGAGGAAGTGGCTGCACCGATGGAGGAGGGGGTGGATATGGCATGCCATAAGGAGGCATAGTTTGGCCTGGGAAAGGAACAGCAGAGATGTATGGAGATGCGTAACCATATGGAGGAGTAGGTACAGGTGTAACCCATGGAACTGGAGTAGCCGTGTAGCTTGCAGGGGGAGTAGCTGTAAGGGAACAACCTGTGGTAAATTGCTGAGATGGATAAGCACCAGTAGGCTGACTTGTAGCAGGAGTGGGCACTATTGAAGCCGAAGGAGGAGAAGGTACAGAAGGCTGCGGGGGTTTTCCAGCCACTCTTACGGCAATAGTTCTCCCATCAAGAATATGGCCGTTCATGGCTTGAATAGCAGCATTCGCCATTTGGACATCTGCATACTTAACGAAACCATATCCTTTGCTCAGTTCAGTGATCCGGTCCTTGATGACCTTAGCCGTAACGATTTTGCCAAATTGTGAGAACAACTGGATCAACGCATCGTCATCAAGGGTAGGTGGCAAATACCCTATATATAAGTTTGTACCATCATACTCTTTGGATGTCTTCAGCACATTTGACCCTAAACCCGGATGTGATCCGGTCCCATTCCCAGTACCACTGGTGTTTTTAAGCCAAGGAGGATTGCTTACAGCACTGCCAGGACCAAGAAGTGCCAGAGTGCGGTTTTGCTTGGTGGCTGACTCAGGAATTGTCCCTCCTAACTCAGCTAAGAAATTTTGATACTCGTCATCCATTATCTTTCCGGTTGTGCCCTTCACGGGACAATCTATCGTAGGGTGCCCCCCGTCACCGCAAATCTTACAGAGTACATCACTTTTAAATGTAGATGTACGTGAAGGACATGCATATTGCCGATGACCAGGTTCACCACAAAGCCGACAATACTCCTCATCTTTTATGGTCCCATTCAAGGCGGCAAGTTCTCTGAGCTGCTGTCTCTTGTGCTCATTCAATACCTCATCCACTGGCTGCAATAGCTTCTCCACCATACCAGCAGCTGCATCGAGAGCTTCCTGTGTCTCGGCTTCCACCAAAACATGTAAATCCTCATTTTCAGATGGGTCAGGCTTCAAATCCCTTTTCTGCTGCAGCCTACCCTCTTTGACGGAACCTTTACCACGAATAACAATTTTGGCACCTGTTTCCTGTTGCATTCTCTTCTGAGTATTTCCTCTCGGACCAATAATGAGTCCGATGAAATTATAGCCAGGATACTCTTTCATCGGTATATAGAGTTTCTTTTGCAACTTGGGCGGCCTATAATCTGCAGGTGGTTTAAATGCAGGATTCCGCTTAATAATCTGTGAAATAATCTCCTGCCTTTCCTTGTTCAATCGCTCACGCGCTCGAAACTCTCTCGTGTTTATCCTGATTCCCATGTTATCATATACAGGCTCAGGTGAAGGAGAACGAGCTCCCTCGGGCTTATCATCTAATGGCTGACCGGACTGAAGCATTCGACTTATTTCCAAAAGTCTAGCGTTCAGGGCCTGAATTTCGGGATCAAATTCAATACCTCCAGTCAATTCTTTCATGAAGTCAGGCAGCTGAAAGGCAGGCTTCGGCTCGTCATCGGCCCACCGTGACTTCCTCTTCCTCGTGCCGCTTCCCGAGTCATTTCCCTCGGCACTCTGGCCGTTGGGATCGTACGACGGAGGGTCCCATCGGCTGCGCCGGCACCTCCTGCTGGTAGTCTCCTCCTCCCCGCCAGAGCAATCCCTGTCGGTGCCGCTGTCAGCATTAGTCAAAGCTCCGCTCTGAGAGAGGATAGCCCTCTGTGACTCTGGCTTCCGCGCGGAATCGAAGCCGGTCGGAGGATTCTCCGCAGTGCACGAGGAACCATTTCCATAGACGCTCCGAGGGTGTTGGTGATTAGAACATAGGGCTTTGACAGGGTTTTGAGCTTCAGATGATCGCAAAGGGAAGTTGTGGTGGTAATCGGAGGGCTGAGGATCCGGAGGAGGTGGAGGAAGGTAGTGGTAGGAATCTAGGGTCTGCGGTGGAGTAAAGGAGGGATGTTGGGGATCCACGGCATAGTATGATTGCAAAGACTCCATGTGCGAGGAAAGATTCGGGAAGCTAGGGCTTGGGGGAGTATGGAGAATATGAGACGAAGAAGGTGGCTTGATGGAGATTCTGGACAGGAATGTCCGATATCGATCAGGGCGCGCGATTCGACCGAAAAAAGAAAATTGAGGGCGCGCGAAAACCTGAAAATGCGTTCTGACCGAAAAAAAAAAAAACTGAAAATGCGTCGTTTTGTAGCTCTACGGGCCTTCATTTCTTTAAGATCTCACAAGAAGTCGTAATTAAGTTCCATTTATTTCGCACATGAATAAAAATTTATATCGCTTGAAATAATCAAAATAAAAAATATTTTTAATTAAAAATATTTTTTATTTATTCATTTTTACAAGTGATTTAAGAAATTTTTTTTTTGAATTTTTTTTTCAAATTATTGGCTTTGCCCTTAAATTCATTTACTCTCACCGACTCTAACACCTCAAAATTTTGGAACAAATGCAAATATCTTGAATGCATAATTTTCCCCACGTGATACAATTATGTTAAAAAAATAGGAAATTTAGATAGGTTTTAACCTAACTAGTATGTTAAATCCAATGTAATTAAAAGAAACCGAGTCATACTCTAAGACAATTGCAATCGCATGGAGATTACAGACGAATACATTAATCACAAACATATATATTCTCGAAAGAGTTGGTCCAGCATACTAAATTATCAAGAAAAGGTAACGGAGAATAAAGAGGACATGGACATCGGTTTTGCTGTGCGACATTGGCTAGCAAAGCATGGAGAGTTGGTTGTCGTCTCGTATAATAATAACAGTAGTTCGTCTATCCGGACGGACACCGCCAACAAGTTCTCAAACACAAAACTTTCAGCCAGATGAATTAGAAGTGGTAAAAGATAGACCAAAAATATGATCATATACTAAGCGAAGAGAGTGATTATGGTCGATCCCATGGCGTCGCTCCGAGGTAGTCAATGGGATTGGAACTCATGATCACTCTCCTTGCATCGTCGATCCTCCGATAGGGGTTCATCTCCAATGCTCCTGCCGGTCCCTTCGACGGCACTGGAAGCTGCACAGGACAGAACAAAAGGCATAAGAATGTTCTAAAGGTATATTTTTTTCAATTGGAAAAAGGAAGGGCCAAATGGTGGAGAAGGATATGACATACATACAGCAGGAATAGGAGCATTGTCGGAAGGATTCAGCGCCGAACTGTGTTGTCTTCTTTTATACGTGAGGGCAGCCAATGAATTTGACGGAATGCTGTTGCTATTGTCGTTAGAGATTCCGCTGCATAATCCGCTATAGTCACCGATGTTCTGGTTGGTGGGGACTTCGTTGAGGTTAAGGAGAGATCTCGGAGAGGTCATTGGAACCGGCCGGGGATGAGTTGGTGGAGTAGTAGTGGTGGGCAGAATAGTGAGGTTAACCGGGCGTTTCTCAGCTAGTGGCTTGACCGGCGAAGTAGGCTGAAGTGGAGGTGAGGTGGTTGAGGAGGAGACTGACGGGGGAGTGGGGGCCACAAGGAGGTCGTGGAGGCGGAGCACCAGCTCAGACGGTGGGGAGGTGGTGGTGGTGGTGGTGGTGGTGATGCTGGGCCAGAGGAATGTGCCCTGAGGCTTGCAGATCCTGAACCCACTCTTTAGCCTCTCTATCTTGGCTGTTTTGTCCTCCGTCCCTGTTGTTATGGTCGCTGTTGCTGTGTCTCGGTAGTGCAATTTGTCTTCTTCCTCCTCTGGTCCTTTTTCTGATTCATCTGTCATTGCTGCATCTGCTAGTTTCTTCTTCCTTTCTTCTGCCCCTACCCGTGATTCGATTTCGGATGATCCTCTGGTTCTTGGATTCATTATCGATGATGGCATTGTTGTTCCTTCCGATTCTTGTGAGGCTCTTGATTCTGCAGCTGTTTTCAATTTCACCGTGTCCATCGCCTCCTGCTGCTTCATCCATTGCTTCTCGCAGATATTGACATAAAGAGATGCCAGAAATGTTAGAACTCAGATCATCAAATGCTGGTGGATAAACTTCATTCTTATATGTTATAGTTCTCAGTTATTGTACTGCTCAATTCTTGCTTGTGCCATTTACCAATATGAAAACTGGCATGGATATTCATTCTTAAGGTACCTCCACTGCACAAACAAGTTGCGAGACCTCCCGGAGCTGGTCCTCCATTGTGGCCTTCCTTTTCTTCAATTCAACATACATTTCCTGTTGACCAAATTAGAAGTTGAGTTCCGTCCCCCCCAAAAACAAAGGGAAAATTAATAGTTGAGTTAAAGACTACAAACAGTGGTAAAACCAATTAAAACGTGGATCTAAAAGCTGTCACTTGAGAAAACAGAAAGCAAAAACAACAGTCACCTTCACTGGAACTAAAGGGCTATCATGGTCCAAGTTCAAACAAGACATGCAAGATGTTGGCGTGGTCTCCACAGCGAGATCTTCCTCTTGCCTTTGGGACACCAACTCTTGCACATCTCTGCTCATCATTCATCCAAAAAAGGAGATATCAAATCCTCTGTGCAGCAGGATAAAGCTAATTCCAGCAGAGAGACAGGCCGATTCCAATTTCTTTTTGCCCGAAAGACTAAAGTTGCCTTACTTTGTCTGAACCCCGTACATTAAGGAGCTAGTTAAACCACTATAATGCACATTGTTGTACCATCGAAGGATAGATTTTCCCATGTAGTTGAGGAAGAAAAAATTTCGGAGAACAATCCGAAGTGAATACGTACATAAATAGTATGAATGGGAAAGAATAATATATTAACAAGTGGTAGCCATAGAGGCTAGATTAATTAACACATCTATGCAATAATTCAAGACAACTGCAATTCCACATGCTCGTTTATCACTTCATCATTAATATTCACAGAGATTATAAAACATTTGGTAATTGGTAAATGTGGCTAAAATTTTTTCTCAGATTCTGTCACTCCAATCGGGGAGGAGTCTCTATTTCCATCATCAGAGATACAGAAGAAGAAGATATGCTGCGGATAACCTATGTATGAGCTATCGATCTGATGAACAGGAATTCTCGAACGACAACAACAATCATTTAACCGAGCTAATCCATGCTAACAAAAAACCAAAAAGAGCATAGCATATTATTAAGAGAAAAATGAAAGGAAAATAAAAAAATTTAGCAACTTTCTTCAAGCAACAAGAAAAGACAAAAATGTTTGTAGATACCTCTTCAAATTGGCTATCTCTTCTTTTAGCTGATTGATCTCCCGGGCACAGGTCGGGTCCTGGGTGGGACTATCCCCGGGTTTCCACCCGGGAGGCGGAGTCCAGTATGGATCCTCCACGCCCTCTGCCTTCCTCACATCCACCAGGTCCGCGCTCTCCAGCCAGTACTCCATCGCGCCCTCCGCGTTGTGCCTCCTCCGGAACCTCTCCGCCCCGCCCGGTGCCAACTTCCCTGCCATGTGCTTCAGCAGGTGATCCAACAGACCCGTGTCTCCTATGAGCTTTCGCGCCTCTGATCTCAGAGCTGGCCTCAGGATCGGATTCCCGAATACTGCCTGCTTCTCCTTCAGTATCTTCAGCATGTTTTGCTCCGCCAACTTATACCTGGATCGTAAAATGAAGAACATTCGTATAAGTGCATTCTTTGGATGTGCATATAACAAGATGGCTTTAATTACAGGTCGAATTGATGGTTTCTCATTAATGGGCAAAGGATATAGAGTTTATTCTCACCTCTCTGCAGACCACCTATCTATAGAGCCTTTGATCACCTTTCGCTCGCCGTGTGAATGAACCTTCACGAATTGCGATTTTTGGTCGCGCTTAGCTCTTTTGCTCGCCCGTGTCCTTTTCTGTCCTTTGCACTTTCTCTTCCGGGTCGTCCTAGTGACGATCTCTGTTGAAGGTTCCGTTTCTTCTTCATCTCCGTCCTCATTTGCCTCATCCTCCACTTTTTCATCCTTTTTTTCTTTCACTTCTGGACCCTTCTCAACCTCTATCTCCCGATCTTCAGTCGTTTCTTCATCATCCAAATAGCTGTCCTTCTCTTTTTCAGTTTGCCGATGCTCGACGCTCTGCGACAGAAGTTTTAGGTTGTCATCGTTATCGGCGTGCCTACTGAGGAATCTGACTTGCCGGCGCTTCCCCCACCGGACCATCCCATTGCACTTAAGCTCAGACCAGCACGAGCCCTTGTTGGCGAGCCCAGTGCCCAACCCAGGAATGACAGGGGCAGGGCCCGACGCCCAGAAGCCCCACGAGCTTTTCCTCTCTGCCAACTCCTCCGCTGCGATCCTCCTCACGAGCAGTTCGCCGGCAATGTCTGACCCCAACACATATTTCTCGTCCAGCGCTGGCATTTTCTTTTTGTCGGTCTGGTGACCAGAGCTGAAGTGCTTTCTCAGAGAGCAAATGCTGGGGAATCTCAGCGATACGCTTAAGCAAGCCTTTTCACTCACCTGCAAAAAGTTTTACATACCACCGTTATCTAAGAGACAAATAAAAATCCCCCCCAAAAAAAAACCTGGGTGAAATATAACGTTAGAACAGTATCACTTGATTATCACCATGGCTACACAAACTAGCTTGAGCTGTTCTGGGTGCTTTGATGATAGCTTGTCATGATCAATTTCGTAGAAAAACCCGGCCGACACATCCGCTGCTGCATATGCAAACAAAAGAACAAGAAAAGTAGAGATGTGAGAGAGAGAGAGAGAGAGAGAGAGAGAGAGAGAGAGAATTTGAAAACTAGCTGGAACAACTTTGGGATACGTTGAAAGGGACACACAGAGGTAACAAAACGAGGACAAACGCATCAGAGAGGCCTGATGATCGATGGGGACGGAGGAGGAGGAGGAGGAGGAGGCGGGGGGTTGTCTGAGAAATACCTTGGGCACAGTGAGGCGTCACTGCAAATGGTACTACCTGTCTTCCCAAACATGGGGTCTGGGCGCCGCCTCGGCTGCATTGTCCTCCCCTGCTCAAGTACATCGTTTTCTGCAAAGAAAAACGCTCAGTGAGTCACAGTCCGCACAGAGTCTCCCCCTCTCTCTCCCTTCGATCGGCGAAGATCTTCACCCACTTGCAAATGGAAGAAAACCCCCGATTCAAAAGACGCTTAAACACCCGATTAAGCCTAAAGTCTCCAAGTGCGCGTGCGGGGAGCGACTCGGAGTCTGGGGAAGAAATAGACGCTGCTGCATGTAACGATGGCGATTATATATATATTTTCCCGCGATACGCGATGTCCATGCGGGTAACCATCATCATTAATGGCCTCGCCACTTTTTGGTCTCCCTTTCTCTTCTTTTTGGCCTCTGCATGCCCGCACGTCATTCGTGCCAACGCTGAATCGCTAACGCAGCATAGGGGGGGCACGGTTTGCTCACTCTCCGGGGGAGCGCGTGTTGGTTCGTTCTCAGTTTTCGCCCACACAAAGGCGCGTGGCTGTGGCCGATGCGAGGAGCGCGTGGTTGTTCGCTTTGGGACGCGAGAATAACAGAAAGAGGGAAAAAAAAAAAAGCAAAACGGTGTTGGACGAGGAGTAGCAGAATAGAGGCTAGGAGCTACATGGAAATACGGGGCTTTTCTTCTACATGATTGCGGCTTCGAGAGCATCAAAATGGATCATTGACAGGAAGAAAAAAAGGTTCATTTGGATCAGCGCTCAAAAGAAAGCAGAGAGATCGCATCGAAATGAGGAAAAGTAGGAAAAAAAAATGAATATGTTGAGGATGACAATGGCAAACTGAGCGAAAAGCTCGGAGATGGAACTGCGCACATTCAGTGGAACGAGGATTTCCGAAATCGGCAAGGGCTTCACAGAGCTTTGACTGGGGGGTCTTCTCAAGCAACAGGAATGGGGAGATCAGTAGCTTCTGTTGTATTGTAGCATGCACGCAGCCGAAAAAGGAGTAGGAGCAGACAAGTCTTCAAAATAAGATTAGAAGAGAGAAAAGAAGAAGTTGAAGAAGAAGAGTGTCTTTGTTAAAAGGCTGTGTATGGATACTGCTGTAACGGAGAAGACACTTCGCGAGAACCACAGAAACAGAGAAAAGCTCGTACCTTTGCTGAAATGGCCGAGTCTCAACTGGTCCTTCGAGCCAAAACTGAACTCTCGGATCCTGCAAAGGAGAGATGGAGCATTTGAGGTGATGGTTGATGGAAATGAATGGAAATCAGAATCAAAAGGTGAGAGAAGAAGAGGACGGACGGGACGAGAGAAAGTTGAATGACCCAACAAAAACCTCCAACGTTTTGGGGGGAGCCTGAGAAACGAAATCTCAGTGACGCTCTGAGGTTTGCGTGCGCAAATGGCGAGCGAGAGAGAGAGAGAGAAGAGAGAGAGAATTCAGTTATGCATGGGAAGTGAAATCAGCAAAAATGGAAGAATCGTTGTTGGAGGAGGGGGGGCGGATGTCATGATTGCGCAGAGACGAGAGGAGACGAGAGGGTGTTGCTCCTCACGTGCCTTCCGATTCTGTTTCCGGTCCCACAACAATAAAGCCCCGCCTTCGAAATGACGATCGTATCCCTGTTCTATTCCTTCTGGCCATTTTACGAGCACTTTCGTGCGATGAGCCTTCAAGCACACTGGCCAGTAGACGGGCGACACGTGTTCGAAGCTTATTTTCTTTTCCATTTTCTTTTTCTTCTTTTTTGGGACTAAGATTCGAAAAGTGGAAATGTTCTCGTGTGGGATGAGGTAGCCAAGTGACTGTATTATACGTCCTATGTTACGGAGCATCGCCATCTTCCGATTAAACCGCTAGCAAAGAATTTTCTCAACATACTTTTATGGCCTCCGTCCCACATGATTGTTCATGTTTATGGTGGATTGAGAAGATTCTAACTAAATTTGATTAAGGGATCTAATTCAAGATATCGCCACCCTAAAAGGAAACTTAACTTGATGATCATAGAATAATGCTAAAGCTAAATCGAACACTCTCAAATTGCAATGTAGTTACAAAAAAAGTCATAAACTTATTACAACTATGTCAATTTTGCTTATTCAATCCTAAAATTTTTACAATTGTGCTATTTCAGTCCATCCAACGAATTTTGACATGCCGGTCGGCAATCGAATATTTTAATATTTTTTTATAATATTTTAATATTTTTTTCTTTTATTTTTTCTGTTTCCTTTTTTTTCCCTCTCCCCTTCCCCTCCCTACCTCCAGCTAGTCAACGAGGTCCGCCTCGCTTGGCCATGGCGGGGGTCGACCTCCTTGTCGCTAGAGGAGGCAAAGACGGCGAGATTGAGCCCTACCATGGCAGTGCAAGGCTTGGCCTTGCCAGCCCCGATTTGGGCTTGCGAGGTCGAGCTCCGCCAAGACAGGGCGAGGCTCGACCTCGCCATCGCTACCTCGTCCTACGAAAGCGACGTCGACCCTTGCCGGGGCATGGCGACCGGCCGGAGGTAGGAAGGGGAGGGGGAAGAGAAAAAGAAAGAAAAAAGAAAAAAAAATGGTAACAAAATTATAGAATTCAAAAAAGTAATAAAATATTCGGTTGTTGGTCGGCGCCCACATCAATGCCGACAGACTAAAATTTGCCGGATGGACTAAAATGTCACAATTGCCAAAGGTATAGGACTGAATCGGCCAAAAAAAAAAAAAAGCTTAAGACCGAATTGACGTAATTACAATATGTGTAAGACTTTTTTGGTAATTTTCTTGTGCACTTGTGCTCCCGAGAGCTGAACCAGTTCTTGCATGGTTTAGTTGTCTAATTGAGTGACTTTTTATTGATACGGCTTGCAAGAGGGCAGTTGTCCCGTTGTTCTTCTAACTTGCAACTTCTATTGCAATCCAATATAGAATTGCGTTAAAACTCGTTCTCTTTGAAATCACTAAAATTATCAATTGTTCTACATGTCTTTTGCTTATACATGCTTTTAACAATTGCGTGGAGTTTTACTAATATGAGAGTTAACCTTTAAGTCAATCTCTAACGCAAGAAAAAAAAAACCTTTAAGTCAACTAATCTATTATTTAACGCTCAAGTCGGAAGAGAAAGAACTTCACTCATAACTCACGTGCTTGCCAAGGGATGCCTAACTTTTCCTTTGTGATTGCCACACGATGTTATGACCCGTATTCTTCTAACTAGTATTGATTTAGCGATTCATCGTCCTTGGACGTTTGTCATTTATTGAAAAATTTACAAATGGATAAAATTAACGTATCTTCAAACGTATTTATAAATGCATTAAACCGGTAGAATGAAGAATGGTTACGACGAAATACCTTGAAATATATTCCTATTATACTTTTCGGACATTTATAATCTCGTCAAGTACGATGCTTATTCGGCACAAAAAAAAAAAGTACGATGGTCAGAGCTCCTCTCCCCCTCTAAAAAATAGGAAACTAACGCACCTATGTTTTTTTTTTATTTTTAAATCCACCTATATTGACACGCCGCAGGGTCCGGGTCATGCAGCCATCTAGGTGATGATTCAAATTTCAAAATTAGTGATGTTCGATTCTACTTTTATATTTAAAAAGTTACGTGTTAGTTAAAAAATTGTGACGACATATTTTTATCTTCATTTGTTTTCTTCAAATTCCAACTAAAAACATATAAGCACCCGTCCTCCGTTCGGATAAATGTTTTTTTCGGATTTTTCAGCATTCGTTATACAAAAAAATAAATGAGTCAAGAAAGATATTTTATTCTCATGGGGAAAACACATTTAAAATTGAGAAAATTGATTTCCTCTTTTTGAGATGACATTTTTCCTCGTATTTCCTTCCTCCACTCCTTTGTATTCATTTTATTTTTTAATTATTTTTTATTTTCCTTGTTTTTATTTTTATTTTATTTTTATTATTTTAGTAGTTATTTATTTATTTATTTATAATAAATTTTTATTTTCTTTTTTTCTTCCTTTGTCGGTGACCGACTACGGGAGAGGCAAGCCTCAACATCGCTTGAGTTCGAGCATCGCCGAATCCGGTGAACCTTGTCGGCTCGTGGCAAGGCTCAAGCCTCTTTTGCGGCCGGTCGAAGAAGAAGGGAAATTAATAAAAAAAACTTAAAAATAAGAAAAGAGAAAAAAGGAAAAAAAAGAAAAAAATTTCAAAAATTTTAAGAAGAAAAAAAATAAAGAAGTAAAAACTAATAATAGAAAATTATTAAAAGAATTGCACGAAGGAAATTGATTTTTCTTACTGAACGATGAAAAATATTTTCAATTCATTTTTTGATTTAAGCCGAACATCGAAAAATATTGTCATTTTCCTGAAAAATGATATTTTGAAAAATATTTTCCAGAACGACTTCCTTTTTCACGAAACGACCAAAGCCTCTGTTGGTTAAAGTAGGATTGAATTCGTGAAAAAAGTTGATAGCATTCAAAGTTTTATTTTCTTCATTTTCTGTTATACAAATACTTGAGTCAAATTTTGGGTTTAAACTTTCAAGCTAGATACGTGTTTTAGAAGGCATTTTTCCACGCTTAGTGGATATAAATTTAAATAGCATACATGCCAAAGTTACTGACACTACTAATAGACAAGAGAATAATCATACTTTTAACTACATTTACCAACAAGTAACTAGGTTCAAGTTGATGGAGCAACTCCCGTAAATTTAGTAATGCAAACTTTGCAAATTATTCGATTATAACTTTATCGTTCTTTCATTCATTCCACAATTGGTAATTTTTGCTATTGTATGTTTCTGTTTCGGGTGATTTTCTTTTTTCAATAAATAAGTAATTTCATAAACGAGGTCGGATTTGATATTTTCGTCCGTGCGTTACAACGGAAATGCATGTTTCCAACATCAATGGCGAAAAAAACCGAAGGACCAACTTCCAGATATAATCACAAAATTCTTTACTGGCAAGCAGAGGAGCTGCAGAACACAGATGCATTCTCACATTTGAGATTGTTTACAAGTCGCGCGAACCACAATTGTTCCAGGAAAGGAAGGGGCCCTTGCTAATCATCTAAAGAGAAATATCCCGGCATAGAAAACTTACAAGGGGCTCGAGGGCACTACGAGTAGCCTCGACAACCACTAACACACAGGGACTTTTAACTGCTTTGCGTTCCCTATGGAATCAACACGACCGACCCGGATGTCTTCCGGCTTTCAAGATCGGCATGTGCCTTCGCTGCTTCGCACAGTGGGTATGTGTGATTCACGCGAACCTTTAGGACACCCGAGGCGACGCTGGCAAATACCTCTCCAGCAGCTCCCAGCAACTCGTCCCGACTGATGGTGTACTGCATGAGGGTAGGCCTTGTCAAAAAGAGGGACTTTGCCGCAAGAGCCGACAATGGAACTGGATCTGGGGTTCCCGAGGACTGCCCAAAGCTCACCATGTAGCCCCTAATCTTCAAGCATTCCAAGGATCCCTGCATGATCGATAAGTCTTGTGAAACTTTTTAGAACATATACGAAAGTGACACTTGGCTACACAGTTCAGAACCTCATTTGTACCCCAACAAGATCTTCCAGACAAAGCATCAGATCAAGCCACTTTGAGAAAAGCCACATGCAGCATGTTTACTGGCTATTATCTGCTTAAGCCTGGTTAAATCAGACAGATTCTTCCAGCAATTAGCATCTGTTGATGGATTAGACTTCCGAAGGATAACTAAATTCCTAAGGCATGCTGCAATGTGATACTCGAAATAGACAGAGTCCCACGCTCAAACACTACATTGGACTCTCCTCAAGATTTTGACCAATTTCAGAGAAGTGCTGATGAGAAGAGGAAAGCATTTTCTAGATCGTGGAGGAAAGCATTTTTCTATTCTACCATAAATCATTATAGAGTGCAAACCAACAGGAAGCGCGACATTTAACTGAATTACCTGAAATGTGTCCTTTCCTACCGAGTCATAGACAACATCAACCCCATTGCCTGATGTAATCTCCTTAACACGAGAAACAAAATCCTCTTCCTTGTAGATAATAACATGATGACAACCATCATCCTTAGCTTGAGCTGCCTTTTCTTTAGTTGAGACAGTACCAATAACGATTGCCCCGAGGGCATTAGCCCATTGGCACAATAGGGATCCAACTCCACCAGCTGCAGCTTGGACAAGGATTGTGTGTCCATTCTCAACCTTAACACAGTAAATAGTCAAGACTTAAATGGGGAGAGTGTAAGGCCGCTTTCATTCCAACACTTGGGGGAAAAAAAAAAAAAAAAGATGATAGAAAATCATCTATTGTATGAATGTAGGTAACACCTTAAAAGCAAAGCATAACCAATTGCTTCACCTATTGTCCAACATATATATACCTATGATAAATCTCGATGTTCTTGCACAAACAAATGCCGTAAGAGGAGTATAAAGCCAACCTTAAAGCAGCGGCGGAGGAGAAACTGGGCTGTCATGCCCTTCAGCATGACTGATGCTGCAATAACTGGACCAATAGAAGGAGGAACAGGCACAACTTTACTTGCTGGGAGAATTTGCTCTTCAGCATATGAGCCCATTGGACCGCCAGCATAAGCTACAATATCTCCAACTTTCCTGCCAGTTAGTCCAGGTCCCACAGCTACTACCTCACCAACAGCCTCCATGCCTGCGACAGATGAAAATCATCCACTAATGTATAATCCACTCAACATGTTACCCCATCATCAGCAAGATGAATCCATTATTGACACTTCATAAAATGTGAATGAGTTTGTAGAGCTCCACAAAGATGCCATTACCATTGCAGACATTGCACAAGTTGACAAATTTCCGGTGGATCAATTGCCTATTCAAGCATGATCTCTAGAGTAGACATGATATTTTTGAGTTAAACTAGTCAGCTGACAGAAGGAAAAACTTGACTCCAGAATCTTACAAAACAGTTACAGAATACTGCTTAATCATAAATGCTATTATTACATCTCAAACAGATAACTATTATTCGTCTCATATAAGTCAAGTACTTCAACAAAAAGTTCGGAATTCATGTAACCATGGAACTGCAGACAAACCCAACATATAAGAGAGTGAGCACATGTAATGACTCATGAGCTATCATTTGCCCCTAATGAGAGAAACATAAAAGAGCCAAAGGGACACCGCAATGTCGCCATGGATGATCAAACAAGAGCATGCATTAATTTTAAAACAGATCAAAGAATGCATATATTCATCTAAAGCAACGGACATTCTCTGAGCCTTTGCAAATTGTTAACAATTGGAACCAATATTATCAATCAATTCCAAGCAACAACAATCAATATTGTGCTTGACGCATTAAGTCCATCTAATTCTGACAGGGAAACAGCAAACGAACCTGGTGTGAAGGGCATGGTGGGTGCCTTGTATACCCCTTTACAGAAATAAACATCGATGAAGTTGACCCCAATGGCCTTGTTCTTCACACGAATCTCTCCCTCCTTGGGTTCACCTATTTCCACATCCTCCCACTTTAAGACCTACCACAATTGCACAAAGCCAATCAAAAGATGCACCTTTACTTTAGCATGGATCAGAGATGGCGCATCAGGGCATATGGCTGCGCAATTTTACAAGCAAATTGCTATCAAAATGTTGGATTTTGGTTTCAAGAAAATTCCGATCCGATACAGTCATCGTTCTCAATGTCAATCCCATTACCTATAGTAGCGCTGAGTATTTCCCCAACTAACCCATTACTCGATCAAAGTCAAGATTGCAACTTTGGACTGCTCCAAACTCCCGTTCACTAAAATATACTAGAATGCTAATTTTAAGACTTTGAGGGAACCTCACGAACTCAAAAAAAGGAAGCAAACAGAGAAGTTCAATAGTCAACACGAATGTCCATTGTCTATCCTACAAAGCACAGGCACAGAGAGAGAGAGAGAGAGAGAGAGAGAGAGAGAGAGAGAGAGAGAGACCTCAGGTCCACCGAGTTCATGAACCCTAATAGCTTTCA
Source organism: Rhodamnia argentea (assembly GCF_020921035.1). Lineage (NCBI taxonomy): Eukaryota > Viridiplantae > Streptophyta > Magnoliopsida > Myrtales > Myrtaceae > Rhodamnia > Rhodamnia argentea. Next base: position 10,542,918 of record NC_063159.1, on the reverse strand, counting down.
CCATTTCGGAGGACGCCGAAGCTGTGGCAACCGCTCTCAGTGACGATCTGTTTTGAGTCGATAGAGAGGTGGAGAGCGATGGAAAGTGGATGGCTCTGCTCTTACCGACGTTGTTGGTCGGATCCTGTCGCGGTGGCCGAAGAAGAAGAGGGGATCGAAGAAAACGGCGTGGCAGCAGCTGAGACTGAGGGGACACTGAAAGCAAAGGGAGGCGATTCTGGAGGCGTCCTATTCGCAAGCCGGTGAAGCTACTGGACATTTTCGACCAAAATAAAAAAGCTACTTGGACGTTTTCGACCAAAAAAAAAAAAGGCCACTGGACATGCCCAAGGACCAGTAACTCTAACGTCCCGGTTAAGTCAAACACCTTCTAAACCTTGGCAGGATGTGTTTATCAATATTTATAAAAATAGTTAATACCATAAAAAATCTCAAATCAGTATATTTATGATGAATTAATCTCAAATTATTATTTTTATCACAAAAATCTCAAACTAGTATACGCGTGACAAATTTACTCCGAATTATTTTTTTACCATAAAAAACCATAAACTAATACATCTGTGTCAATTTACCTTAAATTATTTTTTTAATCACAAAAAATTTCAAAATGGTACACATGTGATAAATTTACTCTCCATTAGTTTCGGTTAAATTAGATTAATACCACTAAAAACTCAAAAATAATACACTTGTGACAAGCAGAGAGTAAAAATCCCAAATTAATACACCTGTCAATTGTCACGTGTTGTCCAATTCAGCAATTCGATGGTAAAATTTAACGAAAATTAATGAAGAGTAAATTTGTCACAAGTATATCAATTTGGGGTAAATTTATTACGGGTATACCAGTTTGAGATTTTCGTGGTAAAAAAAATAATTTATGGTAAATTTATCACAAGTGAATCAATTTGAGATTTTTCGTGATATTAACTTAACCTTTACAAAAATTAAAGAACGATAAACCGAGTCCAACCATGGTTGAAGAATATATATTTAAAAAAAAACGAGGGTTGTAACTCTTTTACATCGTCAATGAATATATATATATATATATATATATATATATATATTATCTTTAGTTATGGTAAAATTGTTTTTCCTTGATTAATTTGTTGAAGCGTTTATTTATTTTTTAAAAACGTGCAAACCACTAACTTTTTGTAAAACAAACGCTCCATTCGACTAATAGAATTTATAATGTAGTCAAGTCATTTATGTATTTCCTATCAAGTATTGCTCTATACTATTAGGTGACAAAATTCTTAAGTATTTAAGTTTAGTTTAATTAGAAATTTTCAACTTATGGATGATAAATTTGATTCAAGTGTGACTGTACTCCTTCTCGAATTTAATGGTTGTGTAGAAATAGATGCGTCCCTCTATTAGTTTTCGTTTCTCGGGGAAGATACATAGTTTAAGTATGTGTTACATATGTTGTTTGCATCTCAACTTGATGGTAATGATTGGAAATGAAACATACCAATAACGAATCGAAGAACCGGTCCAGTTCGAGTTAGGGTTAATTGTTTCTTCAAACTGATCGATTAAATTTTTGTTGAACGGTACCGCCGGACTGAATCATGAACACATGAATGTGGATTGCGAATGAAGGGGTGATCATTGGCTGGGCTTGAGCCGGGTTAGGCTTAATACGTTATCCACGAAAAATTGTACCACATTTTTCAGGGACGTTCAAGCCTAGCTTTGATGGCTGTTGATCAAGCCTAGCCAAAGCCCAAAAGAAGCCTACTGAGCAGCTCAACTCATGACCATGTTTATATGAATGGCTAGTGAAGTGAGGGGTACATTTGCACCAGCATAAGAAATTTAGTTACTTATGCCGGCATGGAATACATAAAATATTTCTGTTCATGACTTTACTTCAGAATTGAAGAAGATTTAAAAAAAAAAAGTACTCTCAATTGTCCAGGAATTATGAAGAAGTCGTAGATGGTTCTATATATCAATTTGAGTATATCGAAATAGGTTCAAGATGTTTCACGCTAAAAGTTACAAACTGTAAAATATATAAAATAGAAAGGTAAAAATAAAAATCACTGGAAATAAGATCGGGTAAAAGAACGATTTAAAACAATATCAATGAGAAAATTGTTCAAAAAGTCATAAACATATTTTAGAGCAGCCAATTCAGTCATAAGCTTTTTTAATTGTATTAATTTAATCCCAAACCTTTTGAGAATCCGTCAATGTAATACTTTAAACCAATTATTCAAATGATACGTTTAGGATTAAAGTGGCAAAACTTCAAAAGATTTAGGATTAAATTAGTACAATTGGAAATTTTAGGATTGAATTGACCGATGCACAATATATTTAGGATTTTTTGGATAATTATCTGCGATATCAACAGTTAAATCATTATATCTAAGTAAGTTAGGCATACCCACATGGGTTATATTTTTCTTCGACCCTCCACTAAACCACCTCGATCTACGGATCACCAGATGTGGACATTTGGGTGATTGTCTATGGTTGTGACTTACCAATCAAAAAGGGTGATGTAGAAAGTTTCGTCCAATGGCTCTTATTCAAAGAGAAGAAATACCACGGTCCCACATGACAGATTGGATAAGGGTATGCATCAAACTCACAACTTTCAAGGGCCACAAAAGACTTTTGGACCAGCAGGAAAATTCAAAAAGATAATGGTCTTCGATTCCCATCCATTTTCTCAGTCCCCATATGGCTCGAGTGTCAGAACCCTTTTGTGCAGGGAGGCGAGATTTTACTTTCTTTGGCCAAGACGTTGCCGAAAGATCACTTCAATGTCCGAGGAATGCTTGTGTGCAAGCTCGACCAAGAAGCACCCTTTGGAAATTCCTACCGGCTTCTTTCGATTCAGTCAATGTTTGCTTGATATTTTATACAAATCATCACCTTTCGTCCTCTGACAAAGGAGTTCATATGGAAACAAAATCACCACTTGGATAGTCAATCTCGACCCCATTCATGTCGCCATCTTTGCTCGTATTCTACATAACATTAGTTTGAATATTCTTCGACGTGGTCTGGTCCCTATCTCCCTCGTCACTACAAGTCAAGACAGACTCCTCTCTCTCTCTCTCTCTCTCTCTCTCTCTCTTTTCTCTCTGTGCTTGTGAGGAAGTTTGAAGAAGGCTATGGCAGTGGGATTTGCAGTAACGAGGGCTGCGGAGGGGCACTACAATGGCAACATAACTTGGTTTGTCATACTGTCGTGTCTGATGGCAGCCATGGGAGGCGTCATATTTGGCTATGACATTGGAATTTCAGGTCTGTCCCATCATTTCTTGCCAGTTTTTGGATAAAAGGAAAGTGCAGTGATTTCGTTTCCTTTTCTCTGCTAGCTCTCGATGAATGTTGAAGGTGGTTCTTCGACCGCCAAGCAGTCCTGTGCTGATTAATTAGATGAAGTTCCTAACGCTATTAAGCACACCCCTGTTCTTTGTTAGTTTGCTAAAAGAATGTGTTTGCTAAAATTGAATTGTTTGTAAGGTTAGGTCGATGTCGTTTCTGATAAGTGTGCAAATAATTCCTAAGGTGGAGTGACCTCCATGGAGTCGTTCTTGAAGAGGTTCTTCCATGAAGTCTATGTTAAGATGAATGACGACACCAAGACCAGCAACTACTGCAAGTTCAATAGCCAATTGTTGACCTCCTTCACTTCCTCCCTCTATATCGCTGGCTTCTTTGCTTCCTTCTTCGCATCTTTCGTCACCAGAGTTTTCGGACGCAAGCCATCGATATTGACAGGAGGAGCTGCATTCCTCGCCGGTTCAGCCCTTGCAGGTGCAGCTTCCAATGTTTTCATGCTTATATTAGGCCGCGTTCTCCTTGGTGTCGGGGTCGGTTTCGCTAATCAGGTTAGTCATCATGAAACATGATCTGGTTTTTGATCGGTTAGAACATTGCTTAACCATTTCTCCACATTTTTTATTGGATTGGATTGGATTGGCAGTCAGTTCCTCTTTATCTCTCGGAAATGGCACCGCCGAGGTACAGGGGAGCTTTCAACAATGGCTTCCAATTCTCGATAGGAATAGGGGCTCTGTCAGCTAACCTCATCAACTATGGAACCGAGAAGATTAAAGGCGGCTGGGGTTGGAGAGTTTCCCTCGCCATGGGTGCGGTCCCGGCCTCAATCCTGACGCTCGGCGCGCTTTTCCTCCCGGAAACACCCAGCAGCCTCATCCAAAGCCATGACGGACAAGAGAAGGCCAAATCCATGCTGCAACTCGTGCGCGGCACGCCCAGCATTCAGGCAGAGCTGGATGATCTCATCAAAGCAGACTCAAACACGAAGAATGTTCGCCATCCTTTCCGAACAATCATGAAAGAGAAGTATAGGCCTCAGCTAATCATGGCAATGGCCATTCCATTCTTCCAACAGGTTACAGGAATCAACGTCATTGCTTTCTACGCGCCAGTCCTGTTCCGGACAATTGGCCTGAGGGAAAGTGCATCTCTCATGTCTGCAGTCGTGACCGGTGTCATCGGTTGCAGTTCGACCTTCATATCAATGCTCATAGTAGACAAGCTAGGCAGAAGAACTTTGTTCCTCGTCGGGGGCATTCAGATGTTTGTGTCGCAAGTAGTGGTTGGAGGAATAATGGCGGCTAAGCTAGGAGATCACGGTGGATTGAGCAAAGGGTATGCCTATGCGGTATTGCTGTCGATCTGCATCTACGTTGCTGGATTTGGCTGGTCCTGGGGGCCTCTAGGGTGGCTCGTTCCAAGCGAAATATATCCGCTAGAGATCCGATCTGTAGGGCAGAGTATCACGGTCGCAGTGAGCTTCCTCTTCACCATCGCAGTCGCTCAAGCGTCTTTAGCAATGTTGTGCCACCTGAAGTCTGGGATCTTCTTCTTCTTCGGGGGTTGGGTGGCTGTGATGACTGCATTCGTGTACCTGCTGCTGCCGGAGACCAAGAACATCCCCATCGAGCAAATGGACAGAGTTTGGAGGGAACATTGGTTTTGGAAGAGAGTTGTGGACCAAGAGCAGGAGACGAGTAATTGGAAGGACCATGACCCGAATTCGGCATGAAATTTCTCATGGTCGTAAACTCTCTTTGTGGTCAAAGTGATCTTTACTTTTTCTTTGGCATGCTCGAATTGATTCATCAACATTTTGAACACAATTTTCTCCGAATGTCTAAGTCATGTTCAACTGGTGGAGCAAATGAGAAGTCCTGGTCGACTTCGTAAGTCGCAAGCAATCCGGACCAGACACGACACCATCAACTAATGTATCAGTCTGGTTCCATTCACTAGTTGGGCCTTATTAGATAAAATTGGGCCCAAGAAGGAAAGCATTTGTCTGGGCTCCTTCAATTTATGTTCCGGGCCTAGTGAACTTTGGCTGGGTCCTATTGGCGTCTTTACATGTACAACTCATAAAGAACATCATGCTCGATGCAGGTAATAATCCACGGAGTGTGCATGGTGTGTAGTACCAACATCTGGTACAGGGTGATGCTCGGCATTTTAAGATTGATTTTGCCGAGTTGACATATTAAGTGAGACGATAAAATCTTATGTGAGATTTACTAATTCAAAAGTTTATTGTCAATCTCCCACGTGACAATAATATGTTAATTTCATGTATCTAATTTAGAATATCTTACCTTACTCGTGATACATTTGTAATCCGGAAGTATCTAATATCTCTCAGCAATCAAGAAAGATATAATATCTCTGTGCTGTCACACAAAATAGGATCTTCTTTGCCGAGACATTAGTAAGGAGAAATTAGGGGATAGCAATCGGGCTAGTATAACCCACGAATAATTGGTTCACATGGGGATTGGTTCGGTTTCCGTGTAAAAAGTTTGAAAACCAGCCTTAATTAATTCGATTCTCGGCCTTGAACGGGTTCAGCTCAAAACCAAACAACTAGCCTCTTAGTTGAGAACTTCGGTAACAATTAATGAGATTGAGCATTCTAACATATGCAGTCCATTATAGTGTCCCGATTAATAATAATTCAAAAGATAATGCACATGACGATAGAGTGATTAAATAAACAAAAAAAACGAAACAAAAAACTGGTAGATCGATTCTCGAGTTTCCCTTCAGGTCGGATCGTTTCGGGACCAATCGGATCGGCTCCCAGCTCCCAATTTCAAAGATGGGCAATCATGGAGCCTATCCCTTTGAAAATTGGCTAGATTCAATTTCGATGACCTTATCTTATCATATCTCGGAGAATAATATTATTTAAATACTCACTCCGAGTCCTCGGTGCTGTCGGGAAATGATGGCGTGGGCCAAAGTTTTCATTACAGTTAAAGAGACCACCTTTGCCGTTGGTAGTGTGATATCTTCCTGTCGCAAGAGCTTGATTTTTCGAAGGGCAACTAATCAGCTTATTAAGCGAAATTAGTTTTTTTTTGTGTGGTCAAATAAGCCGGATTAGGTTCTTCGAAAGGGGCTATTACGGTAATAATCATCGTTGAATGAAAAGTCTGTCACGCGCACCCTTTTGCTTACCTCAAGGCTAGCCACGCATGCCAGAATCTAATTTTTCTCTCTCTACGCCACAGCCCCTCTCTCTCTCTCTCTCTCTCTCTTCTCTCCCCCAATTGTTCGTTTCTCTCGCAGCAAACCGCACAAGAAGCTCTCTCCTTGTCGCAACAGAAAGAGAACAAGAAGCTATCCTTGAGGTGGACTGAATCGTTGAGCCTACGGTGAACTTCTCCGTCTTTTTCGTCGATTCTGTTTTTGTTTTAATCTGTTGCCTTCGTGTTCCGTGAGTTTCCTTTGATTCCATCTGTAGATACATCTTGGGTAGGGTGTTTTTTTATTCTCCTTTTGTCTGTACATCGCTGCTTTGTCGTTTCGATGTCGACTCATGGGAAAATCTTAAAACTTGTTCGCGCATGGCGAAACGAGGATCTTCGACTCGTTCAAAGCCTCTGAGAAATCCCCGATAAGAAGCATCGTGTTTGACTGCTAAAATGGTGGCTATCCAATACGCTGCCAGCAGATATATCGAGACTCGTAATTTTATTCTTGAATTTGAACTTGTGGTCTACCCTGATGCTTGAGCGATAGGGCGCCTCAGGGCAGCTGCAAGTAGAATTGATTTTGGAGTAATTTTTTGTTTTGTTTTCGATAGTCGATCGGTTTCTGGCGAGACAAGGAACTAAGACGATTGATTCTAGCTTTTACTGGGTAATCGAGCAGCCTTTAGTTAGATTATCTTGGGAGCTCAATGTTGTTCTTAAATGGTCTACTTGTCTGTGTTTCTGATACATGTTTGACGCATTCATCCAGGATAAGATTTTTTCGTAGCGTGTGAAAGAAGTGCCAATTGCCACTTCCCAATGTCTTCAGCGGTGTCAGCTCCATGGCACGACAGGGCGACGGGCTTCTTTTCTTCATCAGGTATACCTTATGATTTCTGTTCAAGCTTACTTTGTCGTTTCACTGGGCATGGCTTAGACTTCAAGGTGCAAATTTAGGTGGGAGACTTAAAGAAGCAGGGAAGAATGCTGGAACATTTGTTGGTGAGGTAGCAAAGGATGCGAAAGGCAATGTTGCTGATATTGCAGGAAGGGTTGGATCAGCAGTGAAAAGCCGATGGGCACTCCTTCAGCAACCATCGGTGAGACATGCAGTCCAAGAGCGTCTCATAGAAACTGCTGCCTCGACTGGCTCTTTTCTGAGAAAGGGTATATCTGGCACTAAGGATAAAGTTGCAGTTGGCAAGACGAAAGTCGAAGAGGTAGGTTGTGTCGAGACTTGGATTTATTTGATGATCTTAGTGGTTTCATCGAGTCAGCACTTGTTACTTAGTTCTTCAAGATCACCATTTATTGTTAGATAATACAAAAAGGCGTCATTATGTGGCTTGCATACAAAGCAAGAGTAACTCCACAGTCTAAACATCCTTAAACTGAGTTTGGCTTTATCTTCCTGCAGCCTATGGATCAAACCTAACTGGTTGATTCTAAAGGGTCTTGCTCTTGATGGTCTCTTTCTTGCCTGTGATCTTGAAATAGAGTTCAGTTGTTTACCATTGCAGAACCTGATCTCTCTTTGTGACTTCGATTATTTAGAAACTTGTTCTCCATTTTACATGTATTCAATACTGAAGTTAATATACGATATAAACAATTCTGGTTTCCTAGTGTACAATTCTTAAAGTTGACATACTTATCCAAGAAATGATTCTTCAGGTGGCAAAAAAGACTGCGCAGAGAAGTAAATCCATTATTACAGATATGGAAAGACGGCAGAAGGTAAAGAATTATCAGGCTGACTGCATATATTACACCCTCATCCATTCTGTGTATTAACTGGAAGTTTCTGACGTGTTTTCTTGCTGCTGCAGGGATTTTCTAACACGGATGGTAATTGACTTTCATCTTGGGCTTGGCCATACAGTTCATTTACTTCTGCTTGTACTGAAAACCCTTTTCTCTTTTCAAAGTACCAAGATATTTGTCTCTGGAAATACTCGAGGCATCTTTCATTTTTGGGTATGGTAACTATATATTTGTGGTGGTGTCTGGATTGTTGTGGTATGAATCAACCTGACAAAGTTTTAGGCCCTGAAGTATAATTTTCATCCCCACCTCCCCATCCTCTCTCTTCCATTAAATTTTCCATCTAAGAGAGGGAGTTTAAGAAGGTAGTCCTTCACTTTCAGCTCTTATGGTGCTACTTGACAGCTCTTAGTGGGTTGAATATTCTCTTCGGGGATCCAGAAAGGGGATACTAGAGCATGCTATGTTATCAACGCAGAACTCCTTTTCAAATTGTCTAAAAGGTTATGACAAGCACGTTTGTCTTTGGAGGTTCATAAATCACGTGACTCCTCAATATTAGGCCAAAATTTTTTTCTTGCTTGATCATCCTGTGGAACATCTAGTACCTTTGAACTGTCCTTCTAGATTGCTGTAACTTTCTCCGACGCCTTTCTACTAGATCGCAGAGTCACAGTTGCATATTTAATCTTTGTTTGCAGCGTTTGGCGTCCCGATCGAGATCACAGTGCAACGTCAACAATCCAGCAGGCCTGTTCCTAATATTTTGATCAAATGTGCCGATTATCTTATAAGTTCAGGTGGTTATGGATATGTGAATTTTTTCCGGATTATTGTCACATCAATGGAAGCATCAATGGTAAAATCGTCTATTGTTTTAACTTTTAGGGCTCAGTTCTCAGAATTTGTTCAAATCTGAAGGAGATAAGGAGGTTATTCGGCAATTGGTTATGACATACAATGAAGGTGTATCACATGTTCCATCATTGCAGATTTGACTTTCAACATTTCTGATCGATAATATCACTTGGCTTTCAATTACTTTAGAGTTTTTGAGGTGCTAAATACCTTCCTTTGTTGAACAGACCCAGATGCCTCACTTCCCAATGATACAAATCCACTGGATGTGGCAATACTTGCGAAATGCTACCTTGCAAGTCTTCCCGAGCCACTAACAACCTTTGATCTCTATGAAGAGTTAAAAGGTGCTCGTTCTAGTGTACAAGCAACAAGAAGCATATTAGAGAGACTTCCCAGTGCAAATTACATGACGCTAGAATATATAACAGCACTGTTGCTCCGCGTCAGCCAGAACTCACATCTTAACAAGGTGGTTCCCCCCCTTTCTCTCTCTCTCCCCCATGCATGCATGCCTCCTATTTTTGTTCTTATTGGCAGTAAAACATATTGGAGATTGATGTAATGCTGTCTACCATCCTAATTTGGAAATTAGGTGCCTTTAGCAAGTAAAGAGCGTCCTAGTACACAAGTCTTCCACATTTTAGTGCTTTTAGCAATTATACCTTGTAATTCTCTCACCGATTTATTATCAGTAGACAAAATTAGATGATGATCTTATAAGGAAGAACTGATATAACTAGTATTGCACTGTCAAGGTTGCTCAGTTTCGTCATTTATGGATGGACGTCGTCTTTAGGCATCACTGGAATATGGGGGGAACCCTTGGTTTGTTTTGGTATGGCTCATTCTTCTTCTTGAGCTACATGAGGGAATATGAACATTCAAACAGTGAATTGCTGCCACCATGCCAGTTTCAGCAGTTCCAAAGCAGCTGTTCACATTTCTGTATTGTTGGCTAATCTAATGGTGTTGTGGGCCTTTAATCGATTTTTATTCTACTCTGAGGTGCCAAACAATTACTTAACTTTGAGATCATTGGGGCGGCATGCTTTAGCTCTGCTGCCAAAATTTCATAGAAGTTAATCTGGTCCAGTTACTGTCATCAGAAAATGGACAAAGTTCTGGCAAGTAATGACCTATCTGATTAGACTGGTTTTCTGCACAGATGGATGCTCAGAGCCTCGCAGTTGATATGGCCCCAGTTTTGATGTGGCAGAAGGGGAGGAACCCCGAGCTTTATAGGGAATATTGGAACAAGCTATCGGGAAGCCCTCCTAAAAATGTAGACCCAGCTGCAGCAATTAATGCCTGGGACATGCTCGCAGGTAAGAAGTTTATATGTCTGGTAATTTGTCTCAATTTGGTCTACAATTAGCGATAATGGTGTTATTATAGTGGGAAGATATTGTCTGGTTGTTTATGTATTTCGAAAGATTTGGCATCCTATAGAGGTCTATACGTACAAATAGAAGAGACAGAGAAGTATATGGTGAAGAATGAATTCAAAAGTCTTAAAAGAATATTACTGGAAATGAATCAACAAGTCTGAAGAACTTTTTTGGTGGTTTGAACTATGATGTTGATGTGGTCCACCCAAAGGAAATTCTATTATGATTAATCAGCTTTGTCAGTGACAGCGGGACATGAATAGCAGCAATTGAGTTTTGCGAAGTGATAACCTTTTCTCCATTCAACTTCTCACATGTCTTGTCGTTTTCAATGCTCGCAGAGGAAGGAGAAGCTGATGACCCGGCAGCCACTATTGAGGTTGTTCTGAACCTCATAGAACATCATAATGCTGTATTTACAGATGCAAATGCGACGAGCTGGAGATGAAGGAGGTCGGATGGGCAGGCCTTCGATTTTTGATCCAGTTGGAATACACCTGCGAAGAGGAAGCTATAAGCTATACGCACGAGTTGCTCAACAACTGGATATGGAGCTGTCTATTACTGAGCGGTTTCCTCGATCACTTGGTTCTGGAATATGGATATGTACATGGGTTGAGATCAAGGTTGTGCATTTGCCTTCTCTCGCTAATGAACTTAACTGGTTTTGCCTACTCTGCTTCTCGTGCTAGCTTCTGCGCATTGGCATGTGAATCAAGATTTTGTTTTTTGGAGAGTGCAGTTGATTTGTTTAAGTTTGGCTTCTGTTGAAGTAAGGCAAAGCTTTCCTGCATGTTGTTCGCACACTAGGCAAGGAGAAGAGAGCTTTTTTTTTTTTGGACAAAATTTATCCCCGCATCTCAAGTCACAATTTGAAATGATCCTAGACTGCCTTCCGCACAACTTCAAGACGCAATTTTTTTTTTCGAAAGGGTAATTAAATTCTAAAACTAATCAAATTGATACAATCAAGTTCTTTCGTTGATTCCGTCTAATTAAATGAAAATGTTAACTTGATGTTTTTTTTTATTACTCTCTCTTTATTATGTGGTACTGGTGTGGTTAAAGCAACAAAAATAAACCCAAAACGAGGTTGTGTTGGTTAAAATTTGATTTTAAATATATATCAATTAATTAAATTTCAAAAAAATAAATGCTCGAAACTCGCGCCGTGGGTCGGTCGCGCACGACGTGGTGTACAGAGGATTTTCAATTCCCAGTAAAAATTCATCCGGAGAGCCGGAACATCCAACTCGATGTCAACTTAATCACCCAATACTACAACTTCACTGTACTGCAGTTTCGACGTTTGTGATGAACTAACTGTACATGGCGTGACGCATCTAGTTAGAGCTTCGCAGGATTCAAATCAGTTCAAGAATTCGAACATCTTCCAAACGACGTGAAGAGTCCAAACATACTGTCGTGAACGTGTTCCTTCGCCTTCATACCTGCAGTGACGTCTACCTGTCCCCCCCCGCAGTAACTCCGGCTCAGAACTGCAATTCTTCGATAGTGACCCGGAGATCTGCCATGACTGCCAACGCTTCATTGCCACCATAAGCCAAGCCATCGGCATCGGCAATGCTTGCAGGATGCGTTTAAGATTGAATGCTGGAGGTTTCAGGTTTCGACTCGCCATAAACGACCTTCGTGTTCTTAAAACATTCCGCACTCTTGCTGGGCAAAACTGGTCTTGCGGATTACCGACAAGCAAAAACAAGAAACTGCCAGAAACAAGTTGTAAGGAGCCAAAAGAATCAGTATAGCATTGGTGGAAGCATAAAGAAGTGAATACATAAGATATTTTTGAACTTTGTCTTCCATTTTGGATCCCTCATGCTGGTTTAGGAATTTGTAACATGTATTCTCAAAGTACCAAAAAAAAAAAAACAAAGGAAAATAAGATGAAAGTTCCAATCAATGATTTCCTAATTTAAACGAGCTATAGGTAATTCATGATTGCAATTCATGATTTCCTGATTGGCTGAATTTCATATGTAAAGTTTTTAATGACTGGATTTTGTTAGAATAATATTTTTTGAATGAGTGTGAGAATAACAGTATATTGTGAAACCACAATTCTTAAAAAAAAATAAACCTCGCAAAATTTTTTAATTAATTAATTTTTAATTTTTATAATAAAAATATACTCTTAACATAACAGTTAGCCAAAGACTATTATACAATTAATTCTCTTAATGACTATTGGGCTTTAGCAAGCGGGACAAATTTGCATGTAAGCACCGGGCCATGGAAGTCGGGCCTTAAGCCCGACAGGCGATGGAAATTGGAGACTACGAAAATGTCGGAAGCCATTTGCATCGCCTGCAACTCGTGAAGCCACGCGTCACCGTTGGTTTTCACCAATGCCTTCGTCGTACTTGCACTGCTTCTTCTTCGTTGCTTTGCTTCTCTCTGAGGTAAATGAACCTCACCTATTCGCACTGTGCTTGAATTCCCACGATGGCATTGCATGCCATCTGCCTTGTGGATCTCGATACCAGTTCACTGTCGTTGTTCTTGGTCAACCAATTTGGGATCCGTCCGTCGACATAGTTGTCGACTCCGGGAACAACCCTTCTGGGTTGATCACGTATTGCGCATGTCCATTTCTGTTGCTTTTTTATGAAAAGGGAGGAATTTAATTTGCTTGACTTTATTTAGCATTGGATCACAAATTTCGCAGGTGTGTGGAAACCGGGTTGGGGATTCAGGGAGATATCCCTTAGTTGTGAGCACATGGCCTTTTGTGGAGGCCGTGAGAGCTGCTTGGACAGCTGTCGACCACGGTTTATCGGCGGTGGATGCAGTCGTGGAGGGTTGCTCAGCCTGCGAGGAGTTGCGGTGTGATGGTACAGGTACATGTGCATGGCATCATGAGAGCGTCTACTCTTTTGATGTTTCCTTTGTAGTTTTATTTGATGGAGTATTTGGGTTACTTGAGCTTGAATGGGGGAAATAAGAGATTGATTGCTTATTTTAGCATTTAAGAGCAGTTTTGTTTGGTTAAGGTCTGGTCTAGGAGTTTTAGAGGAAGCAGAGCTTTCCCTGTTTTGTTTGGCTATCTAGCCTGCTCAAGTAGCAATCGAAAGAAGGGAGCTGGAGTCATTTATCCTAGGATTGAATGTTGATAAGCTGCTGAAAATGTGCTAAGTGTGAAAATACTGGTTTGCTAATTATCTGCTCCAAAAGATTCTTTTCTGTTATATTTCTTTTAAACAAATTCTTGTACAATTTCATGGAATCTTCTTTTACTATTCATGAAGCAAGTTCATTGTGTATCTGTCTATCATAACTGGACTGAAAATCTTGGCCATGTACATAAAGTTCAAAGAAAATGGTGGATCACGTGAATTCATTTATAGTAAGTATGGCCCTGAAAATGTATGGGAAAGCGAAAGAAATCCATTTTGATATCTCATCAAAATAGTTTATTTCTGTGATATTCCAGAATGACCTCAAATGTTTCTCTCTCTGAGAATCAACTTAGTGGTTGGGAGTCCGTCAGTGTTCTCTCTAACCATTGTCCCTTTTGTGAAGTGGGGCCAGGTGGAAGCCCCGATGAGAATGGGGAGACTACTATAGACGCACTTGTCATGGATGGGGTACCTACCGTTTTGGTTTTTCTCTTCACTATTTGGAGTTCTTTGGCAGTTGTTGCTTACGATGAAATCTGAGTGGTTTCTCATCATTCCTTGTCTTTTCTTTTCTTGCCAAGGATATGCCTAGGTAATGATGGAGGTTGGAGCTGTTGCAGCGATGAAGTATGTAAAAGATGGCATCAAAGCTGCTAAATTGGTGATGCAACATACCCAACATACTTTGCTTGTCGGAGAGCCGGCCTCAGCCTTTGCCATTTCAATGGGGCTTCCTGGACCAACGAACTTGAGTTCGCCGGAGTCTATTAATAAGTGGACAAAATGGAAAGAAGATCTCTGCCAACCTAATTTTCGAAAAAATGTTTTGTCCGTTGACAGTTGTGGCCCCTATCATCCTAAGGACACTGCAAATTCATGTGCACAAGCCAACCCCGTGGGAACCATTGAGTCAAGTCCAGCCCGAGTTGGACTTCATAGCCACGACACCATAGCCATGGCTGTAATAGATAAAGTAGGAGATTGTTGTAGAGACCTTTTGTTGGTGATTTTGTCTGCCTTAGTCTGCCCTTGTTGTCTCTAATCAACTTAATTATTTTGTGCAACTGCAGATGGGGTTCATTGCGGTGGGCACATCAACAAATGGCGCCGCATTCAAAATCCCCGGAAGGTAATATTTTTTAAATGTTTACCTGTGATTGGCTTGTTGAACTGTGCCTAAAGTATCTGGCTCACATTATTTGATTATCACTTTGTTAGATCAGCGAGTCTGGTATGTTCAGTCGAGGAAAGAAACTGGCTTGGATAATGTTCTGATCACTGAAATGTTACCTGTTTGCATATGTGATTTTTGATATGACTGTTGTCGTCCTTGGCTCTAATCTTTTAGAATACATTCTCTCTTCTAGCTGTCATAGCATATGGCTCTAATCTTTTAGAATACATTCTCTCTTCTAGCTGTCATAGCATAGGAATGTGAAAGTTTTGAGTAATTGTACTAAACCAGCTAGAAAGACTATCTAATTGTTTGGGACCACTTCATTTCTGAATGACTCTTTAATTTTTTTATTCCTCAACTAGAGAAAGTATTCCTTATCAGAAGACCTTTAAAAGGTCTTTCTGGTCACGTATTGGCAGAATATGGAGTTTTGGCGATAAATTGGAGCTTTTAAGGGGAGTTTTCAGAGTTGAAGTTTGACATGTGTCCATCTTGTGGTTATGTCAAGAGTTTGCATCTTTGGGATTGGTAAAGAAGTTTCTGCAAAAATGTAGGGTTGGCGATGGACCAATTGCTGGATCTTCAGCATATGCCGACAATGATGTTGGGGCTTGTGGGGCTACTGGGGACGGTGATGTCATGATGCGTTTCTTGCCGTGGTAGTTTCTCAAACCAGTTCTCTTTTATGTCTAAAATTGTTCGTTACTTTTTGTCACATAGAATGACTTGAGTTGGGATGTGTGTACCAAGACTGGTAAATCACGTACTCTGATCATGTTTCATTTGGGGTTAGATTACATTTACATCAATGGATAATTAATCTAAATATTCTATGAAACAATTTGTTCATATTCCCAATAAAGGAACTGGTATCTAAGGTAGCTCCTGTTTTCATTTTTTCGAGGAAAAAAAAATGCAAATTAGTGTGAACTGGGCTGAGAAAAAAAAGAACTAATATGATTATTTGTAGTTATTATGATTTTAAGTGCTTGTCTTACACAATTGAGAGTTGTAAGCATGTCTCACACTTTAAATCTTCTCTTGCCTGGTGTAAAATATGGTTTTATCATCTTCGGTCAATTGTGGGTGTGCAATTTTAGATGAGCAGCTTAGGGTATCAGTAACATAACCACCTATGAAATATGGACGATAGAATTTGAAGGTAGGTGAGCAGCATTTTGGCTAGAAACATAACCGCACAAGAGATGTGGACTACAATAGATTGTGGTTGTAGAGTGTAGAACTGTAGACTACTAGCTGGCGATAAAGCTTTTGAGCCACTACATACAATGGTAAACAGAAGTAGGAATATGGGATCTTTTTTGGCTCTTTCTTTTTCTTTTGACTATCTAAAGATACTTCTGAATTTAGTTTCCTTAAGGGTTGTTACTGAGATTGAAAAAGGAATTGTGATAAAAAGAACGAGATTAAATGAGGAACTCAATCCTTCAGGCTAAGATTCTGTTGACTGATATAGTCCCCGTGTGCCTCAGTCAACAAGGATAGTAAGATGTTCTGATGGAGTGAGACCTTGACAGAGTCACATGTCCTTTCTGTGATTGCAGCTATCAAGTTGTTGAGAGTATGAGACGAGGCATGGAACCAAAACTTGCAGCTGAGGATGCTATCCTCCGAATCGCTCAGAAGTATCCAGATTTTGTGGGAGCTCTTTTTGCTGTCAATAAAGAAGGCGAGCACGCCGGTGCTTGCCATGGATGGACATTTCAGTACTCAGTGAGAAGCATGGAAATGGAGGAGGTGGAAGTTTTCACTGTTCGACCTTCCACTGTGAGCATGTCCACTTAGTGAAAGCCTGAATATGCTTCCATGTGAGATTGTCCTTGCTGGCTAATGTAAACCAGAACCAGTATCATGCTGGTATTAGAGCATCCATGGCTTGGCTTGGCTCATAAATGCGCGAGGAAGTTGCACTCTGGCCTTGCAATTTTCTTGCCCTTCCTTTACAAGGTTGCAGTTGGTGTTGACAAGCATGTAATATGAGCATTTGCAGTGGAGATAATGACTCTGGTAGATATCTCACACTGATTATTACACTGTATTGAAGCTCAACCTGATACATGTGATTCCTTGCCTATGTTATGTTTAATATACAGTCGTGTGAGCAGATCGACAAAGATGAATTCTACATGGACCATCACTCCACCATGCGGAAGTAAATCTCTAATAAATCCCACCTATGCAAGCAAGCGGCGAGTCTTTCAAAAGACACCCGCGAAAATGGAGAGGATTTGCCTAAAGCATGGATTGAACTCTTTGTTCGAAACTAATTATCCACCTTGTACTGCTAAGCTGTATCCATTCAATGTCAAATTCTCCAGGGAATCGGAGCAATATAGATTGTGGATGTAATGAAGCCTTTTCTTTGTCCTTGATTATATCCCTTACATCACTGTCCCATTCGACTTTCCCAGCACCTGTCGAATTTGGACATCTTCTAGTCAGCACAAAAATAAAAAGTTTCACTTCTGAAATTCAAGAAATAGCCCAACATTCAGGGGCTGCACCAGCAAGACATGGATCGGTTTCAATACTTCAGCAGGGGAACCTTGATGGCCTTTTTTTTTTTTTTATCATTATTATCATTGTGGAGATGTGTTTATCTTGTTGATAGGTTAAAAATGAAGTTGGACTATTGAACGTCATTTAAAACCCAAAGGTTGAAATCTAAGTTTGGATGAGCGTAGCGTATGCTCCAGTCCGGCGGGCCAACCAATGCAATTGAACTGTAGCTGGAAGACTTTGTCTTAGCGTGACTTGCTCTTCTTGTGATGGACGACCCGAAGTCTTCTCCTTTGGAATTTCCATAGCGTCACTCAATCTAATGACAAAAGAGAAGAAAAAATCGATCTTTCTTTAGCTATTATACTTCCATTCTTCAATTGCTCCGGCGGATCACTTCCATTGATCCCTTCAATTCACCAATGTCTACTCCAGGAGAGTAAGCTCTCTGTCTCTCAATCTCTCTGTGTGCTAGCTTCGATAGGGATTGCACATAGGATTACCATTCACTGAAATTCCTGCCATAAAATGTTGCAGATATTACCGGTCGCTGCCACCGGTGAGCAAGACTTATGGAGTAGCATGCCTGATGACCACGGCGGCCCTCTATCTGGGTCTTTACAAGCCTTGGACTATAGCTCTCCAGTATGAACTTGTGCTCAAACGTTTCCAAGTGAGTTGATCGCCAGATTCTGTGTGTTTGTGCTGAATATATCCAGATATTGGGTCTATATTCAGCAGTTTGATCGTAAACAGTGCTCTTCAATGGATGCAGGTTTGGAGGCTCATCACCAGCTTCTTCTTTCTCGGGCCATTCTCGTTCCCGTTTGCCTTTCGGCTTATTATAATGTGAGTAGAACAACTGTTCATCCATCTCCGATAGAGCAATTTGTAGTATTGCAGATCTTTTGCTTCTAGTTTGGCTGCTTAAAAAAAGAAAACAGTAAGCCAATCAATTAGACACGGTCTCGAAGTACTGTCATGATTTTCTCATCGATCCTTTAGCTTAGGAAGTTATATCTTTTGGCATGTTTAATTGACTGTTAAATGGCATGCAGAGCAAAATATGGAGTTGCACTAGAGAGAGGTCCATTTGACAAGAGGACAGCTGACTACGTTTGGATGTTCATCTTCGGAGCACTCTCACTTCTAGTATGTCTGGCACAATGTCTTAATTAGTCTCTATGTTCTTGCTTGGCTACTCAATAGGGGAAGCTGAAATAGTTGTGGGATAATTGAATTCAGCATATTCAAAGACATACGGTTCTCGCCATTTGTCAATAATGCTGCTTTATTTGATCATTTAGAAGCATGTCCATAAAGGAATAATAAAATGAGCAACATGGCATTTGTCGCATAAGGCACTTCAGAAATTCGTAAGTTCAGGCAACGCAGTTAACAGCATGTTGCTTAGAACTGTTTGTTATGCCTTCCTCTGACACTGATATTGTAGAATTGGATACTGATATTGTAGAATTGGACACTGAGATGTTACAAGTTGATGCTAGGTAATGGCAGCTATTCCTCCTCTGTATTCTCCTTTCATGGGACCTTCCTTAGTCTTCATGATTGTCTACATGTGGGGCCGCGAATTCCCAAATGCCCGAATCAACCTCTACGGTGTCGTCTCATTGAAGGTAAAGTTGCAATCTCTATTTTGGTATAATCTGATTAATTTACTTTGAATTCCCAGAGAAAGGAAAATCTGTTGAACCTAGATCATCTGTCCTTGAAGGGATTCTATCTCCCATGGGCGCTGCTAGCACTAGACCTGATCTTTGGAGACCCGTTAATGCCCGACATTCTGGGGATGGTTGCTGGTCATTTATATTACTTCCTAACAGTACTCCACCCTCTTGCCGGTGGAAGGAACATCCTGAAGACACCTCTCTGGGTGTATCCTCCCACTGAATGCTTCTCTCTTCATTTTGAGTGCATGAAGTCCTAACACGTTTTTTCCATTACTCTGTGTGCGCGCGCTTCACAATGAATTTCCTATAGCTGAGGAGCATATACTTTGACCTTAATTCTATATAGAAGGTTAATGTGCGAAGTACAAGTAGCCGGTTAACAAAATGAGATTGCTAACTTTATCCTCAGTGATGGTATTATGCTACTTTCGACGTGAACCATATTTGTGTCCAATCCTTAACCATCGGCAGTCACAAGGTAGTAGCGTACTGGGGTGAAGGGATTCAAGTGAATGCGCCAGTACAGAGCGACCCTTCTGCTGGAATTGCCTTTCGCGGAAGAAGTCACCGTCTTGGTGGAATGGGAACCCGATCAAGCGGCCCCGAGCAAGCGCAGACAAGGGATCAAGTGCCGGTGCAGCAGACAAATGAGGCGGCTGATGGAGTTGCTTTCCGCGGAAGAAGTCATCGCCTTGGTGGTCGCTAGCCGCCATGTTCTTCTGATGATGGTCTCTGCATAGCCTGGCCTTACTATGTTAAGAATTATATTCACTCGCAGCTTGCCTTTCCTCTGCTGCTTTTTGTTTATAATTGAATTTTCCTGCTAAAACTTATGTCTACTTATTAAATTACAGTTGAACCTTTATAAGTTCCGAATCCGAAACCAAACTCCAAGATTGACGGTTCTTCTTTCTCGGCCAAAGTTGGACTGTCAAGTTTTTGAATCCGGTCCAGCTTTGGCCAAATCAACAAGTTGAAAACCAAAAACCAAACTTGATGATCCGCCGGCGGGGACATTGTTATGGTTTGTAAAGACGGGTCGATTAATTTTATTCACATCATCATTATCAGTAAACAGATATGTCTGAAGATCTTCCATTGCAGATGTAAGACAGTTGTTAAGAAAATGACTGGACAATTGCGAGGCTCCTAATGAAAGATTGGTCTCGCGGTGCATCGTTCGAAAGGGAAGAAGAATCAAAGAAACAAGTTTGAAAAGTCGTCTGCTCGCGCTCTATCTGCAACCCAAGTTGAAGGGGCGTTGACGTTTGACCAAGTCTCTGCACAAGCCCGAGCCCCACACGAGAGACCCCAAGAGTCGAACAATTTCCAATTCGCACCCCTTTGGAAACAAGCATCAAACCCATTTCTATTCCCATTCACTAAACAAAGATCGAGCGATTAGAAAGACAAGGGCAAAAGCCATCAAAAACATTAAAATTTATACCTATCGTCGCATATTTTTCTTAAATTTTTTGTATGATACACAAACATTCTATATTTATATTTATATGACACATTTACCCTCCGTCAAGGTTTCATAAATGAGCATTACTAAAAAACTACTTATATAGACGGCAGAGAACAAACGGTGTCGACATGGCAGTCATCACATGACTTAAGTGAATTCAAAACGAGTTGTTTTGTGACGCAAATCCGGCAAAATAACGCAAGAAAACCCTTACTAAAAAAGAGAAATCTCGAAAATTATGTGAATATTATTGATCATCCTTAAAAAAAAACGTGATATACACATTTTATAGGGTGTTATCCTAACCCTAGTCCAATTAGGAATCAAAATATCAAAAAACAAAAAATTACAAAAGTGCCACTGAAATAAAATTAAGCCCGAAAAATACTAAAAAAAAATAGAAAAACCCATTTAGACATTCTCGAACAACCAAAATTCATTGTTAGTCACGGCTAAAGGCCGTGAATATTGATCAAGACGCCGTTTCGCTTGAGCCTACCGAATTTGAGCTCAATCCGACGTCGTCGACTTGATCCGCCGATTCTAGCTACAACACCGTTTCGCCATCCGATTAGATTTGTGTTGATCCAATCGATCCAGGAACGCACTACTAATGACATCCGCATCATTTTGACTAAAAAATCATGTGATAAATTCCGGACGAATAGTAAATATGTCACATAAATTACAAATTTCCGGTTTTTCATGTTACAAGAAAAAGCTTAGGATAAATGTATCACAGTGGATATAGTTTAGATATTTTACGTCACAAAAATTTTTAGGGCAAGTGTCCACTAACACATAGATTGGGTACGTCTTACTCTTCGTCAAATCTTGCTCTTGCCATTTCTCTGAAAATTCTGATGCTCCAATTGCAGGGTTGGACTTGAATTATAGCTCAACTTTTCATTTTTCTGTACTGATGTCTTTCTTCGTTGCCTCTGTGGAATAGGATTGTCCCCTAGCAGAAACAATTCTAAGGGGCCACTATGATTACATTTTCCCAAGGCCATTTGAGGGAATAATTTTCAGTGCATAAAGAACAATATGAAAAGTGAATGAATTCTGAGTTAGTTGACTTAGACAGACCTTTTGCTGCAATCTCCGCCGCGTTCGATCGTAGGAATTGCCATCGATGGGAAGAGAAAGAGCAAGTACGTGGTCGGGGTGGGCATTGGACAAGTTTGTCCAGCGGGGAGAGGTGCGGTTCAAGTTGCTACACGTCCCAAAGATGGTTGTGGGGCGTGAGCGTGCGACGTTAAAAGACACGTGAATTCATTGTGTAATTCTTACGGGATCGATCGGTTAATGTATCTTCGTGATCAAAATATCTCGAGAAAAATGTCAAAGATTCTCACAATGTAACCTTCCTCCCTCCGCATGACATTTGTCGCGAACATCGCACCCCATTAACAACCTATGGCATATAGCTTTGATTAGTATCCTACCACGCAAAACTTTTAGTTGATATAAGGGCACGACGAAGGATAATTTCATGAAGGATGCATAATTTGGATAAAGAGATTGGTCACAAGCTTTCAACAAGTTACCATGGCGATTAGGGTTGAGCATAATAGATCGACTAAATTAGGAACCGCCCGGACCAAAGTGGACTGGCCGATTTTGTCTGCACCGGAGGGCTCTCGAGGGGGAACTAGACCAATGAATCGTCCATCTAGACCGACAATTTTTTCGATTTTATTATTTTTTAAATACAAAACCTAAGTCCGACGTAAAAAAAAAAACAAAACCTAATATTCTAAACGCCTCAACCCTAATCGGCCCGAGCCCTCACAAGATTGAGAGCGAGCGACTAGTGAAGAGCAATTGGTAATTATCCGAGGCCCGCAACCCTAATCGCCATCTCCACTCTCAAGCCACCCTCTCGCACGACGTCCCCAAATCGCATGCCCTCGACGCCTCTCACCATTACGTATGTTGCTAGGCCGAGCTCGGGTACATTCCCAATTGCATTTTCCGTTACCGAGAGTGTCCCTAAATCTCACGACTCGATAACCGTTTATCGGTTCCACTAGACCGCCCGGGAACAAGACCAATTCGGACCATGCTTACCCCTACTATCAAAGTCATCCTGTTGTGGCTCCTCCACGGTATGCAGCTGCTCCATCACCTTGGCAAGAACCACTGCTAGGCTTTCTTGAAAGATGTCATTTCATATTTTATTTTATTTATTTCTTTGTTAACTAAGATTATAATACAATTAACTAGGGGAAACTACCAAAAAAGTCATACACTTATTTTGCGACAATTCAGGTTTAAATCTTTTAATTGTGCTGATGTAGTTTTAAACTTTATGCATTTGTGCCCATTGAGTTAATCCGACCAATTTTGAGATGAAATAAATGACGTGAACATCGATCATCTTATGTGACGTGATTGGCGCCGACGTGAATATTATTAATAATTTTTTTATAGAAAAGATTGAATTTTTATTTAATTTTTTTCTTTCATTTTAGCCGATGAGGGTAACGGCCCCACCGAGAGCTGGTGGGGCCACGGACGAGGCAGCCCCCACTGGCAAAAAAAAAAAAGTAAAGAAAATAAAAAAAAAGAAAAACTAATTAAAAATTTATTTTTTTCGAAAAAAATATATTCAAAACATCCATGTCTACGGCGGTCATGCCACATAAGACGGACGGCGCTTATGTCAGCGATTTCCGTTCTAAATTGACCGGATGGACTCAATTGGTACAAATGCAAAAGGTTTAGAACTAACTTAGCATAATTAGGAGGTTTAGAACTGAATTGTCATCAATGCAATAGGTTTAGAATTTTTTTAGTACTTTTTCCCAAATAATTATTTTCTTTAATCAGAATATTCTGTCCTTAATTTGCAGTCTTGCGGCTCTCTGCTGTTGTCGCCTCATCGACACAGTGTGGCTACGAACCATGGACATAGTTCAGCATTTGCTTGACATTCCAATGAGAATAAATTTGGGATTTTCGTGTTTTGCGAGTGACTTTATTAATCATCCATGCTTTTAATTAATCTACATTAATTAACTCGTCTTCCTGATTTACTTGCCATATCTTGGTAAAGATATCCGAAGTACATACGCGGAATCAAGAACAAATTTTGATTGTAGATGCAAAGTGGTCATTTACTGTTCCACGCTGACATAACTACGTGAGAAAGGGACCTACGGGCCCACTGTCTTTCTTCTTTCTGAAGTTTCTCATAACTAAGAGAACGCTAAAAACAAAATTTATATTTGCTTCCGACGTTTTCAAGTTGGATTTAGAAGAAAATTGAAACTTCATACGTGATTTTTCATGATGTGTTGATATTGATCCATTGATTCGGACAAGAAGCAAAAGAGAAGGCAAAATGTGCAAAATCCCAAACAATACATCAAACGGATCACCACAAAGTATGTTGAAAATGAAACACACTCAATCTAATTAGAGTATCATCAAGATTCAAGATGGAAGTCAAATGAACGAGATTAGAAAGATTACCAAATCGAGGTGATAGCCAATCGGATCACAAAACCAAAAATTGCCCCACGAAAGCATATAAAGTTGTAATGCACCTTCTTGTTTTTTTCAGTACACCGTCCAAATAGGTGTATGATCTCTACATTATCTATACTGTGGAATTAGGATTATAACAAGTTCCTAGAATCTTAAGAAAGAAAAAAAAAAATGTCCTCTCCCCTAATCAAAAACATAACTGGCTTTCATCCAACGATAAAGAGTTGTTACTTATATAATTCTTGTTCTCTGTCCTTCAAACAAGTTAAAATCCTAATTCCACACTAGCCGCATGGGATGATGTTGGCCCGCCGTGCCTCGATCGAGAATGCGGTGATTGGTTTGCTACACCTTGATTGAGAATCTTGAACACACTTGGATGACTAAACTACTCGGTTAATTAAGGTTTGGCCAGCCACCTTTGCAGCCCCTCATCCCTCTTCGAAGAAACCTCCATCACTTTTGCATGACTCTCCACATTTTCTATCCTTGCAACGCCTTATGGGGCTTGGCAATGCAAGTCTTGAATGATGTGAAAGGAAAACTGTGCTTTGAAATCCGTTTCTCCAACTTGCTATGAGATTGTCTATGAAAGTGATCCAGCAAGAGGAAGCTCCGCTAAGTCAACCGGTTTTTTATTCTACCTCTTACATATTCCAGCTTTCTTAAATACTTATTTATCAGGGATGCGTTCATTTTGTAGCTTGAAGAAGGACAGAGAGACTTTACACGGGGCCAGGAGCACAAATACTGCATGCATATGTAAGTCCTATCTGAACAACACAGAGTCACGCAGTGCACCATGGCCGACCCAAAACAGAGTTAAAAAAAAAGCCAAAACAGAGTGAAAAAAGGAAGAAAAGGACCCTGCAATAGGCATTCAGATCTCGCATCTAGGTCTAAATAGAATAGAGGATTGGCTTCTCAATTTTAAAAAACTCACCTCAAATCCTCCATCATTTGAGTTACTGGCCATCACTTTGTGGAATATATGGGTTTCCAGAAACAATGCAATCTTCCGGAGACAAAAACCAGAGACGAAGATGACAGTGGAATCTGCTGTAGCCATGCGCAAAAAGCTTCAAAACATGGAACCCAAAATGCAAAGATTTTCACTCAAAACCCACAAAGCTCACCTGCTACTTGGCAACCTCCGGAGCAGGGCAACCTCAGTTCGGTCAAGTACACTCAGGCGAAGGGTTTCTGTCTGTCTCTCAACAGTGGAAGGCCTCCACAAAGTGGACCAACGTCCGTGGCCCATAAGGAATGTGCTAGAAGATTGTTGTGAATTGTTGGCCCAACTTTAGGAAGTTCAAGTAATATATGCACTCCGTAAAGCGAATCGGTGCACGGATTGGATCGTAAAGGCCTATGGACTCGGGTCTCTTTTCCCTAACTGGCTACCCAAGCCCCCCAATCCCTTTGGGAATTGTTATATTTTGATGCTAGCAGTACTATGACCCACCAAAGTTGCAAAAATAAGTCCAACTTGCAGAGTTGAAACCCAAAACCAACAGCAGATCAAAGTCACCTCCACAGCGGTATTGACTTCAGTTAGGGCACAAACAATAACCGTTCTGTGCCCCTGTTTCTATTCCAGAAAGTTTGGAGTAAAAATCCATTTGGTAATGCAATTTCAAATTTCTATTTATGGAACAAAAATATGTTTGGAACATAAATGAGAAGTTAAAATTTTCAGCAACATAAATGAGAAATGAATTTTTTTCATCGCTCATTACCTCTCTCTAGCGTCCAGGTCACCGAATGTCGATCCGCCGGTCAACCCTTCGTGGCTCCGCCGGCCGCCGATAGCCGCTCCACCATCCGTCGTTTCATTGATCGCTGCTCCATCGTCGGCCTATCAATTGCCGATTGCCAATCTCTGGTCACCACTTCGCCTATCTCGTGGTCACCGCTCCACCATTCGCCGGTCCGCCGATCACCGATTCTTGCTCTTCCTTCTACCGGTCACTGATCACCGGTTCGCAGTCTACCGGTCCCCGATCACCGATCGCCGATCCGCTAGCCACCATCCGCGGATCGCCGGCAACCTTAATATTTTATGCTTGTTATCAAACGAATTTTTTTCCGGAAACATAAATTTTGTGTCGTTACCAAACGCGTTTATTTGCTCAAAAACTCGTCCAGAAATTAAAATCTATTTCTGGCCAAAATTTGATTTTCGAAATAGAATGGTTTTCGTTCTTGCTGAAAGAGTGCAAAAAGTAATTCTAGCAGTTCCTGGATAAATGGTATATCCAACGCACATGCAGCTTTCCTCGACTGGTTCTTGGCTGTAACTGATTTTTCCTGATAAAACCAAAACCTATGTCTGCTTGTTAAATTACAGCTGAATCTTTATAAGTTCTGAATCCGAAACCAAACTCCAAGCTTGACGGCTCTCCTTTCTCGGCCAAAGTTGGACTATCAAGGTTTGAATCTGGTCCAGCTTTGGCCAAATCAACAAATTGAAAACCAAGAACAAGACTTGATGATCCGCCTACTGGAACTTCGTTATGGTTTGTAAAGAAAGGGATGGGTTGATTAACTTTATTCATCCGAGTCTTTTCTTTTTCAAAAGATTGCCCTTTTGATTTTGAAATCTCCATTTGGCAAGTCCTTCACAGACAATACTCCGGGACATGGAGCTTTCGAAGAGTCTTCGGACCAATTGAAATTTAGGTATACTTGGAATGAATCTGCAAGTTTGATTCTTCATCTTCTTTTTTGTCCTTCAAAAGACAAGTTGGTCAGCTTTTAATAAATGAAATCGACCCACCAAGAGTCCGAATATTCCTTCCTAGAGAAATCATTAGGCAGATCAACAAGGTCAAGAAAGGGAATCGAAATCTCCCTTCCGACACTTGAACCTTATCCACCTATCTAGATGCTTCTATAAGCGAAAACTTAAGTTTGTGATTGTTGTTGTCGAGAAGTATATTCGATCCGATATGATTTACGGATAGTGAAATGCACTCACGACATAATGACAAAACCAAAACCATAAGAAAAGAAATAAGCACAACTGATCACATGGTTATGAAATTCATATCGCGGATGAAGAAGGCAATTGTGTAAGATCTCGAATTGACTTAATAGAGCATGTCAATAGAGATGGTCCAGCCTTGGCATTATAGCAAGGGGACCCTAAAGGTTGTCCTTGTCCCAACTAACAAAAGGACAAGCAAAGGTTGGAATAGGGATGGAGTTGAAATAGAGCTTTGATTAGTAAAATTTGTTTTTAATACGAGGCCCCCCCATATGTATACACGTGAATATACATATGCACACTTGTATGACGTAAAAACTTAGGGAATTGATATATAATACGAACGATTGAAGGTACGTTTTTTGAAGCTATAAAATTGCCGAGCAAATAAGGTATGAGAATGGCTAAAATATAACTTGGGTAACCAGAAAGAGGAGTGTTTTCGTGGACATTTATTCTTTTGCGAGACTCTCATTCATTTGGTGTGATCAATTTATGTATTCAGTAGCATATTACGAGTTAAAAATACCACCTAGTAATTAAGTAGGACTCATGCGTTAAGTAATGGGCATATGAACATATGTTGTGATTAATTCAAAGCAATTGTTTGAATATGAAATTTGTCAAATAGAAGTTTGGTCCGAGGTCATATTATCTGTAAATAGCTACGTCTCAAGATCTTCCATGGCAAATCTAAGACAGTTGTTAAGAAAATGACGGGACAATTGCGAGGATTGAATGAAAGATTGGCCTCGCGATGCACCGTTCAAGAGGGAAGAAGAATCAAAGAAACAAGTTTGAAAAGTCGTCTCCTCGATCCATACCTGCAACCCAAGTTGAAGCGACGTTGACGTTTGACCAAGTTTCTGCATTGACCCACACGTGTTAGGTGCCGAGCCCGAGGCCCACACCGAGAGACCCCAAAAGCCAAAACAATTTCCAATTATTCACACCAACTGTGGAGACAACGGCCGTGTTTGGGTTAGTATTGGGAATTGATATTGGGGCTCTAAAATTTCTTGGTAAAATGTAAATAGTATTTGATTCATTTTTAACTCATTTTGAAAAAATACAATTACATCTCAAATATTCTCCAAAATCCTTTAATCAAAAGTACTTCTAGAGGTACTTTTCGGCTAAAAATCTTTTACGAAATACAACTAATTTTTTTCTTTTAAATTTGTCACCTTAGCTTGCCGTCATTCGTCGCCACCGCCCCCCACAGGGCGCCGTCCGCCATCGCCGCAAACTGCCGTCCATCGCAGCCGACCGCCAACGACCATCGCTGCCCACTCGCCATCGCCCACCGCCGCCCACCACCCACCGCCAACTGCCGCCGTAGCCACCACCGATCGCCGCCGCTCGCCGCTACCACCAACCGCCGCCACCAACCACCTGCCGCCTCCCACCACCGCGGACCACCGTCGACCGCCGTCGCTCACTGCAGCCGACCGCCGCCCTCTCGCCGTCGCTTGCCGCCGCCCACCAACCGCCGCCGCCGCCGCTACAGATTGTCGCCGCCCCCCGCCGATTGTTGCTGCTTGTCGATCGTTGCCCGCCGCCGCCTCCCACCACCAATCGTCGCTAACCATCGCCTAACACCATCGTCGCCGCCGATCGCCATCGCCGATCGCTTTTTTTTTTTCAAAAAGTAAAAATACTTTACAAAGTTCATTTTTTACCAAACAACATTTACGTCAAAGTTGTTTTCCAATGTGTTTTTAAAATACACTTTACTAAACACTATTTACATTTTGGAAAAGGCCTTTAGCCCAAAAGTATTTGCATTTTTTCAAAGTCTCTTGGCCAAATCTTGAACCAAGCAAGCCCAACAACCCATTTCTACTCCCAATCACTAACAAAAAAGATCGGGTGATTGGAAAGACGAGAGCAAAAGTCAACAAAGACATCAAATTATGCCTATGGAATGATATAAAAATTTCAACCTTGTATATGTGTGACACATTTACCCTCCAAGATTCTATCAATAAGCAACGTTAAAAATCTACCTATATAAACGCTAGAAAGCAAGCAATGTCGACATAACTTAAATGAAATTAAAATGACATTATTTTGACTAAAAAATCATCCGACATAATCTTGAAGGAAAATTTCGAATAAGTGCTTGAAGTGCGCTCATTTTTTCAAATAAAAACCTAAAATGGATCTTGTTAAAAATAAGGGCTTGAAGTGTCACTCATTATTTTAAAAATAAGTGTTCTCATTATTTTAAAGAAGGATCTAACCAAATGACATTTTCATTATTTACTTTTTTTCCCTTTTCTTTTCCTCGTCTTTTTTTCTTTGTAGGTGATCAACGAGGGCCTCGCAACGACGCAACCCATCCTATATAGGGCAAGGTCGTCCCTCATGGCCATCGAGGGTGGCCTCGCCTCGGTGACCATAGGATAGGGAAGGCCTTGTCTAGGCGGGGCAAGGCCGCCCTTGCGAGTTGCCAACCGTTATTTGGGATTGACCATCGATGAAAAGGAAATAAAAAAAAAGTAAAGATAATAATAAAAAAATAAATAAAGAAAATGCTTTTGTCAAGCCTTTTTTGGAATAATAAGGACACTCCAGGCTTTTATTTGAGAAAATAATTATATTTCAGATCCTTAATTGGAATTATCCCAATAATGACGGGTGGTAAATATGTCACATAAGTACAAACTTGAGGTTTTTTATGTCACAAGAAAAGATTTATGATAAATATGTCACACTAGGTATAGTTTAAAGTTTTTTATGCTACCAAAAATTTCAGGCAAATGTGTTATAGCAAACATATATTGGGATTTTTTTGTGATTTTTTTTTAAAGATAAAAGAGAGTAAAAGAAAGAGAAGAAGCTTCCATTACTCTTAAAGTGTATTTCCCCAATCAAGAAAAGGGAAGGCATCCCAACCCTTGCACGTGCCGCACGCCGGAATTTTTTTTTTTTGGTCGGAGCCGCACGACGGATTGACTTTGGTTCTTGTTCCCACCATGGATGCGACATCTTCCTTAAATAATATGGTAATACCAAGACATAATTGAGTCTTCGGATGGAAGGTAGCTTCCTGGGTAATGTGAAAGACCAGGGCAATTTGGCCATTAATTTATCTCGAATAAACCCAGATAAAATTAGAATTTAAACTATATGTAGTTGTTCTCGTCTCCCATAATTTAATGCTTTGAAAAATCGAAATATTTTATGCACAATATGTGCTTGGACCACTCATTCATAAGATTCCTCACGAGATTTTCTTTATGGTAAAGTGAGGCGACGGGTGTTTAATGAAATATTGATTTCGTTTGTCTACACAGATGTTCAATTGAATTTGTCGCATCACGTATGATCGAGGACCATCGTTGCCATTAGCGTCTACCGAGAACAAAGCGAGGGCCACCCCCCCCCACAAGAGAAAAAACAAAACGAGGAAAAATCGTAAGACGCGACGAGGAAAGCGAAACGAACAGAACAAACCAGTCCTTAAACAACGTGAACGAACTATAACATCACACAAGTTGCCTTCCGTTCAACGACCCCGAACTGGTTTATCCTCTTTCAATTAATGGAAAGTGAAGAGGAGGGTGTGATTTTCAGAAACGAGATATTTCCTTGCGGCTCGCTTTGTTTCTGTACAAACTAACATCACTCTGCGCGTTGCGCGTTCGTCCTTTCTCTGTGCATTTTCCGCGTCCAATCGTTGCCTCCCCTTGGTTCTGGTGCATCAAACTCAGCTCGGCGACGCCGAAAGGTTGTGATCTTTCGGATGTTTGGGAGAGAAGTCTTGATGGGTTTCTTCTTCCTGTCTCCGAGGACGTGCAAAGTTTGAAGCTTTGAAGTGGTGGATTGCTGGTATGTCTTCTTCTTCGTCAAATCTTGCTCTTGCGATTTCTCTGCAACTAATGTGTGCTTAGCTGTACTGTTTGCTTCCATTTTCGTGTGGCTTGTGGAATTCCAATTTGCTCTCTGAATTTTGTTTCTGCGCTCTCTCTCTCTCTCTCTCTCTCTCTCTCTCTCTTGCATATGGTATTTTGAGTCTATATGTCTCCGTTTATGGACTCATGAAGGATCATTTTCTGTTCTCTCTGAAAATTATGATACTCCAATCGCAGGGTTGGACTTGAATTATAGCTCAATTTTTCATTTTTCTTTATTTATGCTTTTTCGTTGTCTCTGTGTACTATTTTTGTCCCCTAGCAGAAACAATTCTAAGGGGCCATTATGATTACCTTTTCCCAAGGTTACTGAGGGTATGATTCGGTGCATAAAGAACAATATGAAAAGTGAATGATTTCTGAATTAGTTGAGTTAGTTGACTCATAGAGACCTTGTTATTCACCGGCCTTTTCTACAGTGGTTATGAGAGATTTTTGTTAATATCTATTTTTCCACAGAATTTTTGCTGTTCAGAAGAGACTAAGTATATGAGAAATGGCGGGGAATGAGATCACTCGACCACAAGGCCTGCTTGTGCTGCCATCTCCACCGCGGTTGATCGTAGCAATAGCCATCGATGGGAAGAGAAAGAGCAAGTATGTGGTCAGGTGGGCATTGGACAAGTTTGTTCCGCAGGGAGTGGTGCTGTTCAAGTTGCTACATGTCCGTCCAAGGATTACAGCCGTGCCTACACCGAGTAAGTCATATCAGTCCCTTTGAATTTTCCGGCCTCGTGGATTGGTAGAAAATTTAACATACAACCTTTTCGTTTTGCCATTACAGTGGGGAACTCCCTTCCTCTTTCAGAAGTTCGAGAAGATGTAGCGGCTGCTTATAAGAAGGAAATGGAGTGGCAGGCCAATGACATGCTCCTTCCTTACAAGAAAATGTGTTCTCAGAAAAAGGTTTGCATTTTTGGCTTCTTATGCGTTTCCTACTCCATAAATGTAGTGAGCAGGAATTTGATTCCCTTTTATTTCGCGATGACAGGCACAAGTTGACGTCGTGCTGATTGAATCTGATGATGTGGAGAATGCCATTGCGGAAGAGGTCCACAAATCTGCTATTAGTAAGCTTGTTATTGGAGCTGCTTCTCGTGGAATGTTCACGAGGTACTCCCTGCTTGATAAGGTTTTAATCGAGTAGATCAAATAGTAGTCTTATTTGTCATTCTTGAGATACGTGGATAACGACCAAAATTATGCTTTGATTTCAAATGTCACATCTCTTGTTTCTCTGAGATTAATAAAGTAGTAGTTAGCAAAAAAAGATGCATAAGGTAGTGAATTCGAAGTGGTTTGGTCTTAGAATAAAATTGTGAGTTATTCCTTTTCGTCAGATTTGTTGGATAAGTACCTTAATCAATCCTTTTGCTCATTATTTTCACAGTTCTCTGAATTATTAGCTGATCTGTTCCAAGCCATGCTGATTGCCCCTGATAGAGTCAATGTAATTGCATATCTACACAGACTGGAAAAGAGAAACTGAAAAGACAAGGTTATATTTGCAGGAAACTCAAGAAACATAATCTGTCTTCAAGAATTTCAGCTCGCACCCCAAGTTTCTGCACAGTATTTGCTGTTTCGAAAGGCAAATTATCTTCAATCCGCCCATCGGACTTGGAGTCCAACGCAAGCATTAAGGATGATAGCAGCGAGACAAGTTGCTCTGCCAGGAGTTCTACATCTTATACTTCCAGCTCACGAGGAGGTAAACTTTTAGGGGAACTACAATAACATCTCTCCAATGATGACATTATGAATTATGAAATGCAATTAGACAAAGGGCAAGGATTGCAGTGATAGGATAACATGTCTGATGAATTTCGCTTAATTGTACCGATGTAGACAGCCTTTTCTGTTTTCCCTTAATTCTTCTTTCTGCAGATAAAGTAGTTGCAAGACTTTATAAAGTGGGTAGAAAAATTTTCTGTTGGCAGACAATTGAAAATATCTCAATTGCCTCTGGCGTGACCTTGAACACCTTGACTTGCCCCATTTAGTGGGGGCGACAGCTCTGCTTCACAACAATTATTCATAATGAATAGAGTGCTTATTCACCAATATACATTATCTATCTTCCCACATTTTTTTCAATGTTGACTTCAGTCTTCTTTTGTGATGCAGACACCAGCTCGGTTACTTCACACTCTCATTGCCACTCTCCTTCCTTACCCATGCAACGTTTTCAAGCTCTGTCCACTATAAACCAATCCCTACTTAACACAGCCAAGCTTTCTACTCAGACTAACCATTCTAAATGCCAATCTGTGCAAATCAAAGAAGGTGATGAAACTGATAATGGTTCTGAGGTCAAAAGTACCATGAGGCGAACATCCAGTGTCCAAAGCTTGATAACACATGCACAATCTTGGATCTCTGATCAAGCATCCACCTCAGATGTGCTCACTGATTATGCTTCATCGGAAAGTCAGGTATCTCTTCCTTCTTTTTTCTCTGTTTCTACCTAAAGTTGATTTTGCGAGTTAATATGTTCAAAAGGCCTTCCCGTTCTATCAAGGATCATGCCTGGGTTTTGTAATTATTGCTACAAGAAGATTCTTTACCTTATGTAGTGATATGTCACCAATAGTATTTTGTCTTCTTTCCCAGCCAAAAGCAAGGTTTAAGCCAGGGAATTCTTTAATGTGTGAAAATAATCATCTTTGCATTGCAGGCTAATCTCAACTTTGAGCTGGAAAAGCTGAGAATTGAACTTAGACATGCTCGTGGAATGTATGCGATGGCCCAAGGTGAAACAATGGATGCTTCCCGAAAGGTGTACCCTCATCTTCCTTTTAACTGAGTTTCAAGCTATCTCGTTCTTTCATTATAAGGTTGTCTTTGATTTTTCAATCTATTGCAAGGGCCCAGACAAAAGATTAATCCGTGCTATTATCTTTTTTGACATCATTTTTGACTGACAGTGGTATTATCTGGTTTAGTGCATTATATTCAAAAACCTTTACAGCTGCTTTCTTGAATGCAATGCGAAACTGCTAGTATCCATTTAAATATGTGAATAGCGAAGTTCATAACAAAAGCCCAATCGCGGCCTGCGCTTTTGACTATGCTGCAGTCGCACAGTTGAATGTGAAAACTTTTCTTGTCCCCTGCTTTATCGGCTGTAACATGCCTTTTTGCCTTGCTTAGCTAAACAAGCTCAAGGACAGACAGATGGACGAAGCCATGAAATTGGAGGACATAAAATCCAAGGAACACAGAGCAGAAGAATTAGCTAGACAGGAGCAGGAAAAGTATCATGCTGCAAAAAAGGAAGCCGCATATGTGAAGGATTGTGCTGAAAGAGAGGCTTCCCAAAGGAAGGAGGCTGAGTTGAAGGCTTTGCATGATGTGAAAGAGAAGGAAAAGCTGGAGAATGCTCTTTTGGACCAGGCGCTGCAATATCAGATGTTTGCATGGGAAGAGATTGTTTCTGCTACATCATCATTCTCTGAAAGTCTCAAGATAGGAATGGGAGCTTATGGAACTGTCTATAAATGCAGTTTGCATCACACAAATGTGGCAGTCAAAGTTCTTCACTCGAAAGACAGTCACAAGTCAAAACAATATCAGCAGGAGGTATGAAGTTGATGCATAGTCCGAAGCAATACTCATTTGTCGACATGCTTTGGTCTAGTAATTATGTTTCAGTTTTGCAGCATTAGTTTTTCCCATCTGTTAGAAAGTGGACTTAATAGTTCTCTTTTCTCTTCTAAATCTACTTCTCTCCACAGTAAGGATTACTGTTTTTTTCTTTGCTTTTTTACATCAAATGGCAATGATTTCATAGTGTAATATTGCTATGTACAGACCAAAATTGCTTATAGTTATTTTCAATTTTTTTCAAATGCAGATAGATATATTGAGCAAAGTGCGTCATCCACACTTGCTTCTTCTCATTGGTGCATGTCCAGATCATGGTTGCTTAATTTATGAGTACATGGAGAATGGTAGCCTGGAAGAGAGGCTTCTTCACAGAAACCACATGCCGCCAATTCCATGGGTTGCGAGATTCCGAATTGCGTGGGAAGTGGCATCTGCTCTGGTATTTCTCCACAACTCAAAGCCGAAGCCAATAGTTCATCGAGATCTAAAGCCAGCAAATATATTGCTTGACCATAACGATGTGAGCAAGATTGGAGATGTTGGTCTTTCGACCATGCTCAATGATGACCCCACTATATCCACCACATACAATGATACAGGTCCTGTGGGGACACTTTGTTATATGGATCCGGAGTACCAAAGGACTGGGAAGATTTCTCCAAAGTCCGATGTTTATGCTTTCGGGATAGTGATATTGCAGTTGCTGACTGCAAAACCAGCAATAGCATTGACTCATTCTGTGGAAAGAGCAATAGAGGAAGGATCTTTGGTTGAGATCTTGGATGAAGAGGCTGGCGATTGGCCGCTTGAAGAGACGAGAGAATTGGCCATGCTGGGTCTCAGCTGTGCTGAACTTCGGAGAAGAGACAGACCCGACTTGAAAGATGAAGTGCTTCCAAAGCTGGAGAAACTGAAAGAGACTGCTCACGAGGCCAGAGATGCTGCCTCCAATGTCAAAATGTCGCCTCCAAGTCATTTTGTCTGCCCAATACTTAAGGTTAGCTCTTCTCTCCTTAGTATCTTCGTTGAAGGCAATAAGCGTGTGGAAGATAGAATGACCTCTTCAAGCATCCCCCACCCCAACCCTGGTCCTATTTTTCTTTTCATTGAGCTGAGATGTCCATATTTATCGAGGTAAAATAATTGCATTGCACTCGCCAAGAGCCATCAAAATAGAGAAGTTTAGGAAGTTGTTGATTTGGAGAATTTAGCATAGGTTTAGGAAATTAGGGGGTGTTCCCGTTTTAGTATATCTTACTGTTCTTAAGGAAAAAAAAGGAAGAGAGTGAAAAGATGACTAACGAGTGATGAGACGGTTTTCAAAGCACGACTGTTACAAAAGCTAGATCTGTCATTGTATTTTCACCACATCTGAGAGAAACTGTCGGTCTGAAATTGCTGTCTCCTTTCACAGGATGTCATGGCCGACCCACATGTTGCTGCGGATGGATACACTTATGACCGCAGGGCAATCGAGAAATGGCTCGAAGAGAAAGACAAATCCCCGATGACTAACTTGCTGCTGCCACATAAGAATCTGTTACCGAACTACACTCTCTTATCTGCTATAATGGAGTGGAAGTCTAGGGTGCCGTAGTCGGGGAGATGGAAGTAGATGGCGCAGTTTTTCGAGTTATGGTTCGAGAATTTTGGTTTTACTGGATATAAAGATCTGGCCTCGTGTAATTAGTCAGGTGGGCAATTAGGAATAGGACCACGTGCAGCCAAAAGTCTCAGTTGCTTCCATAAGATAAAAAGAAAACGAGACTTCTTCAGCGGCATGTCATTAGCATTGTACATCTTCTTACTTGCAGTTACTGTCTGGTAATCGATGGAATGTATGTCATCCTTCTTTATTACATTGACGTGCCTCCTGGCCACAAGACATTATACGCTCACATGTCCTAGTCCAGGACTCATGTCGTCGTTGTTTGCCGGAGGTGAACTTTAGGAAGCTACAGAAAAGTCAGTACTTCACCGGTTATGGAATATTTCTCTCTGCAGGCCGGCCGACAAACCAACCGGAGGAGGTGACTCACAAGTCACGAGAACGAGATGTTCTGGCTTCAAATTCTTAGGGCTTGTGAAGACAAACCTCCAGGCCGTGAATGTGATGTCTGTTTTTGTTTCCATGGTATTATACGAAATTACGAACCCAAAAGATAATTTACGAAATAAAAAGGTATCCTGCTAACATAATGAATGTTACTGCAAAAACGAAAATGTAATTGTGGATTGACGTAACACAACTTTTGATGAATTACAAGGAGTTGCGCGAGTCATGCGATTTGAGTAATCGTCAAATTAAACAAGACTGCTACAATGATTGTACTTCAGGGTTGCTATATTTAATCCTAGGATAGAGACAATACTTTGTTATTACGAAAGAGCTTTTTCGTGAAGATATAATCATGATTGTTATTTTAAGGGAAAAATTACCAAAAATTCATAAATTCATTATTCAATTCTAAACATTTTTCATTTGGCCAATTTAGTCCTAATCTTTTTGACAATCAGCTAATGTAGTCCATCTGGATAATTTGGACCAAAAATCATTGACATTGATACTGCCTTTATTATGTGGCACTACCAACGCTAACGTGGACAATTTTTACAAATTTTTTTGTCAAGTTTTAACTAAATTTTTTTTTATTGGGCCCTCACTGGCCACTGGACGAGGGCTCCCAAGTCCTCATTGGTCTCTGGTGCCGGTCACGCTTTGGGCCCTCATCGGTTGCGAGCGAGGCTATCCTCGCCTAGATCCGACGAGGTCGACCCTCGCCTATGGCCAACTCAAGCGTATGATTTATACAATGTTGAAAGCCGAGAGATTTTTGTTGTCTCCGTTAAAGATTAGGTTATTTGTATGAGATGGAAAATAGTTCGGAGCTTTGGTGGCATTATCCTTTAGTTCAATTAGTACTGTCATTTCGACAAAAAAAAAAAAAAAATCAGTACTATCACGCATTCATTCAATCGTATGACAAGAGTAACGTGTCTCCTAATCCAATCACAATAGCTAACCATAAGCGGACCATAAACACCCCATAGTTTCCACGATTAGCATGATTCATTAATCACCCAGAAGAATTTTGAGTCAGCTCAGCCACAAACAACCGAACATTCCGGTCCGATGAGCCGCCATGGCCCACTGCTTTCTGAGCAACCTCTTTCAACGATGCTGTGTCGTTCCTAAACTCCTCAGACCGAGGGCCGGCAAGGGTGGCTTCAGTACATTTATGCAGTTCTGGAACGGATCTTGGCCTGATCCCTAATCTTGAACACATCCTCTATGAGCTTCGCATTCATCGGCAGGTCGGTCCACTGCAGATAGGCTATCAATGGCACGCCCTAGCATACGGTTTCGAGGATCGATCGAGTTCCGTCCGCGGTGAGTGACGAAGCCAGCAACGGCCGGGTGAGATAAGACACTTGGCTGTGGACACCATGGCACCACCAGACCTTGGTCTTTTGTTTCTTCTTGAAACCCTTGCGGAACTTGTCCTTCCCCATCTTTCGAAGGCCACTCCGGAGGCTTCACGACCCATGGAAATGGATGCTTAGCGTTCTTTAAATCTGTTGATAGAAAAAAAATCTTAAGATACCACATTAATTCGTTTATAAGCATGCATGCATAACAATTAACTGGAATATTGCTTGGTTGATAAACCGGGATTTTCTTTGTTTCCCCCTCATATGGAAATAACTAATAGCATTTGTCATACGATATATTAACCACACTTACGGAAAACTTTCCATTGATTGATCATTTTTCTCCAGAGTATCTATTTACCAATTACACTTTAGAGCATGATCGTCAGGACTAGTTTAGTATAATTTGTTTAACTAATGCCACAGAGTCGTGTACCTTCTAAAGACACTGAAGTTGAACAGTTAAACATGTTGATGATATTCGATACTTGATAAGAGTTTGTCACATCACTTGACATGCTAATTTCAGAAATTGGTCTTTGATTACCTAGTATTATCCAACGAGTCTATGCAATGACTTTTTAATATGCTTTTGCGGGACAACTTTCCACCCACAGGCAATCGAGATTCTCAAACCTGTGGCTACGTTCTTCATTAGCTCAGCCGGAAGGACAAGAATGCTACCAAACGGCACGTAAATCACTGAGGATTGTCTTCGTCGATCCAACCACTCGATACACCTCTCGTTGGACCTCCTCATCTCAACACCATCATCATCATCTTCTTGGTCTCGACCAAGCATCGATGGATGAACCAGCGGACCAACTGGTCGTATCGGACACAACTCGGACATGGTGCCTATAACATCTCTTTCAAGCTCGCAGAATGAATTTGCCAACACCCACTTGAACTTGTTCATGTTTAGGGCCAGAAACGACTCGTACAACGGCTTCTCAACGCGGCTGAAAGGGTTGTTCGAAAGCACAAAAGATGGAAGGTCTTGCGCTTCTGGGGGGTTCCCGTCATGTTGTTTGATCAGGATCGAGTGATTAGCGGGCCCAAACTTGGCCAGGGACTCCATGTAACGGTCAAGGTAGATCCTCCGGTCAAAGTCGATGCTGAGGCCGTCCGCGTAGTGAAGAAGCTCTATCCCGGAGGTGGAATCGGCAGAGGCTGAGGAGGATTTTAGCATGCGGTCGCGAGCTATTTCGGTTGTGGCGAGGTTCACGATAACGCCCGTGGAGAGTAGCTTGGTGCCTAGCCTGAGCATGGGGTTCATGTGGCCTTGAGATGCGATTGCAACCATTAGAACATGGTGTTGCTTCTGTGTCTCATCCATCAAAGCCACGAACACAACAATCACACAAAGGACAGAGACAGACAAACGAGAGAGTTTATTGTGTGAAACGAGCATGTGCACGTAAGGCTACTATTTATATTGCATGGCGTAGGAGATAAAACCGCACGAAATGACGCAATTGAATCAATTTGAACTATAGAAGAGAACATAAACATCAGCAAATGTGCGTCGTATTAGGTGAATCTTGTGTGTTTAGAAAAAGATAGCCTGATGAGAGAGATTTCGTATTTATATTTCATTCAACCTGCTCCCATGTCCCATTTACGGATCGATTGAAGTTTGTATGTAGACAAAATCTTTTGCAGTTATTGCATCATACATTGGTATGAGGGCATTATCGTTATTTCGTTTATAGATGCTACGTAATTTCCTTGATCATGAGTGTTAAAAAAGTTAATCCATTTGTTGTCCAAATGTTTCTTAACATCCTGCTAAACTATTTCTTACAGTGAACTAGTTAGACACGTAACAAAAGCCGCAAGCTTCTTTTAAGCTTCCAATTTTAAGTAACAAAAGCTACTTAAGTAGCAATTCCTTTAGCCTTACCAACTTTTCCTGTCGTCTTGCTTTTTGTCCTTCCTATGGCTTCTTTTCCCACCCTCCACCAATTTTAATTGATTCTAGCCATGCCGTATGAATTGTGAATCTCGAATCATTGATCCAAGAATCTACATGCCACAAAATAAAATAATAATATAAAACACACGTATAGATCGAACACGTGAGGACAAAAAGGGTTTTGCCTATATTTATTACATAAACCTTATGCAAAAAAGGAATTAATGTCATTCTACTTTAAAAAAGAAAGTAATTTCTTATGGATTGGAGGGAAAATTGTTTAAAAAGTTATAAATTTTTTTGCACTTTTACCAATTCAGTCCTAAATATTTTCACCTTTTGTCAATTCAGTTTCATTGGCTGGAAATCGCTGAATTGAACGAAGGCGGTCCTACATGGCATCGATATGGATAATTTATAATAATATTTCGTATTTTTTTTTTATATTTTTCCTTGTTCTTTATTTTTTTCCCTCCGGCCTCGACCTCCGCTTGTGTTAGACAAGGGATGACCTCGGCAAGGGTCGCAATGCTCTTCTAGTTCTGCCAAGGGCCTAGTCGGGGGCCAGGCCGATGAGTCAATCCATTTTGGGAAAGCC
Organism: Rhodamnia argentea; assembly: GCF_020921035.1. NCBI lineage: Eukaryota > Viridiplantae > Streptophyta > Magnoliopsida > Myrtales > Myrtaceae > Rhodamnia > Rhodamnia argentea. The sequence goes on along the minus strand of NC_063159.1, from coordinate 10,502,433 downwards.
CTTCCTTCAAAAATTTTATTAAAGAAGCCTAGGACGGCTTTGCTCTTTATAGTGCTACACTACAAACTTTCATATAAAAAATCTTAGACTCTTTGATTCACATTTCATTTCGTTTGATGTGTTTGAAAAAAAATTAAATAAAGATATGAAATGCTTTCGTTTTCTTAAATAAAAATTTGACATGAACTTTATTTTAAATAGAAGCATGAGTTGGATACTTTTTTGAATAAGAATTTGAAGTACAAAGGCGTTATACGCCCAGGCATTGATACCTATATTTATTACATAAACCTTATGCAAAAAGGAATTAATGTCATTCTACTTTAAAAAGAAAGTAATATCTTATAGATTGGAGGGAAAATTATTAAAAAAGTTTTAAAATTTTTGCACTTTTATCAATTCAATCATAAACCTTTTCACATTTTATCAATTGAGTTTCAAATTAGAGGGAAATAGCTAAATTCAACGACGCCCGTCCTACATGGCATTGTCGGTGTTGATGTGGATATTTATAATAATATTTCATATTTTTTTAAATTTGTTTTTTTTTTCCTTTTTTTTTTTCCTCCGATCTTGACCTCCGCCTACATTAGGCAAGGGATGAACTTGACAAGGGTCGCGGCACTCTTCTAGTTCATGTAAGGGCCTGGTCGGGGGCTAGGCCGATGAGTCAATCCCTTTGGGAAAGCCCTTCCTTAAATTTTTTTTATTAAAGATGCTTGGGAGGGCTCTACTCTTTATAATGCTACACTACAAAACTTTCATATAAAAAATCTTAGACTCTTCGATTCACATTTCATTTCATTCCCGATGGTTTTAACCGGTTCATGACATTAATGGGTATCAATGTCCGGGCATATAACGCCATTTTACTTCATGCTCTTATTTAAAATAGTATCCACTTTAAGCTTCTAATTAAAATAAAATTCATGTCAGATTTTTATTTAAGAAAATGAAAGCATTTCGTATCTTTATTTAAAATTTTTTCAAAATTTGATGGCCAATTCCACTTGACTAACCTAAGCCCGACCCATTCAAACGTCGGACAAAGCAAACCGTGTTTCTTAAAACGATTTCCAAAAGGCAACCTCAACTGGTCGTTTCAACCGTCCAAACTTAGCACGCGTGGGCATATTCCACGGTCTCTCATCTCATCCCCCGGGGAATATTATATATAGGAACTTTCGACGTTCGTGGTCGTTTATCTTTTAAAATATAACTGAAAAATCACCAACAATTTCTGATTTTCGCTTTTAAAAAAATCACTTTCTCCTGGCTTCCGTCCTTCCGTCCGTCCTTGGACACATCATTCATCAGAAGCAACCACTCACGTGTTGCCACATCGGAAATTCACTCCCGCTGGACAGGAATCTTTTCCACGTCATCGCCTTCCCTCTCCTCCTCCGACTTGCCTTTTTTCAATGTCGAGCTGCAAATTCGGCCATCTCTCTCTCTCTCTCTCTCTCTCTCTCTCTCTGCCGTTTGCTTAATCCACACTCAACTCATTAGTCTCCTCTGATACCCAAACGGGGCATTCGCTCTTTTCTTTGGGCTTTCCCTACAAGAAACGCACATCTTCCTTCACATACCATCTTTGAGGCAGAGACCCAGATTGTCCTTTCGCATATCCCTCGTTCAAAGCCTCGTCCTTTCCACAAGTTCCTGTGAATTCTCCCATACCCATTATGCTTTCCTGGAGACTTTTCCTCCTCTTCCCTCTTCTTTCTCTCTCTTTCTCCGAAGAAACTCCCGCTTCTCACGTGCTTCCTCGCCCTTTGATCATCGAATACCCCGCGAGCGCGAAGGAGCTCGACGGAGAACAGGTCAGGTTGCAGTGTGATAGCTGGAGATTCGCTGTCGAGGCCAACAATGTCAATCCGTGGAAGACGATTCCGCAGGAGTGCGCGGATTATGTGAGGGCCTACCTGACGGGCAAAGCGTACGGCTTCGATCTCGATAAGGTGTCGAACGAGGCTGGAATCTACGCGGGCAGCGTGGAATTGAGTGGGGACGGGAAGGATGCGTGGATTTTCGACATTGACGAGACTCTGCTCTCCAATCTGCCTTACTACGCCGAGCACGGTTTCGGGTAACACTTTCGTCTCTGTTCTTTGCCCTTTTGTCCCCGATTCTATTAAATAATGCGGAATAATGATTACATTCATTTGCTTTCGACGAAAATGTTTGTGCCTTTCGTACGAAATACTTGCATTCAAGTGTAAATTGAATATTGAGGAGGTCTAGACCAGATTCCAGAGGCCAATAGGGTTGCATAATCGGAGTTCAACGCAGTTTCTATTCAAAAATAGAGAGCTAAACTTTGAAATAAAAAAGCTAGTGTCTTTTTGCATCTGGCGTACTATTCATCCTTGAAAATGTTTTCTTGTTTCCTGCTGAGAAGTGATTGATTCCTGATTGTGATTGTTAGTGGGAACTTGAACTTGTAGCTTGGAGGTGTTTGATCCGGTCGAGTTTGACAAGTGGGTTGACAAGGCGGAGGCCCCAGTGATACAGCCAAGTCTGAAGCTCTATGAGCAAGTGTTGGGCTTGGGTTTCAAGGTCTTCCTGCTCACTGGGCGTAGTGAAAAGCAAAGAAGTGTCACTGTTGAAAACCTGATCGATGCTGGGTTTCAGAATTGGGACAAGCTCATATTGAGGTTGGTAATATCTTCTTCTTCTCTAATGAATACTTTGACTACTGTAGTTTCATTTATGTTATTTTTCTGAAGGCAGCTACCCATTGTGCATTTATGAGAGTATATTTCTAGGTATTTTGTGCAATCGTAAATCAAGGAGAGATCCATGGAATTATGGCTTTTCCTGTAGTTGTGTGCCTTATATCTCATATGTTCAGTCTGCTCGTTATATGTTGTGTTTGGATCATTGTTGTCTATGCTATCTCTTCTTGAAGGACATGATTGCATTCATGCACACATTGGCTGTCGAGCTGCTTTTCATTCTCTAGGATTGTGATTGGACTTGTCGATAACTTGATATAGTCTTCTTAGCAATAGAAACATGCGTAGGTTCGTGCATCTGTTTCTTGCTAATTATCGATTGGTTTCCACAAACTTCTGATTACCTCTTCCTTCTGGTGGTGGATCTGCATCCAGGCAATGACTTTTTAATTACTAGTTTTGAGCGGTGAAAATAACAAACGAGTGGCTTAAGGCATAGCATTTATTTGATTATCATCAGATCCAGTGCCACTATAGAATTTATTTTATACATTCATTGTTGTATGGATTGCACATGGATGAATTCGGTTATACAACTATTTGTAAGTACATGCTTCTAGAAAAATTTTATACTGGCAGTGGGCCTAATAGTAATTCCAATTTAATCTAGTTTCACTTATGGAAAGTAGTGTATCATGCTGATAATCCAGCTCTGTGAAATGTGCGAGGTGTGGACTATTGCTTGTGTGGATATGGCTTATGGAGAATGAGCTTACTTTACACTTCAGGAAATCTAGCAACCATCATCTCGGTTCAATGGTTTGAGCAGTTGTCTAATTGTGGATCCGTGATAACATAGGAGATTCTTCTATAATTTGTTGGGTTTCCACTTGTGTCTCAGAAATTGTCTGTTTCTTTAGAAACTGTTCTGCAAGTATCCATGATGCATCTTTGTTGCCTTTTTCTTTTGATTTGGGCTTTGAACTCTAGCTTGACATCCTTTATTACTTTGCTCTGTAAACGTCGAGCTGAAGTTGTCCATGCTAAATCATCATTTTGCCCAAATTGATGCAGAGCAACTGATGATCACGCCAAACGAGCAGTGGTGTACAAGTCGGAGAGGAGGGATGAAATGGTGAGGGAGGGATACAGGATTCTTGGGAACTCTGGAGACCAATGGAGTGATCTACTGGGTTCCTCTATGTCGATTCGCTCCTTCAAGCTTCCAAATCCCATGTACTACATTCCCTAACTGTGGTTGCTCTTTACATTCTAATGATGGTGGAAGCAATCAAGCATGTTAATCTACTTCAGCCAATTGGCTTATTCCATGTAAATGCAACAAACAGATCGTAGTCACTTTCCTATGCCAAGCACTGTGCATCCTGAGCTCTGAAGTTCTGTTAAAGCCAACAAATACAAGACTGATGTACCAGTACAGCTTCTGTCAAATATTCTTACAGCACAATCAGCTTAAATTACAGATTATTTTAATATATTGAAAATGTGAATGTCGACAAAATGAAAGTTCTATTCGTCAAAAATCATCTTTTTATGCGGGCTCTGTATTTGGTCCGACAAAGCTCGAGAGAATGTGTCCCGTTCAGAGCACGAGGTTCAGAGCATGGACCGAGGCCTCTTCTACTACAACAGTAGACGCTAAAAGAAGAGAGAGTTTTGACTTTTCCACGGTCCATGTTCGCACTCTTGCTTATTATGGTTGGCGCTAATGTCGAGGAGACCCGCATGGATGCATTGTCATACTTGTTCTCATTCGAGACGTGCGCATGCAATTTTGAATGTGGTACATATGATCTTGTTAAACTGGAGTTGAAGATTTGGATCTGGGTTGTAATGACCCCGTGATTAAGATTAGAAACCTACATTTCCTAAACATTGATTCAGCCATTTTGTCTTGTTTCCAGCACTTTGGGCTTGGACAATGTACTGAAGTTGATGCGGCACATCGTACAATTTCTTTCTTTGGCAAATTTGTCCGGATTCAATTCGTAGCTGGGAAGTCTAGGCCGTCCCCCTCGAGGCGATCATTTCCAACGCAACCCAAGAAAGAAATTGGCGGCGCAAATAAATGAGCTGTTCGTAGGGCCCACATTGGGAGCAATTATGGGGACTGTAATTGGGCCTTTTCCCAGTCCAGCATGATCCCATTTGTGGGCCTCCACGTGGGCGGTCATAAAGTTGTGGCCCACTTTCCTTCCCCCATCTGAAAAAGGGCAACCTCAAAGGCTTCGAGAAGGGTGAGAGAAGTTTAAATCACTGACCGTCATTACTCCTGCCTCTCTCTCTCTCTCTCTCTCTCTCTCTCGAGCTATCTCCTCTGCTTCTTTCTCTTCTTCTTCTTCTTCTTCCTCCTTTTTTTTAGTTTGTTGTAGTGAACAGTATTAAGGCTTAAGCTATTTAAGGCGTCTTTCTCTTGAAAAAGTAGGATTACTCGGTGGAATATCATGATCAGAACCACCACGTGGCGCCCCTGAGAGAGAGCTCTTGAAATTAGAAGGTGACCAATTATTGTCATTACAGTTATGGGGGTGGAACAGGGCATGAGGTTGTTGGCCAGGCACTTGACGGGCATGTGTATGTGAAACAAAAGGTCCGGTCCGAGTTTTCTCTTCTTCACCCCCGAAATTCCATTTGCATTCTTGGCCTGAGAGGCTTTTGACCAATGCGAGAGTTATTATTGGTTTTAGGGCAGAGCGGAGAAGAGAAGAAACAGTGTGAAACACAGCAGCTGGAGATCTGTCATGGCCAAAGAAAAAGAAGCAGAGGTCTCTGTGTTTCTTTTTGTTCTGTCTCTTGCTAGTGGGTTGAGGTCCTTTTTGGTTGCCATGTCTTGTCTGAGAATGGAAGCAGCTATCTTGGGTTCTACAATCCCACACAAAGTTCTTTTCCACCTTCGTCTTTTTGTCTCCACCCATCTCTAGATTCTCTCTCTCTCTCTCTCTCCATTCCAGTTCCTGTTTTCTCAGCAGATCCAGAAACGTTTTTCCAGTCCTAGCAACTCCCAACCCGCAAATCACGCACAAAGGCCATTAGCATCGACTCAAAAGCTTTGACTTTTTTGCTTCACAGGAATACCCATCCACATCGTCCCATGAAATGAACCCCAACCACTTCCTCACCCTCATTCTCGCGCTAACCGCCGCTGCTCTCCTCATCATCCTCTCGCTTTCCGTCTGCATTTATCACAAAGTATCGTCGAGACACAGAAACACCGCCGACGTCGAGACCTCGAATCAGAAAAGCGCAGACTTGGGTCGCGAGTCGTCGTGCTCGTCGGAAGACCTGATCACGTTCCAAGGAGGCGAGGGCCTGACGATATGCGACATCTTGGAAGCCCCGGGCGAAGTGATCGGGAAATCGAGCTACGGCACTCTGTACAAGGCGATGTTGCAGAGGAGCAACTCCGTGAAGCTGCTGAGGTTCCTGAGGCCGGCCTGTGCCGTGAGGAGCGACGAATTCGGCGACGCGGTTCGCTGTTTGGGGAGAGTTAGGAGCCCTAATTTGGTGCCCCTTTTGGGGTTTTACGGAGGTCCCAGAGGCGAGAAGCTTCTCGTTCATCCTTTCTACAGGCGCGGGAATTTAGCAGATTTCGTCCGAGGTATTTAACTTCATTTTCTCTCCGACTTTCCATTTTCCTCTTTCTCTAGCTTTGTTTGGTTGGTGAGAAAATGCATGAAAAGTAAGAGCAAAGTTCCTCTCTCTCTCTCACCCGCATTCCCTCGGGTTTCTGGGTGACCATTCTGAAAGGTTGCTGGGCTTTCTTCATGAAGACTTCTTGAGATCAAGTGTTCAATCAACAAGAAAATGGACTTCAGTCGAATAATGGCAAAAAAAAAAAAATTGGAACTTTTTCTTGTGTAGTGGTCCCGGAAAGTGTTCATTGATCAATCCCTGTGGATTTGTCTTGCATAGGTTAGCCGTGTCTGGATGGTTGATCCGCCGTGTCATGTAGCGACACTGCAGGTTTTGCTTTTCCCGTTTGACACGTTGTTGCCTTCCCTTCAAGGGATTTGGTTCTGCACGTACGGTCCCATCTGTCGAGAAAATCTAATTCCAGATTGAATTATTCAGTTGGGTGATTGATTTGCTGCTTTGCTTTTGAACGAGGCCTTTGCACTCAAAAGAGAAGCTGTTACACTCTTAGTTTTAATGGAATGTTTCAAAGTATAGACAGACAATCTATAGTATTAGCTTTCTTAAAGTTGGATGTTGACAATTTGAGTGCTTACAGCTTGTTTTCTCCATGTTGGTTAGCTTTTGATTCCTGAACGTTTGTATTGAGTTGAAGCAATTTATGTTGATATGGCAGATGCAAATGTTGGGTCTCGCAATTGGGGAGTCATTTATGGAATTTCTGTTGGCTTAGCCAGAGGACTGGATCATCTTCATACAGGTTCTCAAAGACCCATGATCCACGGAAATCTGAAGTCCAAGAACATACTTTTAGATCGAAACAACCGACCATACATCTCCGATTATGGCCTCCATATACTCCTTGATCCAGCAACTGGTCAACAAATGCTCGAAATCTCAGCAGCGGAGGGATACAAAGCTCCTGAGCTTATCAAAATGAGAGATGCTAGTGAAGAAACTGATATATACAGTCTTGGGGTCATCTTTCTTGAACTAATTACAGGGAAAAGCCCGATAAATGAGAAAGCATCCCCTGATGAAGAATTACATCTCCCAAACTATCTTAGAAGGGCAGTCCTGGATCATAGGATCTCAGAACTATACCATCCAGACATCCTACTCATAGACAGCTGTGGTGAAATCAGCGCAGTCACAGAGGAACACATTCTCAAATTTTTTCAACTGGCTATGGCGTGTTGTTCTCCATCTCCTTCTTTAAGGCCGAATACGAGGCAAGTCCTGAAGAAACTCGAAGAAATCGGGAAGTAGTTGTTTGAAAGAAGTCGATCCCCCTGAACACAAAATGTTGACGTGCCTCTGATTGAAGCTGGATTGGATGTTATCAGGAATACTTTTTCCTGAATCTAGCATGCGAATGACTCCACTTTTAAGTAGCAGTGATGAGTTTGAAGACATTGACATTACTACACTTTTTAAATGGGTATCGCCAGGAAGCGATTAGTGCTGATGAACACTGAAGAAATTGGAGATATCTATCGTTGATAGCGTGGTAAATCGGCACAGAGGATCGTTACCTCGGTCTGATGTGGGTGGGATGTCCATGGTTAGGTGTTTCAGCGGTTCATTTTGAGTTATAACTGTTCTGGGATTGGTGATTCTTCCGCTAATTCTGTCGTGCTTTGGCGGTGGAAGAGCTGCAGCGGGTTATACTTTACTGTTGTGATTACAGATACAGGATATTCAGTATGTCATGCATTTTCTTTTCACTAATACTGCTCTCTCTCTCTCTGTCTCTCTCTCTCGGTATGAGAGAGGTCGTTGGGGGGTGCGGGTCACCTTTATTTTCATGAGCCCGGTCTTATCCGGATCCATAGTGATGGGCGGTATAGAATAGACACTTGTACAGTCGCGACAATTGGCGTCGTTGAACGGCCTATGAGCCAGGCCTTAATTTGTCTAAAACCAATCAGATATAATGGTTCAATCAATAGGATCGAGACCGGACAGCTAAGGTAGGTTAGGTAGATCAATGAACACCAGAGCCCATTAGCCATTGCCAGAATTTATGAGTACTTATTGTCATGATGCGTGTATGCAAACGGTCTTTCCTTATTTTGTCATTTTGATACCGTCAACGTTACCATTTCATGTTTGACTTTCCAATCTGCATACACGAGTTCACTAACAAATGATTCTACAGCCATTAGATGACGGGATCCATGTAAAATTCACTCGAACTCCACGTTATCAATCCTCATGATTGATCAGTCCATATGGTATCCCGATCCAGACAAAAATTAGAATTTTGTTACACAGAGAAATACATATCCCACTAAAAACGCAAGGTGTAATAGTATGCAGATGAAATAGTGAAACAGGGAACACTGCATCACGAACTTCCCTTGCAATCTTTTCAAACTACAACAGCCATGCAGACGGGAACTGTCCAACATCATTGAACTGTTAGTCCTGCTGACCTTCAAAATTGCAGGGGCTAGAGTAATAAACAGAATATTGACATATTAACAACCTAATCCATTACAATCTTTTTGAATCATTGGCTCAAAGACCATGCCTACAGCAACATGCATTAGCCTTTGAAAAGGCTGCCATCAAGTGAAAAGATCAATAATCATAGATATTGACGAAGGCTTTCACCACTCATAGATTCCATCTCCTTCAAAATCTCTTGCGCAAGAGATTTAACTGTTGGCTCCACATCTTCAAGCAATTCCCCTAGAAAAGGTATTGTTTCTGGCAGAAATATGAGATATTCCTCTTTCAGGTTCTCGAGAAGATACTTCACGATTCTCAGGCCCAAAATACGAGATCGGACCTTCTCGCTTCTGGTTTGCATCAGTACCTGGGAAAGAAATATTTTGGAGAACACCAAACCCGTAAGCATAAGCCACTGCAGATGTGCAGAAGAGAGATGAACATCTACACTGCTTCATTGTGTTCACTCTTCACATGGACCATAATTAAAATATGAAGATATATAGAGCATAATGGAGCACTGTGCCTTTCAGAGAAGGCAGTTTCTCTGACAAGCCTGTACTTGGATAAAATTCTAGCCATTTAAGAAGTACTTATCATCTATCCTGCTGGAGGAATCGACATTCATGTAAACGAAACAAAGAAGCCTCCATGATCTCCCCGACAAAAAAGTGTTCTCTCTAGTACCTAACAACTTAAAACCACTTACGTATCAAAACAAAAACTTGAATATTCCGAGTTGTTAAAGAAACATGCTGCAATTGGTCCAAATCAGTAAGTTATCAAGGCTTAACAAGCACAAGATGCATTTATATAGAAAGAGAGCCAGGACAACATATTTTCCGAAGGCTCACCTCATGATTCAAAGGTTTCCAGAGAAGGTCAGATCCAGCAGTAACAGCCATTTGACCAGTGCAAATAACTACTAAGTCATCAACTTCTTTCACTGACGGTACATCAGGGTGGTCTTCTACCGAATGTGGCGGTTCAGCTCCAAGCTGAGATACAATAGGTTTCAGCAAAACCTGTGGAGAACCGAGAAGCATATCCTCAGTAGACATAAGTGGCAACCCACTAAGATGTACAAGACAACAAGATGCCAATTGGAAAGGGAAACACAACTATCTCTCACCCTAACTTACAATCTCAAAGATAGAATAACATAGGAAGGTAATATGTATGTCTATAAGATACTTCATGGAATAAAAATAAACCTGAAAAGTTGAGGAGTCGAGCAACTTCAAAGACCCAGTATCATAAAGAAAACACTTGTGCAGGGCTGACAAGACTAATGCCCTTATCTGCCACTTCTGCAGTGATAGCCCACTGTTTGCCTCTTTCACCTTAACTCCAGTTTCGGAAATTTTGGATTTCTTCTTTTTTTGCTTCAAACTCAAGGAAGCTTCCTCAGCATCGGCAAGATGGCGCACACTACTCTCCAGCAAGTACTTAAAGTAAGGGACAAATAGGGATCTGTACATGAAAATCATATCTGAGTAATGAACTGTAAAAAGCATAATGAATTACTTATTAACTGTTTGCATTAGATTTCACTAAACTCTCGTGTACTTAAAACAAACTAATATTTGGTTCCCCTAAAATCTCAAAACACCAAATACCTTGCCAATATCCTCTTAACTGCAATCTTGTGGAAGTCAAAATCAAAATACTAAAGGAACATAATCAAATCTCAGAAACAGTTAAAAAGAATTTACTGAAAGGCTTATAATCTTCTAGAAAAGCTTAGAAGAATAAAGACCTCATTCAGAATTACTTAAAAAGAAAGAAAGAGAAAAGGTGCTTATCCACCAGCTATTAAGTGGACAAGAGCAGCAGTTTGGCTCTACTCTGTGCCTACAGGATTTTTCTAACCGGAACTCCAAACCTCTATCCCACAAACCCAATCACAAAATAACGATAATAGGTTTTGAGCAGGTGGACTATCCGATTTACCAACGCACTGCAATTCCTATCTGCCTTAACTATTTAGCAAGTCGAACATTCTTGAGGAACAAGGACTCCCTTTCTTAAAGAAACAAATTGAATGTGAAAAATTCACAGCTACCATCTTAAGTTAATTTTCACCAGGACAAATACCATTGAACATTTATCTGTTACTCACCGATGATTTTCAGCAAGCTTATTTACCAATCCATACATTGATATCGCCCTATCCAGATTTCTGCCTCTATTTTCACTTTCATCAACTTCCAACTCTGCCCATTCCACAGTCCGGATAAAAAGAGGCTTGAACATCGTTTCTGTGAGCTTCATTGTCAGCAAAATCATTGAATTGATTACACTTTTCTCGATTGCACTGATATTCCTGACCGAAAGAGGGCGTTGACGTCGAAGATCAAGAGCGCTCAAGCATAGATCAAAGATTCTCTTGTAATAACCAGCAACAGATGTTCTATCCATTGTAGCAACCATGTGTGAAAGCATTTCAAATATTATTGTCAAACTGAAATCACCCGCCACAACAGCACCAGAGTACAGATTCAACAAAGGCGGCAAAGCAAGGCGAACCTGGAAAATAAAGAGTTATACTGTCTGAGGCTTATCTGGAAACAACCACGGTTAAGCACGAAGTGTGATAAGAAAACTTACAGGTATTTTTTCCGCAATGAGCTTTCGAACAGTCTCACCTTTTGTTCTCAACTTGATGTCTGATCCTGATACCAAATCAGGATGCAGAACAAGAAATTTACAAATACTTTCAAGGTATGGGTTCAAGAAGCCACCAAGCTTGTCTACAACAGCCTCCACAGGAATGAGAATTGAAAGCAAGAGATCACTAGGTCTCAATGATCTATTAGAAGCATCATCACCAACTTTTCTTTCTGCATTAAAACTTGAGATGTTGTCCAAGGTCCTCATAACATTCTCCATCATGCTGGGGAGATGAATCAGTGCCTTTGCCCCAAGCACATTGATTAAAGTACCTGCAGTACGAAGGCAGCTGGAAGATACTGTGGCATCTGGTGACTTTATATTTCTGACGACAGATGCAAGGAAATGGTTGAAAATTGAATAATTCGAAGGAAATCGGTTGGCCAAAACTTCCATGGCTGAAACTGCTGCAAGTTTCAAGGATGTGTTGGAATCTCCCACTGATGCATCAAGTAACTGAATAATGTCCAAACACATCTTGTTAAGAGCTTCAAGTGCACCCTCATCAAGGTGAAGCCAACTACTTGTCAAATTTAAATAAAATTCTCTTTTCTCCTTTCGTTTTGATGGAGTTGAGCCTAGATGCTTCATACTTTTGGAGAATAGCACAAGAGCCTGCACAACAGTAGTTAGTTAATCAAAATACCAGATACAGGAAATTAATTATAAGGAAAATGTCGCTGCATATCAATGTCATACTGGAAACTGCATCACTTTATTAAACAAAATGTGCCATTTGTAAGGAGTGACAATTACCTTCCTTTTCACGCTGTGGTCTGCATTATCAAGCAATTTAATCATGCCCTTAAAGTACGATGAAGGAATCATCGCAGTTGTAGTAGTTATTATGACAGAATTCAGATGATACTTTATGCCTTCTCTGATGAAGGCAGGAGCTGCTATTTCCTTCTTAGTATCAACAAGCTGCCATAAGTAAACAACCTGCTCCATAAGTTCCTCTAGCGTTCCCTGTAAAGTCAAAGTAAATTTTCATCTAGTTGTCTATATGTCATAGAGATGTTTACAAGTGCTAGTTCATGTGCCATTTTGGCAAGTTTCAACAAACAATAGGACAAAGCAGAGAGGATATTTGCTCAGTCAAAAGAGTGAAATAGTAACATGCACTCAGTCAAAAACATGCATAGGTAACGTTTCCAGGGTCATAGTATCTGGCGGTGCTTATTGAAAAGTAGTTTCTTGAAGGCACATTTTCTAATAATTTACTGTTAGTACACCCTCTTTCCATCGGCAGATGTTCTAGCTTGTAAAACTTATGAATGTACAAATTTTATTCATGACACCCAGGTCACTGAAGAAAATTACATGGCAGACATATCAAATCATAGAAGCCCATTATAATTAAGAGAAAGCCAGGGCACCGTAAATCACAGTCACAGGGAGGAAAAAAAAATCAGAAGAAACATATCACTACCTGAATAGTCCCTAAATCATCCCTTGACTCCAGAGCAAAAGCGAGTTCCGGATCTTGCAACTTTTGTGAAATAAAAAGCATCACAAGCAGCAAATCTACAGGCCAAAAAGTGCCCGAACTTTCCCTTCCAAGTCGTCGAAGCAGAATTACGAGAGAGGGCAGCCACATCATGCACGGATAATGCTCACATAAATGCACAGCAAAAGCATACTCCCACTCCATCTGTATCATAGCCATAAAATCTGGCGAGGTATAGGCTTTATTATCTAGCTCAGTCAATCTTTTCCTGGTGATTAATGACTGGAAAAGAAGGAAAAGCAAAGAAGCCAGACTTCTTTCTCCCAAGGTCCTGTGAAGAACAAAGTTTACCATGAATCCTATATTAATCTCATGCAACTACCCAAAAAACCTGTCAATAGTACCTCATGAGATGAGTAACAATTGACAGCCTCCTCTTTTCAGCAACTTCAGGCAATATATTGACAAAAACCTGATAACCAAAGAAATCAGGACTCTAGACTGACAGCATATATAAAAAAGACTGCCACAGAAAATGCGCAAAGTGCAAGTCCACAAGGTACCTGAAGCAATTGGTCAATGTCATTTGTCTTAGACAGCCAACATGGTAAGAGAGAAGACATAAGCTCTTCAAAAACACGCAGTGAACTACTGTCAACCTGCGTATGGATAAATTTACATGACAAGCCAATCTGGGCCAAAAATAAAAAAATCATCACAGGCAAATCTATTAACAAATCAGCCATTGGAGCTCTCAAGCATCCCAACATGTCCCAACATGTTTTTCCTTCACAATATGAATTGAAGCTAAAGGCAATGCCTATACAACTGAGATGAAACATCAACAAACCTGTGTAATTGCTGATTCTCCCGCAACAGTCAGAATATCCTGTATGTGATCCAGAATTTTGTCAGGGATGAGTTTAGCAATTGTGGACAAGAGCTTGAGAATGTGGTTGTGGGTGACTCCATCTTTAGCTGAATGAGCACATCTGATCAACAACTCGACGTCAATGCTGCCAAGCATTTGAGCCTGTCACGAATAAATAGCAACAATTAAGAAAACACCATCACGACTACCACAAAATTGATCCCAGCCTGAAATCTTATACCAATCCAGAGAGGTTCTAACCTTAGACTGAATAACGCCAACTGACGATAAGATATCTTCCAGCACCAAAAGCAGATTCTGCTGAACGTAACACGCTGAGCTAGTCGTACCTTCAGAGATCCCAGAGGCAGCTTGAATGGACCTCTCATCCATGAAATGTACCCATTCGTCCGAAAATGTGTGGCCCAGAAGCTTAAACAATGGACTTATTAGACTCTCCCTACAGAGATTATGTAGGATACATTAGTCCAACAAATATGCAGGGACAAATATGAATTCTAGGGGAACAAGGTCAAAGAGTAATGCACAAATAGAAGTCTACAAGTAAAGGGAAAAGAGCTGAAACCTGTTTGTTATGTCTTTTTTCATAAGCAGAATATCAAGGAGGGAGATGAGGAAAGAGAATGCATTTTTGCCTTTACTGAGGACATCGCGATGCTTTTTCAGAATGTCATAGCGTGCTGACCTCCTTTTCTTTTTCTGAGATGTTATTGGAACTTCAAATGTGGACAAAGAGAGAAGCATTTCAGACACAGTAGAACCAACTACCTGCAGCACCCATAGAAAAATGTATATAAGTTCACATTGCTCAAAACAAGTAGAAAGAGATTCCCAAGAAACGCCATCCATAACGATTACATCCACAGAATTCAAAACAGAAAGAATACAACAGGTATTTCAACTGGTTTACCAAAGTTGTTGGAAATATCCAAGCACACTCAAATGGTATAATCAAGCTAACATCTGGAAAAGCAAATTGCAGAAGTGAACGGAATTCTGATAATTAAAAGACACTGATATAACTAGTTAGTTACTCTTCATCAGAAGCAGAATATTGGCATGGTGTTGCACCAATTTTTTCTAAAAAAAAAGTTGTGTACTGATCCTTGGAATTTTAATGATACATCAAAGACAGCATGATTTACAGATTAATAAAAAAATTCTCTTTTTGTTTCTGCCAAATATTTATTATTGAAGCTAACTGTTTTACAGAAAACTTGCTTTATTGGAACTAATATGATATCCGTAGTTCAAATCCTTCTATTTTGCAATTTTTTTTCCATTTTATTATGTGCTTGTCCCATCAGCCAGATTTCCATTTTCCTCTCAACAAATAATCTGTCCAACCCAAAAATCAAATTTGAATGGACGATACATAAATCATTTAAGCACTGATTATCCCGTCTCTTTTTTAGGTTCATTCAATTCACATATCATTCGTAACACAAATAATTGTATTAGGTTTGCCTGACTAGATTGTTGTACCTACATTGATAGTTCATCAGACAACTCACGTGCTGGTCAATGCACACAGCCAAATGCATGCTCCACAAATGCTAACGAGCAGATGCTTATACGGAAGACAACAAAAATCAGTGATAAAATCGTACTTATTCCTAAGCTTTACACTCAGAAACTTTAAATGGAGATACCAATATATTTCTGGCATCTTGCAAACACGAAGGGCAATAAGTTTACCTTCTCGCGAGTCATTTCCATGTATAGGTTCGTACATAAAACATCTTAGATATCCAAATTTAGGTTTATCCTCCTAACAAAATACAAACTACTCGACAACATAACTTATTCATACTTGCAAACTTGCATATCTATTCCAAGAAGCCACCCATCCATTCTATTAAAATAGTCAAAATATACGAGCATCATTTTGATTCACCCAAATAACATGGAGAACACACATCACACAGGAGAGAGAGAGCGCACATCTAAGCGTAAAAGGGCCTCCTTAGTTGCAATTTGGATATCACTATTTCCTTTGCGAAATAATACCACAAGCACAGAAAAGAGAGCCTCCTGCAAAGAAAAACCAAAAAAATTGAGAATCTAAGTAAATGAAATTGACCATTAAAATATACCAATCACTATTTTCTGTCATTGATGAACTCAACAAAATCTCAATGAAAGAATAAAACACAGGAACTTATGGACCTTATGATGACTAGATTCCCAAGGACAACCACCACCATATCTATGAGTTGACACAGTTCTGCCAAAAGATTGCAAGGTGCAGGCATCATTTCTTAAAACGTTAACGGTAGCTTACCTACAGAATTTGCAAGCACTTACTTATATTTTCATACTGGGACATAAAGAAACTTTCGGCAACTTGTGGGCTGTCTGTACTTGTTATATAAAAGGAAGAGGATCTCCTATGTTTTAAGAATTCTAACCATCCAATTTGCCTCTTTTACTCCTATATATATTATCTCAATCTTAAATAGTATAAATGTAAGGGTAAATTTGGTAACAAAGCACAAAAAGAAAAACCTTCTTCTATTATATACATATATTTGAATGATGAATTACATTTCAGTCAGAAGGTACCAAGGGGGTACCGCCCTATACGGGTTCAAAAAGAAGTCGCCCATATAAAAGATTATGCACAAAAGACTGTTTCTAACGTTCCAAATAAACTGTATGAAACTGAATTTTCCTAACATACCAAAAGTGAAGAGTGTAAATCTAATTATACGTTAAAAATTCCGTCAAAATACATTAATTTAAAGTACAAACAATATTAATTTCAAAATCTCCTATATTCAACGCCTATCATACATGTTAAAAATTGAATATTGAAGAGGAAAAGTATGAGCACCTATACCTATATATTTCTACGGATAACAGCATTGCTTGCAAAAATTGACACTACATAATTCTATGGATCACACCGCAAGCTTTGCATAAAAAAACGTTGATATAATAGCTAATGGCTAACAAGCACCATCAGCCAGGCCAAACAAAAAAAAAAAGCAACACCAGGACAGTCAAAGACAAGAATGCAGAAGCTTGTCTTATATGTGAGAAAACTAAGGAGGACCACCCCTTTAGAAAATCACAATTAAATCGAAACCTCTCATATCTACCACAAAGTAGTGCGAAATTTTTCTGTGGCCCAAAATTTCAAATTATAATATAGGCCAAATACCAAAAACATGCCCGAGTTTCCACCTAGATATTACTTACATATATCTGTTATCTAAAATACAAGTTACACAACACAGCTCCACTAGAATGACTAAAGTACCCCTCTTACAAACAAAGATCCAAAACACCTAACTGCCAACCACATACCCCTCCCACAACATCTCAGCTCTCAGCTCTCTCTCTCTCTCTCTCTCATGGCCGTGCAATGTGGCCCTGTGACCAAGCCCTTTCTGCTCTGAGCTAGCGGCATGGCCGCCAGAGAGAGAGAGAGAGGCGTGGCATCTTGTAGTCACCAGCTGGGTTGACAGATGAGCTGCGACAAACTGTGATGGTGTTGTGCAAAGAAGAAACGAAGAAGATGTCATGGCCGAGAGAGAGAGTGATTGATGGGAGCTGGACGCATCACTGCAAATCATGTGGGTTTTGTTGGTGAGTGTATTTTTGGAAAAGGAAATGGACAAATTGTAAATAAATGCACAATTTTGCTGAAGTAAGAGTGTAAATACATATTTTTGAAAACAGAAGTATTTAAATAATATTCAAATGAAACTGAGAGATTTTTTTTTGGTAATTTCCCTACAATACATAGAAAAGGCATCATAAACCTAGCAGCAATGACAGATCGGGGGCAGTCAATTTGAAATTTCCAACAGGCATTGCCTTCTGAAGGAAACATCAAAGGCAACTTAGGACATCTGATTCTATTGAATTTGGATAAAATGAGTAGACATCTGATTAGGGATTTTAAAGCCAAAGCGTTTGATGTGATCAACCCAAAGCATGTTATGAGCAAATAATGTAGGGCAAATGCAGCTTAGCAGCAGAAACAAACAAAATACAAATGAAACCAGTAACTTAGATATCGAAGCACTTAAAAAGTCCATTAATCCATTGTTAGGCCACATACTAAAAAGTGACCTCCACATGAGAAGCACTTTAAATAAATGACCTCTCCCAATCTAATAATGAAGAGAGAGAAGGTAACAAACCTGCATTTCCATGGTCAATCCACCATAAATCCGACTATTCAGCTTACTTAGAACAGCTATACAAGGCAGCACAACTGCAGTATCTTCAGCAAAAGACCCTTCAAACTGCATAGGACCCAAAGCAAGTTCATCAGCACTTAAGGGATGGTTTCGATATCTTAACTATATTTTTGGTCAAAGGATAAAGATCGAACAACTTTTGAAAATAGAATAGGGCCTAAAGAGTAGTGGAATAACCACTCCACAGTTTGTCTTGCATTATGCCTATTCCAGTCTATGTCCTCATTTGATTTGGTATAATGGTACAGAGAACTATTAAGGATTAGCATCACAATACAAGAAATTCCCTAATTAGCTTGTTTGCATGAAAGTGATAAATTCCAAGTAATGAATTATTAAAGTCCAGTTGGCTTCAAACATGCACATGAACATCTTGCACTGTCAACCTAACCAAGAGTTGAAATTAAAATCCATACTCTTCATCTTATCCATCAATAACATCTAAGCCTCACGGATATTACTGTAAGGTACAAGAGAGTAATAAATCTACCTGGGCATGATGCGGATACAAATTGTCTAGAACAACTAACTAAGCTTTAAACTAGAAATGAGGGTTAGCTATACGAATCTTTTTATGTCATTGAGCATGCTCTTTCAAGGAATGAATGTCATTACAAATGTGAAAATGCATGAAATTAAGTTGACTATCAATTTCTAACCAAAACGTATATGCCTATTGCAGGGACATGTACTTCCCCGTAATTAACTCCATCTACCTTCACATGGCACTACCGATAATAAGAGAGGACTTCTATTGAGGCGCATGACATTTTATTAGAATATGAAAGTGGTTCCCCCACAAATGACATCTAATGAGCGAAAGGCTGTCAGTAATTTCTCAAGTTTCACTAATCATCACAGAATAAATAAGTCTTCTAACCAGCAAAAAAGTAAACTTATGTGCATGAAAGAATAAATGACTAATTTTAAACTTAATCAGGTTAAAGAGAAATATAAACAGCTAAAGATGTGATCTATTGAAAAAAATTGACCTCATAATTCAACTTTGAAAAGTCTTAAAAATTTAAATGTTAGAAGAGATGTATACATCACAAGCCCGAACATCATCTTACATGCAAAGCCTTCAATAGATGATCCTCAAAATTGCGAATTCCGGCTGTAGAGGACATGGTACAGCTCTGATGCAAGCATATGACACAATTCTATGGTTAATTACCTAAAAAATAGATGGATAAAGAAATAAAGACAAAAGATCACGTAAAAGTATTAGTACCAGTAGAAGGCATAGGATTTCAACATCAGCCTTTGACAATCTCTGGTATGAATTATCCCTCTCAAAGTAATATCGGTCACGAGATTCCAGAAGTTTAGACAGTAAGAGCTCAACATCTTTAACCTGCATGAGTGCTTCCCCTATTCCTCTGAGCAAGGACAGTATGACAAGCTGTCAAAAACAACAAACAAGCCAATTACTCCTCTTAAAAAATATCCATTTTAAAGAAAGCAAGATAACATGTGAAGCAGATCAAACCTTCCCATGCGATGAGAGCTGCAAAGCAGACTCCAAAATGAAATCGAGGATCTCTTTTTTGGTAGATTGAGTTAACCTGAAAGATTATATCAAAGCTAACGTAGCCTTCCAGAAAAAGAATAGATAGAATTTGAATTTATAGTACTTCACTGAAGGGCAAGAATGACATCAAGAGCTGTATATTAAGGAATTGCAATTACCTATTTCCTACATCCTGTGGCACCAACAGTTGGTCAACAATGCCCAATGGGCCAAGCAAAGCTGACAAAAATGAAGCAAGGAACTTCCTGTCTGACAGGATAAGCCTTTTGTGCTGAATTATCAAACCCAAGAGCTCCTCAAGGAACCGACTCCAAATGGCAATGGTCCCTGAAATTTCATTACGAGGCGCCGCAAATAAAACTAAAGCATGCAACTTCTCCATAAAGAAAAGAGGAACAAGCGCACCAAAAGTCCCGAGACCCAAAGTGCAATCAAACCTCAACTTTCAAATAGTGCAAACAAGTCCTAAAACTAGTAAAATATGCACGATCAAGTCTCTAATTAGGTTGTAATTTCTAGGTGACTGAAAATGCTAATATTCTTTTATTATTGTTTTCTCATTCCTTTTAAGCATTTTTTTTTTTGTCGCAGTTGGCACTAATGTGGTGGCAAATAGATGCCACATCGGCCTGATAGATACCTAAAAACAGATAGAGAAATCCCTAAATTTTCAATTCTTTTTGTTTCCCTCCCCCATTTTCCATTTCCCCTTCCCCTTCCCCTCCCCTCCCCTCCCCCCCCCCTCCTCCTCCTCCTCCTTCCTCGATCCAATTGAAAAGAGGGGGCAGGGCTGCCGCCACCTGCCACTGCTGCTAGCCATCATCAACACATCTCCATCCACCACCATCATTTTCACCACTAACACTACCCTTCTCACCCATTCTAGATTCGTATGCAGAAGGTTGAACATATAAAGTACATCACAAAACCCTAAACACCGTCAATGGCAACCACTCCTACGAAATGTTGGAAATCAAAAGAGCAAAACCCTAACAATCAAATCCCCTTTGTACGTATTGAGCAACTTTGTCATCTTGCCGAAGTACCTATTAGATTGCTATGGAAACTTTTTGGGGCGATACTTGGCTTGATTCTGCGTAATATGTCAAGAAAAATAACATAGGAAAAAGGAACTTTCTTCAAAATAGGAGGAACTGTGCAATTGCCGTGAGTTCCGGTAATTCATCTAGTAGAAATGAGCTTGAGAAGGTAAACCACCGTCAATGACGAGTTTAGGTACCCACCCGGGCTATCACAAGGAGCTGCAAAAATAGCTATCCACCACACACAATATGTTCCCTTCAAATTCCCCAAATGCAGCGAGCTCTTCAGGACTATGGCTCGATATCAAGAGAAATGTCATCATTTGGAAGTTTCTAAAGTAAGACTGGTTCAAATTGATTTCTCGTGCTGGGTGTGTGAAGGTCGAGGAAGAATGGTTAAGGAACAACATTTGACTATGAGAGAGACAGTGTCTCTTTGGCATTAGAATTGGCGGTGGTGACAATGGATGGAGGCTTGTCTAGACAGTTGGAGGAGGCGACAATGGGTGGCGGTCGCCTTCCAGCCACCCATGGAAGAGGAGGAGTGAGTAGAAAAAAAAAGAAAATAGAAGAGGGAAACAAAGAAATTGGAAAAATTAGGCAATCACTCTATTTCTTTTTAATTTGCTATCAGGTTGATGTGGCACTTACTTGTTGCCATAGAAATGTCCTAAGAGTTGCACAATACAAAAGAGAAACCACTAAAAAGTGCCACAAAAGATTTTTCCTTCATTGAGAATTGGATTTGATGGAGAGACTTGGTTGCACAATTTTTACAGGTTTTAGTACTAGATTCTGCAACCTAAAGTTTTAGGACTTGATTGTAGTTCCGATACAAGTTCTTACATTTTTTTTTTGGTAAGGAAAGTTCTTACATTTTTCATATACTTATCCGGAAAAAAAACAAAGCGTAGAAGTGTGTGTGCTTGTGTGCACATTTAAGCACGTGTTTTCATTCTATTGTTCATGAGATAGAGCATAGTTTTTAGTGTTCATGTTAAAGGTCTATACCATTTTTCTTCCCAGACAAGTCAACACGAGAGCATAATGTGTATAGTCCCTCAATGCAGTTCATCGCAGCAATCCTTATATCCTGCAAGAGGGAGACAACAAATTAATGACATGAATAAATAGTCCCAATTTCGGCTCTTTTAAGACCAGAAATCTCTCTTGGAGCATATTCTAAAACCTAGCGGAGACTTAGAAACAGAGGTAAGTCTATTTCATGAAATCTCAGACATATCTAAAATTGAAAATGAAAATAAAAGTTGGAAAGAGGAGAATATGGGGAATCTCATCTCATTCGATTCCTAGCTTTCATTACCCACTGTTTGCGCCGATACTTGCTGCATATTCTTATTGTGCGGGTAAAAAAATATTGGCAACAGTACTTAAAAACACTCAAAAGACAGAGAAAGCTACCTGGCTCTCACTGGCCAATGGAACAAGAAGTGACGGAAATTTGCCTAGAAGTTGCAATGACAATGCATCCTCTGCTTGACCACAAAGATGGGCAAAACAGAGGAGACTTTCAACTTGAACTGCAACCGGATAACCTGCAGTGTAATGAACAGCATAAAGACATGCAAATGAACCTACCATGCAACTTTATAGATGGACGCATACATTTTCTCCAGACATAGTTTTGTACTTTCGTGTGGCAAAACATCTTATGACCGAGTACTAAATCTGATATCTAGCAAAGACCATTGTTACCCATGTCACACTGACTATTGAGAATCAAACCCAAAATTTCACTGTTGGATAGCTCTGATAGGCGGAAAGAAAATAGGAACACAGAAAAGCTACTAGTCAAGGATGTGGTACAACAGGAGTAGACTTTTTTTGGATGTCCATTAGCAGTAAAAATGATTATTCATTGGTATTTAAGACCACATGGGTATTAATACATTTGAAGCACGGCTTAAACACTTCATTTGTATGTAAAAACAGACCTATGATTCTCGACCATATTCCTAGATTAGAAATAACTCATTTTAATGATACATTCTATAGAACAAAGACGGGCATTTTAACATTAGTGTAACAAGCATTGAATTTAACACTCTAGATTGGTAGACAACAAAGCCTGCATGTTCCATATTATGATTTCTAAAGAAATAGTGTATTCCAGTATTTTTGGCCAAACCATGTTAATTTTGATTGTAGTTGCAAAGATAGACGGAGTAAAGACTTTCACGGATTATGTTCTTTTATCTCCATAACTTTAGCGAGTAGGTGGACATAATAAATTTGATAAAGAGGCAGAACGTGCCAAATGGAAGGAAAAAAAAACCACAAAAGGGTTAATTCATGAAACACCACAGATCCTAACTTGAGCTTCCACATCTTGACCAGCATTAATGGAGTTTAATGCCAATTTAATAAATAAAAAACAAAGAAGAGAGAGAATTTATAGAAACAGGCACGATCATTGCTACCAACGACAAAATAACAGCAACAAACTAAGCGTTATCCCATTAAGTGCTCAATAACTTTCTTATGGTCTCTTCCATGTCTTTATAGGTCTTCCCCTGCCCCATCAACTCAATTCTCTATAACCAATCACATCTCTCCACTGAAATATTTTAAGGCCTTCATTACATGAGACCTAAACCACCTTAAATGACTCTCTCATTGTATCTTCAATTGGAGTCAGACTTCCCATTTCTTTTCTCGAGTACCGCACATCTAAGGTACCTCTACTTCACTCATTTTGTGGACATGTTGATTCCCCCCACCACACCAAATATTATGTGCCATAAAGCTTCACATACCCTATTGCCATCACGCGGACTTTTCCTATGAGATTAAGTGGGCATTTTGACAATCACATGAAACAGTAAATGTTTCTTCACATCATTCATCTTGCTTGTACTTTGTAAGCAACATCTCATTGATTTCTCCATCATTTTGGCAAATAGATCCAAGATCTAGAGTCTCCAAAAGACTAAAACGGCATTTGAACTTCTATTGTCACAGAAATTATGCTCCATATATTTTGTCTTTGACCTATTTAGACAAAATTCTCAGACGCCTTGGTTTGTCTACATGTAGGTTCAAACATGACATGGTGTAGCATAAACCTAGTTCTACTCCCATTAGTACCCTGGTGGACGGCGGTGACTATGGATCAAATCGAACATTCCATCGTGGTTGTGGAATTCCAAAGGTAATGCCCAATGGGATCGCCGACGTTGCTCACCCCTGCCCACTCTTTTTTACTTATCAAAGGACCTTGACTCCAACATTTACATTAAAAGTTTGACTTAGAAATTCCAGAAACATAGTTGCATTTCCAACCAACTGCAATAACCTCATTTTTTTGCCACCCATGTAGGTTTTTTCTTTAGGTCTCACCTAGCTCATGAGTGTAGCAGAGTATTTCAATGTCTAAAAGTATATCAATTTTTTTTACCCAAAAAAAAAAAAGTACATCAATTTAAGGTGGAGTTATCAACTTAAGAGAAAGCTCCATCAACACTATAACATAACGCATCGACTAGATGGCAGAAAGATGAAAATGCAACATCCATGTTATGAATGAATAGCTTAAGAAAATAGTGAAAAGGCACAAACAAAACCTTCTTCTGTGAAAAACTGAGACAGAAAAGTGGCTGCACAAATCTTGCAATTTGTGACGAGGTAATGGAGATGCTCCCTGAGCACCTGTCTCTGATTTGAATCTGCAAGTAGGACAAATATCTCCCGAAGCTTGCCAACCCATTGTACACCTTCATGCTGCCAGGAAACAACTCATGATAATCATTGCTAGCCACTAACAAATTAAACTGTTCAAATATAGAAACCCGCATGACCTGAGGAAAACAATAAACATAAGAAATATGTAGTTACCAACCGAAAAGAGGTCAGTAGGAACTACTGAAATAAACGCCTCCAGCATTCTCCAAAATATACATATTAAGATCTTTCCATTCATTTCTTCTATATTGACATCAAAAAGCTGATCCAGGAATCCTATGCAATCTCTTCTCCATATTTCCACGTTGTCCTGTCAATTCATGAGTTACAAGTGTTTGTCAAAAGAAATGTCAAGATAGGTTCCATCATTAAGTATCATTATCTTATCTACTGTGCAGAATTCCCTCAACATCTTTTCAGGGTACTTTTGAGGAACCTAATCAGTAAAAGATGCTGAAAATTGCCAGATCATATCAGCCCGTGGGATAGATCTCATTTGAGAACCCAAACTCACATTCCCACCACTGATTCCATGAAACAATTGGCAATGCCCATAACGTGAACTACAACTGCCTAAGTTGTCGGAAATTCTACAGCACAAAACAATATTACTTAGAACATTGCTGAATCTCAATCCTAAACACACTCCCCATTTATGGTTCCCATTGCATCGTTGCCCAACCTTCCAACTCATTTCAAAGAACCCTGGAAATGGTTTGTTTATTATGGTGTGCTTACGTCCCATGACTGGAAATAGAAATATTATAATGCTACTAAAGCATTGTTTGACACACAAAAATTTTCATTTCTATCAGTGCAAACCAGAACTATTGTACTCATTGTCATGTCAACACAATCAAACTCTTGGTTGATCATATCAGGGTACTTCAACACAATCAAACTCTTGCATTAACATCTCAGGGCATTTACGACTTTTCTCGCATTAGAAGAACATATGGAAAACTTTAACTGAGTTGACATGTCAGTGAAAGGAAGTAATTTCAGCTTGAAACAAGTGACTGCTGACAGATATTAATGCTTTTTCAAAAGAAATTTAAGTGGTACAATTCCCAAAAAGGAACATTAAAATATTCTTGGCTCTAGAATTGCTCCAACAAAAAAGAATGTGAACACGACATTGATGTGAAGTGCAGATATAACCATGTCAGCTTGCAGGTAAACATTATAGTTATAGGGCAATGTACAATGAATTCACAATTGAGGTGTATTCCAACGTTTAGGATAAGATGAGAACATTTGTTGGAGGTTATAACTATAATAACGATAAAATATTGAACAATAATGCAAAATAGTCACTTCTACCTCTCCTAGATGCAGGCCTTTGGAGGATTTAAAAGCTTCCCAATTACTTTTCAGAACTGGTAAACAAGCTTCCAAGAGGTCCAAAACTCGGTTCCCATCTGACATGCACCAAAATTACAAAGTCAACTACTTAACTACAGTGACACATTTCCACCATAAGTAGATTATAGACAATCTCCAATATCACATCAAGACCTAGTTCAACATTTTATTATAAAAAATGTTCACAAACAATAGAAGGAACAAAGAATTCGCTCAAACGAACAATATAACATACACAGTGTCATAAGTAGAATTTAGAAATTTATCTCCATAATACCGGTGATACATACCTTTCCTTTTCATCTCAATTGACTGCAAGAGAACCAAAAAGAAAAGTGTTTTTGACATCATGAAATCATTACTATTTTGGACAAGGAACGGCAAAAATTCTTGAGGTTGTTTTGAGAATAAATCTGCCAAACTATCGACCATCCTCAGATTTGCAGAAGATATGCTTCCAGCTTCCAATTTCTGCATTTTTAAAAAATGCACGTTTTAATAGCCACATCTCCCAAGAAGACCAATAACAATCATGTGCTCCCTCCCCTCTCACCATTTGCAGCTGTAACAAATCCCTCCTCTCCGGTCTATCTGTATAACCTTTTTTTACTGCCACCATAAGTTAGTGATGGACATTGTCCTTTCAGGCCATCCCTATTAATCAATGCTGTAATTACAAACTTATAGTTTAAAACCTCTCCCCAGGCTACGTTTACATTCATACGGGAGAAAATGTAGAACTATGCTTAGCTCATGCCCATTAGCACGAGGGGAACATACATGCAAGAGCGTGCCCAAATGCGGATGCATGTCTTGCTAGTCTTAAAGTGTTATCTTTAGTCAAGATATTCTTGCATGGCAAATATGTCCTTTTCTCATGATTAAACTCATCTCAACCATATAAAGACAGTCATCCAATGAAAAGGTTATTGGCAAGTGTGCAATACTTTTAGACCTAATGCATGAACTATGCATACCCATCAATCAAGTCATGTATCTTCCATGAAAAACCCAAAACTACATCAATCCAGACCAAAAGGAAAAATTGCAATTGACGATGTGCCACCTCTGAGCTGGGTAGGCTGGGTAGATTTTGATACAAGGGCCACTTCACTTCCTTCGCTAATTCCAAAACCCTCAAATTGTACATCTGTGTCTGCAATTCGTAATATATTGAGAGAGGCAATACATATCTACTCACAAGGAGTAAGAATCAAACTATTAAATACAAGATGAAACATAAATATGACAAGGACTATTGATCAATTGATAAATAATAAAGATGAAAACCTTGGGCGTGATAAGGAGCAAGGGGAACATCAATGCAGCCAATTCCTTTGCCGAATCCAGTGAACCATCACACATAGTTATCAAGTGCTTCAAACATAGGATAACAATATCACCAGCTAAGGCACTGTTATTTACTGAGCCTGCAGGCGGAAACGGAGACTGTCAAGCATCAAAATTGAGCACTTTATATTCTATACCACTAATGCAGTCCATTTGGCCCATGGGTGATAGAACTAGACTTCTCCTTTTGGTGGGGTGATGATCCTGACCTAAACGGTGCCTGTCAAGCACCAATATTTTGGCTGCCAAATATACTTTAAAAAAAGAAACCCAAGACACCAGAAGAAACATCTGGGGACTCTTTATCAGCTAGAAAGTTGCTGTTCTCCCGTGTGATTATTTCCATAGCAACCAGATAAAAGGGAAGATTAGAGATTTTTTACCAAGCACCAAAATCCTACTCTCCAACATCTGGATAATGAAACTAAATGTGCACAAGCTACTGACACAGGATCAGAGTAATACTTGGAAATGATGAGCTTCATGTACCTCCAAATCCAACAAATGAAGGTCGTAGATAAACAATTCCCAGCAAATACAGACATGAAACCAACTAGAAAGGCCCTGAATCTGATAAGTAGTTGTTTTTTCTCCATACTTACTCGATACAAGAATTCCTATGCATCTCCGTGTTATAGAACACAATGCTTGAAGAAGATCAGTCCGATTTACCACATTTGGCAATTCATTAAGTAATAGAGCTGCTTGAACAATAGATAAGTCATTATCATGCAGCTGGCGCGAAATAGCATCTTGAATTGTTTCAAAACCCTGCATAATGGAGTGAGAAAAAAACATTTTTAGTCAAAGACAAAATCATATTTTCAGTGTGCAGCTCCTTTTGCAATACCAAGCACCAAAAATCACAGATCACATAGAATTGCTTTCTCCAATCGGCTCCACCAAAAAATTATCCAGACAAAGCACTTCCCTATAAAGATGCATGTCATCTATAGGAAAGCAACCTGAACCAAGAAGAATATTCTCTGACCTGGAAACTCAATGAAACTATTTCATTGATTTATGCAGAAAGTAATTTGCCAAAAATTACTGGGAACAAACTAAATTCGTGAGGATCTATGTTGCATACAACAGTGCAACTTATGAAGCCAATAAAATCATGTTTTATAATGCTGAAAGATATGTAATCATTTCTACTTTTCTTCAGTTACCTATCAAAAGCCAAGATTACCTCCATATAGTGGCTGAAATATGAATTCTCAAGTATAGCAGGGGGTGCAAACATGTACAACATTTGCAAAATGAGAAATGGAAGATGAGTAAATGGAGAAATTGGCAAGTAGGCGAAAGCTGAGCAACCCTAAACTATCATTTTCTGTTGAGGTACTGCGAAAGGTCCATGCATAGAAGACTGAGAGTCTGTTGGGTGCAATTGTAGCTCTGTTGTGGTTGTGTTGTGTTGCGCTGCGCTGTCTCCAAGCACATGCATTCAGCAACACATCTTTTAAAGGTGTTGTGCTGAGACTACGAAGTGCTTGGAAAAGCTGCTGCGAAATTGCTGTGGCTATCAAAATGGCGGAAAAGACCTATCGCATTGTTGTAGAGTTGTTACCAACGTTTATTATTAGAAATTTTTGCAGTATACCATTTTTCACCATTGATAATACTGATAATGATGATCATGTTGATATTGTTATTATAAATATTATTATAAAATCAACATAATAATGTTATTAGTGATTATTTCAAATTCCCTTCTTTGAAAATATATTAATGAAATTTTTAAATAAAAATGCCTTGGAAAGCCAAAGCACCCCATCTCACCACTGTAGCAACTGCAGAAAAGCCGTAGCAAGCACAAACAAAAAAATTGAACAGCTTTGAAAGCTCTACAACATTCAGAAGTACTAAAAGTGAATGGCCTTCAAAGCATGACAGTATATCTCTAACAGCAATCAATTAAAAATATTCCAATCTAATTGAAAATTCTGAAAGACTTACAAATGAGAGAGAGAGAGAGAGAGAGAGAGAGAGAGAGAGAGAGAGTTAATCCAAGACAATTACCAGATTGAGATGTATAAACTTATCAAGCCAAAAAAGAAAATATTCCCACTAGCCATTTTTTCAAATATCTTTGGATTGACAACTTGAGTTGCAGAAAAATAAAAATATTTACGCCTACTAGTGTACAAATGTATCCCTGTAGAACATTCAATTCATGTAAACCAGTTAAAGGGAAGACCACGACATCTTTCCGTAATTCACATAGTGGACCTGGAGGGAAATCAGAAACAGGCACCTACTCTTTCTAATTATTTCTTTCCAGCCAGTGATGATGTTCATTAACACAGGACAATGAAGCAAATTTCTCTTTGCCAGAAAAGTAAACATGATATGCCCATAAAGAATTTTCAATAATTACTACCTGTGAATTGATACTATCAGCTTTTAGGATGCCAGAAACATTCAAACTAGACAATGCAGCGCATCGGACCTCAACCTGGAAACAGTTTTATAAGAATGAGGATAGCATCGAAAGATAATATTAACTGTCAGCACATATCTCCAGGAAACAATTTCGAAACCTTAGCTTTCGGCCAAAAATTACCTTAGGATGGTACAAGGAAAACCAGATTTTTGAATCCAACATAGGCACAGACGAACTCAAATTCCCATCTAACACTTTAGACAAAACCTCAGATATCGACTTCTGTTTTCCCTGATGCAGTCTTGTATTCTATAAAAAGAAAAAAGAGAGAGATATGTAAAATACGAAAGGACAAAGTGCTGTAAAAAAAAAAAATGCAGAAAAGGGAATTTAAGCACAGACCTCGAGGAACTTTCTGATGGAATCATGCAGCTCAGATGGATAACTCTTCAAAATGACAACCAAGATTTTTTTGGCCCAAACTCCTACAAAGTGTTTTTGTAGTGCCCGTAAAACATACTGCAATAACTTGTTAAAACAAAGAATGGCGACAAAGAACAACGGAGTGACGAAGTCCTGAACATCACAGGAGATCACCTATTTCTGATGGAGAACTGTCATTTTTCTGGGATAACTTCAGGCATGAAAAGAGGACCTTGGATACAAAACAATCAACCACATTGCCTAGAGGAACTGTCTCAACTATGGATACCAGTAGGGAACAGCAGGAAGCGTCTGAGAAACTGCCAAAATCATTATGGGTTGAGTAAAGCAGCATAAAAGAGATAAACAGAAACTTGGAATGGTTTTAATACCTGTACTCGAGCAGAGACTCCAAAAACAAGACAAGAAATTTATCTATGTTGAACTCTCTGGATAATTGTGATAGAATCCCCGTAATATCCCTTCAAAAGAAAATTCCAAACAGATCTAAGATTAATGTCAATGGAAGCACTTCTGCAATGAAAGAAAGATCAAATGAGTACCTTATCTCCTTCACAATCTCCAGTGCTTTCTTCGGAAACACATCCACAGACTGTGACTGTTGAGTAACATATTATTAAGCGAGAGCAATGACACCAGCAAGCATAGTAGGAAGCAAGATGAAGTATTAAACATAATCGAACATACAATTGAGACATAACCACGATTGCATGTACAGTGTTCATCACATGCAACACAACAATCGTGCCCCCTTGCCAAGACCAACTATGCAAACATTACCTATTGTTGGTTTTTTCCCTCTTTTTTCTTTCCAGGTAGCAGTCTAAGAAGGTGTGTAAAAGGTAGAGGGGAATCAGCAATGACAGTCATGCATCTTTGTCACTTAATCACGTCTTGCTTCTACTGCTATATCGGGAGTTACTCCACGTAGTGCTTGACGTAAAACAGATAGCAGATTTCTTTCTGTCTTTTGTTGAATTTTCATGGCTCGATAGATAATTTGATAAGCTAATGATTTTTTCTGTGTTTCAGAATACGGTTAACCTACATGTTAACTAATCAATTCATAACATCCCAAACAATCGATTGAAGTGAAAATATGCACATATTGGTGTAGATGAAAGCAGGGGAACGGATGGAATTAAAACGGATATAAGTAAGAGTACATCATCATTGTGAAAGTAAATAATACCTGAAGAAGATTGATTAGAGCCATAAATGATAACCGAACCCATTGTAGCCCCATAGCATCTTTTACCTCCTCTCTAGCTATGTCGGCAATTGATCGAATCAAACTCTTCACAAGTTTTGGAGACAAAGCAGCTTTTTTTGCCAGTAAGCTAACGATCATCAGGGCACTGGCCTGTGGAGCGGGGGGAGAAAAAGTTTTTTAACTTGCAAATTAACCGCATTTTATCTAAACCGAAAACCAAAAAAATAAAATAAAAAAGGAGATTCATGTCTAATTAATCAAGTCACAGATAAAAGTCATTTGCATCTCCAAGAACATCAATCTACAAAAAGATGCTTCCTATCACCAGGCTGGACTAAAATCTCCTCTATGCACAGAAGCCCCATTAACCACAGAACTTCCTCATCATCAGTTTCTAATAGACCTTAATGACAATATATGTTATACCTGCTAATAATGTGTGGTGTTGGTTGGCACCCCTTTGGTGCCATTTTGCACTGACGTTTTATTTATTCAAAAAAAAGTATGTCACCTGCAAATGCTTTATTTAACTCTAGTGTTACCTTGTGTTCTGAACCGCCTTTCATGCCAGGCTGAATTCCAGAAATCACAAACGGGAGAATCCTTTTCACAACATCGCTCTCAACAGCTGCAAGAGAACCCACGGCCTCGATCACAACTGCAGTGCAAAAGTTCACTACAATGCTTGAAGGATGATGCTTTTTGGCGGGAGATGCCTGCAATTAGAACCAGCGATATGATTGCAACATCACCAGAGATAGTGCTGAGTTTATATGCTTGGAACCATGGGTCCACATGTTTCGATAGGAATAAAACAACTTACATAATTGCACAAAACCTCGAGAATACCCATGTCTCTTATACACTGCTGCACTACAACCTGCCTTGGTGGAGGTGCACCGGAGACTTTAACACCTTCCAGGAATTTCCATTTCGTATTCCTAAATACCATAGAGACATATGAATCCAAATTGCGAGACTTTACTTGCCTGTATAAACATTTGAGAGCATCTATTGACCTACCCCAAATTAAGCAGCTGCACTATTCGGACAAATGCATGGGTGTCGTGGTATGGCAATGCGCAAAGTATCAATTCCTCCATATTATACACGTGTATCCTACAAAGCGAAGCACAGAGCAAACACAGCACATAAACACAACAGGGAGAATAAATTCCCAACATGATCAAGCAAGCATCAGGTCACCCGTGCGTACTTATATCTTCGTATCAAATACTCAAGCGTTCTAAGGGACGAAACCAGCTGAAGATAACTGGAAAGCAGCCGCAGGAATGAAGTGATAGACACGTTTATTCGTTCATTCTCCTCAGGGTTCATCAACTCTCTGTCCAGCTCTTTACTCTTGTGGCTAAACAAATCATTCTTGTAGTTCCCAAACCGTTGGTCGGTATTTACAAGAACCTCGAGACCTGGAAAACCAACCAAACGCGTTCCAATTAGCGTAATCTTCCAACCGTCAGTCAGAAATCTCGACCGCAAACCAATAATTTAAGGTGACTGGACGAACCAGAGAGAGCTATGTCATGTATGGTGTCGATGTCGATATCCGAGGCCTCTTTGGGATTGAATAGAACGGAAGGGCGAGTGAAAGGCCTCTTGAGCGGCTCCGAATCAGCTTGTACGTAGGACTTGATCGCTTGTAGCTGGGAGGACAGTGAAGCAGCCATTGTCGTTCTCAGCAGAATTCGAGCCGCCAAAGTACGAGGAATGAGGCCAGACTTCGAGTGGTTTGGCCTGAGTTAGCAAAGAGCGAAGGAGAGGTTTCGGTTCAGCTCGGACACTTTGATGTCGGTGTCGGTCATCGCCCAGTGTTCATCACTAGGGTTTATGATACCTCAAACTATGAAGTATAAAGATAAACCCCACCGAGGTCAATGGAGCAATGGACGTGTTCGGACTGCGGTGTAATTATCAAATTTTCTCTCATTTCAATCCCTAAATTCGCGAGTGTTTACAATTTAGTCCATGAACTTTTGCTAACATTATTGGTCTTTTTTTCCTTGATGACCATCAAATGAAAAAAAAAAATGGTATATCTCATTGGAGAGAAACTATGGAAATATGACCATCAAATGAAAAAGAAAAGTGACCAATAATGTCAGCTACATAATGTGCTCTTTGGACAATTGTATCGCTAGTGTTTGAGCTAAATTTTAAAAGGGATAATGATCATGCTTCAAACCTACGAGAGAAAACTTGACATCCAATACTATGATTGGACACGACTTTTACAAGAAAAAAATATATAGTAAGTGCGGACAGTTTGTTTGCTTCTCAAAAAGCAAATGATTAGAAATATATTTTCTTAAAAATGGTAGCTTACAACTGCTTACAAAAATAATTGAAGGAAAAAATTTCCATCACCCACAAAAAAATATTTAGTTATAAATTATTGTCGATAATAAAAATAAATTTCCTTTAATTATTTTAAACGATATTAGCTATTTTAAGGAAATATTTTTTCAATTGTAGAAATAAAGGGAGCCGTAGTTTTTACATTTAATGGCAATTCCAAGTCCAGCCCAACTTTCGACCAAAAAAAGTCCACCCCAATTATTATCAACCCGAGTAATGTGGCCGGGAAGAACCCGGCCCAAACTCCGTTTCCGTTAAAAGGACCTTTTTTCCGTTTTCCCCTCTCCGTCACTTCAAATTTTCGGCTCGCGAAAACTTGCAGCTTCCGGCAAATGGAATGGCCAAATCAGCTGCGATAAAGCCAACTCTCCCGGCCACCTTCAATGCTTCAGATCGAGCCGCAGTCGCAGATCCATTTGCCTCCAAAAGCTCTCGGGCTTCTTCCACCTCCCGGCATGCCTTGACTGTCCTCGCATGGCCCCAATCCACTCCTCAGCTCGCTAATCCGTCTTGGAACTCCCTTCAAACATGAGTTTGGAGCTTGGGAACTTGCTCTTCATCTGTTACTGAGGAATTCGGGTTTCGTTTGGCGGAATGGAGTTCACGGAAGCGTACAAGCAGTCGGGTCCTTGCTGCTTCTCTCCCAACGCGCGCTTCATTGCCGTCGCTGTTGATTATCGCCTCGTTATACGTGACACATTGTCGCTCAAGGTATCGTCTTCTGGTGTGACGTCCTATAGTTTAGCTGCATTTCTGTGGGTGCTGTGAGGCTGGATCTTGTCCCAGACAGGAGTTTAACGAGCATATGAAAATTCAACTACGCGAGTGCTTTGCTTGTTTTTGGGAATTTTTTGATAGGGCAGATTTCCTATGATTCTGGAGTGGATCTCATACTCAGTCGCAGTTTCCTAGTTAGTCTCTGTTAACCATTGTTACCCGAGGTGGCTTGAGCTGAAATTAGGAACTAGCGTGGTTTAAAGAGTGATGATCTGATAAAAGGGCCAAAATCTATTCAAAATGGGGACTATCTATTGTTCAAAACCCGTGTTAGTAAGACTGCCAAATGCATTTGTTAATGACATTGGGCTGCCAAAGACATTTGGTTGTGATGACTGAATTCATGAGAGTTAAGAACGTGGCCGTTGTTATACACATCAATGTCATATGTCTGGGCGCTGTTTGACTTAAATTTTTTTAGCTGCTTTGCTCGAATTCTTATGGGGATGCTGAATATAGTCTACCCATTTAATTTGCAGGTCGTACAGTTGTTTTCATGCTTGGATAAAATAAGCTACATAGAATGGGCCCTAGATTCTGAATACATACTTTGCGGTCTCTATAAAAGACCAATGATACAGGCATGGTCGTTAATTCAACCTGAATGGACATGTAAAATAGATGAGGGTCCTGCTGGTATTGCTTATGCTAGGTGGAGCCCAGATAGTCGGCACATACTGACTACGTCTGACTTCCAACTTCGGTTGACAGTTTGGTCATTGGTCAACACAGCATGCGTACACGTGCAGTGGCCAAAGCATGCTTCCAAGGGGGTCTCTTTCACTCAAGATGGAAAATTCGCTGCAATATGCACAAGACATGATTGCAAGGACTACATCAATCTTTTATCTTGTCATAATTGGGAGATAATGGGTGTTTTTGCTGTTGATACTCTAGACTTAGCTGATATCCAGTGGTCACCAGATGATAGTGCAATTGTCATATGGGATTCACCTCTTGAATACAAGGTAACATCCAAATTACTTCATCCCTTTGTTACAGTTCGTAACTTCTGCCAGATGCATCCTTTCTTGTTAGCAGCGTTCCGCATCCATGAGGTCCCTGTTGAGTGTGAATATGCAACCAGATACTCTGGACCTAGATTTGGAATGTTGAAGCATTACATATAACCAATTTCTTCTCATCACAAACATTTGGTGGTTAACCCATAATCAACCTGTTCGAACCTCACGTGCAGGTCATTTCCATTATTGCACTGCACCCTTGACTTGTTTTCTTTGGACTTCACTGCTGATAAATAAGTGGTATCATGAATTCCTGTCCAAGAATTCTGTCTAGAGATTGATTTTGGATGAATGAATGATTTTTGTGTCATTTGTTGTGTGATGTTAAAATTCAGCTTGGGAGAGAAAAGTGCAAAGGTTAAAACTGGTGTTCTTTGAAACAGGTTTTAGTATACTCACCAGATGGGAGGTGCCTGTTTAAGTATCAAGCCTATGAAAGTGGATTGGGAGTGAAAAGCGTTTCTTGGTCTCCTTGTGGACAATTTCTAGCCATTGGTAGCTATGACCAGATGTTAAGGGTCTTGAGTTACCTCACTTGGAAAACATTTGCTGAATTCACGCATCTATCTAATGTTCGTGCTCCATGTTGTGCGGCCATCTTTAAGGTGCTTTCTTCCCGACATATTGTCAAATCTCAAATGTTGCTCATTACAACTTTGCGTCTTTGATAGACATATTGACTACATGAGGTGCACATTCTAATCTGTTACATGGGTTGGCACACTGTTGGTGCCATTTTGCCATAAAAGGATTTACTTGTAAAAAACATCCTCATTCATCTTATGTGTAACGATGTGCATACTTTATGACTCAAGTCTTTGATAATGGCAGGAGGTAGATGAGCCCTTGCAGATTGGCATGTCTGAATTGTCTTTAAGTGGTGATTATATGCAAGGCAATTCTGGTTAGTCTCTAATTAGTCTTTACAGATGCATGACTATGTATGTTATTTGCCTTCTTGATACTCCATTGTGCTCAATCAACTGTCTCATTTAGTGCATGGATGTCTCTTTATGGAAGCTTGACGAAAGCTCTTTGTTATGCATGTGAAATTAAACCAATCTGAAATTGAGATTCCCTACATTATCAATGACATGTAACTGTATCATAAGGCCAAAATGATATGTGAGCTTTGGTCATGCATACGTGCTTTTGAGCTGTGATATTAAGTTTAGACATTTAGAGTTAAATGGCATTCCATCAACCCTTGCTGGTGTTAGTGAGTTCTTTTGATTTCAAAATCAGTTGTGGTAGCTAACATTAAGAATCTGCTGTCAAATATTAAGATTTGGGGAGAGGTGATTCTTAAGTTGAACGTCTTTTGATGCTTTAGCTGCAGGGGAAAAATTACAGAGTGTAAATGATATTGATTGTGTCCTGGATTTTGTTGTAGGTAAGGAATAGTCAATTATAACGTCAAATAGGAATTAACTGGCAAGATCTCCTATTATGCAGTTGTTGCAATTCGATTTGATTCACAGTTTGAGAGCTATAGAGGACTGTCTCCTATTTTGGTTACAGACGTCTAATATACCAAATAGCCTGATAATTTTCTTTATCAATTAATCTCGTTTTTTGCTTATACATTTGGTGGATTTTATCACATATACTGAAGCACTTAGTTGATTCTTCCTTTTATTTTCAAAACTAAGGAGATGCTCCGGAGGGACATTACAGTGTCAGGTATGATGTTACAGAAGTTCCAATTACTTTGCCTTGCCAGAAGCCTCCAGCAGACAAACCGAATCCCAAACAAGGAATTGGTAAGTGTGCTCTTATTTGCTAATTGATTACATGCGAAGAAGATAATTCTTAGATCAAAGGAAAAGAACCATGATGTCTTCCATACACATACATCATGAATTTGATTGATTTTCTTCGTGGAAATCCGGCAGCAAGGTCCAAGAGTTTTAGGTGTAGGGCAATAAATTTGTAATAGGCAGACGCTATTCAGAAGGCATGAATTATGGTTGAACTATTGTCTCTTTGTGATCTAGGCCTTCGATGTATAGGCTTACTGCGAGGCTGCATCTTGTGTTAATGTACAGTCTTTTGGATTTTTTGATGAGTATAGACTGGGTAGTGTTCCGATGGTTGTTGTGTCATGAACCCTATATGACCGAGGAAGTCTTGTGGCCATGGTGGCTAATGTATGGCTCCCCTGGAATATTTATCAAACTTCATGTAGAATATCATACTTATCCATAATGCAATAGACAGGGATCTATCATGCAATGTTTTCAAGGAATAGGTTGTCAAGGGAAGAGTGCTTCTCCATCACTATAGTGAACTCCCGCAGGGATACTATTCTTTGAAGAAGAGATGCTGTCAGAGCACAAAGAGCACAAAGATCAATGGGATCAAGCCCCAAATAAAGCTGTGCATAAATTTGCCTAACTGCTCGAAACCTATTTAAGAGTGGTTTTATTGCAGGTCTTATGTCGTGGAGCAATGACAGCCAGTATGTATGCACTCGCAATGATAGTATGCCCACCATTCTTTGGATCTGGGACATGCGCCATCTTGAACTTGCTGCCATCTTGGTTCAAAAGGATCCTATCCGAGCTGCAGTTTGGGACCCTACATGCACTCGCCTCGTCCTTTGCACGGGAAGCTCACACCTGTACATGTGGACTCCTTCAGGTGCCTACTGTGTCAGCGTCCCCCTATCTCAGTTTAATGTAACAGATTTGAAGTGGAATTCGGATGGGAGCTGTCTTTTGCTCAAGGACAAGGAGTCATTTTGCTGTGCTGCAGCGCCACTGCCGCCAGATGAATCTAGTGATTATAGCTCAGACGATTGAGGCGTCAATGTGTTTTCTCCAGAGCGACATGGACTGTGCAAACTGCAGTTGTTGGTAGGACTGTATATTTAGGCATGTTAGATCTACCGGATAGAGATGACTTTCCGGCGTTGTATAATTCTTTGTAGTTGGGATGATTAGCTTATGTGAGTTAAATTAGTGACAATCGATTTGCCGATTTGAATTCTGGCCCTCGTCTTTTCCTTTTGAACTGTAGAAATGCCGACTTTTTGGTTAATGTTCAACTGTTTGCCGGTATTCGATAGAAGGGCCAAAAAATCTATATGCTGATATGAATCACGTTTTGACAGTCGTGGCACGCATTTGATATGTTAAAAGCTGAATCAGCTCCAGGCCCAATTAAACTTAGATAAAAAATTTTGTTTGAAAATTTTGTGCCGTCCACACCATGCCAACAATCGAGAATTATCGACTTCCATGACTTGACCGGGAGCCTTGTGGTCCCAAGTCCCAAGCTCTGTCAGCGTTCCCATTTATTCCCTGTGGACCACAGGACGAGCCGTGTTACACTAGGTTTTTTTTTTCTTTTGGTTTTTTTGTGTCAAATGTTACACTAGTTGAAGGCAAGTAAATTTCACATTTTATTCAAGATAATTATGTAAATGCGGTCTCACTTCATCCTATTTCATTAAATTCGGAATGTGATATGGTTTTGAAGGACTAGATATGGATAATATCCATAAGATTTCATTCTGAACAAAAATATATATTTTTTTATTTATTTGATTTATTCCAGGATCGGAATGGGAGATACACTTTGCACCATAATTTTGAATAAAAGAGATTTTTAAAAATGACATATTGATTCATTCAATCAAAACAAAGAAAAAGTAATTATCAAGTATTAATGCCAATATATATATATATATATATATATATATATATATTGTGAATCCATTTGGCTACATATCGTTTGAATAATTGGGGTCAATAAAAATAAAATAAGTTCCACCCGGAAGATGAGAAATTAGGTGAAAGTAGAGGGGCCTGAGATCAAATTGTCCAAGTCTACGTACCATCTTTCTAAATTTTCGGTCATATTTTCATTTTGGGCTCTTTTTTTTTTTTTTTGGGTGACAGAAGTTCATGTGATCAACCGATCCACGCTTCCGAGTTGGCTCCCTCCATAACAATCCCCATTAATTCATGCACGACTTCGAATTCGCTCTCGCCTTCCGTGGAAGGGAAAAGCTAGGGTCTTCTTCATCTCCTCCTTGTGTTTTTCCTCCTCTGCGTATGACTCAGGGCGTCTGGCGAGATAGCTGAAAGCTTTTGCACCGAGCCGATTATTCATGGAGCTTTCAGTTTCCTTCTTCGCTGTGAGGTCCCACAGCTGTGTTCCCGCCGTTACAGCCCACTCTAACTTGAAGTTCCAGAGAAAACCGTTGACTCTGCGCAAAAGAAGAGCGATCAGAGCTCGGGCGTCTGATCCGTCTCAGTGCCAGGAAACTGGCAACGGCTTCGTCCTCGAAGACGTTCCTCATCTGACCAATTTTCTCCCGGATTTGCCGGTAATTTTATTCTACTATTGAGGCTCTTTTTGTGTGTTGGTATCTATTTTCCAGCTCATGTTTAGCTTTTAAATATTCGTGCGGATCATTCTATCGAATTGTTAGGATGTAGGGGAAGAAACTGCTGACTACCGAGGAATTTAGCTGAATTCGATAAAAGATGAGGTACTGAGGCTCTTACAAATCTATTGTAAGGGAATTCTGTCGTCTAATTACTAATTAGAGAGTTGGCATTTGCGCAGCGGTCAGCGATTATTTTCTATTGTCTCGTAGAAGAATTCAACCTATAATATTACCAACTTGTATACTGTATTCCTTACAAGGCACTTATGATCATTTAGAATCAATCGATTATGTTTTAGCTAATTCATTTGATCTTATTTGTAAATGAGATTGCAAGAAAGTGTGCACATGTCATTTAATAGGAAGAAAAAGTTCTTAAAAAACATTACGAGGTCGGAGACCTGAAAGTTGGAAGGTCATCACTGTAAACACATTTTATAACACAAAGATAAAAATTGATATTGTAGCAATAGAAATTAAGGAGTAACTAATAATTTTATCATCTAGGTTTATGTCCAATGCAAAGAACATAATTGATATCGTAAAGGATGAAATGACCATCCAGTTCACCACCTATATTTAGTTATCATGGAATTAATGAAAATCCATGCATATCATGGGCATAATACTAGTCTCTAAAAGATAATCGTTTCTGTTTTTTAATCTTGTGCAAGCTAAGGTGTTATCACTTCAAACAATTTTGTTGATCTAATTACTGCGCATGGAATGGAACTTCATTGACTAAAATCACATATATCTTCGTGATGTCTTGTATTGTTGGTTTCAGTAACTTCCTTGTGAAAGGGTTGATTAGACTGGCTCAAATTATCTCATTTTAGTCTCCTTCGTCACTCTCTATGTTTGACATTGACAATTCATCTATGAGAAATTCTCGGTGTTTGCAGTCATACCCTAATCCACTACAAAAAAGCCAAGCTTATGCCATCGTTAAGTAAGTGAACCGCTACTTCTTGATTTTTTTTTTTTTTTAAATTTCTTGAGTTGCAAGAACCACAGTGATAATGAGAGTTTTCTTTCTGGTCATGAATAATAATATGCGCAATACTCCTTTTTGCTAGGCAAACTTTTGTCAGCTCGGAAGACGTAGTTGCTGAAAAGGTGAGCTTGTGATACTGCCCCAACTCCATCCTCCCGGTTCTATCTCAAAAACTAATTGTAAGTTCTTTCTCCAGATTGTTGTCCAGAAAGATAGTCCCAGGGGAGTGCATTTTCGACGTGCAGGGCCTCGAGAAAAGGTGTTCAATTCTCAGTGACAATTAGCATGTCCTTTTCAGCAATTGAGTTTGTTAATATTCAGATCTTTCTTTGGATGATAGGTTTATTTCAAATCAGAGGAAGTTCGTGCATGCGTCGTGACATGCGGAGGTTTATGTCCGGGTATAAATACAGTTATTCGTGAAATAGTATGTGGTTTGAACGGCATGTATGGAGTTGATGATATACTTGGCATTGAGGTCAGTCCCACATAGAGCATATTTACCGTCGTTACTCATTATAACATTCATTTGAGAATTTTATTTACATCATTGTAAAAGAGAAAACTTTAGTTCAACTCCAGAGGCATACAACGTCTATATGTGCAGTAACCTTACACAAGCAGATCAATTTAGTTGGAATAGTCATGTCCAGCAATTCCTTGACAAGTGGATCTTCCACTTTCAATCAGGTTGATTGTGTAGCCATTGGGTAGATGTGAGATTTGATTGAGAGAAGTGTCCCTAATAAAGAAGGAAAAAGAAGGACGAAATGAATTGTCTGCATTTTGTCATATGCCCATTATTGGCTTGTTGGATCTATTTGATGAATCTTGTTAGTTGAATGATTCGCAACTGTTGATGCTTGTAGGGAGGATATAGAGGATTCTACTCTAAAAATACGTTTCAGTTGACGCCTAAGTTTGTTAATGACATCCATAAACGAGGTGGCACCTTTCTTCAGACATCGCGAGGGGGTCATGACACACACAAGATAGTCGATAACATTCAGGATCGTGGAATTAATCAGGTTCATATGATTTTACAATTCCCTATGGCATTGACTGATTGTCAAGCTACTTGAACACATGTTATGGATCTCTTCCTCATTTTAGGTATACATCATTGGTGGGGATGGTACACAGAAGGGAGCGGCTCTCATTTATCAGGTGATCAGTCCTTCAATGTCAGTTACTTCTGATTTGCACTCAATTACAGCATGCCATATTATTTTTACTTGTATTTCAAGGAAGTTGAGAAACGAGGTCTTCAAGTGGCAGTTGCAGGGATTCCCAAGACTATCGACAATGACATAGCTGTAAGTACTAATGAACTCCGTTGCAATAATTGTTAAAGCACCTAAGTAAAGATTAGGTGGAAATTTAATTAGTTTTATACCCATTATAGGTTTCTTATCTCTTCTAGAATTGACAGTTGTCGGGTATTACGAATAATTTGTACTGGAACTGTATAAGGTAGTTTGTGACTTCATGGAAGTTCTTGGCAAAAGGTCGATTGCATATAACGGAATTAATGTAGAAGCGCTTTGACCCAAGTCAACTACCAATAAAGCTCAACCTCTAGTTGGTGAATAGCCAGCATGCCGCATGTACAGCAAACTTAAGGTGGTGCTTGTAAAAACTGACGATTTGGTAAATATTGCACATAGGTCATAGACAAATCCTTTGGCTTTGATACTGCTGTTGAAGAAGCCCAGAGAGCCATAAATGCAGCTCATGTTGAGGTTGAGAGTGTGGAAAATGGAGTTGGTGTCGTCAAGCTAATGGGAAGATATAGCGGTAAACATTTCTGTGATTCAAAATAAAAAGTGTTTAACATTTTTATCAGTTGTACAGGTTTCCTATCTTGTGAAGTATTGATATGGTTTCTTTTACCTTTTTAACTCCTGCAGGTTTCATTGCCATGTATGCCACTTTGGCTAGCCGAGATGTGGTATGGACTTAGTGCTAGGGCTGTTCGATTGACTAGTTGCGTGATCATTTTTGTTTGTGAAATTCTTCTGATCTTTAGCAAACTAAAGAGTCTGGAGTATAAGGGTCTGAATCTGGACAAATTGATTATGTATCATGGAAAGATGCCTCGGGTGACATAATGACTTCAGTTTTCATAGCATGAGAGATCCTATGTTCTTCAGAAAAGAGGGAGGGCTTAGGATCAGGTTCTTTCAACAAAGGGAACACCATCTAGTGGAAAAACATTTCTCCAGATGCTTGTCGGTTTTAGGTCGTGCAATATCACCCATTGGCTCCACATGCGTATTATGGTGTTTATCTTTCCTTTGGACCGGCATCAATTAGTTTGCCATATGTTCTCATGGGAAAATGTAGTATGCTTTATGGTGGTTCTAGTAATTTTATTCCTTGCACAGTGCTCTGTGAACCTTTATTGTACTTGCGATTAGAAGCTTACATGATCAGTTGATAAAGTTTGTGAGTGTAACAGGATTGTTGCTTGATTCCAGAGTCTCCATTCTATTTGGAAGGCCAAGGTGGGCTTTTTGAATTCGTTGAGCAGCGGCTCAAGGAGAATGGGCATGTGGTTATTGTATTAGCAGAAGGAGCTGGACAAGAATATGTAGCACAGAGCATGTACACAGTCGATGAGAAAGATGCATCAGGAAACAGACTGCTTCTTGACGCTGGTCTATGGTTGTCCCAACAGATCAAGGTGAAGCTGAAAAATTTCTCTCCCTCTATGAGATGTCTAATTATTAGCAAATAATGAAGTCATCTGACTGAGAAGGTCTCTGGAAAGACTTTACTGATGCAATTGGCAGAAGTTGCTAAAGATAGACATGATTTATGCTTTTTAGGAGTAGTACTTGCAATCATGGAGACTGACTTTATGTATTCTTAACTGTCATTAGAGGGTGGAGAAACGAGTAAGTTTAGCCATTAATTTCTGCTGTTCGGTTATTGAACCTATTTTCGGTTGCTTCAGGATTGTACAACTATTTGTTTGGTGCATTGAACAGTTCTTTTCACATTCTTCTTTTACTAATACTTTAATTTATACATAATAGGACCATTTTACGAAGATTCAGAAGATGGCCGTAAACATGAAGTACATAGGTACTTGTCACACTCTGTTGTGTTGTCTTCTTAGCAATTTCTGCTTAACTGCAGAACTGAGCATTCTCTGCTTCTATCTGTAATCTTAGTCTGGATACATATCAAGCCGCTCTATGCGATGGCCTGATCCTCTCATACACATCTGAGATGTTCACTTACATTTTGCCTCTGACAAGTTATGACCATCACTCTCTTGGTGGCAAACAATATATTCCATCAGATAGTTTAACATGAATTTCTTCTGAATAGTAGCTATTCATGAATTGATAGTTGACACTCCATGTTTATTATTTTAATCGCATATATGTGTCCTTGATAAGGAAATGAATAGGATAATCAATATAGAATTCTGTGGGACTATTGCCACTATGCCAAAAATGTATATTGTCAGTGAAGACATGGTTAATATTTAGATGCTTTAACACTCCTCCCTTATGCGTAGGTTGTGATTTAACCCAAAAATGAAGTCTGGAAACAAAACTAATTATTTTGGGTTAGGGGGACAAATAAGATACTTGGAGAAATTTGAACAGAGGACGTCCTACTTTTTCACCTTCGAGCAATGTCCAATCCAGAAGTGTCAGTTATCAGGTTGAAAGAGACTACATAAACATGTAGCCTAGATAAACAATTGATTTTGGATACTTCGACTATTAGTTTGATATGGTTGTCATTGTCAAATAATGATGTTCAGAAGAGTGTTCATTAGCAATTTGGTATTGTATCGTTGGCATGCGGGATTGCTTTTTTTCTCTATATTTGAATTTGTTCTTGGCATGTTGGAAATTTTAACACTGGATGAACTCTATCTAAACAGATCCAACATACATGATCCGGGCTATACCAAGTAATGCTTCAGATAATATTTACTGCACTCTTCTTGCCCATAGTGCCGTGCATGGAGCTATGGCTGGGTACACAGGATTCACGGTCGGGCCTGTAAATAGCAGACATGCCTATATTCCAATTTCAGTGAGCACCTCTTCTCCTGCATTACCCTGAAAGGTTTAAAAATTGGCCTGGAAATTCATG
This sequence comes from Rhodamnia argentea, assembly GCF_020921035.1. Taxonomy (NCBI): domain Eukaryota; kingdom Viridiplantae; phylum Streptophyta; class Magnoliopsida; order Myrtales; family Myrtaceae; genus Rhodamnia; species Rhodamnia argentea. The sequence continues at coordinate 10,457,679 of NC_063159.1, read as the reverse complement.
CATCAATTGGTTGAACATAAGCCTTGCTCGTTCAAGATGTTCAATCTTCTCTGTTTTAGATATTAAGAAGCCTTTCTAGTGATTTTAGTGTGATGACTAGAAACCTAGAGGATAGATATTAGCTGCTGGACAACTGGATGATACAAATTTCAGATGGAAAACTTATTCAAGATTTTGGATGGTGCTTGTAATGGGTAGATCAGTTGTTGATATGGACCAAAACCTCATGTTCAAAAAATAATTCCTCTTAGCATGGAAAAGATTCTTAATGGAACAGACGGAGTGAATAATGGATGTTATGCACAATAGTTCACTTCTTCCCCATCAAAGCATTTTTTTTCCTTTGATTCGACACAAATTCTGTTTGTGGGGATGTCCTTTTGTTTCTCTGCATAAAACCATGTAAATGTCATCGCAAACAGGTTATAGGTGCCATTGTTTCTTAATTTCTTCTTTATATGATCTCTTCAACAACTTGTTCATAGAAATCTTAAGGTTCGTGTTTGCTCTTTTGTCTATTGGACATGGCAAATATGCTTTCTCCATGGATTCTCACTTTTATTGAAATACTTTTCCTCATGCAATTGCTTGGTCTTGCAGCGAGTCACTGAGACTCAAAACATTGTCAAATTAACTGATAGGATGTGGGCTAGACTTCTTGCATCGACAAACCAGCCTAGTTTCTTAAACAGCGATGAGGTGATGCTGGGAAAAGTTGATAGAGCTATAATTGAGGAGATCAACAACAGGAAGATTACATCTATATAGACTTCACATCATTCACTCTCGGATCCAGTGGTCATAAGCATCTCGATTCTTCATGTGCTAAGATTTCATGCTGAAGACTTCTTAAATCAGCGAACATTTGCACTGCAGCACGTCATATTAGTTGTAGATTGTCTTCCGGTATGAAGTCTCTCTGTAAATGTGAGAACATGTATTGCAATAAGGCTAGATAAATTCGATCTGTGTAATTTCCTACTAACTAGGGCATCCACGTACAGGCCGATCTGAAGCATCACGAAGAAGAGCTTCTGATTTTTTCAGTGCATGGGGGGGTTCAAAAGAATGTACCTTCCACGCTAGATCCTATAATTTAATTGAAAGTGTGATTATTGTGCAAACTGCTCTTGGACATGCCATCAGAAATCATAATACAGAAATTTAACGTAATTCTGCTCACCTCAGTTAATGTGTCTTAATCAAGGATGCGTATATGTGATTAAAATAATAGTTACTATTCACGAATGGATAGTTGCCCTGAATCATGAAAGACTGGTTTATCATCACCGACGGTTCCGTTATTGCGGCTAAGGTTACCTCTAGGCTCTATCCCCCGCCTGCTTCCTTGCGTGTAAACGCAATCGGTGAACGGATGCACAACAAACTGTCTGGCCATTATGTTTCCGGTGTCAAGTTTCTATCGGCGCTTCTTTTATGTCTGACGATGACAAGTGCCTGAAGATATCTAAATAGGAACGCTGTCCCATCAGATGATTCGAGTTCCGACTAGATATTGGGGTGCTCCATTGTTCCTGCGTTCACTCTTCTCTGTCCGCTACGAGCGACCGACCGGTCCATCGCAAGTTGGTCAACTGAATTAAAAGCTCATGCCCTCCCGTGTTCACATCTCAGGAGTGTCCTTGTCAGATTGCGAGGTCCGGCAATGATTTTTCTCCGAACACATGGACCCCAATGATGGCTGGCGGAAGATCTTCGGCTCCCCAAAGTCGGCTCCAGACACCAGACTCCCTACGGACATCTGTTTTCCACTCGAGATACCCATGTTTTTCATATTTACTTTGGGTAAAAAATTTCCAAGCAACCGGCCTCGGGTCCCATCTTTGACAAGCAACATCCGTACTTGTTGCGTACTTGCAACTCTCGCAGTGTCCGTAGTCTCCTTCCCTTTTTTTGTTAATTGTAATCCGAGACGACTGATTCTGCAATTCCATAATGGAGTGAAGTGGACAAAGGTGAGCCATGGTGGGGCACCACGACCCCCATGCAGTCGCAACCTCTTAATTCAACCCTGCATCCTGGCTTTTTTTTTTTTTCTCCTCATTTCATTAGGTCGGGCATTTGACATTCCGAGTTTAGGCAACTGATGACATCGTTCGATTCCATGTATTTCGTGCTACAGTCGAAGCAGCCCCTCACCGATCAAGTACCTGTTCAAACCTTTCACCGACATGACGGGATATACATGCATGCATCCATCTTCAGCAGCACCAACAGAAGAATGATGCTTCGAGCAGATAGTTTCATGACCCGTGATTTAGCTTCGGCATGCCATCGGACAGTGAACAGTTGCTATAAGACCCGGATAGACGTATGACTAAATTCACCGTTCAAGTGACGTTTTGTGATACTAGCACTTTGAAAGCAAGTCGATTTATGTGCATTGGATTCATATTCAAGTGAAATGCATGACGATAATGCCGCCAATATAATAGTAAACAAGTAGAAGGAAAGTCGTCTCGGCATGTATCGATTAGCTAGAAAATTCGAGCGAAACCAATGAAAAATTTCCATCGTGCATCTAGTGCAAACGAGACTTTGATAAGAGGCGGGCACTGATTTCTCTTGATCATTTGTACAAATTGATGGGAACCTTGGAATATAAAGAATGTATCCAAAGACCAATAAGACTTGTCAAGTCACTCTCAATGTCATCCTCACCTTTTAATTTTCTTGAGAAACACAGCCATCTTGTCATCATCCTCTGGTTTGAGGCATTCAACATATACTCATCTTTCCACTTCGTTTTACTTGATTTAAAAGCTCCACCTCTCGACCTCAATCACCTTCACAACAGCAAGAAATTACTCTCGACGAAGAAATTTTTTTTTGTTCATTAATACTATTAAATTTACATGTAAAAATTTCAGCTAACAATTTAAACTTTTAGAACGTTGACAGTGATTCCACACAATTTTGCAAATACACCGATCCAATCATGCCATATCACTTTAAATTAGACATAAAATTGCGAATGAAAATTTTTCAAGGAATTCTAGTCATCCTAGATAATCTTAACAAGCTCTAAATCTCAGCGATGAATTTTTCATGGCAAACTTAGTTACTTAGTTTAAATCAGAGCTACGCCATTTCTAAGTCCGGCCCACCTTAAGTAATCATGATCACTTGACAAATCTGCATCTTAATCACGCCCGGTTCGCTGTGTACATTCATAACAGATAGGACATGATCAAGTTGAGGAATTTGGGATATTTTCTGACCAAATCGTGGATTCCATTCATCTGCACTTTGGACAGCATGACTTGGGGCAATATTTTACCACACCGAGCGTAGAAAAACCAGTATGACCCTGACCACGAGGGTCTATCGGCGACTTTGCATGATTCCGTGACAAAAAAAAAAAAAAACAAAGGAGGAAAATACCATTCGCTCTTCTAAGGTCGCTTTCAACACGAACAGCAATCGATAAAAGACAGTCGGGTCGTACGTTTGACACCATCTTTGCTATAAACTATTCAACAGCGTACTGTCACGGCTAATCCCTCGTGCTCCTTCAACGACCACCCTCGAAAGTCTGAAACGAAATGTTTCCGACTCAGTCATCACTTATTTTCACGAGTCAAGACACCAAGTCGGTTCAACCATGTTATAATCCTCCGCCTAACTTATGCTCACGAGCCCTAGGCCGAGCCAATCGTCGCTTACCCTAATAGCGACGTATTATATTATGTACATAGTCCTTATATGCATGCTCGTTGTTTCGCGGAAATTTTACTACTATACAACTCGAGACGAAATTGGAAACTACACAGATTGATAATGACTTTTAAGCTGCGTTTGATAGTCGGAATAAAATTCAGAATAGGATAAATCCTGCGTTTGGTGCTTGCCTATGACAGGATATAGTGGGATATAAGAGAGATATAGCATGGATAAAATTATCCCATGGGAATGTGAGATAAAAGTGGATATGATTTCTAATAACTCCAATGCATAAGTTTTTTTTTCGAATATCGATTTTCTCAAACTAATAAAATTAAAACAGTGTTAATATAAACAATATTTGATTTCTACTATAAAAATTTCAAAATAACAAAAAAAATAAAAATAATTTCATTATTATTTATTCCCATTTTTGTTTATGTATTAGAATTTATTTCTATCTTATAATATAAATTATGTATATACATAATTTTTTATATTAATTACGTACTTTAGTTATTTTAGTAATTTATAATATTAGTATAGTTTACTATTTATTAAAATGTTATTAGAGAATGATGGAAGGGGAAAAATAAATAAAAAGAAAATAATTGAAAAAAGAAAATGAAAAATAAAAAAAAAATTAGCGATAAAAATGATGTAGGCAAGAGTTTCACAAGGGAGTCTTATCATTTTCTTTTGTGCAATTTTTAGGTTCATTTATACTAATATGTTATTCACACCAAACAATAGATAAAATACAATGTGAAAATATCCAATTTTATTATTGTTAGTCCCCAAACAATTGATAGGATATAGCAAAATTCCTAGATTTTATATCATATCCTATCTAATCCTATCCTATCTAAAAATCCCGACGATCAAACGTAGCCTTAGGGAATAAACCCAAGCCGATCTGAAGATAGGAAAGAAGTGATCGTGTTTGTGGTGTTAGGTACGTCTTCGAAGTCTTTTGTTTGACTTTCAGTAGATATTTTGGCTATGATACTTACAGGTTCTTCATTTATTTCGTGGAGAATGATCAAAACAGGAGGTGGGAATTCCTTGTTTTGATCTGTTGTTGTCGTGGGGTACGGATGCGAAACCATAGAGTCCAGCAACATATAAGCTCATTCAGACGGAGCTACATATGTATTTTCAGCTGACAGCAAATATCGATTTGGGTGGAGGCAAATCCAAGATGTCAAAAGCTACGGCTATCTTTTTTATGAAGACATGAATTTGTTTGCATTATGCTGCCACATCAGTAAATGGAAAAATGCAGTAAAATAAGAACTTGGGAGGGACCAAATCGTGATAAGTTGAAAGAGTACAAAATAAAAATAAAAATAAAACCTTACAAAAAAAAATAAAAATAAAAATAAAAACAAAAAATCCGCGACTAAATTGAACCTTGGATTAAAGCAAAAGGATTAGATTAAATAGGATATAAAGATTAGGGATTGAATCATATTGAACATTAGACAGAAACAAATAGGGATCATTTTTTTCTAATCTTTTTTATCATTTTTTTTTTGTGAGCAATAATTGTTGCTTTTTGAGATGACACTCCTCGTGATAATTTTCTCGGATTAGCCATGCCACGTTTTGATAAAAAGTTTGAAGATCCAACCTCACTTTTGATGATGGTAAAAGGATCAAGTGTATTTTTAAGTCCATCAATATCTATATGACATGCGCGCCAGATAGAGCACATTTCAAAAAGCATCTTAGAATATTGTTCGCATTGGCGATAAAATAATAAGAGCTTTATTCTTTGACCTGAATTAGAGAATTCAAAGGGGCTAATCTCAGTAAGAAATTGCCAAAAAAGGAGAAAAGGAAAAATGGAAGCAAGGTGTTGATCATGGATGTCGGCTAATGATGAACTTGTTGGTATTAGCCCGGTAGTACCTGGACAAATCAGATTTGAAGATCTGGTGGCTGCCCACTCCTCTGACTCAATTTCACTCCTCCTCCTCCTTCTAATAATCTTCTTTATAAGCAAGCAAATGTTTAGGCAGTATTCAACCCAATTTCATGTGCAATTCAAAGTGTGTACATATGTGTTGCCACTTGCTTTATTAGGTTTTGTAAACAGACAATGTCTAGCCGTCCTCTGGCCACATCCACTGTATCTGACGTACCTTTAGCAAAAAACAAGGAAAAAAATAAAAAAGTTTGAATGGGATTGTGGTAAACAATGTCAAAACATTGACGGCGTTCTTGTAATAGAAGAAGGGAGAAAATGTCAAACTTGGACACGTTCTTTTGCTTGGGCATGCACGTTTGATGCTCATCGTCGGTTAGCGGGGGAATGTGTTTTGTTGTCAGGACATGCCTTAGATATTGCAAAACCCATTGGATCGTCAAAAAGAGAATTGGTTTCTTTAGAATTCTTGGACGCCTACCACCACGACTATTTTTCTACACACGTGCTTCTGCCTTATTTCAGAACTAGGCAGCTAATTAAAAAGCGAGAATTTTGCGAAAGCCTGAAAATTCCTCGAGTCTTTCGTAACTTGTTTTGAGTTTTCTACAGTTAATGTTGCTGAATGAGCACGGAATGGAAGCGGGTCTAAACATGTTTTCGGACCCACCCTCCAACCTGGATTAGCAGGCCGAGAGAGGTTATCGCTTTGCGAAATTACGTTTTTTGTTTGTTGTTTCCACGAGCACTGATTGGCCAAATTAAAAGGTGCGATTCATATAACTTTCGTCCATTGCAAATTTTTTTTTGGATATGATCCACTACCTTGGCTCCTCCCATCGCAAGCGTCACTTGGGTCAAGAGATTCCTTCGATAATATCAAGCTGCTGGAGATCTCTGCGGCCCAAATCGTCTCGCTTTCGCGTTATTAAATACTTGGAAATAATTAAAAGTTGCCTTGGAGTGAAGGTAAAGGACAAAATCAAATTCATCAAAATCAAATTCATTAACTCCTTTTTATATTACTCCTAGGAAATTCAATGCCCTCCTTTTTCATTCTTAAACATTGAAAAAAAGAGTCAAAGTTGCTACATTTATAACCATTTAAACAGTCCAAAGGGTGGGCTAGCTTTTGGCGGTTCATCGGTCCCCATGTCATGTACAATTACAATATACACACTAAAAGCGTTGAATGTATGTTTAAATTGCGGGCATATAAAATGACAATATGCCCCTGATACTATATAACAGAAAATGACAAAATAAGGTTATATGATCGAGGTCAGTAGGCTTGGGTTGGAGATGGAATATGCTAGACACAGCCAAAACGGTACAAACTTGACTAGATACATAGTAATTATATGATAGAAAAAAATGAGAGAATAGTACTAATTTCAGGATACTAAAATCGACAATTTGACGAACTTTAATGTGGGTGGGGCCTGAATTGAACACGAATGTGGAGCTGTCCAACATGCAGATATGGTTGGTGAAAATAGTGGATGATATGTTTACTCCATTGTGCTTTTGGTCCTACATCTCCTGCTAGCTTAGTCAATGCCTACCATTATTTGTTTATTATGTCATTACCGTCCAAGCTGTTTTTGTGGACATATAAGCAAGCATTTGTAACTTAAGAACAAAATTTTAAGCTCTTGCCTTCAAGGGGAAGGGGCGCATACAAAAAAATATGTAGTTACTTTGCACGTGCAAGCTGTATGTAGTTGCACTTTTACAATACAATATTGCTAGAAAGGACTTCATCGTGGGAAGGTGAGCACCAGTTTAGGGTTTAACTTGACCGGACCGATCCTACCCAGCCGATTTCGATACAATTTTAGGACCTACAAAATAGGTTTTAGATTTTAATAATTGAGAACTGTTCCCGACATGGTGGGTTTCAGGCTGCAGTTCTGGAATCTACCTATCTTGGAACCTACCCACTCTAAAACCACTGACCCCAAATTTACACACCTTTCATACTCGTCTACCGGAAGTTCTTGCACTTTAGGGATGATGCTTATATGTCCTACAATACTGAGAGTCGCAATCGCTTTCCCGGTTAAGTGGTTTGCTCTGCAACTTCTGGTGGTATCCGATTTGTCTCCAACTTGGTGAATGCCTGGGGACATGGATTGTTTGATCTCCACTTCCTTCAAAGAATTCATTTCGTTCAGCCGCCGATGGCTCTCAATACTCAACAATAATGTAGCAATGTAGCCGAAGATGCCTTAGTTTTTTATCTTGTATGGATTGTTACTTTTGACAGATAGGATTTTTTATTGTTGCTTTAACTTTCATTTTGCTCTACTAAGGGATGAATTGGACACTTCCCAATTGCTATATATTCCCGTTTGTTTTATACCGTGCTTCTCATCGTTTTTGTTGCTCTACTATTTTATTGTAACTACTATTTGTCTCGCTTGTAAATAAGGATATGTTTTACTAAAGTTTATCCATTTAAGAAATAAAAAAATTGAAAACAAAAAAGGAATTGACTAGTTCTCGAGTAGACCATGGAACATGAGTGGATCAACAAGAGTTGTTCCAAGGTCTATAGGGCGTGGGGAAAATTACCAAAAAATTCATAACCTATTGTAATTGTGCTAATTCAGCTATAAGTTTTTTTTTTTCCCGTGAAGTCTTAAATCTTTTGCGATTGTACCAATTCAGTCCACTTTACCGACCGGTGCCAACATGGCGTCGCCGATGCTTACGTGGACAATTTTAATAATATTTTAACATTTTCATTTTTATTTTTTCTCTTTCTTTTCTTTCCCTATCTAGTACTTATTGTACGGTGGCCGGCGAGCTCCATCAAGGGTCGCCGAGGTTGCTGACCACCGAGCAAGGCCATGGCGACCGAGGGCGAGGCCCCCTCTCTAGATCTAGGAGAGGGCAGCCTCGCCATGGCCTCGCCCATAGTCACACCCCCTCGTGAAGCGCAATCGTGGGTGACAGCGCCGACGGCCACGACCTCACCCAGCTTGGGCAAGGCTGGTAGGGGGTTGCAAAGCCCTCGTCGGTGACTCTTGCTGGAGCGTGAGGGCCATAATACATCAGGATAGGGAAAAAGGTGGGAAAAGAAAAGAAAGAGAAAAAAAATCATCATTTACATTCAGAAAGCCGTATGCTTTGGAAGAAGTGGCTCTATTTCATTATATTCCATCCATATCACCGTTTACAGAAAGTGGAAATGGAAGCGGAGCAGTTTCGAAGTTGCGGTCAATAAGGTAGGGATTATCAAAACACCAAATAAAAATATTAAAATATTATTAAAAATTATCTACGTCAACGATGGCTGTCAAAGTGGACTAAATTGGTATTATTGCAAAAATTTTAAGACTCAACTAACAAAAAGAAAAATGTTTAGAACTGAATTGACACAATTACAATAGGTTTACGACTTTTTTTATACTTCTCCCATATGGTATGTTATAGGTTCAAAATACTAGTAACTAATCTCGACAAGGTGGGCACTAGGTTCCAAATATGGAACTTACTCACCTTGAAACCGCTTCCCCCTAAACCGAGGATAGTGGCGTTGACGGGCGGGTTTTTCATAGTAGAATGCTAGACTCAGTGCATCCGCAACACGCCATTTATGCCAGATTAAGCACAGGACGCTTGTTAAATTTTCAAACTAATATTCCCTTTTTTTTTTTAATTTGGTAAAAAAAAATTCCCCCTTTAAAAGGCGAAATTTTATATATCTCTATAATCGCTTGACAATTGATTAACTACTTTTGAAGAGTGAAGAGTATCGACTAATGGTAGTATTCCAATACAGTGCCAAACCACCAAAATAGCCCACGGATTGACTTATGATTAAGATGTCATGCTTTTTATTCCTTTTTTTTTGGCATTTTTTTAAAGATAATCTACGCTTCATGAACTGCCCAAAAATAAAAAAAGGGAATAAAAAGCATTGACTCTTTATCCAATTGAAAATGAAAAAGTAAAACTAAGTTAAGAATGAGTAATGCGAGAAACCAAAAGGAGATCTCTCCCTATCTTACAAGAAAGTTTCATAAGATGAGGTGTTTAACTGCAATATTCTCCATTCAATCAAATGAAATAAAACCAGAGCCTACCAAGATTGAAAAAAAAAGGCTTTGGTGGGGGCAATTGCAAATAGGATTTCTATGCAATGTGTGGGTGTGCGAATGTCGTGGCTTATTTATGCTTCCCCATAAAGAAGCAAAACCCCAGCATGGCCACTCAGCAGCCATTCCTGAACGATATTCAAAAGTTGCTGCACTTCATTTACCACGGTATGGTCTAAACTTTAGTGATTGTGATGATTGATTCAGCCAAAGTGCCGTCTATTGAACCAGCCGAACGAGTTTTCCGCGACATCTTCGCCGACCGGTGTGCTTCGACCCTGCGGCGGCTAACCCTCTTGTTTCCATCCAAGAACGGAGGGAACTAAGTGGTGATCTTAATTGACCTCGTCCTCGTCGTATGTTTACAAACTAAACTAGGGATAGTTATTAAATTAAAAAAAAAAATCTTAAATCTATTGCAATTGTGTCAATTTAATCATAATCCTTTCTTTTTTGCTAATTGAGTCCTAAAATTTTTTTGGATTTATACCAATTCAGTCCATCCGACCAACTTTAATCGGTCGCCGCCGACCGGCAATTTTTAGTGATAATTTAATATTTTTTTTCAAATTATTTATTTATTTTTCCTTTTTTTATGCTCCTTCTTCCTCTAGCCGTTCGCCCGACCGGTGATCAGCCACCGGTGAGGGCGTGGTCGAGTCTCACCGGCCCTCGCCTGCGGCAGGCCATGTGGATCAGCAACATAAGAAGGACAAGGAGGAGAAAAAAAAGAAAAAAATTATAAAAATAAATAAATATTAGAATATTATACAAAATTGTCACGCCATCGCAGGCCCGTCAAAGTTGGCCGGATGGATCGAATTGGTACAAATGCAAAAGGTTTAGAACTCAATTGGGCACAAAAAAAAAATTAAAAATGAATTGGTAGAGTTGCAATAAGTTTGGGACTTTTTGGGGGTAATTTTGCCAACTAAAACTAAACTGAGCTGCACGTTATTATCCAAGGTCTCTCTTAGTCAGTAGCGAGACTCTTTTTAAGAGGGGTTTGGCAGTCAAGTCTTACGGATGGCGTTTAACATAACAATTATTGGGCACCTCATCATGAACCATGATGGCTCATCTGTTGAATTCTGCAACGTTTACTACTCAAAATTTCCATGATAGCATCCCCCCCCCATTTTTTTCCATGAAAATGAATGATGGAGAGAGTCCAATGTAGACGACGTCAGGAGGCAATGACGAGAGCATCGACCCTTTTGCCTTTTCTTTTTTCACACACGTTTCACGAATTCCACTTTTGCTCCCCCACCACCACCACCACCACTCGCATCCTCCTCAGTTTGAGAGACCTTTGGCTAATTTCATGGAAACTCCCTCCTCGCTTTTTTGTCCATTTTCTCCACTCGGCTCTCCACAACTTTTACTTCATGATGAGGACAAACTACTCGATTCCAATATGCCCATCAGTTGCGCATGTTGAGGCAGTGATTAAAGGACTCTTTTGAGCGAGTTTCTCGGGAAAATTATCAAAAAAGTCTTAAATCTTTTGTATTTGTGTCAATTCAATCCTAAAATCTCCCCTCCTCCTTTTTTTTTTTTTTTACAATTGAGTCCTAAACATTTTGCATTTGTGCCAATTAAGTCCATCCAGCCAATCTAGGCTCGCTGCCGCCGACGTGGATAATCATTTATAATATCTTAATATTTTTTTCGAATTATTCATTTATTTTTTTCGTTTTTTTCTTCTCCTTGTTCCTCCAGCCGGTCACTAGTTCGCCAACCAGCCAAAGGCAAGGGCCGAAGAGATCTACCTTGCCCTCGCCATGAAAAAGGAGAAAAAAAAAAGAAAAATAAATAAATAATTCAAAAGAATATTGAGATGTTACTAAAAATTATCTACATCGGCGTTGGTCGGCCATAGATGGCCACATGAACTGAATTGGCATAGATGCAAAAATTGTACGCATCAATTGTGAAAAAAAATGTTTAGGAGTAAATTGATATAATTATAATATATTTAGAATTTTTTTAATAATTTTTCCCGAGTTTCTGTGTCCTTAAATAGACCTAAATTTGATGAGCATGAACCTATGTTTTTTTTTTTTTTTTTTGGTCGAAAGCATGAACCTATGTTAAGGTGAGAGATGGCGCAAAAAATTAGATATATACTAGCAATGCTGAAAGTCTTAATCATATCTACTAAACTCAAGCAATATAACAATAGGGTATAATCTCATCAGGAATTGGCAAATAATAAGTTATGATTGGGTGTGTCTAGTAGTGTTTTCTTTTCCAATTTCGATATACTCATTTGTGTTGGATGTTGAATCCAACCCACTGGTTCAAATGTACAGTTTTCGATTTACCTTGTCACTTCACATATCGATTTTGATAAACTAATTTGAGATTTTTGTTGATACGACATACTCAACAAGCAGTGAGAGTAGGCCACATCAGTTAGTGTATCGGTCTTTCGCACCGGTTTCTCTGTCGGTATCGATATAAGCATAGTTGTATCGTTAAGGATAAAAGTTTTCTGTTACCTCGTGGGGTTCAATACCATATGTTGTGAGGTCACAATTCCTCAAAGTTAGGCAAACCATGCTTCCTGAAAGGAGAGTGATATTATCTACCGCAATTACAAGGAGTTGAGTAGATACCATGCTATATTTTTGCCTAACCAACTCCATTATTTAGTAATGTGTTGTGCACTTTTAGAATTTTACAATGAAGTGGGCCTCACTCCTGTCATGTAACTTTCTGTCCCCGTGTGTGCGTGTCATGCTTCTCTGTTCTTTCTTCTCTCTGTTTTAGAACGGTGAAGCTTCCTTGTTTGCACTTGCAAATTCTTCTCCAAAGTCCACTATATAAAGCTCCACCACCCCCAACATCCCCCATATTCTCTCATTTCCCCTCTCTCTCTCTCTCTCTCTCTCTCTCTCTCTCTCTCTTGAAAACCAGAAAAAGATGAACCAATCCGCCATGTTAGTAGCTGAAGAGACCATCTTTGCTCTGCCTCCTCTGTATCACCAGCGAAACCATCCCAACGACGGCGTCTCTGGGCTCAACCCCTGCCTCACCCAAGAGCACTGGGGCGACCTCCCTCTCCAGCTCAACGACTCCGATGACATGCTCATCTACAACTCCCTCCACGACGCCCTCCACTCCGGCTGGTCCCCTTTCGACTCTGTCATCACCACCGTCCACCCCCAGCCCCGCCCCCTCTTCCACGCCGCTTCCCTCCCCGCCTCCTTTGCCCCCGACGGCCACGCCTTGTTGCTCCACAACACTTTCGCCTCTTACAGCTCCGAGGTCGAGGTCTCCGACGGCTCGGTCAATTCGGAACGGCGCGAGGGCGACTTCACCGGAGATTACAGTCTTCATCGGAGCGCGTTTTGCAAGGGACGCCACTACAGGGGAGTGAGGCAGAGGCCGTGGGGCAAGTACGCCGCCGAGATACGCGACCCCGCTAAGAACGGCTCCCGAGTCTGGCTTGGCACCTACGAGACGGCCGAGGAAGCCGCTCTCGCTTACGACCGAGCCGCTTACCGGATGCGCGGCGCCAAGGCCTTGCTCAACTTCCCTCACCGGATCGGCTCCGGGGAGCCCCCGCCGGTCAGAGTTACCGCGAAGCGCAAGGAGTCCGAGACTAAAGGCGCCACGGTTGGCTCAGCCAAGAAGCCAAAAGGGGCACCGACGGCAGCGGCGGCAGCCAAGGCCGACGGGGAGCGATTGGATGCATTCCCCTTTGGGGTCGTGCTACTGGGCGAGGAGCTACTGGTTAGTTAGGCTCGTTGCAAAATCCAAAGGAGCGGCGAAAAAAAGAAGGCGTGAGCAAAAGGGTCGGTCTGTTTTGTAATCCAAACTACCAATTCCAAGCACCGTGTTTGGGAATGAATACTGTAACTGAGGACGAGTCTGTCGGTCGGTCGGTCGATCGGTCGTTCGTTCGTTGATGAACAGAACCGATGCCCGAGATGGCGGCCGACATAGGTGAACTCATGTTCCTATTTCTGCAGGAACAGAGGCAATGACATGAACACCAGATAGTCATCGCATCAGATTGTGTCATTGTGAAGAATCAATGCCCATCATCATCTCACTTTAAGAAGTTAGACTTTATTTTCTACTTCGTTCATTTTTTCGGAACTCCATAAGTTATATATATTCCCAATTTTGCTACAGATAAATCGAGCACAGGCCCGTGTGGAATTCGGTAGGTTATAATTCCAAACAAATTTGCTCCCTTGCACAACTGTTTTCTGTCCATGTGACCGCTGAAATGATTGATATGATCACAATGTCTTTCACGAGATCACGAGTTTGATTCATATCGTCTGTCAACCTCTGAAAAAACTCGTTTAACGTTACCTTTAAGTCGTTGTTGGTACTAAATAGCTATGGTTCTAAGCCGAACAATCCCTGGTGGATGTAGGGCCACGCCAGCACTATTTCACCCCCTCCCATGCATTTACCTTCATCACTAGAGGTACTTACACGTTACACGTCGTATCCAATGGAATAAAACTTTTATTATTGTGCATATTTTGTCTCGCCAAAAACTGACATTTACCCTTCGTTTTCGGTGTTTGGTGAGTCGAATAGAAAATGTCGGGTTTCCGAACAAAATATAATTTCATGTCAAATTTGAGATTGAGGAAAAAGCTTATTTTAATAAGCAATTGAGATTAGGGGTTCCGTACCGCACAACGGCGGTGTCTCTATCATTATCGCCAGAGAACGAAGCGAGATCGATGTATTCACCAGGTGAAGGCGATTCAAAAAGCAAAATCGCTCAAGAAGGAATGATAATCCTGGCTTAATTAGTGATAAGGATTGATTAGGAAACGAAGTGGTCCCTATTATATAATCAAACTCCACGTGCCCATTCATTCACCACCTCCAAATCATCTTACCCCCTTCCACACTGTTGTCCCAAATCGTTGCCATCGTCCACGGTCAATCTGTACACGGGCCACTGCGACTTTCTTCTGTACACATTGCTCATGTGGTTCATTTTGACTTTTAGCAAGTTAGGCATTGCTTGATAACGTTTCTAATTCTCTATTTTTTTTATTTTTTTTACTCTTCAAAAAAGAAAAGGAACAGAAATTTATCTGTGTACGTCAGTTGATTCTTTTGTTATCGAGCACATATCGGTGGTCGGGGAATAGATTTGGATCAGAAATAAGAAGTAAAAAAAAAAAAAGTAGCTTCTTTGTTTATGGGAACAAAAAAGAGAAACAATATCATTTTAGAAAAAAAAAAAAAAAAGCTCAAGGTAACTTGATGCTCGTCTTTACAATCATGAGTCCAGCCACGATCGCCAACAACCGTCGCTCAAACCGCCGGTCATCGCTGCTGTCGGTCGCCGTTGCTGATGATCGCACGTCATCGCTTTCGGTAACCAGTGTAGCCAATTGTCAACCATTGCCGCGGTCCCCACCTCTTGCCCGTCACCGCTCACCACTACCGATCACCACCGCTAGTATATTTTTTTAGGATCGTACCAAACATATTTCTTTTCTTTTTCTATTTCAGGAATATAAACTTTGTACAATTACCAAACGCGTTCTTCCGCTAAAAAACTCGTCAAGGGAATAGAAATATATATATATATATATATATATATATATAAAAACCTATTTCTGATAAAAAAAATTGTTCCCGGAACAAAAATGTTACTATACGCACCCTTATTAAACAGTTGCACATCACTATGTTATGATATCACGCTGTAAAATTTTGGAATATGCTTCTTTGATAAATTTTTTATCTACTGTAAGAATGACAGCATATTATGAACCAACAAAAAATAGATAACAAACAAGTAAAAATTGTTATGGGTCCACAATATACTGTTATTTTTACGGTCATCAAAAAATTGTTATGTTGGCAAAGTCGTAAAATCTTATAGCTTGTGATTTTGCCCGAATCTTTTGAGTCGCAGAAGATCTTTGTTTTGATCCCGACACTGGCCCCGCTGGGGACGAAGAAGTCTCCTGGGGTTTCTGTTGGATGCCGAATCAGTGCGGCTTTCCTGAGTTGAGAAGCGAGACCAATCTTCTTCGGCGTATCAGCTTAGCAGTTTCGTAATACGTGTTTTGAAGTTCCATCACTTCGAATCGAAGTTGATAAGCACTCAAATCTTTTCTTGTGGAGATTATTGAGATTTGCATAGCGAACGTCGCACCTTCTATGCCGTGAGCTCTCAAATCTTTTCATGAACGTTGTCCCGATGAAAGGGGCTGTCGACAGGGAAGGAAAGGGTAGAAACAAAGATGAGCGATGGTCTTCTGCAAACTTGTCTTTTAGTACAGGTACGGCTCCTACCATCCCACGATAGATGTGAACGATCGCCATGTTTGAAAAGAATAAAGCTGGTGGTTGGATGGCTTGATTTCACACCCATAAAGAAAGACAAATGCATAAATAAATCAAATATTATGAAAACAATGTTGTTGGTCTTCCCTTGGAAAGTTTGAAAAGTGCCGTCTTTGGCCGTTGATTTAGAGAGTGACGACTGCCGTTGACCGGCCTTTATTATCCAAAGGCATGGAAAATTTGAAAAGTGCTACTTTCTTTGTTCTTCACTAGCTATGAACAGTGTTATTCGAAGGAAATACCCAAGAACCATCCTTGACGAAATGAATTTATTTAGATGTAACCATTCTTAGAGAGTTAAAGTGGTTCTTATTACAAACTTAAGATGCTAAAGATTATCGAAGAATTTATATGCAAAGATTTCGATTAAGCTTCTTCATATAGGAAATCTTAAAATCTTGTTTTATTTTCTCGACGTCGAATGAGATGAGAGACTGTTAAATAGTTGGGATACTCGTTAATCGTGAAAACCACACGCTAAACACTTTCGAAATGTCAGACATATATAGATAGATGCATGTTGCACGTTTTTTTTTTTTCCCCTACAATATGTGAGCTTCCTACGTAAATTAAACGCAGCCTTAGGGTTTTAGCGACACACCTTTCCACGGGAAAGAAAATCAGTGAAGAATGCTTTTGAATGTAGTAACTTATAGACCTCGCCTAACCCTAAGCCAGCATATAGCATTGAAGTATCATCAGGAATTCCGCCAAGCAGACAATTTTTTTTTTTCCCAAAAATCATAATCACATGACAGTATCGTGGCGGTTCTTGACCAAATCACCGGATTAGACTAGAATCTCAGCTACGATAATGTTCAGAGGATGCATGATATATGTCTTTGTACCTTATTATAGATGGCTACGAGTTTCGCTTCTCTATTACATTCCACGACAAATGAGACATAATCAGTTTTGGCTCCATTTATTTCGCAAAAATTATATGACAAAATTATCGTCTGTATCGCTTGAAATAATTAGCCCCTGAAATATATTTTTATTATCGACAATGAATGGACATAGAACTTCTTCTAGTCAAGACTAGATTATGAGGCATAATCTATTTTAGCTGTTTCCAAATAATTCATTTTGCGCGTTTTCCAATCTCTTGTTGCCGCCCGTTAAACGTGGTTACACCGTAAGGCTTAATTTACACTCAATGTGGAAGTGTTGTATAATATGATTTATTGGCTGGCCCATTTTCAAAAAGATTTGTCAATCACAATCGATATAAGAAAAGGTAAAACTGGGAAAGGAAGACCCATAGCCATAAAGACTAGACTTTGTTTTAAAGTTGTTCATCATTGCATGCGTAAGGGAAAAGGCGTGTGGAGTTAGCCATAAACCTTTCGGTAATTCACTCAAAACCCACTAATCAACTCAATTACATAGTTCCGTCGACAGAAGATTTGGGGAGAAGTCAACGTTGGAAACTCACCAACTTTGGTCTGTTGACTTAGAACAGGAAAAGAACAGCAGGATCAGGTCGTCATTATTATATAGAGAGGAAGTAGTGTTTCGTGACATTATACAATATGACTCGAGTATTAACGAATTCATTATTCTGATTTCTTTTTCTTGCTCGAGTGTGCAACCTAGTGGATGTACAACAAATCCCTCACACAACTGGCGATTAGCGATTTGATTTCTTTATGTCTTTCGTGGAGTTGGAGGAACTTTGTCACGAAACCGTATCGGAATGGTGAAAATTGAACTGACTTAAGATGAAGGAGATGGGAAATGAGGAAAAAGCAAGAACACTGTCCATGCACAAAAGCACTATGATAACTAAACAATGTTTTGTTACTTTGTGTTTGGTAGGAACACGTGCTCGGGAAAGGAAAATAGAAGACTCGCATGGCTCTTCAAATGGGATAGTTGTTTTGGACCCAAAAAAAAAAAAAGTGGGATAGTTGTCCAAAAAGTCACAAATCTATTGTACATTGGCCAATTCAATCATAAACTTCTTATTTTATCAGTTTAATCCTAGATCTTTTGATAATTGACAGGAAAGAAAGTCGCTTGGTTGGGGCGAGGGTCGCAACACCTCGCTTGGATTTGGTTGAGGGCCACGACTCCTTTGCCCGGTTCTTAGCAAGGGCATCAGGCCTCGCCAGTTACCGGGGCATAGTGCCGGCTGGAAATCTAATAGAGGGAAAAAAAAAAAAGAGAAGGAAAAAAAAAGAAAAATGATATAAAATTTTAGATAATTTAAAAAAGAAAAGTAAAAAATTGTCCACATCAATATCGACCGTACCATGTAGAACCGCCGGTGTCCATGTCGGCGATTCTAGATATAATTGGTTAGAAGGATTCCATTGGCAAATTGTGAAAAGATTTAGGACAAAATTAGCCTCCATTAATAGACTTAGAACTTTTTGAACAATTTTCCACTCTTCGAATACATGCATGCCCTTTTTTACGCACCGACAAACCTGCTATTTGATAAAAAAAAATTTAAATCGAGGAATGAATTCAAATCAACTATAGAAAGGCCAAACAAGCTAGTCCATAGGTCCCCATACGTACAACTTACCTATTTATATATTAGATTATTCTTTGCTTTTCAGATATGAGGATTGCGTACAAATTGGACAAAATATTGAGGAGATGTTGGATAGGCAACGGCATCTGATTGTCAAAGTATAGACTTTCTTTCACCACACATGTGTTGCTTCAGGAAAATAGAAGGGAAAAAAGGCTTACAGATCTCCATCGTGGGGTTATCTCGGTAAGGTTGTTTTTGGACGTAATGCTCCCTAAAGCATAAGCTGTTCACACAACATGACTTTATTTCGGATGATACGTAATTGGATCATTAATTACTTTGAAAATGTCTAGAGGACCAACCTCTTTTTGCTAAGTGCAACTTTTTTCTTGGCAAAGAAAATCGCTTACTTTCCAGTTCTTTTTGGTGGGCCAACACGACAGAAAATACCAAGGACATGGCAAAATCAAAACAGAAAACGCAATGATACTCCCCCAAAGAAACCGAAATGGACGCCACTCTACAACCTCTTGAGATCGCTTTGACTTTCCTCTCTCATAGCTTTCCAAATGGGCCGTGGAGTGGGGGCAAAGAAGCACTTCCGAGTCAGTGCGGACTATACTTCCAATACGGACTTTCGGTATGAACCCAGTGGCCAGCTCTGTGTCTGGTCAACACGTTGACAAAAGCGTCCATACGTTTGTGTCTTCTGATCGACTCCCACAAGCTGTCGGACTGATTAATGAGCTCCATAGCTGGTGCCGGCCAAGGACGATAGAGGGCAGTCTCACCCGGCATGGCCCATTTATCGTCTCCAATTGCAGCACAGGCCGACCCAATGATCTGAATCGGGATTGCTAGAGACCATAGGGGGAGAGAGTCGTGGTATGATAAAATGATTGCTTTGTTTTTCGACAATGTGTCTGATGCTTTCCATCAAACGGATTACTTTCCATGTAGATATAACATTGATGACTTGTCAAAGTTGCACGAAGAAGGACAGAGCATACTTACAGATACAATTGGGCCCTGGGATGCCTCACACTAAATAAGAAAAGAAAACCTCCGAGAAAATGGATGCAGAGTCTCCCCAATGAGAGTTAGATAATTGTCTGCATTTCTATTATCCCTCTTGCTCCACGCTCATTGGCCATGGATGTGTCGCCATGGATTTCCTGTCTAGCTTTCCATGCGATCTGACCCTTGATTCTGGCATTGTTCTAGGGTGATATTGCAATTGTTCATGGTGCGGGCATCAAGCAAGCCATGATTCCAAAGCTTGATCATAAAGAGTCGCCAACACCTGTCATATCAGCAAGCAATGTCGTCCGCTTCAGACATCGAGTTTTTATTATACTTGGCAAGTCATGCTAAGCATTTGACAGTAGCTCATGGGACACGTTTTCTAATTAAAATGATAAGTTTCATGTTACTGCACTAAAGGAGTTCTAAGGCATACTCATTAGCAAGTGCAAACATCCTAGTATGTCTCCTGAGCAGAGAGACTACGCAACTGGAACGGCAGATCAGAGCATATCCCACCTGCCCGACTTATTGAAAATCTGACATGGTGCTAATTGGTTTTTGTTTTTTTTTTTTTTTGTTTTTTAACAAATCCATGCTTTTATTTAACAGTTTGTCCCCAACCGCAATTCATGGATACATCAATCAGTGTGAAACTCCAAAAGAAAAATCAGTATGAAACTAGCATCTCTATGCAGGCAACTACAAAGCACCACAAACTGAGCACTGTGAATCAAGAAGAGCCGGCCAAATACGACAAACTGAGTCAGCTGACTATAATTACGTAGAAGAGTTTGAGAATGCCAAAAGAAGAATATCCTCACAGAAGCTGCAGAAAAAATACTGACCAAATAAGTGCAGGTGCACGGACAAGGTCATTTCCATGCAATTTTGAAAATGCCTCACATGCCCAAGGAATATGACCATCTGCCAGCACCCTGCAATCGAGTCAAGAAGGCCGTATTAGGAATTAGGCATCCAGTACAAGAAGCATAATCATCTAAACCCAATCTGACTACTCGATGTCATATGCAGAAATGGAATCAAAAGGGTGGAGAGAATAAGGACTCGATAAGGTGAAATTAACAGATTTACTCCGTAATAATCGTTTCAGCAGTCCAACCAATGCAAAGTGTCAGTGCAGTCTGTAAGAAAGGTTTTTTTAAAACCCATGTTTTCTTTTTAATTTAATTTATTTTTATTTTTTATTTTTTATATTCTTTCATTCGATGGGTTTGTGAAGTGATTTTGATTTCAAAAAATAAAATAAAATAAAGAAGAATCCAACGCGGCCCAAAGAGTTGGGGCACATGTAATTCGGGCTCGGGCCAGGCCGAGCTCGGTACTGTTAAGTTTCGGGCCGGGCCAAGACCTGGCCCGACCCAGCCCATTGACACCCTTAACGGACATGCATTAGCATGTTTGCACTCCAAAAGACCTTATGATTACAACAAGTGTTCTAACTTCTATGGTGCAGAGGCATCACAGGAGCAAGGAAACACACAAAAGCTCCTGAATGGAGCAACGAGCGATGTAACCTTACTGAATTTTTAAGGACTGGTTAAAAGTTGCAATGGATGTAGGTTCTACCAGATGTCCCGGAGATTCTTGACTGATTCTCATTCTCTCAGAAGAAGCAACGATGCTTTAACTATTTCTAGCAAGAGATGAGCACATACTAAAATGGTGGATGTCTTAGCTAGTTGAGCCCATAAATTTCTCAACAAACATACATATGCCTTCTTTACCTGCTTATCCAGATTCAAAGGATTTTTACAATGTCTCGTGAGAGCTATTAAATCGAGAGGCGACCAGAATGTCAGAATGTTGGAGCTTACGGTTATTTGAGTTTCAAGCAGTTGTTTCCGAGAGTTAGATGATTGGAAATTATTGAAGTTGAAGACTTAAATGATCAAGAAAACTGTCACCCCATTGACATTGCACAATTAAATTTTAGCAAAATGACAAAAATAGTCCCTGGGACTAAGTTGAACATGTTCCAAAAGTTGAGGGACCATATTGGTCAAATTAAAAGTTCAGGAACCACAATGCGCATTGGGTTAAAGTTCAGGGACTATATTGCACATGAGGTCAAATCAAATTTTTATCATTATCTAAAAAGTTGAGCAATTTGTGCTGCTTTGAGCAGGAGGTAAATATGGGAATGAGGAAAATGACCCGAAACAACAAAAGATATTAAACTCAGAATAGGAGAATAACCTTTGCTTCCTCACGAATGAATTCCATAGATGCATCATTTGCTTCTCATCTTTGGTCACGTCCACAAAATCATCAAGCATCTGCATAGACATAGCAGTGTCAACTACCGAATGCTCTAGAGTCCAGTAAAGCCTGAAATAATGCCAAAAAAAGAAAAAACCGCAACAACTAAGATGCCCGAATTATATGCCGATCACAAAATCAAAGGCCAGAATTAAAAAGATTTTCATGGAAAATAAGAAGGAACAAGGACAATGTTATAGTGGGCTATAACCACTAGACACATTATGAGGCCCATTTCATGCAGCCCCCAACTGAGAGCTGTGATACATGTGAGATTTTGGTGAAACCATTGTCAACTGTTTAAAAAGCTTAAGCTATAAGATGAAGGCATGGTTTAAAATTTAATTATTTTAACACCACCCCTCACGCTTGGTCTGGGTTTTTTGCCTAGTATTAAGTGAGAAAATATTTTATTGGGGAGGCAAATAGGGGCCAGGAAGATTTGAACTAGGAACCTCCTACTCTGATACCACGTTAGATTTTGATGGGACCACTGCCAACTGTTCTAAAATCTTAAGCTGTTAGATGAAGTTAATTGTTCTATCAGTACACATATTACAACTTCACATATAAGTCAGAATTTAAACACTGAAGCAGGTCGTCCTCCTTGCTTTTGTATTTATTTAACTCTGAAGCTGCTTGACAAGAGATGCATTTCCAGGACATTGACAATGATTTTAGTTCTTCAAACCAAAAGATCATCGCAAAAGCTTCAGGACCTACTTAGAGAGCTACAACAAGAAATCCCTGTACAGCAAATTGATAAGGCAAATAATGCCACACAAATATATGGATTATGCAATGATCACATACCCTTCGATCTTCAAAGTCAGCCACATCATCATCAACTTCATCCTCACTATCTCGATCAGACATCACTTGTTCAACTGCCATAGGCTTCAAGAACCAGGAAACAGGGGTTATAAAAAATTCAAATATAAACTGATCCACATGGAATAGAATTAAAAAAAACTCATGTCTTTGGATCACCTGAGCTCGATGTGAATGAAAGAACTGCCGCTTTTGCAAGAGGAGACGGCTGCAAAGGGAAGTCCAAATTTAAAATAGCACTCAATTAACAATCAACATATGTACTATCATTCAGCACATTCCTGATGCAAAAAGTATATCTTTCATCCTTCTGATGTTAAAGTACAATCCAAACTCTAACTGAAATCACATCCTATTAACTTTAACACTTTATCTAGCAATAACAAGCTTCTTTGAGGTAAAAGATACAAATTGATTATTCATTAAGGAAACTAGTGAGCTCCATCAATAGTGTATCAAGTGGATAACAAATTCATATTTAAAGTAACAAGAAGAGAAGTAAATTCAGACTCCTCTGCTTTTAAAGGTCAACTATGTCTCCCTGTTCCAAAACAACAGCAGCATCATGTGTAATTTGGTAGGGACAATTCCACTTTTACTCAGTAAAAGTGGCAAGCGCCGGAAGAGGAGAAAAAAGTTAGTAGGGACAATTCCACTTCAGTCGGCTAATAAGTGCAGTACGTGTAATTTGGTCTTTCTTATTATTCGGCATGATGAAATCCTACCTTGCGAAATTTGTGAAGTCAAGTTCTCCCATCATTGACAGCTAATATGCTGACATGGCGTGCTAATGTGGCACTTAATAAAAATTCACAAAACTCATTTAAATAAAAGAAATCAATATAATCTAGAAAGAAAGGGTAAAAGGAAATCGAGAGAGAACCCTCCCCGTCATGCAGCCTCTCACTACTTTCAAGTTTCAAGCATTAACAGCACATAACCTTTAAACAACTCACTCAACCCTCAACACGCCCAGCCTCTCACTACTTTCAAGGTTCAAGCATTAACAGTAGACAACCTTTAAACAACTCACCCAACCCTCAACATTCCATTAACCTGTAGAAATGAAAGAACCAATTGAAGGCCAATACTCCTCCACTCTCAAGTTGCCCAAGCAATAGAGCCCCTTGCCTTTCTACCGCACTTCAGAGTCAACGTAAATAACCACCCCATTCAACTCACCAACCTAATCAATGACCCTTCATTTCACCGCCTGCCTCTTCTGCAGTCCCTCAAGAAAGCTCTGAAAGGACAACAATCTATCCCTGACCCAACTTGCAAAGAGACCGACTCCCTCCCCCCCCCCTTCCCCCCTTCCTTTTCTTTTTTCATTTTACTTTCCCTTCTAGATTTCGTTTTTACATTTTAGTTTCCCTGCTACTGAAAATTGAGTTTCTTTGGATCTTTCCAATTGTCACTCCTATTTTTTCTATATTTCTAATTATAAAATCATTGGGATGCCCCTAATGGTGGCCAATGACAAAATGACCTGATTTGGTAAAGGAGAGGACTCAATTGCATAAAAAAGAAGTGGGCCAAATTGAACAAACAACACAAGTTAGGGGACTAAAAGTGGACTAATTCCTAATATAGTACAAATGAGGGCAAGCTAGGAGGAAAATTGGGGAAGAAAAAAATACTTTCTCGGCTCAGATCGCTCAATCGATAACTTCCTCGTCTTTGCGAACTGAAGCATCGCAGGGGGTGCAAAATTGTTGGCAGACATTGATTGAACACAATCAGTGTCAGCATATGACTGTCCTGTGGCACTTGTCACTCCTGCAACATCAATGTAACACTGTAAAAACTTTTGACATTGAACAAGCAATATATCATTTCGGCAGTCATCCTAAGTTCCTAACCAACCACGTGCCTTTTCACCTCTACTGGAATAAGCATCTGTTAGATCACATAGGAAAAAGGCTTCAAGTATTCTGAAAGGGGAAAACAACACAAATAGGAAAGAACCAATAGTATAAATGTTTCTTTTCAGCAAAGGCTGATCTACATAAAAAAATTTGCACCAGAGTCCATACCACACCTACTAGAGACCTATGAATCCTATAAAGGAAAAGGGTTCTTAAGAATATAATTGAAGTAACATGAGATAGTTCTTGTTGCTTTAACCACAATAAAGTTCCTAAGTATGACAGACCATAAATTTCATGGAGTTTTCCTTTTCCACGGTATAACCCTCTCGTAGAGAAACAAGAATAAGTGCTTTCTTTGTAAAGATGCAATATGAGGGATTATAGCCCGTTCAGCAACAGAAATTTAAGATTTGTCCAATTGATGCAAACAGAAGATTAGCAGTAGGAGAGCCCAAACGTACATGGAACTTGAAAACCAGAAGAAGTGTGGTAGTGACGATACAAACACCACATGAAAGGGAATTTGCCAACATGTATATTTTGTCGAATTATACATTGTCTAGGGTTGATAATAAGAGGTGATGTTAGGTTGATTACAAAGCACAATTTCTGTCCTCTAAAATTACTAATCAACCAACGCCAGAGCAATTACTCCAAGCATTGACCAGATAATGGAGTGCCTCACACCCATGTAACGCCACAGAAATCATTGCAGATGTATAATGTATAACAACAAAGGAGAAATGAATAAAAGTGAAGTGTGGACTCTAAATTAACTAAAATAGTAGTTATCCCCATGATATTCTCTATAATAGAAAGAATGGCATCGTGAAAGTGGATATCATTCAAAATTGTGCAATATCAATCAAAGGATGATGTCCCTTACAATCCTTACAAGTTTTTAAGATGATACAATCACAAGCACAATCCTTTTGCTAAAGATTGACTCTTGACAATAATTGCTTTCCTGAACTAATGCATAAGCACCTCAGAAGTTTAATTCAATCAATTGACGAAGATCTAATGTCAAGCTGGTCAACCTTTTCATTTCTCTGGTATCGAAAGAAAATTCATGACAGGTATGGATATATGTTTACTGTAAGCTTGTTCTTTGGTCTGCAAATTGCCCATTGGTGTTGGAGCACATCAAGCCTCCTATTACAGGTTGAACTTCTCATAAAAAACGCCAAAAAAAAAAAAAAAAAAGCTACCAAAAACTTCAAACTATGCCCACTGTGACACATTTATCCCAAACTTTTTTTTGTGACACATAAAACCACTTGTATGCATGTGACACATTTACCCCATACATTTTTTTTTTTTTACCAAAAACCCCAAACTATTGGTGATGCTAAACAAGCTGAACTATCATTCCATCATAATTCTCAAGGAAGAAAAGAAAATATAGAGGAAGAAATATCAAATGCACACTTTCAGCTGCATCAAGTCTCGTGTACCTGAAGGCAACTCTGATTCCAAGATCAGTGGATAGACATGCTTGGAATTTTGAACTAGGTGGAGTGATCTTTTCCTCTTGAATGGCTTTAAGCTGTATAGATAAAGAGCTCAATAGTGATCAAAACCATGATGCATTAACTGCAAGGACAATTAGTGGGTCTCACCAGCGGAAAAACGTTTGCAGCCTTGGATCCATACCATCGGCAACAATCTAGGAAAACACACACATATAAATTCCATGGTAATGGCTTTTGCCAAACAAAATTTTAAGGAATGCCTTCAATATTTGCAAGCATTTCAATCACATAATGTAGAACTACGATAAAATGTCGTAACACGAGAAGCTAACTAAATGAAGGTCCTCCAACACGAAAGCCAACAATTTTCTACACAGGAGATTGACAATTAGTGCTGCTCATTTACATTACGAGTTCTATTTCCAAAATCTGACATTCAAGCCATTATTTATATTCCATCAACATCGACAGTTGATTATTCTGCTTTTGATGTGAATTCAATCGAAGTTGTATAAGCATCGGAGGAGATATCGTGATGAAATACACATTCACACATCTGGCTTTCCGAAAGCAAATATATGACAACAAAACTGATATTAAGGAACAACGTTCTGTCTCTATCTCTGTAAGTCAAAGGACCAGACATTGGTGTATTATCTCGTAGAGACGTATAATATGCCTTGCGCCTTTATTGGGTCCTTTTAACGATTCATTTGAAAAATGCTCCACAGAGAAGACATGTGAAAATGATTAGGCTGAGTAGCCTGCCCATTGGTAGAAGCGTATCCTTCCAGTGCCTAAATTGATCCTGGCTTATATTGTGAAAGCACATGCACACTGCTGCCTCTCAAAAAGTGACAATTAGTCTACTCAACCCTTTCCTGCGCTGCTGATATTAAATCGCAGATCTGCCATTAGGCTTATGTCCTCATATTTTGGGCTCTCTCTTGGAAGAATAACATGACCCAAGATAGTTCAGAGGACATTACAGATCCTATGAAGAAGCTTCTCACCTCAGACCTCCAAGGATCTGTTCTTACAGACACATTAACGGCCTGGTACTCTTCAGTTACCTACATCATAGATGCAATAGCTGTTTTCATAATTGCCAAAAATTCGGGAATATCAAATATTGAAAGCTGAAGTTTACCAACCCAAAACTCAAAATTGAAGAGATCATGTGATGACAACAAATGATACCTCAGACCCTGTTAAATACATAGATTTGTAAGTAACCTACCAACAAAATGACATAATTGAAAGTGTACAAGAAGACAAAAAAAAGTGTACAAGAAGTACCACCTTGAAACTTGCGCACTTGACCAAGCAGAAAGGACAGGAGAAATCTTCGGTCACTGCAATTTAGATAATGGGAAAGAGGAAAGGGACATGACGCCCATCGGAATCCAAATGAAAAACAATCACAGAAATGAGCAAGCACAAGTAGAAATGACGGTTTAAACTGAAAAGATCTAGAAAGTTATGTCACCTCCTATAGTGTCTTCTTTTTGTATTGACCCCCAAAAAACCCCTACTATAGTGACCATTCTCCTAAAGAGAACTAGCCTAATGGAACCCAGAAAACAGTCCTTAATGCTTTGAAAATATATCCTTCGGCAACCCAAAAAAAAAAGGGAAAAACCAACAAGGATGATGAAATGAAAGGAGGCTCACTGACACACATAAGTATGACTACATTCTTTAAGGAAATTAAAGTCCCAGCTAATTTTGCCAAGTAAAAACCTTCAACCATCTTTCCTTTGGCCATAAAAGATCACTAAACCAAGCTTGATGACTTCAGGAGTTTCAGCAAGCCAATTTATTGGATCAATTAACATCTTCTTCCATAGAAACCTACAGCACTAAGTTTTCTGTGAGACCTGCTTGAACGTTCCTTTTTAGCTAGATGGAATTTCATAAGGTCCTCCACCCCCCCCTTCCCCCCACAAAAAAGTCAGGGGGGCACAGTCGATACTAAATCTTAAGCGTGTATGATCAAGAGTAGTGAAATTTTAATTGCAATTATTCACAGTAAGCACAGAGCTCTAATCTTTCACCGAATAACAGGTACTGTATTTTTCCTCAAAGATACCATTTCATACAGAATTAACTGGTAGACCATATATGGAAAAATAGCAGTTGATTTTTGCAAGTATAAAGCGCACTACACTGAAAGCACTGCACATCAACATCTACTTTAGATAAACATTTACACTGATGTGCTTCCGAATATTGAATTCTAGACTTACTCATAACAAGAAAATCTCATAAATCAAGAACCTATCTAGCTAGATTAAAGGAAAAGAACAAAAATATGCTCCAATCCCTATGCTCCTGTCTGGCACCATATTAAAGACTGTATTGACAGGTATCACCACAAACATATAAATTGCATTCCCTACTAAGTTCAACAATCGTTAATTAGGCTGGACTTTGCCCACATGGCTCTTGCTAATTCCACATGGACAAAAGAGGAGAAAGAGATATATATACCTTCCGCCCTTTGCAACTTATTGTTGAAATATCTGTAGTTGAAAATAACATTGCCGGCCCTCAAGCTAGAAAATTAAAGAAGTGAGATAATTAACATAGACCTTAACAAGCAAAAACAATTTATCTCCACTCATATGTCCAACTCGAGTCTTAATTATTCTTGTTTTCACAATGCAAATGGAACAGAAAAATGATGCACATATAATTTACGCTTGATGTATCCACAAATGCACCAATTATAGCCAAATGATCTCGTGTCTTTAGAAAAATATCTCTTGGTACTGTTCAATCCATAGCAAGTGCATGAATACCTGATGCAGAAAGTTCTTACTTAAAATTGGAATTTAGATGGATCATATTGAGAAAAGATAATAAAGGTAGTTGCAGCTGCTTGAAGAATACAAAGAAATAGCCAAAATGCAGATGCCGCAGAGGAAATGGTGTATGAGTGAAGCTTTATTAACACAAGAATCCTAGAACTTCTAAGATTGGATATATAGCTTATCAATGGTGAGTTTTGTGACAAAAGGCCAAATAGACTGGCAGACTAATGGGATCATGGTGCTAATTACCAAATTAGCATGATTACCGCATTATATGAGAGAATGATGAAGAGATGACATCATTGCACATGGATGAATTATACGGTGATTTCTCCTTTGCCCCAACCTCTTCAGCAGCGACGATTACATGTAGACGCTCTCGTGCACTCTGTTCGAATCAAACCGGCAAAAGGATAAATGAGATCTACAACATCTATTTTACAGTCAGTTGAGAAAACTCCAGACAATCAAGTAGATAAAAGGGGTGGCACAAACCAGAATTTCAGAGCTATATGGAACTTGCACAGATATGTGTCTGTCCTCATTTAAGTGTCTCCACTGCAAATGGATAAAAAAAGACACTAGATGTTGTAGCTTGATGATTGTATGGTAGATGTGAAAATAGCACACTGTTTCCAAACAAAATAGGACGACTGAATATCAAGGACAGTAAAATAGCAAGAGAACTGGCAAACAATTCACCCAAATATCCTTAAAAATCTTTAGCCCGACTTATCAATCGTATGTATGAACAGGGTTGCGCAGTTTTCAGAGTCTAGCACTCAAATGTAATGCATCAACATCAAAACTCATCGTTTTCTAAGGGCTTGCAGAGGAATATTATCTAGACAAAATAATAGCCATGGTCAGATCCAAGATAATACAATAACAGCGAGTGGCATCAAAATGAAGCAGCATTTTATTGAAAAAATCCTTAACGGAAAGAGATCAATCATAGATTATTGACTCTCCATATCCCAAACCACCATTAAAAACTAAATGGAGAAGCTACAAAAATTGGAACTAAAAAGGCGGAAGTCAGCATCTAAATAACATATTTTATTCTGTCGGCTCCGAGTAGCAAATAAGTACATACCTTGACCAAGCAAGTGTGCATATCAACAGAAAAGGTAACCTCTGCTCTTTGTCCTAAACTCAGGTTCGGTGACTTCTCCCACAATAAATAAAGAGATTTCATCGGTATCTTTCCCAAAACACAGAATCCAGGAGCATTTCCTGTAAGAAAGTATAAAGCAAAACTTATACCCAGACCTAATAGAGTTGTCTTCACAAAAGAGATAACCAACTACTAAAATCAAAGATGCCCTCACTGTAAAAAATGGAGAAAATTGTTATATGATACAGTATATTGTCGAGACCAAGGAAGGTCATTGAAGATTCAGACATTCCCCTTATAAGCTACTTGATCTTATTATAAAAGAATAAGCTACATACTCAACAATATCAAGAAGCAAGTTTCATAGAAACATGCGATTGACTAGCAACTAGAGGCTACGATTATGATATTGTGTAAAGAAACTTGCACGTAACAGATAGCTTACGTTGATAAGCTGCTACATCCAGTTGAGTTTTGGTTGTATCATTTCCATAAAGAGATTTTTCAGGTCCCGCTGCAAAATAATTGCACTGAGATGGGATGACGAGTTCCGAAGGATTCATCTCTACGAGTTTCTTTTCTCAAGAGGTTATCGCATATTTACAATGTACAATTATATAACAAATGATGATATGAGATCGAATTAAATGACATCTAAGAAGACCTACCATAGCACACAAGCAAGATGAAAAGCGAGCCTAATTTGGCCTCCAATGCTAGTTTATTGATCTCGGGAAGAATAAAATTTGCCTGACTATGGGTATCATCCTCAGCTCCCATGAAACTGGTCAAGACACACGCACGGCTATAGCGATATTCTGCAGAATGCTTTAAGGTGAAAATAAAACAAAAATGCATTAGAAATAAAAACGAGAAAGCATACCAGTGCTTTCAGATGATGTAAGGCAAGACTAGTAATTAATCGGTCATAGAAAAAACAAATGAACTACCTCCAAACTGTTAACCTCTGACTCTAATCTCGCCAACAATACATACATAGGAAGCACTCTTCCTGATTGAAAACCATCAGTTGTAGTCCTTGGCAGAGAAATTGTCATTTGTACCCTACATAAAAATTAGAGCATTGTAATATAGACATAAATATGCATCTCCATGCTGAAAGTTCAACATATCAGAGAAGACCACGCCATTAGCAAACAAATATTGCCAAAATCTTTGGCAGCTCCATTAAAGCATAAGAAAGGGGCAGTTCAATGGCCAGTTATTATAGAATAAATTTCCATGCGACCAGAAGTTATGAATATCATATGGAGATTCCAAGGAAAGATAGTTGAGCTGTAAATTATTCTGCTCAGGTTATAGCTTTTTCTAATCACTGCAAAGGGAGGAAAAATTGAGAAAGGTTTGACTACGATGAAAGTTTGCAGTGCCAGGATGCACTTGAAACACGATATCAACATGCTGATACCAGATGATGTATGTTAAGTCCCAGTACGTTATGATTTTTACAAGCAAAAAGTTACTAATTGATTTTTCCACCAAAATTAATGACATTAGTTCAGCTTTAGGAAATTATGAAACACTATGACATGATTGCAAAGTCCATATGTGTAGGTTTCTAAAGGTTTGTATTGTTCAATTAAAGAAACGACAAATTTACTCGCTAAAAAGCAAAAACATTAAGAGTAAAACTCAGACCCAAGAAAGAATTATGAAAATCATGCCTAGTGTCATGCACATGTTTTCCAAAGAGATTCCTTCATGATCCAAAACGAATGGCAAGTTGTTTTTCCATCCACAAGCTAACAGTTCCGTGCATGGACAGATCTAGAACCTTTTTGCAGGTGGGGCAAACTTAGAACTGATTATAGAAACCTTGTTCATTGAGAAATAATCAATGTGGCGCATTCATGATTAAAAGATTACATTGCTGAGTATAATATTACTTCAAAGTTGTTTAAGTATAACGATAAAACATTCATAACTATCATGAATAAAACTGTCCATACAATACGCTGTATATGGAGGCAAATTGAAATAAAATGGCGGGTAATAACTTATCTAAGTCGTTTTTCACAAATTTTGCTGTAGCAATATCATAAGATGTGACAACTTAAAGTATGTTGACAACTTTTAATGAAAGTAAGTGGAAGCAGATAGGCAGTTGCCCTGGCTCTCTGTGTGAGCACGTGTGTGTCACCATAACATGGAGAGAGAGAGAGAGAGAGAGAGAGAGAGAGAGAGACTCAAGCTCACCATAACTTAGCATATATTCTTCTATAATACATAGTGTTCCCCAAAGGAAAAAAAACGTAGATGTTTCTTGTGATTGAAGAGCCGGGATGAATTAAGTCATCCACCTAATGTCCATGATAAAGGGGCATGCATCAAATAGCTTCTTGTTTTGCATTGGATGGGCATAACTGAAATTGCTGCTCTAAGACAAAGTGCCTAACATGAAGTCTTAGAACCTAAGCACTTGATGATATCATATGCCACTTATTCCACAAACACTAGAGTCTCACCAAAAGAAAAAAAGAACAGACAGTAGAAGGATGGAATTTCAATATAGAGGTAAACAACAATAATCAGACACTGCCAAAAACCTGTAAGAGGTCGTACCTCCTTCTGTGTTTCACCTGTATCTTGTAGCTCAGACATCTCTGAAGAAACAGTGGCTTTAAAAGAAGAAAAAGCCTGGTCAGAAATAGTAATAAAGCATGTGCCCAAGGGCACATTTAAGAACCAAAACCTATATACCAAGACTCTCATGATGCATTGGTCGAAGCTACACTTCCTTGGAACAATGGTAGACCCAGCATGAAAGTTAGCAGGCATGTGGGGAAATTTCAAAAAACAATTAAAGGGGTGCAAGTTTGAAAACAATCTATCGGAGTAATTATCGTGAATGTCTTGAATAAGGAGTTAGGAGGTGGCGACGGCCACTCCTTAGGGCAATTCCAATTTGAAAAATACCCTGAGAATTGTAATGTGTTAATCCCCAACATGCTTGGTATCCATCTTGCCTCAGTACGCAAAAGCATTTCATTGCTATAAAATTTAATTAGATATCCCATATCTAGTGTGGCCATAAGACATCCTATATAATACACCAACAGGAGATGATGCATCTAAGCAACTAGGTATAAGTCAATCAGCTCCATTACATTTCCGACAGCACGGCGCTGGAGAATGTTGTAGAGTTCCACAGGCTTGCAATAGATTGAGAGACTCTCTTCAGCAGAAAGTTCCTCTTCAGCAGATAAATGCACCTGGGAGTCTTGACGGCACATCTGATCTGCACTTCTTGAATATCTGCAATGCCCAAGATGGTCTTTCTCAGTAACAATGCAGATGACTACTCAACAAATTTTTGTTTAAGGGAGTGAGTGAGGTGTAAAAATCAAAGGCATCTCAGGCTTGAAAGCTTTAACGTGACAAATAAGCTGCACTTTTAATCAAAACAAGAGCTTGACAATGAGAATAGCAAAGGGCTAGAGAAAAACGATGTCATCCAAATGCTAATCTGAAGCTCAGAAAATAAATAGACGTGGATGACCAAGAACTAGGATCGGCATTTTCACCAACATAGAGTTCATGGCTGCTTAAACCGCGAACATCCGAATGCAACCATACTAAACCGGAAAAAAAAAGGAAAAAAAAAAAATAACAAACAGACAAGTGACGATGAGTGAAGAGAAGCATACGAAGTTTGACGAGCTGCTAAAGGGATGCCTGGCATTATCCAGCTACGAAATTTTCATGCATACGCTCCTCATAGCTTACTCCTATAACCTGCACTTGGGACAGCCACAACACCAGCAAACGCTTCCGTCAACTTCTTCGTTCTAAAGAACAAGTTTCGGGGATTTGAGCTGGAACCGAAACTCTGATATCCCACTGTTCCATAGCAATTTAATTCCGAATCTGCCAAGCTTAAATCGCGAGAGAGTTAAATTTCTATATCTGGTTTACCTAGTGGTTGCCCTTGCACTTGCCGCCCGGAGACCGGTGAAGCTTATCTTGCATCCAATGTCACGCCGCGCGAGGATTCTCCTTACGAAATTGAGCTCAAACTTGGTCTTCCAATGCAGAAATTCAGGCGGATTTGTCTTGTGTGGAGAGCTCTACGAAGTAACGGAGCTGAGACGAATTCCCGAGAAGAGAGCTTAGCCTATATAAGCCTAGTGAAAAAAAGAACGGAAAAGAGGAGCAATCTCTGTTTCAGCTGGAATTGGGAGTCGGAGCGGTGGAACAAAGAGATTTAGCGAAGGTCACCATCACCACAGTGGGTGGCGAGTGGGCCGTACAGCCCCCGTATCGCGGCTGGTCATGCGCTAGGCAAACGTCCCGGGTAGCCCATGCAATAATGGGCTTGGCCCATTAGCCTGACTGTCTTTGGGCCCACGATTGTGGATGAACTTTGTGGGGCTATTTTTAGCCTAGTTCTCTAACAAACCCTCGTAAGTAGGTCTAGTCCCGATCCTACTTCGAAACTTTTTTTAGTTTAACGAAGAACCCAAAACTCTAGCTCCAATCTAAACCTGTCCTGAACTTTCTCCTTGTCAAAAAAAAAAAAAAATCAAAATTTTAGGCCCAGTACCAAATTTGCTTCGAATTTTGTTTTGTCTAAAAAAAATCAATAACTTTCAATCAATCTATTCTCAATTCCAATCCCTCCTTGACGTGACACATAAGCAAAGGGGCATGGAAAATTACCTTCAAAATGAAGCCATTCTAGGATATGAAAGTTAGGGACGACTGACATTGATTTTTGAATGATGGTCAATGAGGACAAATTTGAGATTAGAGTGAAAATTGATGATTTTTCTCTTAAACAAATAAAAGTTCAAGATAGATTTGGGACTGGACCTAAAGTTATGGATGTTTTTAGACGAAGAAAAGTTCGAAACATATTTGATTGGACCTAAAGTTTGAGTTTTTTTAGCCAAAAAAAAGTTCAGGACAAATTTAAGATTGGATCTAAAGCTTGTGATTTTTTAAGGAAATAATGCTGGCTATTTGATTCTTTTAGCGTCCAAGGCTACACAATTTGGGATAAATACATGCTCTCATGTGCTCGAAATGACTTCATCTCACTGCTGAAACCTTTGAAGAAGGTTTGTCCATCTTTCAAATTATAACTATTGGATTGGGTAACATGGATTACACAGAACGCTCATTCTATAAAAACTCAAAAGAACTAGAAAATTGCTTTCGTATGAGGTGAAACCATATACAACTCATTCCTATCGCATCAAATTGATCGCAACTCCCATTGAGAGGACATTTGAATGTTTTGGCTGTAAATGTTATGATGCTCACCGTTGAGCCTTCTTAACTAAGATAAGGGATAATTGTTCAAAAGTTCTAAAACTATAGTATGGTAGTCAATTCAGTCCTAAAGTTTTTAATTATGCCAATCTGTCCTAAACATTTTTATGATCTGACAATTTAGTCCTATATTTCTTTTTCTTTTTTTGGGTCAAAAGTCATATAATTTTTTAATTGTGTCAATTTAATCTTAAGCATTGTGAAGTTTTGTCAATTTAATCATAAATCTATCATTTGAGTAATTGGTTGAAAGGACCATATTGACAAATGGTCAAAAGGTTTAAGACTAAATTAGAACAATTAAAAGGTTTAGGACTGAATTGCCATCGTACAAAAGATTTAGGACCCTTTGGACAAAATTCCCACTAAGATAATCACGAATCCTTGTTACCAGGCCGTACGAGATCAGATCGTGAAAGGAAAACTCTAAATTCGAGAAGGAAAATGGCTTTTAATTCATCAACTTTGTTAAGTCTCCTAGTTTAACCATCGCTAATTCAATGAACTAACCATGTTCCGACAAGTGCCAATCGTGCGAATATCTTCCGTGCGTCTTCCCAACAACCAACTAGGAATGCGAGGATCGCTCTTCCATAAACATACATAAAATCTCGAGCACGCAGACATCGCAACATCAAACACCAGCACTTATGCACGATGTAACTCGACTTCTTGTTGAGCCAGACACTGTTATTCCATCACCGCCAAACTGAAGCTCTCCAACAATTCAGCAAGAACACGACCCAGGACTCAGTGGTGAGGTTTCCTGGAATGCTTGTCCTGGTGGTGAACGCGATCTTGTGGATGCCTCGAGGTTGAGGCCGACCTCGAGGAGTCAGCATCTCCCAGATCGAGGAAAGGCAAAAGCCCGGATTGGGTCCCATCAACCTCTGTGTCGATGTCGCCTTCGATCGTCAACCCTTCGATCCTCGCCGCTATCGAGTCCCCTCTACTTCCCACATCCACTGCTTCTGCCCAACACATACACACACATACCAAGGAGGACAAAGAAGAGAACTGTGAAGCTAAACTTTACAGCTTCAATGGGTGTGTGAAGGTCCTAGTTTCTTGTTCGACCAAAAAAAAAAAAAAAGTTCCTAGTTTCTTGTACCTGGATTGGAAAAGAACCAGAGAATGGCCGCGCACACGAGCAGCACGAGAGGTATTATGTGGACAGCGTTCTCAGCAAGCTTGTTCCGCGTCTTCTCCTTCCTCATCATCTCCGACGCTGCGTCGTAAGCGGGCAGCTCGTTGCCCTGGAACGATCCCATCCTCAGGATCGTCGACGCCATAGGCGGCGCATGCATGTAGTCATCATCCGACACTCTGCTCCAGCTCGACGACCGGTACATCCTCGTGAAAACGAAAGCGAAACCGTGTGGATGTGGAGATGAAACCGTGGAAGCGCAAAGGCAGTGCGGAAGAGGAAGGAAGTTGGCCGGGTGAGATTTGGTTGTTTAAGATTCGGGAGAATTGGTTTCTTCTCGCTCGTTACGAGGTTGTCCTGATCTCCGGAAGCTCGTTAGATCCAACCTTTGACTTTGTCTTGGCATCGCGCGCACACTGTTGGATCTTCCACTTGCTCACTTACACGTGTTTCTTTCCTCTGCTCTCTTATGTTAGATCGTTGACATGCCGAGGATTTCAATTACGTAATCATTAACAAACGTTGAGTACGCCTGTATCTATTAGTTTTTCTTATCACATATAGTTTGTATGCAGCTCCTTGTGTTGACATGATTCGATGTTGTCATAATCTCTTGAAGATCGCATGTCGTGGATATTATTTATATTAATGTATCTAAATTAGATTTAGAAGACACTAATCCATTAACATAAGAATTATATTCTGGAAAACTGCAAAAAAAAAATCTAAATATATTACAATTGTATCAATTCAGTCATAAATTTTTTTTTTACCAATTGAGTTTTAAATCTTTTTTAATTGTCTCAATTCGATCTATTTGACCAGCCGGTATTGATGTGGCATCGCCGGCATTGACATGGCCATTTTTTCAATAATATTTTAATAATTTTTAAATTAATAGTTGTTTTTTTAACAATTAGGCGAGGGCTCGCATGCCCTTGTCTTGTGGCCGGAGGCCTCTTGTTGGCCCTAACTAAAAAAAAAGGGAAATTTTTCAAAAAAGGACCGAAATGCCCTCGTTTTCTTAAATAAGGGCCTAAAGTGCTCAAATTGTTTCAAAAAAGGCCTAGCTGAAGGGTATTTTTATCTTTTAATTTTTTGATTTTTTTTAATGTTTATCTTTTTGCCTTTTCTTTTCTGTTTTTCTTTTTTTTCCCCTTCCCTCCCCTCCTGTTCATCATCTCCCCCAGCACGTCTTCTTCATGGGGATGTCCCCGGAAGACCTGCACCAATGCCTTCAATTGTTGGAGCCTCCTTCTCCCACCGTCGATGCTGGTCACCACATCCACAAACTAGTGGCGTCGTAAATGCTACTGCCAACATCTTGATCAAATCCAGCAAGACCGACACCTCCTAGTCGCTGCCTGGGCACCGTGAAACTCTATTTTCTGCGCTGCCACTATCGTCCTCAATGTTGGGCTCTACTGGCTGCTTTGTATAAACTAAGTTGCTATGACGGATCCTGGTGACCCGTATGAGCCGCGATGCTACTTGCTGCACAGTGATGACACCACCTCCAGCCGCGTTCCTTGCATCGCAACCAACGTCGGAGCTTTTACTCTCTCTTTCATCTCACTCAACTCTACCGTCAAGCCCCATGGTTTCTTGGCTAAAAGAGACGAGAGAGGACGGGCCATATCAGCTCTACGGTGAGTGGCAACGATAGCTATAGGTCGAAACTCGAACGCGCGCGGATGAGCACTGGGACTCCCTCCAACTGCTTTTCACCAACAACGCCATTGGACTCTTTCTTCGGTCGCCGTCGTGCAGACGTTGTTGGCGCCTTCCACCAGCACACAACTTTCGTCGTCCAACCCAGTATGGTCAGGCCCGAGTCATATGGTCGACCCCTGCACGATCCATCCCCATTTTCAGACACAAAAAAGGAAAATAGATAAAGCAAAGAAGTTACAAATTCAAGCACCGAGTACAAATCCTTCTTCTCCTCTCCATCTCACGATCTCATTTCCTCGAAATCCCATCTCACCTCTATTTCACCTCACTCCACGACGCCGCATTAGCTCGAATCGCGACTGCAATCCATGGCGTCCTCCACCGCGATTCCGCGGCCTTCAGCATCCTTTGTCACCAGCAAGGTGAGTTTCAATGCCGGTGTCTTTCATCCTCACCAGCAAGGTGAGGGGACTATCGCCTAGGCGAGGGTAGCCCTACGCTGCCCAAGTAAAAGCGTTTGTGGCCGCGATGACTAGCGTTGATCGCGGGAGAAGGTGGCTCTCACAGGTAAAGGCATTGGTGTAGGTCTTTCGACATGTCCCCACCAAGAAAACGTGCGGGGGAGATGATGAACAAGAGGGGAAGGGAAAAACAAAAAAAACAAAAATAGAAAGAAAAGGTAAAAAGAAAAACATAAAAAAAATTTTAAAAAAAGTAAAAGACAAAATTGTCCTTCGATTAGGCCCTTCTTTGCAATAATTTGAGCACTTCAGGCTCTTATTTAAAACAAGATTCAATTCAAGCCCTTATTAAGAAAACGATGGCACTTTGGGCCATTTTTTAAAAAATTTCAAAAAAAAAAAAAAAAAAAAAAAAGATAGAAAAAATTATTAAAAAAATTCTAAAATTATTAAAATATTA
Organism: Rhodamnia argentea; assembly: GCF_020921035.1. Classification (NCBI taxonomy): domain Eukaryota; kingdom Viridiplantae; phylum Streptophyta; class Magnoliopsida; order Myrtales; family Myrtaceae; genus Rhodamnia; species Rhodamnia argentea. The sequence goes on along the minus strand of NC_063159.1, from coordinate 10,418,673 downwards.
TTAAAAATTAACTACGTTAGCGCCGGCCAGCCAAATGGACTGAATTGGGACAATTCCAAAAGGTATAGGACTCAATTGACCCAAAAAAAAAAAGTTTTGGATTGAATTAGCATAATTGTAATAATTTTAGGACTTTTTTGCTAATTATCCTAATTTTATTATTTGGGCCAGAATTAACAACTATCATTGTTATTGTCATTGTTTCAAATTCCTTAAGTATGTGTCGTCTTTAAGTAGCTCTGTTTTCTATTTTTCCTAGCAAGAGATTGTCATGACACCATCCAAACTAAGCTTTCAAATAACCATGAAATCATGGTGCTAGGATTGATTCTTTGATCCAGCAATCACTTCTTTGCGCGTAAAATTAGGAATTTCATACTAGTCGGACACAAGAAAGGTATAAAGTAGAAGGTAACAAGCGAAATGTCGACAACTCCTATTCATATGCTTTATCGTGAAAAGAAAGAAAAAGCATTTGCCAATGCATTATGGATGCAGAAGCTGGGCAAAGAAAACAGAGTTCAGGATCCAGCAGCTATTGATTGATCATGAGAGTACTGATAAAGCTCTTGCCCTCTCCAAGGTCATTGCTAGCAAGAAAGTTCAGAAGATCCCTGAAGCTACTTCCCCGATACTTCTTCCCATGCACGCCGACTAGTTCCTCGGCTGGTTCCACTGTCTCGTTCATGCCGAGACTATGCAAGCTAGCAATGGAAATCCGGGTCTGCTCCGAATTGAGGACCGCTCTGTGGACGACGCTTTTGTACAGACCGTCACTCAGGACCTCCATATGGTCGCCCACATGGACTTGCAAGGCGCCAGGGGTTTTCGGGATCGACTTCCAGGTGCAGTCCTCGAGGTCCATGATCTGAAGCCCAGGGGAGCCCTGGAGAACAACGGTCAAACAAGTGTAGTCGGAGTGGGGCGGTAGTCCTAGCGCCACCTCCGGATCTGGGCACGGCGGGCAGCAGTTGACCGCCATCACTTGCATCCCCTCTTCCATTTTAGAGGTCAGATAAGAGGGTCCTAGTCCCAGACCCTCCGTGATGGCCTCCATCAGCTTCACCGTCAAGTTCCTCGCTTCAGCGCAAAATTTCCCCATCTTCTCCCTAATACAATCATGAGAAACGATATCAGCTGGATATAAACTTAGAGTCGCGGCCCGTCGACTCGACTCGAAGGCTCAAACTACATGGAACGTTTGCATTCTACTTGTCCTGATCGGCATGTCCGAAATGCGTCCAACTGTCCCACTCCTAAATGCATGCATTTTGACCACAATCGAATTCCGGGCTCTAAGCACCTCAAGATTTAGTTACATGATGTCAATAGGACTATCGTTTTAAAAAGCTTTAGTTGGAGCACCGCTCACTCCTCATTACTCTACTTTGCTTCACCTCTAACGTTATGCAAAATGGTTGGCTTTAAGATTGCGGTAGCGAGTGCGAGTGCGAGTGCGGCTATGAATATTTATGTGACGCGAGCACACTTTTTGCCTCTATGTTCTGAATCCCAAAAGGAGTCGTCCGTGACTACATTCTTCTCACCGTTTATTTAATAGTAGCGAGACAACCTCCCAGAGATACAAAATCAACATGTCAGCTGTCAAGCGGCGGCACCCTTTGTATCATTTAAGCATATGACCGAAAACCACACTGTGCCACACGACATCACCCTGGCCAACACGTGACATGTGTCCTCCTAGTCCGGTCGGTCCGAACGTATGGCCCTGTTCATTTCCATACGCAAGGAACAATTCATCCGCATTCATCGAACGGAAGGTGAAAGAGACGGTATCGATAATGAGGGGGATTCTCTGGCCAATGACCCATCCAGTGCTCCAGCGGATGCGCGTAATGCTCGAGGAAGACCCTCCAGAACTGTATTTTGTCGATCCCGTCCTTCAGACTCGTCGCGTACCTCACCGGCTCGTGCACGTTGCTCGACATGTACTTCATCTTCTCCTCGGCTGGCAGGCCTAAAAAGCTGGATGCTGCATGAAGGGCTTCGTCCATCACGGTTTGGCAGATACCGTGGTTCACAATCTCTTTCCACACGAAGCGTGCGTCGCTATTGAGGTAATTTAATGGTCAGGACACTTAGGAAAGCAAATTCTAGTATGGAACAGAATCGTAACACATCAGCTTATTAACGTCCAATAGTGGATATATTTATCAATCTTTACTATCTGCACACATCCATGCTTACCTGGAAGAAGCCGGAGCAGCGACAAGCATTCCCTATGTCCTTGAAGACTGCGGGCCGTCGCGCAGGATCCTTCCACAGCCCGCCTAGATCAATGAGAGGCACGTCGGCCGTATCAGGAAATAAGCTAGGGCGATCGCTAAGCGGAACTTGGTAAGCGTCCCGCACGTACTCAAGACCCTGCTCTTGAGCAGACTCGCTGGTCTTCCACGTGTCTTTGCTTTCTCTAGGAAAATGGAAAGCAGGAGACTTTGCTGGTTTGGACGTACGTGGGGCGGGCGGGCATTGCGAAACACAGCTAATTTAGGAGGAGTTGCATTGAATCGGTACCCGGGGGTTACCCCTGCCTTTATTATACGCCACGCCCGCAATCTGGTGTAGAGTCTTTCTCCAATCCTGAGGATGGCTTCTCTTCCCTAGTGGGAAGAGTCTTTGCATGATAAGGGACAACTGGCTGTGAGAGATGTTGGGTCTGTCATTTCAAGGGCTTTGATTGGACGAAGTGGAAAACCGGAGAGACTGCTCAAAGAAAAGAGATTCTAGTCACAAGATAAAATAGGGAAAATTGTCCAAAAAAAAATCTAAACCTATTACATTTTTATCAATTATGTTTTAAACCTTTTAATTTTGTCAATTCGATCCTAAATATTTTGTATTTGTGTCAATTCGGTCTAAGCCTTTTTTTTTTTTTTTGCTAATTAAGTCATAAACCTTCTACATTTGTGTCAATTCAGTCCATCCAACCAATTTTGACCGATCGACTCTAGCATGGACACCGGCCGGCACTAATGGGATAATGTTTGATAATATTTTAATATTTTTTTCAAGATTTTTTTTTTTGTTTATCTCTTTCCTCTAGCCAATGAAGCTTGACCTCGTTGGCCACTGGCGCCGGCATCGTTTGGCGAGCTCGGCCTCGCCCGGTGATGGCGACACCATGGCCGAGATAGTTTCGAGCTCACCTAGATTTGGCAACACCATGGCTATGCAAAGCCGAGCTTGCCCGGCGACGGCGGCAACGGCGGCGACGGCGACGGCGACGGCGACGGCGGCGGCAACACCGGTGGCCGGAGATGGCTAGAGGAAGAAGATGAACCATAAAAAAGAAAAAATAATAAAAAATAATAATTTGAAATAATATTATTAGAAATTGCCCCGTTAGCGCCAGGTGATCAAAGTTGGCCCGATGGATTAAATTGGCACAAATACAAAAGGTTCAGGGCTGAATTGACACAAAAAAAAAGGTTTTAGGATTGTATTGATATAAATAGAAAAGGTTCAAGATTGAAATAACAAAATTAAAAAGTTTAAAATTGAATTGATAAAAGTATACTTTTTTGATAATTTTTCCGAAAGTCAATTGTTTCCTGGTGGAGTTAAATTCAATCTTGTGTGTTGTTATGAGACTTGGCTGAAGTGTTTGACATTCCATGTGTGGAAGACATTTGTTAATCCGAGGGGATGGTGAGTGGTCAAGATACAAACAAAAGTGTTCCATCAAAAAGTTTATTCTCGATTTTGTGTGAAGATTGATTCCGCGGTGATTTCTGACAGGAAATGATTTGTCTTTTGAAGTAGTGATCTGAAAGTAAAAGGCTAGAAATGACAAATGTGCATGGAAGATGAAAGGACAAATTGTGAGTGTATCAATTCAAAACATCTGGGAAGTTATGCATTCATGATACCCCAATAATTAAGGAGAACTTGAATTTAGTTAGGTGTCCTCGTAAAGTAAGGAAGTTCAGGACCCATCTTAAAAGACCTAGTGCCGGAAGGCAGATGAGCTAACCGCAGCCCTCGTTTCATAAGGCCAAAAGATCTGATGTTGCCAATATTTATAGCCCAACAAGTACAACCACTCACAAATTTAACACTTTTAGGTATGATTGTAATTGCATTCTCGAGAGTCTAGCTTCGTTGCAAGGAAAATTGTTAAAAAATCCTAAACTTTCGCATTTTTGCCAATTTCAATCATAAAAATTTTAAGTTTATTAATTTAATCCTAAAAAATTTCACATTTTGTCAATTCAGTCCTATTAGTTGGAAATCACCGAAGCCGACACCGGCTCTCCTACGTGGCACTGCCACATCTGATATCGACAACTTTTAATAATATTTTAATATCATGTAGTTATTGATAATCAAGCCAAGCAGTTGTCGATCCTCTCTACATCGAGTTATCTTCCTCAACCTATCTCAAGTAACGGATCAAACTATACTATTTGTCTCTTACAAAGAGTTGGCTATACTAAACACGAAGATAAATAAAACGTGATGGATAGAAATAATTGTAAGATAGTAACCGAATGGAAATGGCTTTTTTTTTTTCCTTGTAGGGCTTGATGTGTCTCTCATTATTGTTCATGATTACTGGATTTGGTGGTTAACAATAGGATAGATCAAGGCAATAGTTTCTCGAATCCTAAGCTCTCAGGACGCCAAAGACAAAGTTTGGGCAGCCCCATTCCCAGACATCGTGAATATTCACCGTCCAACCAAGTCCCAAGGTAGTCGCCCAAAACACACGAGAAGAGATGACAGCGAACTTTTCCCGCCACTTGTGCAAGACGATATTGACTAAGAAGTGGGGAACAAGTTATTTGATGCACCCAGTTGTGAGCGATTTCAAGTTCTGTACAATCGTATAAGTTTCACCTGGAATTTAAAAACTATTCGGAACCTATCCCGTCACGGGTTCTAGGGTTGGTTCCAAGATCTAAACAGGTTCCACCTATATTCTTAATTGAACAATTGCGATCAATCATCACATTTAATGATCGTCATTTATTGCTGCAATCCTTCATCATATTTCATATTTATATATGCGAATAAATATGAAATATTAATGAAGTAAAAATTTCAATCATAAAAATCGTCGAAAATGGAAGCTCGGATTAGCGGTTCCCAATTATACAATTATCATTGGACACCGTGGAATACTTTAGAATCACGCGAAGAACTATACCAAGAAAACACAAAAACTTATTACTCGTTACATTTCAAGTTCGGGTTCCATTCCACCTATTTGGAATCTGGAATTTACTTGTCGAAATAGGTTCCCCTAGACATGGCCATATGGAACCGTAGGCCCGGAACCGCCGGTTTCGGGCCGGTTTCGACCCGTTATTTAAAAAAAAAAAGATATGGGCCGGTGGAGCAAAGAGTCGTTGGGCTATCCGCCTGCCCCACCGGGCCCCCTACCCCCCCAAACGGCTCTCCGGGCCGTTTGGCAACAGCCCAAAGAGCCGTTTGTTAAAAAAAAAATTGAATTATTTTTAATTCTTGCCTATAAATACATATCATCCCCATTTCATTTTTCTCACAAATCCTCTCAACAATTCTCTCAAATCCTCTTAATTCGCTCAATTCTTTCAATCCCACCTCAATTCTCTCAATCAGATTTCCGATCAATTCTCTCAAAAATGGCAAGTGGAAGCAGAAATGCTGGAAAGGGCAAGATGACTATGGGAGATTCCGAGTATCCCATTCCCGAATATGAGTATGCATGTTGGGAAGACAACGACGATAATATCAACATTGTCTCGATTCCGAACGTCGAGTATATCCCAACACAAGAAAGTCTTCATCCTCCTACTAGTGTCAAAGAAACGTCAACGAAAAATGAGTTGGAACGGAAGGGTCGAGATAGTACATCTGACTTGTGGCTATACTTCGACAAGATACATGATGAAAGCGAAAGTAAGTATAATATAAATTGTAAATATTGTTCGCAAACATATAAATTTACGAAAGGAGACGGTTACGGAACATTCCGTCGGCACCTGACGAAAAAACATCCAACGTAAGCGGGGATCGACAATACGCAACAACAAATTTCCGGGTACGCCAATTCTAATACTCATCCTTTATTCCGTTACACCGATGCACTTTATAAACAAACATTAGTTGAATATGTTGCCCTTGATCATGCTCCGTTTACTACTGGTGAAAATTTTAATTTGAAATATTTGATAAATACTGCGTTGGTTCCGCAAGCACCAATTATTCCAAAAAGTACTCTTAAACGTGCAGTTTTTCATCTTTATAAAAAAAGAAAAAAATCTTTAGCAATATTTTTTGCGGAATTCAATGGACGTGTGCATATAGGTAACGATATTTGGAGTGATCCTTGGTAAATTCATTATTATATGGGTGTCACGTGTCATTGGATATGTGACGATTGGACCATTCAAAAAAGACTTATTGCATTTTGAGTTTTTTATGAAAAACATTCGGCTCATAATATTTATAAAATAATTAAGCAAGTTTTAGAAGAATATAATTTGATAAATAAAGTATTTTCAATTGGTTTTGATAATGCCGTCGCAAATACCACTTCTATTCCCGACTTAGAAAATATTTGCAAACCTTCTTTTGGCGGACAATTTTTTCACATTAGATGTACTTGTCATGTTTTAAATTTATGTGTACAAGATGATTTACGAACTCTTGACACTTCTCTCGCCCTACTAAATGGTGCAATTAAATTTTTATGGAGTCGTGTCCATTTTATGAAATCATGGGAAAAATTTTGTAAACAACATGAAAGAAGGGCAAAAAGATTTCCAAAAGATATTCCAACTCGTTGGAATTCTACCTACGAGTTGCTTCGGCAAACTTTTCATTACAAAGATTTATTATCTATGTTTATTTCACAAAATATTCCCGAAATTACTTTACTTCCGCAACATTGGGACGTTTGCAAAAAAAATTTAGATTTTTTGAAAATTTTTAATGATGCTACTAATACTTTATCTAGTATTTATTATCCTACTACGCATTTATTTTTAATAGAGTGTGTTAATATTGGTAGTGTTTTTAGTAAATATGAAAATGATACTGAATTAGCTCAAACTATTTTAGTAATGCAAGAAAAATGGTTACATTATTATATTCAAATTCCTCTTGTCTATTTAGTTAGTATTGTTTTTTATCCACGTATTAAATTAGACGGTTTACTAGATTATTTGAACGTGTATTATCATGATTGTTTACATTTGGAAGATTCAATAGATATTTCAAATATACAAGGAGATGTTAAAGAATCTATAGTAGTATTATATGGAGAATTTTGTAGTAGATATGGTTTAAGTGATTCTGGATCTTTACAATCTATTGCCTCACGTAGCGAAGGTGGTAGTTCACTTAGTAGATAGTATAATATGCTCAAGAGTAGACAAAAATAAAAATAAAAATGGGCAACAGGTAGTATTTCTAAATTAGAAAAATATTTAACCACTCAATTTGAGTTTTGTAATGCAGAACATAGTACATATTTCGAAATCCTAAAGTGGTGGAAGAGTCACCAAATCGATTACCCAGTTCTCGTCCTCATTGCTCACGAGATATTAGCAACCACTTCTTCAACGGTTGCATTTGAACAAGCATTTAACGCTGGAGGATTAGTTTTGGACTCTCGCCGTTCAAGATTAAGCCCAGAGTCCGTGGAAGCTCAAGCTTGTGTTGACGATTGCACGAAGGCGAAATTTCGACACCAAGAGCTGGTCGATAACACGAATTTTTTAGCGAGAATTGTGGAGATACCACCACCACGGGTACCACAACAAGTAGCGACGATTGATGATGAGGTAAGTTGGGGTTATCAAAGGTAAAAGAACTACATGGGCTTTGATTCTTCTATCCCCAAGAAGATATGTAGGCGCGTAATGATAATTCATTAAGTTCAAGTACATTCCTCCTCTCTTTTTTTTTCCCCACATTTTATTACAATATACAATTTGATTATATTTTATAATTTATAATTTATTATGTTTATTTTATTATTTATTATTTAAAAAATTAAAATTAAAAAACGGAACCGGAAGGAATCGGTTCGGAACCGCCGGTCCCAAACCGGAACCGGAACCGTTATTTCCAAGGGCCGGTTCCGATTCCAACTTTTCGTGAAACCGGAACCGGCCATGTCTAGGTTCCCCATCGATCCTATTCCTAATTCAAGTTCTATCTTGAAATCATGCTCATCCCTAGTTGCACCCGTCATTCATCTAGTTCCCAAATTTTCAGCAAAAAACAGATGCTATGTCATCTTCCCTCCCTTCACATCTAAGCCAGTGCGGTTGTCCAGTGAATGAACGCGTTACACAAACCGTATCCTTCATTTGACTTATCATCCTCACGGTTCCCAGATTTCTATTTGAGTCCTGTGTCGTCTGTTGGAGTGAGTGGACAACGGTACATGGGAAAGCGGACTTGTGTATGTTTTTTTTTGGTAAGGAAGACTTGTGTATGTTTATGGTCGAAAACTTGAGAAACTCGACTCATCGTTGTAGCGATGCGCAAAGCGAAAACATCATTTTTTTTTTAATCTCTAGAGCCTATATAGAAATGTTGAAGCACCAATTGAGATTTGAGAAAAATTATCAAAAAATAATAAACATATTGCACGGATGTCATTTCAATTGTAAAACTTTCAATTTCGCTCATTGAATCTTAAATTTTTTAGCGACTTGCTAATGTAATTATTCACTTCCTAGAAGGGCCGAGAGGATCATCGGGGCCTTAGCTATGGCTAGCAACCATCATTTGGTGCCAGGTCTAGCTGGTGAGGGCTTCATGAGCAAGGATTGTGGCCCTTGTCAACCAGATCTAGCCGTGAAGGCTCTCGTATGTGGCCAACGATGATCACCAACCATCGTTATGGCCTCGACGACCCCTGTCGACCCTTCGGGAAGTGAAGAGTGAAAAACACAAAGGAGAAAAAAGAAAAGAAGAGAAAAAGGAATCACAAAAAATCCAAAATATTTTTAAAAAATTGTAAAGATCTTCCAATTACATAAGACAGGCTACGAACACGTCAAGGATTTCCAACTAATTTTGGCCCGGAGGCTACATTGACAAATCGTCAAAAGGCTTGGAACTAAATGGCCAAACTAAAAAAATTTAAGACTATATTGATATCCATACAATAAATTTACAATTTTTGGTAATTTTCCCAATTTTCATTTGGTGGTCTTATTTTTTAAGTGAATTTTCAGATGTTACAATTTTTGTATGCGGGCTAAAGAGAGCAATAAGGTGGGTTACGATTGATAATAAGAGAGCTCATGTGATGTTCAAGGAGCAGGTTTAGAAATGTTTCGTGGTTACTAAGATTCAGAACTAGCCCGCCTTCAAACTGATGTTAACTAAATTTCGAGGGCAGAATATAAACTTAACGTGAGGAGAATGTAACATATCATGATCAGGAAAATTATCCAATACTAGGTGGTAATCAAGGAAATGGAACGGATGTCCATTAGTAGACTATTTCCTATTTAATGATCTTAGTTTCTAAGTGGATTTTGGATGCAACAATTTTGACGACAATTTTGACGACAACCAATCATAAGAACGAACATATACAAGAGCGGATGGATACAACAGAATCAGTAAAGGAATGGCGCCAGAAAATTCCTCTTCACATTAAACCCATATTACTTTTGCAGGGACGTTACCGACAATCAAAATGTAAGAACAAGACTATCTATATCAAAGTTAAACCATACCAGAACCATGTAAAAACAGTATCCATATACTTACAGACAAGGGTTAAATTTCTCACAAGACGAACTCGAAACATCAGCCCTCTTAAGCAGTGAATTGCAGAGAAGCTTATTTAACATAAACTGCACCTCAATCGCTAACCTGTGACAACTCCAAGCCTGACGTTAATGCCAATCTCTTTCAGCCATAGCAACGAATAGGATCATTGCAACCTTTATCAGCAGATTGTTTGAAACCAAAACGGCCTCCTTTAGAGAGATACTGCTGGTGGTATTCTTCTGCACGGTAGAACTTCTTGGCAGGCAGAATTTCGGTGACAATGTTTCTATTGAGGACTTTCTGCTGCTGCTCCATGGATTCTCTAGCTGCTTTCTCCTGTTCTGGGGTGTAGTAATATATTCCTGACCTGTACTGAGTGCCCACATCATTCCCCTGCTCAATGCATCATTAAACCGTTAAAATCTGGGAGTCATACTTGTTATACATGCAAAATAGCCAGAATAAATGGTTCTAACTAGTAAATTAGCATTTCATGCCCAACATTCCTCAATGACATAGCATTAAACGGAGTGGTATGGCACCATGTGATTCATTTTGATGCGCACCAATACTAATGAAGAGATGAGTCGGTAAGAAGACCAACACTATAGGTCAGAGAATACACAGCTAAAGAAAAGACATGCAGCCTTAGAAGTGGTAAAACTTGCGGAGATAATCTGGACATCAGAGGATCACGAGCAGAACTTAGCACTAACTAATTATCAAACTCCTCAGCCATCTTCGGAGTAGCTTCCAAACATCAAACACCTTCAAGTCGGTAGCTTGTCAAAACACTTCTCTAAGTGCTCTGAATGTAATAATCGACCGCACACTTCATATCACTGTGAAACAGAGTGGGGAAAGCCTCATATGGACCCATCTAACCCACTGTCCTTAGCAAGATAACAGTAGACAGACTCATCTAACCTCCAGTTCAGCAAGTTTTCAGGTAAATCTTCTCATAAAACATCATTGCGAGCTTGCTGCCAGAAGAGTGCGAAACATGAGTTAAGTTTTATCATTGCTTTGACCAGAGAAGAAACCCGTAGAAGGGCCATGCTATTATCTTTAGTCATAACCAAAGCATAAACCAGACTCATCGAAGGAGGAGCACAAAACCTTGTAGCTGAACTGGATGAGCGATCAGGTTGGTAAAGGAAACAAAGACAATAGAGCCATCGAGAGCTGCGATGGCGAGCACAACAATTACAGCATCACTATATCATGTGTTCAGAAGTAGAACGACCGCGGGTCAACACGTCGCTGTTTTCCACAAAGCGACAAAGCAGACGACAAGCACCCTGCAAACTCACTCAGCGAGAATTCAATCACCCGACCAACCCTCGTAATCAGCGAACCAGGAACTATTCCACCTCCAATTCCATCTCAACAATCTACGAAACCTCATCGAAGACGAAAAAAACAAAGAAATTCTCGAAGCCCAATGAAATTCACCTGACGATTGAGGGTGGTGGGGTCGTGCCGAGCCCAGAAGACATCGAGAAGATTCTCGAAGCTGCACTCTTTGGGGTCATACTGGACCCTCACCACCTCCGAGTGGCTCGTCGTCCCGCTACACACGTCCTCGTAGGTCGGATTATGCAAGAACCCCTGGGTGTAACCGACCTCGGTCTTGGACACGCCGGGGACTCTCTGGAAGGCCAATTCGACGCCCCAGAAGCAACCGGCGCCGAATTGCGCGAACTGCTGGCCCGGCGCCGGGACGTCCTCGTCGGGACCCTGAGCGATGGAGGAGTCCATGGACGAGGGGTCGGGGGTCTTGGGCCCGAAGCCGAGCTTGTTGAGGATGTTCATGGGGGATTTGTAGGAGGAGACGAGCCGCGAGTTCCGGGGGCAAGCGGGCTTGGAGAGGGAGGGCGGGAGTTTGGAGAGAGAAAGGAAAGGGTTGGGGAGAGAGAGAGCGGTGGCGGGTTTAGAGAGGGAGGAAGAGACGAGAAGCAGAAGGGAAGAAGAAGAAGAAGAAGAAGAAGAAGAAGATGCTCTGCAGGCTGAGGTGAGCATTGTGGTGGTTAGAGGGTGACGTGCGGGGCTTGGTTATGCCGGGGCTGGGGATTGGAGAGAATTGCTTTCCTTACTTGTTTTGCTCTTCAATATTTACACCAATTCCCCCTTTTCCTTTCATTTTTTGTTCCATTTATCCGGTTTTGGTAATTTAGCAATTGGCCGTGCCGTGTCGTGTGTAATAATTCAATTTGTCTTTTTGGTCTGCTATATATGCTCCGACTCTTTGTAAAACACGCTAATCGATTTCTACACTTATGATACTAGCGTTTTCACCCTAAATTTCTTTACCAACAAAGTCGCATGTCTATTGACATTCGATTTGTTTTCGAAAGTGGAAAACATGATGATTGCAAGATAAAAGCAAAACTGTTTATCAATGGGAAGCGGATCAAGGTGTCAAGCTCATTTTGCTTCTTATGGGTCAATGGTACCAAAGCGTGGAATTAGGCTAATAAATCCTTTATCAATTTTAAAAAATACGGTTGTTTCCTCGCTAAGTTAACTTCTTTTCAGTTGAATAGGAAGTCAACGAGGGTAGATATTAGAGCTATAATCCAATCGCATGGTTTTTTGCCCTTTTCTTGAAAATCCTTTGGAAGCAAGGAACGGAGCCGCATGGGGAAGTTCTAAAACACGTGACGTGGCCTACGCTTTCGCCAATCAGCGCGTATTGCCTGCAGCGCAAGAGAATTGTTGGTGGGAACCCACAGCTGCGGCGTCGTTTCAAAACTAATTTTCCTTGGCATGGGCAAGAAAAGTTAGTTATCTGCATGTTATTCGCTGAAACGTTCAAACATATATCGAGCTTTAACTTCATCCGCATTCACCTCGTGAAGAGAACAGAGAGAGAGATTCTAGGGACGATCAGAGAGTCGCTAACCAGCCACCAGCCAGACATCACAACTATTTTCTGATGCTACAAACTGTTCTTGGTAACTAAGTGAAACAAACCTCACGGTACATGTTCATGAAACAGAAACAGATGTTTCTGCTGGATATCATCCTCATCTCCATATGTTTACAGACCTCTAATGCTTACAGGTCCACATGTATCAAACACAGAGTAGTAACTAAGCATCCACCAATTTGAATACCTCACTCGTAGATCCAAGGATGAAGGCTGCTTTGCCAGTTCACGGTCCCGTTGGGGAACCACAGAGCAATTTCCTTCTTAGCACTCTCGACAGAATCGCTTCCGTGGATTACATTCCTGAGGTTTAAAGGAAACACGTGAGGAATGCTCATAAATAGAAGTCAATTCCGAATACCCGTTATCCCTAGCCCTCACTCCAAATTGGTTAAAATAGAAAGAGCAACAAATGATTTCGCTACATTGGCCAGCATACAGGGTAAAGTTTCTTGATCCTGCACAATCCCTGGTAGAGCAAATGAGAAATCAATTCCACTTCACCAGGGCGCCTTACGTATGAGTGCAGATCTCCTCTATCACAAACGTAAAGAAAACTCGAATGTAGAAACATCACTTGTTAAGATCTATATTTGCATTTAGGATCACAAGCAGATCCAGAAAATCTATTATGGGACAACGAAATTTTGATTGAAGTATCTCATCCATCCATGTCATGAAAAGCAATACTGATGCCAGCTGGCACATTTGCAAAACAAACTCCATGAAAGAACTCCTCTTTTTTCCTCTCCTCTAATATAGGCAAAGTTAACAGCTGTAGAGTTGGGAATTTCCATGTCCCCCAGTTTAAAATTGCTCAATCATTCACTTGGGACCCATCACATGTGAAATGCATAAAAATTTCAAAGACCAATCTAAAAACCACCTTATAACTGAACCTTTTAAAGTCTGTCTGTCATATGCTTTGACATAGAAGATACAACGAACAGCTCGGAATGAATTTGCATCAAGAACACCAATCAAACAACTGGATCAAAATAGACAACCGGACATTAGTCCATGCAGAGGAGACATACCTGCCGATCTCCACCGCAAAACTGCCACGGATAGTACCAGGATCCGAGGCCGACGGGTTAGTAGCTCCTATGATCTTCCGACCTGTAGTAACAACATTTTTACCTTCCCATACCATAGCGACTACAGGACCAGATATTATGTACTCGACTAAGCCCTCAAAAAACGGTTTTGATGAGAGATCCTCATAGTGTTTCTCAGCAAAAGGGCGCTCCACGCTAATCAGCTTCATTCCTATAATCCATTACGCAGTCTTTAAGCATTAAAACTGGGTTCATGATAATGATGAAGAAAGTAGATTATAATACTGATAGCAGCCATTACCTTTTAAATAGAAACCTTTCTTCTCAAATGTGCTGATGATCTCACCCACCTGTACCAAGCATAAGACATCACTAAACGAGCAGGAGTGATATCCTCTGCACAATGCTAATCTCAATCTCCCGCAAGTAGAGAAAAGTTCCAAGGCAAATGAAATACATGCACCATCGAAAAACTAAAACTAGAAATCATTCACAAATTCAATGGGATATCATAAAAGCCATCTCAATAGATTTTTCACGTGCCTATGCTCAGAATAAGGAAAAGGCTCGATGTGATCATTCAACAACCTTCAATCATGTGGCGTCACCATTCCCATACGACTCTAAGCAACTTTATTAAGGCAATCGACCCAACAAAAGCATTCGTACGCCTAGAAACGACATAATACTAACATCACAGCTCAGAATGGGGAGCAACTGGTCCAACCGCGAATGTCCAAAAAAAAATTGCCACGAATTCCAACCATTCCCCGGGCCAAAATCACCCATTTGCATGATATATATAGCACATCCTAATTTGCCGATTAACTACAAGATCTCACTTTGCTTCCAAATCAGTACAGAGACTGAGTTGGGTTCGACAGGGCTCAAATTCATTGAAAGAGAGTAATTAGAACAAACCAAGCCTCGCTGAACACCGTCGGGTTTGATCATGATGAAAGTCTGCTCCATCTTCACACTTCACTGAACCAAACCCACCGAGACAGCGTGCACAGAACCCTTCGCTGTTATGTATGTCGCGCAAGCAGAAGGGGGTCGGGATTAGAGGGTGTTGTATGCATACCAGGTTCATGTACTCTGGACCAGCTTCTTTGCAAGCCAAAGTCGGGCCGTTTCTGGCTTAGACATTAGAGACGTCGTTGTGGGCTTGTGCAATGGTCATCAATGGACTGTGCTCCATCTAATCTCGTTCTCTTTGTATCTCAATGGCAGCCTACTGAAATGGTCAGAATTGGACCCCAAAAAAAAAAAAAGAAATGGTCAGAATTGAAAAATAAAAAGGGAAAATTCACAAAAAAAGAAATCCCAAAATTACATCCACTGACTGACTGACATATTACCATATATTTTCTTGTGACACCATAATTCCTAAAATTATATCAGTATGACACATTTAGCCAAAACTAAATTTGTAAATATGTGATATATTTACTCTCCGTCAAAATTCCATTCACAAACACCTCTAAAAATCTCAAATGAAACGGTAGTGATGTGGCATTCCATGGCAAAAATATGTCAACCTATAATATGTTTTTCCCCCTTGTTTTCCTTTTTTTTTTTTAACTTACACCTTCGTTATCTTTTTTGTTTTGGCCGCGGCTAGGTCGATGGCAATAACGACAGTAAGGGCAGCGGCGTCGATGATGAAGATGGAGGAAGGAAAAAAGAAGTCTTGACAGAAAATAAATATGAGGCAGAGTCTAAGTTTAGGATTTTGGTATTATAAAAAAAAATAAATCCAGGATAAATGTATCGCATTGATATAAGTTTAGAGTTTTTTGTCTCACAAAAATTTGAGGTAAATGTATCACGTGAGTACATATTTATATCAAGTACCCGATACAATTTTGAGATTTTTAGTATAAAAAAAAGTTTAAATACATGTGTCTAAGTGGGCATAATTTGGGGTCTTTAGCAACTTATACCACATAATTGTGCGCTCTGCAAGATCGACTTGAAAGGAATGGATCGATGTTATATTCTCCCCTCAAATCCTATAAGCAGTCCATCATGGGGCTTTATAAGAGAAAAATAGTCGAAAAATATGAAACATCGATTCGCTAGAAACCAATGCTTTGTGTTTCGGAACACGAAGGGAAAGTGGAGGAAAATGGAGGACGAGGGAGGAAAAGGAAGTCAATTTTGCAACTTTATGTTGAAATTGCCTTTCTTTTTCTGCACGTTGATTTATTTCTTAGTTGTCCTTGTTTTTAGGAGTTAGTGGAGTAGTTGGAGATCATGGTTGTTATGGATCCTATTTTGGTGCTATTTTTGTTATGTGCTTGCCTATTTAAAAGGCTTCAAAGATTTGAATAAGATTAAGCCTTATCTCTCCTTCCTTGAAGATATTTTTTTTTATCTCTCTATTTCTATTGCTTACGAATCTACAAGTGGTATCGAGCTGTGAGACCCTAAGAACAAAAAATAAAAAAAAAAGCGTGAGGCGGTAAATAAGTTCTTTCGTCTATTTTCTTTGTTTACCCAATGGCGACAGATTCCAATTTTGTGCAAGCAGCCATCCCACGCTTTGATGGTCACTAAGATCATTGGAGCATGCTAATGGAGAATTTTTTACGGTCAAAGGAGTATTGGCCGGTCGTTGAATCTGGAATTCAAGAGCCACCAGTAAGCACATCTTTGACAGATCCCCGAAACGTAACCGGAAGCTAGAAAGTCGAAGGATCGAAGGCAAAAAATTATCTCTTTCGGGCTATCGATCGTCCCATCTTGGAAACTATTCTTTGCAAAGAAACTTCCAAGGATATTTGGGATTCTATGAAGAAGTATCAAGGTTACGTCGGGGTGAAGCGTGCACAGCTTCAAGCCTTGAGATGGGATTTTGAGACATTAGCAATGAAGGATGGAGAATCAGTCGGTAGCTATTGTGCCAGAACAATGGAGATCAGCAACAAGATCCGATTCCATGGCGAAAAGATGGACAACGTCACCATTGTGGAGAAGATTTTGCGTTCCCCGACTCCAAAGTTTAATTATGTTGTCTGCTCAATTGAAGAGTCGAAAGACATAGATGCACTCTCTCTTGATGAATTGCAAAGCTCCTTATTGGTCCATGAGCGGAAGATGAACCGAAGTTCAACAATGGAGGAGCAAGCATTGAAGGCTTCTACTAATACTCATTCCTTCAATTTCGGAGGAAGGGGTAGAGGTAGAGGTAGAGGAAGGGGAGATAGAGGAAACAGAGATGTTGGCAAGAATTTCAAAGCCAATAATGACCAATATCAAAGCAAAGGGAGAGGACGAGATCTTGACAAATCCAAGGTAGAGTGCTTTAGAAGTCATAAATTTGGCCATTATGCATCCGAATGTTATACTAGACCGCCTCATGATAAAGAAAAGGGAGAGAGTTCAAATTTTGTTGAAAAGAAAGAAACAGAAACATTGTTGATGGCTGTTCAAGATAAAAAGAATCCCGAGTCGGATATTTGGTATGTGGATACAGTCTGTAGTAATCACATGAGTGGAAGTAAGTCTTCTTTTTCTTATCTAAATGAAGATTTTCATTCTACTATGAGTTTTGGTGATCACTCTACTGTGAAAGTGATGGGAAAAGGTGATATTAAGATAAGAACCAAGAATGGTTTTGTGGAAACGATCTACGATGTGTTGTATGTTCCTGACACGAAAAGTAACTTATTGAGTGTTGGTCAGTTACAAGAAAAGGGTTATGTTATCACTATTAAGAAGGATGCTTATGAAATTTATGATTCTGTTAGAGGTGCTATTGCAATTGTTCAGATGAGTTCAAATAGATTGTTTCCATTAAAGATTGAAAGTATTCAATCTTGTCTGGTGGCTGAAATGAAAGATCCCTCATGGTTATGGCATTTTCGTTATGGCTACTTGAGTTTTGGTGGATTGAAGACCCTCCAACAGAAAAACATGGTAACGGGTCTTCCTCAAATTACTACTCCTTGCCAAGTGTGCGAAGATTGTGTTGTTAGCAAACAACATCGTTCTCAATTTCCCAAAGGAAAGTCATGGAGAGCAAAGGATGTTTTGCAGCTAGTGCATTCGGACATTTGTGGTCCAATAAACCCATCTTCTAATGGAGGTAAAAGATACTTAATTACCTTCATTGATGATTTTTCCAGAAAAACTTGGGTTTATTTTTTACAGGAAAAATCAGAAGCATTCTCCACATTTAAAAGCTTCAAAGCTCGTGTTGAAGATGAAGCGGGAAAGGCCATTAAGACTCTTCAAACGGATCGTGGTGGCGAATATTGCTCAAAAGAATTTGAAGTTTTTTGTGCAGAGCATGGCATTTGAAGAGAGCTTACGGTCGCATATACACCACAACAAAATGGTGTATCCGAAAGGAAAAATAGAACCATTCTCAACATGGTGAGAAGCTTGTTGGCAAGAGGAAAAGTTCCAAAGACTTTTTGGCCAGAAGCGATAAATTGGAGTATTCATGTTTTGAACAGAAGTCCAACTTTTGCTGTTCAAAACATGACACCGGAAGAAGCTTGGAGTGGCAGAAGACCAACTGTAGATCACTTCAAAATCTTCGGATGCATCGCATATGCCCATGTCCCGGATGACAAAAGGAAGAAACTTGATGACAAGGCTGAAAAATGCGTCTTTCTTGGTGTAAGTGATGCATCCAAAGCATATAAATTATTCAATCTACTGATAAAGAAGATTGTGACCAGCAGAGATGTTGTTTTTGATGAAGAGAACATTTGGGATTGGAATAGGCAGCAGCCTACCCAAGTTCTTTATGACAATGATGCTGAACAGGAGCAAATTTCAGCGCCCCATATTCCCGAAATTCCATCAAATACAACTTCTACAGCTGAAACCTCACCAACAATTGTTGAAGTCAATGAAGAAGAGGGTCAATCTCTTCGACGTGTTAGAAAAAGGCCTACTTGGATGGAAGACTATGAGGTAACTGGAATTGAAGATCCAATTACTCACTTCGCTTTGTTTTCAGACCGTGACCCTACAACTTTTGAGAGTGCTTTCAAAGAAGAAAAATGGCGAAAAGCGATGGATGATGAAATCGATGCCATTGAAAGAAATGAAACTTGGGAGCTATCCGATCTTCCTAATGGTCACAAAACCATTGGTGTAAAATGGGTCTTTAAAATAAAGCTGAAAGAAAATGGTGAAGTGAACAAATACAAGGCACGCTTGGTAGCCAAGGGATACAAGCAGCAATACGGGATCGACTATACAAAAGTTTTTTCTCCGGTTGCAAGACATGACACAATCAGATTGGTGGTTGCATTGGCGGCGCAAAATTCTTGGCCTATTTTCCAACTAGATGTCAAATCGGCATTCTTGCATGGGTACTTGGAGGAGCAGGTATTTTGTCGAACAACCTCCTAGTTATGTTAAGATTGAAAATGAGCATAAAGTTTACAAATTGAAGAAAGCCCTTTTATGGGCTAAAACAAGCCCCACGAGCTTGGTATAGTCGCATCGAGACTTACTTTCTTAAAGTTGGTTTTTTGAAATATCCCTATGAGCATACACTTTTTGTTGAGATTGGAGATAAAGGAAAAATGCTCATTGTCCGCTTGTATGTTGATGATCTAATATTTACGGGAAATTGTGATGCCATGTTTGAAGAATTCAAGAAGTCTATGATGGATGAGTTTGAAATGTCTGATCTTGGTATGATGCATTACTTTCTTGGCATAGAAGTAATACAATGGAGTGATGGGATTTTTATTTCTCAAAAGAAATATGTGGGAGAAATTCTGGAAAGGTTTCGGATGAAAGATTGCAATCCCGTGAACACTCTAGTTGCATTTGCCTTAAAGCTACACAAAGATGATGAAGGGAAGAAGGTGGACAGCACACTTTACAAACAAATTGTGGGCAGCTTGATGTATCTAACCGCAACAAGACCCGACATAATGTATTCTATGAGTTTAATCGGTAGATATATGGAGAATCCCACGTAAATGCATTTGTTAGCCGCCAAGAGAATCCTTCGTTACTTGCAGGGAACTAGAGACTTTGGGCTGTTTTACAAGAAGGGTGAAAAGTCCAATTTGCTAGGGTTCACTGACCGTGATTATGCAGGAGATCAAGATGATAGGAGAAGCACTTCTGGTTATGCCTTTATGTTTGGGACGGGTGCTATCTCGTGGTCATCTAACAAGCAACCAATTGTCACCTTGTCAAGTACAGAAGCTGAATTTGTCGCTGCAACAACTTGTGCTTGTCAAGCTACTTGGCTAAGGAGAATTCTTGAGGAGCTGCAATTCAAGCAACCAAGAGCTACTAGAATTTTTTGTAACAACAACTCAGCAATCAAACTCTCGAAAAATCCCGTGCTACATGGAAGAAGAAAGCACATTGACGTGAAGTTTTATTTCTTGAGAGATCTTAGCAATGAGGGAACAATTGATTTAATCTACTGCAGGAGCGAAGATCAAGTTGCTGATGTATTTACCAAAGCCCTCAAGATGGAGTCATTCGTAAAGTTCAGAAGGTTACTAGATGTTTGCACGTTGAAAACAGTCAAGACTTTAAACTGAATGTTAGCAAACATCAATTTAAGGGAGGAATTGTTGAAGTTGTCTTTCTTTTTCTGCACGTTGATTTATTTCTTAGTTGTCCTTGTTTTTAGGAGTTAGTGGAGTAGTTGGAGATCATGGTTGTTATGGATCCTATTTTGGTACTATTTTTGTTATGCGCTTGCCTATTTAAAATGCTTCAAAGATTTGAATAAGATTAAGCCTTATCTCTCCTTCCTTGAAGATATTTTTTTTTATCTCTCTGTTTCTATTGTTTACGAATCTACACTTTAACGAGGAAAAAGGGGAACATCAAATTTTGCTTTTGTCACTTTCTTTCATCTATGTATCCAAAGCCTCAAAGTCTACTGACGCAGCCTCTTTTCCCCTCACCGTCCTCAAACTTGAATGCATATTTCGAGCATGAGCCAAAGAACCGTGACAATAAAAGAACACGCTCTTTCTTTCGACAAGAAGTGCAGATGTTCGAGGGAAGAAGAGGTTGCCAGCCAAATTAATTAACTTAAGAGGTTGCCAGCCAAATTAATTAACTTAAAAGGCATCGGTTTACTCTATTTCTAATTGTGGGTTTGTCCATAGCGTCAGCAATAGAGATTATTAGCCTCCCATCCTAATAATAGACTTCGATGTATCAAAACACATGGTCTAGACATACTTGCCATCCGCTTCAATGGTATCTCAGTTAATAGTAATTAGAGATTGGAGCTTGCAAATTCAATTTTATGAATCATTGAGAGTCCAAAACGATGAACAGAGTGCTCCGAAGTTTTCTGGCATGCAAACAAACAGTTCTCTGCATAGGAGATACGAGAAAGAAAAGACATTGCACCCGGATTTTTCCACAAATTCGAATTTAAAGCGTTAGAAGATAAGAAAATCTATAGCACTAGGAATCATTTACATCCGACTTGAAACATGCCCTACAGGGATCAAACAACTTCAATGGCGCAACTATATTTTGCCCTATTTCGTAGTAATTAGTCTCATGATGGGTAAGACAAAACCAGTCAAACCTTTTCCGAATTAAGAATTGCACCTGCAGGTGATCAGACAATAGGAATACCACCAGGTCCTCTTAGTGATGTTTACTATGAAGAACATCCTTCAATTACCTGTCTTGTCTCGTGTTCAAGATTCCAATCAAGCACAAAGTTATGCAGTTTTATTGAAGAAAAATGCCATACATCACTAAGTGGATCAATCAGACATCATCAGAATGGAAATGTTCTTCTCATCCACAGCAAATGCATGCTGTGTAGGAAGGTGTCCTAAGATTTTTCCACATTTCATCACTTGATGTTACCGACCCACGAGACGGAAGAACAAATAGCACAGGGACAGAAAAATGCGTCACCGAATCCAACTTGTCCTGTACCCTTAACCCAGAAAACAAAGCTGAAGACACATTGGACAAGGGTTCGATGGCCACATTTCAGGCGAGCAATTGAAATGCAGATTTTACTGGTATAGCTGATTTTATGACTTGGAGTATGAAAAATCATCTCAAGTCCAAACAGTTCATAAAAGAATAGCTCCTGGGGAGATGGAGATTGCAAACTAAGATGATGTTAATGTGAATTCCTAAAACGCAGTCCAAAAAAAATTTGAACTTCACATGTATCACTAGCAGATTCAGAAGCAACTTAGTTTAGCATCACTCGATAGACATTCTCAGATCAAGTGTTGGATTATTTATATTTTGCTTCATCCCCATCTCCAACAGTGAAATCATGTCGTACAAAACCAAATCAACAACACCAAAAACTCGCAAAGACAGTATTTTATCATTATGTAACCGAAAACAAGGTTGAAAATCGAAGAAACATTCATAAAAACGAGATCTTTATCGGGGAAAATAAGAGAGAGCTACTCAGTGGTGGCGATTAAAGCAATAGGTTCGATTCTGCCAGCGATCCGTCTTCAACTTGTAGGTCAGAAGAGGGAGCTTGTTATCATCATCGTAACTCCATTTTCAGTGAAAGCAAAATCAGATCAAATTGAAATAGTCTGTGCACGGAAAACTAAAACCTAATGATAATCCATTTCTACCAGTAAAAAATTTCAGCAGAGATCGAGCAGAGAGAGAGAGAGAGAGAGAGAGAGAGAGAGGAGGCTCGGTTCAGCGGGGTTGTCGACACGCAAAGCAATCTCGAGAAAGAGAAAGCCCTGCATTCCGGTCTGTTGAGCTTGAATTTATGGAGTCGTCATCGCCATCTCTCCCTTGCCTTCTCACAAAAACAAAGCAATGAAAAAGAGAACTAGCTATCAGAATTCAATGCACCAGAGGAAAAAAACCCTTGAAGCACTCAAAGACGCGACAGTAGATAGATATCCGAGAGAGGAGACTCGGAAGCAGCGATTGAAGAAGAAGGCGGCATGGTTGAGTAGTATTTATAGAACGCAGCTAGGGTTTTGAGATTCTGAAGACTCCCTGTGAGGCGGACGGAACTTCGAAGAAAATTGCTTTTTACATTTTTTTTTCTTTTTCGTTTCGTTTAATCTGAATTTCGTGGCTTACAAAAGTCGACTTTTTCGAAGTTTGAAAAAGCTTCCGACCTCCGACCCAAAAAAAAAAAGGTTCCGAGCAAAAAAATAAAAGTTTAAAAAGGGTTTTAAAAAAATTAAAAATGGTAAATCACACAAATAGTTGATAAAATTTTTACTCAATTTTCAAAGTGATCCATGAACTTTAATTTTGTTCAATATGATTTCTGAACTTTTGAACAATGAGCAACGTCATCCCAATTTTTAATTTGTTCAAAGCGGTCCATAAACCTTTATTGCATGTTCAATTTAGTCTTTTTAGAGACTAAATTGAACATGCACCAAAAATTTATGAACCGCGTTGAATAAATTTCAACTTTATGGATCACATTAAATAAATTAAAAGTTTATGGATCATATTAAATAAACTTAAAATTCGTGGACTATTTATGTCATTTATTCTATGCAAAAACTATTCACTCTCGGATTCTCATATATTACTTACGCCGTTCTTTTAAATATTTTGTAACATTTTAGACTTTGGCTAGAAGGGAACAAGTATTTTTTATTTTGTTTGAATAATTTACAAATAAAGCCGTCCCTGAATTTATGCAAATTTTCTAATCTTAAACTTGCATAATTTTTCTACTTAAATATCTTTTAGGATGCGTTTAATTCACGAAGAAAAATGAATGATTTAAAAAAAAAATTAGTACGAAAAAGATTGCTCGAATAATCTATAAAAACTAGTAAATGAATAATGTTTGCATCATCCACGAAGGTACTTAGACATAAATTATTGCTGATATTGATTAATCATTACAAATGATGTAAGCGATCATTTTTAAGAGAATATTTTTCCAATCATTATTTTTTTTTTTTGTGAAATAAACTGAGCTTTAGTATAAAAGTGATTTTTTTCCTAAAAATTATTTTGTCTTGCTTATGAAAAAAAGTTATACAAGATTAAAACTAATCGAAATCTTATATTTCGATCTTAATACATTAAGAAAAAAAATACATGCACTTTTCATATGAATATCCACATGACTGCGATTTGTTTAAGTGTTTCGAGTAAAATAATGAGTCGAGTTATTATAGTCGAGATATTTTAAAAGGATGAAAATAAGAGTCACTTTAAAAAGGACCCTACATTCTGTTCCTTTCTTATTAGGGAAAAAGCCACCAAAAACCTCAAATTATATCCCTTGTGACACATTTATTCCAAATTTTTTTTTGTACCACTAAAAATCCCAAACTTTTATTCATGCGATACATTTACCCCCAAATTTACACTAATGTTACGCATTTACCCTAAACTTTTATTTGTGACACTAAAAATTCTAAACTTGTATTCGTGTGACACATTTACCTTAAAATTTAGAGCAAATATGTCACAACCCTACAATTTTGGGATTTTTTGTGTTACAAAGAGATAATTTGAGGTAAATATGTCACATTGACATAAGTTTGAAATTTTTTGTGTCATAAAAAAATGTTTGGGGTAAATATGTCACACGAATACAAGTTTAGAGTTTTTGGTGTCACAAGAAAAAATTTAGGGTAAATGTGTCACGGTGAATATAGTTTATGATTTTTTGTGGTGTTTTCCCTTTTTATTGAGCATGCTATTTACGGAACCAGATTATAGAGGAGGTGATATATTATTTTTAGACCAAATAACATAAATAGTCATTACAACTCCATTCCATTACAATTTAATAACTGTTGTATTAGGTCTTATTATATTACTACAATTAGACGGGTTAGAAGTGTCCTCTTGACCACAATATAATCTATCAAGATCGCTGTGCATAATTACCATTACAAGGATACACTAGAAGTCGAGAGGATCATAATTGATTAGGACAAACGTAGGAATCACTTATATAACGTGCCGTGAGAATATGGGTTTATGGCCCATTGACCCGTGCCATTAGGATGCAAAAAAATTATAATTTGGCCCTTTGAGATTGGGGTTGGGATTTAATTCTCCCGATTCAGGAGTGCATGCGCGTATTATGTCATTTTCTTTGCATCTAATATTGTTTTTTTTTTTTTTCGATTTTAGCCTCACGACAACACAACACAATACAAATGAAGCGTGGCCTGTTTTTTCGTTTTCCTTCCCAATAACTGTTTCGGATTAAATGTTTTATTCCATGTAAAGATCACATGACATCTAAACTAGGCCTTATAATGGCTAACTTAATTTCCAACAAATTCTAAAGCACCATTACAATCGTGGACCAAAACTAGCGTAGCTTTCTCGTCATTCTCTAATTGTCGGGGAAGGTTGCTGGTCACTTTCTTCAAGTGGTGGATAATTCGTAAGTGGATATTGCGCGATGGCTCAATTTGTGGCGTCCGCTAAATAAAAGCAACAAAATTTCTTTTGCTTACGTGGCAGGCACCAAATTTTCAACGTCACACCACCACCAAAAATAAAAAATAAAAAACATAAAACATAAAATATAAAAGAAAAAAAAAAAAAGAGATATCCACCCCCACAAAAACCAACTGCAACTCCGTTTTGTGCTCTCTCTCGTCTCTGTCTTGCAGTGAAGCCATGGCGATTTCGTCAACGTGAGGACGGCGAGAGAGAAAGAGAGAGGTGGACTGTTTCTGGTTCACTCATGATCTGCTCCGGTCGTCTTTTGGCCGGTTCCTTTCCGGCGAAACCTCTCTGTCCCTGCAGTTCGTCGTTTCCCAGCTCCAGAGTCAGAGGACTGAAGCCCGGCTACTGCTCCAGATGGCGATCCATGGCCGCCGATCCCGACTCTTCTTCCTTCGCCCCTCCCGTCGAGTCCGATTCTCCTGATAAAACCGCCGCCGGGTATGCCTCCCTCCTGCTCCTCCATGTGTCCATCATGTGTATGTCAGTTAGCTACGCAATAGCAATGGCTATGGAACCCAATCATCGTGTCCATCATATGTATGTCAGTTAGCTACGCAATAGCAATAGCTGTGGAACCCAATCATCTGGTCAGTTCATGTTCGTATTGAGTCCGAGCTGAGGCATGAGCTTTGTAGGCAAAGGTTCGAACCTGGTGGATTGATGAGATTGAGATTCGATGAAGATTCCGATGCAGTCCATAGATCATCTGTCCGAGAGTGACGTAACCTACTTGTTTTACTCTCACCGGGCAATGAAAGGAGCTTCAACTTTCCATTTAGCAAGCAGAGTTAGCTCGATTCGGCTCACGTTATGCTATTTATTACCTGCTGCCAGCTTCCAGGTTCCTACCTTTGAATAAGCTGAGCTATGCGACCAAAAGAAAAAGAAAAGAGAGAGAGCTCAGCTCAAGCGAGTTTCGGGCGGGGCAGTTTCCATCCACACTCTATTTTCTTTACCTGCAATTTTATGGAGGAGACATTGGTTTCTTCTGCGGAAGTCATACTCAAACTCTTCGCACATGATGATACTTAGGCAACAAATTGATTGCTGCAATTGGATATTAGGTTCCATGACTTGCCTGTGCAGATTTTGTATCATAGAAGGGCCCGAGACAGTGCAGGACTTTGCTAAGATGGAACTGCAAGAAATCCAAGACAATATCCGAAGTCGGCGGAATAAGATCTTTCTACACATGGAGGAGGTAAATGGGACAATGCTGCTTTCATGGGGGAGATACTTTGGTTATTGATTTATAGTTCCGGTCTTGGACATGTGCATGTGCTGCTAATGTTTGTTCATTTTCCATGTGCCGACCTGCTTTAATTGATGTCTTGTATTTAAATCTTTCAGGTGCGTCGGCTCCGGATACAGCAGAGAATTAAAAATGCCGAACTTGGTGTATTACAGGATGAGCAGGAAAATGAGCTCCCAAACTTCCCATCATTCATCCCTTTCTTGCCCCCTCTAGTGAGTTCTTCATGTCTGTAGTAGCAAGTTTTTTCTCCCCTTCTCCTTCTATTTTCCATATGCGGGAAACAGTCGGGATGCTTATCAAAATATTGCATTGTTTATGGATGCTTGATTACAGAGTTCAGCAAATCTCAAACAGTACTACGCCAGTTGCTTTTCTCTCATTGCCGGGATTATTATCTTTGGTGGGCTTCTAGCACCCATTGTAAGTTTTTCTTTTTCCTCGAAGCACCCACAGTAAGTTTGTTGAATTAAATCCCAAGAATCTGCGCTTGAGCTAGCTGCCAGGAGTTGGATGATTCTCATTCATGGCTCTAGTTTTCTCTTTAGTTTTTATTGTCTGTCCATGACCATGACCCATTGACTGTGTCTGCTTTGACCAAATAGCTGGAACTTAAGCTGGGACTGGGGGGTACCTCTTATGAAGACTTCATTCGAAGCATGCATCTGCCTATGCAGTTGAGGTACTAATTAATGTCTTTGTCACTCTTCTGATGCCAAATTTCTTTGTCACTTTACCACCTTCATCTCTGTACACAACTGTAGAACCACAAGTTCTGATTGGCTTTCAGAGGTTAGATGGAGCTGAGTGTTCTAATGCTCAGTGATGTAACACGAGTTTGTATAACTTTGCAATTTGAAAGTTTAATAAGCATGTCAGGCTAGTTTCCAAGAGTTATTGTAGTTCCTGACATGTT
Source organism: Rhodamnia argentea (assembly GCF_020921035.1). Lineage (NCBI taxonomy): Eukaryota > Viridiplantae > Streptophyta > Magnoliopsida > Myrtales > Myrtaceae > Rhodamnia > Rhodamnia argentea. The sequence continues at coordinate 10,391,350 of NC_063159.1, read as the reverse complement.
ACAAGTATCCATTTAGATCTTTGTGGTTAAGGAATTGGTGTTTCTCAAATAAAAAAAACTGGTCGAAGAATATTGATTTGCGGATGAAGAATTTATTGATCTCTTGAAGGTTGTGATAGAATGACAGGAGCAGATATCTTTTAGTTGTGTCAGTTAAATGCTTTGGTTCGCTTGTGCTTTTTCACTTTCTGTGCTCACCTGCATCAGCTGCAAATTTCAGTGAGGTTGATCCTATAGTAGCATCCTTCTCTGGAGGAGCTGTTGGGGTGATCTCAGCTCTGATGGTTGTTGAGATAAACAATGTAAAACAGCAAGAGGATAAAAGATGCAAATACTGTCTTGGGACTGGTATAGTTGTGATCTGATCTCCTTCTACGTGTCGTTTTTTATCTCCTTTTTCACATGATTTGTGATTCTTGATCTGCTACTGGAAGCAAATCGAAGCATGGAAGTCATGCCTAAATTTGCCTTTAGATGGATGACTTTTTGGTACTCAAGAGGCTCAGTCTAGTGGGATGACTTCATTGTTTTCTCTCACGTGCTTGGTAAATGCAGGATATCTTGCCTGTGCTCGTTGTTCAAGCACAGGGGCCCTTGTTCTTATCGAGCCAGTCTCATCAGTCAATGGTAGCGATCAACCTCTGTCAGCTCCTAAGACAGAGAGATGTTCAAACTGTTCAGGATCCGGAAAGGTTAGCCTTCTACGATTTGTGACATGATGGTTCCAGTATGAGATGTGCTGTGTCATTTAGAAAACGGACAAGCCAGAGTTTCAGCTGAGCATAAAAGGCTTGCTCTGATATCACATGATTGCTGCTCATGTTATATGTTGAATAAACCGCCAATAAAAGCCTTGTTTGTACTTGTCGCAGGTTATGTGTCCGACCTGCCTCTGCACTGGAATGGCTATGGCCAGTGAGCATGACCCAAGAATAGATCCCTTCGATTAAGGATAAACTGCATTTTCATATGGGAAGTTGAATTGTGTGTACACGAAAGTGATGTCTGTAACACTTGTAAGCTGTATCATATGTGATATTAGACTATTCCTTAAAGAAAGGGTAAGGAAGATTGCAGATGTAGCCTTTAGCTTGAATCTTATTTAACAGACTCGTGAGGGTCTTCTCACATTTTCAATTTGCCTTGGAACATTGTACTCAGTAACTCTAAGCAGCCTTGCTCTTCTATAAATATAGTCAAAGGATGCGTTTGGGCGTTTGGATTTCTAATCAAGATAAAACTGGATGGAATAGATACAAAATCAATGAAGTTAGATTTTGGTGATTTCTTGTGAATCGCAATAATAAAGTCGGATATTTTTTTTTTATTATATCTTGTCCATTATTTGGCGTGAATAACGTATCAGTATAAATGAATCTGAAAATGCATGAATAGAGATTTAAAAATCTCCCGTGATTTGTTGCTAAAAAGCCACATATGCACAAACAAGGACAACCACCATTAGTCAAATCATGAGTATTGTACGGTCTCAATCACAAAAAACAAAAAAGATAATTGAAGCTATTAAAAGCCACAAGTTTGACTATGGCAAGAAATGCAAACAAGTTATGGCAAGATCAACGGGATGGATTAGCTATCATATGCCAATTCTAGTAGAAGAGAGAAAACATGATCACTTATTACTGCTTTCGTGGAATTTTAACGTAAATCAGAAAAAACGAGCTTTAACTTTCTCACTGTTTTCGTGAAGAACTGAAGAACTAAAGAACTATGGAGTAATCAACATAAATCAACGGTGCAGAGGGGAAGGAGATGAAAAGGCTATTTTTTTGCTTTTTTTAGAAATTTGCGAAAAAGAAATATTCATTCATATCAACAGGAGTCCAACTCATTCCCAGAATTCATGCTATGTATTATACTTGAAAGAAAGAGGTTGATCTCTTGCTTCTCTCATTATACCATCATCTTCTAACTGAGCCCATTTCTCTTCAATTCATAGAGATAAATGTGGGATTAGTGTCAAGTTGTCAATAGTGAATCAAGGAAGAAACGACTCACTAAGCTGGGATCACTAACTAACAATAACATAAAACTACTAGGATAGAAAATACTAATAGAATAGCAAAAATTTGTCTTTTCTAGTGCCCCTTGTTCTTTGAGAATTAGTAAGATTAGTTTTAAGTTTGAATTTATTCATTTAAAATCTAGGTCCATCTACTTCTTTTTTTATTATTTTTCCTCTCTTTTTTCATTTAATTTATTTTTATTTCTCTTTTATTCCCTTCCATTGTTCCTCAACAATTTTTTTATTAAACAATAAACTATACTAATAAACCCGAAATATGTAATAAATAATATATTACAGAATAGAACTAAATTCAAATATATAAATAGAAGGAAAAAATTTAAAAGGAAATTGTTGTTATTTTTTCCTTTTGATATTTGAATCTTTTTATTTTATAATTCAGATATTACTTATATTTGATTATATTTTAATTTTGAGTAATTTAATAATTTTGCTATTCGAGGAAAAATAATTTTTCTATTACAAATGCAGGAAATTTATCTTCCTTCATAGGATATTTTTATTCAGGTTATATTCAATATTATTTTGTCTTAGGCACCAAATATTTTATACTGCCTAGCAAATGTAAGAATAGAGATAATGGGGGCTTTTCAGGGGCTAATCAATTCGATCATTTTGATAACTGAAGTTAATACGAAAGAGACGGACAAACTAGAACACAAAAACACAAAACACATGATGAGAGAGTGCTAAATCAATTTCAGTTTGGAGAAGTGAGCAAAGCCGCCATTGCTTTTGGTGTTTGGAGGCCGCGAGAGAGAGTGAGAGAGAGGGAGAGGGTCTCAGCACCGGCATCGCCAACAGAAAATGGACGCACTGAGAGACACTTACGGAGACGACTCCGACTCCGGCTCCTGCTCCGGCTCCCGCTCCCGCTCCCGCTCCGGCGCCTGCCCCGCGCCTCCGCTTCTGCCTCTACCTTCTCCTGGTCTACCCCCGCCCCCTCTCTCCCTCCTCACCCCTCCCAATTCCCTCGGTACGTCGATCTCATCTTCTTTCTCCATTCCATTTTTGCCCACCACCTGTTTGATAATATGATTCTTTGGCTCATCTCACCTCAGATTCCTACCCAACCGGCCCGCCGAGTCGAGTCCGGAGCTTCCCGCACGTCGAAGGCAATTACGCCCTCCACGTTTATATCCCCGGTCATTCTCCATTCCCTCTCTCTCTCTCTCTCTCTCTGTGGGGTTGCTGCATATTTTCCTTTAGCTGAGTTGTTTTCCTTTTCTTGTTTTCGAATCAAATGATGGCAGTTCATATATCGGGTCCGCAAAGAAAGGAAATCGCCCTCTTCTTGAAGAAAGTTGCGTCTGTGGTTCCTGGTCTTTTTGTGGTTGATGCAGACGTGCCACTTGAGCCTCTGTGCCGAGATGATCAGAAGCTCGAGCAAGTTGCTGTGGGCAGGGAATTCCACATCAGTTTGGGCAGGACTGTGCCTATCCGAGTCCACCAGATCGACTCCATGGTTTCCATGCTTCGCCAGAAGCTCCAGTTTCACAAACCGTACGCCCTTTTCTCTTTTGTCCCACCCTCTTCTGCTGATTTCTTCTTACATTCTTTGAGGTGATTCCGGGATTCTTACTTGATAGTTCTCTTTTGTTCCGAGTTTATATGAGACTTCCCTTTTCTTGTGAAGCAGGTATTGGATTGATTTTGATAAATGGGAAGTATTCGTCAACGATGACAGCACGAGATCTTTCCTTTCGCTCGAAGTCATGAGCCGAGGATTAGCTGAGGTATGTTGGTCAGCGTTCCCAGCAGATTGTTTCTCTGTGTCTAGCACCAAATCTTCTTGCGACTCCAGAAAATCTGAGGTTCCTGTGCTTTTGAGTTTTGAGTACGCTACCGGTGCATTTAGTCTTGAATGCTAGGACGCTACTTCCAAGAGTTCCTGCTGGCCCCTGATTAATACATTCTACGGTATTTAGCATCAATGGTCGCGTATAACTTCATATGCTACAGGTACGAACGCTCGCAAATGTGCTGACAGGTGCCATGAGTACGAGCATGAGCTTCTTTAGCTCTCAAGTAGCTTTGTTTCATCGAGTAAACTCTGCTGGCCAAGTGCTTGAATCGGGAACGTGTTCGTTCCACTTGTCCTCTCAATGCAAACGCTATATTACCTTACCTTTCTATATGTTTTTGTACTGGATTTTCTTGCTCTGCACTTTCTTCTAACAAGAGATGTATATGGCATGTCTTTTGCTGATACTCCTTCAGTTGTGTTTCTTCTTCCGACACGAGTTCTAGTTTTCCATGCAGAAATGATGGCTGAATGCGTGCGTAAGATGAATTTATAACCATCTACTAAAGTTGTACTTTTGTCGGTTGTGCAATGAGGTCTCAACTTTGTTACTAGCTTTGCATCTTTGGAAGCATCGCAGGCAGTTCTGCAGCTGAGCATTCTCAAAAACCTGTCTTCCTGACTAGCTTTCCTCTTCATCATTGTGTTTATGGAGTGAGATTCATAAGTAGCAGAGAATGTTACGTTCGCTGATTGTACGCTTCCTTTGACGTGCATTTCAGATTACAAAGCAAATACGAGTTGTCAATGACGTTTACAGGCGACACCATCTTCCTGAGTTTTACAAGGTTAGGTTAATTCCGATTTGTCTTTTCAGTCTTTTTCCGTTCTTTTAAAGTTGCAATGCCGTGCTTATATAGAGATGGCTTGAATTGATGTGTGATTGCGACAATCGAACAGGATCCTCGCCCTCATATATCTTTAGCTTGGGCCTTGGGCAACGTCAGTGGGTCGTTGCAGAAAGCAGTTGAAGCGATGAAGAGGAGCGCAAACTTTGGAAAACTATCTCCGAAATGTATCTTCACCAGTAAATTTAGCGGGATAGAGTGCAAGATTGGTCACAAAACATACAAAATATGTAAGCTTCCAGACGAGTGAAGCAATATCGACTTGGACATGCTACTTCATGAAAAAGCAGTGCCATGGATGTACTGGCTGCACTAAGTTATGATAAATGGTTTACGAAGATAAATCTAGTTGCCCCTTTTTCGGCTCACAGAAAGCTAACTTTTATTAGCTCGTGAGTAAGATACAACAATGTCAGAAGTCTTCTGACCCAAAGAAAACATCATTCGAGAAGCATAGGCTGCTACATCAGCAAAGAATAGTTAGAAGAGCCTACTTGTATTGATCTGAAAAAGAGAACCAGCTCCGGCAAAGCGTGGCGACATTATTCCTTTGAACGTCTCTTCCAGGGATGGATTGCTTGCTTTAATATAATACTAAAATTGTCCAATGAGTATCCCAAATCAGAGGAACTAGAACTCCAACATAATGAGCCCCAAGATCAGGGAAACAATATTCGGTCACCGTTCTTCCTGCTTGACTGTGTTATGCAAATTTCAGAGCCAGGTGAACCAAACCGAATGATTTATGATTCAATAAAAATGGGCAAAGGACCAAAAAATGAGGTTTATAGCCCTGGAATGGATTCGAGATTGTATTTCTCGGAAGATGAAACTTCAGCCTCTCGAATTTCTAGCAATTTCGGCTTCTGGATTGCATCAAGAGTTTGCAAATAAGTGTAGGAAGCACTCCGACTCGATGAGGGGCCTGGATTACTAATTCTGCTAGCCAGAAAACGGCGAATGAGGCCCCTAAGGAATGGAGCCATGGTATCTGGCTCATGTTCCAAGTAGTACATTACTCCTCCCATACAAGCACAGAACAAAGCCACCTGCAGAAGTTGTGAAACGGGCATCAATTCGTAACGATTTCCTTCCAAAGATTCATAAGAAGTAGAAGGAGAAAGCAGAAATGCAAAACTCTCTAAATAATGGGACATTAGCGCATTCCAGTTTCATATCAAGCACTGTCAGATACTCTTCTGCACCTGATAAGTTTATGTTGACACCTGCTAAGAAGTACTACATACAGCTTAGATAAACAGGAGATACCTCAGCATTCTTGATATGAGGAACCAGATGGCGGTTTATTAAGATATACCATAAAGAATCTCCAGCGCGTGGCAATACATACAAAGCAAGTTCACTACGCCTAGCTTTTTTCTCCAGCAGGACAGAAAGAGCAGAAGCTCCACCAGCAAGCCAATACACAAGCTTGTGGTCCTTTGATGCGATCTTCCTATGTAAACATATGACTCCCTTGCACCATCAAACATTTATTAGAACATTCTCCCCAAGTTAGAAAAATATTGCAAATTAAATAAGTGAAAACCTACCTGAAAAATTCCAACAAAAGCAGACAAAAAAGCCGTTGACCGAACAGCACCTTTAAGAGCCAGCCAACAGGTACGAGCAGGTGAATCCATGAACTAGAATTTGTTTGAAAAAAAACAAAAAATTTAGAAGAAACATAATGTTGGTCCTAAAATGTCACATAAACCTTTGCTGATAAAGAAATACAGAATAAACAATTTTAACTTCCAAAAGCTGCATGACATTATCATGTTAAGGCCAAGGAAACAGTAACCAGCCTAATCATCTTGATGATGATAACCATCAGATTCATCCAAATTTTGGATAATGTTAGAGTACTAAATTTTGATCACATACGTCACATAAAAAGTTGCTCGTATGGAAACACAGAACAAACAATTTTACCTTCCAAAACTTGCATCTCAATATCATGTTAAGGCCAAGGAAACAGTAACCTAACCATTCCGATGATGACAAGCATTAAACTAATAGATCAGAGGAAAAAGGGATAGAAATAAGAGTACTATATTGTGCCTTCATTTTTTAGTTTGAACTGTTTAATGAGTTGGAAATGGTTCCAGACATTCAACAAGTAACAAGAATCGGAGTAAAGAAGTAATGACCGAATCAGCTTGGAGAGGAAGTTGTACCTTTTGCAGGTGGAGGACGACAAATGGCACGAATGTTAATGAGAAGTAAAGCGGAAACGTCTTCCTAAAAGTAGCTGAACTTGCATTCGCATTGTGAACCAAACAGGAGTTTGTGTGTGGATGAATTATGGAGCATGGAATTATTGAGGGGAACTCTTCCAACTTTACATGATTGGACACTCCCTTTTTAGCCAAGTATGTCGACAATGAGGCAATGTCCAATGGCGAACCCCTACAATTATCCCTTACAGCTCTGTACACAGGCTGTGCAACTGGCCCGGTCTTCTGAATAAAATCTTGATATGATTTCGGCAAGCTTTCTGGGTGCATTATGAAGGCATACATTACCTAAAATAAGTTATAAAAAGTCAATAAAAAAGGAGAAACAAACCAAGAATGAAGTCCAACACCATGACAGAACCTTGAAAAGTAGTTAAGGAATGGAAGCTGCTTGTATAAGAAAACCGTTTTGTTGATTCCATGTGCTTATTCTTTAACAAGTGAAATCTATCGGCACAAATGTTTAGTATTGGATAATGGGAACTTCTTGAAGTACGTAGTCACTTATTATTGAAGGTAATTAAAAGACACTAACAAGATCGGCCATTCATAATGAAGATATATCATAAATCACGATCATATCCAATCAGGATTTTAAGGGTTTTGGCCAGTTTGAGACAACTGTATTTGACGAGTTGTGCATGTTAGAACTCATCGAGATTCTTCAGCAATTGGCATTGAATCAATAAATTGTAAAAAAAAACAAATCATCATGGATCAGACAAAGCTTCAGGAAGCTTACATCCTGATTACACCACGAGTCGCATCGTTTTGCATATTAATGAAACTAAATTCAATATAATTATGCGATTTCAACAGCGTCATTTTTCAATGAAAATGACAGGAAAAGCATAACACACTATACATACTAAGATGTACCGCATTCATTTCATCGTGGTACAAGTAACAATATGATGAAAAACTTGACATTTTATTACCTGGGCGCATGCTAGGGAGAAAAGCAAAGAATCTCCATGTCTCCAGTGGCTTCCCCAGAAATGGAACTTGTTCTTAGACTTTGCAGAATTATAAGCACACTGATGTGGAATTTAAACATCAGATATTCTATCAAACTTAAAAGACGAAAGAATGAACGGCTAACACCAAAAGAATTCTAAGGCATAGACAGTATACTAATCTATTACGTACTTGGGCAACCCTGGCCAGAAGATAGAGAGCAAGTGTACGCCTGCGGTTTGAATCATCCAATGCTAAGATAGACAAACCCGCAATTGAACCTGATAAAACTCTGTTCCATCATGCCCTCAAACAATGTTACAAATAAGGAATTGGCTCTCAACATCAACATCAATATCAACATCACCTTTATCCCAGACTATTTGGGGTCGGCAATCGATGAAGCCAGAAATAAATAAAATAGAAGCAAAACCGATTGAGGAAAAAGAAATAATTATATAAAAATAGAAATAAATATATAAAAATAAAAATATATAAATATATATGGGGAAAAAGGACTAAATAGCTTCAAATCTTAAAGAAACAATAGTAGATAAATTGCAAACTTACACGTTCAGGGGTGTCTCTTTCCTTCTCAACTTTCTAAACAGACACCGAAGAGCGTGATAAGAACCGGTAAACCCACCAAACAGCAGACCCACTCGACATGCTTCTTCTCTTACTATCAGATCTTTCTCGGAAACAAGTTGCTGCCAAAAAGTACATAAACCAACAGAGAGTCTGTAAGCACGTAAAAAATATTGGTACCATCACATGGATATGTCAAAGAGACAAAACTAGTGCAAATAGTAGATAAGGGAGGAGAGGAGACTCTCCAAGAGACTGGATAAAGAAAGAAAAGTTTCAGCCAGGTGGCAGTGTGGCATAAAAATAACCCAGAAGTTACAGCTAGCAGATGATGATAACAAACAACAGTGTCAAAGTTCTCATGTCAAGATTTACGGATAATAGTCCTGATCTTGCCATAAAAAAAGCAATACCAGTGTAAACTCAAGTTTTGCAACAAAAGACCGAAATAAATTTACCACTGCGGAAGGTACTTCAATCCGAATTAAGCAAGAGGGGTACCAACTGTTTATACATCACCAAGTTGCCTAGAATCCCCTAATGGGTATATGCCAGTCATCCAGAATGCTGATACTGCTGAGGTCAATGTTTTGGAAATTGCTTGATGTAGTCCAAACGAAATATATGTACCTAAAAAGCACCTTGATTTAACCAGTGGATCAAATATAACATGCCAATGCTCAAGTTGGATTTCTCTGCGCCATTCAGTATGCCATGTTCTTGTCTCTCAGAAGACAAGATTCTGTAAACTCAGCACCAATTCACAGAAATTGGATTGGGTCCTAAGAAGAGTAATGGCTCACATCCAGAAAACAATATTACCATATAACTCAAGTAGACTTCGACTACAGTTAGCACAATGATACTATGACAACAGACTGCATCAGTTTTGGATGCCTAAATAAGAAATGGAGGCTTCTTCATGTTTCGATGGGAAAGAGATTTTAGCCATCGTCTCGGCCGACTAGGCAGTAGTACATACTTGCATGGTGCTATCCTCCGGATCTAAAACCAGTAGCTCTAGTAGAAGCACATTCCCGAATGTAATTAACGAGATCCCTTAATAAAAACGAAAACAAAAACACATGATCAAGTATTAGTAATCCGAACAACCATTTCCTGTCAAAAGTAAGCCGGAACTGAATCCTAGTAGCCACGGGAAACTATGTTCTAGGCAGGCGGTGACGACTTAACCAGGCGGAGAAAAGGAATCGGATCCTAACCTTGAGATCGAGGAGCGAGGAATAGGACTGTCCCTTGGCGAGCTTGAAAGCGCGAAGCAGGATGCCGATCCCAACCCTAACGCCGTAGGAGAGGAGGAAGCTCTGGCAGAGGTTGCCGATCGCGTTGGCGACGCAGGACTCGTCGGGAGAATGGTGGCAGGGAGGGTGGGAAGGGAGGAGGGCGCTGCCATCGACGCAGCCGCCGCAAGCGGCGGCCCTGCGCTGGCGGCGCTGGAGCTCCTGGATGGCCTCGCGGAGGCGGTCCTCGGCCTCCCGGAGGCGGCGCTCGGCGTGGGAGCTGTCGCCGGGAGGGGGAGGAGAAGGCGGAGAGGGGAAGGTGTCCGAGAGGGAGTGCATTGGGGTTTAGCAGGGGAGGGGAGGCAAGGATTTGGCATCTGCAAATCGGAAGTGCAACGAGTCGAGTCCACCCAATGCGAATGCGGTCATGCTTTTATCGCGCACTCAGAGAGAGAGAGAGAGAGAGAGAGGGACGATGAAATGAATGCCCATTTTGCGTCCGCTTTCGGAGTTTTCCTTTCTGTTTCGTTTTAAAATCAATTGGTGATTCGGTTTTGCTTAGAGATGAGGGGTTATTTATCCGCTGCGACGCGCCGGCGGCATCTTTCATTGGCTGAGCAGGAACGACTGATGATCATCACCGTCCGTTGCATCGATACTAAAACTCGAGCCCCGACGATCAAATGTTTTCTCTCCATTGCTATATTCTTAATTCTTATAATTATTATTCTGCGGCCATGCCATGTATTGTTGTTGGATCCTTCGGTGAACCCATTAATATAAATCACAACTCATATTATCGACATTATTTAATATCGTTAATACTTTTCGAAGGAATCGTTATTCAAATAATGGATGAAATCAGCATGAACCGTCAATATCGTTTCATTTTATGATTACAATAATTATGTACTCGAGCCTAGAGAGTTACCGGGGCATCATTCTTTAGAAGTTTTAATTCTCGTCGTTGATATTTTTGCATGCCATGATGTGCGGCATTTTCTTGCTGGATTCTTCGATCAATCCATTAATATAAATCACAGCTTATGTTACCGGCGTTATTTAGTACCGTTAATATTTTTAAATTTACTCGTGTAAAAAGAAGAATCATTATTCAAATAATTGGTGGCATCAGCATCAACCATAAATGTCGTTTCATTTGATTACCCTTAGGCTGCGTTTGGTCGTCCGTATAAAACTCGGGATATGATATGTTTTATCCTATCCCGTGTTTGATAGGTGTCCCGGATAGTATAATGTCGGATATAGGGGGGATATAACCCGGATAAAAAAATCCTAGGGGAGGGGGTAGGATAAGGTCGAATAGGATTTCTCTTATCCGTCATATAAAAGCTAACTTTCTTGTCTCATTTGTTTTTATTTTCATTTTATTTATTTTTTTTGCAAAGAGGTTTGAAAATCTAATAACATGTGTATATTTTCAAGTTTTTTTTTTGTATGAGAACATTATTTTTATAATAATAAGATCGGAATATTTCATGAGCATCACGTAGGGCATATATGTCCTTTATATTGATATACAATTTTTACCAAATGCGGGATAGGATAGGATATGAGAATATCCGACTTTAAATCCGTAGTTCACCAAATGATGGATAGGATATGGCCAAATCCCTAGATTTATTATCCTATCCTATCCAATCCTATCCCGACCAGAAATCCCGACGACCAAACGCAGCCTTATTGTATACTCTGCCAAAGAGGTCTGAAACGCTAGTCCAAACGTCTGCAAACCCCGCCATCACATCTTCTCTGCTGAAGAATCTGACGCGCTGACACTTCCAGCTTGATCTTCCCATGAAGCTTGCCGTTGCTTGTCGTAGAAAGTGGCCTCATCTGCGAGCTTCCTCAACATTTGGATGTCTTGGTTTCGCCTGAAGAACAGCACGGAAACCACAGTTGCAAACAGTCCTGCCTTGCACAGGACATCGCCCGTCTGGCCTACCACCCCCATCCCCGTCAAGGCGTCCACCATGTATGCTGTGAAAAACCCGAGCATCGCAGCTCGACCTGTGTAGAGCGGGAGACAATTCACAAGCATAAGACAGCCTATAGGAACTCAGGAGAGAATCGCAATTGATCATTTGTTGTGACAGGCAGTCATTCCAACCATTCAAAAGCTCAGCTTCGGGGAGATGGGACCACCGGATCCATGCCCACCATGGTATTATGGAGCTCCTGAACACCACAGGATCTTCATTCGTCGCGGCTTCTGGATACACTTCAATAAACCTCCTCCTCGCTTCTGTGAAGGGAAACATGAACATCCAATTATGCAGGAAATGCACAGGTAGCTGAACAGTGACTGCTTTTCTAACGAGTACGCCCAATCTTGACGAGCTCAGTACTTTGTTAACTAGCATTCTGACCCAAGGAAAAAGTAGACTGGATTCAATTATCTCTCACCAGCAACGATGACTCCGTCCCAATCCATCTTTCTGGCCTTGACAAACATGTTCAGATCCTAGGAACCGTTCTTCCATCGCTCATCCTTGAATTTGACGGCGAAGGATTCTAAAGACTGAACCTCCTCTGATTTATCCCCAGCAACCTTGAATATATCTTCTCCTAAAGCTGCATTATCCTCATGTTCAGCAATATTGAGCATGAGCCCTTTTCGCTGGACCTTCCACATCCACGATAACGTGCAGTGATGCAGAAATGGCAATGGAAGAAGCCATGGCTATCAGGAGCTAAGATGGTTGTTCCTTCATTTTTGTCTCTTGTTTCGTTAACTCTCTTTTACCGCTTCACTGGATAGGAAGCATGTAGTGAAGGCCCATGCTGAAAATAAACAAGATTATCTTCAAACCGCTGCTTGTGTCAGCAAAGCTATACAATCCTGATCTCCCCTGCCTTTTCTTTTCTTCTCTTTCCCTTTAACCTTCTTATCCCAACTTTGTTAGGTATTGTCTCCCCGGCTGCCAAGACAAGAAACTATAGATAGCACCATAATCAGTAGCCAAGACATTATAGAGGAGTTTGATAGCAACTGGTATCTTTGGGGATATTATGGTCCACTGATTTGAAAATCAGTACGTCTCACCATAGCTCAAGCAGAACGATCGAGATCGGCAGGAATGCTGAGTCTCGTGGATCTTCAAACTTGTCAAGCAAGTCGATGTGCATAAACGGTTTTTGTTTGAATGAAAATGGTGCCACTCTGATATCAGCTCATGCTCATACTCTTCTTATTTCTCGAACAAAATGTAGCGGGCATCCCATGGAGTGATGCCCGCCAGCGAATACAAAAGGTTCTGAGGGGGAAAAAAGGAAAGCTATATGAAAATAGAGAAAAAAATGGCCCTTCTTGGGTGGTGAAAATGACTCCGGTCAGCTGTGATTTCCAGATGCTTCCATTGCTGGGATATCTCCACAAAATGTTACTGAAGAACAGAGATGCGAACAAACAAGGACGAAAACTATGCTTCCCAACCCCTTAAAAGGGTGGCTCGGGCAACCCTGTTCACCCCAAGTGTGAAGGCACCCATCCTCAAGTTGCAGTCGTGAGTCTGGCACATGTTCTTGATGTTGTAGAAAGCTCGAGTCATGTATCTCTGAAGCTCGCTGTTCACCTTATCTTCATCCCACATGAAACCTTGGATGTTCTGCAAAGAAAATAAGCTACTCAAAGTGACCCGGAATTCATCAAAACTTAAAAGTCTGTGTTCAAGCATGCAAGCAGTGCAAGAAATTTGCACAAATTGAAATAACAATCTATTAGAGTTCCCACTTCCAAACCTAGGAAATAAGGCGAAACAAGTTAAATGCAGTGAGCAGCACTTTTATTCTATTGCCATCCTTTAAAATGAGAAAAGGTTGACAAAGTACTTGCTAATCTAATTTTAGGTTTCAGAGGAGATCTAACTACTTAGCTAGGGAGGTTGGAACATAAAAGATGAAAATGATCCAGAATTATCCTTTACCTGAACCCACTCAAAATAGCTAACAGTCACTCCCCCAGCATTTGCATATATATCAGGGAGAATCACAACTCCTTTCTTCGATAATATCTGCATTGATAAGTAGCAATACAATCAAACTCATTAGAGATCTCCCACACCGAAATCTTAAAGCGAAGAACGAACTAAATTGTACCTCATCTGCTTCTGGATCAGTAGGATGGTTGGCCGCCTCGATTATGAACTTGGCCTTTACATCTGCTGCGTTATTCCTACAGATTGAATTAATACACAAGGAAACAGGTCAGAGTTTGTCGAAACACTACCTGCACTTAACTAAAAGCCAAATCAACAGCATCTGACAAACCATTTTAATTTGCAAAAATCACTGTAGAGTACAGAACAGTTTCACTAAGAGAAGTAGCACACCTGTTCAGAACTCCCCCTAAAGCACAAGGGATAAGAACATCACACTCATGTACAAGCAGTTCATCAGGATTCATGAAGTCTCCACCTTGGAAACCTTTCAGACTGCCAGTGGTTTCTTTGTGCTGGAGCAATTCAGGAATATCGATACCCTTTGGATTTCTAATTGCACCGGTGATGTCACTGACTGCTATAACCTTACCACCTCTCTCATGAATCAGCTTTGCTGCCCAGGACCCCACATTTCCAAATCCCTAGAAATTTAGTGTGCAAAGGAGACATCAATATCTGAAGTAGAGACCAAGGATATTTTAAGAACATTCAGGGAAGTAAATGAATAATGGCTAATCACCTGAATAACAAATGTCATATTTTTGATGGACTTCCCATGCTCAGCAAGCAAAGCTTCCGTACCAAAAACAACGCCACGGCCAGTAGCAGCCTCCCGGCCTAGCGATCCACCAAGATCCTGAGAACCAAACTCGGATGGGTGAGAAAGAGTTCTGCTGTAAAGTTCTTCCTCATCAAGAAATAATCAATCTCGAATTAATTGTCAACAAATTCCATCAGTTTCCAATTCTTACAATTGGTTTTCCTGTCACGACAGCCGGTGAGTGACCGTGAAATTTTGAGTACTCATCCAAAATCCACGCCATAGTCTGCATGTTCTCATATGTCATTACCTTAAACCAACTAAATTAAAGATGGTATAATGACATAAGCAGAGAAGTGATGACGCATGAACAAGGAGCCAAACCTGAGCATTCGTTCCCATGTCAGGAGCGGGAACATCAGTGTGAATTCCAATGAGGTCATGAATCTTCTGAGTGAATACACGGGTTAGGCGTTCCAGCTCACTCTTAGTTAAATCCTTAGGATTGCATCCAATCCCACCCTTTGCACCTCCATATGGAATATCTGCTACAGCCGTCTTCCAAGTCATCAACTGGGCCAGGGCATTTACTTCATCCGGGTCAACCTTTCAAAGAATATCAAGAAACCGTTAACTACAGGTTTCAAATCTATTAAGATCGGCATTGCACAATGCGACAAGCTGGAGATGGCTCGCATCCGGCACAAGAGAGCTAGTTAACTGTGGAGCGCATTCGTGAAGTAAGCCGTGAGGGTAGTTGTAGAAATCTCTTGGATAAACATTTCATTGGCTGCCAAGGTTTCTCCAATTAAGTAATAAACCTAATGAAGATGGATGACGGGCATCTGAAAAGTTACCTAAGTGGGGCATTTAGAAACAGATGGATTCAGACTATATGCAAATCAAAGTACAGGAAGAAGAAACAAGTAATTAGAAGCTGTTATGTTTCTTTAAAATAGCATGAAAATCCAAATGAAGCCACCGCCAAAAGATACATAAGCAAGGCTGTCCTCTTTTAAAAAAGAGAGTATCAAAATTCTCGATGCTGCTTGATCACTCATGAATGCAGCTGTTCTTCCTTCTCACAGCTTATTGAGTACCATTCTCGATTAACCCTCTCTTAAATGATTAAAGACTTCCACAATTAGGATAAGGTTAGGCCACATTTCTATGATAACCCGGAGAAGTCCTGATTACGATGCCTAATTGCCATGAAATGACCGCAAACGACCGGAAAACTTCAACCAGGAGAACACATTTGATGGGGCCCTACAACGAAAAAGGGCTGGACCTAACTAACTTTCAGAAGAAAAGACGAACAGGCAACGCCAGCAACGAGACAAACGATCATCGAGCTCAACCTGAAATCCAATTGACTACACAGACAAATAGGCAAGAAAAAGAGCCAACACTCCATCACAGAGTCACAATCTCCGGCGAAACAAACAAACAAACTCGCGAGAGCGAGAGGGAACGAGAAAGTCAAAAAGTCAACGAAAAGCGGAGACTCTCCATTTGGGCGGTACCTCACGATGATATCTGATCCCGCCCTTCATGGGACCGCGCGAATTGTCGTGTTGTACCCTGAACCCGACGTACGACACCAGGCTCCCGTCGTCCTTGGGAATCGTGCACTCCACCTGATCAGAACCCGACGCATTCCCACTTAGTCGCATTCTCAAGAACACCCACAAAAAGAAAAAACGAAAAGGAACCCGTGAACTGGGCAACAAAAAAAGAAAGGAAAGAGAGAGAGGCAGAAGAGAAAAGAAGGAACCTTGATCTCCCTAAACGGGATCAAGAGACTTTGCTCGAGCTTAGAATCGAGCCCGAGAATGCGAGCCGCGTGGCGGAAGTTGCGGTTCGTCGCGGCGAGGGCGTTCATGGTCGGTTCAAGTCAAAGAACAAGAAGGACGGGGAAAACGGGAAGAGAGCGCAAACAATGGAGCAAGAAGAAGGACCCAACAGAGAGAGCAAGAGAGAGAAAGAAATCTCAAGATTGAAGGAGAACGCAACCGGCTTTGGCGAGAGGAAAGAGGTGGGGGAGAGACGGTTTATATAGGGAACCGGAGAAGGAGTGAATGGGACGGTAGCGTGAGAGAGAGAGAGAGAGAGAATCTTGGAAATGGCAGGTTAATGACTATTAGATAAGCTTCCCATTACGAGCGAGCAAAGCCCTCGGCAAACAAGCTATCTGTCTCAGTCCTCGGATTTACGGGATTGCCCCTGCCAAGTGCCATGCCCTTTCAGAGTTTTGATTCAATAATCCCAATCCCCACACGGCTAATCACTTTTTGCTAAATCAACACATCTTGCCTTCATATTTCGTCTTGGTTCCACCTTACGGGCATTCTTGCACATTTAATGCGTTCCTGAGGTTCTAATACGTAATACCATCAAAGCACAATTTTTCCAAGGTTGGGGGCTCGGCAAGGAATTTGTAATAATGGCAAAGCCGTTGTTGCTAATGGCGTTCGGCTACATGTTTCCTCTTGAAACAATTCCTCGCGTGGCGCAAAAGTCGGGTTAGCAAATCAGGTGCACACACTGTCAAATCACGGAAGTTGTACCCAATGTGAAGGCTAGGAAGAATAGTCAAAATGCACTGTCTTAAGAAGGAAAGCTAAAGTAATGTTCTTCGGATTTAGGTATCTTGCGAATGAGATGTATGCACTTGAAATGCACGCATTTTTGGAAATTACATGTTTAACCTGCTACATTAGATGTTACCATCTAAAGTCACGCTGATTATATGATAAGACAAAGTTAAAGGAAAAAAGAAAGAAGAGAAGAAATAAGTTACGCCTCCTTGCTGGTTGGGAGACTCGGAAAGGGCAGAAACACGGGGGACAACAGATGCGTGGAGAGATTGGTTTGGGGGCATCCTAGCTGGTTGGAAAAATCGGGACCGTTGACATCTGGGGGAGGTTCTCATCGATTCAATGTCATTACCGCATTAATTTTGATTGGTTTGGACAGCAGGTGCCACGTCAGATTACTAATCCTATTTATTATTATGCGGCTTGCGCGGGGAATGGAGGGCGGGCAAAGGCAAACCTGAATTTAACTTCACTGTCGCCGCGTCCGGGATGTATCAGCGTCACGTGGACCTGACCGAGTCAAAAGTGAGGGGCTTTACTGGCTCTCTCTCCCTCAGTTTTGACTCAGGTAAAGGTCATTACTATGATCCGAGGTGGCAGCCTCATACATTGCCACGTCACTCTTGATGTTCTCATCCAAAATTCCTAGGATGGATTGAATACGTTTCCCCCGAATAAATTGTTTTAATGTGGCATTGGCATTGGCATTAGCGCAGAGCTTATTCGCATAAACTCACGCGAGTCAAACAGAACATGAGAACGTGCACGATTCACAACAGCCTCTGCTTCATTTAAAAAACAAAGAGAGAAAGAAACGTGCATCTGCATTTCAACATGTCTATTGTGAATTGTCTTATCTCTTGGCTTACACTCCTCTAGAGAAGTGGAGATGCATCCACCCACCGGCCACGTGATGCCATGCGTACTTAGCCAGGGAAACGCTACATTGTCATCTCTGCTTTGATCCTATCCAATAATGTCGATTGCTTACGATTGCTTCTTTCTAATTTGGCTGTTAGGTTGAGATGCTCTTTCCTCGTAGATAACGAGAATTGTAAACAAAAGTAAGGCAGCCCGCTTTGCTGATTCAAGACAAAAAGGGAAGAAGCTCTATGCTATGACATTCGTAACATGTTCAGAAAACGCATTCACCCAACTGCACGTGACTAGGGAAGTGAGCGCCCATCAAATCGAACATCGATCATGTAAAATATCAACTGGGCATTTGCGGTTGATCTATTCGAGCGGATTCATTTCATCAAACACGAGATGAATGACTTACAATAGCGAGTCTGTACCAAAGTTAGACCAACAATTTTGAGGACAGCTCATAAATTTCCTCTCAAAGAGAGTGAAAATCACAGGTGAGGGGTACCATCAAGCAAGCAACGCCAGCTCCAGAAGTTTAAATCACGATCTGAGCAACTAAAATGCTATCACCTCTTCAATGCAAGACCACAATGCTGTTTATCAACAAGGTCAGCCCCACTGCAGAATGTGCATCGTCACAAACTGCTCCACCCAACACTCCCATAGTCACCTTTGACCCACAAAACAAAAAGTCTCATTCCGGGGAACAGCCTGAAAAATAAGTCAAGCAAAACACTATCTAATGTCCTTGATACGATAAATTTGGAGCCAAAAACTGGGGCAGGAACCAGAATTTGGGACTGCACAGAAATTAGGAGACGGATTATCCTAGAAAATTCAGTTCAGAACTCCCTTTGGAGCGCAGACACATGTGAAGACAGATGGCTGAAATACATAGCTTGATCCATCCAAAGTATCAGAGAGATTTCTAACAAGACCCCAAAAATTATGAAAATAGGCTAAAGCACACTACAAGTGCCAAAACTTGCATACAACGCTCAAGCTCAAATATTCATTAAAAAATAGGTCACGTCGGATTTCTAACGAGCCACGTCAGCTCAAATCGGAGTTGGCACTGAAATGAGCATTTTTCAAAAAATTGGGCACTTAAGTAATCATTTTAAAAGTTTTGGCACTGTAGTGATCGTTTTTAAAAAACTTTAACACTTAAGTGATCGTTTTGAGAGATTTGGCATTAAAATAAGCGCCGTACACAAGTTTTGACACTTGTAATGTACTTAAACCTATGAAAATACTACTTTCTATAGGTAATTGTGGAGGCAAGAGTAGATTCTGTCTAAGTCCGGAAGGCATTAAAAACATTGAACGCAGTATACAGCTAGGACTTTTGCGCATGCATAGAAAGGAAAATATCCACGTCTTCAACCAGACCACACGGTAGTAATTCAGATAGCCAAAAAACGGTTCATTCCCTAAAATTTTCCAATGAGAAATAATCAGAGAAATATTTTTATGATTAACTGTGATTTCAGGAAAGCAAACTCCTCAAATTCTTTAAAGCAGCCCTGGTAGAAAGAGTAAGCCACCTCCTTGATGCGTGGTTCACAACCTAAAGACCGTCCGCTACAAAAGTCCAAAAGGTCCAGAATGACTCTTACAATATCTAAAACTGGAGCTACATTCTAATGCCAATGTTTATAACTTCAATCATTGAAACTAAGACAATAAATAAAATTTGACAAATATATAACATATATTTGCACCGTTCCTTGATCACGTGGCAACACTAGATGGGAAAAAGGGGGCCATTTTGACCCCAAAACTGCAGCCCTAAGCCTTTCACACTAAGTGGGTACATCTCAGATCGGCTTATGCCATCTCACTTTATCTATTGTCATATCCTCTGAAAAACACCCCCCTTTTGCAACAAAAAACAAAGAGAAATGCACAAAATGAAAAAAACCCAATACTTGCACGCTTTTATGGTCACGGCCAGGAATGTGGAGACCCAGATACTATTAAAGCTCATCGAAACTATACTGCTTAAGTTGAGAAATTTCCAGTCATGCGGCGTCACACTAGGTTGGCCTTAAATAAAAGTGACGTTATTGGCTCTTAGAATCTTTTTTATTAAATATTCATGGCCATAATGGCACATTTCTTTGATAGGCCAGACACCATAGGACATCTAGCTGAAAAGTACCATGATGTTATATCAATAAGGATTAATCAACTGCCTGACAAAGAAAACTTGCAATCAAGTGAACGTTATAGAACTACCGAAAACATTCAATTCCCCGTATTTACTCTACTTGATGATGGCTTCCTGAAACCTATGGAACTGGGCAGAGTAATAACACCTGTTGTTGCGACTAACAACCATACCATGCAAAATCATAGGAGTGAGCAGATAAAGGACAAATATGTGTTACCTTCAGATTTTTGACCAAAAAAGATTACAGATTACACTCATCCAACAGATTCAGATCATAATTTTAGCTCAAGAAAAGAAGTGTGGCACTTAAAAGATGCAACTTCACTATATTTCAAGAAACAAGCACTGCACAATAAGCCCAGTGAGCGCTACACTGGGAAGTTATAGAGTCAAGCTTAAATTACAGCAAGGGGACGTAAAATTGATGGTCACCATTTAATTGAACTCTGAAAGGTAAAAATGAACACTATGATGTGATTTACCTCGATGAGCGCCTACCCGTCTCTTAAAATCTATACAAGTTTAAGCTTCCTTCCTGCACATATGATACCACACACATCAGCATTCAAAGCATTCATTATTTGAAGATTCAAGGGGGGGAAAAATGCATAAACTGCTAAGATAGAGGCTGAGAATCACGGGTGCATACTTTCTCTTCCTCCGATCCACTGCAGTATTCCTCATGTCATTTTTGGCAAGAGATGATCCAGGCAGAACTCCGTACGGCATGGGAGAAAGGGCTGGAGGGGGAGGAGCAGTAGCTGCAATTGTAGCTGACATGGGAGGTGTAGGTGCCTGTGGTGGAGCTGGAGCAGGGGTTACAGCTGGAGGTTCTGGAAGAGGCCTAGGCATTATGTGCTTCAAACGGTTGTTTCTGTAGTTCTTCCAGAAAAAGAATTGCTGCCGATGCGCCAATTCCTAAGTACGTTAAACGAGCCAGAATAAGTCAGAATCCATCAAACATGGAAAGATTTTCATATCCACCTCCTTTTACAGTTATCAATTTGCCCGATAAGGACATGACCTATTCTAACGGATTAGAAAAAGAAAGTGACGGTAAACCAATGTGATGCAGCATTTAGCAGATGCGGTTGAGATATTTTGTTTTTCTTTTTTCCTCACGGAGCATTGCAACCGTTTGCATTGCCAATTATAAAGGTTTAATACTAAAATCATACGAAAATGATGCATACATAAATGCTTGTGCTCTTTATTCAAATGAACTGTCAACGGAGAGCTATAACAATGAAAATAGACAGAAGCAGTTGCTGAATGAGAAGTATCACAAACCTTGTTGCCAGGGTGTGCCATCGCATTGCGGAAGTTTGCCTTCTGGAGAAGCTCCAGAAAAAACAAGCAATGGGGGTACCTGAGAATCGTCAACTATCAATTCGACAACACAGTCCAGGAAAATAGCAAATAGCCTGTCTCTCTCTCTTAAGCTCACATTATAAACTTGATGTACTCGGGGCGTTGCCAGTACTGAAGATACTTCAAGTAACCAATAAAAGCCTCATCTTCAAAGTATCGGTTCTGAGCCAAATCTGCAGTTTCTAAAACCCTAGTCAAAAGCGCAAATTCGGCCGCCAAAACTCATATTGCACAAGAACCAAACAGCTAAGGAGAACTGAAAAAATTGAGCCTCGAAGGAAAGCAGGTGAAGCACCATTACATACAGTGAATATAGGTGGGATTCGCCAGGCACTGCACGAATTCGAGCTCAAGCAAAAACCGTCGTTGCCCACCATCTGGATCCTTGAACACGTTCTTGGGTCTACAAAATCAAATCGAAAAAGGCTCAGCCTTTGCTCTTCTGTTGTCATCTAAACAAGAACACGAGCTCGTGCCCTCGAGAGACCGTAGACGAGAAGAATCACGGCTTACGAGGATGGAGAAGTGGATGAGTCGTCACTGTTCTTGCGGGAAGTCATCGGATTGAACCGCCTGAGATGAGAAAGGTGACCGTGAGGAACGACTTTGCATAGCTGTATAGGGGTCGGGCCTTGGGGTGGCTTTGCCGGGTATAAAGAACGGTTCAGTCCAGGCCCATGGAGCGCCCAATACTTTTTCCTGCTTTATTTTGCATTATATTGGAGGGTAAATGATTTATTTTTCCATGACCTGCGAACTCATTTTAAATAAGTAAACCTAAACCATAAATCCTTGATATTAGAGTAAAAAGTGACCAGTAATTTTTTTTTATTTTATATGGAGAGGCATGATAGATAGATTCACTCTTTTCACTCAAACATTTGATTTTAACATTTTAAATTTATTTATGTCCTCGCGTGATCAATAATATCAAAAATTTTCTATTTTTCCAATCTTTACAACAATACGTGAGAGAAGTTGTTTTCACTCATTATATCACTAAGTCTCCATTCATTTCGCTAAAAGTGTTTTCCAAGAAATCAATTTTTCAAGAAAATGAGGAAATGATATTTGATTGAAACCCGAAAATGTCTTGAAAAATATTTTTTGCCATTTGATAAAGAAAAATAAATTTCCACCGTACATGCCTTTTAATATATTTTTATTTATAAAGAATTAAATCTTTTAATTATTTTATTTTATCGTTTTTCTCTTTTATTTTCCTTTCATTTCTTGTTCTGGCAATCGGGTAAGGCCTAGCTTGAGACCGATGAGGCGAGCCTCGGCCTTGCCGAGTCCGGCAAGCAGCCTCAAGTGAGCATCGTCTTGCCGGATCTAACTAGGATGGTGATGTTTGACCTTGCTCACGCCGATCGCCGATCATGGCCACGATTGGCAACCAACCTAAGAAGAAGGGAAAAGAAAAAAGTAAATCAATCAAATTTTGAAAAAATAAATAAAAAATGAAAAAAAAAATAAAAAAAAAATAGAAGAATGAAGATGTGCAAGAGAAAAAATGAAAGATGATGAAAATATTTTTCTTTTTTCAAAAAGAGAAAAATATTTTCCTCACTTTTAAATGATTTTTTCCATGGATTAAAAAATATTTCCTTTGACTAGTTTATTTTTTGCAAACCAAATGCCCAAAAACAAATTTCTGAAAGTGATTTTTTGTAAAACAAACAGAGCATAAATTAATCACACTTACTAATAAATAGGCAAAATTATTGTTAATTATTCAATTGCGATTTAAAGTGGTATCTCCAAATTTGTTTGCTTTCTTTTCTTTTCTTTTTTAGTCAAGAAATTTATTTTAATTAGGAAAGTAATGACGTTTGCTAATTGTCAATTTCTCCTATTTACCAAAAAAGCAACTTCTCAGTCGGTTCAACCATTTGTCCCAAGCGTCTGGGATCTTGATCCGGAAGCCGCTCAAGTCGTCTTCATCCTCATCCTCATCCTCATCCTCATCCTAATCACCTCTGTCGGAAGGAACAGGAAAGCACAACATGAAGGGCTTTGGTCTTTTGGAATCACTGATTCCTGAGACACCGACCGACCGAATTAGTTGTATTCTACGTATTCAGTTCTCTTTTGTCTGGGACAATAATAGGTTCCCAAAGGATGGGAATTTGCTCAGATGACATGGCGTTATCTACTCAAAGAACAACTCAGAGAAGAGATTATTCTCAGTCTGAGAGGTGTAGAAGAAGCATATGCATCATCACTGCTGAATTAGGAAAGCCAACCAGAGTCAAGCAAGCACCGTCTTAAGGAAAGTATTGCAACCGTGAACTCAAACCGAAATTCAATGCCAAATCAATAAACCTTGGAAGAAAGGAAATCAAGAGTATGAAATGGGGGCTCAGATGGTTTTTGCTCACTCCGCGAAGAGAATTCAAACGAACCCTCTTCTCGTATGTCAGAGGTGTAGAAGCCAAAGCTCATCATTGCCCATCGTTCATTCAATTCAATTCCCACCTACCATCTTTCTTCTCACAAATCAGATCCGATTGTAAATATCTGCTGGGCAAAACATAACACCATCATTGAAGGACAGCTTGCCCTAAGACTGACTGAAAGTAAAGGAAAATCTTTCACAAAGCCCCATAAGTAAAAAAAAAAAAAAAAAACAATTGTTGAAGACAAAACTGCGAGGTTCTAACTTAACACCATAGCATTTGAGTAAATCGAAGGACGGCTTCAAACCATTCAGTTTTTTAAGGTTCATCAGCAACAGAAATGCCTCAAAACATCAGTCAAAATCCCAGGACAAGCAAAATTCAAAGGACCACCCTCCATCCATCATCGTCCGAACAACAGCGAAACAATCATCGAACCCGTTCTCCAATCTCGCACATACTAACCACTCTATTTTACGCGCATGGGAAAGCTTGGAAGTAAATAAATAGCATGTGAAAATGGAACATGCAGTACAAAGAGGACACCTTTCGATCATCTCGCCATCTTTTGTGGAGCTCTCGGGGCGATTTCATTCGTCACAACCCTTTTTATCGACATTGGAATCTGATCTGCAGAAGTCAAGTCTCTCCTGGTGGGTCTGCATTTATCGTCGCCCAAGTCGCCGGTTGTTTTTCCAGATTCATCCACCAAACCTCTTCTCCGCTCATGAAAAGCCATGTGGCAGCATGCCACTGGCCTCGTACAGTACCAGTGTCAAGTGACTAATGGCGGATATCAGCGCCAGAGACGTCTACTACTACAGAGATGTTTACGAGATCAGAGTCAGACACAACATAATCAACGAGGCTGATTCCAGCCATCTAAAGAGTTTCCACTTTGATTTTATAAATGAATTTTCTATTATCTTTTGTCCTATTGGCATGTGAGGGTACTCAAACTTGTGCATAAGATCAGTAAACACCAATCGCTGTAAATACGTTCCATTTGTTCCATTGAAGGATTTTCTTTCGACGCGTTAAATTCAAGGTAGAAAATGACGAGAGCATGCAAAACACACCATCAACCGTAGCATTTACCATCTGTAGGACCGATCTCACTGTGTGTTTAGAGGATGGTGATGAGACCCTTTATTGAAAAGGATGATTGCAGTACTTAACACCGAGCACGGCGCAACCCGAGGGGTAAACACGTGTAGCATCAGGATTCCGCGAATAATTGTAAACCTCCCATGACAAATAAGCCCCTAACACGCTGCACACTTCCAGCACGGAATCGTCGCTCTGGATCATACGCGAAGAAGCATTTTTTATCTTCAGAATGCTAGGTAAAAGTAACCGACAATCCATTTGGAAATTAGAACGTTCTTCTCTAATGTAAAACAGTCCCTGTAGCTTGCTATCTTTTCTCTGAAATGTAAATAAACAGTTCCTCCATGGGCCACAAATTAGAGAGAAAAATTCGAGGACCTTATCCAGGCAAATCGCCACATGAATGGTTTGGTTCACACATAGTACAATAACTGCTACAATTTCGGAGCCCACGGTCGTTGATGCCCTCTTAGCCACCACAAACAAGATCAGTATGGCCTATATCTCACTGGCCGCCGAAACCTTGGTACCCTCCTGCCCAAAGCATAAATTAGTCACTGCATTCAGCAGAAGTAACATTCTCTTTACGTACCACGGATGTGAATTTCCTTACCCATAGCTATAAGGAGAGTAAACCGGAGCACCCGGGACAAATGGCCTCCGAGATCGAAAACCAAATGGATTGGGTCGCCTTCCTCGGTATTGTTTCATTCCAGGAATGTTAGTTCGCTTAGCAGAGACCTGTCAACGATTGAAACCATCAAAAGTGACCAACCAAATTGATCTTAGTGCAATTTTATATCCACACGATCTATTTCAAATACCTTTAACTGGCGACCATGCAATTCAGATTCATTGAGTAAGAGAGCATTTTGAACAGCATCAATTTCAACAAACTCGACGTAAGCAAATCCTTTGGGCTGACCGAACTTGTCTGTTAAGATTGTAACTCTGTTAACCGTTCCACAGGATTGGAAGTGCTGCTGAACTTCCTCAGGAGTACATGCATAGTCTACCTGAAGACGCAAGGCATAAGATACTAATAATTGCATAGGAAAGTACCAAAGAGTCATCCATAAATCCATCCCGCGCATCTAGTTCAGAAGACATCCAGACGTAAAAACAGACACAAAAAGGTATGCCCTTCCAATAAATGGATACATTCAATGACGGACATGGCAACTTAATAATTAAGCCTGCATGTATTATTATGCAAAAGTTTGACATCTCTCACAATCCAAACAATCGCAGCAATAGAGACAATTCCAGAACCAAAACGCTGAAAAGGTCATAACCTAGCAATTCAACTTTTATCAAAAGAGTCATATATAACAACAATTGAGAAGTAACCCATTAATGTTTAAACTAGTTACAAGGTGGTTAGACGTATTCCCCATCAGCCATAGAAAGCTCTCGCCAACATGAAAAACCAATGGCATAGCATTGCATAGATAAAAGTGATCAAAGGGCCAAAAGGAAGTACTAGATTTCCATCACTGATTTTCTTATTTTCAGCACTGCTATCCCTAGAAATATACACTCCATAAATGAGCATTTCAATCAAAAGGTGGAGCGTTACTAACATGCATTGCATAGATAAGAGTGATCAAAGGGCCAAAAGTCAGTACTAGATTTCCATCTCTGATTTTCTTATTTTCAGCAGTGCTATCCCTAGAAATATACACTCCATAAATGAGCATTTCAATCAAGAGGTGGGGCGTTACTAACATACGACTAGACACATGATAAATCGAAGAGCATAAATAACAAAAAAGAGACGAGACTTGGAAAAGCATTTGTAGATGGTGAGCAACTCACATTGCCAACATAAATTGAGCGTGAATCAACCTCCTCCTTCTCAGCCATAGTCGCAGAGGTGCTAGAGGAATCTTCACATATGCCGAAACAAAAGCATTAAGTTCAGAAACACTCCAAAATCCTTAACTGATAATAAAAGGCACATCAAACCAAAGGAAATCTATTGATCCGCACAAAAGCAATCATTTCATGGGCCATCCTAATCCTAAGGAGATAAAACCAAGTAGGATCACATCAGTTTCAGCAAAGGCATAGATCTTAAATAAGTTGGTGGTGCATTCCATATTTACACTTTGCAAAAGAAAGCTATGTGGACATGACAGTTTGGTATCAAGGGCATGGAGACTAGAGGAGAATTAAACATCTACCATTTCCCTATAAACTGTCTTACTCTCCATTATTAAATAGCCTTCTGCTTATGAGACTCTATATTTACCGTGTAAGCATTAGATAATGCTAAAGAAGAATATTATGTAGGAATTGTTCAATTTTTTTTTTTGGTCGAAGGAATTGTTCAATTTCAGCATCATAACTTCCACAACTATTGCAAATGGCAGCATCTACAAACTCCACATGTGTGAAGAACACGAGACTCTTTCACATTTACAAAGATGCACTCGATGGCTTTATAGTTCCTAAGCTCTATTATTTCTATGTGGCAGAAAATAGCGAACACCATGGCGTGAATGAACCTTCTAAATTTTAAGTCATACGCAGGATTCATGACCACTAATTCAAGTTAAGGCCTCCCGTAAAGTTAAGAACAATTAACACGAAATGGGACGTGCGTCCCGTATTTTTCTCGCTTAGTCACAGAAACATGCAAACTAGCGAAAGTAAAGGCTGTTAAGCAAGTTAACGTAATGAACTATTGATTGAACAGCCTGTGGAGTCACATTTTGCATGCCTTTGGCATTCTATTACGGGATAAATCAAGACAAATTTGGCATACGCTGAGCTGAACAATCTAGAAAAAGCACAAATGGTAACTTATCATTAATGTCGATTCATTCCGGTCACAGGTAATTCAATGCAAAACGGGAACAAGCGACAACAAAAGGAGGGAAAAAGTATCTAAATAGGAGCAGTGTTTCCAACTAAGCAAAGCAAACCCGACATACTGCAGCGCATTTACTTGGTTGGGAAACCTTTCTAGGGACGACCAGCCTAACACGGAAACCTTAACAGCTTTACATAATCCCTTAAACCTACTTGCTCATTATATTTCTTGGTTCTTTGTGGCTGAGTTTTGCTTGTGACATGATTAAGCAGAAGGCGATGCAGACATTAAACAGCTAAAAATATAATATTGAGCCCAAAAAGACTTGCATAGCCAAACGCACAAATCTGAGACTAGTATTGCAAGCAGCCTGATGAATAATGAAACAACGGTCTTCCAGCTCCATAAAGTGAGGCATGGAAGAAGCCTACTTTCGTAGACACGCACGCACATAGAGATAAAGAGGAAAGACAAAGGGTTAAAAAAGAGACCTTGGACAGCTCCCATCTCCTTCTCGACTTTAGCCTGCAATTCGCGGAGAGCGCCAGCCTCTTCATCGATCTCCTTGAGCCTCTTCTTCATGTCCTCCAAGTCCTGAGTCAAGCGCCAAGAAAAATCAGTCAATCTGGAGACAAAGCATCACACACACACACAGGGGGTTGAACGGATACCTTAGAGCTGGAATTGGGGGCAGAGTCATCTTCATAGTAATCAGCATCACCACCGGAAGTCATGTCGACATCGCCTTCTATCTCTCCTTCGTCTGGGATTTCGCCGCCGTAGTCTTCGTGCTCGTCTGCTTCGTGCTCGCGATCCATCTCTCTCTCTCTCTCTATCTCTCTAGCTCGGAGTGTTGTTGAGCTCGCGTTTCTTCACAAGCTTTTGGGGTGATGGTGGGTTCTGTTCTCTAGCTCATTTGTATTGAGCAGCGACGAGTCTCTGCTCTCCGAGTTGCGTTTCGCAGCGAAGCGATTGCGGGATTAGGGATCGAGATGGCCGAATCGCAATTTTCAGGACACCCCGCGGGCAAATCCGGTCGCCCACCCTAGTTTGACCTTTTTGACCGGACATGTATATCTCGCTCCGGTACGATTTATTTGCAGGAAAAATCCAAAAACAAGGCCCGAAATCTTCTTATTTTCTCAAATAAGGGTCCCAAATGATTTCTATTTCAAATAAGGGCCTAAAGTACCCTCATTTTTTCAAATAAGGGCATGAAGTGAATATTATTTCAAATAAGGGCTTGAAGTCACCATAAAATTTCAAAAAATGGCCTGATTTTAAGAGCATTTTCGTCTTTTTATTTATTTGATTTTTTTTATTTTTTTATCCTGTTTTACACTTTTTTTTCCCTTCACTCTCTCTCTCTTTCCCGATGCGACCAGGCCCTCCCCTACTCTTTCTTTTCTTTCTTCTCCTTCGTCTTCGTCTTCTCCTTCTCCTTCTCCTTCGGGAAAAGTACACTAGAAGTGTCATAACTTTTGTACGGCGTTCACTTGAATGCCATAACTTTCAAAACGTTCACTTAAGTGCCATAACTTTTAAAAATCGTTCACTTGAGTGCCATGTTGACGTGGCAGCCGGAAAAGCAGACGTGACAAATGGAAAAGTTCTTGTAGAAGCCGGAAAAGTTACCGTAGCACGTCGGAAAAGTTACTGAAGGTGCTGGAAAGATGACGTGGCACTCCGCAAAGCTGACGTGACACGCCGGAAAAGTTACTGTAGCACTCAAGTAAACGATTTTGCTCCGACGTAGCACTCAAGTGAACGATTTTTGAAAGTTATGGCACTTAAGTGAACGTTTTGAAAGTTATGGCACTCAAGTGAACGCCGTACACAAGTTATGGCACTTCTAGTGTACTTTTCCCTTTTCCTTCATTCTGTTGCTCACGACCACCCCTCCATCTATAGATGTTAGCCACCCGTCCACCTCAACCCACCTACGGCCGCGCCGCTCGACCGTCGGGCTAAGCCTCTCGCCGCCGCCGCCACCATTCCGAGCCCCCGCACCCGAGGCCGAGAGACCCATGTACCCACGAGCTCGGTGAGGTTCGACCCCTATCTCCTTCTCTGCTCACCGCCACCAATCGCCCACTCAACCGCCCACTCAACCGGCGGCTCCACCTCGTGCCACCAGCCATATGTTCAATCGCCGCCCCGCCTTCCCCTCGCCACCGGAGCCGAGCTCGAGAAGCTTAGATCTGCACTCGACCTAGTACCTTGAGCCGTCGCGCCACCGAGAGGACCCCGCACTGCCCTCTACGAGACTCGACACCACCCTCAACCTTCGTAGTTGCGACCCACTGCTGCCCCGAGGCCATGCCGTTGCTTAGGTGACCCCCGCCCGGGCCCGGGCGACCACCCGCGGCCCCCGATCCGGGCGGGGGCGGCCGATCCCACACAGATCTAGGAGAGGGCCCGACCTTCTCTCGGTGACCCTTGCTTTTGGCTAGTGACGCCGGCCTTCGCTGCCCTCGCCGACCCCCTATAAGCAATGCGTCGGCGGCCACACAGGCGTGAGGGGGAGCCCTCCCGCTTGTGCGGCTTTTTTTCCTTTTTTTTTTAAATTATAAATAAAAAAGGAAAAAAAGAGAGGAAAATGATAAAAAAAAAATTAAAATGTGAAATGACGAAAGTGCCATTCAAGGCAGACCCTTTTTTGAAATACTGCGGCTACTTCGGGCCATTAATTGAAACAGACCATGTCACTTGGACCCTTATTTGCAACATAGTTCACTTTGGGCCCTAATTTGAAAAAACAAGAGAACTTCAGGCCCTTTTTTGGATTTTTCCTTTTATTTGCATGATTGCACTGAAAATTAAAAAACTTTTAAAAAATAAAATAAAAAAGAAGTAATGAAATGCTCTTACTTTTTTCAATAAGAATCCGAAGTGATTTTTATCTTGAATAAAGACTTCAAGTGCGATTATTGTCTAAAATGGAAGTCTAAAGTGGTCATAACAGTTTTAAATAAGGTCCGACCTCGTCGACCCGCTAAAATTCCAACCGATCAAGGGTATTTTAGTCAAAATAAAAATATAACCTAATTTTTATTAAATTAAATGAAAAATTAAAAAAACTAAAACTAGGGAAAAAAAAAAAGAAACACAATCGGGGAGGGTTGCCTTCCCTACTCTAGCAAGGACCTACCGGCCCTCGCCTCCGGTTGTTAAGGTCGCCGGTGCCACCGGCATTGGGGCGGCGACCACACATTAGAGGGGTTTTTTTGTTATTTTTTTTTAATTTTAAGTTTTTCTTTAATTTCTGAAAAATTGAAAATAGGAAAAATAAGTAAAAAATCAAAAATACAAAATGATCGAAATGCCCCTATTAACTAGTGAGTCGGGCTTTTTTTTAAGACTGATAAGGTTACTTCAGGCCTCATTTGAAATAACGAAAGTATTACAAGCTCTTATTTGAAACAGGGTCAATTTCGGATCATTATTTGAGAAAATGAAGGCACTTCAAGTCTTTTTTTTAAAATTTCGCTTGAAAATTTTAAAGCTTATTACGAAAGTTTAATTAATTCTAAAACTTTTAAAAAGTATAATTAAGTCCTAAAACTTATCATGAAAATACAATAGAGTCTTGAAATTTTTAAAAAAATGCAATCAAGTCCTAAAACTTATCAAATTAGTTCAATCAAGTTCTTCCAATGACTGTATTTTTTGAAAATTTTAGGATTCGATTGCACTTTCGTGATAAGTATTAGGACTTAATTACACTTTTTAAAAGTGTTAGGACCCGATTGTATTTTTGTGACAAGTTTTATAAATTAATTGCACTTTTTGAAAATTTTAGAACTCGATTGTACTTTCTTGATAAGTTTTAGGATTTCTAATGCCATTATCCCGATTTATTTATTTGAGTTCGATCACACCATTAACCATATTTCCCTTTGATGAATTGATTTTTCTTGATAATTTTCTCAGGAACTATTATGATATTAGCTTATAATTCGCGTAGTAGCGGATGAATTAATCATATTACACCATATAATGTAAACAAATAATTCAATCTCTTTATTTATATATTTGATTTCCATTTTTATAAGAGGGTCCATCCTTACGAAGTAACACGGGAGTATAATCAAATTAGTAAAATTTTTATTGGTAAAATCTCTATGTTAAGTCGAGTAAGGAGAAAAAGGATAGTGAATATTTTTCAAACATGTCACAATTTGTTCATGAAAATTGTCCAAAAAATCTTAAACCTATTGACGTTCAATTCAGTTTTAAACATTTTCAATAGTGCCAATTTAGTTTTGAACAATCCGACAATTTGCCAATTTAATCTTTCCAGTCAATTTTGATTGGAAATTGCTGACATGGATACCGACCATCTTATGTGGCACAACCGTCACGAATGTGGAAAATTTTTATATTTTTGATTTTTTTTTCGAATTTTTCTTTTCTTTCTTTGTTTCTCTTTCTTCCTTCACTAGCGCCGACCACTACATAGAACGAAATGAAAAGGGAAAAGGGACAAAAAGAAAACGAAGGACAAAGAAAAATTCATAAAATTAAAAAATTATCCACGTTAGCACAGTTCACGCCGCGTAAAATGGACAAGTGCTAACTAAACCGAACGTCAGTAATTCCCGACTAAAATTGGTCGAAAGGACTACTTTGACAAAATTTCAAAAGGTTTAACACTAAATGGGCACAATTGAAAAGTTTAAGACTAAATCGAAAAATTATCAAAAGGTTTATGATTAAATTACCACAATTGAAATGTTTGTAACTAATTTGACCGCTATATAATAGATTTTTTTAACTTTTTGGACAATTTTCACTAATTTGTTCAATGCTACGTAAGAATGAGTGAAGGAGGTATGATCTTGTAAGGTCTGAGTTCTAAGAGTCGAGAAAATATCTTGTAGTACAAAATACACCACGTCAAAGTGGTAATGTAACTAATCAATCACTGTCGCTGCTGTCACTATGGTGTGATATATCCAACGATGACTAAATGCCCTTTAAATCATTAGCCTTAGCTTGGTCCCAATTTTGACCCAACCTTTTTTTCTTCGTAAAAAGTACAAACTTTCGGCCTATATCCAAATTTTGCTCTCTCTAAGTTTTTGTTTAATGATCATGTCCTTGAAGGTGCGATGTGTCATTCCACGTGCACTTGGCGACTCACGGTTGTGCCTATGCGAAAAGATCGCACATAGCTCGAGTGTTTCCCCTATTGTCGGATGCCATGACTGCGAGTTCAAAGTTCCATTTTTCTCGGTTTCTACTTCTAGACATGTTGGATAAAGGCGAGTTGCTCATTCATGCCTCAGTTTGTCCTGACTTGGTCATATCTTTAGTTCACTTCGATTTTTATCGTCTAAATCCAAACTTAAATGTTCGCGTTTCCTTCTCTTCATGAAACTGGGGATCGAAACCTCATGTTTTTCCATCACAAATTTTGCAACGCAGGTAGAAAAACGAAAGCTTTGTGAATTACAAAATGAGAGAACGTGCAACGGCAGATAATTGGGTCAACGCCCAAATAAACTTTGGATGGACAACATGAATAAATATCAGACCCGACATATACACCCCTTGGATTTTCCTCAGAAACACTCGGTTGTATCTAGAACGAAGATCATCCTAACTCCATCAGAAGCAGGGAGCTAGTTGAATTGCACTTTGGCGGATCCGATGTAATATTTAGTCTGACCGTCCGAGCCACACGCGCAGGCACTCCACATGCTTCGACCACTGAAAGGCCGACGTGCCATTGGTGGAGGTTGAAGAGGGGCTCCCAGTGAACCTCTTCCAGTCGTGGAGGACTGTCGTCAGATCGGCAAGTTTGGCTGCAATCGTGCGGCAGCAATTGGCGTGGACCGTGATCACGGCCCCGATGTCTCGGCTGCTCTCGCAGAACCCGCTAAAATACAGAGTCTCCAAGTACCTGACACCGAATCCCAACCTCCGAAACATGCCTTCCTTCCTGATCTGCCTCAAAACATCTTGTTCCTTGATTCCTGAGGAAGCATTTCTCCTGGCGTACCAAGCGTCGAATATGGCGATGCTCCCGTTATTGGATCTGACCATGTAGAACCCGGTGTTTATGGGGTTGCCCTCGGACCAGGGGTCATTGAACACATCGACGCTGACCTGGAAATCCACGCTCGGGTTCTGGTTCAGCAGCGGGAACGGATCTCTTAGCCACATAATGTCAGTGTCCTGCAAAGAATAGTCCCGTGTTATGATATTGGCTTTGCACTACAATGAGTTATAGAAGTTTTAGCTTCATTCTTTCTTGATTAATGATGCTCGGCTGCTCGTCTCCACAAAACGTGAAGGAAACTGCACTTTCTTTTTCTCTAAAAAAAAGCAAACTAAAACCAAAACTTCATTTATTTCATGCTTGTGCGGCCAGTGTTGCCTCTGGTGCCGGAAGGCGGAAAAGGGTACCAGAGGTTTTCGAGAGGAATACTATACCGAGTCCATGAATATTTCCCATGAAATGGTTGGTTTTATCCTTGATTTAGGTGCTCAGCTAATCAAAGTACTTCAATACAGAACCTTTCGTGATTAAAGGTTGAGAAAACTGATTAGCTGCCAATATAAAATGTGTACAGAGAGAATGTAACATGGATCGTTTTCAATTGGTGGATCAAATCAGGAGAGAGAAGGGAAGAAGGCCAATTACAGACCAATTTTCATTTTTCAAGCAGGAAAAGTGTTAAAAGATCAGGAGGAGAGCAGAAAAATGCTTCTCCTAATGACTCAAGGAAACAAGATTCATGTTCATGATCGGGTGAGCGAGGGTCGCATATGTACCGTGAATATGAAGCTGTAGCCTCGTTTCAGCACATTCCCAAGGAACTGTGTCCGAATCCACATCATCCTCAGAAAACCTGGGGACATGTCCACGTTCTCTCCATCCAACCCATCTTCTGTTTTGAGTTGGTAGCAGTGAAGTCCTAGAAACTTGCACCTATCGAAGGACGTACTGTCTGTGGCCACGATCAAGAGGCGGCGGATTAAGGGCCGAGTCCCCTCGCCCAGCCAAAACCCGTCCAGGAACAGATCGAGCATCGACTTGTCGCCTTCGACGTAAGCTTTGTTCACCACTGTTATGATGACTGTCTTGTTGTTTCCCGCTGATGCGTCGGCCAAGACTTTCCCCAGCTCATCCTTGTATCCTCCCGCCTGAATATTCCAAGAATTCAAACAAAATCATTCATTTGGCAATTATCTAGGTACATTCTATGTACGTGTACTTATCTATTTGTTAGGATATAAAATACATTTGGCCTCTACGTAACGGACTGGACTCTAATACGATCTCAACAAAAGATTTTTCGAGATGCATTTGCAACTTTTTTGTCAAGCAGACGAACACACGAGAAAGTGAGAAGAGAATACAACAAGTGAAAAATGAACAGGAAGAAGAAGTTGACAGATGGAAATGGAAGAATTATAAATTTTTACTGATTTGGAGAGAGGGAATTGCTGCTCTTGGAATGGTAAGAGAAGGCCAGAAGGAGTCCAGTTGATGAGCAAATATAATGTTCCGACCAACAAACCACAGATAAGAGCACACTGGTTGATCCGATCCTTCATGAACTCCATGGCTGATCTAAATCGCCTCGTGCTGGCGAGAAAGCTAACCCTAATATCAGTCGCCTTTCAATAGCTCCCTCGTCCTCGTCGACACATATCAACTTTGCGTAGAAGATAAAATATGGAGGGTACCTCGCAGACTCGTATGCATGGAGCGCCTGATTCATTGGATGATAACTAATACTCAAATGAAGCCCTGCCAATGAGGTACAATCTTAATCTTGTGTGTGAACTTGAAGCAAAGTCACATGTATCGCTCCATCCTAGGAAGCCCCAAACACGCCTGTCTTGATTTCTCAGTTTCCGTTTGCTTTTTGCTCTCCTCGTTTGTTTTTGTCTTATTTTGTCAACTGGTTCTCGAGAAGTCTCTTGAATTTCTAATTGCTTGTTTGACGGTGAAAATTTAATCCCAAAAAAGAGATTAAGCAACGTTCCCTATAAGATCGGATCAGCGCGATGATGAATAGATACATAGATTAAACTTGTCAACTCCAGTTTATCTCTTTCCTTCCACTAATTAAGCAGCTCATGACTGCCGATTTTGATGGTTTCTAAGGTTATTATACACATCGTATTGCTTCCAGGTTTGTCAACCATGCATTTTCCTAGCTTTTCTAGATTAAAAAAAGATGGGTTCTCTGCAAAAAGACAAACTCTATTCTATAAATTTATTACAAGTGATCGGAGTTTTTTTTTATTATGTCGAACTCAAACTGCTTCCCAAACGGGCATTCTGCGTAAAATAGCTATTCAATTCGAACTTTGCTTACAAAAGGTCTGCTTCGCCAGCACTCAAAGTAGGGCTACAACTCCCAAAGTAAGGAGCTCTCATAACTCATAAGCAAGTTGAATCGGTAAGATCGCATGGAACATCATTAATGTAATCTTGTTTAACCAACCAAAAAAGAAGAAGAAAAGCTTAATTGATTTACTTGATTAGGATTTGCCTGCCGAAGATGAGGAAGCTGTCTCCAAGACTTCTACTTACGTAAAGGGCGTTGTTTATATGTAGTGTTTTTTTCACCTAGGATACTTGTCAAGCCGACTAGACATGTTATAAAAGTTAACATTTTTAAGATAATGCCAATGATCCAGTGCAATAAACCTACACAACGATCGAAACCTGTAAATATTGTCATTTCATATTCACAAAAGAAAAAAATAGGTACAGTTTAATAATTTTCGTTTTCCTTACCAAAATACTGTTATTAATTCCAATAAAACGGATAAGTCGGGATGTCAAAGTACTAAAATTTTCTTGTTATTCAAACTTGGATAGGGAGTGGTCGTCATAACTAGGGGAGGCAGCTAAAGCGTATGACTCATATAGACAATAGAACCTACAGAC
Source organism: Rhodamnia argentea (assembly GCF_020921035.1). Lineage (NCBI taxonomy): Eukaryota > Viridiplantae > Streptophyta > Magnoliopsida > Myrtales > Myrtaceae > Rhodamnia > Rhodamnia argentea. Next base: position 10,354,639 of record NC_063159.1, on the reverse strand, counting down.
CAAGAATAATACTTATCATATTGAGATTAGTTGACTAACGAAATGACGAGATACAATCTTGTCGAGTATTGAGCTATGATCAATGTCAATCTATCATTTGCCACGTCGTTTAATGTCCATTTACAATTTATTAAATTGCCTATTTTAAATTATGTCCCGAACAATTCAAAATAAAACTTGTCTCAGATAATGACATGAGATGTTCACTTAGTTTCATATAAGGGCTTGGCTCACCGGCAAGCAAGCATTTGCCTCTGACATGCTACTTTCTATACCATGATCGTGGGAATTTTCGTTCCGATCACATTTTTTTTTTTTTCTGTTCATCTTCTTCTTGTTTTGGTTCCAGGCCATGGCACAGCTGGTGCTTCATCTTCTTCCTCCTCACTTCTGCTTCACGATGGTACAGTCAGAGGCATTCAAAACCACCATCCTGGTCTCCTCTGCTGGCTCAGCCTCACACAACCCCCCTATCCGATCAGATTGCGCTGATTGTCGGCTGCCCACCGGGGCACCCCTGCACCTGTGCAAATCCATCACGGCACTAGAGAAATAGCGGAACTGATGATGGACCTATTTACATTGTAAGCATCAACAAAAATTGCTGTTTCGGTATGCCGAACGGAACCATTTGAAGCCCGCACGCAGTACACGCACTCCAATTCTTCGCGGTGTCGGACTCTGCTGAACACGAGAAGCAACATATGGTTGGGGAACAGAACCCTATCCTCGACCCTCGGTGCCGACGAGAGCGAACGATGATGGCAATCGAAAATGGGGTTGCTGGCAGAAGAAGACAAATGCGCTAAGGTGGAGGCAGCGAAAGGATGTCGAGGAGATGCCGAGGCAGTGATTGGAGGACAAACAAATGAGGACTCGGAGAAGATACAATCATAGGGGAATACAGTGCAATTGAGTCGTGATGACCTTAAATTCACTAGTAGTTCTAAAACTTATAATCAAAGTGTAATTGAGTCTTAAAACTTTCAAAAAGTGTAATCAAGTCATCAAACTTATCAAATTAGTACAATCAAAATCCTTTCGTTAACACCATTAATTTATCTAACGGAAATGCTGATATGTCAATTTAAAATTATTTTCTCTCTCTTAGGTGGCTTTTTCTAAATTATTCTCTTTTCTTAAGTGGCATTTCTTATTATTTCCTTCTTTAAATTTTATTCAAATTTGATTAAATAAATATAAAAGGCTAAATTTCTATTTTAAAAAACAAAATTGGAAAAGAAAAGAAGAAAAAACAGAGAATGGCAAGGATCGTGGGTGTTGCTGCCGCCGCCACTCCTCATCGATGGAGGGGCTGGTTGAGGGTGGCCGGCTTGCCTACCCAGTTTTGCCTCACCCATATCTCGGCACATAGCGAGATGTTGCGGTGCATATTTCTCTAGTCGGATTTCGGGTATGAAACATCAATCGATCAAGTGTCGATACATTTCTTGCGATGAAAATTTCTTGCTTTCTTCTTCTTCTTCTTCTTCTTCTATTTGTTATGCTGCATTCTTGTTACTGGCGAGACCTACCTAAGTTTGTCTTACCCAGATCTCAGCACATATCGAGTTGATGCAGTGCATATTTCTCATGTTGGATTCCGGATATGAAACATCAATCGATCCTATGCTGATACATTTCTTGTGATGAAAATTTTTTGCTTTCTTCTTCTTCTGTTTTTTATGCTGCATTCTCGGAACTGAAATAAAATCGATGATCTTCAACGGAATGTAATTCTAGGTATTTGAACATGGATTCGTCATAGAGAAGTGACGCTGGAGAAACAGCTCACTTTGCATCGTGTAGATTGGTCCATATGCGCTTGGTATTGGGATCACACCATTTCTCAAGAAGGCCAGGTTCTTCCTCGCATATTATCACAAGCGCATTTCCTCTCATGTATTTGTAACGGTACAGATGCACTACTTCTTTTGGGTAAATTACTTGATTCCATTTCTCCGAGTACTCCTTTCTCTTATGGATTTTACATTTCCTTTTACGGGTGATCGCCGACGAGGCTCGCCCGGCCGGCGTTGCCTAAGTCCGGGCTATGTACCCAGATTTTTGGTAGGCCTCGCTAGCCCTACCGGATGCCCGAGAGGCCCCAACCGGGGCTGGCGATTCGACCACCCTTGCTGTTTTTTTTTTTTTTTTTGTCTTTTCCATTTTTGTTTTGTAAATAAAATTTTAGCTTTTTATATCTTAATAGATTTTAAATAAAATTTAAAGAAGGAAATAATTAAAAATGTTGCATAAGAAAATAAAATAATTTAAAAAGTCAACTAGGAGAGAGGATATAATTTCAAAAATACCACGTTAACATTTTTCGTTAGGCAAATTGACGGAATTAAGGAAGAATTCGATTATAGTAATTTGATGAATTATAAATTTTAATTATATCTTTTGAGGTAAATTTTATGACTTCAAATGGACATGTCCCCGTAAATTTCCTACTCCAAAATTTAACCTCAAAATGACATCAACAAAACCCTCGATTAAAGATTCGCTTGAGGAGGGGGTAAGTACAGTACAAGTGCCATAACTTTTGTACAGCGATCACTTGAGTGCCACAACTTTTTTTTCAATCACCCGAGTACCATAACTTTTCAATATGAACCACTTAAGTGCCATCGGCGATTTGGGTCACCGGAAAATCCTACGTGGCATTAAAATAATGTAAATCCAACCTACGTGGACTGCCGGAAAGTTGAATAAGCAAATAAAATGGAAACGACGTCGTATGCTTCAGATTGAACGAGACAAATCAATTGCTTCAACAATTGGGGCAAAATCACTTGAGCCCTAACCCTACCGAGATCTTTCAACAAATGGGGGAAAATCAAATTCTCGCAAAAGGAATTCATAACCCTAACCCTATCAAGCCGAACTCAACAAAATCGAAATCTTCAAATTGCCCAAAATCAAATCGTCAAAGTCGCGATGGGAAGTAGAAGCACGGCAAGTGGCTTTCGAGTGTACAAGCAAAGCCAGGATGCAGCTCTATACTTTTGCTATTGTGGGCTGCGAAGTCCAACAAGAACGGCTTGGACGAGAGATAATCATGGGAGAAGATTCCATGGATGCGCCAATTATAGTGCAGACTTCAATTGTGGATATTTTAGGTCCATAATCTCTATTTTGCTGATCTATCAAGTTTTTCGATGTCTTTAGCATTAACATGCTTTGGATTTAGGGTTTATTTGCTCGATTTTGAGGGGATATGTTACTGTGCTTTACCCCGCTAATGCAACAAGCATAAATGAAATTGTGTACTGACTTTCTTGTAGGTGGGTTGACTCGAAATTCTCAAACCGAGCAACGGAGGTTATCTTGGAGCTACTTCAAAAACAAGATGAAGGTCGACATGTATTGACAAATGAGTTAGACGATGGGGACTCAATGGAAGCAGAGATAAAGGGTCTGCAATATTTGCTAAACCACTGGAAGAAGGAATTTTCAAAGATGAAAAATCAAAGAGATATTTATCGAATGATTGTTATGGTGTTGTTGTTGGTGGGTTTGTTTTGGTTTATGGGCATATGTAACCCTACTAAAGAGAAGGTTTTTTTGAGTCTATCGTAGTTGAGGAACAATTATATGATGATGTCGTATATGAACGTGATATTGTTCTTGTGCCAAGAATTGTTGTTACAATTATGTGAGTTTTGAGGATGCCAACATGAATGCAATAATGCAAATGCAATGTCAAAATAATGTGCAGTAAGATTAGAAGCATCGTCCTCATTTTTTTTGTAAAGGTGTTCGAGATGGAATGAGCTCCAACAAGGCATTGAATGATCGTTTGAATGCCATAGATTTAGTTAAATCGACCACTTAGGTTAGTAAACTTTCACAAAGTGGCCACTTAAGTACCATATCTTTTTAAAAGTGGCCACTTAGGTTCCTCAATTTTCGAAAAGTGACCACTTAAGTTCCTCAATTTTTGAAAAGTGGTCACTTAAGTTCCTCAAATTTTAAAAAGTGATCACTTAGGTTCACTTTTTTTTATATTGCTGCTTCACCCGTATCAACTATAAAATACTATTTTTCTTGATACAACAAGCTAATCCAACTACAAATACTATTGCACCATTACATAATCATTGCTACTCAATGGTACCGCATATTCTTTAGGGGTGAGCGGTTCCAGGTTCCGGGTAGGTTCCACCTAGAACCCGGAACCTACCCGCTAGTACAAGTTCCCGATTTTTTGGAACCTAGAACCTACCCTTTATACCCTGGAACCTGGAACCTACCCCGTCACAGGTTCCGGATCCGGTTCCAAGGTACCCTAGAACCTGTCAATACGATTCCTTTTGCATCAAAATAGAAGAAAGTCTGAATATTTGGACTGAAAACAAGCATAAAGTCTTCCCACAAAAGTTTTACAAGAATATTCTCAACAAGAGTCCTTTGACAGCAATGAACAAAGCTCACTTCGACAAAATACTTGAAAATATTGAGATGACAAACTATTACTATCACAAGAAAAGAGCTTAAACACAGTATGCTTTGAGACATAATTTCCACTCTCCGACCCGAAAGATGATCAACATTCAAACTTGCAAGACAAAAGTAAAACACCCCACTTGGATGCATTCTGTAATGGCCAAAAGAAACATTCTTTAAACGCACAAAAGAATGCGGCTCAATCTTCAATAGAGGAAACATAAGGTTTTCTTTCGGCTCAAAGGTTGTGAAACAAGTCAAGGAAAAATGGCCTAAGCATCCAAAACATCCACTCCGAAGGAAATTGCCAAAACATCCAAAAGGCCCAAAACATCGATATGCAAATAGCTTATCACGAGCCTCCCTTTCGATCACATGAGACCCGAAATCTAACTACCCGAAACCAAACAAAACAACAAACTAATATTAGTTTTAAAGTAAAATTACTGTTAACTAAACTGAAACGATTAATAGGAAGCTTCACCACATATGGCAATTTCACTTCAACTCGTAAGCTTTAATTACCGAGGATAATGTCATCATTAAGACAATCCATATCTAAAAAAAGAAAAAGAGAGATTAAATAGAACATTCATTCGAAATATATATAAAAGAATTACAATATATAAACATATAAACATCACTTACCCGGCTCAAACATTTCAGCATTCTCAATGCACTCTTCAATGTTAATCGGCATACGAGCAGCTCTTAACTAATCTTGAGTGCAAAGCAAAGCTTCCACAACTTTAGGAGTCAATGAACTCCGAAAGCCATCAAGCACACGACCCGATGTACTAAAAGTCGACTCCGAAGCAACGGTAGTGACGGGAATAGACAAAACATCTCGAGCCATAAAAGATAGAATTTTATATTTTGAGCCGGTAGTCTTCCACCACATTAAAAGATCAAGATCAAGTCTCTTCATCTTTATCTTGAAGATACTGGTCAAGCTTAGATTTGTTGACATCGTGTGCTTTTTTCTTTGAGAGCATATAGGTTCTTCGCCAAACTTGGATGTCATACTTGTTACTAGCTTCATTACCAACGAAATTGGAACTACTACTACTAGCACTTGGACTTTGGCCACCACAGTTTTGCTTGCTTGAAGTAAAAGATTGCTCATAAAATTCATATAACTGCTCCAATGCTTTTTGCACCTTATCATACATCTCATTGATTCTCGACTCATCATCATAAATTTGTCGATAACAGAAACTCACATAATTCAACTTCTTTGTAGGATCCAACACAATGGCAATCAACACCAACATATTCACCTTATCTAAATTCCCATAATATTTGTCAAATTTCTCTTTCATTGTCTTTCCCATAGGTCCAAGCTTAGGAACTAAAGAATCCGATGCATCTTTCAAATATTTGTACAAAGCGGCTATCCCCTCGAAATAACCATTTGAAGTAACATATGAACTCCCCGACATCACTTTGGTGGCTTTATAAAATTGTTCTAGAAAATCGGAAAGAACAATGGCATTTTTCGAATCATCATCTTTGGGAAGATCATGGTTAAGCTCACCTACAAAAGACAAATTCTCTTCTTCCATCCTTTCAAAGGCTTTTCTGAATTTTATGGCGGTGTTTAACATGAGGTAAGTGGAGTTCCATCGAGTGGCGACGTCAAGACAAACCGAACCTTTATAAGTGATCCTTTCACTCTCAATGCAAGATTGAAATGATTTGGCTCTCATGGGAGAGCTCATCACATATTTAATCACATTTCGGATACGTTCAATAGATGCAGCCACTTTAGACAAGACATCTCTAACAATCAAATTCAATATATGAGCAGTGCACCTCATGTGCAAGACTTTGCCATCTAAGATCAATGACCCTTCTTTTGAAAGTTTATCCTTCAAATAACCAATTGCAACATCATTTGAACTTGCATTATCTACGGTGATTGTGGACACCTTTTTTTCTATTCCCCACTCGTAAATGCATTTCTCCACCATTTTCCCAATCTCCCTACCCCCGTGACTATGCAACACCACAAAATTGATGATCCTCTTATGCAACTTCCAATTTTCATCAATAAAATGTGCAGTGAGACACAAATAATTCATGTTTTGAATAGAAGTCCATGTATCGGTGGTGAGTGCGATCCTCGAATTATACTTACCAAAGTAAGTCTTCAAGCAAGTTCTTTCATTAAAATATAACTTCATGCAATCTCTAGCCACCGTAAATCGTGATATATGCTTGAAAAGAGGTTGTAACTCACCGATATACTCACGAAATGCAACACGCTCCACCAACGAAAAGGGATGTTCATCAACTATGATGAACCGAGCAAGCTTTTGCCTACAACGATCTTGATCAAACGTCCAAGTCGATAAGACACTACCAGTACCAGGATCTCCCCCTACCTTGCCATTTACGTTGTTATTACGTGGTGCAAAGAATTTCTGCCTCTTATCTACATTGCGAGGAAACTTCTTGCGTGTTACCAAATGCTTCCTCATCGAAGAAGTACCATTAGAAACACTGTACTTTAACCGAACCCCACAATGCATGCACCTCACGTTATTTGCTTTTCTAGTCTCCTCATTTATGATTTTCGCAAAATGATCCCGGACATCAGACGTATTTTTCTTATCACGAGGAGGAAGACCAGCACCAAGTACCTTGTTTGTTGCACTCGCACCCATGGTCGAGGATGGCTCTTCTCCACCTTCATTGGTTGACAATCCCAATTCGGTGTCCGGAGTCATCTCCTCAAGTCCATCCACTTCCATCGACAAGTTATCTTGATACATTAACTTCACACATAAAAGAATAAAACTAGTGAATTGGGATTTTCCATAAATGCAATGCCCAATTACAACCAATAAAATACTTTCTCCTTACCAAAAAAAAAAAAAAATTACAACCAATAAAATAGGAACACTAGAAAAATCATGATGTAAATGCAAAAATCTGCGCCTCACCACTTATTACTTCTCCGTCGGTTGGCAAGCGTGATGAGAAGTGCACATGCAATCTCTGCATACGCTTCAAACCATAATACAATATAGACTGCAAATTTTTCTTATAGGTTCCATGCACGCAACCTGCATGTGAGAGACGAAGAGACAAAGACACAGAGCAGTAAGCATCATTTAAATCACGCATTCACATACACCGCAAAACTCAGCTTAAATCACTAAGATGAAAATCAAGTGACATAACCCATGTCCTGTCTTTCCCAAATAAACTTCTATTCTTAATCACTAAAAGATGTTACTGTGCATCCACAACTCACGGCTTAAGAGAAAAGGCAACCCAAAAGCCATTCATTACATGCATCAATTCTTTGAAATATTAAAAGTACTGCCTTCTTTGGCTTGCAATGACTAAAATTTCCCTAAAATGTTTCAAAAAGAAGAAGAAAATAACCCCTCCTTGAATCCCCATGAAAACAAATTACTCTAGAATAATGTAGAAATATCCTTTCTCTTCTCTCCATCAACTCATGTTGCAAGAACCACACGGGAATATGATACATCGGTCTCATTCCCCATCATCGCCTAAACGGATATATCTTTAATTGACCTATTATATTTACATCTTTTGCTGGAAAGAGTCAACAGAAAGAGCAAAATTTTCAAATCTGATATAATGATTGACATAGTAACTCAAGAAAATTAATCTAAGAAATTGAATAAGTAAAGCAAATGACTGGTTTGCAGTCATGGGTTTCTTCAAAAGAAAGTCTTCAGATTGACGGTGGGAGTGCACGTAAAGTCCGCACTCCTTATTCATACGATAAGTGCATACGATGCTAATCACTAAAGAAATACACATTATGGACCAATTGGGAAAAAAAATTGTTTCATATCCAACAAGTGTACCTATAATAAAGTAGCAATTCAAAAAGAAATGGAAGAGATGTGTGAAAATTTCAATTTACTAACTTCTGCACATTAATTATTAAACAAGCCACTCAAACCTGTAGACGTAGGAAATGTCACGCCATCATGGTAAATGGCAATGAGATTAATTCTGGGAGAAGATAAGTACACTATCAATTGCAACCAAATTAAGTTTAGATGCATGGTTAATAACAACAGCCATATTACATTTTGACAGAGCATGAGTGCGAAGTTGTTCATGTCGTGGAAGAAACCGACTAGTGGAAGCTGAAATGAGTAATTATCCTACAGAAAGCAAAAATATATGCTATTCTATAAAGATGATAAATGGAATGTTACCTTAGCTGGAGAAGAAGGCACTAAAGCATCCAAAGCATGACCTTTTGATTTGGAAGTAAAACTTCTAAGGAGGAGATTGTCCACCATATTCCCCATTATTCTAAAACAATAGACCAGTAAAACAATCGGATGCAGCAACATGATTAAAGTGCGGTTCATTACCATCAGATGCAGCAACATGAAACATACTAAAACAATCGACCGAGAAACTATATAACTTACCTTCACCGTCATAACCATCCAAGTTAGAAGGAGATGGCAATTCTTGATGGTGATTCGGATACGCGCTTGTGCTCTTTGGAGCTACATCATTGACATCCAATTGATGATCATATACTTCGCCATTGTCTAGAGTCCGTGGTGAGGCAACATCCCCCGTATTAACCTCTGATTCCTTGGTCAATGTTGTGGGGTTTTTCGGGTTCTCAAATCCCAATGCATTGAGAAGTTCAAGAGGTTGCGTTGCATATGTAGCATCTCTATCAGTCGAAATCAATATGAACAGAAGACAATTGAGTTGTGCATGTATTAGATCGGAAAAACAGGAGAAAATTGTGCCAATGAATTACGAAAGTCTAAAGCACCTAAACTTCGAAAAGTCGGAGGAGTAAAGGACAAAATTGAAGAACAAGCCACCGAGTTTGTTATCCATTCGGATCGAAGCACCCAAAAAAAGAAGATTGTTTAACAACCTTCTACAGCTTCCCCTATTCATCCAAGCTTTTTTTTTTCCTCATTTCAAAAGAAGAATGCCCTTTGCGTCAGTCATAAGGAAGGTATTTTATGCCTAGAAAGAGGTAGAAGTCGCATTCACTATGTGAAGAAAAATGTCGATCGTAGAAAAACGTTGACCTAGAAAATGTAGACTGTAATTTCAGAAGTGTGGTACCGAGAAGATGCAATTGATGTTGAGGGAAGGGTCGTCGTCGACTCGTCAAAGGGATGGGGAGGGAGTCGAGCGCGAGCCCGGTAGATGGTGAGCGATGGCCTCTCGAGGGATAGCGGGCGAAGGGTCGTCGTCCGGGGAAGGCAACGAGAGACCGTCGGAGGGAGGACGTCGTCGGAGGGGTGGGTGCCGAGGAATGATGAGGCGATGGACAGAGAGGCAAGGGTCGTCGGCGTCGAGGACTCGAGGAAAGGGGTGGGGAGTGAGAGGACGAAGTGAGAAAGAGGCGTGCGTCACCGCGTCCGGTCTCCAAGTCTCGTTCGTGCAATTCAAAGAAGAGGAGTAGAAATTAGAAATAAGAAAGTAAAAAGCTAGGGTTTACCTTTTGTACATTTCAGTTCCGGTTCCGATTCGGTTCCGGGGTAGAATCGGGAACCGGAACCGGAACCGACGGTTCCTAGAAAGGCGTAACCGGGAACCGGATCCAGACATGTCAGAACCGAGAACCGGACCGGAACCGTCGGTTCGATTCTCCGGTCTCGGTTCTACCCTGGAACCATGCTCACCCATAATATTCTTATATCATCAACAATAATAACAGCCAACCAAGTTCAATTACATAATGTTACCGATAAACACACCAGCAAAAAATGCAACAGATTGCTGCTAAACACATGTTCCAAACCAAAATGCAACATATTGCTGCTTGACCAAAATGCAGCAATATCACAACTTAACCACATTGCTGCATAACATACATCAAATCAAGTTGCAGCATCAAACACAATTCTAGCAACTTCAAATTTCTAAAAGAAACATCAACAGCAGACATCATCTCAAATCCTCCCATCGGTCAAGTCGAACAACTTCATCACTTCCTTTTTTTCTCTTTAAAAGGCTTCACTTGATGCATGATCCTAGCACTCTTCCGAATTGGAATTATATTCACACGCTGTATTGTCATCTCCTTTTCCACTGTTTTATCTTTTGGAGAAGCCACCTCGCTTGGATGTTCGGGTACATTTGTATTGTCTCTCGTTGAACTCACCGTCCGTGTTGGCACCGTGGTAGCAGGCCGTGCATTGACATTTGTAAAATCATTTGACTGCCATGGAACTAAGCTTGGGGCGGGAGCTTCTTTTGCAACTGCCCTTTTTAACCCTTTGTTTTGGAGGTGGCATTGATTGTTTTTTTTTCGCTTGTGCTCGAGTAACCATTGGTTGGTTTATCGGTGCCTCTTCTTGGCTTCTTTGTATCGGTGCGATCGATTCTTGAGTTGGTCCTCCTTCAGATATCAAGACCTCTGAATTTCTTGAGTTAGTCATGCCGGGATTCATATCTGTCAACCCACGTCTTGTCCTTTTTGCAATTGCACCATCTATATGTTGTGATGCATAAGTTTGAGGAACATTTTCAGCTGGTCTCTTTTTAACTCGCGAAAAGACAGAAAGCAATGAAGTTAATGCCTCAAGGATTTCTAGTCAAAAGTAAAGACAATAACAAATAGCTTACCGGATATTTCCTCCTCGGTTGTACACTATTGGACCGAGTTTGCCCTGGAATTGGAACCGCATGGCTGCTTGTGTCGCCCTGTGGTGCCCCCGCAATGCTTTCACGAATGTCTTCAGCCGGTCTCCTTCTAACCCGCAAAAAAAAGAGAAAGCAATGAAGTCATTGCTCCAAGGATTTATAGTAAAAATAAAGGACAATAACAAACAGCTTACCGGATATTTCTTTCTCTGCTGTACACTTGTGGACCGAGTTGGGTTTGGAGTTGGAACCGCATGGCTACTTGTGTTGTCTCGCGATGCTCCCGCATAATTGGCTTGTGTTGTCTCCGATTGTTGTTGTTGGTGGTGCTGTTTTTTAGCTCGACAACCAGCCTTATTGTGCCCTTCTCCATGGCAAAATGAGCATCGAATTATTCCACCAGCCGTGCTCATTTTGTTACCACTTTTCTCAATTTCCTCCAATCTCCTTTTCTTTTTAGGCCTGCTAATTTGCTTCTTCAATGGTAGAGGTTTTGGGGGTAGATGGTTTGTTTCCTTCCAGAATTTGCTACTCCTCGGAGGCTGCATCATGAACCGATATGCAGCCGGATACTAATTTTTCTTATAACGATCATCAACATAATCCTCCGCATTGAGGCTCTTCAACTGAATGGCACATATAGCATGTGAACATGGTATTCCGGTCAATTGCCATGCTCGGCAAGAGCATTTTTTCCTCTCCAAGTGGACAACATAATTGTCACCATTATTCTTAATCTCGAAGCCATCGTCCCCATTCCAAATCGGCTCGCAAAACCTACTACCCCGTACACTCTCCTCCAATTTCTTTACAATTCTAGGCCCACATTGTGTAGGCTACTTTGTACATCCATCTCTCTGCCTATGTAGCCTAGTCATGACCATCACTCTGATGTCTTCCAGCATACTAATTATTGATTTGCACCTGGCTCCTATAATCGTGCCGTTGAATGCTTCACAAAGATTGTTATCAACGATGTCGCACTTGAATTCTTCGCTAAAAAAGGCCTTACACCAATGTTTTGCTTCGGTGCGAAACAAGGCTTCAAAGGCTTTAGCAGGCAACTTATATAGGGCTTGCTTGTGAGCTCTAAAGTTTGTCATGTTAGTGCTTTTTGCAATCAACCAAAATTGCTTCCGTAGCTCATCGCCTCTATACTTCTTCGCCCAATTTGCATATATGTGCTGAGCACACATTCCGTGCTCAGCATATTTCATCAATTCAGCTATAGCTGGAATAAGCCCCTAGAAAACCAGCAAACATTAATAGCATACATAAAATGAGTATCATTAGAAAGACGACAGTTCAATCACAGTCTCACCTTTTGTTGATCGCTCATAAATGCCCAACCACTTCCGTTGGTTATGTCAAGATCAGCCATTAGATTTTTCAAAAACCAAGACCAAGTGTCCTTGTTCTCCGACTTCACAACAGCCCAAGCTATTGGAAACATTTGGTTGTTTCCATATCTTCCAATTGCTGCCAATATCTCTCCTTTGCATAAACCCTTCAAAAAACAATCATCTAACCCAATCACTCTTCTGCAGCCAGCTAAAAACCCTCTTCTGCATGCCTCAAAACATATGTACATCCTGTGAAATCGTGTCTCATGCTCATCTAGTGATGGCTCCTCAACCTCGACATGAATTCTACTTGGTGGATTTTGAAACCGACACTCCCCGGCATAGTTCCAAATCTGTGCATACTCTTGCTTGTACATGCCCATCAATTCACCCATCACCTTGTGCTTAGCTCTTTTACACCGATTTTTAGACACGTTCACTCATACTTCCTCTCTGACTAGTTGCTTCAATCGAGTACTGTTTAGCTCTGGCATGGCCTTAATGATATTGAAAAAGTGCTTGGCTAACCACACACTTGTCACTCTATTATTACGAAAATCGATACCACGCTTATGCTCTTCCTAGAGTGACCGGATTTGAAATGAGCCAGTTCTTCTATCCAATGCAGCATATATCATCCATGGACAATTATCTTGTGCACACTTCACCATAATATAGTTCTTCGTATTTCTAATGAACTTTAGATTCCTCTGCTGAGTGATTGAATACTTTATGATAGTCTCTCTCAATTGTTTTGCATTATCAAATCTCATTGATAAGCAAAACAAAGGGCTTGCAGAATTTGAATCTTAAGAAGGGTACTTACTTGACCTTTTCTCACTTTGAAGCGCACCATCTTCATTGTCGTCTAAGCTGCCACAATCATTCTCACTACTTTCCTCATTTTCTGTATCATCAGCATCATTGACAGCAGCTCCATCTTCCCCGCCTGCAGAAGTACCCTCATCAACCACCCCAACTTGTCCTTCTTTCCTTTGTCGAAATGCTCTTACTTCTTCTCTTGCTTGTGCAATGTCTACATCATCAGCATCACTTGGGCATTGTGTATGCAGCAAGATTTCCTCATCTTCATCACTGGACAATGCAACTTCCCAAGAGTTCACATTTATTCGAGTCGATTCTTCAGCTCTTGTGTTTTCATCATCAGATATGCCACCAATTCTTTCAAGTTGCTGACACAGCTCTAACACGCGAGCCGTATGGAAAGCCCGATTGTCCTCTGCTTGTAGATTTTTTTCTAAAACAGATGCATCCCCATCCTAGGTTTCCACATGAGCTTCCAAAATTGCTTCCTCACCTCTATTGCCATCAACATACACAGACACCTCTTGACCATGAAGAAATTAGTAAACAACATCCCTAACACCACTATCATCATGTAAGAATCTCATTCCATCCTTCAGACTTTGACCAGGTATTGCATAATATAGCTTAGTAATTTTGCATCGCAACCGTTGCACTATATCCTTCTTAAACTCTTTATAAGACAATCGACTCACATTGATGAGGACAAAAGCCACATCTCCACCGACATATTTAGTCTCATTATCTCCAATTACAAACTTCCCACCATAGAAAACTTTGACCGGCGCAATCGTATCGCTCATGGTAACATTGTTGATTCAAAAAATAATTATTTCTATAACGGACACCACAATGCAAGCTATGTTGACACTGCATGAAAGATAAAATATATTTTTTATATAACAAGGACCACAACACGTACCATGTTAATAGTGCAATATAAAAGAAATAATTTTTATAGCATTCTCTATCATCTGCTAACAATTTTGCTAGCCTTTACAGCCAATTACAATCGGTTTTTTCCCCATCACAGGGACCACAACAACAGAAATCTTTAACAATGCAGTTATAGAAAAACAATCTTTTTTTTTATAATGGGGACCACAACCCTCGACACTGCATAAAAGAAAGAATAATTTTTTCCATGACAGACAAGGACCACAACAAAGCAAAGACACGACAACTTCAGCACTTGGTCCCCACTACCCCATCACAATCAGTAAACAACAATCTCGTTGTCGGCCAGTGGACACAAAACGACATAAGGTACAACTCAGAAAATGAAACTCACCTTTATACTATGCCAGCGAGACCCTAATTTTTCCCTCCAATGGATCGCCTTTCTCACCTTTTCTTTCGCTTTCACTCACTATCAATAACGCCAAAATGAATAAACATGTGTGTCGTTTATTAATCTCTTCACACAAACAAAAAATCACTTACCTTTGCTTGTGTCGATCCCGGTTCGTCATGCGACAAACACTTCCTCTGCCTTCAGAGACTCCGACATGAATCACAAGAATAGAGTAGGGCCTTCGATCGATTTGCTTGAGACACTAAAGATTGATGAAGATCGGAGCCCTAATTTGATTTGGCGAGCGTCGAATCTATCGGACAGAAATCGATTTGCGAGAAGGAAGGTTTGGAGCCCTAATTTTCCTCGAGCCAATTTTGATCGTTCTCTCTCTCGATCTCGAAGGTAGGTTGAAGAGTTGATCGTGCGGCATCGTTTTCTCTTTAAGAGGGACACGTTGGAGAAGAATTTGCACGGTGGACTTGTAACTCTTTTTTTAATTTCCACGTCACAATAAAACATTAAGTAAAAAGTCCATGTAGGATGCTTTGCCGGAGATGGCACTCAAGTGATCCCTTTTGCTCCGATTTGGTACTTAGGTGATCGAAAAAAAAGTTGTGGCACTCAAGTGATCTCCGTACAAAAGTTATGGCACTTGTACTATACTTACCCCCTTGAGGAGAGTCATGGGGTAGGAATGGGGATGGTCGGAGAGAAGAAGCCATGCCGAATCTCGGCGAAGACATCGAAACCTTAATCCTCCTGCGGCTTCCCGTGAAATCTCTGCTCAGATTCAAGTGCGTGTGCAAGCGATGGAGCCCACTGATCTCCACTCCCCAATTCGCCATGACCCATAAGCAGATCGCCGCTTCTTCCCCAAGAATCCTCCTCGCCACCAACCCGCCTCAGTCCGTGAACTGCGAATCACTCCGTGATGATGCTCGCGCTGGTCATGAAGGTATGCCTCTAACCCAGCTTCAGTCTCCGATTGAAGCTCCCCACGGTTGTCGCGCCCACATCGTCGGATACTGCAACGGTTTGGTTTGCTTAGAGTACGACGATCATCGAATTGTTGCCTTGTGGAACCCGGCAACAGGAGAGTCTAGAAACATCCCAAACGGTAGTTACAGGAATCACCGAGCGACTATTTGTGGACTTGGCTATGATCTGTCCACCGATGATTACAAAATATTGCGGCGTTGTGGCATTACAGAGATGCATATGGGCTTCCGGAATATAACGTGTTTGATGTTTTCGACCCAAAAACTGGTTCCTGGAGGAGAGCTCATAACAAGCATGATGACCTTACGTATGGCGCGGGAGTGGGGACCTCTGCGAATGGTTTCCTTCATTGTCTAGCCACGAAGAAATATTCTTTTGAACACAAGAAGATTGTTTCCTTCAGCATGAGCAGAGAGAAGTTTGAAGAGTTGCCGCTGCAGGAGGCCGATGAAGCACGGTGAAGGTGGTCATGTTAACGGAACGGATGAGGAGTGAATATATTTTAGGATTGTCATCGTAGTTGTCTTGGAAGAATATATGTAGTGTCACTCCCTGGAATCAGACATCAAAAACTTATTTCTATATGAGGACAAAGTACGGAGCAGGAAAGTTTGCATTCAGTTCGATCGGCTAGAAATGCTTATGTGAAATCGTGGCCAATGTCATCACAAAGAGTTTCGTGAAGAAGGATAAATTAACCTTCAGAATGTATGTTGAGAGTCTAGTTTCACCTCATGGAGCAAAGCTGCAGGATCAATATAGCTCTCGGGGTGGAAGAGCCTACGGAGAAAAGTGACTTCACCGGCGATCATTCAACATGTAAAGAAGGGGAAACTTCAATTATCAGTAAAAGGTACTGTCTATCTCATTATGACATTTGTTTCAGATGGACAATATAACATAAAGCATGCTACTGAAAGTAGGTTTCAAGTTTAAGTTTGTATCTTGTCCTGCAGGAGAAAAGCTTCCTAGAGGGCTAGACATGATGTGGATGCCAAGGTCGATGTATTGCGAAGTCAAGGGCACCTGAGTAACTACTTTAGGCATTTTGTTCGAATCTCAATGATGTCTTTTATGTGGGTTTCCATGTCTGCAATACCCCCAACCAATCTTGGGTTCCCGTTTTGCGATTTCGCAAGATTGGTGTTGGCCAAGATCCACAGATCGTCTTGGTGGAACAACCAATGCCGCAGCAGGAGCGAAGAAAAGGAGGGAGACCATAGCAATCCTCCAAATATGGAGTTATGAAACACTCTTCTTTCGATAGGTTTAAATCGAAGCGGGCTTACCAACTTATGATAGTAGTTTACATAGACATTAAGGGAGAGACAAAGTCGGCAAGGCAGTTTACCACCGCCACGTGGGCGACTGGCCACCAGGTCCTTGCTATGTTTTAGCACGCATCGTCAAATCCATGTTAGGGGCAAGCAGGGGAGTCTTGCTACCGACATATTCATCAGGAGAGAGATATGAAAAGCCAAGAAGGAGAAAGGGCGGAGAAGAAAAATAAATGATGCCAACAATAAGAAGAAGAAAAGTGGGACCCACAAAGGAAAAAAGAAGAAATAAAATAAAAAATATTAGACCAAATAAAATAAGGGGTTCACGTTTCTTAAATTATAATTGAAGTGGTGGGTCACACAAGAGATAATATCCTCAAAACATTAAAATAAGGAGTGTTATAGCCAAAAAAGGAATGGAAAAAGCATCGCCCTTTGTCAATTTAGTCATCTCGGCTAGTTTTGATTGGACATCGCGAACCATAATGTCAACCATCTTACGTGGCACAATCGGAGCGAACGTGGACAATTTTTACACATGACAAGGGAAAAGGGGAAAAAAAGAAAATGAATACAAAGAAAAATTCATAAAATTACAAAAGTTGTTCACGCTAGCAATGACTATGTCGCGTAAGATGAACGGTGCTAACTAGATCACCACGTCAGTAATTTTTGACTAAAATTGGCTGGAATGACTAATTTGACAAATTTTCAAAAGATTTAGAACTAAATTGGCACAATTGAAAATTTTAAAATTAAACCGACAAATCGTCAAAATGTTTATCATTAAATTATCATAATTGAAAGGTCGTAACTAAATTGGCTGCCGTGTAATAGATTTTTTTAACTTTTTGGACATTTTTCACTAATTTGGTCAGTGCTATGTAACATTGGGTGAAGAGGCATGATCTTGTAAGGTCTGAGTGCCAAGAGTTGAGAAAATATCTTATAGTACAAATGCACCATGTGAAAGTGGTAATGTAACTAATCAATCGCTGTTGCTCGTGTGCTATGAATCTCATTCGACTTAACATCTTGCATACATGCATCTCATGTTTTATTGGTTTGTACGCTGCCACTATAGTACGATACATCCGACGATGGCTAAATGTCCTTTAAATAATTAGCCTTAGCTTGGGTTCCAATTTTGACCGAACCTTTTTTTCTTGGTAAAAAGTAGAGACTTTCGGTCTATATCCAAATTTGGCTCTCTCTTAAGCTTTTGCTTAATGATCATGTCCTTGCAGGTGCGACGTGTCATTCCACTTGCACTTGGCGACTCACGGCTAGGTCCATGCGAAAAGATCGCATATAACTCGAGAGTTTCCCCTATTGTCGGATGCCACGATTGCGAGTTCAAAGTTCCATTTTTCTGGGTTTCTACTTCTAGGCATGTTGGATAAGGCGAATTGCTCATTCATGCCTCAGTTTGTATTGAATATGTCATATCTTTAGTTCATTTCGATTTTTATCGACTAAATCCAAATTTAAATGTTCATGTTTCCTTATCTTTATGAAATTGGGGATCGAAACCTCATGTTTTTCCATCACAAATTTTGCAATGCAGGTAGAAAAACGAAATCGAAGCAATATCTTTGTGAATTACAAAATGAGAGAAGGGCAGATAATTGGGTCAACGCCCAAATAAACTTTGGATCGAAAACATGAAGTAATATCAGACCCAACATATACAGTCCTTAGATTTTCCTCAGAAAAACTCGGTTGTATCTTAAATGAAGATCATCCTAACTCCGTCAGAAGCAGGGAGCAATTTGAATTGAACTTTGGCCGATCCGATATAATATTTAGTCCAACCGTCAGTGCCACGAGCGCCGGCACGCGACATGTTTCGACCACCGGAAGGCCGATGTGCCATTGGTGGAGGTGGAAGAGGGGCTCCTGGCGAACCTCTTCCAGTCGTGGAGGACTGCCGTCAGATCGGCGACTTTGGCTGCGATCGTGCGGCAGCAATTGGCGTGGACTGTGATCACGGCCCCAACGTCTCGGCTGCTCTCGCAGAACCCGCTAAAATACACGGTCTCCAAGTACCTGACACCGAATCCCAACCTCCGAAACATGCCTTCCTTCCTGATCTGCCTCAACACATCTTGTTCCTTGATTCCTGAGGAAGCATTTCTCCTGGCGTACCACGCGTCGAATATGGCGATGCTCCGGTTGTTGGACCTGACCATGTAGAACCCCGTGTTCATGGGGTTGCCCTGGGACCAGGGGTCGCCGTTGAACACGTCGACGCTGATCTGGAAATCCACGCCCCGGTTCTGGTTCAACCGAGGGAATGGATCTCTTAGCCACATAATGTCAGTGTCCTGCAACGAATAGTCCGGTGTTATGAGATTGTCTTTGCACTACAATGAGTTATAGAAGTTTTAGATTCGCTCTTTCTAGATCAATAATGCTCGGCTGCTCGTTTTCCACATAATGTGAAGGAAACTGCATTTTCTTTTTCTCTACACAAAGCAAACTAAAACAAAAAATTCATTTACTTCATGCTTGCGTGGGCAGTGTTGCCTCCGATGCCGGAAGGCGGAAAAGGGTAACGGAGGTTTTTGAGCGGAAAACTTTGCCGAGATCGTAAAGATTTCCCATGAAATGGTTGGTTTTATCCTTGATTTAGGTGCTCAGCTTATCAAAGTACTTCAATACAGAACCTTTCGTGAATAAAGGTTGAGAAAACTGATTAGCTGCCAATATAGAACTTATTATTATTTCTTGTTTTTGTCCTCTTTCCTCTTGTGGCCAACACAGTTATGACTGGCAAGGGTGTCCCTTGTTGCCATAGGCAAAGGCCGGCGAGGCTAGGCGTTGCTCACCTTGGCCCAAGTGACGCCCGGCGACCCCGCACCGGCCTAGGCGACGCCTGCCCTCACTAGCCTCCGCCCTTGCCTCGGCATTAGCATGTGGCGGTGAGGCCATCCCTCGCCAATCATAGGAGGAAGGAGAAGGAAAACAGGAAAAAAAAAATCATTAGAATACTATTAAAAATATCCACATCAGCAGCGGCCATGCCACGTAGGTCGGTTGGCGTCCATGTCAGCAATATTCATTCAAAACTAGTTGGAAGGACTGAATTGGCTCCAAGTCAAAAGGTTTAGGACGAAATCGGCACAATTAAAAGATTCAAGACTAAATTGGCGCTAATGTAATAGGTTTAGGTCTTTTCTGAACTTTTCCCTTTTTCAAGTATGTGAAGTATTAAGGGAGACATTATAATTTAGCAAAATTGAGAGATCAAATACCTATTGAATTAGGATTTAGCAAAATCATTCAAGAAGCCATTTATCCTTTTTGGTTGAAACCATGATCAAGAAAAATCTTTGGAGATCATGTGAAATATATTTTTCTTGATGCCAAGTTCTAATTTTGAAATTGTCGTTTGCTATATGAATCTAAGTAAATTCAGGAATGAGTGATGCACGATATCTTTCGCCTAATAATCGATGTAATATTTTGGAGGAGAGCAGAAAAATGTTTCTCCTAATGACTCAAGGAAACAAGATTCATGTTCATGATCGGGTGAGCGAGGGTCACATTTGTACCGTGAATATGAAGCTGTAGCCTCGTTTCAGCACATTCCCAAGGAACTGTGTCCGAATCCACATCATCCTCAGAAAACCTGGTGACATGTACACCTTCTCTCCATCCAACCCATCTTCTGTTTTGAGTTGGTAGCAGTGAAGTCCTAGAAACTTGCACCTATCGAAGGACGTACCGTCCGTGGCCACGATCAAGAGGCGGCGGATTAAGGGCCGAGTCCCCTCGCCCAGCCAAAACCCTTCCAGGAACAGATCGAGCATCGACTTGTCGCCCTCGACATAAGCTTTGTTCACCACTGTCATGATGACTGTCTTGTTGTTTCCCGTCGATGCGTCGGCCAAGACTTTCCCGAGCTCATCCTTGTATCCTCCCGCCTGAATATTCCAAGAATTCAAACAAAATCATTCATTTGGCAATTATCTAGGAACATTCTATGTACTTGTACTTATCTATTTGTTAGGATATAAAATACATTTGGCCTCTACGTAACGGACTGGACTCTAATATGATCTCAACAAAAGATTGTTCAAAATGCCTTTGCAACTTTTTTGTCAAGCAGACGAACACACGAGAATGCGAGAAGAGAATACAACAAGTGAAAAATGAACAGGAAGAAGAAGTTGACAGATGGAAATGGAAGAATTATAAATTTTTACTGATTTGGAGCGAGGGAATCGCTCCTCTCGGAATGGCAAGAGAAGGCCAGAAGGAGTCCAGTTGATGAGCAAATATAATGTTCCGACCAACAAACCACAGATCAGAGCCCACTGGTTGATCCGATCCTTCATGAACTCCATGGCCGACCTAAAATTGCCTTGTGCTCGCAAGAAAGCTAACCCTAATATCAGTCGCCTTTCAATAGCTCCCTCGTCCTCGTTGACGCATATCGGCTTTGCGTAGAAGATGAACTATGGAGGACACCTCATAGACTCGTATGCATGGAGGGCGTGATTCATTTTATGATAACTAATACTAAAATGAAGCCCTGCTAATAAGGTACGTTATCTTCATCTTGTGGGTGAACTTGAAGCAAAGTCACATGTATCGCTCCATCCTAGGACGCCACAAACACGCCTGTCTTGAATTCTCAGTTTCCGCTTGCTTTTTGTTCTTTTCGTTTGTTCTTGTCTTATTTCGTGAACTGGGTCTCGAGAAGTTTCTTGATTTTCTAATTGCTTGTTTTCCGGGGAAGATTTAACCCACAAAAGAGAATAACAGACATTCCCTATAAGATTATATAGATTAAACTTATCAACCCCAGAGTTTATCTCTTTCCTTCTACTATTTAAGTAGCTCATGACTACTGAGCTCGTGAACCCCAGAGTTTATCTCTTTCCTTCCACTAATTAGGCGAATGAGCTGATTATATGGGCCAACCGAGGAATATCTGCTTGGAAAATTCTTGCCATGTTGCTTGCTTCTCGAGCAAAGGCTCTACATAGTGCTTTCTCGGCTGGACAAATTGTTTTAGTTTTGCCAATGCTTTGCGGAAAGTACACCAGATACAAGTCTGCAGCTTAAGAGGTTCGCTCGATTATAGCTGACTTGTTCTCGGTCTGTTGGCGAACTGCCTGGACCCCTAGAAAGCACATCGATGGTAAATGGACTTTATCTCTACGCAAGGGAATTCGGGAGACTCAGCAAGTGGTGTGCCTTTCAGTAGTTACTGATGCAAATCATTGGATTGTGGTGCTGGAATGTTGTGCTCTGATGTTGCTAAGAGGATAGCTAGCCTGAACATAGGTGATTGCTGTGAACTCAAAATGCCTCATTCCTCACCCAATCAGTTAGAAGAAGAAGCCAGCTGAATACGAACAGCTGCGTATTATTGCCATTTATACGCATGGAATGTATGAATACGATACAAGGCAAAGCAGAATTTGGCAAATGCGAGAAAAACCTAATGAATGCACAACATTTGTTTCTTCAACCCTCCTGTCGATACATCGGACCTTGTATGAGCAAGCAAATGCTGATCATTGGAATGAGGGGTCTCGGTTGCAGTCGCTGGTGTTGTTCTTGCGGCACCCTTCTTTTCCTCCACAACACGATTAAATCCATGCGTGTATCCATCGGCTGACGAAAGGTTTGTCTCGTCCCAATCTCCGAGTTTAGGAATGGTTGTACAGTGATTAGGCTGATAAAACAGAACACGAGAATCAGAACCAATTGGTTCAAGCCACATAGCAACAAAATGCAGGAACGTTCTGACTTCTAGAGGGCAACTGTTAGTCTCTTTTTAATTTCCTCGGATTCATCAGATACTCTCCATTAAGAAAAGCAAACATAGTTGAGAGATTACTGTTTTATCTCCTCGGGCAACTGTTTTGAGACGAGCTCTTCTCGGAGTCATGGGAGCTGCGCTATGTCCGCTACTTGTGGATGGGTACCTCTTCTCTCGCACTGGAGAAGACATTCGACCTCCTCCGCCCCCAACACTGGTCTAATGTTGTGTGAAGTGAGAAGAGGACTGGATGCACTCCGACCGTGGATTTTTCCACACCGATCTGTTTGGGGAACTCATTCCACCATGGTGATGAACAGGCGATTCAGCACCCTTTCATACCTAGGGTCTTGATGCAGGGTAGTCACTGAGCCTTCTTCGCTCAGCTTCATCTCCACTTCGGTAGTGCTTGTGCTTTGGCATTGCTGTCTCTGGCTCTGCAACTTTCTGTGAATCCCGGGCAACCTCCTCCTGGATAGAACAGGTTTTAGTACTAGGTTCACTAGTTGTATACGTTTCGTAATCGCTATGAGCACCATTTGGGTTTTCCTTTTCTTGCTCTCTCAAAGTAGGTTGTATAAGGAACGGTATCTGTGTCTTCCCAGTTTCCAAATGTCAGCAACTGTGAGCCGCAAGAACACCAGATCAACGCACGGGTAAACATACAACCAAAAACCCATAATCATTTCGAGCAAGAAAACAGAGGACTGTTCAGAAGCACATAAGGGAGAAAGAAAGCACTGACCGCCATTAGTTCTGCTCAGAGAAGCTTCGTTTTTGAAGGGAAGAGACTCGAGCGAACGAGGAGGAGGTGGTGGTTCGACAAATAAAGAGTGAACATGACAGGGAAAGTCTTCTTCTTCAGATCAGTGAACGACATGAAATGGTGATCCGGGTTACAGACCACGTAGAGAATCACGGCGGATCTCATGCGCCCCGGTCTTCGTTGACTTCCTCCTCCTCCTCCTTTGCGCTGGAGGTACACGTCAGCATTCCGCGGAGATTCCATAAAGGTGCATCACTTGATGATGTCATCATAATCCTATTGTCCGAGAAAAGTTGAAAGGGAAAATATGCTCGGTTTGCTTCGCGGAAACTATATGGTTAGAAAAATATTATTCAAAAAATAACTATTTATATCATTTCAAATGATTGATCACTACAAAATACTTACACTATCGATAACAACTTATCTCTTATGCATTTTCGATGAAAATACTTTTCGTTAATTCAATTTTCGTGGCGATACAAGCGATTATGTTTAGAAAAATACATTCATTTTCCACTAAACCAATGCAAGTAGCCTCGTGATTGGTTGAGGGAAATTCTTTATAATGTATAGAGCCAACCAATGTCTGTATTGTGAGGGAGAATCATAGAAGAAGAGGGAAATTCTTTATGATGTACAGAGCCAACAAGTGTCTATATTGCGAGGGGGAATCGTAGAAGAAGAGGAGGGAAAAAAGGAAGGAGAAAATAGCCAGAGGTTCCACTTTCAATCACATGCTCTATAGAACCATTTAAGGGTGGGTTTGGTTCGACATTTGGAAAGAGCTTTGGGGGAATGCAAATGCTGAAAGCTAATCTTGGGGCTTCTAGCATTGGGCTTTCAGCCTTCCTAAGAGGAATATTTGGCCAAATGCTCCTTCGAAATGCTTGCCAAACGGTTCAACATTTTTCAAAGGAGCATTCGGGGCCAAATGCTACTTCTAAATGTCGAACCAAACTCACCCTAAATTTGGGAGATTTACATTGAATCATATGCTGATAACTCTACTTGTCCGACCAATCTTCCTTATATTTTCAATTAGTCTTCCCAAGTTCTTCGATAAAGATCCCTCCGGGCCAACACTACCTGAACTCAATGCGGAAATCCTAGCCGTCAGACTTCATAATCTCCCCATTCTTGTCTCCATCAATGTCCTTACCATGGTCTCGACCATCGATCTGTCGCAAATATCCTTCATGTCAATCCCCATTTTCCATACTTCACTCACCCACCTACTATTAATTTGTTTGATCTCCGATTTGAGGCCAGCAAATCATGGGGATTCCTTCCTGCCGCCATGCTCTCTAAGGTCGAGTCCCACCCGCCGTGCGTCAAGAAAGCCCTCATCGCGGGGTGGGGGGAACCTCTTCTTACAGCGCCCAATCTACAATGCATCGTCTTTCGCTTGGGACTTTCAGTTCGGAAAGTAGGGATTTCGCATTCTCCTCATGCTCTCCTGAGGTTGCGTCCTCCCTTAAGACCCACAACAAGGGTCTGCCGCAATCGACCAGGCTGCGTCGAAGTTCCATCAACTGGTCGATCATGATCTTCGCCAAGCTCCCTGAACGACGCATAGGCAACCGATCTCGATGCTTGCGAGTCGAGCCACATCATGCAAATTTTGTCTTCGATCCGAAGGCTGCCTATGGATTCAGAGAGCGAAACTGACGAATGCCCGACGTTGGATCTGACGGCTAGGGCATGGAGGGGCCCGATCGCATGGACATCGGCGAAAACAATGGCGAGACGAGAGAGCATCTGGGCTTCGAGGGGATTGAATGGGTCGAGTATGAGAGCAGAAGCTCGGGTCATGGCAGTGGCTTCATCTAGGAAATAGCGATGTAAGTTGATCTCAATCTGTGATTTGCATATACTTGGTAGGTCTCTCCGTCGCAGGAGGCCTTCGGCTCCCGGCGCGCCATGGAACTCCTTGTCCAGATCATCATCTGCCCACAGTAAAGCAATAGATTCACCTCATTTTGGAAATTTCCTATCTTGATACTTCAAATACATAAAAAACGCAGTGAGGTTTGAGATCGATGCACAATTGGTAGCTCCAATGGGCAGCAAAGCACGGAGTCATAATTGGCGGGGCGAACGGGTCGTCATCGAAAGTAACGGCGGCTGCTGCTGCTAAGGTGAAGTGTAGCCATGACAAAGTGCCTGAGCATGTTAGGGGAAAATGGCAAGTTGGTCAAAACAGGTTTGTCGTGTGATGGATTGTGGGGCAAATGCACAAAAATTAATTCATTAGTTAATTAATTAAGGAACTAAATGCGTAGAACTGATCAGAAAAAAAAAAAAAAAACATGTCCTTATATTCACTATTCTGTATTGAGACATAGTCTTAATCGATCTTCAAGGAAGTTGCACGATCCGCTAGGCAAAGGGTGATGCACACGTGACTTGACTATAACAACATATACACGATCCGCTATGAATGATCATCAATAGCTATCTTCTACAAGGATCATCACTCCCTTATTTCGAATTATCCCTTAATTTAATAAGTCATTCTTTAATTTAACTAGCCTAGCATTATTTGTAGGCTGATGGTATTAGAGAAGATCTTGTTGAAGGCTAGAGATGTTCTTATCCAAATCTTTCGTAGGATCCTCAGTTTAGTGCTTCTTTCTTCTTCTCTTCAATTGCGATTTCTCATTTAAATCCTTTCACTTGTATGTATCGTCCTCTCGCTCGTCGGAAAAGATTACGTGGCACCACGTAAGAGTGACTTTATCATTAAAAAGAAGCGTCCCATTATTGGCGATCCAACTAATTGGAGCAACTTGAACGACGAACTAGATGTGGCGAAGGGCTGTAGTTTTGATGTGAAGAATGGGGCATGTGCTCCTTTCGTCTATGTTAGGAACGCAAAGGATATCAATCTTTCTGCTAAAACCACTTGTTGAAGCAGGCGTGGATGGACCGCGCGTGTTGAGAGAAAGGGAAAGACGCTTTGGCAATGAACGGGAAAGGAGCTTCGTGTGTCGTTTTTTTTGGCTTCTCTTGTTGGCTCTCCACTTGACGATCGTCCAAGAGTTAACGCTCCAAGATTCGATTGGATACACGTCTCCTGTCGGATGTTGCATCAAAACCTTCGATCTTTCCTTACATTTGCTTTCTCGGACTAGGTGTTGGTCCGAGAAAACGACTTAAAACCAAGATTTCCATCTATTGGTTAACTGGGTTTGGTCTTAACTCGGCATTTTTCTCACATAATATTTTAAGTAATGACATAGGCATACTTTATTGCAACTATGTCCAGTTTGGTATGGGTTTTTATCACACTGGACGACTCATTCACACTGGCTTTTGTTTAGGTCTGTTGGAGATATGGTTATCTCTGATTGATATGATGAAGATACCTTGATATTGATTGATATCGTATATTTGATACGATTGGACTTAATTGATTCACTGGAATATTGTATATCAAGGAATTGATTTTTTCCTTTTTCTGTATATTTCTTAACTAGATTAATTAGACTCCTTGTACTAAAAAGAGGGTTGTATTCATAATTTTCAATGTGTGAAAGCAATACAAATCTTCCTCCCTTTAGCTTTCCATCGATACTCATATTGTGACATGGTATCAGAGCCATCCTTCACTACCTAGCTTCTGCGCCACCATTTCCATTTCTTGTTCCTTCAAAAAAAAAAATTTCACGCCAAACCTTTGAAGGAAGATTTTCTTTTTTCCACAATTCGCTTGATCATGCCAAAAAATCAAGCCACAAAATCTGGAGACTCCCAGGATCCAGAAGCTCTTTCCAACGTCCAAAGAGTGGATGATTTGTCTTCGGATCAACATCCAACCATGGTGGGAGAAAACGAGACACAGTCCAATGAAGGCCGACAAGATCCTATTATGCCCGGTACAGGGCAATTTTATCCAGGTCCATATGTTCAATGGCCTTTTGCAAATCAAAATTTTTCGGGTCCTTCTGGTTTTGGGACGAATCCATACCCGACCTATGGACCCGGGTATTTTCCTTTCACAGGCATCCCGGCGGGCGACCTGAGCCGGGAGATCCCCTGTACACATCCACGGTTGATGGACCTGAGCTTCGTCTCATCTCACAGCTGCTCTCGGGGCCAGAGAACTACTCCGTCTGGTCGCGAGAGCTTCGGCGAGCCCTAATTACGAAAGAGAAGGAGGGGTTCATCGACGGAACTGTCCTCGTACCATCCGACAAGCGATTAGCACGACAATGGAGGAAGTGTAATCAGCTCGTTCGGACATGGATCGGTAATTGTCTTACCCCGGAGGTTGCCGCCGGACTACCTCCAACCGAAGACGCGAAGGCTATTTGGGAAAACATACGAGAAATGTATGGAAAGCTTGATAGGGCCAAGATTTTTGGCTTAACTCAGGCCCTATCGGAGTTGAAACAAGGAAATCTTTTGATTTCCATGGTTTTCAACAAACTTTCAGGGCTTTGGAATGAGCTAGAAATGGCTGAAGAGAAATTAGAGGGACCAGATGCGACTTTAGCACAATATCAAGCAATCAAGGAAAGGGAGAAGGTAACTCGTTTTTTGCTTATATTAAATGAGAGTTACTTACCATTTCGCAGCCAAATCCTCGCCATGGAGCCCATCCCCTCACTCGGCCGAATATATCAGCTCGCGGTCTAGGAAGAATCGCAATGCTTAGCCTCCTCGGAATATCTAAAAATCGGAGACCGCGTTATCCTCGCAGCCAAGGCCACGCCTGAACAACGGCTGCTTGCGGTGAGGTCCGGCAATGGCGGATTCAGCGGATCGCCCACGACTCTAGGGCTCTTAGGTGAAGAAGACAACCTAATGTCTTCTAAATGGAGTGGCCCTAACATGTTTGCTCAAACTGACGGCCCTGGACTCGTGAGATCTGACAACTCTAACAACACCTCACGATCAGACAATGGAGGACTCATCTTCGCCGCACCCAAGTCAGATGGTGCATATCACCCCACATCAACACCCATGGGGAAGGGATCTAGCGGTCATAATTACGCCTCAAATAAATCATATGCCCAAAATTCCAACAAAGGCAAAGGTAAATTTTGTGATTTTTGCAAGCGTCCTTATCACACTAGGGAGACTTGTTGGAAGTTGCATGGAAAGCCAATAGACAAAGAAAGAAAGGAACGAGATATCTCCATCACAGCACATACCAAAGTTCATCAGCCTATCAATGAAGATCAATTCCAAAAAATTATGAGAGCTTTAAGACAATTGGGAACGCAGGATAAGACGAACAGTTATGCAGGTATTTCTCATTGCTTAAGCTCCATTTCAAATAAAGCATGGATTATTGATTCAGGTGCTAGTGACCACATAGTTTGCGATGAACGTGTCCTTTCTGATATTCATGATTCATCCCCTCATAGCTCAGTACGTCTCCCAAATGGAAACAATATTTTCGTCACAAAAATTGGCGATGTTTCACTCAACCTGTCCATCATGTTGAGAAATGTTCTACTTGTTCCCGAATTCCAATTTAATCTCATTTCGGTTTCCAAACTCTGTGAAGACAATTCCTATCGAGTTATCTTCGATTCTGATGTCCGCTTCTTTTAGGCCCTTTCGATTGGGAAACCGATGAGCTTGGGTAAAATTCACGAGGGACTCTATTTTTGGGCCACACTTAGTAGAAATCTTGATGTTTCACTTTTTCCCTTGAATAAGGGCATCTTGTGTAATGCCAACATCAATACAAATGTTATTCTGTCTCATCAGCGTTTAGGCCATAGCGCCTCTTTTCCTCATCCAAAATGTCCGATTTGTCCTCTAGCAAAACAATCAAGATTACCTTTTTCGAAGAGCACTTCACGTGCCTATACATCTTTTTCTCTCTTACATATGGACATTTGGGGACCATATCACACACCACACCGTGATGGATCTCGATTTTTCCTCACAATTGTGGATGACTATACACGTGCGACTTGGATTTTCCTAATGCAATCCAAGGGTCAAGTCATTTCCCATGTTAAGAATTTTCTTGCCTTAATTAAAAATCAGTTCCATAAATCAGTGCAAAAGGTTCGAACCGATAATGCACGTGAATTCTTTAATCTTGAGTGTTCCTCTCTATTTGTTTCAAATGGCATCGTCCATGAAAGTTCATGTGTCTACACACCCCAACAAAATGGGGTGGTCGAGAGAAAGCATCGTCATCTCTTAGAGGTTGCTCGTGCCATCAAATACCAAGCTTCCATTCCCGAAACGTTCTGGGGAGACCGTGTGGTCACAACAGCATACTTAATCAATCGAATGCCAACTCGGATCCTAAATGGACGAACTCCTTTCGAGCTACTCTTTGGCAAAAAACTAGATATACATCACCTCCATGTTTTTGGCTGCTTATGTTATGTATCTACTGTGGGCTCTCGGGACAAATTGAGTCCGCGTGCCCTTAAGTGCATATTTATGGGATACCCTACTCTTCAGAAGGGATATTGGGTTCTTGATCCTTCGACCGGACGATTCTTTGTTAGTAGAGATGTTATTTTTCATGAAGATATTTTTCCTTTCCAAAATGAAAAATCTTTAGAGGAAAAACAGGAACAAACTATCAATCATCGTCAGTTCTTGAGTGAAGAAGATTTATCACCTTCACAGATGGTTATGGTTCCTCAAATGTTGTCTCCCATGGGATCCGTAGCACCTAATCCAGGTTTGTCGGTAGAAATGGACAACGAGACACCAATATCAGAGGATTCTATAACTCATTCATCACAATCTTCGGATCATAACCCTCCAAGACCGCTCGATGCTAATCCATTTGATCATGTTCCTCTTCGACGTTCAAGCCGCGCAACGCGACCACCGACATGGACGAAGGACTATGTTTGTTCTACCTTGAACTCAACCGGTACATACTATCCAATCTCTTCATATGTTAGCTATGCTCGTTTATCACCGGAACATATGTGCTGCATTAGTAGAATATCCGAGGAACAGGAACCATCCACGTACAACGAGGCTACCAAAGATCTCCGTTGGCAACAAGCAATGAAAGATGAGCTACAAGCTCTAATGGAGAATAAAACATGGGATGTCGTCCCTTTACCACCTCATCGCCGGCCCATTGGGTGTAAGTGGGTGTATAAAATCAAATATAAAGCAGATGGTTCCATTGAGCGGTATAAGGCCAGACTAGTAGCCAAGGGGTTTACACAGTGAGAAGGTTTTGATTATCAAGAGACATTTTCCCCAGTAGCAAAAGAAGTCATTGTTCGCTCTTTTCTCTCAATTGCTGCCCTTCGTGATTGGCCTTTACATCGGATGGATGTTCACAATGCATTTCTTCATGGAGATTTAGATGAGGAAATTTATATGGATCTTCCACTGGGTTTACGCAGACGGGGGGAGGATCGAGTATGTCGTCTCCGCAAATCCCTATATGGACTCAAACAGGCTTCTCGTCGGTGGTATGCTAAATTTACAAATGCACTCACAACTGCAAAATTCAAGCAATCAAAACACGATTATGCCTTATTCACATGGAGTCGAGGTACATCATCCATTTACTTGCAAATATATGTTGATGATATACTCATTATGGGGAATGATGAATCTGCCATCAAGGAATTCAAGAAGTACATGCATTCCACTTTCCATATTAAAGATTTGGGACCCCCCAAATATTTTCTCGGGATTGAAATTGCACGATCGGATAAAGGAATTTGTCTTAGTCGGCGCAAATTTGTCCTAGAAATCATATCCGAAGCAAGACTATCAAGCTCCAAACCAGGTGTCATTCCTATTGAGCAGAATGCTAAATTAACGACGACCGAATATGATAAGGGATTGTCACCAATGAATGAAGATCCTTTACTCAAGGATCCTTCTACATTTCAGAGACTTGTTGGGAAGCTTATCTACCTCACTATGATCGGGCACGATATATGCTATGCTGTACAAATTCTCAGTCAATTCATGCATGACCCAAAACAGTCCCACATGAATGCTGCATTGAAAGTAGTAAAGTACTTAAAAGGATGTCCGAGATTAGGTATACTACTGTCTCGAGATAACAGCATGGAGATGACGGCATATTGTGACACAGATTATGCTACTTGTCCCTTGAGTAGAAAATCGATTACGGGATTCTGCATCAAATTAGGAAGCTCACTACTCTCATGGAAAACGAAGAAACAATCGACCGTTTCATTATCATCTGCTGAGGCAGAATATCGAGCAATGGCAAAAACTAGCAGTGAGATTGTCTGGATAAGAGGATTGCTTGGAGATCTTGGTGTATGGGTAAGGGAACCAACAATTCTATTTTGTGACAACGATGCCGCTCTTAAACTTGCAAGAACTCCGAGTTTTCATGAAAGAACGAAGCATATAGAAGTAGATTGTCATTTCATCGGAGATAAAATCCAAGATGGGGTGATCAAGACAAAAGGCATCGGGACAACCGAGCAACCTGCGGACATCTTCACCAAACCTCTTTGTCAGAGACAACATGCATATCTACTAAGCAAGCTAGGCGTTCTCGATGTGTATAGACCGCCGGCTTGAGGGGGAGTGTTGGAGATATGGTTATCTCTGATTGATATGATGAAGATACCTTGATATCGATTGATATCGTATATTTGATACGATTGGACTTAATTGATTCACTGGAATATTGTATATCAAGGAATTGATTTTTTCCTTTTTCTGTATATTTCTTAACTAGATTAATTAGACTCCTTGTACTATAAATAGGGTTGTATTCATAATTTTCAATGTGTGAAAGCAATACAAATCTTCCTCCCTTTAGCTTTCCATCGATACTCATATTGTGACAAGGTCTGATACACGATGGGAATTAGACTAATAATGCAGGTTTTGATTGCGTAGCATACTGGGTCTTCGACAGCTCATTCCCTTCTTCTTCATACCTAATAAATGGAGCTTCCCATCCACCAGTTAACATCCATGCGATCTCTTCTCTATTCCAGTCACGTGAATGGCATCGAGTGCTGATCCGGGGAGAGCGAATAGAAACTATCAAGTAACACGTGTCGCGCTCTGAGTGGACTATTTAGCTTAAAAATCACACGAAAGCTACTTTTATAGCCAATATAGCTTTTATTGCATCAATCACGGATCGATCATACCACTTACATCAGTTACTTAAGGAGTTCAATTCCTATTGAGGAAGATCTGTCATTGGTCTCAAAAGAAATTCATTTGGCACTCTTTTCCGATTTAGATGAATATGGGAAAGTGATTCTAAATAGGGTCTAACCAGAATTATTACAATTTGGCTCAATGACATTCAAAAATTTCTGATGGATGGGCCCGTGTAGACACGTGTCGTGCTTTGAATAGACTGTCTCATTGCTGACTTGACAAGTTTGGCTTGTCTAATATTTCCTCGAAAAAAGCGACATCCGCCGCGACCAGCGGTTGGGAAAACCGCATGCGAGTTGCTTTCGGAGGACAAATCCAGCATTAAATTTTAGAAGAGCTCCACGTCATTTAGTTCTTAGATATGACATAACGTTTCACAAGCAATACAAAAAATACAAGGAGTTATAGAAAGCATTGAGTGTAATTTGAGTTCTTAGCCTGGCTAGCTTAGACACCAATTCAGAAGGTTAAACAAGTAGAGGATAATTGCTACGCCCTTCATATAAGAGATGGTAATTTCAGCTGTTGTGCATTAAGTGTGATCCCACATCGCTTAAATACGCACTTATGACGTGTCTTGCATATACGCGATCGTACTTCAATCCTAGATTTAGTCCTAGATACGGCTCGTATGCCCGGATGAAATTCGAGGATCGATTACAATACCAGAGGAGAAATTAATTTGTTAAGTGGTGTAACGAAGAAGCTTATGTTAATGGTCAGAAATTGAGAATGTACTTGTTATAATATTAACGAGCGGAAACTAATCGGGATCTTGCAAATAAGTCAATGCGAAAAGCCTAGAGAAATAACGATGAACGATAAAGACATTAGAGATTACGTGATTCGATCCGAGTATCGATACCTACATCTACGGGAGAGCCAATAAGAATAATTCATTGTAATAGAAAAATTAGAAGCAGTAGCTCGCGCCCGATCGAAATACCAGAACGTCCCTTACGTTCTTTTCTCTTTCTCGTGCGGTTGCTCTTCGCCTTTTTTTTCTCTTGTGCGGCTTCGGTGTTGTATCGTGCGGCGTCACTCTGCACACACTTTTTCTTTTGTCCAGAGAAAAAAAGTAACCTAGAAGCAACTCACGCCCTTTTATTTTGCTTCTCTCTCTCTCTCTCTCTCTGACAAAACTTGGCCCCACAATTTCATATATGGGGCCCACAATAACATCATAACAATAATACATGTGTGCCCCCTTTTCCGTCCTGTGGCGCCCAATATCAAGAAGCCGTCAAGAAGCATATCTTGATCGATCAAACCGGTCAAAAATTAATAATGCTTATCTTCTCCAACAGAATATAAATAAATTCCTTTTTTTTTTAGTGAGATTTTGGGGCTGAAACTCGAAATATAATTTAACAGTACGTTTAAGTGATGAAATGTCTTATTTTTTCAATTTGTATATATGGCAAATTATTTTTATTTTTAAATATTTTGCACTCGTGTTAAGTTTGTCGCAATAACTAAAGACGCGTTTCGATGCCATCGAGGGAGTCAAAAGTAGGAAAGTCTGTGTCTTTTTTCTGCAAATCCGTGGCCTTTTCCGTTTTCCCTCCTCCCCTCTCCTTCCGATGAGCTTCCCAGCAAGGACATGACTCGTTCTCTTTTAAAATAATAATAATAACAATAATAATCGAAGACTTTGACTAACCAAAACCACTTCCTCTTCATCATCTCCTCCCTCCTCCTTGTTCTCCTCGTCGAGCTTCTCTGAGATTTTGGTTTGACAAGGCTCATTCCTTCCGCCGTCTCCCTCCATTGCAGAACACCATCTTCACCTCTCTCTCTCTCTCTCTCTCTCTCCCTCCCTCTGGGCCAGTCGTAATGTTGCTGGTCGACTGCTCCAACTGCCACACGCCATTGCAGTTGCCACCAGGTGCTCCCTCCATCCGCTGCGCCCTCTGTCACGCCGTCACCCTCGTCGCCGATCCTCGCTCCCTGCCTCCCTCCTCCTCCCACTCGTCCTCCTTCCACCACCACCACCACGGTCACCACTATCCTCCTCCTCCTCCTCCTCCTCCTCCGCACGGTGGTCACCGCTATCCTCCTCCTCCTCCGCACGCTCCGCCGGGCCCCCCTCCCCCGGCTCACGGCGGGAAGCGAGCTCTGATATGTGGCATCTCGTACAGGAACACCCGGGACGAGCTCAAGGGCTGCGTCAACGACGCCAAGTGCATGAAGTTCTTGTTGATCAATCGCTTCAAGTTCCCCGAGTCCTCCATCCTCGTGCTCACCGGTGCGTTCACCCCTCCTTTTTTTTTTTGGCTTTTGTCTCTCCTTCGATAAGAATATGATCGTCTCCGCGTTCAATTGCTCCGCTCTGTCGGTGATGCTTCTGAATGCATTACTAATCCGCGTTGACCGTCTGCTTCCCAGTTTCTTCTCTCTTCAATAATTTCTCATTGAGTTTGACCTGGTATAGCACTGCAATGTCGATCGATAGAATATTTGTTGTAAGAAGATATGTGATAACAAGCTAAACGAATTACAGATTCGCTTCGGATTCTAGTAGCTTTCCAAATTTCTGGCTCCTTATTGATCTTCATCCCTTTGGATTCTCGACTATGAATGTATGAAGCAGGGTTAATCTTCTCTTTGTCTTAGTCATGTTGCATGATGATCGAAAAAGATTTGCAGTCAGTCGAAACTATAGGAATAAATTCCCGAAAGATAGTCCGAGTCTATGTGCTCTGTTAACAGCCGCTTATTGTTTCGAGTTGTCTATTGCTTAATCTGGAATGGCCAAGTGGGGCCTCATTAATCTGTGGAACTAAACTTTGCAGAAGATGAGCGTGATCCTTTGAGGCGTCCGACCAAGCAGAACATGAGAATGGCGTTCCATTGGCTTGTCCAAGGTTGCAGGCCTGGGGATTCTTTGGTATTCCATTTCTCTGGTCATGGATCCCAGCAGAGGGACCGTGACGGCGACGAGGTGGATGGTTTCGATGAAACGCTCTGCCCTTCAGATTTTAGGACCCAAGGCATGATCGTCGATGATGAGATCAATGCAACAATCGTCAGGCCTCTTCCTCGTGGGGTTAAGCTTCATGCCATCATTGATTCTTGTCACAGTGGCACTGTGTTAGATTTACCCTTTCTCTGTCGAATGGACAGGTTTGTTTGTCCTTCGCATGGTTCTTTCCACAAAGTCTGTAGATTTAGCCATCCAGAGACGAACTTTGTTTGTTTTCTCTTGTAATGCAGAAGAGGTCAGTATATCTGGGAGGACCATAGGCCTCGTTCAGGAGTATGGAAAGGGACAAGTGGGGGAGAAGTGATTTCTTTTAGCGGCTGTGATGACAATCAAACTTCTGCCGATACTTCGGTAAAACTTTTGGAGTTTGGCACTTTAATGGCTTTCTAGGAATGCTGAAAAATCCTTGATGATTTTGTAACTAAGTAAAAGGGATCGCAAACTTAGTCAGGCCAATTCTCTGTGCCAACAGGCTCTTTCCCAGGTTACATCAACGGGTGCTATGACTTATTCCTTCATCCAAGCCATTGAGCGTGGACATGCCGCCACATATGGGAGCATGCTGACTGCGATGCGGTCTACCATTCGGAACACCGGCGATGAACTTGAGGGTGGACTTGTAACTTCTCTCATCACGATGCTTTTGACTGGTGGGAACCTCAGCACACGACTAAGACAGGTATGTTATACTACAGCAGCATCAGCTGTTTCTTTGTGAAAAAAGTTGCTCTGGGGCCTCTTGCTTTGCACCAAAATGAAGTGCTGGAACAATACAAAAGAGAAGCTGTCTCTGATAATTGAACCAACTGAACTTAAAATGGACAGGTGAATTTTGCTCTAGAATGTGCCTGAGGTTTTCTGATTCCATTTTGAAACCAGGCATCTCATGGCGAGTAGGACTAAGATTACTTGTATAGCTTTGGTTGTCAGATTCAAAATTCGCTCTTGTGAGATGGTAGTTGATCTAAATCACTTTTATATAAGTCATTCGAAAACATAACATGAAGCGCGTTGGTGCATATTTCGTTTTATTTTATTTGGTTGAAGCATCTTCAATGTACTAATATTGTCATGGAAAGATGAGGGAGATCCTTAAAGCTGGTTACAATATGTGGAAAGGGCTAGAGAAGTTATTTCATATGCACACGAAATGCTCAATAATTCAGTTGAAACGTGAGATTACATTATGGAAATGGAATCATTCAGAATCGTATGGAGAGTTTTCTCCTGTTCTGGAAAGGGTAAGGCGGTTGGATGGTCTTCCTCGGTAACTCATGATTCCTACTAGGTAAATTGGCTTCTTTGCCAAAAGACCTTTATCTGTAAGAGGTTCTGCTTGATGAACTTGTTCACAGTTGTGAATGGTTGTTGAAAAACCTATATCATCTACCAGCAAAAGGTTAGCGATGCTTTGACCACTAAAGCATCCTCTTATCATCAGAGCACAAACAAAGTGCTGTCTGAACTTGTTTTTTTTAACATATAGGCTTCTCCATAATTCTTGCTTCCACCATGCCTGAATCGACGAATCAAAGTAGTGGACTTTGTTAAATTCCTGTTGCCTAGTTCTTCTGCATGAATCTCACAATCTCGGAGGCTAGACGCTCCTGTGCTGTGTTATACCCATTACTACCACCATTGCACCCTCTTAATATTACCCCTCCAATTTTGCAGGAACCTCAATTAACTGCGAATGAGCGATTCGATGTGTACACAAAGCCCTTCTCTTTGTAGCGTGGCGGACAGAAGGCTTTATCAAGCTGAATCAGTTCTTATTCATCGTCATCAGCTTGATGGCATTACGGCTAACTTGGTTCCCACCTAGACTGAAATTTGTCTTTCAGTTGTTCTGGATGAACGAGCTGAGCGTTTTCTAGCTTGTACTTAGTGACTGAATCTCAACGTGTGTTTCACGTGAAGTGGATGGCTGTTGTGGGATTTGAGTAACAGGAAAGGGTCTAATACCTTCTCCTAAAAGTCTTAGTTGAGGTGAAATTTCGCAGTGCCAACAGGAGGAGCAATGCCGTGCATATCATCAGCTCGAGATGTTTACAATGCTCTAAAGGCAAAGAGATAAGAAGAGGAAAAGGGGGAGGGCAGAAAAATTTGAAGCTCGAGATGAAGGTGTTCTCTTCAACCCCATGATGTTTGTGGCAGCTCCCCTCATAATCACTCGCTTGTTCAATAGTGCACCTACTTAGTAGTTTGAATTTAGGGGGCATTGGCTACCATGTTGCATTTGCTTTCCCCTCAAATTTATGAAGAAACCTTTTACGTATTGGAAAGTTGTTTGATAAAAAAAAGGTCCGACTTTGCTTTCGCATTCGTATTACCATTCCTATGCTTTTGACTTTCGAATATCTGACATAAAATTGAAGTGGCTTGTGAATAGTTACGAAGTAAGCAAAAAAAATATCATTTCAAATAAATTCTTTATTAGAGTATCGAGTGACCAAAAAAGTGGCTAAAGTATTAGCCACTTGCGAAGGCCGTGTCCCCTTTTTTCGAAATGCCTCGAATGATTTTTACTTATAATAAATTTTCAGGTTTTAGGATTCAATTTTTTTCTTTTTTTAACACGGAATCTCCAAGACTTACCATAATTAACTGGGAAAATTTCAAAAAAGGGCCTGAAGTGGTCTCATTTTCTCAAATAAGGGTCTAGAGTGAACATCGTTTCAAATAAGGGTCCGAAGTGCTTTAATCGTTTCAAATAAGGACCTAGTTGAAGGACATTTTTGTCTTTTTAATCTTTTAGCCTTTTCTTTTCTATTTTCTTTTTTTTTTCTCCTCCCCTGCCCTCCCCTCCCGTTCATCATGTCCTCCAGCATGTCTTCTTCGACAAGTCTTCCATCTCGCACGAACGGGAACTCCTACTTGTTGTGCAGCACGTGCGTGATCGCCGCGCCGCGAGGTTGCTCATCGCCAACGTCCCTCCCACCACCATGCACCGCGTCCGCCCGTCCACCGACAGCATATGCACCGGCTCCCGGATGCCAGGCTCCGCCGACGTGGCCCGACACACCTCCCGCAGCTGGAAGTCGGTCGAACCTATCCATTTCCGGCGCGTCCGCACGCGAGAACAGGAGTGGTGCCGAGCTTGTCAAGTCGTAGCACGGCACCCGAACCGGCTTCGGCGTGTCCCTCGATGTCGGCTCCCTCCCCGCCCCGTCGCCGAAGGACTCCCTCACGAGCCTCTCCGGTGCGGCCGTCGCCGACGACGTGGAGCGGAGCCCCCCCCGGGCAAGAACCCGCCCGAGCCGGAGACGGGCCGTGAGCGGTAGAACTTCCGACCGCGGACGGCGAGATACTTCCACATGTCGTCTTCCCAGAAAATCGGGCGGGTGTAGTCCTTTGTGGCGAAGAGCATGGCGGTAAGGATGCCACCTACACCGGTGCCCGCGGCGACGTCAAAGTAGTCAACGATGCTAGCGTCCGGGTTGTCGGACTTCGACTTGAGGGCGTGCTACGGATAGGCGAGGGCTTTGCCGGGGAGCATGCCTCGCATGCCGCTGCGATCAACGGCAAGGGTGCGGATATTGCCTCGTTGGTTCTTGACGGCGGAGGGGTTGTTATTGTCTGCGTCGGCGTCGGCGGGTGGTTTTTGGGTTCATTTGCTTGGGGACCCAGAGCTTGGGGTCGTCGTAACCGAAGAGGAACTTGCTCTCGAGGATTGAGAAGATCTCGTAGGCGAGCTTTGTCGGTGTCGATGCTCGGCTCTTCCGGCATCTCCGATGCGTTATTGTTATTGGTCGCCATCGGAGCGCCTCGTTTTTACGGTTTCTTTATCGCTGGTCCACAAAATCTCTCCACCATTCGGAAACACCCGACGAAATCCCTCCGCAAGACCGGCTCAAAGCTTCACTTCCGCAAGACCGGCTCAAAGCCTCACTTCCGATCAAGCCATTCGTCATGAGGGAAAGAAATGAAGGAACGACCCAACCCTCGGTCTCTCTCTCTCTCTCTCTTTCCCCGAGTGCGTCAGTAGATGGAAGACGAAGACCACCGTGCATTCAAGTCGGAAGAGATGATGAAGGGGAGGGGAGGGGAGGGGAGGAGAAAAAAAGGAAAACAGAAAAGAAAAGGCTAGAAGTTTAAAAGACAAAAATACCCTTCAGTTAGGCTCTTATTTGAAATGATTTGAGACTTTCAGCTCTTTATTTGAAACAACATTCATTCTAGGCCCTTATTTGAGAAAAAGAGGCCACTTCATGCCCTTTTTTGAAATTTTCCCTAATTAACTGCATGCGATTCTTTTATTGTTTTGTATATTCGACTAACATACTTTTTTAACTTTTAAAGTTTGAAGGGAAAGTCATTAGAAAGCAATTTAACCTCGGGCCTAAAAAATTTTGGAAAAGAAATGGAAAAAAAAAAACAAAAAAGAACAGGAAAGAGGAAAATTTGGGTGGCATGAGATGAGATGAACGACAGACGGTCTTGTCATGATGACGTGGCAGTTGCCCCAGCCAGTCAGCCGGAGCCACTATTCCTATCCTTCTTTTTGAGTCTCCCTTTGCTTTTCACACCAATTGAGTTCAAGTCCAGCCACACTCTCTCCTCCTCTCTGCTTCATCCACTGACTGGAATACAATTTTCGCAAGCCATGGCCGCCACCACCCCAACCCACCTCTCATTCTGTCTGCATCGCCCTACTCTTTCTTCTCCTTCTCATCCCCGTCTTCTTCGGCGCCCTCATCTCCTTGAGCTCCGACCCCCGACCCCGGGCCGCCTCGCCGTGAGGACGCACGCTACGGGATC
This sequence comes from Rhodamnia argentea, assembly GCF_020921035.1. Taxonomy (NCBI): domain Eukaryota; kingdom Viridiplantae; phylum Streptophyta; class Magnoliopsida; order Myrtales; family Myrtaceae; genus Rhodamnia; species Rhodamnia argentea. The sequence continues at coordinate 10,314,401 of NC_063159.1, read as the reverse complement.
GGACTTGCTGGGCGATTTCGGGGCGAGGGACCCTTTCCCGGCGGAGCTAGAGAGCGGTTTCGGAGATAAGGTCCTGGGTAACCTCAACACCGAGCACAAGATCTTGATCCCCGTTGCCTCCGCTCTCTCTCTTGCCGAGCAGGATTTTTCCCCTGTTTCCCCTCTCCAGTCCCCCATGTCCCTCGACGACGCCCAGAAGCTCCTCAAGAAGGTTGAATTTTCCCCTTTGTGATTTTTGTGTTAATTGCTTCTCCTGAGCTACTGCTGCTACATGCTCATATCAAGTTCCAATTTTCACAAATGGAAGAACATTTTTGAAGTGTCGGTGTATCTGTTGACACTGTGGTTTCTCCCATTAGGTTGTTGGGTGGAGACTGTTGGAAGAAGAAAGCGGGCTTAAACTACAGTGCTTGTGGAAGCTGAGGGATTTTAAATGTGGGGTTGAGCTGATTAACCGGATTTATAACGTGGTCGAACCTGCTGGTCACTTCCCAAGTTTGCACTTGGAGCAACCCAATCAAGTTAGAGCTGAATTGTGGACTTCTTCCATTGGTATGACCGTTATTGTTTCTATATTCTTATGGCCAACGGCCTGCTTCGGCATTGTGCAATGAGATGGCTACATGTGATGATCGTAAATATACCCTACTGTGGTGGCCGCAAGATGCGAAACATGGTGTAAGTAGCTGTAGAGCAGTTATTCAAGCACTTTGCAAATTGGGACGTACATAAGAATTATATAGTGATGGATGAGGCACTTTTTTTAAGCTACTGTATCATTTTAGAGGGGAGCTTGAGAAGCATAGTCACTTGATAGGGAGCTATCGACTTATTTTTTGCATGCATGACTGCTTGGGCGACGGGATAAGAAAAACATGATGCTTCTAGTTCTTACTGTGAAGATTGGATTGATGCCACTCCATATGAAATGCACAAGGTTTTCATAGTTAATCCTCCTAGTTTCCGTTTTAGATCGTTTCTCCTGTTGTTTAATCGCTGTATGTTTCCCAATTGCATGGGCAAAATGCGATGCTTGTCTTCACCTTTCGAGGTTGTCGAACTTAATAAAGTTGGTTTTATCGTATACCTCATTTAATAGGTTTTGCACTTGACAATGCAGGGGGTTTGAGCATGAATGATTTCATCGTAGCTGCTAAAATTGACAAGATCAAAACATCAGATCTGGCACCTAAGAAGAGAGTATGGGCATAAGTCAAGAAATTTTTGCACTATAGGAGAAGCGAAATGCTCAAGATAAAGTTTTGCGCCATCCAGTTGATGAGGGGCGGTTCTCCATTGTAAATTGATTCGCGGACTGCTGATCCATTCAATGCTCAATCAGCAGATAAACATTGTGATTCCCCATTATTATTCTTAGATTGGTGGAAACATTGACAAATTTCTTTTCGTTTTGAATGTCTATTCTTAACCATGTTTATTTTTCCTTCTTTCCCTCCAATCCTTTTGATATTTTGTCCAAATTAATCGGCAAATCCTGTTTCTGCCTGGTGAATACTTGAAATGGTTGTCCTGGACCAAGGGAAGTTGTCTGTTCATACCTATTCAGGTTGTAAGAAGTTTGTCATTCAAATGCAGTATGGGAATGAACACAGATGTTGCTTGGATTGCACTCTGCTCATGCAATAGCAGTAGGAAATCCTACTCCTGTGTTGGTACAGGCTTCATGTACGATTACAGCGGATGGAGAACTTATGTTGTTGTTCTTGTTGGAGATGCTCAATGAACTTGTCATTTTTCAGCTTCAGTCTGACCTTTTGGAGATGTTCTATGGTAATGCAACATTGCTTGTCTAAGGAACAAACCCAAACGCAGCGTTTAAGTCGACATATTTGAAGTTAAGTAAGATATTCTATTTATATCGACTCAGGTTCTGTCTTAGTTCGACGAGAAGCAATATTCAAGAGGTAGAAAACCCAACGTACAATGTTTGGATGGAAAAATACATTGGAAAAAGTTTAAGTAAAGGTTTGAAGTGTTCTCTTTATTTCAAAGAAGGGCATTTTTATCATTTCATATTTTAAAATTTCTTTTTCCTTTTCTTTTTGCCCATTTGTTTTTCCTGTGTTTCGGCCGCTGGGACACTCTGCCTCTTCCTCTTCCTCTGTCTCTGTCTCCTCTTCTTGCTTCCATTTTAGGCCTCGCCATCACCGACTAGGTAGGCACAAGCTCTTGTTAAATGGAAGAACTCTCTCTTCCCTTGGTCATTTCAATAAAATATTTTCATCTTTTTTTCCTTTTTTCTTCTTTCTTTTCCTTTTTCCCATTTTTTCATCTTTGTTTCGGCCGGCCACTGAGGGAGGCCTGCGAGGGCTCGCCGGCCGCGGCGAGGCGTCCCTCGCGGCTGTCAAGGGGAGCCCTCGCCCGATCGGCCCGTGAAGCGTATTCGCTGTGAGGTTGAGGGTATTCAAGGTTCACTGGGTTGGCGTACATATACTCAGGAATTTAGCTGGTCAATGTGTTTTGCAACAGGTCGAGGTATGTCAGGTTCTCGAAATCGGCCATGAAGCTCGGGAATTCTCTGTCGAGCAAATGGAGGAAGAGATTGCTCCCCAAGTCCAACAACCTGAGCTTGGAGAGATTGTCGATGGAGGACGGTATCGGGCCCTCGAGATTGCTGTTGCTAACTTCAAAGCTGGTCAGGTTCGGGAACAAAGCGAAGTCAAGCGCATCGAGCGTGCCTCTAAGGCTTGAGCCGAAGAGGCTGATCGCCGAGACTGACCCGCCATTGTTGGAGGCAACGCCAGTCCAGTTGCAGAGATGGGTCAGGTTGGAGAGTGACCATGAGCTCAGAGAAGGTGGAGGAGGGGAGAGAGAGTTCTTCCATTTGACAAGAGCATGTGCCTCTGTGGTCGGTGATGGTGACGCCTGAAATGGAAGCAAGAAGAGGAGATAGGGGAAGGGGAAGAGGAAGATGAAGAGGAAGAGAGTGCCACAGCGGCCGAAACAAAAGAAAAACAAATGGAAAATAGAAAAGAAAAAAGAAATAAAAAAATATAAAATGACGGAAGTGGCCTTGATTAGGACCTTTTGTGAAATAAAGAGGATAATTCGGATCTTTATTTGAAATAAAGTACATTTGAAGTCCTTATTTGAAAGAATAAAAACACTCGGAATTCTTATTTGAAATTTTCTCAGGACATATGCACTGCAGTTCATGGCTCATCATTGTTACAGCAACTGGCTTCATAAGCCCATTTTCCTCAACGCTCGTGTTCTATCGTTTAACCCAAAAAGTAAAAAGACCTCGCGTCGATATAAATTGGTGAAACTATATCGCGTAGGCTTCGATCTTCGACTTTACGACGCTAGGAGAAAGAGACGGGAGCGATGGCCGCAACTGCAGCTGTTTCACCGCCATGCGCCCTCGTACCTTGCCAAGGTGGCTTTTTGTAGCGCGCACGACTTTCTCTAGCGAACCACCGCTGCTCTAGTGCTTCGAGTTCAATCAGTTTTTTGCTTCACTCGGTGTGATGGGACTGATGACGGTTGAATTGTAGGACTTCGTGGAGCTCTGGTTTCAACCCGTAACTTCCATGCCACAAAGAACCAGGTCTGCGTCTGCTTGCTCCCAATGTCTCCGCTTTCGACTTTGACGCGCTGATGTGCGAACCAACAAGTTACTCGCTTAAAAATGAAACAGAGTACATACGAAACTTGATAGGTGAAGGAACTGAGTATTCTTTTGTTCGCCTTCTTATTTGGCCTGCCCAACCTCAAGGACCCAGAAGGTTCATTCAATGCAAATCTTTGTCACGCCCCTGCCCGCGAATAGAATTTTGCTTGGGGAAACCAAATGGGCGAAATAAAGTCGTACTCATTATGTTCGACGAAATGCTTTTTTGGTGACAGCTCTTTACGCACTCGGTGCTAACTGAGCTCGTGCCCGACGGTTTTTTTCTTGAGGGATTTGGGGTTTTCTTTTGCTTGTCCTCTGTATTTCAACTGGAGTATACCCTGGCAGAATAAAGAAAGAGGAGGAAAAAAGAAGCTGGAGTCATTGCAGGATTTACCCCAATAACCATGTTTTGTGCTGCAGAGACAACGTGGAAGGGCTGTTGCTGCTCCAATTTCTGCTAAATTTGACCTGAAGCCTCCACCTTATCCGCTGGTATGGTTTGAACACATCTCTCTTTTGTTCTTATTTTTTTTTTTGGTAAGGTAACTCTTTTGTTCTTATTTAGTCCCCATGGCTTGCATAAACCAGTAGCACTTCCTGCCTTTTGCCTTGTGTTGTTGTGTTAATGGGATCGGTTTGCTGATTTGACGGAATTTATATATGTATTGTCAGTTGGTCCTTTGTAACTAAGCTTATAAATGTCGCACAATCTGTTGCACCAGTGTGCTCTAATCATGGTGATGGCGTTGTTGCTTGGCTTCACAGTCGTTGTGGCTGAATATACTTTCAAACAGTGCATATAACTGAGCTTGACTTAGAGCCTTGGGGTGCCGCCAGTTTGTGTTTGTCAATGTTAAGGCTTCAGATGTCAATATCTCTGCCTCAGGATGCTCTGGAGCCACACATGAGCCAGGACACGATCTCATATCATTGGGGAAAGCACCACCGGGGATATGTTGAAAATCTAAACATGCAAATAGTCGGGACTGACCTAGACGGGATGTCATTGGAGGACATTATCATTCTTTCATACAACAAGGGTGACATTCTTCCTGCTTTCAATAATGCCGCACAGGTAGTAGATTTTAAGTGGTCCTTAAATTGTTTACTTTGTGATGTATCATCATATTAATTGGAACTCCTCATGTATAGTTAATCCTTCCACATGCTTGTGTCCTCAGCTGGGTCCATAGTACTTACAATAGGAGAAGGTAATTATCTCTCAATCTCGTGAGGGGCAAAAGCTAGGACACATTGGGGTTTCATTTTTTAAAGTAGGATCAGTACTTCAAAATTCTTGAAAGAGAATGCGGCTACCAAAATTGCTCAAGATAGGATCTTCCTGTTGCCTAATGGTGAATAAATCCCTTGCAGGACAGCTAGCTTGCCCAATTAGGTATTTCGTATACTAGAACTTTCATATTCACTCTATGGAATAAAGCTGGAGAATGAATTTACATTACCAGAATAGTTTTCTCCTCCTCCCTTTGCCCCTTGAAATGCATTCACCAGTCGCACCTTCTGAGGACTTCAACTTGATTATTTTCTTGCATAATCTGCAGATATGGAATCATGACTTCTTTTGGGAATCAATGGTACCAAATGGTGGAGGAAAGCCATCTGGTGACCTTCTAGGACTGATTGAGAGAGATTTTGGTTCTTTTGAAAATTTTAGTGTGAAATTCAGGTCAGCTGCATCTACACAATTTGGCTCAGGTTGGGTGTGGCTTGCATGTGAGTGGAATTTTTTCTTTTACCTGCCTTAGCTGGTGTGCTCCTGTAACTTTCACCTCCAAATCCCTATTTATCTAAAAATCATGTTGGGTTTTGGTTACTGTGTAGACAAAGCAAATAGGCTCAATGTCGGTAATGCTTCTAATCCACGCCCTTCCGATGAGGACAAGAAGCTAGTGGTGGTGAAGAGTCCCAATGCTGTGAATCCCCTTGTCTGGGATTATTTGGTAAGAACGGTCCGTAAATTTGGTGTCTGTTATTATTCATTGCACTACCATAGATTAATATAATTCAAATGTCATGCATTTATAGATCTCATTCTTTATTTCCTGTAATTTGTTGTGTATAGTATCGCTGCTCTTCTTACACACGTTAATTTCTGTTCTGGCAGCCTGTTCTAACTATTGATGTCTGGGAGGTAATCATGTTTAATCTTACTTACTTTCTTCGTTGGAAGTAATTTATAGATTTCTTTCCCAGCTGTGAGAGCAATTTTCTATTCGAATACTAATCCTGGTATGAAATTCTCTCAACAGCATGCCTACGACCTTGATTATCAGGTACCATAAATCCGCATTTTGGAAGTGGCTTATTTGTGTTGATCTTGTAATGCATCTCTGGGGCCTAAGTGCATCAGTTTCATCTTTTCACAGAGTCGTCGAGCTGATTACGTATCAATGTTCATGGAGAAGCTAGTGTCATGGGAAACTGTGAGTGCCAGACTAGAGATGGCAAAGGCTCAAGTTGCTGAAAGAGAACGGGAGGAGGAGAAGAGGAAATATGGGGAAGACAATGTAAACTCCAGCAATGAAGCTGTTGAGATGTATCTGGATAGCAACATCGAGGATCCAGCGGAATGACGCCATGTTATCGTTTTGGCTGCAATTGTATCATTATGGTCATCAATCGCTTGCAGATTGGGAAGAAAATAGATCAGTCTGAGCAAGCAGAGGGCCCCTAGATATATCAGAATCAGCCTGTATGGATACCTTGTGCCCACCTTGAAACCTCGCAAGAGAAGCACAGAGACGATAAGCCTGCAAGGCGCTCGTGAAGGTTGACGTGGATTGGTTTTGTTCTCTTTGAGATCCGAAGATGGAAAATGCCCAACAGCACTTGATTTTGAATGTTCCTATGGGAGTTGTGACAAGCCTAGGCTAAACTGTATGACTGTTCATCTTACCAGTTCCGATTGTTACACGGGTTAATAACTGTTGCACTCGACCATTTGTTCAAGATGCTGCTATTAGGAATCACGTTTTAAGCAAGTAATTGACAGACAAAGGACTAGGGACTAAACAGTTCACTACTCACGTTTCTTTTCAAGGGACGTTGAAGCATGAAATCAGGATTATCGTAGAAATGACTGAAACTAATTGAAGGTTACAATGACGAAATGCCATCCAAATCCGAGTGACACACTTCCTGAATTACTAATTAGATAACAAGAGGAAGACCTTACACAATGAGGGACAATCATTATCAATGTGGGGAATTTTTACCCTGGATCCAGATTCGCTGGTTGGGTGCTCCACCACCACTGATTTTCTGGCTTCCTATGTACCGAGTCTAGGAAAGTATTTCCCATCTGTGGTTTATCAGGAGGACGCCTCCTGAAATGACATATACACGTGCATCATGAATAAAAGGGTGTCTGAGTATCAAGTCCAAAAGCTGCAGTGGATTTGCAACAATATTCAGCACACGACATCTCATCCTCTTCGAAGTCAAAAAACACTAGTTCCATCCGCCAAGTACATCCAAAAGAAAAGGCCATCTCGTAAGTAGTTCAAAGTATGGACTTGCCATTGAAATGTCCAGAAACATCATCGTGCAAGAATCTATGATCTATTTAGAACTTCCGAGAGGCCGCTCCTACATCCCTCAACTCCCATGATGGTCTAGCCTCTTTAGCAATATCACTCTTGATTGCCCCTTGAATTGGCTTGATGATGAAGAAATACTGTCAACACCCCAGGCAAAAACAATGAACACATTCAGATGTCACGAATTAAGTACACAAGCAAAATGAAAACTGAGAATTGCATCCAAAATCCAGGAATTGATGAACAGGTAAGAAAAGAAAACAAATTAATAATGTACTTGAAAGACCTACTTGGAGTGCAAAAATCAAAGGGATAAATTCTTTCCATCTTCTATTGGGATTCGGCCCTTCAATCAATTTCTTGTCCACCAATATAGCCTTGCTTCCATTCAACGCAACATCTGTCATCTTTTTCACAAGGTTAGGAATCCAAGCAGTTCCATCTGGAAGTATCTGCAGCAATTTACACGACAGTACTATGAACTCAAAGAAAATGATAAACCCAAATACAACAGAGAAGCAAAATAACAGGATAATAGAATTCCAGGAGGCAAGTACTACCTTTTCATCATCCTCATTTTTGTTGCATCTCCCACTGTTCTCAACCAAAACAACAGGAACAGAAGACCCCTACAAGAAAACAAGGAAAATACAAAATGAAAAATACAAAATCTCCACCAACCAATTGATAATTCATTAAACTGTGAATTCTGGCAAATTTACCATTTCCACAAGTAATCCATAGCCAGACACATCATGATTGAGTTGACCAGATTTGGAAGCAAATTTTACTATCCAACAGCAGTCACTCATGGTCCATAAAGTTCAATTTCCCCAGAAGCAAACATAAATGAGCATTCGTTTTAAAACTTTCACGTGTAAGAGACTCCTTATCCTAGAACCCATGGTTATAAGTCCATCAATCAGAGTTCTCTATTAAGAATCATGAATCGTCAAGCCTGATGACCACCCCATCAGCATCATACATGTAAGCCGTGAAACGACCCAGTAAAAGTGATCAAAGTAAAAAGATCCAGTACAACAGTGAGTAGAGGGTACAAATCACAAAGGAAAATTAAGGTCGACAAAGGAAGGCATAACTAGAAAAACCAATATAAGGATAAAAAGAAAGATGATAGAATAGAAAGCAAAAGTACCCATGTGTCTTGCTTCCTAATCCGGGCGCCCAACTTAACAATCTTCATAAGAGCCTCCGATCTTTTATAGAAGAATAAATCATATTCCAAACCATCCGGTGGAGAAAGTTGGGCATGCGTAAGAACAACCAGCGCTCTGCGCCAAATTTCTTTACCAAAGCTATCAGTGATGGCTTTAATGACCTGCTTGTCCAAGTTATCCACCCGGTAAGCATCCAAACGGTCCACATAGAGGAGGATATCAATCGTTCTGTCCAAAAGGAAGCTGCTCGACATACCCAACCAGGAAAAATTACCATTGCAAACATGAAATTATATGAACCCCATAGAGGTTAGTGAGACGAAGCAAGGTGCAACCAACCGTTTTATGATTTCAAGGGTTTGATCGTTGACATATCCTCCTTCAATGAGCCCAGGAGTGTCGATGATGTTCAATGTAAACCCAGCCCTCGAGCGTGAGATCATTACGGGTCTTGGCCCCTCCGACTGTACATAAAAGCAACCAAAAGTGGTCACAAGATTCAAGTGTTTGTATGGAGCGAAATGGTTAGAATGCAGGGAACTACCTGGAAAGCACTAACAGCAACAACTCTTTCGCCGATTATGGAATTAACGGTGGAGGACTTCCCAACCCCTCCTTTCCCCATGACAAGAATCGTCAAGGTGCTCACGTTCTGCAACAGAGTCATACATAAGCAGATAAGCTAACTCCGAGTCAGAGAACTAGGAAAAAAAAAAAAAACAAACACAGAGGAACTTGCGCATTAGGTCGTCCACTACTAGACCAGGTAACTAGGAAAAAGGGACAAAAGGGACTACGAGCCGATTGCTGTCCAGAAACGAAACCTCTGATAGCTGGACATTCGAGTTCAGCACATGAGGAGGAAAAAAAATCAACAAAGAACATGGCAAAAAGATGAAGGGGGACCTCGTGCTTGAGTTTGCCGAGCAAGTCGAGCAATTTCGTCTGCGTGGAAGCCGGGAATTGCTGAATTCCGACCCATTCGCGGATCAATTGAGACGCCATCTCCAACAACTACTCCAGACCTCGTCCTCTGATGCTCAAAGACACAATAAGAGATGCAAGTTTCAGAAAGGAGAAAGTGACGCCAGAATCGAGAACCATTATTCATAAACCCTAAACCCCGAGAAAACAACAAACAAGAGAAATCCGAAGGCGAGTGAAAACGAGAGAGAGAGAGAGAGAGAGAGAGAGAGAAAGGTACCTGAAACCGAAAGCCAGGGATTGGGATTGGGATTGGGATAAGGAAGGCTTTTGGCTTCGCCTGCTCTCCTTCCTCCTTGTAGAACCCACCCAACAACGCTTGCTCCGACTTCTTTCTCACTGGCCGCACCCCAGGGCTACATTCGTCATTTCAGGCTCGTAACGGGCTTCTGTCAATTCGGTTTTGCTTCTCTCCTCCTACCCGAAATTGAAGCGGGTCGGGCAATCCTCTTTATTAGGCCCGATTGCGTGACATCCTCTTCGTTAAAATGGGTCCAAAATTCTTCTCGGTTTTTTTATTTTTATTTTTTTTGGTGAGCTAGGAAACTACTGAACAAATAACACAAGCTATATAAGCATATTCATTAGCTGTTTGCGTCTACTCTACTGTGTAGGATAAATTTAAAATTAAATTCGCTAGTCTTGTATCATTTTTTGTGGTTAAAACAGTTGCGTAGTTCAATACATGGATTTTTTTTATCTTTTTCATCGAGTTTTTATTTTTACCCACTATCTTTATTTAGTTGACATACCATCCTATAGCCGACACGCGGTATCCAAGATTCTATTTTTTCAACTATGATATTTCTCATGTGTTCAGCCTCATAGTTCAATCATCGATAGCGATTTATAGGCTGCAATTAAATTTCGATTAAATTTTGCATTTTGAGTTATCGAATAGATTTATTATTCCTTACTCAATAAATCTAAAAGGTTTCGATCGGAATTAGTCTTTGGATTACGGTACTTCAAAATTCAAAACAACATGAATTATATCTTTCAAAAACCATATATTGTCTAATTTTCATTAAGCCCCTAATTATATGCTTTTGCAAAATTGCTGAAATTACAACAATGTAAGAGTTGAGTTTAGCCTTGTGGATTCCCGGACCCGAATCGCTTGGGCCCCGATGACTTGGGCCCCTCGAATATTTCCAACTTTTTCCTTTTTTTTTTATTATGGTCAGAACTTTTTTCTGTTGATTGACAGAGAATCCGTCGTTTTTTCGTTTTCGTCTTCTTTCTCCTGCCGTGGAAGTTCCATGGGCAAGAAGGAGAATGCTCAGGTAGTGCTGGAATTCATTGACGCTGAGTGAAATGGACAAGAGTAATGCAACATGCTCGGAACATGAAGCTGGTCTCAAAATGGAAGGTTTTATCAGCTGAATGATCACTTGTTTTCTGTTGACAGGGCAGAATTCGTATGCAACCGCATAATTCCTTCCTCGCTGTTCACGCACAGGTGAAGGATGTTTTCCTGTCTAATTTCTGCTGTGCAGTCCAATCCAAGCTCGTGTCCTAAATCCTCAATTTCTCGAACGACGGATCCCATGATTCGCATGGTTGTTCTGTTTTGCTTCCACTGTTGGTGTAGCTCATCATGACCGACACTCAAGTTCATATTCAACTGTGCTTGTTGATCTGTTGTTGTTCAAGACAGCGACTGCTCTATTTTGTCATCACCACCCCAATTTATTTGTCCAGTTATTCAGGTTGTGGACGTCATATTTCAATGTGTTAAATTTTTTGGCTTTTTAACAGGTTGGTCAGGTTTTTTGTTCACCTATGGAACGACCACTATGCCAGCCGCCGATTCAGTGGCAGCTCAAACGGTAGAGCTTCCGAGTTGATTCGTTGGTAGGTAGATATGTTCATTATTCATCTAAATCCAAGACCAAACTGGTAATTTATTTCTGATGGAATTCTCTGATGCCAAAAAAAGAAGAAGAAAGATTGCTCAGTCATTCGTGCTTATTGCTTGTGACTTTTAATGGATGACGGCACAAATAAGAGTTTTCCGTTAATGTTCCCCTGGTGATTTCATATTATGCTCACTACATTCTTCATTGTTTGGCTTGAGGTTCCATTGCCTGAATCATAGTCTATGTAGAATTCGATGATTTTGCAAGTGTAGCATGGAAGGTTAGGTGACTCAATAAGTACGTGGCATTCTATGCTTTTAAGTTTAGTCTACACCGTTTGTTCTTCGTAAAAAAACGAGCTGAGACATCATGAATCATCTTCTAGTTTGACATTTGTTGTTGTTGGGGGAACAGACATGCAGGCAATTAGATATGGATGATATCCACACGATTGCTTGATCCTCATTGCGGAACAACAGCTTGATATCGCCTCCTTTGGTTTGTAAGCTGAGCAAGAAGTAGCCACGGGCTTCATGAGCTTCTTCCAACATATCCAAAATTCTGTCTGTAAAATCCAAGAGCATCAGGGGACAGAGTAACCAATAGTTCTGTAATTGCCAGGAATTTTAAGGTAAATTGTTGAACTGAATACTTAATCATACACTCTTTTGATGTGAGAACCGCTCCCAAATACTTCCTTTTGAGACTCAATAACAGCTGCCTGTGTTTCAGATGGACTGATACTAATCTTTGCCTCTTTTGCCCTGAGTGAACACTTGGACATTGGTCATAGTACTACATATATGGCACGGAAGACAAACAATAGGGAACCACAGTACAGGCATTCTACCAGAAGGAGTGATTACTGGCATTGCAGTCCCGGAATTCAGCAGTTCTTCAGTCTCTTCCAGATAGGAATTTACAATGGTTCTTGTTCTTGATCTGAGTATTGCAGCTCCTCTTAAACCTGGAAAGGATCAATTGCATAAATACATCTGTTGCTGGGTGTCAAAGGAGCTGAACATGTTTCCATGTATAACATTTGTGAGGATATGGTGGTTATGGAATCATTACACGTTGCAGCTGTGGCTGTTAGTGTGATCATGTCAGCTGGTGTTTGGTTCGCAAAACCAGAGTTGATGGCAGAGGCAACCTGGTCTCTGGGTGCCCCTGCTGACTCCGCTGCTTCTGCACAGACAGCAGCCACCAGACTTGTGGCAAAAGAAAGGACATTTCCCATGTCATTGTCATAAGCCACCGTGCTCCTATTATTGTGGCAGTTGATATCATCTACGCCTGTGATGCTGCTGCTGGTGATGCCAGCGATTGCTGCAGCCAAGCGTGCAACAGATAGAACGGCATCTACTTTGGCTGTGTGCAGTCGAAGCTCCTCTTTCTTCCTGTCGTTGTACCACTTGAGTAGGCTGGCCAAAGGTTTTCTTTTTATCCATCCCTTTACATCCTTCAAGTTTAGCCGAATTAAAAGCAAAACGTTTAATGCAGTAACCTAATGTAACTCTGAAAAGATATAGAAGTGCTTCACCATCATTACCCTGCTCAGATCAACTGTTGGATGCTTCTTATGGACAGCTGGGTGGGGCCTCTCAATTGCAAATAATGTCTGTGAAATATTCATGTGCGACAAAAGAGAAAAAAAGAACGTTAGTTGTTCACTTCAATTTCCCATGCATCTAACATGAACATTAAATGTCACTCAAGCCTATCATTGTAGTCTACCCAAGAACGTGGATTAACGTTTGAAAGTGAACAAAGGACTGTAAAAGGCTCAAATTAATCAGTTGATTGTTGATATTATCGGCTAGAGCCTGATGATTTTGCGAAACTGCTGCTTGGAGGCTTGTTCATGTCCTAGTTAAGATTTCTTATTAGGAAATCTGACCCCTCGAGTCCATGGTTGGTGCTAACCATAGTTCAAGTGAGCCAAATAGTAGCAATATGTCATGATAGAGTTTTGCTATTGCGGTTGCATGCAAAAGAAAGTGTTTCAAGTGTGTAAAAGTTCATCACTGGTGCGACAATTAACTCATACATATGCCCTAAACTTTTGGCGAAGTTAAAGTTGTTCGGGATTGTGAATAGTACATGTTGACGGGATTTCGTAATATGAATGAACTGACATAGGATTATATGTTACCTGTAGGCTATCCATTCTACTGACAGTACTTTGTTTGCTTTGACTCCAATTGTTTCTGTTGCTTTCAGAGTTTTGTGCGTGCTTCCTCGTAGTATGAACATCACAGAGAAAGGTACTTTCTTTTGTTTCCGCTGTTTCTGATTCTCCATCATGATCTCCTGTTCTATAACCCTCATTTAGCTCCTCATCAGGCTTTCTTTGAAAGCTGCTATCCTCTAGAGGAATTAACAGATTCTGTGAAGAGAAATCAGTGAAATCATTTACGTGATAAGAATGACTATATTTTGAATTTTTTCCCGGCTGGATGCCAAAATAGTAGAGCAATGCTGAAACATTTTCTGAATGAGAAGGACTAGCCCCACCCGGAATGATTTTGGTGCTCTCTTTCATGTATCTGTACTCATGTCTCGTTGGAAATGGCTGAGAATTGTTTCGAATGAGCGTAACATGGGAAGATTTCTTACATTTGACAAGAAAATGCTTAGGAAGTCAGAGGCTGCTGGGCTCCATGAGCGAGACAGATACTCCATGGTACTAATTGGACTGCCAAGGACGTCCAGAGACTGGCAACAGAATGAAGGTGGCTCTCTCCTCGCGTATTGATTTCTTCCTGTCCAGAAAGCATCTGGCAACTCCCGTTGCTGAAAAATTTCATGGAAGACAAAGAAAAATAAGGAAATGTTGAAATGACTATGCTGTCTGAGTGAAACAAGCTGCCATCAATTGTCAATCTCTGCACTTAACTTACCGTATAAGTTGGCAATTGGTGCTGAGTTTTGAATGCAACCCTTCCGAGCCTATTGCTTCCTCGTACTTCCTCCATTTCAAGGTTAAACTTCTACCATCAATAAGATTCCATCATTCTTTGCTTACTAAACTCTAAGGTCTGCAACAGGCAATGTCTACCACTTCTTAACAACAGTGAAGGTCTATATGCAAGAGGACTTGCATTTCCACCATGCCCATCTCATGCACCTCCACACGAAAGTTGCATTACCATCGGGAAAAAATAGAAAGAAACCCACAAAAGAGAAAATGATAGGTGCTGTACCAGATGAGGACTGCATGTGAATTCTAGAGTGTCGGGCCTGAGATGATTTAGTCAAGGGGTTGATGTAGAGCATGGGCAACCTGACAAAGATGTACTCTGCACCAGTTGAACTTCTGTATAGTTAACTATAGCACAGGGTAAGGTGCATCTCAACTCTCAGCTGCCCAAAGTTATTGTGCAGAACCAGTTTTCACCTGATTAATTACGCTATTTACAAGTTTAAAATGTTGCCATTAAGGAGGAGGATTTGTTATAATATATGAGTGCATACACTAGAGCCTATTCCCACTTTACAGGAGGCATGAAAAAATGGGTCTGATACTGACTAGTCTATCTGCTTCTGATTTCAGATTTAGTCACGCAGAGTATTAATGAACAATTGCTACAGAATTGGAAGTAAAGAAATAAAGGATCAAACAAGTGAGGGTAAACTTCTCACAGTGACAGAGCCGAAAAATGCAAGGTGAAGAACTATGATGCTAGCACTATTCCACAGGAGTCGTCAAGTCGGAGAAGTACAACGGAGACATGCTGTAAGTGGAATGTCTTGTGCCTAGAAATCCTGCTTAAAGCTCCAGCATTCTTTTATAACTGTGCTTAGGCGTTCCAATTGGGGAAGGCGTTCCATTTACGTCGAAAACCTAACCACGAGAAGATTAATAATTGGTAGTGAGGATTAGCATTTGGAAAAGAAGATCATGACATTTTTAGAAGGACTCACAATGTCAACGTTGCACAGTTTTCCATCTAAGAGAGAACTTCAGCTTAATGTGGAAAGTGTATTTTCCTGCTTCAAGAAATGCTTGGGACCACCTCAAGAATGGAGATTTGCACCCTAAACTGACGGCCACCTTGTCTATAATATTGTATTGACTGTTTTTAGCAACTACCACCAATCTTCGAAGTTGTACGTGACCAACATGCCAACTTGTTCAAGCATCGGGATCCATCCAATAGACATGGACCGGGGATCTATGCACTGGCTAGTGCAGGCGTTTTCCCTGTGACTGATTAGCTTCTTCTGGCGCTCCAATACCCAGCATCCTCCTCCATTTGAGGTTTAGACTGTTACTGTACTACATACTCTTTTGCAAAGTGCGATCAAACTAGGAGCTGTAAAGATTGGAGAGAAAGGCATGGCTGAGCTCTTTTCCCTTGGCAACAAAGAAAACGAGATTGATCGATATCAAAACGTGTATTGAGTACGTAATTGGTTAGCTTGTGAATCATCTTTTGTAGGGGAGAACACGATCATGTCAGTAAGACTTGATAGACTCCTCGGGGGTCTCTCTCTGTCTGGCTAAGTGCATGATCCTAAAAGATAAATGGCTGATATATGGTGCAGAAGAGATTAGCATAGGCCGAGCACCTCACAAGCCCACATGTCTCCCACACCCGACGGAAGATTGCCCTCTTTAGTCAACCTTAAACCCCGAAGAATTATCTCCTCCTGCAAAGAAAGCATTCTAAATTGCCAGTGTTCCCATCCACTGGGCCATGGGGCGGATGCTAGCTCATGCCTTCATGATCTTCCTCCTCTCAACTGCTAGTTCTTTTCATTTTGAACTTTTCTCCTGGTTTGTCATTTGCTTAGCCTAATTACACAACCCATCACATAAAAGAACGGGTAGATCGGCTCCTTTTCACCTAATAGAATCCAACTTGTAAGGTACTGGTAACAAAAGACACAACTTCTCTTCTCCAGTTATCCGTAGTAAGGAAGGGAGAAGGATCGTACTAGGTTGAACTGTACTGATCTGTCTGAACTTACCAAGATTATTTTTTTGTCCATGTAATCAGTTCAACAAAATTGCATGACAGCCTTCAAGGTTACATATTTTGTCCAGCTTAGGTTCCGGTCAAATTCAACATTGAAGTATGGTGAAGTGCACGCTTTGATAAAATGTCCAAGTGGGATTAAAGAGTACGTTCTCAAACTCAGTGGCTTAACTCAACTTCTGTCGGAGCAGCTTCACATTAGCGAATAACCAAACGGGATCAACTACAAAACTTATTTCATATTCTCCATCTTTGACGCACCAAAAACGATTTCAGAGCATACAGGACCAAGAACAGTACAAGGTGCAAACTACATAAACGTTTCATAAATCGGTTCACTCTGATGAATGTCCGGATAATCTACTTTTTCTATACATCCGCAGCTTTCCTCACTTTGAAATAAGCAAGAAATTAATGTTCCCAGCTACATTTGGAACTTACACCGCAAATCATGAACGCTATCAAAAGTTTCATTTACATCACCAGGGCTATACATCTGCGGACAGATCTTATGTCCATTGAGGCAACAATAGTGCTCTTGAAGGTTTTCCTTGTATTACATCCGAAGAGAGTCCCTTGGGCAAGACTAATGCACAAGAAGTTTGCTTTCTTTGACACCCAGCAATTGCCAAGTCCTCGACATCAGATCTCTTTTTTCATGCAGTTTGTCCAAACGATTCCTCTGGAAAAAGAAGCCTTTCCAAGCACCCATTTCATCTGTTCTCAGCATTGGATACACTTCGTATACTGGAATTGTGGAGTTTCCAGCCAGAGGCAAATTATTGTCCAAGGCTTGAGACATATACACAGATGAATGCTTCTTGACTTCAGAAGACAACTGTGGTCCTTACGGGATGGTGACTTAAGTCTCCTCCAGCAGTTGACACTTCTTGGATTTGATCACTCACGTTTGGAGTTGCAACAAATTCACGCGAAAAAGAGGTCCTAAACATGCACGAAAAAAATGTTCATTAACCAGATGAATTCTTCGCCTTGCATTCTTCACATCCTGATCTCTGTTCATATTAAAGATGTTCATTAACCTTAGTAGCAAGAGTTGGACATAGACAATGGAACATCACTCTCCAGGAGTCTGGAGGATAGAAAGAGTCCTAAGGAACATGAGTCAGACAATGGAACTCCTCCTCCAATAAGAGAACATGTGTAAATGATCCATTTTCCCACAGAGATGTATCAGGACATATTGAAACCGGCTATATATTTCTCCTCAATCTTACGCATGACCTTCCTAACAATTTTTCTTTTGCAGCCTCTCATTATTTTCTGTCCTCCTAAGCTCAACGATTTTCATCTTGTTCAGTTTCTCTTTTGCCCCTTCTATATCAGCTCGAATGGCTTTGTCCCTCCTATCATCCGACAACAAAGCCAACCTAGAAAATTTCTTGGGGCTAATCACTCCAAGCCTCTCAGTTATGTCCTTAAATGCAGGAACAATGCCACGCCTTATGAAACATCCATCAATAAGTTGCATAGAATTGAACTCGGGAAGAGAAGGAGCGTCTCTTAACTCCAGGTCCAAGCAAAATGGGGATTCCTTCAACCACATCCTCAGAGAGTGGGCCTTAGCTACAAGAAGGCCGGACCTGGTCTTACATGGCAGGAATGGAGATCCCATCTCCCACAGAAAAGCCTTGAGAGTGCTGTTAAGAGAAACCAGGTTGTACTCTGCGGTGCCTGTTATCAAAACTACAGATTTTGGGGATTCAGGGTTTCCCTGCAGAGATGCATCCTGCAATAGAAAGCTCTCAACACTTATTTGAATAGGCAAAGGAAACTTCATAAACACCATAGCAAAAATTGGCAATTGAAACTAGTCTATAACACATCGCCCCCCCAAAAAAAATAGTCTATAACACTATCCCACATATTATTAGACAGCAACTTCACCGCAACAACAGATATGGTGAGTCTTCCACGGCCTTTAGAGGCGTTGAAGATAACAGATACTCTCAACCTACAGAGAGTTTAGTTCTTCTATGACTTTAGTTTTATGTGTATCTACAAAACTTCTGTGCAAAGTGCAGTCTTGTGTCAGATCAGTTTCTGATACTAAAAACATTGAAACAAAAAATGTCAGCAATAATACATGTATAGATAGGCTATGCAAAGCTATACGTGACAAACTTCAAGTATCTTCAACTATCAATGCGAAGCTATAAGCGATAAGTTTCAAGTATCTTTAACTATCATTAACTGTATTTCAAGCAGGCGTCAGCAATCTTCTGAAATTTACAATATATATTCAACAAAGCAGGTATATATATGTTTAGTATAGATAATAGTTCCCTGGAAGAAGCAAAGAATGACAGAGATTCATATCTACATCCGCACACACTGTTCGATTTTGTAGAATGTGAGCTATTTAGCAAAAAGCAATAAGAGAGAGAGAGAGAGAGAGAATGTGCCTGCATGTTGTCAAGCCATAAAGTAAGACCAACAAGAGCTGAACCAGCAGACAGCTTTCTAAAATCGGCCCCCCAATCCTTTTCAGCTACCCTGCATCAAGTAGACAATACGGCAAACTGCTATCAGCAGAAAGAAATTCAACCAAGTCCAGACCTGTTATTGTGGGAGATATTCAATCAATCAATCAGTTCAGCCACAAGTTTTAACCCCCATAACCCGTCCGGTGTCAAAACTTAAAACTACATGAACCAAAATACTGGCAACACCCAGCAACTAGTTTTATTCCTTGGAAGAAATCTGCTTGACCTATATGTTTAATGAAAAAGGAGATTCTAGAAAAGGTGATGACAGTACAAAGCACCTGAACACATCCTTCCGGTAGATACTTTTCTTCATCGCCAACTGAAAGACCCAGGAAGCAGTGGCACGAAGCTCAAATGCCCACAGAAGATCCTCTAAAGCGTTGACAAAATTAAAAGCAGCATTGTCTTCCAAAGGATGTAACTTCTCCAGAAAAAAGTCTACCTCTGAAACTAGTGACTCGCCCTTTCCTGTGAGAAGCCTTTGAAACAAACGCAGCCAAAGCATAACATTCTTAAGTTCATAAAAGGGGAGAGTGAAACCTAGCATTGTCATTTCTCATATCTGAGCAGCAATTAAGTAATGATTACCTGATGGGAAGATTGAATCCAGCACATTTCAATGCATTCAAGAGATTAATGGCCTCGCATGCATGCTGGGACAAACTTGCAGCCCTCACGAAGCATGTCCATATCCTGTGGTCGGGTTCCACCCCCTCACTCTTCATTTCATCAAGCTTTTGAATGGCAATGCTATAGTCACCATTTTTCAGGTAAGCATCAATAACTGAACTGTATGGTAATGTACTCAGATTTATTCCTGTTACTTTCAAGTTTTCAAGGACTCTTTCAGATTCCTGAGGATGTCCAGAGCTTCCATAAGAAACCATAAGCAAGTGCATTGTGGCGATTGTCGGCTCTACCCCAGCCTCTTTCATCACTAACAGCAAATTTTCAGCTTTAGAATGATCTCCCAAGTCTCTGTAGAGTTTCAACATAATGTGGTAAAAGGAACGATCTAATTTGTACCCTTTCGAATGCAACTCCGTGAAAAGTTCTTCGGCTTGTTCCAAGTTATGCTGCTTGGCAAAGGAAGAAATCAAGCTCTTGTACGTGGATAGCTTAGGTTCCAAGCTGAGCCTTCTCATTTCATGCATCAACACTATACCTTCTTCAGCCCGACGGTCTCTGCAGTACATTACAATCAAAGTATTATATGTCTCTTCATCTGGCTTAAGGCCAGCTTCTTGAATTTTCTGGTACACTTGAACTGTCTTTCTGAAGTCCTCAATCCCTGTGTACAATTTAAGCATAGAATTCCATATTGAAAGATCAGGTTTAAACCCTGTATCTACCATCTCGGACACCATGGCTTCAACATCCCTTACTCTTCTCCCTTTGCACAACAATCCGATCATGATCCTGTAAAGATGCATGGTAGGAACATAACCCGCTGCCTTCATTCCAGCATATATCTTCTTCACTTCAAATATGTTTCCAGATTGAGCAAAAGCATCAAGCATCAAAATAATAGAACTCTTGCTTATCTTGAAACCCATATCTTGCAACTCCTCGATCACCACGTAAAGTTCATCCAACCGCCCATCAGTGATTAAAGCTTGCAAGAGACCATTGATGGACTCCAGTGTAGGAGCAGGGCCATCTCTCATTAACGTATTGAAAATAGCCCTCGCGTGCTCGTAACAACCACTGGCAGCATAAGCGTGTATCAGTGCATTCCAAACCTTACGATCTACCGAACGTCTCATTCTAAGACCTCCCACCAAACTTTCTGCTTTCTGCCACAGCTTCACAACACCATATGCCTCGATGATACTAACATATATTGAGTTATCATCAAACAAAATACCTTTTCTTTCTGCCTCATCAACAAAACAATGGGCTGTCTCGGGGAAGCCCATTCTACAATATACAAGTGCCATGATCTCGTACAGCCGCTTTGACGGTGCAATGCAGTAGAACCTCATGTCCGAAATGACCTGAGAAGCTTCAATAAAAAGTTCATTGTCTAAACAGCATTGAACCAAGGACTCATAAAAGATATAACTTCCACTGAATGAACCATATGCACTAGTTTCACTATACTCTTCCAGGGCAGCATCTATTTTGCCTGCCTTGCAAAGCATAATCACCAGTGCTTCACTAATCAGTGCATTGGATCCGGCATGCTCCCTCAAAAACTCAAGCAAGTTTAATCCCTCTGCATGCCTGCCTGATGAGCTATATGAACTCAATATAGATAACAGATCTGTGCGATCCAATTCATGCCCATCGCTGATTGCTAATCGTAACATCGTAGCAGCAAGATCATAGCATTCCCCCCTCACGAGAGCTGAACAAATGACTGATGGGTTCATACAACACAAGTCTCCCATATCTTTGACCAACTTGTCAATATTGTCCACATCGTTCTCCCTCCTAAGACCATGCAGCATGACCTCATAAAGGGCACGATCAGGCCTGAAATTGCTAGATAGCATTTCCTGGTATAATACCATTGCCTTCTTCGTCTCATTGAACCTGAAAAGTATGTCCAACATAACTGAATAAGCGAGATAATCGGGTTTTATCCCCGCCCTACACATGCAGTTGAAGGTCTCTTCAGCCTCGACACGCTTCCCTGCCTTAGCATAGGCACAGATTAGGGCACTATACGTGCGCAGCGTGGGTTTAATCCCCGCGTCCAACATCTGTGACATAACATTTGCAGCTTGCGCTATTTTATTTGCTTTTCCAAGTGAATCAATCAGAACAGTGAAAGTAACAGCATCAGGGTTCCGGCCAAGCAATTTCATGTCTTCATAAATTTGCAAGGCCAGATCAGTCTTGCCCTGCTTACCATACATGTGGATAATAGTGTTGTACGTCATCTCATCTCTCCCAAACCCTTTCTTCACCATTTCCTCACAAATCTCCTTGACCTTCTCTACTTTCCCTTCTCTTGCAAATGCATACAACAAAGAGTTATACGTCACTGCATCAGGGAAAAATCCCTTGGACTCCAGTTCCTTAAACAACTGTTCAGCCTTACTTGATTGTCCACATCGACCATACACTGATATCATGGCATTGTAAGTCCACAAATCAGGTTGACAGTTATGTGCCTCCATGTCATCATATACTTTCATTGCCTCCTCCAAATTAGACCCACGAGAACACGAACTTATAAGAGTGTTGTAAGTTATTATGTCAGGCCTAAGACCGGACCTCCTCACCTCACCTAAAAGCTCAGCAGCTAAACCAGGCACCATAGAATTTGACTTCAAGCGGGCATTCACCAGAGTATTGAAGCTCACGAGATCTGGCTCGCAACCACGTTCGTGCATTAAATCGAGCAGTTCTTGGGCCTTACCAAACCTCCCGGTCCGAGCATAAACACCCATCATTGCATTATAAACCTGAACAGTATCACCCACGGAATTCTCGGCCCTGGTGAAAATCTCGACAGCTAACGCCTCTTGATTAGCCTTTCCCAGCACCGACAAGATGGTGGCGAGCATTCGAGCGTTGGGCGAATACCAATGCCGCAAATTCAGCCATTCATAGACCTCCAACGCACGTTGCCAGCTGCATTGGCCGACCCATTTGACCACAAAGCAAAAGTCAGTGGGGGTCATCTGAACCGGCCGATCATCCAACACATCGGCCACGAACTCCTCGGGCTTCAAAGCAAGTATTCGATCAGTGTAGAATTTGACCCTCTCTCTCCAGTCTTTGGCCCTCTTGAGAGCCAACTTGTTCATCTTCTTGATCTTGTTCCTGCTGGGATGGCCTAACCCGTCCTGCGAGAGCGACTCTTCATTCACGTCCAATGGCTCCACCATATCCAAACTTCGCCTCTCCTCCTCACTCTCGCCACCCGGAACATGTTCGAAATTGGGTTTGTCAGTAGCATGATAGAGCGAAGGTGGAGCGACCAAGAATTGAGAGCGAGGAGTTAAACTCTCGGGGAGCTTAAGGTGGGGCCATCTGACGGACGGGGAAGCTCGGCTGTAGGTGAACTTGGAAGGGTTGTCGTCGGCTTGGTCAGGGTCAGTAGTGAAGGAGGAGGTTGAAGAAGAGCAAGAAACAAATTGGGTCATGGAAGCCGAATCGAAGTGGGCTGTGGAGGATGAAGGTGATGCGAAAATCAGACGGCCAGTGCAAGCAGCTGCAGTGCCCATCAATGGATGCTGCAACTGCTTACAATCCGGGGTTGGTGAATTCAATTCCCCCGCTCTAGTTTCTTCTCAAGTAACGGGACGCTGCGTTATCCATCCAGACGAAAACTAAGCTAAAGATAAAATCTTTTGGGTTTTGGAATCATGGGTCGCTGGAATCTGTGAACATCTCTCGAGATATTTATGCCCCGAAACTTTCCGGGTACCCAAAGAGAAATCAGGCCCATTGTTTATGGCCTGATACTCTGTCCTGTGAAGGGAAGTGAGCAACTGAATTGGCTTTGCAATTTGCATATAAACCATCTCGAATCCTGATGCTTCCATGTGATATTTAAAGAAAGTTGTCTCTACCTTGCTGGTTCCTTAATTTATCCATAAAGCCGCATCATTTGTCCTTACGTCCTCCAATAATTGTGCCTTATTGGTCGTCCTTCGAGAAACAACGCTATAGGAAACGCGAGAATATTAGATGGCGAATTAAATATAAAGGAGGCACATCCCAACATTTCATACAGGGATTCAGGGGGAAAACAACAATCACATAGGTCCGATACGTAGCTCCTACTTCGACAGGTAAGAAGGAGTACTCGCATGCTAGCAAAGCTCAAATCCACAGCTTCAGTACTTGACAATATATTACAGCTGCAAACAAGTTATTTTTCTTAAGGATGCCACCGAGGTGGGTTACATAGGATAGCTAGTGGTTGAACTCGCTTTCGATGTTAATGGTGAGGAGGCTTCTCAAGATCCTCGAGGCTAGTGGGGCGGAACCAGGCTGTGTGCTCCAGCACCGAGCTCTCGGCATCCCCAGGATTGGGAAGCTCGCCGTGGGCTCGGAGGTGATCGTCAGTCGCAGGGCCAAACACCCCAGTCTTGGGGTGTGGAGCCCAGTACTTGTCAGACGGAGCCTCGATCACTTCATCGGGGACCACGCTCGGCGCGACTTGATCCTCGGGGTTCTTGTCATACACGGACGTGTGAGCAGCTCTCCTGCAACCAGGACACAGATCCCCGTGAGTTATCGGCTTAATTAACATGCACCGACGTTTACATGCCATAAACAACACAAATGGATGCTTTGAATGGCAAAATGAAAGTTCAGGAATTAGTCGATAGTATAAGTTCTTGTTTCTTTAGCGGGCAAGTCTGGTAGGTATGAGATTAGACCGAGAAAGAAGGCTCGTCAACATTCCAGGAAAACAGAAAAGGGGACGAGAAAAACTAAGAGAAGAGTCCAAAAACCAATCCAGAGCACGCGGAGTGCCCGAGGCAGGCCACATTCGCATTTAGAAATTAGGATATAAACTTATACGCCCCCACCATCTTTACTTCCTCGCCTCCTCCGTTTGAAGCTGTGAAACGTAGACAAGCCTTCATCCTCAAGTTTGTCTGTAGCCTCTTCAAATATTTCTGCTGTTAAAGTGGGGACAGTGTGCCGCATGGGCCGATTAGGATGTTGATATTATGTTATATAAAATAATCAGATGGTGAGTCACGACCAACTACCATTCTTTCTAATTATTGGTTGATCTGCAATAAAATAAGGGGGAGTCCTTTTTAAGGAGCCGAGCCCATAAGTGAAGGAGAAGCTCACCGTCGCTACATGTGGATAGATATCCAGTCTCATCTTGCGGATGCTGACATTGCCCACCTCCTATGGTTTCTTGCTCTTTTTTTTTTTATATTGTTTTGGAGTTTCCCATTCCGGTATACCAATTTTGACCCTCCAACATTAGAAAATGACAGATTTGACCCCTCGTAGATTTAAGCCATCCATTCGGCAATAGCCAGACAGAACACATCTTAATTGACTTGTGTGGCGAGACTATGAAGAGGGTTCTCCACGCAGGAAACACGGGATTGAAGGTTGAAAAAACTCCGAGTCAGGACAGAGGAAAGATGTCCTCCACATCGGAGGTTACTAAAAGCAGCAATCATCAGACCTTACTCCTCCTCAACTGTATTGTACAGGGCCAAAACGGGAAAGAGGACTTTTAATTGCTTTTGTCCAACAAGCAATTGAGCAGAAGAATCAGTTGAAGAACACTAAAATCCACGAGCCATGCGTTTCTTAAACCAGAAATTTATTTTTCTTTTTCTTTTTTTTTTTTCAAACATGGAACGAGAATTAGAAAAATCGATTCACTGGGAGATGCTCAAGAAATCAACAGGCGATTTGATAGGTTCAGCAGACTCTAAGCAAAGACAAGACCTCGCTTTTCCCAGGTCAGTGAGTAATGATAAGCTAAAGAATTTAGGCTCCATGAAGGGAAGACTGTAAGAGCATGAGAGAATAACAGGCCAGCTAGATACAAACCCCGAATCTAACGGAACCAGCAGACACTCGAAGCTACTTACTACGTCGCAAGATGAAGAAGATGGAGAGAAGTGGATACGACGGAGAACATGAGAGAGAGAGAGAGAGAGAGAGAGAGACCTGAGAGCAGGAGAGGAAGGATGTGGGCTGGGGGAGATGGGGCTCCAGATCCGAGAGACGACTCGCTTGCCGATTGCCGCGATCCCAGAACTCCTCGAGATGGCGGCCATACAAAAAGCTCTCTTCTCTGCGTGCTGAAGAAGAAGAAGAGGAAGAGGAGGAGGAGGAGGAGGAGGAGGAGTGACCGAGCAGTTTGATACCCCACTCAGGAAGCAGGCCCCTCGCTTTATATTAGATAAAAACCCAACCGCCGTGCCATCCAAAGGTTGCCAGATCCACCTACCCCAGTCCCCGTACTACGGGCCACGGCCATGTGTTGGCCGGCCTAGTACCCTTCAAAAAATTCTATCGCAACCTTATCCATCCGAAATTGCCCTTGGTGATTTTACGTGGCATTTTCACTTCCTTTACTTTTTCCTCAAATTTTAGACCCAAAAAAAAAAAAGTTTTTTCCAGGTGAATTTTCATTTCAGCCCAAACAATATTTTCTCAAGTTTGAAATTTGGATAAAAGCTAGAGCGATCAAGGTTGACTTTCTTCAATTACTTTACTTTTAAGAGTTTTCCTTCCTTGTCACTCTGGAATTTTCTATTTTTTTTGCTCGATATTCAACATGCTTGAAGTATTCCTTCGCTCGCCGTCAAAAAGCTAGCGCTCGAGGCAAGTTGAAATACTCGAACAGCTCGTGTTTGAAAGTTTTCCATCTCTTAGTTGTCAAGGAGAAATTTTGGATAGATGATTAACGAGAGCAAATTTGCGACTCAAGTAAAAGCTGATTATTTTTTATGAGACTAAAAATAATTTTGGTGAAAATCAAGACTGAACGGTAGAATTGGTATATGATCTAAAGTTTAGGATTTTTTACGGGAACAAAAAAAAATTTAAGGTAGGATTCGGACTAAATCTATAGTTAAATATTTTTTAATGGACAAGAAAAAATTTAAGATGGAATTGAAATTGGATCTCTAGTTGAGGCTTATTTAGGGTAGTGAGCCTTAAAAAAAGGCCCAAGTATTCTTAATTTCTTAAATAATGATCCGAAGTGGATATTATTTTAAATAAGGACGTGAAGTGCTTAAATCGTTTCAAAAAAGGCATGAACCAAGGACAATTTAGCCATTTAATTATTTTTTATTTTTTCACTTTTCCTTTTCTTTTTCTTCTCTCTTTCCTCTTCTCTCCCCTCTCCATCTCCTTCGCCACCGCCGTATGCACTGTCATTGCGGAACCAAAAAAAAAAGAGGAAGAAAAAAAAAAGGGAACTTCCAAGGAGTGGAAGGATCCTCGACGCCCCTCAAGCTTTGTCGTTCGATGACCTTCACCGAAACCGATCCTTCTCGGACCGGTGACGCCTTTTTGCTGCCCTGTTTCTAGACATGGGGGTCGTTTTGAGCGAACCAACGCGGAAAGAGCTCATAAAGGCGGGGCGGGTTCGGTTGAGAGGCCGAGAAGACTCAAGAAGAAGGAGACAGAGAGAGCTCGCTCCAGGATGGAGTTTTGAAAAAGAAGAGAAAGGAAACAAGGCTCCCGCTCTTTCTGGTTCGGCTTCGCATGCCCCGTCTTACCTCCACACTCCCATGCTTCAAACTTCACATAGTGAAGGATACATAATCCGATCTAATACATACTCAACAAACAATGGAAACATGCCCAATAGATCACCGGATTCACCGATCGACGAAGATACATCACGAGGACATACCTTATTGATCACCGATTAGATGCCCTTTGCAATCTCGGAGTTTTCCTCTGTCAAACGAGAATCGACGATGGGAGGAGCGTTCTGCGTTTTCTATTTTCTTGAAGTGACAGAATGAAGTAACTGGGGGGAGAATGAAGGAGAGTACGTCGCTTATTAACGTAAAACCAACCAACGTGATTCTTCACGTTTGAGCAAATAATCGCTCACTGGGGTGTGGTTGCCCGCATGGGCGCACACCGTATCTCCCGTAGACCCCACTTTAATATATTCAATCTAATATCTCTCACTCGCCCATGTAGGACAAACAACTCCTATTTGTCCACGGAGGACTAATAACTAAACTTTTTATCTTCGCAAAGTTCATATTGGCAAATAACCCGTGCGACCAAGATACACTGAGAGCTCGTTGTCATATATCCGTTGGGAGTATATGACAACTCTAAAATTGGACATAAAAAGAAATGAATTATATGTTGTACCCTAGATCGATCAGTCACATATAAATTTCTCACTAGATCTCATTTTAAAATTGACATATTATATTCACAATTATGATCACACCAAATAATCATAATTGACCGGTCTGTGAATATAATCCATAATGTGACTTAAAACTTCAAATCAATCTTCCTCGTTCATTAGATCTCTCAATCTCGGTTCGGCTTGCTTTTCTAGAAATGTCCCTTTAGATCGAATCAATTTCATGACCATAGGCAACACTCTAAGATAGCAAACACTAAATAGAGACCTTGAGAATAATGAAAAGTCATGAGGGTACTAAAAATGAGGAATTTTATCCTCGAGAGTCTCACACGGCACAGAGAAGTTGAGATCAAAACTCTTGCCTACTCTCATTGGTCGATAGTGCATACGTAATATGAAATACGTATTACGGTATGTTCTCCTTCCCTATGGAGCGTATGTCTTTCTATTTTAATACCGTACGGATGCTCATCTTGACACACTCGGTGTCCAACTTGAGTTCACGTAACAACTCCAGCCAAGAGTTTTCCATCGAAACTCTCATCCGGCATTTAAGACAGATAAAGCGAAATGTGTGGGTTATTTCACTTCCGGACATTGTAAGTAATAAGTCCTCATCTTAACATCGTGTTAAAGCGGTATTAGTATTTTAAGCTTGAGCTCTCAATTATCACCTAGATAATAAGCTTAAAATTACCTCATCTCTATTTACTACATAATAAATAGAGGCGATTACCCGTGTGAGTGGGCTAACCTCTCATATGTCCGACATACCTTTTCAACGTATAGTGCACCAAGCATTAATATGCATGAATATCAAATAAACTTATAGACTTTAATATTGATAAACAACATCATCAATTATTGACGTTCGGGGAAAAAATACAAATATTCAATACATTAATCTCTACGCAATCCTAGAGTCTTTATATGACCAAAGAAAGCATCTCTAGGAATTGGCTTTGTCATGGGATCTGCTAACATTCTATGCGTAGATATATACCGTAGGTTCACCTCTTTTCGTGCTTCCATGTCCTTGACATAGTTATACTTAATGTCTATGTGTTTGGTCTTACTATGAAACTTGGGATCCTTAGTATAAGCCATTGCTGCTTGACTATCACAATAAACCTTCACAGGTTTTGCAGCATCTCCCGTAACACCCAAATGATCCATAAATCTTCTAAGCCAAACACCTTCTTGTGCTGCCGCCGATAATGCCACGAACTCGGCTTCCATGGTGGATAAGGCTATACACCGTTGTTTCTTACTACTCCACGATATGACGCCATTATTCGGTAAGAATACATTTCCGTAAGTGGATTTTCTCTCATCCAAATCTCCTCCCCGGCCAGCATCGGTGTAGCCCTCTAGGTGCAGATCACTTCCTTGATAAGTTAGCGAGTAATCGGCGGTTCCTTTCGAATACCTCAAAATTCTCTTAACGGCAATCCAATGTGCTTGACATGGATTGGATTGATATCTACTGACCAATCCAACTGCATAACAAATATCGGGTTTTGTACACATCATAGCGTACATGAGACTTCCAATAGCACCGGCATATGGAACATTTTTCATACATTCTTGCTCTTGTGGAGTCTTAGGACACATTCTTCGGCTCAACCCATTACCTTTCGCAATAGGAGTATCAATGGGTTTGCAATCTTGCATACAAAATCGTTCGAGAATTTTATTGACGCACGTCTCTTGCGAAAGAGATAATGACTTTTTCGAACGATCTCTCGAAATCTTAACTCCGAGAATGTATGTAGCTTCACCCATATCTTTCATTTCAAAATTAGAAGATAGCCAACTTTTGACCGTCTTCACAAACTCCATATTATTTCCAAAGAATCAATATATCATCAACATATAATGATAAAATTACAAAGTGACCTTTGGACCTTTTGATATAGACGCAATTATCTTCATTAATTATTTCAAAATCATATGCCACTATGGCATTATTGAAGCGTATATACCATTGTCTTGAAGATCGCTTAAGGCCATATATCGATCTCAAAAGTCGACATACCTTTTGTTCTTGGCCCTTTTTAACAAACCCAACAGATTGTTCTATGTAAATCTCTTCATCTAATTCTCCATTGAGAAAAGCGGTCTTTACATCCATCCGATGTAATTCAAGATCCAAACTAGCCACTATTGCTAGAATGAGGCGAATCGAGGTAAATCTTACCACGGGAGAAAAAGTATCTTCATAGTCGATTCCTTCCCGTTGGTTATATCCTTTCGCCACAAGGCGTGCCTTATATTTCTCAATTGAGCCATCAGCCTTACGCTTTATTTTGAGAACCCATTTGTTCCCAATGGCTTTGCGTCCTTTCGGAAGATCAACTTGTTCCCAAACTTGGTTTGATTTCATTGACTCCATCTCTTCTTTCATTGCTTTCATCCATTTTTCCTTATCGGGGCAAGATAGAGCCTCATTAACATTTCTTGGCTCATCTTCATCCAATAGAGCGATCATGAAAGCTTCCCCTTCAATTTCAAAGCGTCGTCGAGGAATGCTTTTGCGACCGGTTCGTCGTGGAGAAGATTGTACCAAGGGTACTTCTTCCTCCAATACGCTCCCACTCGGACCAGATAATGGCATTGATTCATCAAGTGATTGCAATGGAGATCGGTTTGTATTCAACTCCCCACCTCTCACATTGCTTCCACTTGGATCATTATGTCCAACGATCTCATTATCTTGATCTAATGTCTCAAATAGGGAACAATCTTCACCTATTTCGCCCTTTCTTGGAAATTCATTCTCTAAGAATGTGACATCTCGTGATTCAAATTCAGTCACATTTCCACTTTCTTGCTCACCTATGAACACATATCCTTTTGAGTGTTCCGAGTATCTTATGAAGATACTCTTTTTGCCTCTTGGTCCTAATTTTCCATATTTATGTGAGGACTCATGAGTATAGGCAAGACAACCCGAAGGTTTGAGAAAGCTTAAATCGGGTTTTCGACATGTCCACAATTCATATGGGGTAGAAGTGAGCGATTTGGAAGGCACTCGGTTAAGTACATAGGCAGCGGTTAATAAAGCATCGCCCCAAAAGGCAATCGGTAAATTAGCTTGTACCATCATGGACCTAACCATTTCAAGTAGGGTTCTGTTTCGTCTTTCGGCAACACTATTTTGTTGCGGAGTGTATGGAATAGATAACTGTCTATCTATTCCCTTTTCATCACATAGAATTCTGAACTCATCGGATAAATATTCTCGACCTCGATCGGATCTCAAAGCTTTTATTTTCTTATCTAACCGATTTTCCACTAAGGTCATAAATTTCTTGAAGCAACTAAATGCTTCTGATTTATGAGATATCAGATAGACATATCCATATCGAGTATAATCATCAATAAATGTGATGAAATAAACAGCACCATGCGTTGCCCTAACATTCATCGGGCCACAGATGTCGGTATGGATTAATTGCAATGGAAATTCAGCTCTTGTCCCTTTTCCAAATGGCTTTCTAGTTGTTTTTCCCATTAGGCAATGCTCATAGGTAGGCAATTCAACTTTCTCAATGTTGCCTAATAAGCCATCTTTGGCTAATCTATTCATTCTTTGTTGGCCAATATGACCAAGTCTAGCATGCCATGTATTCACATCATTCTCATTAGAATTAGAATATGCAAACAGGGAATAACATACATTCACACTAGTATGTTCAATATCCAATACAATAAAGCCATCCGTGAAATAACCAGAACCATAAAAGGTCGTTCCTAACAGCAAATCCACACCATTGTTGTGAAAATTCATACTAAAACCAAGTTTGACTAATACTAACACGGAGACGAGATTTCGACGAATCTCCCGAGCGTACGAAACATCATGTAGAAATAAAGTGCGTCCACCACGCATGATAAGTTGGCAAGTGCCAATTCCTTTTACTTCTACTCTGGAATTGTTTCCTACATAAATCCATCTCGCTCCACTTGGAATTCGTCGAAATTCCACGAACGTATTTCGATCTCCGATGGTCCGTGGCTCCCGAGTCTACAATCCACAAAGGATGAGATTCGATTAAAAATACAGAACTTGATACGTAACAAACACTTTTAAGTGTGTTTAGGGTTTCTACTTTCTTCGGCTCGCCACGATCGCGAGCGAAGTGACCCTTCTTGCCACGCTTGTAACATTTCATCCTCGAAATGTTCTTCTTCATGGGACGTTTCCCTTTTCCATGCTTCTCAAACTTTGGTTTCTTGCCGGATGGTTCAACTCTTTTGCTCGTCCACTTCTTGAACTTTCCAGGATGCTTGCGCTTGAAGCCCGAAGCTCCATGTGAGCTAGATCCAGAAACATATACATCGGATTGTATCTTAGCCGCCGGAAGGCGGTCCTCCTCTAGCTCCAAATGGCGCACAACATCCTCAAAGGTTGTGACGTTCACATTGTGGGTCGGGTTCACCTACATGTGTTCCCAATTGTGAGGCAAAGAGCGAATTACAGCCTGCACTTGTTGTTCATCGGACAACACATGTCCAGCATCCTTTAGCTCACTAATCATGTTCGACATCTTCCTCAAATGTTGCTTTATATTCCGCCCATGTGGCATCTTATAAGTGTCGAACCCGATTGTAAGTCGCCTCGGCTTGGTGACGATGAAGTCCGACCAAATCTAGCCTTCAATGCATCCCACATGTCTTTAGCATTTTCATGCTGCCCGAACTCCCTCATGATGTCATTATCCATATTACTCAACAACGTAATGCGAGCAGTTGAGTTCTTTTTCTTCCAGGCGAAAAGGCTTCTTTGTCTCTTCAGTCGTGTGCGGTATTACCATCCTCCGGCTCTGTCATGGTCGGGTTAAGAGCTTCTAGTGCCTCTAGTTCTTCAAGCACATACTGGATTTTCATACTCCGGATTTCATAATTTTCGCCATTCAATTTCTCACCCTTGTTGAGCTCAGCAACAATATTCTTAGATGCCGTTGCCATAGTATCTGAGTATAACATTTAGCACATATTTAAAGTCTATTTGTATGCAACAAATGCAATCATATTCATGCATCTCGATTATACTGGTATATAGTTTCAAAAAAAAGAATTCTAAAATCAACAGTTCACTAAGTTCCCCATCATCATCCAGATTTTCTTATCTAAAACCAATACCAATACAATCATCACTTTGTGTTCGTCATACGATTACTAAAACTTGTGAACACTCCCACTCGAAATATATACACATAACATAATGCATATACAAAAATTATCAATACAACAATCACAAGTCCCTAAAAGTCTCCTAAGACATACAAGAAAGGAACTAGCTAAAAATAAAAGTCTAAATATAATAACGTGTGATCCTCCTAGCTCCGGTTACAACATGAGCATATGTAATTTCCTTGGTACAAGGAAAAGAATAATTAAGGTCTCGAGGAGGATTATGAATTAAATCGGGGGCCAAAATCAGCTCCTTTGGACAAAACCTTTGCGGACCCTTGCCTTTTCGCTAAGGTGCATTACGTCCGCGCCAAGACATATTCATTGCAAGCGATGACGTCTTCATCGCTCCGATCCTTATAAAATCGTGTAAGAAATGTAGCACGGATTTCTTATATGTGGCAGCATCATTCCACCACGCGCTATTCATCAAATCATGCCATTCTACGGGTATAATGTTACGTAGTGCATAAAATGCATCTACTAGGGTCATTTCTTGTCCGACCCATACGATTTCTTGGATCATTTCGTTGACCTTAATAACATTGGTTATAATGTCAGAAGCATTATCCCATTTATAAAGACCCAATTTTGTAATCTTTTCCCTTAGAGCTTGCTGAGCTTGAGCTCTCCTTGGCCTTTGGGGTGTTCTTGCATTTCGTCTTACCCATTGCATTGTTCCCGCAACGAATGCAGAACACAAATGGATTACGAAATATCCAATTATTGTGTAACTATTATGAACATATCATAATAAATAAAATAATAGGTAAAACAAGACCCCTTAATATTGACCAACCAGACTTTTTTTTTTTTTTTTTTTTTTTTGGTCAACGGTCAACGGGTCAACGGTCAACAGGTCAACGGGTCGCGGGTCAAAGTCAGACCGGGTTGCGGGTCACGGGCCGGTCCAGCAAAAAGGAAATGGGCCGGCCCACCCTTTTTTTTAAAAAAAAACACAAAAGTGAGATCAGGCCGGGTGTTGGGCCGGATCTGGCCCAACACACCGCGGCCCCGCCCCCCGTGCGCCGCACGTGCGGCGCGTGGCCGCCGCGCAGCGGCGGCGCCCGGCGCGTGACCGGCCGTCCGGCCTCCTCCGGCGACCAAATTTTCGCCAAATTTTTCGTCTTTTCGAGACGAACACGATGGTATATTCATAATTCAAAAATGGCGAACAAAAATGGCATAAAAAGGGACGAAACGCCACGGCCCCGCGACACTCCGCCCCGTCGCGGAGCGTGGCGCGCGTGCGGCGGCGTCCGGTGGACTCTCGGGGCCGGCGACCACTCAAAACGATCGTCTCGACGAGCCCGTTCTAATGGTATGTTCAATTTACTATTTTGACGAACAAATCATAATCAAAACGCTATGAACAATAACTTCGCGATTATGGTTAAAAAACTTCAAAACACACCATATCAACACAAAACAATCGGGAATCAAGTAACACATTGCTCTGATACCAATGAAGGATACATAATCCGATCTAATACATACTCAACAAACAACGGAAACATGCCCAATAGATCACTAGATTCACCGATCGACGAAGATACATCACGAGGACATACCTTATTGATCACCGATTAGATGCCCTTTGCAATCTCGGAGTTTTCTTCCGTCAAACGAGAATCGACGATGGGAGGAGCGTTCTGCGTTTTCTATTTTCTTGAAGTGACAGAATGAAGTAATCGGGGGGAGAATGAATGAGAGTACGTCGGTTATTGATGTAAAACCAACCAACGTGATTCTTCACGTTTGAGCAAATAATCGCTCACTGGGGTGTGGTTGCTCGCATGGGCGCACACCGTATCTCCCGTAGACCCCACTTTAATATATTCAATCTAATACATAGCAACAACAAAAAATGAGAGTGAGAGAAAATGAGCAGTCCCAAGCATCCCGACGCAAGCCCGGCTAGCCGATCCTTTGCGGCCGTCCACCGATGCTGCCCAAACGACCTCCATCGCCTCCATGAACCACTGTGAACGAGCGAGTCAGAGTCCTCTCTTCGGCCGACGCCTATGAGAAGCGCTTTTGCGTACGAGATGGGAACTCGTGAGCATTCCATACCGGAATCCGCGTAATAAAATGCAGCAACAAGGGTGCTATGAACGGCTAACGAAAGAATTTCCATGATGCTATCATGAAGTCTTATAATGTAGTGTAATTATCTTATGGCTTGACTAGCTCCCAGCTCAAGCTGTAATGATCCACACGTCAAGTCAACCTAAGGATGAAAATGCTTAGAAAATTATGGCCCAACCTGCAACTGCGACCGGGCCTGCCGTGGTTGCAGGACGTGATGTTTATGATAGCAACTACGGCCCTCTTTATCTTATACCAGTTTGGTCCTCCATGTTGTCCGCTCATCATGGACAGCTCTAAAGACTTCACTGTGACGAGATTCTTGCAGCCGCTTTTACCAACTTTTCAATTTCCTATGAGAAAAAAAGGCCACAGAGGGCCTCTCCGCCGCCTCTTGTTCGATGCATCGAGCTTGGACGCCCCGTCTTGTCCCTTCTCTTACCTCCAGCTCCGGCCCTGTCTCACGCCCTCAGAAGCGAGAAAAGGCGAAGATCGGTGGGAAGCAGTTGGGCAGAGAGGGGTTCTAGGGCAAGCTGTGATGGTGGTGGCGAGGGCGAATGGAAGAGGCGAGGTGCTGGAGGAGGGAGCTTTAGGGTTTCTTTTCTTTTTAGTATTCACTCACTGTGTTTCGGTTCGGTTCGGGTATATAGATATTTTCATGTACTCCCGGGACGGTGAGTCTTGTGTGTATAAAGTCTGCGAATTAATGAAGTCCCAGCATTGCAATTTCCAGGCGTGTGGCATCCAGTCTGTATATGGCAAACTAACCAAACTGTTTTGAATTAGTTTTGCAATTTGCAAATAATCCATCTCGACAGACGGTGCTCCCAAGGGATAAAAAATGAAGTCATCTCTCCCTCGGACATACCGCATCATTTGTCCTTACATCCTCCAAATGATCGGGTCTCATTAGCCGTCCTTCCAAAGACAATTCTACAGAGGAAACACGAAAACATACAGATGGCAAATGAAATATAAAGTAGGCACATCCCAACATTTCATACAAAAGTCCAGGGGCAGTACAACGATCCCATAGGTACAATCCGTAGCTCTTACCTCGACAGTTTAGTAGTAGTACTTGCATGCTAACAAAGCTTAAAGCCACAGCTTCAGTACTTAATATATATTACGGTACCAGACAAGTTATTCTTCTTAAGGAAGCCACCGAGTTGGCTTACATATGATAGCTAGTGGTCGAACTTGAACACTGCAAAGGCTAGTGTTCGACGTTAATGGTGGGAAGGCTTCTCAAGATCCTCGAGGCTTGTGGGGCGAAACCAGGCTGTGTGCTCCAGCACCGAGCTCTCAGCATTCCCGGGCTTGGGAAGCTCGCCGTGGGCTCGAAGGTGAAGGTCAGTCGCAGGCCCAAACACCCCAGTCTTGGGGTGCGGAGCCCAGTACTTGTCGGATGGAGCCTCGATCACTTCATCGGGGACCGCGCTCGGTGCAACTTGATCCTCGGGGTTCTTGTCATACACGGAAGTGTGAGCAGCTCTCCTGCAACCAACACACGGATCCCCGTGAGTTATTCGTTTAATTAACGTGCACTGATATTTACAAGCCATAGTCAACACAAACGCAAGCTTTGAATGGCAAAATCAAATTTCAGGAATTGTTGGATTATACATGCAGGTGAATTGGCTGAATTTTCTTGTTATAGGGAAAAGTGTCATCTGCCTCCCTGAATAGAAAGATAAGTTCTTGTTTCTTTCACGAGCAAGTCTGGTTGGTATGAGTTTAGACCGAGAAAGAAGGCACGTCAACATTCCAGGAAAACAAAAGGGGACCAGCAAAGCTAAAAGAAAAGTCCAAAAACTATCCAAAGCACGCGGAGTGCTCGAGGATCGTCGCATTCGCATTTAGAATTAATCCCTACTTCCTTGCCTCCTCCATTTGAAGCTGTAACACGTAAACAACCCTTCATCGCCAAGTGTCTCTGCAACCCAGAAATGCACCCTCTTTAACACAATTGTCGTTAGGTAGGGACAGCGTGCCGCGTGCGTCGATTAGGATGTTGATATTATGTTACATATAAATAATCAGATGGTGAGTCACGACCAACTACTATTCTTTCTAATTACTGGTTGATCAGCATTAAAAAAAGGGGGAGTCCCTTTTAAGGAAGCCAAGCCCATAGGTGAAGGAGAAGCTCACTGTCGCTACATGTAGATAGATATCCAGTCTCATCATAAGGATGCTGACATTCACCACCAACTATTGATTTCTTGCTTTTTGGTACCATTCTTTTTTACCTGTCCTGAGAGCGAGCTTTTCGCCTTTTTCAACGCTAGAAAACAGCAGATTTGACCCCTCATAGAATTAAACCATCCATCCCGCAATAGCCAGAAGGAACATCTTAACTGACTTCTATGGTGAGATTATGAAGAGGGTTTTTCCACACACAGGAAACAGGCGATTTAAGTTTGACGAGCCCAAACAGAAATCACGACACCGTCGCTATAACTATACAGGGCCAAATTGGAAAGGGGGAAAAAGGCACCCCGATATAAACCGACAAACCCCTTGGAGGACTTCAACTGCTTATGTCCGTAAGCAAATCCAGCAGAAGAAGTATCTGAAGAACAATAAGATCATGGAGCCATGCCTTTCTTACTTTAGAATTTCTCTGTTTCGGTTTTGAATCGCGGAACCAGAATTCGAAAAAACCATTTCACCGGGTCATAGTCTGACATCGACAAGCAATTTGACAATCTGAGCAGACGCTTTAGCTAGACTGGACCTCGCTTTTGCCAGGTCATTACTAATGAGCTAAAAAATTTGGATTCCATACAATTCATGTTCTATTCCAGATGTTCCACGATGAATTGGCTAAGAGCAAGAGCAAGAACAAGACCAAGGAAAGCTTATAAGAGAGTGCAGGAATAACAGGCCAGCTAAACACGCCCCTGAATCAAGCGGAACGAGCAGAACTCTCGAAGCTACTCACCACGTCGGAATATGAAGAAGATGAAACCAGCTACAAGTCTACGACGGATAATATATGAGGAAGGGGGAGAGAGAGAGAGAGAGACCTGAGAGCAAGAGAGGAAGGAGCAGGGTTGGGGGAGATGGGGCTCCAGATCTGAGAGACGACTCGCTTGCCGATTCCCGCGATCCCAGAACTCCTCGAGGCGGCGGCCATACAAAAGCTATCTTCTCTGCGTGCCGAAGAAGATGAAGAAGATGAAGAAGTAATGGATCGAAGAGGGAAGATGAGTGACCGTCCAGTCAGGAAGCAGCCCCCTCGCTTTATAGAGAGAGAGAGCGAGAGAGAGACGGGTGGGTGAAGCCCGATCCAAAACCCAACTGCCACTGCCATTACAATGCAAAAGGTCGCTAGGTCCTCCTACCCCAGTCCCCGTAGTACGGCTCTGTTTTCCCCGGGTACCGTCCCCACTTTCCCCCTTTCGATCGCCGCCGTTACTTGACGAGATTTCCCGCCACGTACATCATTGAATTGACTAACGGAGGAGGCGATACAAGGGCAACAAAAAAACAATAAAAAATTTCGTGTTTCTTGATAAAGAAGAACAACGCGGAGTGTGTTTCCGGGAGGCAATTGTAGGGAATCGAGAATGTGGAACGGAATATGCTGGGACGACGTCCCTCATCTTTAACGGCGTTACTTTTGGGCGGGAGTCGCTGTCGCTGTCTCTGTCTCTGTCGCTGTCTCTGTCTCCTGGTGGGTCAATTGCATTATTATAAAATAAAATAAAAAAAGTGTTTTTTTTGGGGGTTTCAAGTCATGGCCACCTATGACCAAAAAAAAAAAAAAAGTCATGGCCACCGTATTTAATTGACCAGGGGCAGCGATGGAATTGGCAATAGGGCATGCCCCCAACCTTTCCGTTCCCATTTTCATATCATATCACATCATGCCTCCTGAATTTAGACAGCGACATTGCAATTCTATTTTTCCAACCACACTTGATATTATCCACCGACTTTTTTTTATTTTTCATCTTTCATCTTTCATGACCATAGTACCTTCTTGAATTCTGGACACGTGCCACCGCCAAGAGAGATGCTTGGCTTAATTTGATGGGGCACCTTGAATTGGTCACCTTCACCTTGAATTGGTCCCCAATATTATGACAATAGCATCTCCCTTTATCTTTGTAGATCTTGCTTTCCAATTTCATATTAAATTTTTTTAAGATGTGATATTTTACCAATATATAACGGTAGCGGAACGGAGAGTTAAATCTGTTGAGATGCACGAAACTTACTTAAGATAGCCTGTGATAACACTTAAAATGGTAAAAGCAATTGCATCACCTAACTTCCGATCAAAAAATAAAACTACATCGCCTAACTTCCAACCCAAAAAAAATAAAAAAAATAAAAAAATACATCACCTAACTATTATGGGATTGATTTTATAGACATCGAAGTACCGCGGATAAAGTTACTATTCTAGTGACCCATTTTTCACAAGGTAATGAATAAAGTAGGCGGATGTAGGGGGAGTTAGGAAAATTCTTGAAAAGCAACGTTGCATCTCAAAATCCTTTGACCGAAATAAATGTTATCGTGATAAAATTCCAAAATTTCGCCTACTCAAAATCCGAAGCTGCTTTATATATATGGTTCCGAACTCGCTCCGAATAAGAAGTAGCAAGCTTATGAGACTCACATCCCCAAATGGAGAGATCGTTCCTTTCCCTGAAGACACGAAAAGGTGAAAAGACGGAAAAGAAAAGCAATTAACGGAAGCATGCTGACTTTACCAGTTCAAGATAGCTTTTCCCCCAAATGTTATTGCATCGCAGTTCCTTCCACGGCCTAACAACTTCCATAGTTGCCTAACAAAATCACTCGTCGAGGAGTGCGGTGCCGTGCTGGCGAGGAAGGGTGGAGGGGCAAGTTGTAGACGCAATTCAAATCAAGCTCTGAACTCGTTACTACCGGATTGGTCCTCGACTAGCCCAAGGTTTGAGAAATCGGTAATTTCCGTGTTCGACTTGAACTCGCGGAATCGCACGGAATTGCATGAAACGAGACTTGCTTCGTGCGGAAGAAAAAGGTTCGATTCTGTAGCTCAAGGCATCCGATGCTGTCTTACTAGATAAAAAAAAAAGGAGTATCTGATTAGTTTGGGCTTGATTTGACGTTTGACTTTTGTGATATGTGCACTTTATTGGTTGATTGGAGGGAATGAGACGATGATGAGGTTGGGCCAAATTTAAGTTGATGGGCTCGGGTTAAGAAGCTGCCTAGGCCCTCGAGTCTCGCTGATTTGGAAAGATTGGGCCTCATGATTTGGTTGCTATAAGATCGCAGGTAGATGTGGAAGTATAGTATCGTAAAGTAATAAGAAATTGACTTCGCGAGACCGCAGGAACAGCTCACATGTTTCCATATATGTCCGGTTAATAGATTTTAGATTCATTACGGTAATCCAAAATCACTTTAAAGGGAGTATAAAGGGAAATGCTTCCCGACAAGTCTGTCAGTGACAATACAATCTCAACCGTAGATTTACACATCATTGTCGCCTATCTTACATAAACCACTCATTGATTGAGAGATGGCGCAAACAGAAATACTGATAGCGTTGTCAGACCGTGAGGCTAGCAATTCTCGTGTGTAAGTATATGGAACAAAATCACCATTCTTTTCTTATATAGATAGTGAGGTTATTAGTGGTTCCATTGCCATTTTATAAATTGGACGTCCTGATGGGAGATTGTTCGGCGACCAAACACAGACCTACTTCGAGAATCTGGTGCTCCCTTCATCAACATTACTTAGAAAACTGAAGCAAGTCCAATGGCGATGAAGAAGCTCTCTTCCCCTTGCCTACTCCTCATCTGTTTCGCTCTACTCATCACATCCTTCTGCGCCACCGTGAGGTCCTCTTCGTCGAGACAGGGTTTCACTGCCCATCTCATCCACCGCGACCACATCCACCACCCCGGCAAACCTCCTTCGCAGCGCTATGCCGATGCGTTCCGACGCTCCTTTGCTAGGGTCCAACGCCGTTTCGACATGTACGTTCCTATCCCGCCTTCATTCCATCTCGACATGGCTCAGTCCGAAATTCTCCCGGATAACGGCGAATATGTCCTCAAGGTGTCGATAGGGACCCCGCCCTTCGATGTCTATGCCATCGCCGATACCGGCAGCGACCTCTTCTGGGCTCAGTGCCTCCCTTGCGATCAGTGTTACCCTCAGAAAAAGCCCAAGTACAACCCGCAATCGTCCTCCACATACCGCGACGTCGCTTGCCCATCCCAGCAGTGCCACCTCCTGGACACCACCTCCTGCGCTCCTCCCTCCAATACGTGCAACTACACCTACGGATACGCTAGTACGTCCCTGACGAAGGGCGTCCTCGCGACAGAGACGCTGACCTTCGCATCCACCGTGGGGCCGCCAGTGAAGCTCCCAAACGTAGTGTTTGGCTGCGGCCACAACAACACCGGCGTCTTCAACGACAACGAGATGGGGATTGTCGGGCTCGGGAAAGGCCCCGTCTCGCTCATCTCACAGATAGGCACGTCGTTCGGGGGCAGGCGGTTCTCTCAGTGCCTAGTCCCCTTCCACACCCCGCCAACCGTCACGAGCAAGATGAGCTTCGGCAGCGGCAGCGAGGTCTCAGGGTCCGGCACAGTCACGACCAGCCTCGTGGCCTTGCAAGACCCGACCTACTACTTCGTGACTCTGGACGGGATCACCGTTGGGAGCACCTACCTGCCTTTTAACTCTTCTGGGGCGGGCGCCATCACGAAGGGGAACATGTTCCTTGACTCAGGGACGCCTCCGACGATCGTGCCGAGGGATTTCTACAACAGGTTGGAAGCAGAGGTGAAGAGAGTGGTGAAGTTGCCACCCATCGACGATCCTCAGCTAAGGCCGCAGCTGTGCTACGGGAGCGACGTGCTGGCGAAGGGGCCGGTGCTAACGGCGCATTTCGACGGCAAAGCGGACGTGGAGTTGAAGCAGACGAGCACGTTCATAGAGGCTAAGGATGGCATATTTTGCTTCGCCATGACTCCCACTGACAGCCCAGGTGGGATATTCGGCAACTTCGCTCAGACTGATTATTTGATCGGGTTCGACCTCGATAGGAATACTGTTTCTTTCAAGCCAACAGACTGCACCAAGCTTTGAACCCTCTTCTTTTCATTTCGTCATTATTTGGGTGAATAAATTTACTAAAAAAAGATTTATTTCTCAACCTGAAATCTTTCTCCCATGCGGAAAAGGCCATGATGTGATATGGTCAAACAATTGACAGATGCCCCAATGTGGACACGGTCGGCACACTCTCACCCAACTCCCTGTCTGAACTGATTTGTTGCTCTTGATCTAGAAAATCGTAACGGACTCTACAGAATCTCAAGCACTTGATTCCTATTCGTCAATTCCTGGATTGTAGGCCCATCTTCATAGAAATTTGTTTCGCAATCAGTGTTACCATCCAGCTTTGAATCTCTGAGGGGGGGAAAAAAGACTGTCAACTCAAAAACAGCAAATCCATGCAAATTACCTCTGTTGATATTATAAAACACGCGAACAAAACAAACTTACTTAATCAAAATGAAATCTAGAGATGATTAGCGAATCAAATCGAACAATTAATACTGACCTTGATTTGGAATTCATTGATGGAGGAACGTGCAGTGAATAATCGAGCTTGTCGTGGCAATTGACGATTATGTTTTGCATTTTAGAGTTGACAGAGACAAGAAGTGCTTTCGCGTTCAAGATGGAATTTTGTCGGCATAACCGTACCGCGAGTCGTAACTAATACAGCAACATGTATCGTGGTACTATCACGAACTCCTTTTTATGGAATGTGAAAAGGCTAGTGGCATCACTTGCTCCGGGCTCAAGTTATAGTGGTCTTCGACCGAAAAAAAGAAGAAGAAGGAAATCCACTCGTCAAGTGCACCTCAGGACGGCAATGCTTAGAGAATGATGGCCCAAGCTCCGACTGCGGCTGGGCCGAGAGGAGGGTGGTGATGAATCGTGGTCGACCCAGACACTGCATTGTCAAACCACCAGACGGTGGCGGCCGATCCGCCGTCGCAGCACTCCTGCTTCCAATTTGGGCTAAATCAGTACGCTATTACGAGCTTGCAACCTCGTGCACTTGTTACAGCTCCTCCTCTTGCGGGGCTGCGTGAAGATCCACGTGCTCCGGTGGATGAATAAATATTACAGCTGCAAAAAAGACTGGGTCAGTTACTGGCTTAATTAACATGCACCGATGTTTCATACCAGAAAACACAAATGCAAGCTTTGAATTGCAAATGAACCTAGATTAACACCATCCCAAAATGAACCTTAGGATTTTGTCCATAATATATGATCTGCTTCCATCAATAGTTAGATAAGCTCTTGTTATTTCTGGCTACACAATCTCCCAATCAATGAATGCTTTATGTAAAACAAGCAAAGATTGTATGTGAATCTATGGTTGAGATTGTACCGTTCTTGACAGAGTTTTTCTTGAGCTCGAAAACTCCTAATTGTTGAGACAATGGGCAGATGTGGAAAGATTGGCCATGTGTAGCCATTGAAAAGAAGTATAATTACTCACAAATTAAAATTGGAAAGATCATGCACAGCGGCAGCTCACATATATTTCCATATGTGTCGATGGATGAATTTCACACTCCTTACCTTAACCCGAAACCACTTTTAAGGGGGTATATTCATTGAAAATGTACGTACATGGAACAAAATCACCGTTCATTCCCTTATGTGGATCGAACCACATCACATTGGCATTAGCACTTTATAAATTGGACAAATCTGATGAAGACTCTATTGTCGGTCGACCAAACACAGACCTCATCCGAGAATCTGGTGCTGCCTTCATCAGACATTATTTAGAAAACAGAAGCAAGCACCATGGCAATGAAGAAGCTCTCTTTCCCTTGTCTACTTCTCATCTCTTTCGCTCTACTCATAACGACCTTCTGCGCCACCGCAAGGTCACCGTCTTCGAGACAGGGTTTCACTGCTCATCTCATCCACCGCGACCACATCCACCACCCTGGCAAACATCCTGCACAGCGTTACACCGATGCGTTCCGACGCGCCTTTGCCAGGGTCCAACGCCATTTCGAGATGAATGTTCCTATCCCGCCTTCGTTCCATCTCGATACAGTTCAGTCCGAAATCCTCCCGGACAACGGGGAATATCTCCTGAAGTTGTCGATAGGTACCCCACCTTTCGACGTCTACGCCATCGCCGATACCGGTAGCGACCTCTTCTGGACTCACTGCCTCCCCTGCGATCGGTGCTACCCTCAGAAAAAGCCCAAGTACAACCCGAAATCGTCATCCACATACCGCGACGTCGCTTGCCCGTCCCAACAGTGCCACCTTGTGGACAACACCGTGTGCGCTTCTCCCTCCAACACGTGCAACTACACCTACGGATACGCCGGTGGCCTGACAAAGGGCATCCTCGGGACGGAGACACTGACCTTCGCATCCACCATGGGGCCGCCAGTTACGCTGCCGAACGTAGTGTTCGGCTGCGGCCGCAACAACACTGGGGCCTTCAGCGACACCGAGATGGGACTCGTCGGGCTCGGGAAGGGCCCCGTCTCACTCATCTCACAGATGGGCACGTCGTTCGGGGGCAGGCGGTTCTCTCAGTGCCTGGTCCCCTTCCACACCCCGCCGACCATCACGAGCAAGATGAGCTTCGGCAGCGGCAGCGAGGTCTCAGGGCCCGGCACCATCACGACCAGCCTTGTAGCCTTGCAAGACCCGACCTGCTATGGTGTGACCCTATACGGGATAAGCGTCGGGAGCACCTACCTGCCTTTTAGCTCTTCTGGGGCGAGCACGAAGGGGAACATGTTCCTCGACTCGGGGACACCTCCGACGATCGTGCCGAGAGATTTCTACAACAGGTTGGAAGCGGAAGTGAAGAGAGTGGTGAAATTGC
Source organism: Rhodamnia argentea (assembly GCF_020921035.1). Classification (NCBI taxonomy): domain Eukaryota; kingdom Viridiplantae; phylum Streptophyta; class Magnoliopsida; order Myrtales; family Myrtaceae; genus Rhodamnia; species Rhodamnia argentea. The sequence continues at coordinate 10,269,682 of NC_063159.1, read as the reverse complement.
CGCCCATCGACGACCCTCAGCTAAGGCCACAACTATGCTACGGGAGGGACGTGCTGGCGAAGGGGCCGGTGCTGACGGCGCATTTCGACGGCAAAGCGGACGTGGAGTTGAAGCAAACGAGCACGTTCATAGAGGCTAAGGATGGCATATTTTGCTTCGCCATGACTCCCACTGACAGTCCTGGTGGGATATTCGGCAACTTTGCTCAGGCTGATTATTTGATCGGTTTTGACCTCGATAAGAATACTATTTCTTTCAAGTCAACCGACTGCACCAAGCTGTGAAACCCCTTCTTTTCATTTTGTCATTATTTGGATGAATAAATTCACTAAAAAAGATTTATTTATCAACCTTTAATATTTCTCCCATGCGAAGAGTGTCGTGATATTGTATAACGATTGGCAAATGCTATGATGCCTTCCTAGTCATTAATTACTGGATTGTAGGCCCTTCTTCAGAAGTTTATGTTTCGCAATCTACCTCCGTTGCTATCACAAGACACGTGAACAAAGCAAACTTATTCATTCAAAATGAAATTCCGAAAATGATTAGTGAATCCAATCAAACAATTAAGACTATCTCGATTTAAATCTCATTTACAGAGGACGATGTTGCTATGCCATTGTGCCATCGGTAGTTCTTTCTTAACGATCATAGATAGCCAAGCTTGATTGGCAATTATGTTATGCATTTTGAAGTTGACAAAGACGACAATTGCTTTTGTAATTCGACACGAGAATTTGTCGGCATACTATACACATGTATTGTGGTACTATTAATGGCTAAAGAAAAAATAACTAGGATACTATTGTTGAGATAATAACATGGAAACATTAACGGATCTTGTAAATAAGTCAATGCGAAATTACTAGAGAAATTATATGGAACAATAAAAGACGCTAGATATTTACGTGGTTCGGTCCGAAAGTCTGTACCTACGTCCACGAGGAAACCCAAGAATATAATCTATTATGCTCGGAGAATTAGATTTATAATCGCTCATGCATTCGAGTGTTTCCCGCACCTAAATTAAGTCCAAATTAAATTCATAAGTATCATCTCGCAATCTCTCGCAGAGAATTCACTCAAAAAACTCACTGAAAAAAATGATACTCATCTTTTTTACTTTACGTACGGTGGAACCAAAAACGCCATTGTCGTTCTTTTCTTCGTTCTACGAGTGGCTTCAAGAAATGCTCTGTACGGCTTCCTTTTTTTCCTTCGTGCGGCTCGGAGCCACTAACTTATTTATTCTCTTTCATGCGACTTTAACCCACGGAACCGTCCACCGCAAGATTTGGTGAAGAAAACCAAATCTTGGTCAATGGGTCAAATCGCATATTCTTCTTTCCTGTTTTTTTTTTTATCATTCTTGGGCCCACAAGATTCCTTTTCATACGGCTACCTTGTTGCCCTTGCGTGGCTTCAAGAAGTCAAAGGAACAATTCCTTTGTTGACCGACCAATCACAGGACAAGGCAATCAAGAGACTAAGTCTACTCAACAGAAAACAAAACTCCGCATAAATATATTGATATGACTTCAAAAGCAATTCTAATTTAATCGGAGTACTTTGGATTTCGTTCCTATCAGTTAATAAAACCGATATATATCCTTCAATCACATTAAATTCCGTAAACGATTCAAATTCGAGATATTAATTTAATAATTATAACGAACTCTTTTTATGTTATGTGAAAATCCAGTGGCATAACTTGCTCCAGCCTCAAGCTACGGTGGTCTAACTCGTCCAGTCAACCTAAGGACGTAAATGCTCAACCTGCGACTGGGACGACCGCGATAGCAGCACGTGATATTAACAGTAGCAACTACGACCCTCTTTTCTTGTTCCAGTTTTGTCCTGGATTTTGTACAGCTCCGAAGATTTCACTGTGACGAGATTCCTCCAGCCACTTTAACCAACTTTACAAGTTCCTCGAGAAAAAGATAATACAGAGAGAGAGAGATTGTTCTTGCGTGGATGTAGCGCTAGAGAGAGAGAGAGAGAGAGAGAGAGATAGATGGAGAGGAAGGTGATGGTGATATGTAGCGTCGTGGGTTTCTTGGGGCTCCTCTCAGCTGCCACGGGTTTTGGCGCAGAAGCCACTCGGATTAAGGTACTGCTAATCCATCGCTCATTGCTCTGAGCTTCTTTATCTTTCTGTTTTTGTTTCAACAGGGTTCTGTTCTGGATGCTTAATTACTCTTCTTCCTCGGCATCGGTTTGATCATTAATGTTAATGCGTTTCTCAACGGGTAAGCAAGGTGTTTATGGTCCTTCATAGAAAATCTCAGGAACATGTGCGATGCACTCGAGATTTTTGAGATTATTAAGCGATTATTGTTTCTACGACAGTTTTAACTGATCTTTCATGCGCACACACGTTTTAAGTGTTTAAAGATTTCAACTTTGGAATTCTATTTGTTTGCCCATGTGTTCTTTCGATTTACCTGATCCTTTTCTTTGTCATTACTTCAACTTTTTTTCCTGATTTCTTTGTTTCCTTGGGTTTTTTCTTTGGCTGTACTCTTTCGTTATTTAATACGACTCCTTTCTGGGTGGGTTTGTTTCTCAATTCTGTTCCCCGTGAGTATGAACAACTCAAGAAAACACCTTAGAAGATCTTGTTATCGATTAGTGTTATAAATGTACTATTTCACTACAGATTGCAATTTTTTTAATTCCCATTTTCCTGGAGTTCTCAGAAAGGAAAATGTAGATGCAAGTACTATTGTCCTGTTCAGTCTCTTCAATCAAATACTGGAGTCTCTCAACTCTTTTGATCCAAGTAATTTCAAGTTTTACGTCACACTCTGCCTGGATTAATTTTTAAGTTGTGTTTTGCAACTGCTGGGGGTCCTGATGAGACATTTGGACAAAAAAAAAATGAGAATATTTGCTGGAACACCTTGGTAGTTCTGTTTTAATTTTTGCAGAGCCTTCTTTTATCATGAAAACAAAATTTCTGCTGTCGAGGAAAATGCCTTTTTTGAAAGCATATTACAGTACATTGTGAATTTGTTCATTCACTGAGCAAAAGACAGTAATCCGTGAAACAGCAAATGCTTAATTGTTATCAAAGGAGGTTAATTGGGGCAAAGGGAATGCTTACAGCTGCTAAATAGGAGTGAAGTCTTACAATCTTTGAGAAAATGCAGCCTAGAAAATACAGCAGCTAAATACAGCATGACTATCTAGTTTGTTTTAATTAGTGCTATATTGTCAGATTTATCCCGTAAAAGAGAGTTCTACTTGCTAACTTGTAGTTTTAAAAGTTGCACATTGTCCACCGGTATCTTATGGCAACAACTATCGTAAGAAATTTATGATACTTTTTAAGTTGATCTTATGAGCTCTAGAAGTCGGAGAGACGTGAAATTGGCATATTTTAAGATCTAATTGAACCTTACAACCTTGATCTTCCCAAGAATCAAAACTGTAGTTTGTTGGTTATTGAAGGTCTGATAATTGGAATTTCGCGCATTTTTCAAGTATGCTAATTAGATAAAGTTCCTGGAGGTGTTAAGCTTCTGGGCCACACGATAAGCACATCTAAGCCGAAAATTACTACTTGCTTAACCAAGACGAGAAGCCTTGAATAATGTGAAAAAAGAATCACCTACAAGTAGCCTTTACCTTTGCGATGGAGGAAGAACATATCTTATGGTTTGGATCGAATGAAATTTGTGCTTCTATTGCTTGGTATCAGGCGCTGAGCCAAAACAAACTTCCGATTTTTGTCTTGATTGCTGAAGTTTGGAATTGATTGGAAAGCACAAGTTGAAGGATCTTCAAAGAGTGTTCCGATGTTATTAGAGGAGCTCGGGTTTGCAGAGATAACTTGTTGCACAATTGTTAACAAAGACGGATGATTTAGGTGCTCGTAGCGCAACTTTATAACTACAGGGTGGCGACTAGAATCTAGGTCCGACCAGGGGCATGTGCTCTGGACAAGTTTGGACCATTCATTGCAGTTTCCCCTAGTTTAATTTAGAAATCCATGGCTTCTATCAATTGTGATTGGCTTGAGGACACGTGATATAAAGTATATTGAATAATGGAATGTGAAGTGCCACCTGTACAGTAAAGTTTAACCTTTTATGCGACCAAAATTTGTTGATCAATGGATCTTCTACACCATTGTTCTCTGTGATTCTTTGTCCATTCTGCCCACTTAACACAGATCAGAATCCTAATATCTTATCAGCGGACAATGAGTCTTGTGTGTATAAAGTCTGCGAATGAATGAAGTCCCAGCATTGCAATTTTTATGCATGTGGAATTTGGTCTGTATGCATACACATGCATGGAACATGTTGTCTTTATTCGTATTTCTCAAATAATTGATGGTTGCTTACCAAAAGAGAGAAAATGATCAATAGTTTTTCCATTGATCAGGGTTCTGAAGTGCATTCCACGGCTCCTACGCAATGTGTGTATCCCTGGAGTCCAGCTCTGCCACTTGGGTTAACTGCCGCTGTGGCTCTTATGATAGCTCAAGTAATAATCAATGTGGCAACCGGTTGTATTTGCTGCGGAAAGCACCCGAATCCATCAAATTCTTACTGGACAATGGCATTGGTCTTCTTTGTTGTTTCCTGGTAATTTTCACTGGAAATTCAGGGATTCAAATCTGTTCCGTATTCCTTCATTGCCTTTGCATGAGTTTACTTTCAAGAGCGGTATGGGAAATCCAAGCATGATGTCATGGATTGGCTTCTCACTTTGCGGAGTATTGAAGTGTTTTAGAGTCTATTCAATCGTATCTACTACGGAAAACAATGACTTCATGTGATTTTGGTGCAGCTTGCGACATTCTACTTTTTCCTTCAATCTATTGACAATCATTTGCCCTAGATGGATGTTCCTAAGCAGTGGCATAACTGCAATTTCCCGGTTAATTAATAGTTTAATTACATTAAACATGCTTAGAAGGTAATGATACTGATTCCTCGACAAAATTCTCAGATCTTTAAGCTGACTAGATAATCCTTTCTGTGGCTCAGCTAACTGGACCAGGCACTGGTCTTCTTCGTTTTTTGCTGGCATCACTCACTGGAAAATCCAGGGATCCAAATCCATCTAGTACTCCTTTATTGCCTTTGCACGAGTTTTCTTGCAATATTGATATGTGGAATTCGAAACACTATGTCATCAATTGGCTTCTCGCTTTGTGGAGTATTGAAGTGTTCTACAGTCTATTTCATCTTATCTGATGTGGAAAGCGATAACTTCATGTGATCTTTTGTTGTGGCTCAGTAGTACTACCGGATATCCCTAAGTAGTGGTATGACAGCAATTGCCTTGCTAATTTATAGTTTAATGACATTAATCATGCTTAGAAGGTATTGAAACTGATTCCTTAACAAAATTCTCCGAGCTTTAAGCTGGCTAGATAATCCTTGGTGTGGTTCAGCTATTAGCTATAAGAATAGTTTGAAGGTGTATATAGAAAGTGATCACTGGAGGATAGAGTGTTCTGAAGAATATTTTTAAGTTATTAAGGATGCATCAGGTGAAGCAGATTTTTTTTTCTTATAATACATCTCTATCCTCTGAAGTCCTCCATCAAACGTAGATATTTTTCTGTTCCTGTTTCTCTTTGGAGGGAAAGGAGGCCAGGATAGATTTTCTTCCTGAGTTCACGGTAGATAATCACTGGATAGATGTGGGGAAGATCATATTTTTATGCATAAATTAGATGAAGTCTAGTATTTTTCATGGTCATGGCCAGATTCATTTTGAAGTAAAGGCCAAACAGACCACACTCCTCCTGGATGCCGCTCCCACGGGTCTTTTTCTCGATGTAAATGACTAATGACGCCATGCATCTACCAGTCTACTTTAATTGAAGTTTGGACATATCTTGCAAATTTGGAAGGTGTGTTTGGACATGCTGCCATTGGACTTCGTGTGTTTGCATTCACGGTACACAAATCACATTGACTGAAGAGCTGATTGATGTATTATGTACTAATGTAATGCAGGTTCACATTTATCATAGCGTTTCTTCTGCTGCTCACGGGTGCTGCACTCAATGATCAACACGGTGAAGATAGCATCTATTTTGGTAACTACTACTGCTATGTTGTCAAACCAGGTGTCTTTGCCGGAGGTGCTATCCTATCACTTGCTAGTGTTTCCCTTGGGATTTTATATTATCTCTCCCTAACGCGGGCAAAGGATGATGGGCGGCTGTGGGGTACCTCTGCTTCTAACCAAGGTGTTGGAGGTATTGCTTTGGGACGACCCCAGTTTCCACCACAGAGCAGCACTCAGGGACCCGTTTTTGTACACGAAGATACATACATTCGACGGCAATTCACTTGATCTGCAATTATTCATATTAAGTTCTCCGTTGGGTGATGGTGATGCAATTATTTGTATTAAGTTCTCTGTTGGGGTGATGGTGATGTTATTCGCAAGTCACTGTAAATATTTTCTTGGTGATATAAATCTTGCTGGTTTTGTGTTTGCGGGTGACGTTATTCACGAGCTAGTGTGCAAATATATTCTTGGTGTATGAATCTTGCTGGTTCTGTGTTTGGTGGGTGGCTTTGGAAGTTCATAATGCAATCGTTAGGGAACAAAAAAATTGAACATGACGAGTAGCTGTGATTCTAAGAAGAAGAACGACAACTGTCAAAACTTGAATTCACAAAAACTAATACATGAAATGTCACGCGTCAGTGACTATATCCATTGGAAAAAAAATTATGGTTGACATCATTTTGACTATAAAATATACAAATATACACTGGGAACACTCAAGGCGACTGCTACTGAATATTCTATTCTTGAGCACCCATCGCTATGTTTGGTCTTTAACCATTCACAATACGTGGACAATGCAATGGGCTTCTCGTCTCGTGAAATCCCGTTGTCTGGCATCTTGAAGTGCTTGTAAGTTAATCACACCAGCAGTGGTGACTTTTCATTTAGCGAATGCGATTCAAGTGAGCAAAAGGCTCGGGATTAGCTTTTGGAGCTGGTTTAGCCACTTCCGGAACACCAAACACATTCCAAAACCTGAGTGTTTCATCCCCTGCAGCCGATGCTACAGTGCAACCATCCGGACTCTGACAGGAAAGAGACAATGTTACCACTCGAGGATCTAAATCTTATCAGAAAGTAGTGAGTGCAGAAACGCAATTTCTTGAACCAGAGAGTAGAATTTGCAAAGGTACCTGAGCCATGAAAAGCACTCTAGAAGTATGACCAGTCAGCTCTGCCATCTTTACCATTGAAGGGTACTTCCAAAGAGTGAGCTGATTATGAGTAAATCCATGAGAGCTAAGCAACTCTCTCTCATTCTTGTTCCATAGCAGAGCACAGACCTGGGAACCGGTATCCAGAGAGTTTAAGCACGCGCCAGTGTGGGTGTTCCAAAACTTTATGGTTCGATCACCTCCACCTCCACCAGAAGCCAGCAAATTCCCCTGGAAGGGACACCAGGCAAGGGCTTTAACAGCGGCCGTGTGTTCTTCGAGCCGGTGAAGCCATTGGGTGGGTGAATTGGAAGATGCCATGGACTTGTCCCAAATGTGGAGGACGTTATCATTCCCTCCACTAGCTAATTGCTGTCCTGATGCTGACCATTTCAACCCACAAACCTCCTGGGTGTGACCCCTGTAGGTCTCAACAATGTGAGATCTCACTCTCACATCATTATTGACGATCTGTCCATCCATTCCTCCTGTTGTAAGGATGTGATTGTTCCATGCCAGAGACCCAACCCGAGATCTGTGGCCACCTCTCAAAGTCCTTAGCTGCAATGAAATTCAACCAAATTGGGACACAACTTATCAGGCAGGTTTCATGAGATGATTCTACAAACAAAATTTCATAGTGAGAAAAACACTGACCAGTCTATTATCACTAGAATCCCATAGCTGTACTTCAGAATTGTTCAACCCGACAGCAATGTGGCGACCATCTGGGGCCCAGCTGACACTGGTAACTGGGCCGTTTTCTTCGTCGATGGTTACAAGTTCTGAGGTAGAGCTATCTGAAGCATTCCAGAGATAAACTGTATTCCCCAGGGCAATTGAAAGTTTATTGCTGCTTCCCCAGTCCAACAAATTCAGGTAGTAGTCATCCACAAGGTCGGGAGCATCCAATGTCCTTTCTGAGGTCTGTTAATAAGATCAACGATTTTAAGCTTAAGGGTTACTTCATGAGAAACAGATAACAAAAAAACGAAAGAAAGAATTATTCTTACCTGAGGAATGTATCGGCGGGGTTTTGTTGGCTTGGCAGGCTGGGCAGAAGCGAGTTCATGTGGGATCAACTCTATGGGGGTTGGGGGCTTGTTCTTGAAAGCAAGGATTCGAGTCCGGTTCATGTTGAGTGTTTCTGCCAGTAGCTTCTGGTAGGCCTCTCTAGACGGGGAACTCACCGCTGGATTCTCCTTCCCCTTCCTCCCTTCAGTCAGCATGTAGTGCGCATAATCGAAATCCATGGCCGATCGATTAGGTATAAATCTGTCCAGCTGGTGTCACAATGAACAGACAAAACTTTATTAAAGGATTCCTAATCAAATACGTAGACTTATAATGAAAAGTCATTCCCAAAATTGATTACTCCAACGCCCACCCAACCCAATACCGAGACAAAGAACCGCATGAAGATGAATGTTTCGTTTCCTTACGTTTTCTCGAGAATTCCTCCTCTGCAGAAACTGTTCTTGAAGCGGGCAACGAGTCATATTCGATGAAGAGTGGGCAGATCCTGCATCCATACAAACACGAACACCAAAAAAAGGAAGCACAAGAAAGGTGATATACAGAAAATCAAAAGGAAAAACGAAAACGGAAATCCTGTTGTTCGGATTACGCAAGGGGGGCGAAGGGGAAGTTCTTGCGGAATGGAGCGAGTGATAAAGACCTCACAGAAGAAAATAACAAAACCTGCAACACAAAAAGGTGATTGAATACAACAACCAGATCTTTAAGTATGTGTATGCAGATGTGAATCGTTTTGCAAGAGCCCTAGAAAATGCAGAGTAATTGGAAACTAGGGTTTTCCTAGAGAGTTTCCCGCAGCCTGCGCTTCACAATTCAAGAGCCCGCAGAGAGAGCTGATCCGTGGCGTCTTCACAGAGAGAGAGAGAGAGATGATTTTGGTGAATTGTGGGGAAGATGATAGGGGCTCTATATACGAATTGATCGGTGAAGATGGAGACGACTAGGGTTTGCTTTCTTTCGATCCTCGTCCAAACCCAGAAGGCCAACAACGGCTACATTATTGTCTAATAGCCGTTGAGTTGTTCAATTGACGAAAATGACCTCCCCTCGTAATGTCGTATTGTCCCCGCCCCGGTACGCTGGGCTTTATCTTGTTACTCCTCCACAAACAATAGAAGCAGGACAAGTCAACACGAAAAAGGTGGTTGAAAATCGATTCGATAATGTCAGTTAATTCTTTACGGTTAGCATATCGTCATGATAAATTTTTTCTTTGAATAACTTTTCTTTTCGAATTTATATCAGAGATTTCATTTCAATGCCTCCTCAATTATTTTAATTTCTTTTTTTTTTTTTTTTGAGAAGTGCTTTCTATCGAGATAAAATAATTCTTCTAGAAAAAATGTCTTATTCTCCACTGCCTTGATAAGGAGGAGGGTCTTATATGACTAGAATAAAAAGACCTAGTTCTCATAATTAAGTGCAATTTTTTTCCCTCATGCTTTATCGATTCGTGAAAAAGTTGTAAATTTAGACTACGAAATCACCCGATAAGTCAATTAAGCAGAGATCGAATCAAATGTAATCGTTCAATCTTTATGTAATCAGATGCGCAAAGAGACGTGCTTTGGGCAAATCTAATTTCAACAATCAAAAAGTTACCGGAGATTCGGGATGTCCCACAATTAATTCACTTGCAAATTGACTGACTTTTCAGTTCAATATAAACCTCCTTACAGTCCTTGAAGAGATTAAAAAACAGTGCTGAAGCAAAGACGATGTGGAGACAGGATACGAACCAGGAAGCTTATATACATAAGGAATTATGTCACAAACGTATTACACATAACAGGTTGGTGTTGCTGACATAGCAAACCACCGTAATCCCACCCTTCATCAAAACTGCCAAAATAACTTTCAAGAAAGAAAGAGAGACGAAACCATTACATTTCAGAGGGGGGCGTCTCTCAACTATTATTATTGTAGCTTGAAGTTTCAAGCGTTGGCAACTTTGCTCATGATATTGGATGCATAAGTGGCAATCGTGGATTCTGGGGAATGGCGTAGCCTTCCGATCACTGCGAAAAGCTCCGAAGAAACGAGATGTTGTCTGCACGGCAGGTGCACACACATTTTCGCTAATGAGAAAAGAGCTATTTTTAAAGGCGACTCGTTGACAGCATCTTTTTTACTTGGATTCATGGCCGCAGCTGAGCAGTCCGCCACCAACTTCAGCAAAGCCTACAGTATGGAAAACAGTATTAAAAGTTCTATTTGCTCAGGAAACAAACATCGTCATACAGCAATAGGAAAGGACCACATAAAGGTTCTATGCAAATTTCCACTGCATTGCGTTATATCTAATAAAGGAACAGATGTTGCTGGGCTGCAGAGAACACCTTTCTATTAATGGCATCGGATCACGATTCTGGTGCTATTTAAGCAAACCAATGCTTTTGTTATTTCTATCCATGTCAAGCCATAACGGATAGAACAAAACCAAACAACAGAGAAGCAGGTTTTTTTCAAAACATTTCTGCAATTACTATTTGACAACTGTAGTACTGAAAGAAATCTTCCGCTACAATTGTTTCATTAATATTCATGCCAATAGAAGCAAAGGATGTGCGTACCTGCATGGCTCCCTTATCCACTATGTCTTCACATAGTTTGTTTGAGTTGCGAACGAGGTTGCTTAAGGCACCGGCAGCATTTGCTTTGGTCTTGTCCTCATCTGCTGAAAGCAACACAGCTGCTAGCTGAGGTATGGACCTCCTGAGTTCTTCATACAACATATCATTGTGATATGCTGCATTTCCAATCTAGAAGGAGAACATTCAAGACAATCAGTGGGGCAAGCAGATTAAGCATTTGACAAAGAAACAAATTCTCTTACAGCAAAGCAAGCAAATTTTCTTGTTCGTCTGTCTGGATCAGAGCAGCGGTCAATGAGGAGATCAACTATATTGTGTCTTGCCTACTCAAAAGTACCGAGCAGTGATTCAGTTGGCATTGCATTGAGAGCTCACAAAGAGAAACTTGTACAGAAGTCAGAGAAAACTAGATCTCATTTGTTAGTTCATCATAAACCACCCAAAAGACACTACTTACTAGCACATTATAGAAGTAGGCGCTGTGGCGACACATGTTACCGATAGCACAACAAGCCTTTGCACGAATATTTGAATCTTCATGTATAAGAAATTCCTTCATAGTTTCCAGGATACCAGCTCCATTGATGTACTCATAGAAAGCCTGCAAAGTCTCGGTTGTGAAAAGGCGAACAAGATCAATGTGCTTGTAGCTCGTACGCTAGTGCTTGAGATTTGCGAGAAAAGAACCATGTAGTAATGAATTGGTCGTTCTTCTTTCTTATGTTATGTTAGACAAATTGAGATTTTGAATTGAGCGAAAATAGTATTGATAAGTCGAAGATATCCCTCAAAATAAATTATAATTAATCAAAAAATAAGATATGCTTAGAAATGAAATATTTTTTACTATTCTACTGGGTGACTGCCAATGCTTCGCTTCCTGTGGTGACACCAAGCAAAAGGAATCAGACACAGAAGGGTATTCCAATCCAAGCCTATTTTTTCCAACCAAACAGAACCCCTGTTCCATCATGAACACAGAATTCCACTTTCTTTATGGCTATATATTACCAAAGAGTTATTGCGTTGGAAGAAAATTAGAGTATACAAAACTGCAGTTAAATCTACAGGAGCAATAATATTCGAGCATATGGTATAGATGGAAGTGTGTTGGAAGACACAAGGAAGAATGAGCATGGCTTGAGACAGAATGGCGATTGATTGACATCCTTCGGGATGACAATGACAACTCTCGACACTAGAGTCCAAATAGGATCATATATAAAGAGTTTGGGTACTCTTGCAACTACCGGGTCGGGTTTAATTCGATCATTGAATTTCTATACTGTCTTCACCCTCCTGAATGATCAAATTTGGCACCAACCTAATCCACTAGCATAGGTTACCCCAGGTAATATATTTTTCCTTACACTTCTGCCAACTAACATGTATCTGGAGATATTCACAGTCCAAAGGACTTGTGCAAAAATTTGCTAGGCCAGAAAATTAAAGGGGCATGACTACACATCTTTAGATCAGGACTAAAACAATGTCCATCGCTGAGAGAAATGGAAAGCATAATAAATTAAAACAGCCAATTTAGAGATATGTTAACTTTTTATGCTGGGACTGGCGGAAGAACCAAGCAGGCATCAGGCATTTCTGCAGGGAATTGATCCCTAAGCATACATAGACATATCATGTAATGACATGCTAATGTACTCTGCAGAGACAAAGGCAATTCTGTGTACTTGTGTGGAGCAACTAATCCTAATATGTGGAGAAGTTATGATTTAGGTGCAAAAGTGGGCATCAAGATTTCCTTGTGGCAGCAGAGTCAACCCCTAGCATAGAAAGCTTTTGCGTGTCACGACAGGATAACCACTATGATGAAATCCGTGTTCAAATTACAAGTGAACTTGCAGCAATTGCACGATAAGGAATCAGAATCTGACCTTATCCATCCGCGCTAAATCAGATAATATCATCAAAACATCCAGTATGACCTCTTTTGGACTTGACGCACTGAGTAATATTCTCATCCTGTTTGGATGTAGCAAGCCCTTGCCCACAAACTGGATAGCAAGAGATCTATGACCTATCATTTTAGCAATAAAGGCAACTGGTTTTCCAGAATCTTTCAGCCCAAGATGCTCCAAGCAACGCAGGATGATACCAGGCACACCAACCTGTGACACAGAAGAATGTGTATTGTCACAGGTCTTTCTCATACTTTTAGTATTCTACAAACACGACAACAAAATATAATTTCGCTTAATTATATAGCTATCCAGACGTAAGAAAGCAATATTACAGAAAATGCCACTCTGTACTTCATGACAAAAATACTTAAGCGTATATGAAACGCCATAGACAGAGAATCTAATTTCATAAGAAAAACTTCCTCGTCTTTTTCACAGTGTAGAGGATAAAATATTTCCTTTGTGCGTGGATGTAAGTCAGAGAGAGAGAGAGAGAGAGAGAGAGAGAGTGACCTCTAGAAGGATCTTAATATACTTTCCCATGTCCTCTTCTATCGCCTTCGCCATGTCTCTGTCTTCTGTGTATTTTCTCCCCCCAGGTAACCCCATATTGAGGAGGGATCCACTGTTTATGGAAGCAGTGGCTGATGCCAATGTGGGAGTATATTGAACAACAACAAAAGGGAATGCTAATAGATCAATTACTGCATTAATTAAATCTCTCACGCCCTCCTTCCCTCCCCCAGGCCCACTCCAACACCTCACAAGCTGAACATGTGCATCAAGTACCAAATACAAGATTACATTGACGAACTCGGATCTAAGCAAAATCTGACGAAATACGGGCGCTCCACCCCAAAGACAATGAAATATTGAGGAAACTGTCCATAAAACTCCCATCGGGGACAACCCAACTTCATTGTTTGCATTATCAACTTTTCCATCAGGTGCATCTGACAATTTACCTAACAAATTGAGTAGAAGCATGTGAATACCATCTGAACACAAATGGCGAGCAGATAATTGCTCACCCCTCTTTAGCGTCATTTCCAGCAGACCAACAAATCCATCTCTGATCCCATGCCAATATGATAGAGTTTCATCAACCCCTCCATGTTTATTCATCCGGGATGTGTTGAGGTAGTCACACAGTACAGATGTCTGAGGGATCAAAGGTGAAGCAATCCTGAAGACCAAGGAGTCAGAATTTGCATTTTCAAGAGATAGGATGGAAGCAAAAGCCAACATGGCTGATGCAGAATGCGGTTGGCATTTACTTCTCACTCCTTCATCAGAAGAGAAATAACTCGCAAGAACTGTGAGTCGAGAAGCTTGCTTTGTGGAAGATGATGTCAGAATAGACACTGCAGAATTTCTTCCAGACATCTTCAAACATTGTGCTGCCATGGCCAAGACAAGGGATGCCTGCTGAACCATAGCAGTAGGATTATGTAATTTGCTCTTCAAATTCTTTGTTTCCCCTGTTTGGTCATTTTTGCTTGAGCATGAAGCACAAAGGCCTAAGAGGGAGAATATCTCCGAAATAATGGTACCATCTTCACCACCACTAACAACAGTGGTGACTGGTAAGGAGCTGGGCAAGCCACATAGAAGATTTGGAATGATTCTACTCTGCAGGCAACACCTTGATAACAGCTGAAACACAATTAACACAAGATGACCTCTTACCTACACAATCTTTGAGAGAGAATAAGAGCTAAAAGTTTCAAACAATTCATAAAGGCCTAAAAATCTCATATAAGCAACTTTCCTCAATTAATCATTGAGAAAGAAAAAACCATTTTCAAAGAAGGGCATCTATACCACTATTTAAGAAAATATACTTTAGGTCAGGAGACAAGCACCTGAATAACAGCCAAAGCTGCAGTCTCAAGACGCTGATGAAGTGAATGATATATCGCTATCTGTACAGACTTTGACTTGAGGAATGCCTTTGTCACTATATCGATCATTCTTGTAGATTCCTTCCCAACCAACAAACCTTGTTCACTCTCTTTGATGTCAAGCCGGAGCAAAGGACTCTGTACAGCATCCAAAGGATACAAATAAGCATGTTCCTTTGTAAAGAGGGTTTCGAGGGCATCAATCAACAACCACAGTGCTCTGCTTCCTTCAGAAACAGCTCGCAGTAAATTTGGGGAGCCCGAGGATAGACTTGAACCAGCAATTTCTAAGCACAGACAGAGCTTTTCCACCAGTCCAGATGCTTTGGCATGATCCGCTATATCTTTCACAGTTTCAAACACCACAGAGGGCACATATTCTGCATCATTGTTGATATCTGAAGATGCTTTAAGAGAATGGGCCACCCTAGATAACACAACTGTAATGCAACCTATAGACTCATTCAAAATTCTTCCAGATGCATCTTCATTGCATCTAATAACCTGCATATTCAACACCATCATATGGCAGCTTGCAGCTTGCGCACTGGTTACAATTCAGAAATGCCAATAAGAAAAGTACCTGTGAGAAGATATTAACTAAGGTGACCCAGTGCTTGAAGTATGAATTTGAAACTGCATTTCCAGATTGGTCAACCAATACTTTGATAATTGCCAAACCCTGAAAGGTAAGACACAGTAGTGAATACTCTGCATTTAACTAAATTACTCAGAAGACAAATAACAGACAGAAAAGGGATACTCACGTGTAATTGATGAATTTAGCAAAAGGAAAATGTAACAGAAGCATTGCTGCTCACTCAGGACCAAAACAAAAAGACCAAACTGAATTGTTGAAGAATTTAACCAAACCATTAGAATAACAAAGCAGGAACGCAGGAAAAGAAATTGAAGACGAACAATAGAAGTATATAAATTGTGCATCTAATAGCACTAATTACAACATCTAAGATAAAATCATCGAGCCAAGCTCTGATACTTGAATGGCATTTGAGAGCTGAACTCTCTCTCTCTCTCTCTCTCTCTCTCTCTCTCTCTCTCTCTCTCTCTCTCTCTCTCATATATATATATATATATGTTAGTTCAATATGTTGCTTCTTATTCGTTTCGGAGGATTTTCTTTCTGTTTCTTTTTTTGTTTCAGAGAGGGGGGATGGGCAGCTGGGGGGCTGTATGAGGTTCAGTCAGAATGGAGCGACTACTTTTGACATCACTTCATTTATGGTAACCATTTTCATCATGAGACAACATGTTGAACTAACATGAAAGTGTGGCACAAAATCAAGATAAAGTTTAGCACTGATCAACCTTTGTTACTAAATCATTAAGCTCAACTGACGTCAAGCAAACTACTGTTGCCGTGAATTCAAGAACTTCAGTAAGTAGTTCATCATTTAGCCCCTTGGAATGGATGGCTCCAGCTGCAACTAAGTTAGAGATAATCCTCAGTGCCTGGTTGGACCTTACAATGTCTTGATCGCTGCAAAATTTGGGCAACTAAATCAGCATATTGTAAGAAAAATATCACATGCTGAAACATTATCAAAATGCAGTAATTGAGCTATGCAGTGACTTAACCTGCAAAATCTTGCATGACGGAGCAGCAGGATACCAGAGCAGTAATCACAATAAAAGTTTCACAAGACACAAGCTAACAAACATATCAGCCGTTAACTTTTATTTATGTAAGCATCAGAACGGTGCATTGCGAATGTGAGATCGCTCAAGCTGAAGAAGAGCAATTCAATCTGTTTTTCATTGTTCAGGTAGTAAGTTCACATTTTTCCAAAAAAAAAAAAAAAAAGAGACTTACATAAGCGGCACAGAATAAAGAACACAAGATATAGTAAATTCGCAAGAACCAGACGATCAAGATATTTCCACATTTAATCATACAAAGGCTCTATTGAGATGATGACTCTAGGTTGCATTATTGACATCAAATAATAAGTATCAACATGAAACTCCACCATCTAAAAGAAGAAAAAATCAGCATCCAGGATGGAAGATCTTGAACAGAAGCTGGTATTGGCATCTTGTACGATTGGAACGTCATCCTACTTCCTATATAGGAAATTTGTACTCATACAGAAAAAAGCTTGTAGTTTACTTCATGAAAGAACAGAATTTCTGTTTTCCAGATTGGACATTGTCAATGACAATCCATGGACCGTCAGTGTTTGTCACTAAGTACATGCATGAATTTAATATAAATTGCGATCACTCCTTTGTGGCAACATGCCTGTGACATACGCTTCTGGGTATGGAACAAGAGAAGTAATATCAAAAAATAAGAAGTCCTTATGGATTGACTTTCTTGCCAGTTAACATTTAAACAATCATGACTACAATTACAGCAGAAATCCCCATTATCCATGCACATTTCCTAGAAAATATGCAAATCTAACATGCATCAGCATGTGCTATTGGATGCATGAATAAACTCGGATATCACAAAGGTTACAGATGAAGTACCTCTGAGAACTTAATTCTTTGGACCATCTCTTTAGAGGTAGCAAAATAACAGCTAATGCTTCACTATCTTGACCAATTACTTTTGCACCTTTGACTGTACGGGAGTTGTTCTCTAGCTTGTCCAGTGCTTGACAACCTGAACATCAAAATACTGTTGCAATCAGATGGCTGAAGTAGTTGCTAATGAAAAGCTAGTTGAAATATTAATTCAGTTGCCAAAAATTTTAACCAATATAAATCGTAAAGGTAGCTTCTCAAAATTCTAAGCCTAAGTCGCACAAAAAAATAGCCATAAATAAATAATGGCCTTAGATGATTATTTGGACCCTCAAACAAATGACATATAGCTGACAGTGAACACACCATGCAAAGTTGAAGAGCATATGCTTGATGAGAGCAACAAGTATTTTTCAAGCAAATTTTAACTCTGTGCCTGTTGCCTAGGCCTTCAAGCGACTATGTCGAAATACATTTAACTCATTCGGCTACTACAAGCAAGCTTTTTATGTACAGAAAGGGTACAATTTCAGGTAACTCTTCTCTAGGGTAAGTATTACATAGCCATTTTCAAATGTTTTCCTTTTGTTTTCTTTTTGTGTTTTTTTTTTTTTTCCAAAAGCAATGCTCCACCGTCGTGTCATATGTAGTTTACCTTCACTGAGTTTTTTCACTTATCACTCAATTTATCGTCTTAGTTACTTCCACAATGTGATGTAATTTAGATATGTACGTTGAGAACAAAATCTCAGACTCTACTCATTAGTATCTTAGAATTTCAAAATTGAGCAGACAAATTGCAGGAAGACGTGAAATTATTGTGTTGCTTCTCTTAGCTGGCACAAGAGCAACTATGGTAAAGTGTGCTTTACCTTTCTTTTCAGTATCGTTGGGACTTGCAAAGCCAGGGAACTCCTCTGTAGGAGAGCAAATGCGCGTTGCTGAATTAGGAGCATGTATCTCCTAGAGTAATACAGAAACTCAGCAGCCAATCAAAGATGATAAGAATGACAATGCCCAATTACTTTCATGGGTCCACAATGGAATATGCTTCTTGACAGGGTGGGACCTAACTATTAAACATGGATTTTCATAGAATTTTTAACAGTTGGGTATATTTATACTAATAGAGGAGGGCACTAAAAATTTCTTTTGTGAGATGAAAATACTGCAGCCTTACAACTTCAAAAGAGATAGCAAAATACCGTGGCTTCTTCTTCAACGGAGCAGTCTTTGACAAATGGATGCTCAAGGAGAGCAGGCCAAGTCAACCGATTCTGAGGTGCCTACATTCCAAGGCCGAATAGTAAGGCTAGAGTTTGTAAAATCGAAATGTCTCACCAACCATAATGTCATAGTCAATATCCAGCCCAACATCAGACTACCTTACAGAGCAAACCTTTCAAGAAGCTCTTGAAATTTGCACCCATGTTGTCAGGATATTTTACTGGATCCTGGCATGTAACATGGATTCAAGCATTAGGGTAAGTCTTTCACAAATACTAACATGATTTGATAGGACAAAAGAATCACCTTAACAATGTGTCGAATGAGAGCATATACTGAATTAGTATAAAATGGAGGTTGGCCAACAAACAACTCATACCTGTTACAAGGAAAATTCCAATCATTTAATTAAAATTAATTATATTTCATTTTCCGTTATGACAAGAAAGCCAACCTTAGATAAATAAAACCTGAGCCTGAGAAGTATACACTAACTCATCAAATAAATAAGACGTGACCGAGACCCGGTGGATGCCAAATAGGACATTAGTTACTCTTGATGATTTGAAAATCAAACACATCATGTGCAAAACCACACGTGTCCATCCTCAACACTAAGCCAATCCCACATGGCTAAAGTACCTCAAAGACAGAACTATTTGTTGTAAGGATGTTAATAGAAAAGAAATTCATCAAAGACTGAAAGCTAAAGGAGTTGAGCACAAGGAACACGTACAGTATAACTCCAAGGGACCACAAATCTGCAGTGTGATTATAGGGCTGCTCCCTCACTAGTTCAGGAGCCATGTACAATGGAGTACCTGAAATGCAACATGCTCATTTAATTGCCCCCTGCACCAATGATCAAGCTAGTTGTGCAGTATTGTACTAGAGGACAGACCAACCTTTTATTGATCTTAAGACAACAGTATTCATAGACATTGCTCGAGCAAAACCAAAATCGCAGAGCTGTGGCAAGGAAAAAAAATCACATGAGAGGTATGGAATCGGCAAATTGATAAGCCATCATCAAGAATAGTCTGAAATTCCATGCGAGTACATATTTGAGCTGATAAAGGTTTATGGACTTTACGAAATAAATAGATTTTTAGGCAGTTATATGATCACTACCAGTTGGATCCTTGTCTGGAAACAAACTAAAAGCTGATGGGAACCCTAAAAAATGAGTGCAAGGAAACCACAGGACTAAGCTATATCAAAGCCCCTTTTAATGTCAGCATCAGCACATTATTTGTGCCTGTTATATGTTTAACTGGCCAACTCAAAATGAAATTGCAGAGTTGAGAATCAGATTATGTTCCTCGTTCCCTTGCATCTTGTTAGATAATGAGGCAGGTAATCACTTTGCTCCGGTTAGCACGGTAAAAGGCATAGTAAGGAAAACTCCAGATAAAAGCTTTAGCGATAAGAGATTTGTCAACCTTAACAACAGAACCAGCACCGATCAATATATTTTGCGGCTTCATGTCACGATGGATAATACGGTTGGAATGCAAGTAGTGCAAGGCTCTAACCTGAATCAAAGGTATAGAAAATTTTACATCAAATTAAGGGGAAAATTATAATAGTATAGAGCCACATAAGTAGAGCCCCTTGATAAGTACCAACTGCTTTGCAATTGCTTGAACTTGCTCTTCTGGAAGACATTTATCATCCTCGAGAATCTCAAATAATTCACCCTGCAAAGTAATTCCCACGATCATGTCTTTGACATTGTTATACAATCTCTTGTCGATACTGCCGTGGATATGAATCATGTGAACACAAGATAGAGGAAGGAGGAAGAGTGTATGTTTACCTGTGCAAATTCGGTAACAACGCAAAACTCTTGTGGACTCTCAAAAGCATCGAGCATTTCAATGATATTTTCATGCTTCAACTTCCTCAGAATCTACAAGGATGTGCACAAATATATACAGATAAACGGATAGAGGACAAAGGGGAGAAAAAGGGAGAGTAATTCAACTTTGTTTAAAGAGATAGTGCTTGCTATGAAGTACCATGCTATTTCATATGTTCGTATTGTGTTTTATGTGATTAACTAGGTCTCTGTATTGGTGACACCTGAAATTCAAAGGCCATAGTTGCATTTCCGTCACCCATAAAAAAGCGTTGCTTCTTTTGAGCCGTGATTCCAGAACGAACCAACCAAAAGTTCCGTCTTTCCTATCTACACTCCACGACATTAGTCAAGTTTTAGTCAAGTTTCAAGAGTTTCGGGAGTTAAATTCACTGGAATGACATTATAAAATGCCGTATCTTGAGAATGAGTAAGAATCCAGGGGGACAAAAATTGAGGCCCCCAGTTTAGCAGGTACAAGAGAGAACAATAGTTCTCCATGTTGGACTCATCTGTGGTATCTTGTAACCAACATCTAAATGATGTTACTCAATTAAGAAGTTGATAATACCCAATAAGGACAAGAAGGACAGACTTGCAAAATGCATATTATTTTCCATGGGAACATGTTTATGTGGACTGGGATCAGACTGCCAATCCAAACTTCCTATTGATCCTCTTTGGTACAACATCAGCAACGAGAGCATTTATATTAGTACCTATGTAATGCCTGCTAACTCTAAACACAAACTCCATCCAGCTAAACTAACACTTTGGCGTCAACCTGTAGTGAAACGCAGATTCAACATTAGCCTAGCAAATCCATTACCTCAATTTCTTGCCTTAAATTGTGGATATCTTTTTCACTTTTCCCGTGCTTCATGATGAATTTCATAGCAACAGTCTGCAATCATTTACCACGAGATGTCAAGGAGGGCTCCAGCTGGGTAAATTAATTGGGGAAAAAAAAAGAAAGAGGAAAAATGGCACGATGAGGTGAACATCCGACCAGTACCTGGCTCGTGTATTTCTTCCGTCCCTTGTATACCTTGCCAAAAGAACCTTCTCCCACGAGCTCAATAACGTGGTAGTCTTCAATACCCATCTGGCGTAGTACCTGCGCACGTCATCGGATGCAGTAGCATGTTAGCATCTATTCATCGAGGCTAAAAGGCAGACACATGCCGCATTGAGCTTACTAGCAGCAGCTGCAACTACTCTGGGTGGAACTAAGCAGGGTTTAAAATAGAGAATGCTAGATTGGGAGGACCCTTTTCCTAAAACTGAGGACTGGAACGTCGCTATGCAGACTCTACCAATGGAAAGCCGCAATGGCACGAGACCGAAGGAGCGGGACGAATTTGAACTGGGATTTACCTAATTTTGGTAGGATCCTGCACCAAATCGCTGGACGACCTCGACGAGGATCCAAAGCCTCGCAAGCGGTAAATTGAGGTCGAGTGTGCCGAGAGAATACCTGAACGAGAGCCCAAATGACGAAGCTTGTTGTTGATCTTGCTAGTTTCCTTTCGAAATGACGGGAGAGAAAGCTGTCGTTACTCCTCGTCGGGTTAGAGAGAGAGAGAGAGAGAGAGAGAGAGAGATGAGGTTTTGAAAGTCGATGTGGGGCTCGTCGCCTGCAAAATTTCCCGCCCATTTGAATTTCCTATACTGGTGGGTGGTGGCGGTGGGTGAAATTGTGTCATCGTGTGAGAAATTACGCAAGAAAAGTGAGTGAATTACTCGATAGAGTAGTGCAGGTATCGATAGGATTTAAGTGTTTTGACCGTTGGTTGATTGGTGATTTAATATTTTATTTTTATCTTTGGGAACTTAAAATTTAAAAAAAAAAAACCAACATACAAATCTAGTGCTCGCCGTTGGAAAATTTAGACGGCGCAAATGTGATATGACGAATGAACAAATATTCTACAAGGAAGATACGTCGAATTTTTGACATCCGAATTCTATCGATAATGGGCTCGAGACTATTGGGACAATTTTAAACGTTGAAGTCTTTAAATGATTAAAATAAAATTTCGAGCCCTAATGGTAGCCAGTTACCAAAATTGAAATTTGTTTCTGCACTTACTTCTCTAATATATAAATCACTTATCAATTGCAACATATGCGCATAGCACATAGCATACACGATAGCGTTGAAAATAAAAATATGATAGAATCAGACAACAACAACAAAACCAATTGTAACTTATAGAACACATGTTACAATAACTTGTATATGAAGCTCTACTTTTTAAAATGAGAAGGTACTCCCAATAACGAGCAAGTATACTTATCGATATTTCATACAACCTCTCAATAATTTATTACTTTTCCTTTTTATTAATATTTTTCTAAATGACTTAAACTGAGCATCGACATATATAAAATAATTAAAACAACTTGTTGATTGATCAGAAATGTTATTCAATTTTTACTATTACAAAGAAAAATTATGAAAAAAATAGCTAAAAACATTTAGTGAATCTCTGAATCTCGGATCCCTCCACATAGTATCTTCCCATCGGGGAAGGAGGAGAATAGATAACTTTGCAAATCTTATTTTTCCCAACAAATATTTTATAAATATAATTAATGTCACTAAGTGCTTTTAGTACTTGCAACAAATTATAGGCGAAATATCACAAAACACAAGAGTTAAAGAATAGAGAAGTTCCAAACTACTACTGATTGTTAGGTTGAACGTATCTATACGTCTCAGCCATAAGTGTCATTTGGCTCCTATATTTTTGGGAAATTTTCAAAAAAGAGCTCGAAGTGCTATCATTTTCTCAAATAAAGGCCCGAAGTGAACTTTGCTTCAATTAAGGACTTGGAGTGTCTAAATTGTTTCAAAGAAGGGCATAGCCGAAGGGCATTTTCGCCATTTACTCTTTTCATGTTTTTGTTTTTTGCCTTTTCTTATATGTTTTTTCGTTTTTCTTTTTCCCCACCCCTCCCCTCCCCTCCTCAGGCCATCACCTTCCGCGAGACCTCCTCCCTCCTTGAGAACTCCATTAGCGACACCTCCGCGTCTACGCCCCCATCGACGAATGCGCCGATGGTGCCTACCTCGGCCTCCCCTCCATTGCCGCCGACAAGCCCATCCTTTGCCTCATTTAGGAGCAGATCGCCATCCTCCACACCCGTGGCTCTTACGAGCATTCCGACGCTGCCTCCCTCATCTCCCTCGCCCGGGACAACGACCGCCGGGGCAAGTTCATCCTCGAGGAAGGCGCAGTCGGCCCCCTCCTACGGCTCCTTAAGGAGGGCAAGTCCGAGGGCTAGGAGAAAGTCGCGCGCCATCGGCCTCCTCGCCCACGATCCCAAGAGTGTCGAGCACATGATCCACGCCGACGTCTATCAAGTCTTCGCCAAAATCCTCAATGAGGGACCCATGAAGGTCCAGTCCATCACTGCTCGGGCCGTCTCCGAGCTCGCCGCCCACTAACCTAAGTGCCGGGACCTCTTCGTCCCGCAAAACATCATTCGCCGCCTCGTTAGCCACCTCACTTTTGAGACCGTCCGGGAGCACAGCAAGTACTCCATGCCGTTGTTACGTGAAGAGAGTTCTACATGCGTTCGGTGGCCACGTGAGTTACAATAAAAAAAGGGTTAATACCATGGAAAACCCCAAACCGGTACACTTGTGACAAATTTACCCCAAATTATTTTTTTGATCACAAAAAATCCTAAACCTGTACACCCGTGACAAATTTACCCTAAACTGGTACACATGTGATAAATTTACCCTCCGTTAATTTTCATTAAATTTAACTATCAAATTGTTGATTTAGTGACATGTGATAGTTGACGGGTATACCAATATGGGGTTTTAACCCTCTATTTGTTACGGGTTTATCAATTTGAGATAGGCGATCTTCGGATCCGACAGGTACGGTCTCGTGGAAGGCAAAAGTATTAGAGACGAGGTCTTCGAGCCATCGCATTTCTTTGTAAGATCGAAGACTTGCTTTACGTATCATTGTTACCGAGGTTATCCCCATGGTCCCATGGTCGGGATCTTCGCCATTGGCTGCCCTAAGGCTTATCTATTTATGTCAAATCGCGAACCTCCTTCCTTCGGTAGTCTCTTCTTGTACGATGACACCATCCATAGCGCACGGATGGGTGGAGCACCAAGGGTTGTGTCCTCCCATACCGTAGCGGACCAAAAGCCAAAACAAAGTGACGATTTAACGGGGGTGAATTTGTCACATGTGTACCCGTTTAGGGTATTTCGTGGTCAAAATAATTAATTTAGGGTAAATTTGTCACAAATATACCGGTTTAGGATTTTTGGTGGTAAAAAAAATAGTTTGGGATAAATTTGTCACATATGTACCGGTTTGGGGTTTTTCGTGGTCAAAAAAATAGTTTGGGGTAAATTTGTCACGGGTGTACAAGTTTAGGGTTTTTCATGGTATTAACCCATAAAAAAACAACGGTGTGTAAACAAAGAATTCAAACATAACTTTAGTTCCTTTAGATGGTTGAAGAAACATGGATACAGATGTAACAAAGGGAATTGGCCTTGAGTGTGGCGATGGTATACTTGTGCTGTGGAGGCATGTGAAACGATCCGATCTTGTCAAGTCCGGTATATACTGTGCAAGTGCGTACAGTTGCTTCGACCTCGTGAAGTTTGCCGTCGCCACCGCGGCCTTCTTCCCAAAGCGATCGTGGCAACGTCGTTCGGGTTTTCTAGAGAAGTTGCATGGACCGGTTTGGGTTGGTGACATTCTCGACATCGAACCATATCAAAT
Source organism: Rhodamnia argentea (assembly GCF_020921035.1). Taxonomy (NCBI): domain Eukaryota; kingdom Viridiplantae; phylum Streptophyta; class Magnoliopsida; order Myrtales; family Myrtaceae; genus Rhodamnia; species Rhodamnia argentea. The sequence continues at coordinate 10,244,666 of NC_063159.1, read as the reverse complement.
TATGGCAGAGGATGGGCTCGTTGGCGACGATGGGGAGAGGCCGAGGTAGGTGCCATCGGCGCAATCGTTGGCGGGGGTGGAGGAGCCCATGGAGTTCTCGAGGGGGGAGGTGGTCTTGCGAAAGGCGATGGCCCGGGGAGGGGAGGCGATGGGAAAAAGAAAAAAAAAGAAAAACTAACCGAGAAGGAAAAAAAAATCAAAATAGTAAAGGGCGAAAATACCCTTCGGCTAGTCCATTCTTTGAAACAATTTAAGCACTTCAGACTTCTATTTGAAACAAAGTTCACTTTAAGCTCTTATTTGAGAAAATGATAGGTCTTTTTTTGAAATTTATCCTTTATTTTTTAAACAATAAATCTCAAATTTATCCTTTATTTTTAAACAAAATAAATAATGAATTTAAATAGCTGAGAGAAAAGAGAGGGAGAAAGGGAATCATTAGAATTTAGATAAGTTTGAGGGGTAGGTCGGTCTTTTTGCACTTGAAGATTTTTCATTTACATCCCTCAGCACGATTCCAACCGGGTCATCATCTAAATTACGATTACGAGTAGGGGTGATCGGTTCCCGGTCCGGTCCGGTTCCCTTCAAGAACCGAGAACCGGATCGGTGGTTCCGATTCTCAATTTTCCGGAACCGGGAACCGGACCACCGGTCCAGGTCTGGTCCGAGCGGTCCCGGTTCGGGCGGTCCGATTTGCTCACCCCTAATTAGGAGGTGGTTTGCAATTCACTTTTTTTTTTTTAATGAAAAGGCGCGTAGAAGTTAATGTATATTTCCCGGAATATCTCCCATTGGCATTAATTCGCCCTAAGGAGCAAAATCACCCATCCCTCGCTCCGCTACCATCGCCGACCGCACGCCGACCAGCCACCCCGCCTCCACCGGCAGCCACCACGCAAGCTCTTCCACCGCCGAATATCAGCGAGGTAGCGCCGCCTCTTTCGCCGGAGTCCTCTTGCTCCTTTAGCTCACACTCATGCCATTGGCTGGGTTTCCATGTGTTCGAGAATGTTCTTGTGTGTTGTGATGCAGACCATACATGCGACTGATTCTGATGATGCGTTCTTTCCACCTTCAAGTTCAGTTTCTGATACTCTTTTTTCCCCGCCTATTAGTTCTCCGATTTCCTCTGGGTTCAGGCTGTTGTAGGTGTCGCTACTTCATCCTTTCAAGAGTTTCGTTCTTCTTCCGTTCAGGTTTCCACGTGTGAAAGGGGATCCACAAATCAAGAAGCAAAATGATAACGAGAAGAGTGCTTGTTTTTTCCCCTTACATCTGCTCATTTACATGGGTTCTTGCTTGTACATCCCAATGTACCGATCTGAAATTGAACGCTGCTTCGTGAAAAGGCTAATGGTTTTATCTTCTTGTACTTAATGCTTGTGTGCTTGTACACAATGGGCCACACACCGACAATCATGGTCGTATGCTTTTGGTCTCGTCGGCCGGATATGTACCTCAATTCATAGTGTCAAGGTGTCTCATGTTCTCACCTTCTCACCATGAACCTCAGCATCTGTATCCGCCGACACCCTCCTCTTTTAGTTAGAGATCAAAGGAGGTTCTAGTATAGCGTTATCCCCATTAGACCCTGCAAACTCCTATCGATCATCAAGCATTGATACTTAGCAATGGAACCGAAGTGCCTTCTCATCAGCCAAGAAGTACCACAACATGCTAGATTGTCAATGTTCTTTGTCAAACAACCACGGTCAAGTTGATATTATTTGTCCTATATCTTACAGATGCAGCATGCTCTTAAATTTTATGGACGAGATTGGGATTCTCTCCACTTTAAGCACCTTGTTATGTATTCACTTGCATCGATGTTATTGCAAGTGTATATATCCCATGAGTTTTGCATGAAGCTGGACATTTTGTGTCCAAGATGCTTACTTGGCTCTAATGTTTGTCAGCGTGTGTCGTCTACAGACATTTAGAAGCATGGTGCGGGCGCTTGATCTTCCTGAGGAAGAAGCTAGAAGAGTTATAGAAACAATTGCATCCTCTGGGACATTCTGGTATGCAAGTGTCTTGGCACAATTTTCCTTTGAACGATCCTGTTTCTCATTGCACACATGATCCTACCTTTTCACATAACTGACCACAGTCACCATTCTTATCTCTCTCTTGTCAATGCTACTTTATTAAATTGTTAATCAAGTCATTATGATTGTTTGATGCATGTTCAGCTTGGCATGTTTTCTTGTAGATGAAATGTCTTGTCTTAGTGTTTGGATGACAATAGAAAAGGTTGTCTTGTTCCCTGTTACGCTGTTGCTATTCTTCTGGTTCTGCATATTTTGCGTCACCTCCATCTACGGTACATAAGAGATTCTTGTTTCTCGTTTTGCTCCCCTTTTGATGTTCTTCTAATTTTGTCATCACTGGGTTGGTTGTCGTCATTCACTAAAAGGGTAGGAGATAACAGATAAAGTTTCTCAATTTCTTCAACAACGTAACCATTCTCTGCAGAATAAAGAAAAATCAGAATAATTCATTTAAGAAGCTGATCACGAAACTGACCACAATCGATGAACCTTATTGGTAAATTTAAGTATAGATGTAGGAGATTTGCTGTCCTCTCCTCCTCCAACACGTCAAAAGTTAATTGAACTTATAAATGTTTAGCTTCTTCAGAATGAATGTTGCCTTGACTTCTGTGGAACTTTTCACTAATCTCTCAGGATTGAATGGGATCAAGTGAAGACTATTCTATCTGTTAAACTGAAGCAGGTATGGGGAGGTATGTGAGCGTCGAAGATTGCAGTACTTATCGGCCTAGGTTTGAATTTTTAGGCTTTAGTTTCAGTTTATGATTAATACTTTGATGTACTACGAAGGTCCTGTCAGATTATCCGGAAGCAAAGATGACCACTGAACAGCAAAGTGCTTCTTTGGGAGAGACTCACCAAGAGTTGGTAGAAAGGTTGGGTGAAGGTAAATTTTAAACATCGATAATTTACTTGGCAAATATGGAAATGCATCAGCTCTTCATCTGCTGTTGATGTGAATTCTCAGCTACTCTTGCGGTTGAGTTAGTTGATGGTTCTTTCGATATAGGCAGAACATAGTTAGGATTTCTTTCTCAGAGCTTTCTCTCAAGTGTTTGCACTTGATATTGAGGTTGTTCTGGGATTTCTTTTTTAGCTTGGAAATGCCTTTTTCTTCTTATAATTTGACAATATATTCCCTTGCTGCTGGTCTTCTGAACTGGCTTGTTTGAGAAGAATACACTGTAATGGTATGATGCTATGCACTCCAGTTACCAGTGTAAATAGCCTTTTTGTTTTTTGGGTTGTTTTGTTTTGGGGAGGGGGGGGGGTGTTCTTAGGTGGTTGATTCAGCATGTTGGCCTGGAATATCCTTCAATTGACTGATATGACTCAGTACTTCCTGAAAATCTTGAGTGGTATAGTATTTCGGTTTAGTGCTTCTCTATCATGGTTAGATATCATTTCTCTCATCAGAGATTGTCGTGATGTCATCTTTTAGTATGTCGTGCATCTGAGATTTAACACTTTATTCTGTAACAAGGTGTCTCTCCTGTAAAGTAACTAGAGCTTTTTGGGTGCTTATACTTTTGCTAGGTAACAAGCCTCCATTGTTCTTTGGCTCTGCCTTTAGTGATGGAAGCAAGTTTGTCACTTTAATTGGATTTTTGTATAATTACTGTGCGATTGAGCCCTTAAGGTGTATTTAGTATCTGATGCTAGTATGTGCTTTACTCTCCAGCTCTTCTAAGCTTTGACGAGGGTCCACCTTTCACCCTTCAAAGGCTATGCGAGGTATCACCTATTTTTTTTTTTTTTACCTTATTTGTTTGCTATTGCTGGTAGCCAATATATATGATTCTACTCTTCCGATTCTTTGGTGTATATGGTGTAATTTTTTTATAACTTTTGTGGTTCTCGCTTAAGGCAGAGGGTTAGTAGGTGAACGGCTGTGTTTGTCATGATTTTTTACTGGTTTTTGTTGTTTCCTGTGCTACAATTAATTAGCCTTGCAGGAATTAATTTCAAATCTATGTAATGTACTTTTTATTGCCACCTTTTTACAGATACTTCTGTCTGCACGGAGCATATATCCGAAACTCTCAAAGCTTGCTTTAGCACTTGAAAAGGTTTGTCATCAATCATGCTAAAAGCTGCAGGCTACTTCTGCATATACTATCTATGGGATCATCTCATTTTGAACGACTGTTGTGGAAACCCCAATCCTCTTCCTCCAGGGATGAAGCTTCATCTGAGATGAAATGTTGGTTAGCGAATACTTTATTTGATTTGCAACTGTGAGAGTCTTTGATTGGTTTCAATAAGGATATCTTCACTGCTCAGCTAATCTGTCATGGCCATGCTCCATCTCTTATTTAATTGGCCTCTAGAAAGATATTTTTGTGATGCTAAAGTTATGTTTTGGTATAGAGACTATTAGATGAAGCAAAATGCTTTACAATTTGATACTTCTATGCTTTAGAGGTTGATTTTGATATTTCATCTCCCTTAAAAGCTCAGGCTGTTCTACTTTCTGGCTTTTGTTTTTCCATTGGCCTTGTTCTTTTTGCTGGTTCTGCTTTAACCCTTATCTCTGTAAACAATTTAATGCATGAGCCACCTAAGAGGTGGGGCAGAGCCTATAGCATCTCCTTAAAACAATTTGGTTGAACTGCAGATATGAGTGGCGCATTGGAGGATATCTTTTGAATGACTATGACATTGTTTAGAAAACAATAAAGCTTTTTCACGAGAAATATACTCTTCTCTACTTTTTAGACTCCAAAGCACCTTGGTCATTGATTGGGGTAAGAGACGTAATCAGATGTCCACTTCCCCTAGAACTTTGCCTTTCACTGGTGTTGCTTGTTCTTTATATCATCAACTCTCAAGTTGCTTTCCATTTTCGTATTGCTAGGTGTAGGAATGAGTATTCCATTCACAACTCCAGTCTGTATCTCATCATATATTAACGTCTTACTGACCTGTGCTTACTGCTTCTGCATGCAGAATCTTTTGGTCACATCTATGTTGACAAGCGGTTCCAACCAGCAAATGATGATACAGGACTCTGATAACATACAGGACTCTGATAACCCAGAGAAAGCCAGTGAAGAGGGGAAGTTGCAATCTAATCTAGAGCAAGATGGAATTGATGTCGTCATGCGGGACACAGGTGAAACAATGGCTGCAGTGGAGGAGGCTCATGTTGATGAGGGTATATCTGCTGATATGGATACCTTGGGAGAAATAGGAGGCCCGTCAGAAACTAGTTCTTCCCCGCCCATTAGCTCCTAGTCAATTTGTGGTTTCAACCCGGTTCATTTCTTCTTTCTGCACAGTAAGTGCTGAGGCTTGGCCAATATCATGGCTTGGTGAGAGTGGGCTTTGATTATGGATGGCATCTTTTCTTCCGTGTTGCTGCGGTGAGGGAAACCACACAGTGCGTTCTAAGACATTGTAGATGATGCTGCTGACGGTTCTATTTGAAGGAGGATCCCCATGCTTTAGCTTACATTAGTCGTACTTGTAATCTTACCAATTTAATGAATTATGAAAATGGCAATGTTGGTACATATGGAGATGCTCTATGCTTATCTGACCTTTTTGTTGTGTGGGGACAGTGGAGGCAGTTGTGATTTTAACTATTAGAATTCATTTTTGGCATTACATATCTTGTTCTTATCGAGGGGCTTTTTCTGTCTATATGATGCAACTTTTGATAATTTTGGCGGAACATAGTATGTCAGCTTGCAGTGCGAGTAGCTGACTATCACCCGATTTGGATTGAAAAACTGAAATTTCACATTGAATAGTGTGGTGAGGAGTAACCCATTGAATGTTTGGGTATAAATACGGAGGTCAATTACTGTCTGTTGGGTTAAAATTGAGCGGCACCATCGTTTTTGGTTCGCAATTTGAAGTTGTTATTGATAGCAGTGGCCTCAGGGTGTCATGGTCGAGCTCCCGCTTACCAAACGGGTGTTTAAACCAAGCTGAGGAACGACACTTCCATTTAGGTTTAGTCTAACATAAATTAACCAATCCAAAAGAGTCTTTGATGACTATCCGTAAAGACACTATCTTACTCTGGTCAATGTGATTGTCTCTGAAGCTACTAAAACCTTGTTTGCTTTTCAGCTTCATCTTCCATTCTTACATTCTAGCTCGGTGTAGAAATCCTCGCAGTTTTTGTCAATGATTCTTTGTTGAAACGGATTAGCTTTTCTAATTCCTTGGTTATCCAACTCCAATGGCAAGGAACTCATGACACCATGAACCAATTACCCACCCAGCAATACCAGACTAAAAATACCAAAAAATCAAGGAGAAACGCTAGAGAAATCTGGTTCATTCATATTTGATTGTCAATATATATTACTTCTGATGTGATCAACCTAAAATATTAAGAAGCCATGAGCAGGGAGTTGCCTACATGCTAAATGACAAGCTAATTCTTTTATACAAAAGTGGGGTCAAACAACACATTGCTACTTCCAACCCTTGTGAGAACTGCAACTTGGTCAGCATCACCACCGGTGGGAAGGTAATATATTGAAGACTACTTCAGACTTTCAAATATCTCGGACACACATCACGAACATTTTTTTGTTAGAGAGAGAGAGAGAGAGAGAGAGAGAGAGAGAGTTTATACAAAATATACACAGTAAAAAGCATCTACGGTATGTCCAAATCCCTGATTAGTCAAGGGTATACAATTCAGCAACCTGATAGTGGCTTTGCATATGAGAAGTACACGGGACTACTGAATTCCAACAATACACGAGGCGAGGAATAAGCAAGCTTCATTCACCTTTTAATGACCGAAAAAATTCAGAGAAAGCTCTTCAGTGACTTCCAATGAGCAACTACAGGAATGTCAGATTATCATTTTGCAGACCTGAGACAAACCAGCAGAAAGCTCTAAAATATCATCTAGGAGCAAAGTAAGGAATTTCAATTAATGGCAGGAAGCAGGCAAGAATTTCGACCTTAACTACTAGAAGGATGAGGTTCCAACAGAAGAGAACCCAGCCGCTCTCATCTCCTTTAGGGTTCCTGATAACCAGTCCAAGCCCTCATAAAGCCCGTCTCCCCTGAGTGCACAAGTCCCCTGTATGTGCCATTTTCTGTTCTTAAGATCAAAGAGACCCAAGCCTTCACACACTTCCATTGGTGCCATGGCTCCTTTCTAGAAATCAAAGATAGATCATAAGCCTAATATCACATCTTAAACACTTTAAAACAATCTAAGCTTATTGCCAGAATAACACGAAAAATCACGAGGCGGATTTAACATAACTCGTTGTTTGCCCGTTCAGATCAATCACCTAAAAGGATATACTCTAGCAGCTAATTCAGCAAACAATTCATTTATGTGCAGACCAATGTGAACTTGCTTCCCTTAACTTGTTAAATCCGCCTAAGGAATTTGCAAAAGGCATATATTACAGAACTTGAACAGTTATTTAACGTCTCATTAGCAAAGCAAAGTTCCTTCTCCAACCCTCAGAAATCTTGCAGTTTAAACACTGGTTCTCCATTCCCCGCATCTCTTCCAAAAATAGGCAGATTAGACTTACCGTATCCATCATTTATGCACTGATTTTTCCCAGAGATCTCCCAGTACAAGGATAGAGGTCTACGAAGTCATTGGTGAGAACTCGAAAAAAGGACCTTGAATACGGATGTGTCAGAGGACTTGATACCAAATAAGGTAAGTCTAAAAGGGTAATCACACATATCCCCCTCAATGAAAATATACAAATGTTACTATTACAGTATCAATTCAGCATCAATTAATATATTTGCAAGAAGCAATGATAAACAAGGAGATTGTATGTAACTTCACCCACTAAAGAAGAAATGCTACTTGATTTGAAATGAAACCCAAGAAGACAAAATCGCATGATTTATTTTCAGATGACGCATATCTATTCGACATACACAAATAGATTGTTTCAACTGAATTCGGAATATACGTAACTCTAATTATTAGTATTAAGGAGAAACCTAATCAGAGTCTAAGCATGAAAAGACAGTTATAGAATGCACCATGAAAACATTAAGTAAACAGCATTTCCTAGTCGAGTAAGTTACAGCCCAAGGATAGCTAACTAAATGCTAATTCTCATGCAGGCAACAACATAGTACACATTTATCTCCCAGCAACTTTGCTTCACCGAGTTTCAGGGCCAAATTTCAAGCCCATTTTAATGTAGACTGATTTTCTTTTACATTAACTTCTAATGAATCCACCAACAGATGACTACAAAAAATAGAGAGAAGACATTACAAAACCAAACCGGCCTAACTAAAAATTCAAAGTGGAACAAGATACCCTGGCCTCTTGCAATGAAGAGGTTCATGAATGCTTGATAAGAATATGAAAACACTAATGGAACATACCATGTCTTGTTTATTCGCAAACACCAGGATGGCACTGTTGAGCATGAAAGGATCATTGATAATAGCCTACAGGAAAAGCAGAAGCTTAAAAAAAAAAGGCATTAATCATGTAAAGCAACAGTCAATATGTCAGCCATCTCAACAAAACCTGAAATTCTGCTTTGGCCCTTCCAATTCTCTCCCTATCCAGTGAATCAACAACATAGATCTGCAACAAAGCATTTAACAGTTGTCTCAACACATTTCTCATCCACATGCACACTGCAAAACTTGCCCCCATTAAGTTCTATATTACGATTATATAACAGAAAATACCTTCCATAGAATAAATTGTTAGGACAATCAGCCAATAAAAAACACCTTGGAAGTAAAAAGGCCAATATGCAGCTAAAAGAGCGCAGATTTACCAGCCCATCCGTATTATTAAAGTAGTGCCTCCACAAAGGTCTGAGTTTCTCTTGCCCACCAACGTCCCAAACTGTGAATATGACATTCTTATACTGTACTTTCTCCACATTGAAACCTAAGAATAGAAAAGACGATCAGCAGTTTTCCAGTTCCATCCAGAACAGTATCAATATGTCGATGATGTAACATGGCATGGTGGAAACCCTCAGCATGCCAGAACAGAGGGCACTTTTGTAAGTCCTAGAAACTAAATAGGCAAGTTAGCGACGATGAAAGTTCCAAAGGAGCGGATATGTAGTGTATCAATGGAACAGTTAAGGGGCATACTCAATGAAACCAGTAAATTTATCTAGATGGCAACAAAGCGGTTGGCATTTTTGCTACTTCATATAGACATCTCAGGTGCCAAAACAACAGAAATAAGAGTTTTCATTCCGTAAAACAACTTGGAGGATATGTTCTCCTTATTTCAAAGGGATGTCATAGTGACATCCTCAAGAACAGCGAGATCAGGTTAAAGAGTAAAACCTATTTTGAGAGCAAGCTAAGCTGGTTCATAAATGACGTGATTGCAAACACGATTTCTGCTCTAATTGGAAAAATGCCAAAAGGTGCAAATATTGGAAACATGAAATCCCAAGTGTAGGGACTTGTGCATGTCCAGGAAAATTTTATTTCTAAGCAAAGGTGGAAGACTCAGATTCAATTGATGAAAGAGGTAAAAGTCGTAACATTTTGGTAAAAGTCTGTTGTGAACAGTTAACACCGGTTTTCAAACTAAAAGGTCACTTCTCTGACGAAATAGAAGTGAGGTCTCAAGCACAACAAACAGATCAGATGGAAGAAAATTCCTGCCCTTTCATGCACCGGAAGATGGATGAGTCTTTAAGAAATGAAGTACACGGTCCAAACTATGCGTGAAGAAAGTCTTAGCAAAAATAAGCACCGCCTGCCAACAATCCTAAAGGGTAATTCCGAGGCTAATTCCAAATGAAACGACCATCCTAATGTATGAACAAAGAAGATGGACCTACCGATGGTAGGGACAGTTGATAATACTTCTCCAATGTGCAATTTGTAGAGTATGGTGGTTTTACCAGCTGCATCCAGGCCAAGCATCACAACCTAAGCCACCTCAAAGAAAAAGGCTATTACCCAACAAACTTATCGCGAAATGCAGGAAAAGGAACAAAAACACGACATCCCCCACCCAGTAGCACGATTATCAATCTAAAACTAAGATGGCAAACAACCGGGAATATGCGTTCAGAAAGAAACGATAAACAACCCAATTTCACAAAAGAGGAGCTGGCATTAAAGCCCAACCAACATTCCAAAATATCTCTAGTACCCGAGCTGATACTTGATCAATCGAAACTTGTGCAACTAAAAATTTGTCATCACCACAAAAGCATAATTCCTCTCTAATCATGTCCATGTTAGGTAAATTCGAGATGCGAGAAAAACAGGGAGATTCTGCAGATTCCGTGCTTGCAGACTACATCTATGGTAGAAACAGAAGTTAGAATTCCCGTCTCCTAATACGCAGAGAAAAGGATCGGTAGAACAATCATTCGGGACGACAGGTGCAGAGATGAGCACAGAAGACAAATAAAGAAGAAGCGGGTAAGAGAGTACCCGCATCTCGGTGTTGCCGAAGAAACTATCGAAGAGCTTGCGAAAGGCTTGACCCATAGTATTTGCCTCCTCCGGTCAAGGTCGATCAGGTCGGCGTTCGGAGACGGCAACGAGTCGATGGTTCCGAAGAGCCGCAGCAAGCTTGCGAAATCCGAATTCGCGATGATAGATCGACTCGGACCGCCGGAACCTGAGGCACGCAGACCCAGCTCGTCTTTCTCTCTCTCTTTTCTCTTTTTTTCCTTTCCCCGAGTTCTTTCCGGGAAAAAGAGATGCTCTCTCTTCCGGGAATTATTTTATCTTTTTTTTTTTTTTGGGCTCTTTTGAAATGGAAATATGCATTTTCCTTTCAAACTTAAAACCTCTTCTTAATTAAAACTATTAAGGTTGAAAACAATCGTTGTTGTCGGTCATGTAATGAATACTGGAATGGACTGTTGAGATAATTTACGGCGGTGCTTTCTATAGATTGCAATTCAACTCCAAGTATTTATACACTATTGTTATCGGGGAAGATGGATGGAGGTCGACAATAGAACATGTTTCGGTGTCTTGCCTTTGTCTCCTTTGTCGGAAAACTGCAATAGAAGAGATATATAGGCATAGCCTCTCAACAACATTTACTAAGGAAACTACACAAGCGATATATGATTTCCACAATCATGCACAAACTAATTTGCAATCTACAAATCATCAACTCTGTTGCCTAACGGCTGTGGCCTCCACTTCTCTCCAGTCATCTTTTCGGCAGCTGCGTCCGAGATTCTCAGCACCATTACGATGGTTGCATTGCTTCCAACTCCATCGCAATTATCATCGCTAGCTGTACCCACATTTATAGGCAACCGCGACCAAAATAGCAGGTTTCGTGTCCTGACAATTACCTCACTCTCACTTCCTCGACAGTTATATTTAGGGGGCGAGCATGATTCCAAGATAGAATCGAAAATTGAAGAACCGGACTGATGGTGGAACTTGGAACAAGTGCTTGTGTTTTTCTTGTTCTATATTTTCACGCGATCCTATAGTATTCCATGACATCCGATGATGAGTGTGTAATCTAAAATCACTTATCCGAACTTCCATTTCCGGCGATATTTATAACCGAGGATTTTACTTTATCAATGTTTCATATTCTTCGTATGTATAAATACGAGTTGAGGTTAATAGAATTGTGGGAGCAAATGAATGATTCACTGCAACTATTCAATTAATAATATAAGTAGAACCCGAGTGGATTGTGAAACCGATCTTCGAACTTGTAACAGTGTAGGTTATTGATTTCGGGACATGGAGGAGGGTAAGTTTCAGGTTTCAAAAATTGAAGAGCCGATTCCGATGGGTAAGTACTAGGTAGAATCCGGATCGACGTGGAGCCGCTTGCCCCTAAAATATATAGGTTGTGATGAATCATCTAGGCTTGTCAACTAAGGGCTTCCAACACCTTGCCGCGTTGGAACTGAATTGTCTCATCAAAGGATTGCACTTTACCGGACTCAACGACGGTAGTTTGTCTACTCTGCTGATGGGCAAAATGGATTTGTCCATCTGCCTTTGATTCAAGTTGAGAAGGCGGTTAGCACGGGATGGATCCTCCAGTCGCAACTTTCAAGCTCCTGTTGGGACCTTGTATCAAAGCCCTAACATGTTCTCCCATCCAATCTAGTTTTCACACCCGCGCCGACTGAATTTGGAACTTCCTTCATCCGTAGCTACCATGATTTCTTTCATTTGTTAAAAGCTGGGTTTCAATGAGAAATGGATTGCTTGGGTTAAAATACAACATGTTTCAGTGAGAAATGGATTGCCTAGTGGAACTTCTGAGACTTCTTTTTATGTTTCTCATGTCTCTCCTTAAGACAAATGAAACGGACTTGAGTCTAACGACCAAAGAAAAAAAATTTGTTTAAGGTAATGGAAAAGTCATTTGTCTTCTGAAATGTTTTGGTTCACGAACTCTTATGGTATGGTCTCGTAAGATTGTCGCTGTCCGATATGCGTCCGACTGGAAAATTTTCCTTTTTGCTGGCTCAGTGATGCCCATGAAGCTTTGACTGGGGATTCAACCTCCAATCAGGCGGTGGCTATGGGGGTTACCACGTTCCGTGTAAGATTATTCCAACAACCGTTCTTTCGCTCATCTCCACCTAAGCTTAGCTTATTACATTTTGATTCCTGAACTTGGTGTGCTACTGCTCTCAAAGAACATCACTTTCTAAGCCATTGTTGCTGCGGTAGTCACTTGACAACGTGGTAACCCCCATCTGGATCCCCTCTACTCTCCTTGGCTTTATAATCGGCTTCGTTTTGCTCATGTCTCATCCCTCACCCTTTCGGACACGCTCAAGAGTTTTTCACAACAAACTCGTAAGATGAGCACCACAGGCAGCCCCCACGTTGCCGTCCTGGCCTTCCCATTTTCGACCCACGCGGCTCCCCTCCTTGCTGTGATCCGCCACCTGGCGACTGCCACCCCGGACACACTCTACTCTTTCTTCAGCACTGCCGATTCCATAGCCACCATCTTCTCGGCTTCCAACAACTTACCCAACGTGAGAGCGTACGACGTGGGAGACGGGGTGCCGGAGGGCTATGTGCGGGTTGGAAAGCCACAGGAGGATATCGAGCTGTTCCTGAAGGCAGCCCAGGCCAACTTCAAGAAGGGGATGGAGGAGGCGGTGGCCAAGACTGGGAGCGGGGTGAGCTGCTTGGTCACTGATGCCTTCTTCTGGTTCTGTGCGGATATGGCAGCGGAGATGGAATTGCCGTGGGTGGCCTTCTGGGCCGCTGGCCCTGCCTCTCTCTCTGCCCATCTCTACACCGAGCACGTCAGGCATACTCTTGGCACCGGCAAAGGTATTTAAGTGAATTTATGGGGTGAGAACTATATTCTAGTTCACTAATTCTTACGTGGTATCATGACATGATGTGCGATATCTTCCCCGTCACATGCCATTGTCCGTTGGTTCATTCCTGCAGGCATTGAAGGGCGAGAAGATGAGACCCTGCAATTCATCCCAGGAATGTCGAAGGTGCGCATCAGGGACTTGCCGGAAGGAGTCGTGTTCGGGAACTTGGACTCGCTCTTCTCCCGCATGCTCTGCGACATGGGCAGAGCCTTGCCAAGAGCAGCTGCGGTGTTCTTGAACAGCTTCGAGGAATTGGATCCAACCATAACCGCTGATCTCAAGTCCAAGCTCAACAACTTCCTCAACGTTGGCCCCTTCAATCTCATAGCCACTCAACCACGTGCTTCCGACGAAAGCAGGTGCATATCATGGTTGGCCGGACAAGAAAGGGCCTCCGTTGCCTACATTGGCTTTGGGTCAGTGGCAGTGCCTCCTCGGGAGGAGATTGTGGAACTAGCAGAGGCCTTGGAAGCGAGCCGGGTATCATTCATATGGTCTCTCAAGGACCATTTAAGAGAGAATCTGCCAGAGGGGTTTCTCAAGAGGACTGACACAAGAGGGATGATGGTGGCATGGGCACCACAGGAAGAGATACTGAAGCATGATGCGGTTGGTGCATTCATAACGCACTGCGGTTGGAACTCACTCCTAGACAGCATAGTGGGGGGAGGAGTGGCCATGATATGTAGGCCGTTCTTCGGAGACCAGAGGTTGAACGGCCGGATGATGGAGATGTGGGGGCTTGGGGTCCAAGTTGAGGGGGCTGTGTTGTCTAAGAAGGCCGTGTTGAGTTGCTTGCAGCTTCTTCTGTCCCAAGAAAGGGGGGAAATTATGAGGGACAACATGAGAGCCCTCCGACAACAGGCTGAGAAGGAGGCAGGACCAGATGGGTCCTCCACTCGCAACTTCAAGCTCCTTTTGAAGCTTGTATCAAACCCCTAACATGTTTCCCGGCCCTACCTATTTTGCACCCACAGCAACTCAATCTGAATTTCCCTTTGTTTCCGCCACCGATAGTTCCATGTAGGGAAATCAAGAGTTTCCAGCATCATTTTCATTTGTAAGTCGGGCACCCGCTCTCTTAATATGAACCAACATGAACATATATGAACCACCATGAGCATAAATGGGAGATGAAGCTGGAACTGAAAATACCAGGTCTATGTATTAATTAATGTCAAGGTACAACCACTCCCCAAAAATTGACAGGGTGATCAAGTCAATTCCCTCAAAACCCAAACATTCTACAAATTATAAACCAAAAAGAAAGAAAAAGGATATAGCTGCACAACCCGTTACCACAGTTCTTTTACCACGAATTATCACTATAATAGAAAATGAGAAATTTCCGGTCTGCCTCTCCTCCTATTCAGAGACACAATCTAAGTCCAGGACTAAAAACCCCTAAATCAGTACCTAACTAATCTACACAGCCGCCACGAGGTGAACAAGGCAATGTCATCACCAGCACCTATGACTTTGCACACCCACTACCTTTCCCTTGCCAGTTCAATTAGCGGAAAACTTCGGGCGGACAAAAGAGAAACAATCCATAGAGTGAAAAAGAACGCTAAAACCGTTGGCCTCCTTGTTTTTGGTAAGTTGGTGAAGGTGCCTCAGCCAAACTCGAAATTCAAAACATCTGAAATCATGTGCAACCTATGAGTCCAACATCTCGTCCTGTATCTCATTTGGGGCAATGAGCCCTGGAATAGAAAGCATCCTTTGTCGCTCTCTTTCCCTCTGAGCAGCGGCCTCTTCCGCGTAGAGGTCCTTGTTATCCTGTGGAAAGCGCAGGCTTTACAAGCAGGAAGAAAATATAACCATTCGTGATATAACACAGCCAATGGATAGTACTGACTACCTGAGCCGAAAATTCTTTTGATTGGACAAGAAAGTCTCTGATGTGATTCTTGAATGTGGAGAGGTCATTTGTCGACTCCAGGAGACCGTTCACAAATTGAGTGACCTGAAAGATAATTCCATCAATATCCTAATATCTGACAAGATTCATCAAAGCAGAAATTGACTGCAAAGGTCCATCCCATAACATTCCAACATCAGCCCCCTGATCCACTATTTTCTAGGATGGTGATGCCAAGCGACAGACAACCAAACTCTTGCTTGTCAATATCCAAGCCCGAACTTTTTGACGTCATCAACAACATTCCTTGTTGATGTACTTCAATGAACTTTTTCTTTCCAATATTCGAGTTTTGATAGTACAATAGTGGATAGAAAGATCATGACTCCCTCATAACTGTTCCATCCACGATAATTTATTGCAGTCAGAAGAGTCGGCAACCTCATACCTCTGCTACAGTCATGTTAGGAAATGAAGTGTCCAACAGCTTTATGGTGTATTCACGAACAAAGACTGCATTATTTGGATAGGGATAAGGAACTGTTGAGGCATCCCATAGAGGTTCTGTCAATGCACCACTCTCCACCTGCAAAAAAATCTCTTAGCCAAGCCATAATTCATTTATCTTCGATTGAGTGAAGGCTATAAAGCATCATTTACCAGACAAAACAGGTGTTGCAGGACTAAAACGTGTAACTTGAACCCTGGTTTATGAAAAGTGTCCGTTAAAACAGCAAAAATCTCTTGCTCTATCGTCAGAAAGTACGTCCTGTAGAACTGATTACAGAACTCAGAAGCCTGCCACATCGCAAAAAAGTACAACATCAACATCAACATCAATATCACCTTTATCCCAAACTAGTTGGGGTCGGTGGTTGATGAACCTAAAACCGCATCGCAAAAAAATAAAGAAAGAAAAAAAAATCAGCAGTCTGCATGATGCAAAAACACTGCATAATAAAGGACGTCGCTCGGATAGACCCAATTGTAACCAAAATCACATCATATATGCTATTTAGCAGAAGGAAGATGCAGTCCAAACATCAACAGATTAAAAGTCCAGACATCTCATGATAAAGCATCCAGGCACTTCATAAGGTGCCATAATTCAAGAAAAAGACCAGCAAACCTGAAAGTTCTTCAGCATCTCCAACAACAAGTTTAGCCCAGTTTCAGCAATATTTCTCTCCGTGTGCCGAAAAGCCCAGATGATAGAATCCATTACCAGCTTAAGTTGCTAAAGCAAACCAAAGGCAATTCACATCAATCATCAGTCCGTCAATAGAGCAAACAGGATATTCTCAGAACACTTGAGAAAAAGGAAGCGAAATAGATTAGTTTCATAGATCCACCTGACTTGACAGTCTAATTAATGCAGGGAAACAGTGTGCAGCAATGGCACGGAGTAAAGAAAAAAACTTCAGCCGATGCTCAGGGTAATCTTCAAAATTTTTGGTAATCATCTGCAACAACAAAAAAGTTGAGTAATCAAACAAACAAATAACCAAGGTAAAATTTCGATCTAAGCTAAATCGCGCTCGACTTTAAAATGCAGAAATGAAAGTCCACAGCATTAGGTACAATTCCCAAACGCACTAACCATAATTACAATTTCCAATTTAAACATACATAATTTGCAGCATTATTTAATCCTTCAAGGAGATTGACCTGCTTTAGAAAACTCATGGGACTCACAATTGCTAGTGAGAATTGCCCTCTCAGTCGTGAAAGGCGCCCGCAATACGGCTTTTGGCATATTCGTTCTGGCTTGGTAATGACAACTATACAAACTCACACATTGGTCCAAAACAAAAATTCCTATACATTATTCACCGAATTATATAATCCTTTAAGGAGATTGACCTGCTTTTATTTATTCCCAGCTAATGTTCGTCTGTTACCATAGATCCATGGCACATGACTCAAGCGGCACAAATTTTACTTAGAAATTGCACCTTGCATGAGCTTCATTACAAGTAAAAAAGGCATCAACACACAAACAAGCACCAAATTGGAGCATATCCCACCTCTAAAGTGCATTGGAAAACAGCCTCAAAAATGCGAGGCACATCCTCTATCATGACACCCTTGTACCTATATGAAGAAAAAAAGGTCATCAGAAAAAGGAGAATAGATAAGTCCCTGCAAAAATCCATAAAATGGGTGGAATTTATCTACCACACCATCACCATTATTTCAACAATAAGAAATTCCATAAGCAAGACCAGTGATGTTGATGAGATTAACAAACTGCAGTAGACCACATGGGAATCAAATGAGACATTGAAAACAGCAGAAACTATTGAAAGCTTAATACAGCAAAAGACAGAAAGAAACAGTAGTCGATTACACAACAAGCAGAACTATTAATCTATCTGGGAACAAACAATTTTAAGAAAGATCAGCCAGGTATACTCATTTTCTTCGAGGAAAATACATTCCAATGTGTAAACATCTATATTGACTATCACCCAAAATTCTAAGACCTCAATGGTGTGTAGTCAATATATATACATAGCCTCCAACTCAAGAAGTCAAGTCATGCAAATGATTATTCAAAACCTGGTCTTTCTTTGTTGCTGAACCATTTGTCAAGTGATTCACCACCCAATGCTAGACACAACATAAAAAAACACACTATTTGCTTTTCTCAAGAAAAGGACAAAGCCCAAAATGCGCAATCCGTACACCCCATTTGCTTTCTATTGCACAAGGTGTGAAAAAAAATCATTAAAACCTCTGCTTGTTCTCTTTCTTTCCGAAGAATTACAAATAAAAGTACTAGTTTGTGCAATTAACAGTCATGTGATGCAGTTTCAAGCAGTCAAAAGAATTTTGCTTGGATGCTATCAATAACACAAGTGATGAAGAATGAAACTGTACTTATTTATGATAGTCGCAAAAAGTGATAAAACTTCGGATTCTCTAGCATCAGGCACATTCCTCGCGTAGTCCCCGAGAATAGGATCCATCATTGGAGGGACAAACTGCTTTCCTATTTGTGGTTGATCCTCAGCCTTGTCCAGAAATGTCTCGATCAGCTTTAGAGTTTCCCTCTTGACCGATCTATTTCCAGAAGCACAACATAACAAACCAACCCCAAATGTCTGTTGTAACTTAAAAACTGGTGCATAGATGACCTTACCGTAGAAGTTTGACAAATGATGATTTGGAAACAAAGGGCCCTCCCCCTGCAATGGTACTCGATATAAGCTCACTGTACATTCTGTAGCAACAGTGAGCAATGGATGAGTACCAAGCATCAGTCTCAAAAAACAAAAGTGGATACTGCAAATAAAGCCAAACTTTTATTCTCTCCAAACTTTAAAGATATACCTATAAACATTAAGCATGTCCAAAAAGATCAATGAAATCTGTGACAGGAAGAATGTTCCAAGAGAACTTGCAACACTTGTATTTGTCTGCAAAACCAAAATAGAAAAGGTAAACAAGGGTGGCTTAAAATATAAGGAAACACTAGCAAAAAAAAAAATGAGCATAAACAGTGGCCATCCAACTTTTAAAATAACGTTTTTATTTTTTATTTTTAAAATAACGTATTGACTATAAAAAATCTTTTAAAATAAAGTACTCCAGAAAAGGACCAGAGTATTTCATTCTATCTTCGAATATTCACAAGTAAATCCTAATGGCGCAACTTCTACTCCAACAGAGCAAGTTAACTTTTGAATTCAATGCTTAGCCAACTTCCGTAAAAGATATACTCCGAAAATACTTTTCATGCAATCTCACATAACACTGATCATGTATTTAATTTACAGTCTTTAACCGGGACACTGGATCAAAATTGCACATGATAGAAGTACCAGATGATAAGATACGTAAGTTGCTTAAGTATTTCAGAAATCCTCAACCTCTATAAGTAAAATGTTACAGTAGAGTTGCAGAAAGAGGAGAAATTAGATAACGTTTGTGCAATGACCAGTGAAAGTGCATTTATAATTGAGAAAACAAATCAGCTATATGAAGATACAAAATGCCATATAGATAGACGTAAGCATCCCATGAAGGATTTTGTCAGCCTTGCCAAAGTAACTCCATAAATGTCCAATAGGTCTGGAAAACTATAACCACTCTATCCAACCAAGTAACTTCCCATTAATATCTTTAACCAGATTAAAGAGACCAAAAGGCTCGTATGCAAAATGAAAAACACTACAAGGGACACTAGCCATTATCCTCCTTTTCTCATTGCCAAATCTTGCCACAGCAGCAAGGCTAAGATGCCCACAGCACTAGTTTAATAAGTATGTCATCAAATACCGATCAAGTACATTGGTCGCTGGTGAAATACATCAATGCATCAATTGGCTAGAACTTTATAAACTAATAAGAGCTTTCTCTAAGACAAGGCACCTGCAATATATTGAGCACAGTCCTTATAACATCTGGATCCTTTAGAAAGTCTACACTTTGACGCGCCTGGCTTATAATCTCATTCCATTTCTGCATACAAACCTATTAGTTATCAGAATGCCAAAAAATAACGAAAGAAGAAAATTGTGTCAAAGTCCCTTAGACAAACCCGATTGGGGAGGTCCATCAACCTCTGGAGATACTCATCCCTCTTCTGGGGATCAGGTTCGGCTTGAATCATATGTCCGACCTGAAGTTAATAAGATTAGTACAGAAAAGCAGCTGACCGAAAAGGTCAATTAACACAGAGATAAGGGATGCTTACTGATTCATAAAATGAGTGGATCTGGTGGGGCTCAAGATCTGCAATTGTTGTTGCAAGGCCTGTTAAAAGCTCAGATACAAAGGGTTCGTTTTCTCCAACCTGAAATGCAAACTTCATGTCCATCAAACCATTCTACCATGCGAAAGAGACGAATTGCACAAAATATCAAAGCCTCTAACCTGTATAATAACAAATTTCCGCTTGCATTTCTGAACAATCTTTAAGAAAGTATCACAGGCCATATCCTGAGCAAAGAACAAGATTTTTTAGCATATGCAAGAGGCCATAGAATATCCACTATCAGCATATATCATTGATTCACAATTCCAACTACATCTCCGAAACAACTCAAAAAACTGTTTTATCTCGTTTGAATGGCATATTGCCATATCATAATCAACAAAAACATAACCTGCACTCCAGGATGGGTCTCATGCATGAACTCGAACAACTTATTTACAACAGTCTTCAAGAACTTCCAGTGGGCTCTTAGGAATCTGGGATACTGTCCAACAACATACCTGAAACCCGAAAAAGAGCATAAATATGGCTATTGAGGAACCCCAGCTTTTGTTTTGAACCGCACCCCCCCCCCCACCAAAAAAAAAAAAAAAAAATTTGTATCTGCACGAATGACATATTCTTCTAACAGTCAGTTTACCTCATTAATCACTGATGACAAGAAATAAGAGCTCCCTTCCAACTCCACAACCCCCCCACCCCCCAAAAAAAAAAAAAAAAAAAAAAACCCTCAACGTATGAAACCCACTTGGCACATATATTAACTGGTAATTGGAGAGGTTATATAGTGAATAACGAGTACGGGAACAAATTAATGTCATGAACTCATACATGATATTACTGGCGATAACAGCTTTGTTGTCCTTCCCTTTCGTGATTTCACACAAATTCAGCAAATCACGGATGACCATCACCAAGAATCTATTTTCCTGCCAACAGCCAAAAAGGAGTTGAAACAAAAAATGCACACACATGTATCGTAGCAAATACTAGCATTAAAGACTACAACTTCCAAGAAAGAGCAAAGTTTTCATGAATACTTCTCTGAACAAACTTTCTCAAAAGAATAACTAAAACAGGAGAGTGAAATAGATATTAGCCCGACGAGAAACAACTCTCTCTTCTATTTATCTAAACCTTTCAGCATCTTCTCATAGTCATATCCTCATCTGATAATTTCCCTAGATCGCATGGAACGTAAAATGCCATCGATACATCTCTTTACTGAAGATCCTTACTGGCAATTCCATTATTCTACATTGTATCATCAAGTTGGCACACTTGCTCAAGCAAGACGCCAAAGATCCAATTTGACATCCAGATTCAGAAATTACGCACCGACAAGAAAAGGCATAATGCCTCCTAAATGACGAGTCGTATAATACCTTATAAGAGGAAGGAGACGATGAAAGCACACAAGAGAAAGTGAGACATGAGATTACAGCCTTTCAAATTATTTTATACTCTGTTGCTTTTTTCACAACAATATGCTGACCGATGCAACATTCAAAAAACTCAAGATCATGTGAAACCCCAACCTAGCAAAAGATGAAAAATCTTCCAAGACAGGAACTAAGAGGGGATTTGGCATTATCATGGATACGAATGCTGCAAAAATCTGTGACTTAAAAAGGTTAAGCTACATAAGAAACCATAAGATAGAGATGTCTTTAACTAGAAGGCAGCAAATACTTCGTTTTTTCCCCACTTCAAGAAGAGTTCAAGTAATACCTGTTCTTCCATCATGGACCCAGAAATAGAGCCGATTGCCCAGCACAGCGTGTTTAAGTTATTCCATGACCAATCCTCACCACTCAGCTGTTTACTTAATTTCTTCAGCATCTATAGCCACCAGAAAAGTAAGAGTTGATTAGGACGAGACGCACCAGCAAAGGTGAAAATTACAAGCATATCGTCATTGAATGAAGATGTATCAACTGCACGTATAAGTCACATAAAACAATACCTGCTTTTCAGTGTCCTCGTGATCAAGGTGTGACAAGTAGATCAAGGTCTCTCTCATTATCTACAAGCAACAAACAACTCATTAAAGCTTGATATATTGAGTAATCATGCACGATCATCTTAGTTAAAGTAATACTCAACAGCCCACAGCCGAAAACTTAGACTATACAAACAACCATCGGTCGAAGCAGTTTCTCCCATAAAACCTAAAAGATTCTAGGCATCAATCAAGATCTAGGGAATCAAGAGGAGTACAATATTCGGAAAAGTGAAGCCAGTGGCTTGACTTCTGCAGGGAATAAATATACATCACCTTGTACTGGACGAGAACATCATTGTCTTTCATTGTCTCACGAACAATGTTACCATTTTCATCTTCAACAATGAGAACTTCTTCAGGCTTGGCCATACGAGAGATCATGAGCATTCTAAGCTTGGACATAGGGGCAGCATATAGCTGCCGCCGCTGCAGCAGTTGGGAACCTAGGCCATCAACCATGCCAGGAATCAAAGGCATCTGCCAAATACAGATGAAGTCATGATCTGACATGACTAACCACTCATTGCAATTTAAGCTGAACAAATGTGATTTGCAACCTCAGTCCACAAATTATAATTTTTTCAATGCACCACCAATGACATTATGCTGATGTCTAATCACAAAATTTCAAATGTTAACCTGCAATCCCATCATATTCGCCGTCACAGCGGGATTGTCCAGATTATTGTGTGCCTCAAAAAGCTCCAGGACCAAGGCATTCCAGTAATCCAGGCAAACCTGTTAAATCAAATGGTGGGCAAACATCTGAAAACACAATTTACCTAAAAATTGAATTTTCAAGAATGCTACCCAATGCAATATAGAGCACACCTTGAAGACTTCAGTGTCATCCACATATGAGATGTTTATAAGGTACTCTAGACCCAGAAGCAAGGATGCCATATTATCCTGAGTAGACTCCAATATCCTAATGTGAACCTGCAAGACGAGTGCAAAGTAAGGCATAAACATATCATAATTCGTAATTGAGAAGCTATTCCCACATTGTCCTATAACGAGCGAAAGAGAGGACAGAGACTTGAAAAATAAGGGACCAGAACGATAATTAACTGAAGAACAATTGCCTGGCCTAACCACATCTCATGCAAGTCACTGCCGCAATTAAATATTTAGACATCTCCACATGGCATGGAAAAGAACCTACCTTGTAGAATGAGGTGAAAAACAAAGCCAAGTTTTGGATAAATGCCTGAGAAATTGAACATCAAAATTGAATAAGTTGCAACAAAACATAATACACCAATCAATGATAACCTTTTAACCTCACACAAAGAATATTCACACCTGCTCCTCACTAGAACCATGCGCATAAGCCTCTGGGATGTTTGTAGTAGGAGGAAGAATAGCCTGGTAACATTAAAAAAAATCACCATAGAAGGTCAAGTAGTAAAAAAAAAATGAAAAGTTCTACTTTTCATCCCTGAATTTTCACGCTTTTTCTTATCAAATACTGTAGTTCTAATCTGTCAAAGTAAATCCTTCTAATTTCACAAATTTTCTAGTTAAGTGCTCCAATGCTAAATCACGCCAAATCCAGTTGACATGGCCGTAAGACGACGTTGTAGTGTGACGTGAATGAAATTTTTTTGATGTTTACATCCAAATGGGGTGTCCGCATTATTTAATCCATCATCTTACTCCAATGTTGTCTGTATTGGCTAAGTTTTTCCACAAACGTCCATGTGGGCATCCGCATATATTATCTTCATTATACTTTGGCATTGTCCAATGGCCACATCAGCTAAAATGGGTATGAATCGGTATTAGAGGAACTTAATTAGAGAACTTGCGGAAGTCGAAGGACATGATTAGACAAATTAGAAGTACAGGGACACGATTAAAAAAAGCAAGAAATTTCAAAGGACGAAAAGTAGAATTGATCCCAAAAGAGGAAGCTGAGGACCATGTATATGAGATGTTTGTATGAGAAGTCCAATAGGTAACTTCCATGGATCAAACACTGGAAAGTATGCTCACCTGTAACTGCACCATGAATATATTATACATATTCACATATTGCACGTTATAGAAATCTCCAAAATTGAGGGCGGCCACCTGCATAAAACCCATAAAACAATAAAACAAGCAAGCATATCAATTTTAAAGCCAGGCAAAGTGAAAATTTAATCACAACAAGCATACTATACCTCTGTAAGGCATTGAATTGTGAGATTCCGATACGATGGCACAGGAAAAAACTTTAGGAGCGTTTCCAGCTTCAGATGAACAGCAAATTAATCAAACAGATTAGGCAAAGTGTATATTAAAGTCTGGTGGCTGCAAGAATGGCATGCTCCAGGCTATCACCCTCCAGAGAAACAAAATCACTGAGAAGACATACCAATGGAGATTCAAAAATGTAACCCAAAGGAATCCATGAGAGGAAAGCATGCAACGTCGACAGTGTGGCCCTTATGAGCTCAGTTCTTTGAGATGCGGATAGTACATACAAACACAGCTCATGGATGAGTTGGAACTCACTGTGAACAACCAAAAGTAACCCTCAGCAAATTATCCCGCCAAAAAATTAGATATAATGCTTTAAATAGAATTAAATTGTCAAAAAAAAAAATGTAAGTCAGCTAACCTAGCCAATCTGCAAAAAATTAATGTGCGATGACAGAAAACTCTAGTATCATAATTACGATGTTGGATACAGCTAAAGGGGATAATACAATAAAACAGATCCTGAGTACAATCCGTCCACAGCTCAGCAAAAGTCAATCTCTCATCTCTGTACCTTTTTTGGCCTCCATATTTTACTTTCCTCAAGAGTTACAGAACAAACCAAGTAAAGCATTAGGCCAAAGTACACTTACATGATAAGTACCCACTAGTTTGTCTATCAACAATCATTAAATAGACATTCATGGACCCTCTAGCAATCTGATGTCAAATGTTAAACCCTCAAGTAGAACCAAAATTTATAGTCATGAGTCTACACTGAGGAAGGTATGCCTGTTCATTGTATAGAGCAACATAGGACATCAATCCAGCAAACTTGGACCGACATAAAAGCTACATGAGATATCACACTGGGATTTACTAACAAGATCACTGTCCATAGGAGCTGAATTGACTGCTGAAACACCCGAGTATGAAGAGAATTACACATTTTATTTCTAGCAACAGTTGTAGCATTTTTCCCTAAAAAGAAGTTAATCACAAGTTTCTGACATCATATCGGAACTATAACTATGAGCATCATCATGGCAGCACTCAAGAGCAGTATTGACTACAGAGGCATGTAAACAGAAGATAAAAGACAAACGGCTGCAAGTACAGCTCATCAGATGCCTTGCCTGTTCAGCGACTGTTTGAGCTCCTTGATCTTTTGCTGCGTCATTTCACCTCTCGAGAAGTCAAAAACCTCTTCACTCAGAAGCTGCAGTATTACAGTCTGTTACCAACACCCTCCAAGCCAAATTCAACTGAAGAAGATTGCAAAGAAAAACTTACTTTCAAAATGGCCATACAATTTTCACAGATTGTTTCACTAGTTTTTGCGGCTGAAACAAGATCAGGAATAAAGCTTCTCCATCTGCCGGGCCACTCATGCTTCAAGATCTGCAACATACGCAAACAGGTGAAGAAGATGCAAGGCCTTCTGAGATTTAAACCTAGTACCCAAACATAAAAGATCCCACCTGTACTAATATGATGTTCAGCTTGTTGATATACAGCTTTTCCATTCGAAGTGAAGCTTCATTACTCGAGAGCTATGGGAAGAAACAGAAAACAGACCGATAAGGAATCAAAAGTTTGTAGGCAAGGAAACAATAATGTTCTATAGACTTGCAAACTTATACCTGCACAATGACTTCAGAAATGTAATTCTTCATCCCATCTCTTTGTTCAACGGGCAATGCGTTCCATCTGTACTTTATGACACCTTCTAAGACCTGAAGATTAATGTCGGCAGGACAAGGGTCTTAACTTATTTAGAGAGATCTACTCGAGCTGTACAGAGACTGATCTTCTAAAAGAGGATGAAAGCATCACATAATTACAGCTTTATCGGAGGGGGAGGGAGGGGGAGAACTAGATCTACTCCCCTTTTCTAGGTCAGGGCCAACCTCAGAACTTTAGCTTCCTATGAAGAGATCAACCTCAGTCTAGGCCTTAACCTTGCAGGGGATCTGAATTTCATTCTATCTAGCCCACAAACCCTAAATAGATAAACCGAAATCTATGTGACAACCCAACTGCATCTAGACTATATTCACTATGCAAGGTTTTAGATCAACAATTTGCAGGATAAAATATTTGTTTGGTTCTCAGTGCCACTTCCCCGAGATCAGAAAATGCATTTTGTACTTTGTCATAAAGCAACCTCAGAGGCAGTAATCCAGAACAGAAGGGCTGATGGAAGAAAATTCTAGTGACAGCCAGCCTTACAGAATAGATTCTTGCTGAATTTTCAAGGGCATAAATAAGGTAGGCTATTTGGTCTAGCCCAGTAGTACCAATCCACTCAAGCTAGACAGGACATGCCCTTTGCCACTAAAATTAGCAAAGAGAGAGAGAGAGAGAGAGAAGAAATTGTAGATTCTGCCAGAAATCACATCTGACCTGTAAGGCAAAGAACTTAGTATTTAAGTTCTTCGTACTTTGTAGAATGTGCACGACTTGCAGCCATGTATCCGGATTGTTCTGCATTTCCCGCAAGATCTGGTCTGCCGCTGTTCTCTATTGCAACCACAATGAAAAAACAATTACAACAAAAAAAGGAAAAGATGAAATTAGTGGAAAGAGCTGAACAAGGTAAACAGTTTTGCTCCTCCAGAGCAAATGGTGCTTTTCATAGCCCAATCATAGCAATGCCCTGTCTTTCCACGTAATGAACTAGGAGCATGGAGTTTAATGATCCAAGCAGGAAAGCAGAGGAAACGATCTAATGACACTTGACAGATGGCATGCAAGAACATTCACCATTACTACGCAGGTACGTGACACGTCAATCTTCTGACTCGTACCATGCAATCCTAATTGATAAATCGTAGAGGAAAAAGATGCAAGCCGATTAAAAGAGGGAAAGAAAGCCCCCGGGGGGGTTGGGGAGTGGACTTTAGTATCTTTTCTATGACAGAAAGCTGAGGAAAACTGTCAGCATAGCCTATCATGATGAGCAGTAGAACGTACTACTCAGGCTACAGTCACGGAGAACAAGGGCCCAAACGGGAGGGCAGGAAGACCTTCATTTCAAATAGCAAAGTCAGGGGAGATGGAATTCCTAATGTACGGGACTTGTGGCGCACTCGCTCGAATCCCTGCTTCCCTTAATTACAGAGTAACGGCCGGAGAATGAATGATAGTATCACAGGAAATCCTCGTCCATCGAATACCTTAAGACCGTAGGCTCAACGCCTCCGCGTCCCCCAAGGTCCAGCATACCGTGAGCTTCACCAAGAGTAAGAGAGAGAGAGAGACAATTCCCGGGAGCCTTAAACCCTAAAAACCTAAGTCTCGCGGATTTTGCTGGACTCGTGCAAAGCCGAGAAGGCGCAGAGCGTCGCACGACGGCGAGCAAGCGAGCATTAAGGGCACCGAAACAAAGCACGGCGCAGGAAATAGGGTCGAGAAGTGGGAGAGCAGGGGGAAGAGGAGGGGAAGGAGCGAACCTCTTCTTTAGATCCGGTGCCGTAGAAGGCAGAGACGGTGGCATCGAGCAATGCGACGTCGATCGGTTGACTCAAATCCCGGAGCTTCTCGGCCGCCATGGTAGAGAAGCCAGCTGAGTCGGTCGGTAATAGTTAAACCCTAGCACAGTACGGAAGGGGGGCGGGGGCGGAGAGTGGAGAAGCCGAGAGACGGAGGCGGAGAGAGGGAGAGTGGGAGGGGAGAGGAAAAGGCGAGCGTGGGTATAAATACGAAAGGAGAGAAGACGGAGGAGGAGGTCGGGGGGAGGAGGAGGAGGAGAGAGTAGGGATAATAGAGTTGGGGGGGGGAGAGCAAAAGAGACAGCTTAAAATTGAAGCAGAAGAAGAGGGGGGAAGCCCAGCCGGAAGTGGGAAGACCCGGGGGCAGAGCCTTTTTTTTTTTTTTTTTGGCCTTGCGTGTTATTCTTCCTTTTTCTTTTTCCTTTTCTTTTTTTCCCCTTTTTTGAATATTCAGCGACTTATTAGTGTTTTTTTTTAAATCGAATATTCAGCAAATTATAAGCGCACTCCTTTTTCTTTTCTTTTTGCCCTTTTCTTGTGACTTTGGATAAATTATCCCAATTTCCCCTCCTTGAGAATATATACCGAGTTTGAATTCATTCATTTCATTGATTGAGTACAAACCACTGTACATCAATAGCTCTCGAGGAAAAAGTTGCTAATCCTTGACCCGTAAAAAAGTTAGCTCGCTTGTCTTAAGAAGGCATTGAACAATGAACAGGGTAAGATCCATATAATTAGGGATATTTATTACCTTGCTTCCCGATATGAAGTAACTAGTAACCATATTGAAATAATTACTATAGTTTCTGTTAAATTTGCAAGCGAATCATTGGCTTAATAAGAAAATACTTTGCGATAGAGACACGTAATATTTTTAAAAACCTTTTATTTTCCTATATCACATCGTTATTTAATTGTCTATGACGATTAGGGCAATTTTTGTGAGGATGGTAATTGCATCCCTAATATTTTAGGAAAATACAATCGAATTCTACGTCCCTTAAAATTCATACAATAAAGGCTTAATTAATAGGGGTGAGGTTCGTCGATTAAAAAAAAATTTGCCAAAATCGAAATAATCTAATCCGATCCAAGCCTATTCAAACGTAAGCTTGAATCACTTTTTTAAATTTCTCAATAAAAAAGATATGTGGAAGTAATTATCATAGTTAAACCATTACCAAGATATTACTAGTTTAGAATCCACAAATTGCATCTAGATAAATGAATTTCGCACGCCTGGACTTCAACGACCGTAGCTTTTTTATCTTAGCAGAGTTAGGGAGCCTACGAATACAATTCCGAAAGAGCTCATTTGAAAAGCATGCTCGATGCCTTGGTCTTTTTGCCTGATCTCCCTGCTCTTTCTGGTCAAAAAGATTGAAATGCGGAAATGACAGCGGTTTTGGTCTATGCTAACGTAGGGCGTTCGACCATTCTGGAGAGTACTTTGCTGGTAAACTTGACTTTAAAGCCACTGGGGATCTCAAGGAAACAATGCGAGATTTTTCCACCGAGGATTGCGAGGGCATTTTCCAAAGGAGTAGGAGCAAATTTACGGCCTAAGCTACACCAAACTGGAGAAAAGAAGAGGATGCTGCGATTTCGATTCGAGTGCTCGATCAATTTCTCGTCGTGGTGGTACCTTTATCATTGTATTAGCTCATATTGGCTCTCAAGAAATAATTACACTAAACTTTCGATTGCAGCATCTTTTAAATAGCTATAGTAAATTCAAAGTGATTAGTAGATCTGAAAGTGGGATTTGTATACTCTAGATAACTTTTTTAATCAAATAATAGATTTAAATAAGCGTCTTTTACATTTCCATTCTTCTGTTTACATAATTGGAACCGGAAAAGTTAGATCCTAATATGCTTGGAAGAATTTGTTCTGAACGCGAACGCTCTGTTTTGACTTTTGAGAGAGGAGAAAGGAAAGAAGGGGGCAATTGTTCCGGCCAGAGACCCGGTCGCGCGGTCGGTGGAGGAGGAGGAATTCGGTAGCCATTAAAAACTCACTCCCGTCAAACTCATCTCATTATCCTATTCAGACTCAGAACAAGCGCGATCGAGAGAGAGAGAAAGAGAGAGAGAGAGAGAGAGAACTCAATCAAGCAATCATGAACGTATTCAGGTTAGCAGGAGACATGACCCACCTCCTCAGCATAGTGGTGCTTCTTCTCAAGATTCGCACCACCAAGTCCTGTGCCGGTATATGTTTCTTCTCTCCCTCCGCACCATTAGTCTGTTTCTTCCTCTCGTTCGAGCTGGAATAGAAGCATAGCGCCTTCCGTTGCTTCGCCTTCTCGAACAGTCTAACACAAACCATCAGTTTCTTCTTCCCCTCTCCCCATCAAGCTGAGTTCCTTCTATTTCTCGGGGTGATGTTTTCGAAACCCATCTCCGCATTCTCCCTCGATTAATTTTAAGAGGGTGCTGCTTGTTTTTTCATTTTTTTGGTCTGGTGTTTGGGGTGGGGGGCCTTTCTATGGGTGCTGCTAGTTTGCGTCCTGGGATTTTCATTACCTTCGCTAAGAAAAAGTTGACTAAGCTTTTGATTGGCTGCTTGTACTGTAGCCTTCTTCATGTGCATTTTTATCCCCCTGTCAAGGAAGATCGTCCCTCCGTCAGTCAGGAAACCGGCCATTCATCCGTTTCCATTGAATGATAGCTATGTATTTCCAGTACCATTTGTTGTGTAAACTTCACAACTTCACTTTTTGGCACAGGTATTTCACTCAAGACTCAAGAACTGTATGTCATCGTCTTCTTGGCACGCTACCTCGATTTGTTCACGAGGTACGTCTCTTTCTACAACACAGCAATGAAGCTCTTCTTTATCGGGACTTCAGTTGCCATAGTCTGGTACATGAGGTACCATAAAGTAGTGAAGCAGACTTATTCCCGGGAAGAAGACACATTCAAACATTATGTTCTGGTTCTCGTGTGCTTCATTTTGGCAATCTTGATTCCCCTTGCTTTCACCGTGACTGAGGTACGAGATTCCAACACATCTTGCGTTACGTATTTCTTTTGTATTGCTAGCTTTCCTTCATATATGATGGTTGCTGTTACCATATAAGGCAGGCTATAAATAGATTGCTTTCCATTCAGTATTCTTTGAATTCCCAAGCCCCAACTCCCAGAACCAATTGCTATTATAAAATCGACGATTTGAATGGACACATCTCATGCCCGCAACTTGCATCATTCGCATGGCAAAACTGCTCGTAGAATGAAGTCACACCCTGCAAGCTAACTGCCGAACAGTGTGAACTCTATTGCACATGTTGCCATTTGGTTCAAATTGGGTTGGGGTGACGTCGGCATTTCACACTAATGTCATGTTTCTGGACAATAAACCAGTGTTGTGGCGTTGCCTTCCTCTTATGAAATAATCTTGGGCTCTGTATGATGGGAACCTCACCTTTCCCTACAGATTCTCTGGACATATTCAATATATCTTGAAGCAGTGGCAATCTTGCCGCAACTGGTGTTACTGCAGAGGTCAAGCAACATCGACAACTTAACAGGAAGCTATGTCTTTCTTCTTGGGTATGTCCAATTTATTTTTTCCCATAAATTCTTTTCCTTTCCAGTAAAGTTATAATCCCTGGGCTTTGTAACTGAGAAGGTAGCTACTTTTCTTTGTTTGGGAAGCTATAACTATTTGCATCCACGACCGTGTTTCCTGATTTGCTTACATTTTATTAGCCAAGGAAATCGTCTTTCTCTGCCGCCATAGTGCTTGCAATTTTACTACGCATTCCACCTGTTGATTTGTATGGGGTTTACTCATCTTCATATAAAGGCGGGACTAGTTTGCATGTTCTATGAAGGCTGTGGAAAATTTTAA
Source organism: Rhodamnia argentea (assembly GCF_020921035.1). Taxonomy (NCBI): domain Eukaryota; kingdom Viridiplantae; phylum Streptophyta; class Magnoliopsida; order Myrtales; family Myrtaceae; genus Rhodamnia; species Rhodamnia argentea. Next base: position 10,213,172 of record NC_063159.1, on the reverse strand, counting down.
ACCCCAAAGCAATGTCAGTGCTGTAAAGCCTTCTCCTTAGGTGTAAAACTTTTGAATCTAAAGACGGCAGTTTCATCTTTGATTCGTCTCTAGGTTCTATGAAAAGTATGGCGATGCTGAAAGGAAATTAGTAGCTTCCATCCTTTGACTTTTCCTCTTTTTTATTGGTAGTTGAATTGAGGACTCTTCTTGGAAACAGATGGTCGGACCTCGTAAGACCACAGTGAAATTGGTTGAGCATATGTAATCTTTATATACAGTCTTTTGAGTCTTGACTTGGAAATGCTGTATGAAGTACAAATGTTGTAAAATTGTTCAAGCTAAGACCTGTTTTGGTTTGACGGAATAGAAATGTTGGCCTGGTTAGTTGATAATCAGGCAAATCTCTTTCTTTCAATCAATGGTAAGAGGGAACTACTTGATGATTGGAGTAATGAAGATGGCTAATCTCCACCTAACAACATTAGCTATTTATTCGGTCTGTATGCTCATTTGATTCTGTGAAATCATATGCTACAATGCTACCAAGCTGTGGAGCAGATAATATAGAGCTTCTTATTGTTGGAAATTAAACCAAATTCATGAATGCTAGACTATTGATCGACTTCCAACGTATCAACTTAATGTTGATTCAGTGAATGTGGTGTCGGTTGTCAGTGAATGGTGGACTTCCAAGATGCATGCACGAACCAAGACTTGTTTTTCGAGAGTTGTTATTAGTTGAGTCTTTTAAGAGTCTGTTCTTATTCTGATGTGTAGTAAATGCTATGTATGTACATGCGTCTGTTCATGTAACTAGAGTATATTAAGAGTCATGTTTCAAACCTATAAATAGGTGTGTCTTGTAACTATTTCAGCATGGGTGAGTCGATTGTGAATATAGAATATTGAAAAGCCATCTTCGGTCTCCTCCGCCTTCGCAAGTAAAGTTGAGTTGTGAGTGTTTGTTGGGAGCCCACGTTCGATTATCCCATCACTTATGAACCGTGTTATCGCTGACCTCCAAATCCAAAACGAGTCAAAATTTGGCATTTAGTGATGTATGAGAGCTGTATTTGTATATCATCATTCTACCCCCTTCTGGTGTGGAATCTAATGCATCTTTTAGTAAGGCAACTATTATTGCAGAAATACAACTTTGTTTTTATGGGCCTTCCCCTGACGTTACTGTTATGTTGCTTGTGAACATTAGTGGTGAGGCAGTGGAAGCATAAAAGAGAGAATTTAGGATCCGACTTAACAAGAAAGGCAAACAATTACAAAAAGTACGAGATATATGTGGGGAATCTGCCTACATAGGGAGGTATCCTACATTGCAAGGCTTGATTACTCCCCTCGAGTTAACCCAAATCCTGGAGTCCATATACTCTTATTAAGATCCCTTATCCAACAGAGATATATATACTAAATCTGACGTAATATATTGTCTTTATCACATACTGTAAAATATCAGATCACCATAAATACAAGTTGAACCCCAAAAACCGAGAATTACGTAGGAAATTTGATTGAACCAGGGAAGATATTTCTGCTGTAGCCATTCATTTAAGTACGACCGCCATTTTTGCCTTTTTAGTATCAGCTGAATGATATGTTTCAAATCTCTGGTATTATTACCCAGTTCTACAATTACTATTAGGACTTTTCGGATGGATATATTTCTTCGAAGCCAGTTGGGGATGACAAAGGTGCACCTTTTCAACAAATCTTGCTTTGACTGTCTGGCACACTCTCGATTAACCTGTTGAGCTGATGCTTGGGCACTGAAGTTACATTTTTGACGGTGCGCCAAGTTCCAAGAACCGCTTAAAAGATTTACCATTAAGAGACTTGTCAAGACGAAATTTTTTTGTAATGTAAATGACCACTTCTGCATAGAGTTGTAGCCTCCTTCCTTAAAAGAAAATAATGCTTCCTTTTACGTGAGTCGGTGGCATTCAATGCCGATTTGAATTGTCCTGTTTAAGTGCATATTCTCTTGAAATTAGCAGCAAAGTTGGCACTTGTCCGGGTGGTTTTGGTCCAGTTTGTCACGTGGTGGTGAGACTGAGGCACATTGTCTAAGCGCTCGTCTTGTCCATATCGAAATGACTCAGAGCAATGGCTTGTTGGCTGCTTTTGCAAGATGACTGCCACCATACCCTCTTTCTGGTGTTCACTAGAATATTCTCCTGGCACGGACGGAAATAATTGTTTCAATGGGAGATTGGAGTCCTTTCTTCAAACTCTTTTATTGTTTTTCCTGTGCTAGGAGTGTGTAAAATTTTCCGTTCGGTTTTTTCCAAGGCATAATGTCTGCTCTGGCTAGTCATGAGATTGAATTTTTGAGCTCTGGGTTTATAAAGGCATTTACAAACTTTTCTGTTTTGTTCAATTGCAGTGCCTATCGAGCCTTGTATCTTGTTAACTGGGTATATCGGTTCTTCACGGAGACGCACAAAATACGCTGGATTCGTATGTTCTTCTGCTTTTCTGTTGAGTATCAGTCCACTTGATTTGTTTGAAAGCTAACAGGGGTTTGCTTCTTACTGTAAACACAGCTTGGGTATCGGGGCTTGTCCAGACAGCCCTTTATGCAGATTTCTTTTACTTTTACATTAAAAGGTAACATGCTCTTTGGACTTGCTTGTAGAAGCCGATTCAGTCAGCTTTCCATGGATCACTAATCTAAATTATTTTTCTGCTTGGTGTTCAGTTGGAAAAATCATGAGAAGTTGAAGCTTCCCTCATGAAGCTCACCTTCCTTGGATCAAAGGGGACAGAGGAAGCCAATACTAATCATGGAGGCAAGGCATTTTAAGCTGGGCAGGACACAAAACCTTCTCTCTTACAAGCAGCTCTATGTTATCGCTCCAATGGATGATAAGCTGTCTTCACCTTGATGATGTGTTTTCCTAGTCTTTAGTCATAGTTATGGAGTTGTAGGACTAACTATGTAGAAATCTTCTCTCTTAAATTAAGTGAAGTTTCGTCCTTAGTGTCCCTCCCAGCTATACATTGAGGAGGCTTCTGTTACCGACTGATTTTACCTGGCGAATTGCTCTTTGATATCATTCCAGTTTGCAAATCCTTCTGATTATACTGACCCTGGACCGTTTTAGTTTACCGGAAGACATTAGAAGAAGAAGAGGCAAAAATCACGTTGGCAGCTTTTCTGGACAGTTGATCATAGCTCAGAGAGAGCATCATAATGCTAAATTAGAAATTGCTTAAAGAAGGGGCTTTGTTGATTAAGGTGGAATACAAAGTCACAGTATTCAGTAGGCATTTCCAGTTTATACACGGCTTTGCCTTGAAAGTCTCAGGATTGATCTCTAATCTGAAGATGTTAAAGAAAGGAATGGGATTATTATGAAAATAAAAAAAACATGAAATATGAAAACTGCCTGTGCCTGGCCAAAAGCAACAAAACAAAGAAAAAGAAAGAGTTAAGTATAGACTGAGTCTTCCAAGTTTAAGAATTTGTGAAATTTGATTATTTTCATTTTATGCAATCGAGTCCTAAATTTATGAATTTGTGCAATTTGATCCTCTTAGTTTTTGTTTCACGCACTCGAATCCTCCAACTTTCTTGATCCATGCAATCAAAGACTCTGTTTACCCAGTCTAAGAAGTACTATCAAATTAGGCTTTCTGTTTTTCCTTTTTCCCCGTGTGTGTTTTGCTCATTCGGCGTTAAAAATTAGCATTGCGTGTTATATTCCGTCACATAAGTAATGCCACGCCGTTCATTAATTTGACGGTTTTAGTTAGCCTTGTTGACCGAAGCATTTAAAATAAAAATTCAGAGTACCAAATTGCACAAATTCAAAAGTTAAGAGGGCTATGTCTGAATAACATAGAAGTTAAAGGACCACTTCACAGTAAAGAACACAGAATGTTGAAGTTCACACAAGCATTGAAATTTAAAGGACTAAATCCGTACATAACCCGTAATAGAAGCGCACAATGTTGCTCAGTTCGTTTGAGGGACTCTCGAGACCTCGGAGGATTTGGATTCTGGAAATGGGTGGGCCCAGGCCCATCCAACGGTCTGAAGTGAAGAAGGAAGGGTGCAGAAGAGGGAAGAAGACCGTATGGTACGATGATGTTGCGGTTGTGGACAGCACAGCAACAGTCGCATGTATCCCAGTCCACATCATTCGGGAGGGTTGAAGATGGAGCACGCTGGTGGGTGCTTTGTACTCATCGAACGTACTCAATTCAGATGGAGATCGCTGGTTTGTATTTGTACACATCAGATGTGATGAATGATGTGAGGACGAGGAGGGACATGTGGACCGTTGCCTTTTAAGGGTTGGCGTGGCAAAAGTGGGGGGGGGGAGGGAATGGATTGGACACCAAGGCTTACGGTTACCAAGCGAATCTAGTGATGGGAAGAGCGACCAAGTAAGTTTGCATTTCTGGACAACCCCCACGTTCTCCCAAAATCCTCTACCCTTTTCTTGTTTTGTTATAAAGATCGAGTCTTGAACATCATCGACTCGACAAATCCCGCGGACATGAAACCATGAACGTGTGCCCGGACAATCTATCTTAACTTCATCTCTCCCTAATCCAGGATTAACAGTCGGTCCCAGTACAAAACGTAGATTACACGCGTCGTGTGGAATTCGAGTCCCTCCGAACCCTGTGTTTGTCAACGAAGAAGAAGAGGAGGGGGGTAGGAGGGAGGAACTTCGGCTTTACCGGTCAGCTCGTCTAACGTCCATTCCAGGGGAGATTGAATTCGAATCCCAACACGCCGACCGACATCTCCTCCTCCTCCATTTCTTCATTTAACTCTCTCTCTCTCTCTCTCTCTCTCTCTCTCTAATACTCCGTTTTTTATCCCAACATCCCCGAGGTCTGGCGGTAGATTTCCTTTCCTCTGCTTCTGACTAGTTGCAAACATGGAGTCTGATCCTGAGCGGCCCACTCTATCCTCTCTCGGAAAGGTCCTTCCTTTATCTCCCACTTACCTTCTTCTTTTTGTGGCTGCTCACCTCACTTCTCTGGTTTCCCATTTCGCTGTTGATGTGGATACGCCTCCTGTCGCTTGTTTTCGTTTTTGGGCATACTTTCAGCTTTCTCGTCTTCTTCTTTCTCCCCTTGTCGTGGGGGGTGCGAGCCATTTCACTTTCTCTATCTTCTTTCTTTTTGAGCTTCCTTAGCTTAGACCCAGTCAAATGAAATTGCCTTTTGAGGTTCATTTCTTGCCGAACGGGAATTTCGGGATGCTTCTACTTCGTCACCAACCTTGGTTTGCTTGCCCTTGATTAGTTGGCGGCTAACTACTTGGTTGATCTTATATCAGTTGCTGATTGTGGTGGATCCTCTGTATGTTAGGAGGGGAAGTCGTCGGGCGAGATTGGTGAAGCTCAGGAGCCTCTGATCAATGGCACTCACGGGATTCCAGAAAACTACTCTGTTGCTGCTGCAGTTCTCCCGTGAGTGCTCGCCATCTTTAATTGATTGTTCCATCATTATTCTATCCTGTAAAAGCTGCATTGACAATGTTGCGACTGGTTACTTGTAGATTTCTATTCCCTGCTCTTGGAGGACTGCTGTATGGTTATGATATCGGTGCCACTTCTTGTGCGACCATTTCTGTCGAGGTATCATCTCATCCTCACACGGCGATTGCAGAGATGTTGCGTTTTCTTTTGTTAGCACCCATATTTTTCAGTAAGGTGTTTATTGGCAAAAGCAAACATCAGGGCTGCACCACTCAGTGATGTTGATTTAATTCTAATGTTTCTTTCCCATTTTATATTGACATCGGTTTTCTGTGTTGCAGTCAGCCACATTGAGTGGGATAACATGGTATGACTTGTCTTCTGTACAGATTGGTCTCATTGTAAGTTTCTAGCCAACTTTCACGGTTCAAATTTGCACCAATTGGCATGAAATTCATTTTTTGCTGCTTCTCTGTACTTTAACTTTTCATTTCTCAACCGCAGAGATTGTTTGTTAATTTGTAAACTGTGCCTCATGAATATTCCTTTGCAGACTAGTGGCTCTCTATATGGGGCTTTGATTGGCTCTGTTGTGGCCTTCAATATCGCCGACTTTCTAGGTAATGTCATTTCCCATGTACATTTCACTCCGAATTTAAGCTTTTCTTGTTTGTTCTTGGGCATGAAGTTTGGATGGTGCATTTGTATTCCAGGGAGAAGAAGGGAACTTATTCTGGCTTCAGTCCTGTATCTCGTTGGAGCTCTTGTAACAGCATTAGCGCCGGATTTCGCTGTTATGGTGGTTGGGCGCTTTGTGTTCGGTATAGGAATTGGACTGGTAACAAATTTTTGCTGCGTATGGTTAGACACGGGTGCTGTCTGCTTTGACTTTTGTAAACATGTTCTCTGTCTTGGTTCCAATTACGAATTCTTTGATATTTTTCCTGTCAAAATGACTCACCCATTGAGGACCTGTTTTAACCAACCCTAAGTGGGAAGCCGGGGCCAAAAACTGGTGGCAAGTCAGTCATTGGGCTTAGGTAATCTGGATGCACATGAAAGAGACATACTTAAAGATCCCTACCCTGCCTGTTAATTAGGCAGCCCAAATAGCCAGAAGAAGCATCAACATGATCCTCATCGCTAATACACTCCTTAGTAATAGGAAAAAATATCATTATTCTACAAAGCAAAAAAGTAATCTTACCTATGCTCTTCCTAATTTGTTAGCATATTCCGCCAAAAGAAATTAGCAGTTACCTATTGTTTTAGTTGCATCCTGGGGTAACAAACACAGAAAATGGAGGGTGGCATGAGGGTAGGGATGGGGGAGATAACCCCAGAATCATCACTGCCCAATTGCCCCTACACCCCCCAAAAAAAAGGAGGAAGATAGCAAATATTATGTTACTCTTGGTTTCGATATATCCTAGGGTTTTCTCTTATGACTTTTGTCTATTCTAGTCGCTCAATTATTTTGCTTATTCGGCAATTGCCAGGCTCTGTTCTATGGATGCTGAAACAGCTATTGATGCCTAGTGGTAAACATCTAGAAGATATACTCTGTACATACTTAAACTTTCAACCTTTTGCTTTCAGGCTATGCACGCTGCTCCTATGTACATTGCTGAGACAGCTCCAACTCCGATACGTGGTCGGCTTATATCTCTCAAGGAGTTCTTTATTGTTCTTGGGATGGTTGTAAGTCCTCGAAAATTTCTTGACTACTCTGACTTGGATTTGCGGTTAATGGCAGAATCAAGACTTTCTTCTTTTATTAGTTGGCTATTGTCCTGTACAACTATAGTCAAATGTCTAAATTTTGTGCAGGCAGGATATGGGATCGGTTCCCTCTTAGTTGATATTGTTGCCGGGTGGCGTTACATGTATGGAGCTAGCACTCCTTTGGCAGTTATAATGGGAATAGGAATGTGGTGGCTGCCATCATCACCTAGATGGCTACTATTGCGCGCCATACAGGGCAAAGGCAACATGCAGGAACTGAAAGAAAATGCCATAAATTGTTTGCGCCGGCTTAGGGGCCCAGTTATTGGTGATTCTGCCCCAGAGCAAGTTAATGAGGTCATGGAAGAGCTTGCGTACGTTGGAGAAGAAAAACAAGTTACGTTCAGTGAAATGTTCCGGGGGAAATGCTTGAAAGCTCTTACCATTGGTGCTGGAGTTGTCTTGTTCCAGCAGGTGCCATATTATTTTGGCCTTCATAATGCAATATGAGCATATACATAATATTGCAGCTCAAACTTGTCATCTTTTGGTTCAGATTACAGGGCAACCTAGTGTGCTTTATTATGCAGCGTCGATCCTTCAGGTATGTTTTCCTCTAATATGCTGCCAGTCCTGTGGGTTTGAAGTATTTCCGATTCCATAAATCTTAATTTACTAAAGTAAAGTCAAATTAAGTTGGGAAGATGAACATTAGAGCTGCTTTGGCCCATTTTCTGGCTTCAAAGTGGAAAAGTTCAATATCACTGTAATAAAAAAATTCTGGAGTAATTACTTAATTCCAGAGTGAATTTTATCATATATTTGGTCTTGGCCATGCCTGAAGTACAAGGAAAGGACATTCAAAAGCCACAACTGTGGGACCAGAAGAGTACTTTGCAGAAAATAGAACTGTCTCAAAACAGGCCCTTGTCATTGAATATAGTGGAACCTGCTTGTTGACTTATGTTTCACATTTAATTTGTTCTTGAAGAAAAATGTACTAGCTTCGTAACTTGACTTAATATGGTGTAATAGAGTGCAGGGTTCTCTGCTGCATCTGATGCAACACGGGTGTCCATTCTTTTAGGACTCTTGAAGGTATTTTCCTTTCCCCCCTTAAGGTGAATGCAGTAAGCAATAGTTTGGCATAAGTAGCATGCCCTCAGGACTCTAGTTTGATGAAATAGAAGTCCTTTCAAGTGAAGGACCACCACATGTCTCTCTTGTGTTTAACTGTTGGTATGGTGTTTCGTGATTGTAGCTCATAATGACGGGTGTAGCTGTTCTTGTTGTTGATAGAGTCGGAAGGAGACCCTTACTGCTTGGGGGCGTTTCAGGGATGGTAAGACACTATTCTTCCTCCAGTGGGCATGGCATTCTGGTGATATGCGACCATAGGAGAATAGTTGACTTTCAAAAATTTTGTATAGCTTTCTTCTTCAGGCTGAGTTCTATTTTAAATTAGGTTGCATTTGAATTTTCTTCTTCCAGCCTGCTTAACTCATGCTCAGCTTTGTGTTTACATACAACCATACATGGCATTTTTCTACTTAATTGGTTTCTGCAACAGTTTGTCTCTTTATTCCTTCTTGGATCATACTACCTTTTCCTGGATGATGTACCGGCCGCTGCTGTTGTCGGTTTGCTCTTATATGTTGGTTGTTATCAGGTATCCCCACGAGACTTTTCCTTTTCATGTGATGTATTTTCCCCATCGAGTAATAATGGTTGAAGCATGTGATATCATGTTACAAGAAGCCCACTTCTTGACTGTCCAATTTGTCTCTCCTACAATCTCCATGCAAAATGGAGTTAATATATTGTGATGGCCGTTTGTTTCGTTCTGTGGTTTCTGAACAAGATCCATGCTGCTCAAATTCTAGATGACTCCTTGTGAAAATAAGTAAGACGGTCCTCATTACTTCTCTCCATGGGAGGCAATGAGCGGAGATGTTGTGCCCTTGGTTTAAGTTGTTCATACTATTCTAACTTTTTTTTTTATTTTAATTTTGTTAGTATTTTAGTGATTTTGCCAACCTGTTTGCAGAGTACACGGGATATCCTAACTCTTTTCCCATGTCTTGGAGAGTTTAGTTTGAGCATGACCTCTTGGTTAGTTTTCATGTTCTTACATATTCCCTGTAAACTGAGAAAAGGATCAAATTGGTTTTGCAGTTATCTTTTGGACCTATAGGTTGGCTGTTGATTTCGGAGATTTTCCCTTTGCGCCTAAGAGGGCGAGGACTCAGCATTGCCGTGCTCGTGAATTTTGGTGCAAATGCATTGGTGACTTTTGCATTTTCTCCTTTAGTGGTAAGTAAGCTTCCAGCTTCTGCTTTCCGTGTGCATCACTTGTCTGTCTAGGTTTATACCACTTTTGGCACATGCGATGGAACTGACTTCCTGGACATGATTCTAAAAATTTGGGAGCTATTGACGACTCCTCTGTTCTGTTATGTTTCTGATTAGTGCTTTTCAGGTATAATTTTGTTTTGGGAAAATGTCAAGTACCACCTCCAAGTTTAGTGCCCATATCGATTTGCATCGTCATGTTTCATAATCTGCATTTTGCATCTCACATAAAATCTATAAGCTCAGAAGACCAATTTACCCCTCTCAAAGAAGAAAGGCCAAGGAAAAACACTAGCCTCCAACCTCTCATCAACCCAAACACCCAACAGCCACCACCTGCATGCCACCACCCGATGCCGACCTCCAAAGCCCTGCTGTCCGACCTCCATCACTCTCCCATGCTAGCCGGAGCTTTGAACAGAGCTCGTGGGCTAGAGCAAGCAAGCAAGCTCTGTTCCAAGCTTGGGCAATTTAGTAAGTAGATAGTGGGAGATGTAGCTTGAAATTTAGTCCAAAAACATAAGGAGCCAAGTGTAGGTTTGAGAAGGTGAAGATGCAAACTGATATGAGGGCTAAATTCGTAAATGATATTTGGATTGTTTTAACATTTTGTGCTCTTAACTTCCTATGGTTACAAAGGCTCTCTACTGCTTCCTTTCTCTGCCGTATAAAGTTATGTAGAGATTGTTGCTGGTATTGAGTTGTGACTTGTATTGCAGGAATTGCTGGGATCTGGAATCTTGTTCTATGGATTTGGAGTGATAACTCTGGTGGCCCTACTGTTCATATTCTTCATCGTGCCGGAGACCAAGGGGCTCACTCTTGAGGAAATCGAGGCAAAATGCTTATAGAATCTTTCTGGGAGATCTATCTATATCTAAGTGTTCCTACCAGATATTGTTTATGCAGGGAAGGAGCGTTGGAGTGTGACCCGAAATTGGTTGTATATTTTGGGGAAGTTTCTTTTCTTCTTTTGAACGTTAAAACGTCCATCTGCACTTTTTCAGGATGCAGTCACACTTGCTATTAAGCCGGTGTTAGGCACAGTTTCCATATCAAAAGTAGATGTACTAAAACTCTTGGGGTCATTGTATAATTGATTAGGTGATAACGCCAAGTTCTTCGCGCGCTCCGCGTGCTGCGCTGCGCTGTGTGCAGCAGGATATTTTACATTCCGGCTTTCTGGTCTTTGGAGATTAATTTACGTTAGTCCATACTGCACATTCCTAATCTTTCGCTCACAATAGCTGCCTACATGCAGCAGTATAAAGTGTAATGTGAGTCCAGTAATTTAAACTCAAAACCCGTTGCTTGTGGCGCAAGAACAGAGCTTCACCTCTATGACAGCAGATGACACGGCTTCAGTTATTTCTCACGAAAGTTTATATGCGTTTTGCTCATACTGCATTGCTGTCGTCAGCTCATGTCGTGAGATATTTGGTCAAGTCCTATAACGAGCGAAACCCTTTGTTTTTTGTTGCTAAGACTGAACTGCCACATCTGCTTAAGCCCTGTCGTCTGGCTAGGAAATGTAGCCATTATTCTCGCTTGAAAGGGTTAGGTTACCCATGCTGCTTTCGGTTAAACAACATATCCATTCCTTGGGTTTAGCACCCAGACATGCTCTTTTGGAATCCTAGGGCCGACCGCATTGTTGATTTAACTATGCATTCATCTGTCTTCGTTTCTTCTCTCTTTCCATGATCGAGCTAGAAAATTGCCCAAAAGAGTCCCAACTTCAATGAAACTTGGGTAACTATGCATGAGCCTGTCAATTCTTTTCTTCATTTATGAAAAGTCCATTTCTATGGACAAGGCATGCCGCGTGAAAAGAGTGTTTTTTCTTTTTGGTTTTTAAGACTTACTCTAAGTTGTACCGACACGCAATAATGACACAACATGCCAGCTCAAAAAAAAAAAAAGAATTTTGCACGTATATTAAGTATATATATATTTGATAAATTAATTTGATTCAAATTTACACATAAATAAATAATAAGAAAAGAGATTAGAATAAATTTATACTAGAAATATTAATCCATCATTTGTTAATATCATTTATTATTTTTTCGAAACACTAATCACTTGTCGGATGTCACTTGTCGCGTGGCGGAGCGTGTGTTCGACACGCGTCAACAACGCGAAGGTCCTAGATAATGTCGGTGCTTTCTAGGACTTACTCGCATTTTTTTTTTTTTTGGTCGGAGGACTTACTCACATTTCACTAATAGCAGAAAAGTGTAACTTTTGTATATCCGCCGCGGTTAAGTAGTTTTAGACCTATTAATTTTCTTAATAATGTAGATTTGAGTATTGACGGAAAGTATTATTACCAAAATCTTAAAGAAAGGCGCCTGAAGCCACCAGCGGGAAGCGAAGGAGAAGTGGATGAATGGAGTGGGCGAGGTCGAGCTTCTTCTCCGGCAATTGCCTCCTTCCTCTGCTTCCGGCGACCCCCAAGTCCTCTAAACCAAGCCCCCTTCGCTCCTCTGTCAGCCCAGACCCCTGGTCCCTCAGCGACGGCCTCAACAAACCCAAACCCAGATCCAAGAACCCCAAGAACCCCCTCTCCGACGACAACGCCCGTCGCATCATCAAAGCCAAGGCTCGTTACCTCAGCGCCTTGCGCCGGAACCAGGGGTCGCGCGTCCAGACGACTAAATGGATCAAGCGTACCCCTGAGCAGATGGTCCGGTACTTGCAGGATGACCGGGATGGGCACCTCTACGGCAAGCACGTCGTCGCCGCTATCAAGACGGTCAGGGCCTTGGCGGAGAAGCGAGAAGGCGAGTACGACATGAGGATGGTGATGAGCGGGTTCGTGAGCAAGCTGACTTTTAGGGAGATGTGCGTGGTCTTGAAGGAGCAGAAGGGTTGGAGACAGGTCAGGGACTTCTTTGCTTGGATGAAGCTTCAGGTGGGTCTTGTCCTGTCTTCTCTTGCTCATTACATGTTGTCACTTCGGATGCGCGTTTTAGTTGTTCGAGTGTTCTTTCAGTGAGTATCGTCTCATGCACCCTTTCCCAACACACTGTAGTCATTTCCACGCCAAAGTGAACTTTTTGTTTGGTTCCCTGATATTGTCATTCTTTCGATGCTTCAATTTCATTAATTTCATGCTATCACATCAAACTGTGGGATATTAATGCCGTCTAGTGATAGACTTGTGCTTGAGCAGTTCAGTTACCGTCCCAGCGTGATCGTCTACACGATCGTTTTGCGCATGTATGGACAAGTCGGGAAAATCAAACTCGCCGAGCAGACCTTCCTGGAGATGCTTGAAGCAGGTTGTGAACCTGACGAAGTTGCTTGCGGCACTTTGCTATGTACTTATGCACGATGGGGACGCCACAAGGCTATGCTGTCATTTTATTCTGCTGTGGAGGAGAGGGGAGTCATGCCTTCTGTTGCAGTTTTCAACTTTATGCTGTCCTCCCTGCAGAAGAAGTCACTCCACCAAAATGTCGTAGACTTGTGGAGGAAAATGGTGGATAAAAGGGTGGCTCCAAACGGCTTCACTTATACAGTCGTAATCAGTTCTCTCATCAAAGAAGGTTGCGGTGATGAAGCTTTGCAAACTTTTTATGAGATGAAGAATGCTGGTTTTCTCCCTGAGGAAGTTACCTATAGCCTGCTCATAAACCTTTGTGCCAAAAATGGCAGTTGGGATGAAGCAATCAATCTTTATGAAGACATGAGATTTCTGAAAATTATCCCGAGTAATTATACTCGTGCTTCACTTCTCACTCTATGTTATAGAAAAGGAGACTACTCCAGGGCACTTGCACTGTTCTCGGAAATGGGAAGGCATAAAGTTGGTCCTGATGAAGTGATCTATGGGTTGCTCATTAGAATATATGGAAAACTTGGACTCTATGAGGATGCTGAGAATACTTTTAAAGAAATTGAGCATCTGGGCCTACTTACGGATGAAAAAACGTATTTAGCTATGGCGCAGGTCCATCTTAGTTCGGGAAATGCTGAGAAAGCTCTGAATGTCATTGAACTGATGAAGTCTAAGGAGATTTGGTTCTCCAGATATGCTTACATTGTGTTGTTGCAATGTTATGTCAAAAGACGAAATTTAGATTCTGCCGAAGGTGCCTTTCTAGCTTTATCGAAAACTGGATTACCCGATGCAGGTTCTTTTAACGACATGCTCAATTTGTATATAAATTTGGACCAGACAGAAAAGGCCAAGGAGTTCACCTTCCAGATAAGAGAAGACCTAGTCAAATTTGACGAGGAACTTTTCAAGACCATTATTAGATTCTATTGCAAAAATGGAATGATAAGCGAGGCTGAGCAGTTTGCTCAAGAAATAGGTGGAGTTGGATCTTTTGCAGATAACAAATTTGTGCAAACATTTTACCGGATCATTCATGGACTATATAAAGGACAGGAGAAACATGCGAAAAGTACTGTGATTCCTGATCTTTTTGACTCGATGGCTCTAGGGCTGATGCTTACTCTGTACTTAGCTGATGGTAGTTTGAGGAACACGGAGTACATCTTGAAGCTGTTGCTTGAAACTGCTGATGGACTGTCAATAGCCAGTAAACTCATTGGAAACTTTGTAAGAGAAGGCAAGTCATTACATCAATGCATTATTCTTCATCCTTGAAGCTAGCTAGATAGCTTACACGTGCTGATATTAATACAGTTTGGTTAGTTTGAGTAGCAAGTCATTGTTGCTTAGCCTGGCTATCATTTAGCATCTTCGCTGGTGTTGCGTTCTTACATATCAAGGCAATTAAATGTATGGAAAACCTTGCATATAATAAGATGGTACACATGTGGTGCCTCCAACCTGAGAATAGCGATTTGTTGTTTGATGGAGAGTATTCTTCTTCACCCTGTGATTTTTGAGGTTAGACTGTTTTGGTTTGTGGTTGATTACTTAAACTGAGTTTGCTTTTCTTGATTTCCATTTCAGGTGACATTTCTAAAGCAGAAGCTTTAAACAGTCACTTGATAAGGCTGGGTTGTAGAGCAGAGGATGAAGCAGTTGCTTCAATGATTAGCTGGTACGCAAAAGGAGAAAAGCTGGACAAGGCTGAAGCTATATTTTTGAAAGCGGATTCTCCTTTGTCTGGGAAACTAGTATTTAAGTGTATGATTGATGCATATGCCAAATCTGGTAGACCAGAGGATGCATATTTGCTATACAGAAAAGCAACTGAGAAAGGCCATGATCTTGGTCCTGTTACAATCAGCATCATTGTGAATGCTTTGACTAATGTTGGTATGTTTTTCAGCGAAGTTGTCTTACCATGTCACCATTCTTAATGGTCATCTAAGGGTAGAATATGGATTCTATATGGATTAATAATTAGGAATCAACTGGCATAAGTCCTGACTTATCTAAGCTATATGGATTCTAATATGAAAAATGGAAATTGCTTGTAGGGCTTGAATTAAAGTATAATGAGAAATTAGGTTGTTTGTGCTTAGTGATTTTCTTTTTGTGTGCTGTTTGCTCCACCATTGATGAGTATGAAAGTTATTTCCAGGAAAGCACCAAGAAGCAGAGGATATAGTTCGGAAGAATTTGCAGGAGAGTCCAGAACTTGATACTGTGTTGTTCAATACATTTATCAAGGCGATGCTGGAAGCTGGTACTGTCTTCTGAGATGTACACATAGAAGGCTCACAGTTAAACTATTAGGTATTAACTGAGCCTTTTTTTGGCAGGAAAACTTAACTTTGCAGAAAGCATATATGAGCAAATGCTTTCTCTCGGGGTTGCTCCATCAATTCGAACCTTTAACACCATGATCAGGTAAGGCTTTGATTCTTCTGCTAATTAACTGTTCAAGAAATGTCTGACCAAAAAAAGAAAAACTGTTCAAGAAATGCTACATTAAGGCTGTTGGAGAGTTCTGTTGTGGTTTATCACAGTTATGAATGTTGCAGTGTTTACGGACGAGGTGGCAAGTTGAATAAAGCTGCAGAGATGTTTGGCACAGCACGCGGCTTGTCTTTGCCTCTGGATGAGAAGGCATATATGAATCTGATTGGCTTTTACTGCAAGGCTGGTATGGATGCGGGGCCATGTTTTTTGGACCACTGGTACTTGAATAGTTTCAAAAAGGGTGTGTTGCCGTTAAGCCGCACAATGACATTGGAATCATGAATTTGTCGAAATGCTAAGAGCATGTTGGCTGCTCGAAAATATGTTTTCATTACATACAAATCCAATGGCTTTGCGAAATGAATTAACCAGTGAAGCATATGTTTCTATCTAGTTCTCCACATATTGTGGCTAAACAATTAATTTTCTTGGCCCACTTGTTGTCTTCTTTGTTGAAAAATGGAAAGAAAATTAAGTTCTTCAAGTTCACTGTATCATCTTATGTTCCAGGTGGAAGACAAGAAGCTTCCCTTCTATTTGCCAAAATGAAGGATGAAGGTATTAAACCGGGAAAGGTGGGCATGCTATTCATTCTTATTAGAGTAGATTTTAACACTTTGTAGACATCAAAGTAGGTTGTTTCGGGGGAATATCTCCATATTAAATCATGAGAGGACTTCTTGTCGAATCCCTGGCTCCTAATGCATTGAAATATCCATCCTGATCACTCCATTTTCTTTCTTTGAACTGAGTAAGATGATTATGTGCTGAACATATATAAGCCAGCCCAAATTATATGGAGCAGCTTGTCTTCATTACTGTGTAGAGTAGTACTTTGTTTCCTACCAAGTGTCTCAGGCACGTCATTACCTTGTGCAGGTTACCTACAATGCCTTGATAAACTCATGTGCATCTGCTGGATGGTATGAAGAAGCAGAGGAACACTTCCAGGCCATGCAGAGGGATTGTGTTCTACCTGATTCTTTCACGTACCTGTCCCTTATTCGAGCCTATGCAGGGAGTGCGAAGTTCATCGAAGCAGAGGAAACCCTAAAGTCTATGCAGAGAGAAGGAATTTCCCCCTCTTGCGCTCATTACAACCAATTGGTGTCTGCATTGGCAAAGGCAGGTATGATTAGAGAAGCGGAAAGAGTGTACGAAGAAATGCTGGAGAATACTGGCTTAAGCCCCGATCTCGCATGTCACCGCACCATGTTAAGGGGTTATTTGGACTGTGGATGTGTCGAGAAAGCAATCACTCTTTTTGAAAAGATACGGGAGCATGTTGAAGCGGACAGGTTTATGTGGAGTGCAGCTGTTCATTGTTATCGGTCTGCAGGAATGACGGAAAAAGCGGAAGCTACATTGAAGACAATGAAGAACATGGGGATCACATTCTGGTCTTTAAAGTGGGGTCACAGTTAAAAAGTATTGAGAGAGGACGCAGATTCTATTATGGAGAGGGGGAGGGAGAGAACTAAGTATTTTCCGACATGCCTAATGATGGCAGCCATCCACCGCGATCGGGATTATGGATGATATGTTGACTACCAAACACGTGAGCTGGAATCTTGAGGAGGAGGATGAGCAACAAGTGCTCAAGAACCATTACAATTCCCGTCCCGTCTTGTTTTATCCTATCTAGTTAAATGGAGAAGAGGTGATCCGAAGTGGACTGGGCACCTTATGAATCTCGATATATGATGAGTTGGGCTGTCATGTTTCTCCCCTTCTTTTTCTCGAGGAGATGTTCCTCTCTCTTCATTCCTCCCTCCCTCCATGTAAATTCCATTCAATGTCGAGAAGAAACACACGACAATCCATCACTTTTGACCAACCGGCATTACTGCTCTATACTCTCTCTCTCCCTCCCTCCCTCTCTATCTCCCCACCACCCACCCCTCCCCCCCCCCAAACACACACACAAAAAAACTACCCTATTGGTGATTAAGCCATGTATTGTGGCTGCCAGTAAAACAATGCTTCGCGAAAGTGTTGATCCTTCCAATTCCAATTCCAAATCAGTAATGAACTCCAAGAAGAAATTGTTCCAGTACCACACGAAGGTGGGATGAGTTGTTGGGCTCTGAAGGTATAATGAGTTGTTGGGCCGTATCGTCTCAACGGCCCATCTGTGCATTCTCCAAAACCCAAACAGATGCCCCCTTTTTCCTTTTTTCTTGAATGTTTTTCTGTAATTTGCTCGCTCTCTCCGGATCTCTCTCTCTCTCTCTCTCTCGGGCGTCGCCTTGTTCTTCTGGGGCATTCCTTGTTCCTCTCATCGGCGTTCTTGAAAGGAATCGAATCAATCAATGGCGTCCAATCTGTGTAGGGCGGTGATCAGATCGTCAAAATTGGCCCATACCGTTGTTGGTAGAAGCTTCAGTAGCGTAGTTGCCCAACCCTCTTCCAAATTCCCTCTCATCAGCGAACACACTGCCAAATGGATGCAGGTTCTTCTTCTTCTTCTTCCTCCTCCTCATACTCATCTTTCCGTTGGTCGTTTCTCTGTATTAACTCCTTCGATTCTTTGCTTTTCAGCTTCTCTCTGCTCCTGCTTCATTAGTTTGTATGAACTGCCACTATGTTTGTGATGTTGCGACCCACATAGCTTCCTTTCTCTTGCAAGAATTAGGGTTTATTTGGCGAACGAAGGGTGGGTTATGGTACTTCGGATTTGTTCGAGATTTTGGTTGTGTATACAGCCAAAAAAAAAAGAAAGAAAAGTATGCCGAGGACGAGTATAGCACCAATCGGTCTTTAGCATTCGGATGCCTTGTGTGGCTTTCACAAAACCGATGAAGTTTTAGCTTGGCATACTTCCAATAGGAACCCTGGGTGGTCTTAATCCAATACGAGCTTATCATTTTTGTTTAGTCTTTTAGTCTTCGATCTTTGGAAGAGTCGGTTGGTTGGGGGTATTTTCCATTGGAATGACATGGGGCAAAAGTTTTCTCCCGGCCTTAGTAATATTACCGAGGCTCGATCGGAGGATTTCCTCATCATGCCTTGGCTCCACTTTCTGGTTCTTCACATGATACATAATGAGCGTCATCCTAAGCGGTCACTCCTTCGGCTCTTATTATAAGGGGCTTCTTCTTCATAACATATCAAGACTTCAGAAACTGAAGAAATAGAGAAAAGGGAAGCTTGTTAGCTACTATGTAGATCAGAGACTAGATTTTTGAAATTCTTCCCAGATGCATTAGAGATGGCGATTTTGCAGGTTTTGAACCTAAAGATCGGTCTGAGAAAGTGCAGCCAACTTAATGTTCCCTTTCTTTTCTTTTCTTTTCTTTTCTTTTCGAATTTTGCTTTCCAGGAATGTGCTAACCTCTCCCTCGCTGGAGCTGGCTTGGTTACGTCTTTCTGTCTTCGATGAAGTGTGTTTAGCTTTGACCTGGGAATCTTTAACCTAAATATACTGTTAGTTTCTTCAAAAACCAAATAATTTGGAAGGAATTTTACGGACCGGAAGGTTCAGGAGATTTGTGTTCAACTCCTTTCTAGTAATAAATGTTGTGGTTTGTTAGATCAGAGTCCCTCCTTTCTTTGGTTCTGATATTTGTGGGTGAATACGAGAAGATAGGATTCCTCATCATTCCTAATAGGTCTTCTTTGACCATAACCTTGTTATGAAGGCAAATGAGGCGTGACTGACATATTGGATGGGTGGAGCAATCTGGTGTTAGATGTAGTTAAATGGAACTAGAGAGAGGTTACCTACCTCTGTTTGAGCTCCCCTGTCTGCAACGTCCTTGTGTACATCCCGTATTCATGTGATCATTTGGCTCTTTTTGTACATGTGTTTAAACACGTGTAGGGTCTAGCATTTTCTCCCACCCATGTTTCTCGCTGCAGCTTCAATGCGCGCATTGTTGTGTTTGGACCTTCCTGGTCATTTTAAATTTTTTCTTTTTCGTAGGATACTAGCAAGAAATCTCCAATGGAGTTGATCAATGAGGTTCCTCCCATTAAAGTCGAAGGCAGGATAGTTGCTTGTGAAGGAGGTTAGTCATGGACGGTGCCTTATTTATTTGTTCTGAGTCGCATGATGTGAAGTCAATTCATCTAAATCCATCATTTGTTTGTTCTCCATTACAGACAACAATCCTGCGCTGGGGCACCCGATTGAGTTTATCTGCCTTGACTTGGATGAGCCTGCTATCTGCAAGTATTGCGGGCTGCGCTACATTCAGGAGCATCATCATTAGCAACCCTTTCTTTCCTTAGTTTTTTTTACAGCCAAAACAATATCTCTGTATGGATATATGGTGTCATTGGATGGTGTGACATTGCCTTCTGCGGAGCGAACTAGTGCATTTGTATTGACAATAAGGGTTAAATCCCAGGGACCAAATCTTTTAATATGCATCTGTGAACGGGATTGTCTCGTTATTTGCTTATTAAGTATCAGTAATCTTCAGATACAACAGGAGGACCACCTCCTCCAGCATGAATCTTTTACATTGCTAATGTAACCAGAAATCCAGGGGGCAAAAAAAATGAAGACGGATGCAAAAACAATGGCCAAAATAAACGAGTGCCAACAATCGCTCGCTACTGACAACTAAAGTCCTTATCAAAACTCCCCCACTTACAAGGGAAAATGGGAATAATAATAATCTCAGCCCCCTGAAAAAATTACATAATGTAGGGCTCCTCATAAGTTAGCCATGTAACTCCAACGTGACTAAAGGGGGCGTCCCCGAGTTTTCTCGCAGTGATCCAAAAACCGCTGTAAGTGGTCAGAGCTCTAAGTGGTGCTCTCACCAGCCGTATCAACTGTTGCCTAGACTGAAGCTCTGCAACTCCGACCCGATAATTGATAAAGCATATCACGCGCCATTTGTCTCTTCACCAGCTAGCTTTCTTCTCTGTTGATGTTCTGCAACCTTATAATCCACTACTTCTCGGAACAAGGCAGGGTCAAGCACACATTGCTCGCTCCCATAAACAGCAGCTTGGACACCAGCCATTAACTTGGCTATTTCTCTACCTGAGAATCCTTCTGTTTTAGCTGCGGCTTCCCTTATCACATCATCAGTCAATCCTTTAATCTCTATCGTCTGTTGTTGTTTCTTGAACAAATTCTTAAACCATCCAGATTTTCTTGACCCAGCTTGAACAATATACTTATCCAGATATAGCTTTAGAAGCTTAAACCGTTCCTCCTCCCCCGGTAGAGGGAACTCGAGGACTTCATCAATCCGGTCTGCTACAGCTGAATCGAGATCCCCAGGACGGTTTGTGGCAAGAACAAGAACAATGTCCTTGGACTGATCGCCTGTTCGATATAGCATCGCATTGAGTGCACTTCTTTGTGCTTCACTCATGTAAGTTTTATTCCTCCTGCAATTATCATTTTGAGATCAACACAATGATGCAACAAATAAATGTCAATTCTTGGCATGAGCAATACTTCAAGATGCAGAAGTAATTATTGCATAGGTTGAGTTTGAAATAAGAAATGCATAGAATGCACATGAAAAGCACTATGTAGATCAGCAAAAAAAGCATAACAAAAATTTACAACACCAAAAATGAGGTCGCTAATATAAACACCAACAAAGAAGTATCGAAAGTTCCATTTTTCCTCAGTTAAAAGACAGGAAGAATATACTACCAGAGCAACCCAAAGAAATCTTGTTCCTCGTTTCTGACTCATTGGGGAAATATTGCTTACTGCAACTTGAGTGCTGATAAAATCTAGCCGAGTAATGTCCTGAATCCTAGAATTGCTAATGTGTAATTTAACCCTTATCAATACATTAACTTCGATCAAATTGCCAAGCTTGAGAGAATACTGAAGCACCACCTTAAGCATTTAGTCATCAGTACCCCATAACATAGCAGAGATAGTTATAAGTCAGTCTTTAATCACACGAAGACATTTATAGGCAGTTAAGTCATCAGTAGCTGTCACTCACTCGCACAAAAATGCATCTGCTTCGTCGATGAAAAGCAATAGGCCCCTCTGAGATTTCTTGGCCCAATCAAACAACTGATGTATCTTTGTCACAGCCTGCGGTCCCAATGGAGCAACATCTCCACCAGTCATCAAGGCATAATCCAATCCCTGGAACAAATACAGACGCCATAAGAGAGCAGAAGACAATGACTAGTATAATGTGACACGGAAACAAAAGTAAGGAATTAGAAGAACATTCCTAGCAATGGCTAACAAACATTATTTCTAAATTTAACTTTACTCATCACACAGCTCTGTGCTAGAAAAATAAAGTCAGTCAAACGAAGTACTAAGGAATATATCTGCAACTTTCAAGGTAACAAGTCTACTACAAAATTATGATGCTAAAATTCCAATTGTTGCAGTTCAATACAAAGCGTAAGCCGTGCACAAACAAAACTACATATGCCTTGGCAACCAGCATAACCAATTAAATCAGGGAAATAAAGAGCACAACCAACATACAGATTTCTGGGCCAATTCTCTGGCAGCCATTGTTTTTCCAGTTCCTGGAGGGCCATAAAAGAGCACATTGCGATATGGGGCCTGATGGGATTTTGTATTGGCAGTAGCACTGGCAAGCTGCTGGATTCTTTTATCAAGCGAAGAGTTCAGAATCACATCGCCAAAACCCTTCCTATTATTTGATGAGGATCCTTTATCAGATACATGAGCTAGACTCCTCATGGATCGAGGAATCACACCCGACCATGGGTACTTCCCTCGAGAGGATTCTCTGATTAGTGATGGCTGTCCCAAAATTCTATCGACGTAACTCCATATAACCCTTGCACCTTCCCTATATTTTAATTAAAAACAAAAAAAGAGAAACCGCATTAGATGATGCACATGAAGTGCGGCATATAGCATTAGTATCTCAAACTCATTCACTATTTTTGTGGATGAGTGAGGCAATTTCATTATCCATATACCAACAAAGAAGGTTCAATGTCGGTTACAGTACAGTATTGTATTTGAAATCAAACCATATTCTCCTTACAACTTAATTCCAAATATAAACCAAACTTTTGTTAAGATGTCTTGCAAATTTGAAGCAGCAAAAAGTAGAGGATATCCTGACAAGACAGGAAAGAAGCTCTTCTTTTACTCCAAATGTACAAATTATCTACGATGAAGAAAGTGAATGTACGTGATTTCAGCCGGCAAATCAGCAGATTGGATAGAAACCTCATGGTACAGCCAAGAACAGAAGTAATGACCATATCATACAAGTACGATAACAAATGGCCAAGGAGATATTCTTTACACACCTTGTCGTATAGATCCCTGCTGCAAGAGCTGTGACTCCCCCAACTGCTACTACCAACTTATTTTGATCTGTCAAAATGGCCCGCAAACCACCTACAGAAGAAAAGGTTGTCATCTATAATCCACACTTCGCAAGAAACAAGAACCATCTGCGTCACACAGGATAAATAAGCAAAGAAAAGCAGAGATGAAAGTCGCAGGTTTGATAGCCATGTTCCTAATATGCCCCATATAAATACAGAAAGCAGAACAGCAACATCTACAGTATCAAAACAAATGGATGTTTTCGGATTGACACTTAGGGCAATTTACTGATATATACCTCCAATATGGTCAAAAGTTGCATTTATAGCAGCAACCCATTTCTCTCTTTCTGCATTGGCACGATCTACTAGAATGCGCCTGTTAACCTCTTCAGCTAGCTTTGCCTCATGAGCTCTACCTTCTGCTTCAGCCATGGCCCTCACTTTGATTGTTTCCCTCTCGATTTCAGCCTTTTCCCTCTCTGTTTGGCGTCGTTGTGCCTGAATCTGCTCTTCCGTTGCTCGTCGAGCTTGCTCCTGCCTAATTGATGATTCTTCTTGTAGCTTCACAAGCTCCTGATTCCTAGCTCTATGGTACTCATTTTCACCCTGTAATTGGAATCAACACTCAAACCTCCGTGTAACAATTATTCCAACACTACCATCAAGAACCTATTCACTTGCCTGCATTCTCTTCCTTGCCAATTCGTCCTCATAGCGGGCCATTTGAGACTTCGTCTGTGCTTGAAATTGTGCTAACTTTTTCTGCTCGTCATACACCACCCTTTGTCTCTCCTGCAAATGGAAAAGGAACAATATCGCTAGAAGAAACAATGAATATTTTCCAATCAGAAGAAGAAAACAAAGACGAATGCTTCCCACAATATCTGTGATTGATATGCCCATTGAAAAGCAGCAGACAGTCTTCTTACATACTAATTAAAAAACTGCCAAGATAAGGACCGAAATCCAGAAAAAGAAATCCTTTTAACTAAAGTAGTGAAAAAGAGCATATAATTTAAACGCGTCAGCTTGTTCATTTCATAGTCCAGATTTCACTAAAAATGAGAAGAACCACAGACTATTTCTATTGTCATGGAATATATGGAATCGGGAAACTCGCTTACAGTTTCAGCTTGAGCTTGCATTGCCTTAAACTCAGCAGTCTTTGAAGACAACTCAGCTTGCCTTGTTTCCTCTTGCTTCTTCATTAATTCAAACGCCTATGTCACAGAAGCAAAGCCACCCATTAGAAAACCCACAAAAAGTCCGACACAAAGGAGCAATGCGATACGAAAATCAAAACATGCACTCTCTACCCAAGTAGCATACTCTCGATAGTCAAGTGCTCATTTGAATATATCAAGAATCTATCACAGCAGCACACGGAAGAGAAAGTAGAAAGCAGAGAAGTTTCCCGACACAACAAAACTGGCCAGCAAAGTTCCAACCTTTTTAGCATGAGAAGAGCTATTGATCTCCTTGATAGCCTTGGCACCTCGCTCAAGGGCCTCGGGATCAAACCCGGCGGATGAGGTCCTCGGCTGATCATTTCTAACCCTAATGGGAGGAGGCTCATTCGGCGCCGTAGATCCCACTTCAGAGGTTGGAGACTGTTTATCGGCAGAAGTTGGAGGAGGAGCTCCGGCAGGAGGAGCGGAGAAAGGGTTGAAGCTGAAGGGGCCGTCGGCGTATGCGACGCTAGCAGAGGCGGAAGCAGAGGCAGCCAGGGCTGAGATTAGCCCAATTGGGCGCGCTTTCGCCATTCTTGTAACGAGCTACAAACAATTCTGTGTGGGGGGACAAGTGAATGATGAAAGAGAAGGTTTACGGATGCTGGAGTGAAAATGGGGAGGATACAGGAGAGGGAGAAATGGGTTGTTTATTGACTTGAGGGGCAAGGAAGCAAAAGAAGCTGATGCTCACGCTCCCATCTTCTTCTTCTTCTTCTGCGAGGGGGAGAGAGAGAGGAGGAGGAGGGTTTTGTAGGGTTTTTGTCTTTTGATATGAATTGATGCTGTCTTATGGCGGTTCCCTCAAACCAAATTCTGAACCGGTTTTTTTTTTTCCCTTTGAACCGGTTTTCCTTTTTTAGACTGAATTAAGGAGTTTGTTTTGGCCCAAAATTAAATTAAGCAGTTATATTATATCGCCCTTCTTCATGGTTTATCGTTCCTTTTATTACATTATAATTGCACATATTGCCGGTTTCCAATCATAGATGAAATCAGGCAATGTGAATACACACGCGAAATTTGTCCCCTTTTCTTTTTTTTTTTTTACTTTTTTAGTAGGATTTTGTAGAGTTTTTTTTTTTAATATATGAATTGACAATCGTCATTGGACGCTCGCTGCATGTTACGACGGTTCTCCCCAAACAAAACTCTGAATTGATTTTGTCCCTTTGAACCGGTTTTTCCTTTTTTTTTTTAATTATATTGAATTGGGCAGTTTTTTTATCCAAAAAATATATATTAAGCAATCACAACGCTTTTCATCGTGTTTTTCGTTTCTACTACTACGTTACAATTGCACAAATTGCCGGTTTTCAATCATAGTTGAAGTCGGGCAATGTGAATATGCTCGAACTTTCTTCTACTGTGTATCTAGAGGGTGCTATTTGGGCCCGTGGGCCCGGAACCGGCCCGTTGACCGGGCCCACGGTTCCGGAACAATGGGAACCGTGAAAGAAAAAAAATAAAAAAAAATAAAGGCGGGGCACGGGGGCAGAGAGTCGTTGGGCTCTCTGCCTCGGGCCCGCCACTGCCCCCCCATTTGGGCCGTTGGGAAAAAAAAGAATTAAAAATAATTATTGCCTATAAATACATATGCTCCCCCTTTCATTTTTATCACAAATTCTCTGAACAATCTCTCGAATTCTCTCCGAAATCCTCTCAAATCGCTCAAATTCTCCCAATCCTCTCAAATCGCTCAAATTCTCCCAATTCTCTCAATCCCGACTCAATTCTCTCAATCGGATTTCCGATCAATTCTCTCAAAAATGGCAAGTGGAAGCGGAAATGCTGACAAGGGCAAGATGACTATGGGAGATTCCGAGTATCCCATTCCCGAATATGATCCTCGTGAGTATGCAAGTTGGAAAGACGACGACGATAATATCAACTATGTCCCGATTCCGAATGTCGAGCACATCCCAACACTAGAAAGTCTTCATCCTCCCACTGGTGTCGAAGAAACGTCAACGGCAAATGAGCCGGAACGGAAGGGCCGAGATAATACATCCGACTTGTGGCTACACTTCGACAAGGTACGTGATGAAGGCGAATGTAAGTATAATATGAAATGTAAATATTGTTCGCAAACATATAAATTTACGAAAGGAGACGGCTACGGAACATTCCGTCGGCATTTGACGAAAAAACATCCAACGCAAGCGGGGATCGACAATACGCAACAACAAATTTCCGGGTACGCCACTTCTAATCCTCATCCTATATTTCGTTTCACTAAAGCACTTTATAAACAAACATTAGGTGAATATGTTACCCTTGATCATGCTCCGTTTAATACTGGTGAAAATTTTAATATGAAATATTTGATAAATACTGCGTTGGTTCCGTAAGCGCCAACTATTCCAAAAAATACTCTTAAACGCGAAGTTTTTCATTTTTATAAAAAAGGAAAAAAATCTTTAGCAAAATTTTTTGCTGAATTCAATGGACGTGTGCATATAGGTAGCGATATTTGGAGTGATCCTTGGCAAATTCATTCTTATACGGGTGTCACGTGTCATTGGATATGTGACGATTGGACGATTCAAAAAAGACTTATTACATTTCGAGTTTTTTATGAAAGACATTCGGCTCATAATATTTATAGAATAATTAGGCAAGTTTTAGAAGAATATAATTTAATAAATAAAGTATTTTCAATTAGTTTTGATAATGCCGCCGCAAATATCGCTTCTATTCCCGAATTAGAAAATATTTGCAAACCCACTTTTGGCGGACAATGTTTTCACATTAGATGTGCTTGTCATGTTTTAAATTTATGTGTACAAGATGGTTTACGAACTCTTGACACTTCTCTCTTCCCAATAAAGAGTGCAATTAAATTTTTATGAAGTCGTCCCCATTGTATGAAATCATGGGGAAAATTTTGTAAACAAAATGGGAGAAAGGCAAGAAGATTTCCAAAAGATATTTCGACTCGTTGGAATTCTACGTACGAGTTGTTTCGGCAAACTTTTGAATATAAAGATTTATTATGTATGTTTATTTCACAAAATATTCCCGAAATTACTTTACTTCCTCAACATTGGGACGTTTGCAAGAAAATTTTAGATATTTTGAAAATTTTTAATGATGCTACTAAGACTTTATCTGGTATTCATTATCCTACAACGCATTTATTTTTAATAGAGTGTGTTAATATTGGTAGTGTTTTTAGTGAATATGAAAATGATACCGAATTAGGTCGAACTATTTTAGTAATGCGAGAAAAATGATTGCATTATTATTTGCAAATTCCTCTTGTCTATTTAGTTGTTATTGTTTTTGATCGACGATTAAATTAGACGGTTTACAAGATTATTTGAATGTGTATTATCATGATTGTTTACATTTGGAAGATTCAATAGATATTTCAAATATACTAGGAGATGTTAAAGAATCTATAGTAGCATTATATGAAAAATTTTGTAGTAGATATGGTTTAAGTGATTCCGGATCTTTACAATCTACTGCTTCACGTAGCGAAGATGGTAGTTCACTTAGTAGAGGGTATAATATGCTTAAGAGTAGGAAAAAAAAAAAAAAAAGGGGCAACAGGTAGTATTTCTGAATTAGAAAAATATTTAACCACTCAATTTGAGTTTCGTGATGCAAAACATAGTACAGATTTCGAAATCTTGAAATGGTGGAAGAGTCAGCAAATCGATTATCCAGTTCTCGCCCTCATCGCTCATTAGATATTAGCAACTCCTTCTTCAACGGTTGCGGTTGAACAAGTATTTAGTGCTGGAGGATTAATTTTGGACTCTCGCCGTTCAAGATTAAGCCTGGACTCTGTGGAAGCTCAAGCTTGTGTCGGCGATTGGACGATGGCGAAATATCGACACCAAGAGTTAGATCGTGAGCACGGATTTTTTAGCGATGATGTTGGAGATACCACCGCCACGAGTACCACAACGGGTAGCGATGATTGACGATGAGGTAAGTTGGGGTTCTCAAAGGTAAAAGAACTACATGGACTTTGATTCTTCTATCCCCAAGAAGATATGTAGGCGCTTAATGATAATTCATTAAGTTCAAGCCCATTCCTTCTCTTTTTTTTTTTCCCATATTTTATTACAATGTACAATTTAATTGTATTTTATAATTTATAATTTATTATGTTTATTTTATTATTTATTATTTTAAAAATTAATATTAAAAAATGAATCGGAATGAACCGCCGGTTCCGGTTCGAAACCGGAAGTATAAACGGGCGGTTCCACCGAACCGGCCGTGTCTGTGTGTATCACAATGATAGTACAAGTGAGACCTAAAAAGTGACCCCGACTATAGAAAATCAAAATCTTCCGACCATTTCCAATTCATTGGACTTACGTACAAGGGCTTTTGCTAGCATTAACGGGAATTGCCAAAAAAAAAAAAAGTTTAAACCTATTTTGATGTAGGGATCTATTCCGTGGCCCAGACCGTGCGGTCTAAGTCTAACCTACTTTCAGACCGGGCACAAGAAGTCGGCCCCGTGTTCTCTTTTAAAGAAGGAAAGGAATTTTCAAATTCAATCAATAAATAAATAGAGACAATATTTAATAAATAAATAAATAAGAAGAAAAAGAATAAGAGGATAATGAAATGGGCCTAATTAAAAAGAATAAGAGAATAGCAAAATGGTTATCGGCCGGAGGCTAGGCCGGTGAGGCGCGACCTCGCCCATATCCGGCTTGAGCAAGGTCGGCCAGCCATAGCGAGGCCAGATTTCGGCGGGCAGCAACCAATGAACGTAGCAGAGGACAAAAACTTGCAAAAATAAGGGTGAATATCTGGGCGAGATCACTTGCAGACGAGCCTCACCCAATCTTGAGGACAAAGCAATGACCTCAAATCTTTGCGGATCCAATCCTTGCTTCCAATCTTTTACCACAAGAGGCTCCATTTTTACGCAGGATTTGTACTTATTTGAAGTGGATAGCGAACAAGCATCGCACAATTACTACCATTTTGACCTTAGTCAAAGCATGCGGTTTACAAAATAAAGTTTAAAGTTGAATTTGGAAGCATAGCATTTGTGGTTGTCCTCTTTTTTTTTTTTTTATCGAAAAAGGCGTAATTCATTAAACTAACTCAAAGAATTTGAGTACAAAAAACTTGATTCATAAACAAGTAAGGCCCATAGGACTTCAGGTGGGCTAGCGAGCCAATTTTGACGTAGGGATCTATTTCATCGGGCTTTAGCAATCCTATCCGCTACCTTATTGGACTCTCTGCTACAGTGGGGCAATCTCAAATTTGGAAGGCCCACAATCAGAGTTTTGGTATCGGTGATAAGTACATTCGCTTCTTACGTGAAGTGATCTGCTCCTTAAAGGTTTTCACAAAATTTAAATTGTCTGACTCAACCAGAAGACTCATTTGAACATGTCTTACCCAAAAATCTTAGGGTTTCCACCAACGCTAGAGCCTCCGTTTGCGCGGCTGAACTCGACCTCGCCTCCGTTGTGAAACCATCAATTAATTCTCCATGGCAATTCCGGCTGACACAGCTGATGGCCCCAGCCGTCAATCCTGCAACGAAGGAGGCATCAACATTGAATTTGAGGGTTCCCTTGCTAGGATGTTTCCAGATTTGAGGTAAGCTATCTTCGTATGCTCTTGATTTGCGCTTGGTCTTGGCCCACTGAGTAAAGCACTGGTAATCGCCCGTGGCAGAACTAGCAAGCGACTGTGGGTCAGGAGCTTTCTTGCGGGAAATGAAGTTGTTCCTTTCTTTCCATATACGCTGGAGAACAGCAACAACGAGGTCGAAGCTCAACGATGTACGTTGAAAACTTAGAATCCATTTTTTCAATTCGAGTGAGACCCAGTGTTGAAATAGTGATTTGTAATGCAGGGGTCCGACCCAACACTACGCGTCCAGGCACATAGTAAAAAGAGTGTGTTCCAAGGTCTCTGGGTTCTGCTCACACAGTTCACAAGGTATCTTCTTCACAGATTCCTCTTCTAGCCAGGTTTTCCTTTCGTGGGTAGAGCATTTTGGCAAATTCCCCATAAGAAAAACATAGTCTTTGGGCTTGTATTAGTCCCCGAGATTTTTTGTCCATAGCGCACGGGGGGTCTGGAATGATGTTGAGGCCGGGATTGCGGATTCCAATTCGACATTTTCTCTGATTTTGTTGTAGCCACTTTGTAGTGTGTACTCCCCACCCTTGGTTTTAGTCCAGACCAGCTTATCCTCTCTTCCCTGTAAGTATTTCATTTGTTGTTTGCTCATCAAACAGGCTTGCTATAAGCTCTTCATTCCAAATAGATGCCCCTGGGATCATCGACTCAGAAACTTTCTTTGGCTCACCCCTGTTTGGAGGTCCTCCAATCGCTCCTCTCGGGAGCCATTTCGCTTCTCTAACAATGATATTTTCCCCATCCCCTTCTGCCCAACGCACTGAAGAATGAATTGCTTCTCTTCCGCGAGAAGACTTTGCCACCCCCCAACGATGGACGGCTGCCCTTACCAGCTGTCTAGAAATCACAGTGGGGAAAGTAAAGGCCTTTTAATATTTGACACCTTAAAGAAGAAGGAGATTGGATCATACGCCATGCTTGTTTACCCAACATTGCTTTGTTCACCCTTGTTTTCTCCACCAGAAATTTGCAATCCTCTTTTCAATGGTCCTACATATTGAAACGGGAATTTTAAAAACCGACATGGCATATTGCGGTAGAGCTTGAAACGACTGCTTTAGTGAGGACTTCTTTACCAGCTCTTGATATCAACTTCTCCTTCCACCCTTCTAACTTCATGTGGACTCTTCCTAGTACCCATGCGAACATTCCTCTTTTACTATTGCCCCGGTCAGACAGAATACCCAAACACTTCCCAGTTTCCTCTATTTCCGGGACACGCAACTCAGTTAACACATTCTCCCGTAACCTGTGAGGGCAATTCTTGCTAAAGGGCATTCCTAACTTATTTAGATTTAGGGACTATTTGGTTCATTATTTGCAAAAGACTTTGGGGCTCTAAAGTCTCTTGGCCAAATGCAAATAGCGTTTGGTTCGTTTTTTGCTCAACTTTGGAGGTACTTTGGAAAGTTGCATTTTCGAAATGTACTTAATTTTTTTTTCTTTTAACTTTGTCACTCCGCCTGTCGCCACGCGCCGTCGTCGCCGTCACCAACCACCATCGCGATCGCCGCAGTCGGTGTCGGCGCCACCAATCGTCGCCGTCGCCGACCGCCGCGGTTGACCGTTGCCACCACCGACCATCGCCGATGCCGCCGTCGACCACCGCCACCGCCGCTGTTGCCGACCACTGCCGACCACCGCAACCGCCACCGCCGCCCACCGCCGCCTGTTGACCGCCACTTTTTTTTTTTTTTCAAAAGTAAAAATACTTTACAAAGTGTATTTTTCACCAAATGACATTTACGTCAAAGTTGTTTTTCAATATTTTTTAAAAATACACTTTACCAAGTGCTACTTGCATTTTGAAAAAAACCTTTTCTCCAAAGATATTTGCATTTTCTCAAAATCCCTTCGCCAAATGCTGAACCAAACAGGCCCAAAATCAACATGCGGGATTATAAGTTACTCATAACCGCACATTTGAGGGGATCCATGAACTTATACTGAAGGAGGTAGTACATGCACATAAGTAATATGCAAGATACAAGCATTGTAATATTTGTAAAAGTTATTCCAAAAGGCATAGATCCACTTTAGTACAACTATCTAGCTAAGCCTAAACCAATGTGCCACAATTTCGCTGTGTCGTTACGGTCATTCCATAGTCCATACTTCATGACGTAAGGCATATCCAAAGTTATGCACTCAAATTAAACGAATATATATTTGTATTATATAAGAGAATTGGTCCGGTTAGGCCGGCTAGATGGTTCCCACTAGAAATCGAGAACCGAACCGGTATTCGTCGGTTTTAGAAAATTGAAATTGGGAACCGGACCATACTCGCCAGTTACCATCTAAAATCAGCTAGTTAGGTATGGCCCGGTCCGGTTTGGTGGATTATGGTTTTTTTTCTCACCCCTACGAGTCATGGAGTCGTCGATAGACCATGTTCTAGATTTGGTCCAATTTTGAACCGAAGCGAAGGGGTTTTGGTACTTTGACTTGCACGTTCTAGATTTTATTCCGTTCCATGTTATAAATGTGGACGCCAACCCGAAGAAATACCACGGCACGGGCAACAAAGTTGAGACTCAGACCAAATAATAATGGTTCCACGGACGGCGTCATGCACAAGACTTAAGCAAAACGTCATCTTTCCTGCTTTAAAAATATCAAGAAAAAAGATTGCATCTCATAATGGTTTAATTAGGATAAATTAGAAGATTATGCTTCCAACTAAAGATAGGATTTAACTTAGTTTATTTCTTAGTTTGAATTGCATAATCTCTCATTTTTTTTTGGTAATTTCTTTTAATTATTTATTTAATTAGAATTTTAATAAAAATCCCAAAAAAAGACATGTGCATATCATATAGGATAGGTGGCATCCATCTCAATATGCCATGTCATTATGCCGCATCATTATGTTTGCCACGTCATCATCATGTCACTGCCTGCTTGGTTCATTTAATTAAAATTGCATGCTATGTTAGAATACTGTTATTTTATTCGCATGTCAATAGGATAAGGCCATAATTTAGAATTAAGCTTACATTTTTTTTGTCAAATTAAGCTTACATTACACGCACTGCACATAGGTTAATTAGTTTTCTATTCAAGCTAAATAGAAAACCGAAAGAAAAATTAATCGGTTGGCTTGATTGAGTGTTTTGAATTATTATTCTTTTTGCAATTTATTTAAATGCTTTGATCATTGAGTGTTATATTATTGATTGCGCATTGCAGGATCACCCCTCACATGTTAGTGATTGTGTTTAAAATTAATGCAAGCGGCTTGCCAATATATTCTTTGAAAATAAAAGTACTAAAAGGGCGTTAGAATAAGCTGGCATAATTAAGTTCTCGAATCCATTAAATCTCTAATTCATGGAAATAATGTATAGTCAAGCACTTTACTTGGGTTTCTTAGACCCAGAAAAACTTGATTGGTGGTGACTGCAAAATAATTGCATGTTAAGGATTGAAATAAAAGTTGAGAATTGGTAAGAGCTTGGTAGAGCTCAAATTAAGTGTAAGCTTAGTAATCCAATAGCCAAACCTTAGGTGGTTCACTAGAGAGAAAGGTTTCGACATTGATATGTTACTTCATTAATTGATCAAAGAAAAGACATCAAATAAGATCAAAGTTGAAGTATTTATGCCCAAGTATTATCAACATGGGTGTTATACGAGTATAATTCGGTACACTCTAAAGGACGGTTATATTTCCATAAGCTCATCAAACGTGCAATAGATAAAAGTTTATAATAATACGGGGTAATCCAATTAGTCCTAAATCTATTTTACGGATACCAATTCCGTCCAATTTTATTTTTTAATTTTTTCAATTTGGTCCTAAGCTTTTGTGTAAAATTTCAATGGAGTTCTTTGATGTAGCGGTCTAGTAATTTGATGGCTATCCTACATAGTACGCCGCTACGTCAATGGTTTTTGGTGAAAATTAATCGAAAAGACTACAATGGAATTTCACGCGAATGTTTATGACTAAATTAACAAGATTAAAAACATACGATTGAGTAGGCATCTGCGCGATAAGTTTAGGATTGATCGGACATTTCTCGAGTATTCCACGAATAGAGGCAAGGACATGCTCGTGACACGAAAACAAAACCATGACACCACAAGTTCACACTAGCACATCAAGGGTCCTCAAAGACACATCGTGAGCCGAGAGCATAAGATGGAGCAAAGGGATCCATCTAGCTCTTAAGGACTGCAAGTATCACATCTCTGCCGGTGGTAGCACGAAGATGATATTACTTTGGACAGAAACCACTCTTCTCCATATCTAGGTTAATAGATTCCGAGTGGCATCCCCTTCCTCCTATCATTTGTACCTGGAGGAAAATGGATCACAACTAGCAATTCTTGACAGGAGAAAGGATCGCAGAGTTCTGAAAAAGGACAAAAGAATGTGACAGCTTTTACCTTAAAATATAAGAAGTGGCTTGAACAGGCTTTCTTTAGTTGGTGAGACGGAGGATGAGCTGTTTCTTGGATCCTCCTGGGGGTGGTGGGTGTCCCTTGACTAATTGGCTCAAAACCTTGGCACAACGACTGACCATTCCCTTGAGATTCATCCCTTGGGCACCCCCACCTTGTCTCTGCTTCGCCCTCACCATGACCATTTGATGAAGCTGCGTTACTTCTTCGGTGACGGTCAAGTGGTGGCCAAGCGAACTCCTCCGTCGTCTCTCCTCACCCAATTCAAGCAGCGGGTTTCCCTCGCTATTAATGAGTTGCTTCAAGCTTTGACGGTCGCTAGCCAGTTCTTCTCCGGCCATCCCTTTCTCCTGGTCAAGGAAAGCTTCCGAGCCTGTAACTGAAACATCGCTGCTGAGGGTCTCTTCGAGTTTCAATGGCTTTCTGGTTCTCTTCGACATGGTCAGATCATAAGGACGTCCACCCAGATTGAATTTGCTTCCCATTTGCGAAGCCATTGGAACTTTACTCTACTGTCTGTTGCTGTTGCTCTCTATGAACTAGGAAGGCAGGCAGGAAGGAAGGAAGGGGTGGGTAATATGATAGTTTTCCCAAGAGAAGAGAGTCCGCAGTCTTTGCTTGGTGAAGAATCAAAAGTATGTTTGATTGACTCGGAAGAGGTGGGCGGTCCCTTTTGCGGATTCTCCATCCCTCTCAGTAGTGAAATTCTTCTCTTCACTCAATCTAACACGAAGCGACCTCAATGGCGTGGGTGCACCTGTGATTCTCACCTTTCAGTAATACCGTTTCTTCGTCGAAAAATGGGGGACGCCACATGCTTGAGATAAAAGTATACTACAAGTATTAAGTAAAGCACACAAAAATTCACAGTTCATATTAAATAAAACTACTTTCATACTTTCTATGACAAAGTAAAGTGCGATGTCTTTTTCACTTCACATGCTTAGACATTCACAAACAACTTCGAAGAAAGCCGATAGATGCAAATTGAGAGGAGAATTGTTCAAAAAGTCCTAAACCTATTGTACTTTTGCAAATCTAGTTATAAACTTTTTTAATTTTGTCAATTGAGTCTTAAATCTTTTCACATTTTGCAATTGAGTCGGTTCGGTCAATTTTGGTCAAAAAATACTGATGTGATGCCAACCGTAGTACGTGGCGCGACCGACAACGACGTTGATAAATTTTTTAAACTTTTTGATATTTTTGATATTTTTTTTTTTTGTTGTCTTTTCTTTGTTTTTCTTTCCATAATGTCACTAGCGAGGGTTGTGCGGCTTGCCACCACTTGGGCAAGTAGGACGGTCGGCATTCATGTCGGTCATTTTTTACCAGATTGACTTAATTGATAAAATGTAAAAATGTTTATAACCCTATTGGCACAATTAAAAGGTTTAGGACTGAATTGGCAAAAGAAGAATATGTTTAAGACTTTTTGAACAATTTTTCCAAATTGAGTGTTGTATGAATGAACATTTTATGTATTTTATAAATTATAACATCTTCACCTAAAATAAATACATTCATCAATTTTTTAGGTTATATGGGTTCAATCAGATTGGGTTGTAATTGCATCGAGTGAGCTTATACAATTGAAATACAGACACTTTTTAAATAGGCCAAACTTCACTAGTTACATGCTAAGTCAATAACGTGGGTGGCGCTATTTTTACTCCTATATGATTAAATCCACTCAATTTTTTCAATAGGACAAAATCGCCCTAACCAATTAATTGCAATTTAAAGTGAAGTCCATTGCCATAACTTTTGTACGGTGCTTACTTAAGTGTCATAATTTTTTTTTTGCTAAATCGACCGTTACATTTTTTAAAATTGTTCACTTACATGCCATCGGCAATTTGTCTCGCCGAAAATTCCAACGCGGCATTAATTTATTATATAAGATCTGACGTGACTTGCCAACAAGATAATCAACAAGTGAGGAGTTAAAATGACGTTGTTTAGATACGTATTTCAAGAACCATAACCCAATTTAAAGAAATTGGGACAAAAGTTTGTCAAAATCAACAAAGTTGTTCAAAGATAGGGTCAAAATTCTGTGAAAGCCAAAAATTGAAGTTCTCAGAGCAAGCGAGGGAAAGGAAGAGGGTTCGTCTTCGTGCCATCCGTTGGTGAAGAACCCTAACTAAAAATGAGATTCTCTCACATGCTCTCTCAGTGGTTGTCATCGCCATTTTCTTTATTTCCTCCATGGATTTTGGGATCCCAGAGTAACCGTTGGAAAGACAATGAACAACGGAAGAAAGCGGTGTCGTTGTCGTCGAATTTGCCGAACTATCCTCCCAAGCTGAAGTAGACGATAGAGAGAGAGAGAGAGAGAGAGAGAGAGAGCCAGGTTTGTAAGTAAACCATTTTCCGAGAGAAAGAAGTGAGAGAGAAAGCTTCTTGGCTAAACACCTAAACCACAAACCTTCAACTCCAAAACCAAACCCTAAAGCCGAAAAAAGTGAAAAAAAAAAAATCTTAAGCATATTGTATTGATGCCAATTTAGTCATAAGCTCTTTAATCGTGTCAATTTAGCCTCAAATATTTTGTATTTACACCAATTGAGTCCATTTAGTCAATTTTGGCCGGAAATGGGCGACGTAGATGCCGATCATCCTACGTGTCACATCCGACACTCGCGTGAACATCTTTATACATATATATATATATACACATATTATTTTTGACATTTTTTTTCTTGTATTCTATTTCCTCATCTCTTTTAAGATTGAGGGCCCGCAAGGGTCGTTGACCGACCCCTGCCGGCTGCTAGGCGAGGGATCACCATCTCTTATTGTGATCGTTTTTTTCTTCAATTTGACACTTAAGTGAGCCAATGAAATTTTTTGACGTTAAAGTATGTGCCATACGTAATTTTTGGCACTTCTAGTGTTCCTTTGCCATTATAAGACTCCTACATATTATTTTATGCGGAAATGTCAAGAGTCCATAGCACTCACATGTGGACAAAAATCATTGAATTGTGATTTGTAAAAGCATTTGAATGGGAAAGTGAAAAATATCAAATGAGAGAATGACAATCTAAGGGCATGAAAAGGCAGTGCCATGTAAGAGCAAGGCATATACCCAGAAATGTGAAGACTGTTCATTCGAACAAAGTATTTTGCAAAGAGCGAAGCTCTTACATGTTCAAATCAATGTTATTGTTAAATAGAGCCACGTCAAGATGAAATTTTCGAGGTCGATGCCAAAGAATTGAATAACCTTGAATTGAGTGAAGGTGGCAATCATGCTCAGATGATCACCAACTTTGAAACCCTATGAAATACTTTTTGAGCCTAATGAGCCTTTCATTTCTTAACCTCAATCCCTAGCCTACGTCACATCCCTTAATCAGGCTTGGGATTCGGGTTAAGAATGATTTCATGGGAGTTGTAGTGAGATATTAAACATGCAAGTTCAATTCATTTACGAGTTGCCATTAATCTATTAAATCCAAATAAAGTGTGATAGAGTATTTTACTTCTACGAACCAGATATTATGAGCACATGGACCTAATTACGCTAGAAATTTCTAACACCCTTTCAATAACTTTTCTCTTCTATCTTCAAAAAAATGTTTTGCAAGTAACTCGGATTGATTTTTAGCCCTAGACCACTAACATGCAAGGGGTGATCATGTAGGTGCACAATATTAAAGTAACTATCAATAATCAAACTAAATAAATATGTAAATTGCTAAGAAATACGAATCAAGCACGCCCAAAGCAGAAATAATTTTTTTTGGGGTTTTTGTTTATCTCAAAACAAAGCTTAACTTATAGGCAATGCATTTAATGCAACCTATAATTCTAATTATTTACCTAACCCTAAGGACATGCAAAATGAAATAAACCTATTCTAACATAGCATGCAATTTCAACTAAACGAACTGAACACACAATCCCAATATGACATGCAAGCAATGACATGGCATTGATGATGCGGTATTGATGACGTGGCCAAATGACATGGCATATATGAGTGGCTTGGCATATGTGAATGACATGGCATATAACATAGCGTGGCAGCAATATGACATGGCATTGATGATGTGGCATTGATGACGTTCAATCTAAGTTTAAATCATTTTATTTAAGCTTGGAAACCTACCTTAAACATGCAATATTCTCTAGAACATGCAATGCTATCTAACAATCTATTCTACTCTAACATTCAATCTTTTTGTACCTTTTCAGATAAGGAAAGCAAATAGAAAGATAAGCACTCAATCAAACTAGATGAGCTCAAATGTTGCAACGAACATCCACTCAATCCAAACTTGGAAGCAAAAATTGACAACTTGATCTTAGGGCTTAAAGATCAAACTACTGATTTTCCGCGCACTTCAAAACCCTATCTCAATGCTTAGAGATTGAGGTATTGATTTTATGCACATTATGGACTAGGAAATTTTCTTAATTGGGATGTATGCAAATTAGATCACAAGTTTATCAAAATAGGCAATAAAATCAAATATCCAAATGCAGAGATTAGACTATCACCTAATTTGATGATATGGCTTCCAAATCGGACCGGCTTGGGCTTGTGGATGGTGTCCGAAGGCAGTGGACTTACACGGTGAGGCTCTCGGCAGGGTCTATGCCTCGATCATGTGGTGACTTGAATCTGCGACGGGGAGCTCTCGATGTTGCAGGGCGGCAGCTGCAGTGTGGCTCGGTGATCATTAGGCAAAGTCCAGTAAAGGCAGTAGCTTCAGTGACTTGCCGAGAAGACTTGGAAATAGCCTGGAAAACAGAGGAAAGCTGGGAAGCTTTGGTGCAAGTGCAGCGATCACCGCGGCGGCGGCCTCTTCGTCAGGGACTCGCGGTGGAGCAGGCAGGCAGGGCGGTGATACAGCGGGCTTCTTGTCGTTGGGATATGCAGGCACAGCTGATAGTCGCTGGAGACGGGGCACTTAATTCGTATGGGGTTTATTTCAATTAAACTCAAAGCCTTTGTTCTCTAATGGACCAAACCCAACTAATTAAATTCAAAACCCCTCTTTTTCTTATGTGAATTTCGGCCACAAATGTCCCCCTAGCCCAGCCGAATTTCGCATATATTTGTGATTTAGGCTCTGTTTATTTTTTGAAAAATAAATAATTTACAAAATATTTTCCTAAAAATGATTCCTTATATAGCTTAAAATTAATTAGCA
Organism: Rhodamnia argentea; assembly: GCF_020921035.1. Classification (NCBI taxonomy): domain Eukaryota; kingdom Viridiplantae; phylum Streptophyta; class Magnoliopsida; order Myrtales; family Myrtaceae; genus Rhodamnia; species Rhodamnia argentea. The sequence continues at coordinate 10,174,093 of NC_063159.1, read as the reverse complement.
ATGAAAAATGTTTTATTACACAAGATCATTTATGTTCAAACATTTTCATGGACAATGAAAATACTTTTTTTTGTTCGTTCATTTTTTTATGAGCGATATAAACAATCACTTTTTAAGAAAATATTTTTCGAAAATCGCTCATTTTTTCGCGAAATAAACGTAGCCTAAAACACATGCCAAATTTTTGGCACCACACGTGGAGTTTATCCAAACCCCAACCAGAAGAATACCTTGCCGCGTCCCGACTCTCCGGGGGCAGCTATCATCTATTTGTATCGTACCTTGGTGATTTGGACAATTTCTAATACCGAGAAGACAACAACAACATATTTTGCTGACCGAAGACATTGGCAACGTGCGAGTTGCTAGGAATGCAATAAAATGAGGGTCAAGCAAACAAACGGTAAAAGAAGCGTGGATGGGGGCCCCTTCCTGGTTCCGACAGTTTCGACGGGCAGTTTCGTACCAAGAATAGGCAAGAGTCGTTTAAGATATCCAATGCCAAAGCCCACCAAGTCAGGGGACAAAGAACACGTGTCACTTTTGACCAACTGCCAATTACTGTTTCTTATTGCTCGCTCTACCATTTGCAGACAAGAGGAACCAAAAAAAGAACGACAAGAAGAAGAAGAAAGAATAAGAAACTCACAACACCACCTGAAGGTGAAGAAGGCAACGCATATCAGCTGATAAAACTGAAAATGGCTAGCCCCACAGCTGTAAACGGCATGTCAGAAGCTCCCGATCGGACATTCCCGGCTGCGGACGTCGAGAATGAAATGAACCCCGGTATGAACACAAAAGTTGAAGTTGATCCTGTATCCTCCGCCGTGGCTGCTTCCTTGGAGGCTAAGGTAATTAATTCCAATTATATATGGAGAAAGTACGGATTCATTGCACTCTAACCTCATGCTATGCCGCAACAAGATCTTCGTGAATCCTTCTTCTAATCGTCGAATATTCTTGGGAAAAAGGATTTGACTTCTGCTATTTAATCCGTCCCATCTTGTCGACTGATCCTATTTGCTATTCGGTCACTCAAGGAGCAAGCTGAAGCGGCTCGACAGCAAAAGGAAAGAGAGAAGGACGCCATGCAATCGCTCAAATCGGCCATCTTAATTTCCGCAGCGGTGGTTGCGGTGGCAGGAGCAATCTTCGCCATAAGCAAGAAGTTGAGAGAGAAATGAGTGCTTGAAGAAGCTTGAGAGTTTGCAATACCAGCAAGCTCGCTCACTCACTCACTCTTTGCTTTAGTTATTCCCTGTTCTTGTTTATTTTTTTTGGCTTTCAAAACACGGGACTTTTCGTGTGCTTTTTTATATTCTTTTCTTTGTAGCTCTCTACTGCATGCGAGAGGATTATTCTTGGGGAAGCAGCGGATTTGGACGATGGAACTATACATTATATCTTAGATATATGCCAACTGTTGCATTTACGATATGTTACAAATTTTTATACAAACTGTCAAAGAAATGAATTCTTCGTAAAACATTCTTTTTTATGTTCTTATTGTCGCGGGTCAAAGAGCAGTATGATGGACTTCATTACATTATGAAGTCTGGTTTGGTATCGATAGTAACTAGTTATATTTAAAAAAGAATCGCCTTCCCAGGTTCTAAACCGCAATGACGCCTCTCTTTACAAACTTAAATTCACACTGTACTCTCTCCCCCCTGAATTGCTTTTATTCCCAATGCTAAATTAATCATAAGGCCAATAACCGGGTTAGCTCTACCGTATCTTTAGTTTCATTCCTTCTGGAGCAATCATCTCCTCATCGAACGATTGCTTCTAGCGCTGGTTGAGACTCGATCTCTCAACCCCTCCTCCTCCTCCTCCTCCTGAAGTTGTCTTCCCATTGATGGGTCATCAGATTGTATTGTACGGGTGGCGGTCTACGGATAACAAGAGGTGAAAGAGCGTAACAAATGGCATCTCTACTGTTTTAGGATCAATGCATGTCCAACTTTACATAGTGATAGCATCTGTGCGTGCCCTGACCAAATAACAGTAAAGTGGTACGTTTTTCTTCGTATCTCAAAGAGCGAGAGCTTGAACCATTGGCACCCCCATTTTTGAAACTTGTTATGTAATTCTCGAAGAAATTCGTTTTCTCCGTAAGAAAATGTTTTTTTTTTCTCTTTTGCTTAAAAAAACTTGGTTTGGTCAGATCATTCTGTTGCCGGTAAGAAATCCCTACAAAACGTTCGGGGTGGCATCGACGACGTTAATTGCCTATTTCTCTCGTTCTTTTTTCTTGGGGTACTCCTCCCCCTGCACTTTAACCTTTTTTTGTGCACTTTACGTGTGTACATCTATTTGATTTAATAACTAAATTTGGTTTTGTTTAATTTCACCTAACCGAATTCACACTATAAACTTGAGATCTTTTGATGAAACTGAAAATAAGTGCTGAGAATTTGAGCAAGTATTGTCGATGTTAACTGCTGATAATAAAAACGCTAATTGACTAGTTGTTTGAGAATAGTTAAAACCTAATTACAGGATACTATTAATTTCTTACCATACATGAATTTATTATCTTTAGGTATTTTTAGCAAGATAATTGGCAAAAGTTGATTGTAATCAATACTTTTCTACTTATTGAGATTTAACTAATCCCTTCGTTTTTTTCTCTGTTTTTTTTTTTTTTTGAGCGGGCGGGAAGTAATCCCTACCTTACTCATCCAGATAAGTGATTTTTTTTTTTAAATTTAATTGAATCTATCAAATCAATGTAATTGTTATAGTTGTGTTACAAACAGACTGTTAAGTTCATTTTCGCATTTCATGCTGGTGTTAGGAGAGAGGGAGGGGGACGAACGGAGGATGACGATGGCGCATTGGCGAGGGGAGCTGAAGTGGACGGTGAGAGGGGTGGAGACAGGCTGGCAATGGACGGTGGCTTGGCGGTGCTAGAGCGGCCATGGCCGGTGGCGTGAACTCACTTTGTAACAAGGTTAATTTCCGCATCATTGCATGTGATCGTATCGAGTTTTTCTTGCCAGCCAATTCAAAAAGTCTCACAAAAACTTAATCCATGGTCTCTCCATTTTTAGTTTTTAATGTCCTCCCCCATTCTAGCCACCAAACCATTCAACCGAAGAATGATACGTTGATATCCAATGTTCTAGTTGGTGTTACTCTAAAGAATAAAGAATATAACATATGTTCAACGGGGTTTTTATTTCCCTAATCACGCCCTGCTCTATTAAACTTTATATCTACCGATTTTTCTCCACAGATTGCGCATGCTCTTTTCATTAGTACTATCATGCCACCATAAATGCCGCAAGTCAAGGAATTGTATTCAAACAAGCTGAGTCATCGACAACTCCACAGAATTTGATTCATTGACAACTCATTACGGTCCTTTTCAATTCGTCATTACTTAAAGTCAGTCTTGTTCCAACAACCAACTTTTTTTTTTTTTTTGGGTTAGTGTTTTTGATAAGTTGTTTCCACTGTTAAAACTTGAAAAAGCCAAAAGTTGTGACCATCCAAGACCAAGATATTCTATTCTTCCGATTGTCGTGGGTTAAAGCTGTATGACGGACTTCATTAAATCAAGAAGCCTGGTTTGCTACTAATCAGATTGTGATTTACGGGTGGCGGTCTGTGGATGGCAATAGGTGAAAGTGTGTGATAAATGCAGACTCTACCGTTTTAGGACCAATGCATGTCCAACTCTACATAGTGACAGCACCGGTGCGCGCCTCAATCAAATGAATTATATGTCTCTCTCGGTTAAAATGCTCGACACTCGTCTGTCTGTGGATGTTACATGTTCCCATTGGGGTAAGTATGACACGTGTTGAAAGTTGATAGGTTTATCAATCACCCTCATCATGCGTCAGCTCCTCTGAGCCGTCTTCTTCCTCTCGACCAAAATGTCGGTAAATAAAAGTGGCAATTCAACGAAAATGTTGTTAAGTTTAAAGAAAGAAGTGTGAATAAATATTGCAAGCAACTCAAATGCGAGCAGGTAAGCCAAAATTAGCTGGTTAATAGATAAAAGTTGGTTAGTCAGACAAATAAAGGTTGGTAAATTTATACAATAGTTGATAAATTTAAGCCCTCAATAAGAAAGGTAAATGAAAGTCACTAAAAGATAAGAAAATATGTATTTTTATTAGAGATAAGAGAAATTATGAATCATAATGAAAAAGAACCAAATAAACAATGACAACTAACTTAAATAAGAGTTTGTAACGCAAAACTATTGCATCAATATTTTACCACCCGTCTTCTAGTTGGTACACCAATTGCCCGTGCCCTTCGTTCTCAATAAGCTCACCTTTCAATATTGGTGGTCTAAATGATTCATTATAAAAAAAAAAATCATAGTATACATATGTATTTGTAAATCGATTTTTTACCATCCCTCTCATGGCCCTCCGATCGATTTGATCCACGATTTTTTTTTTAAATTTATCCACATCTCTCTTGTTTTTTTTTTTAAAAAATTATAAAAAGGCTATTACATCCAATCTTCCAAAGTTCACCATATCAAAAAATATGCTAATTGGACATATTTTATTGCCCATCACTTGACGTGGGGATTAGTGCTAATAGCAATAGGAAATCATGTTGGCCAACAGAGAGCCGGCCAATGAACCTTGTTGGCACGACCCACTCCTTTAAAATTAGCAAGTTACATTCGAAAGGGTCTTCAAGGCAAGCCAAGAAAAACTATCTTGGGTAAAAACAGGTACATTCATTCAAAAATTTTCTGAAACCAAAAATGTAGCATTTCGCTATAATTCACACCCAGATGTGGCATTTCTTATCATTCGAACCGTCCAAGCTCAATCACAACATTGCACCATCTCTATGAATTATCATAACTAATCACGATAGAGTTACCTTGTGCTTTCAGTTCACAATCAAATTCCATCCTCTGGAAGACAAATAGTGGTTGACCTCAAGGAAAAAAAAAGGGTATTTCGCGACAACGAAAGGCGGGATTGAATTCCTATATAAGGTGGAGTGAAGCTCCATCCCTGGTCAAAAGCATCATCTAATAGCTAGCAATAGCAACTACAGATAGTTAAGTTAACCACGAGAAACATGGTTGCCCACAGATCCTGCTTCCTTGTCTTCCTCCTCCTCCTCCTGTTCGCCAGCCAATTGGCATCGGCAGACAGAAAACCCTCAACAAGAAACACCCATCCATGAGGTTCGTCCTCTACTACCACGACATCCTCTTCGACAGCGGAGACGTGGCAAACGCAAAGTCCGCGGTGGTCACTAACAGGACCGAGCTGGGCAACTTCAACTTTGGGAAGCTGATCGTGTTCAACGACCCGATGACGATAGATAACCATCTCCTCTCCCCGGCGGTCGCTCGAGCGCAAGGCTTCTATTTCTACGACATGAAGACCGACTACAACGCGTGGTTCGCCTTCACTCTCTGGTGTTCAATTCGACAGAACATAAGGGCACGTTGAACATAATGGGAGCGGATATAGTGGCGGCTAAAACTAGGGATCTTTCCGTCGTGGGGGGGACGGGGGATTTCTTCATGACGAGAGGGATCGTGACCGTCGAGACCGATACGTTTGAAGGATTCAAGTATGTTCGCCTGAAGATGGACATCAAATTATACGAGTGTTATTAGACAAGCTTCGAACCTCAGGGAATAAGTTCTTGCAACGGCTTTTTTATTTACCATTGTCTATTAGCAACATAAAAGAAAATAAGAATCGCCGTCGACTTTGTTCGAAGTAACATGTAAGACCTAGTGAATAAGAGAAGCGTACGTTGACTATAAGCATTTTTTCATTACGTTCTTGTCTGCTACCGGCATTTGTGAGAGCCAACTATGACAGGTAGAAATGTAATTCGTTAAGCCAAAAATTGGACATTTCTAGAAAATATTAAAAAAAAAAATGATAATATTTTCGGTGAAAATAACCCGGAAAATATTTTCTGTCATTCGGCAAAGAAAAACACCTAAATACACATACGTTTGCTAGTGTCTTGTGCATAGGTAGCCAAAGGACCTGGAATGGATATTGGGGGCCTAAACCCCGAATCCCCAACTTACGAGCACAAGCACCGGTCTTGAATCCATCGGAACCAGCCTGAGAATTCGGTGCACGTGCCGGGCTCCCTAGCGCCTTGGCATTGGTGTGCAAAGGCGGGGTCTAGGTCTCCGGTGCTCGGGCCAATCATCGATGGACTGGGGCACGGGCGCAAGGGATTCGAGCAAGAGAGTCTCGAGCTCGGCCTCATGGGCCCGGGTATGGGCGCTGGGGTCCGAGGCTCGGCCTCGATGGACGCGGAGGACCCGAGCATCGCCTCAATATTACTAGGCTTGGCGTGCGGGGCGCAACAACCGGGGTCTTAGGGGCGGTCTAGATGGACAAGGACTAGGGCATCGGGGTCTCGATGGATCTAGGCCTAGGCGTTGGGGACCCGACCCACTTTTGAAGGGCTAGGGAATGAACTTCGGGATTCGATGTTCAAGCGTAGAATTTTCTAGTTCAAGTGCTGCCATATTCTAGAGAATTAAAAGATATCATCATCCTCAATATAAGTTTTGATAGGAAAACTTTTATCTTTAACTTAAATATTTAAACGATCCAAATACCGAAAAATATTTTTTTTTTTGCAATTCCCCTGACTTGAATGTGAAATGATTCCAAAAAAAAAAAAAAAAGGCAGTCAAAAAATAGGGGGGATGATGTAAGCAAGAATGGATGGGGGAAGCAAAGGCTTGATGAAATTCCAAGAGGAGGATGTAAAAAGGACAGGGGCAGAGAGTATCCACGTCAACCAACGATCCGGGGGCAAACGAAGCACCACACGATCAGGAGGGGCCAATCAGGGAACGTGGGTGGGTTGGGATCCTGTCAAACCAAGATGACACACATAGTCATACATGCAACTAAAATATTTGGTTGGCTTTTCTCGGGCTACTGCTTTATTATGTCTGATTTCTGAGTGCAGAGGGCAGTTGCATCGCTTTGCAGGTGTGTGGGAGGGAGGGAGGGAGGGAGCCTTGATTTGATGATGATTTAGCCGGGGATTATTATTATTAATGGAGGCAGCAGCAGCGCCTTGCTTCTTCTGCGGCACTGTGTCTGTATCGGCGACCTTGCAATCCCTCCCCCTCCGATCTGCCCCCATTAATAATGTTCAGCTTCACCCTCCTTCCACATGCCTCCAGATGCCGCACAAGGCCCGCCTCCCTATCAGTATCATCCACTGCCGGATGAACGATGCCGCCAGCGGTCCTAGCATCGCCCACCGGACGACCAGGAGCCGGAAGAAGAAGCCCACCCTTCACCCCACTCCAACTTCTGGGGAGGGACACAATCCCAACAAGAAGATGAAGGATGCTGAGGCGGCGGCGGCGGCTGCAGGGACCGGGAGTGTTGGGGCGCTGCACCAGAATGGGGACCCCCTGGGGCGGAGAGACCTGGGCAAGAGCGTCGTCAAGTGGATAGGCCAGGCCATGCGTGCCATGGCCTCCGATTTCGCTGCTGCCGAGGTGCAGGGCGAGTTCTCGGAGGTGAGGCAGCGGATGGGACCTGGCCTCACTTTCGTCATTCAGGCCCAGCCTTACCTCAATGCCATTCCCATGCCCCTTGGACTCGAAGCCATCTGCCTCAAGGCTTGTACTCACTACCCCACTCTCTTCGATCACTTCCAGCGGGAGCTCCGCGATGTTCTCCAAGCCCAGCAGCGCCGGTCCCTCGCCCCTAATTGGCGGGACACCGAGTCCTGGAAGCTGCTCAAGGAGCTAGCTTCTTCTGGTCGCTCTCTTAAACTCTCTCCTTATCTGCCTCTCCCCCCCTTCTTTTACCGTGTCCCTTTTTCTGTTGTCATTGTCGATTCTCCACCATTATGACCCCTCGCCGACCCTAACTCTTTCAGCTCAGCACAAGGCGATTGCCCGCAAGGCATCCCAGCCGAAGCCCCTGCAAGGTGTTCTGGGCTTGGACCCGGAGAAGGTCAGGTCAATACAGAAGAGAATAGACGACTTCACCGAGAATATGTCCGAGCTCCTCCGCATTGAACGGGACGCCGAACTTGAGTTCACACAGGAGGAGTTGGATGCAGTCCCCATGCCTGATGCTAACTCCGACACCTCAAAACCGATTGAGTTCCTTGTCAGCCATGGCCAGGCTCAGCAAGAACTCTGCGACACCATCTGCAATTTGTATGCATTTAGCACATCTACCGGTGCGTTCCCTTTTCTATGATCAGATCCAATTTAATCCCTCAGCTGTCCTGTCTGTACTATTGTATTGTCACATTCTTTTTGCTTCCTGTCTTACTGGTCTTATATGCTGCTGAGCTACTGCTCCTGGTATGTGCTGAACAAACAGGATTAGGTGGGATGCATCTGGTGCTGTTTAGAGTAGAAGGGAATCACCGGTTGCCGCCGACGACATTGTCTCCTGGCGACATGGTCTGCGTGAGGACGTGCGATAGTCGGGGTGCAAGCCCAACGTCTTGCCTGCAAGGCTTCATACACAACCTTGGCGAGGATGGTAGCAGCATCAGTGTTGCTTTAGAGTCTCGCCACGGTGATCCTACTTTCTCCAAGCTTTTTGGGAAGACAATACGAATTGATCGCATACAAGGATTAGCAGATGTGCTGACATATGAGGTACTCCAGAAGATTTAGTCCTCGATAGCTATCTGAATTTCCATTTCCACCATATAGATGCCAAAAGTTCATTTTTTCTCATATAGATTTAAACTGGGGTTTTTGTCTCCCTTTTCCAGTGTAGGCACCATGCTAATCTAACTTCATCACTCGGTCAAACTAAATGGCTCCGTAGCAGGGATATAGAAAAAATCCTGAAAGCCCTGGTGGACCGCTCCCGAGAGTTCTCTTTCTAATGTTTAGACTATAAGAGGTTTAGCAACTTTTACCCAACAACCCAAATCACTAGTGATGAAAAGAATCGTGATTCCATCTTAATCGCCACAGGAATCTTTTAGCTGCTTGTTTCCACCAAGGGAAAATCTCTTCCTTCTTCGGAGTATTTATATTCATCCCTGCATTCTTCCACATCTTGGTTATAGTAGGACTGAACAATTCTGTAATGATATCTTGCAGCGCAACTGCGAAGCACTTATGCTACTCCAGAAAAATGGCCTACGTAAGAAAAATCCTTCCATTGATGTAGTAGCTACTCTATTTGGAGATGAGGAGGATGTAGCCAGCCTAGAGTTTAATCAGTTGGTGGATTGGGCTGAAGCAGAGCTGGAAGGATTGTCGAGTATTGGGACGTTTGATGATTCCCAGAGAAAAGCAATCGCCTTGGGTTTGAATAAGAGGCGGCCTCTATTGATAATCCAAGGGCCTCCTGGGACTGGGAAAACATGTTTGCTTAAAGAGCTTACTCTCCATGCAGTTCAACAAGGTGAAAGGGTGCTGATGACAGCACCAACAAATGCAGCCGTTGATAACATGGTTGAAAAACTTTCAGATATTGGGCTTGACATTGTTCGAGTGGGCAATCCGGCACGTATATCTGAATCGGTAGCCTCCAAATCATTAGGAGAAATAGTAAGTGCAAGGCTTGAAAGTTTCCGAACAGAATTTGAAAGGAAGAAAGCAGATCTGAGGAAAGACCTTAGACACTGCCTTAAGGATGATTCTTTGGCTGCTGGTATCCGTCAACTTCTGAAGCAGCTAGCTAAGACTTTTAAAAAGAAGGAGAAAGAGACTGTAAAAGAGGTACTCTCAAGTGCTCAAGTTGTGCTTGCTACAAACACTGGAGCAGCTGATCCTTTGATTCGCAGACTGGATTTTTTTGACCTGGTTGTTATAGATGAAGCTGGTCAGGCAATTGAACCATCATGCTGGATACCTATATTGCAGGGAAAGCGCTCTATACTTGCTGGTGATCAGTGCCAGCTTGCCCCGGTGGTTTTATCAAGGAAAGCCCTAGAAGGAGGCCTTGACGTATCACTAATGGAGAGAGCTGCCAATTTGCATGAAGGAATTCTGGGAACCTTATTGACAACACAATACCGTATGAATGATGCAATTGCAAGTTGGGCCTCTAAGGAGATGTATGAAGGATTATTAAAATCCTCTTCTACTGTTTCTTCGCATCTTCTTGTTGATTCCCCGTTTGTGAAGGTAAGACTTTTCTTTTTGATTTTTACATTCTTTTTCATTCTAGCACAGGCTTGTAGTCATGTTTCCGAGAGTAGGTGTCTGAACTCGGTTCTCCCACCTCCCGGGAGAAAACTGACTTTTTCACCAGGAATCTTTTGGCTCTTGGTTTTTTTTATGTCCATGTTTAAATTGTGATCTGATTGATTTTAGAGGCTGAAGGGACCATGCTATCACAATAGCACTTAATGTATCATATTCATCCCAGAATAATAGTTGTGATCTATCGTTTTGCTGTACTGGATCTTAAATAAAAAATTGATAGCAGAAATCTTGTCAACTGCATTAAATGGAGAACTGAGTTATCAAAATGCTATGAGAACCTTATTCTACTCACTGGCTTGGACTCTGGCTCTAGCATCCTTTAAACTTACACAAGCCAGCATGCCTTATCTCATAGGGCAGATGTACACATCCAAGACAATTCTGTGTCTTTCTTGTTAAAGAACGATGAAATGCACTTCACTATCTGTATGAGAGTAGTGGAACTCCTGTTCTGCATTTCCTGAGTAGGTTACGATCACCAACTTATAAAACTGAATGTTCAATTAAGGATATATATCATTTTAAAAGGTGGTGGACTAGCCTAAACTTACTGTCAAAGACTTTTTAATAACATTCTTGCAAACGTAATGTTGACCAAAAGCATCAATTAAACCCTCTGCGTTACTGCAGCCAACATGGATGACACAGTGCCCATTGCTGTTGCTTGATACTAGAAGGCCATATGGAAGTCTTTCAGCTGGTTGTGAAGAGCATTTGGACCCAACTGGAACGGGCTCATTTTACAATGAGGGGGAAGCAGATATTGTTGTACAGCATGTGTTTTCCTTGATTTATGCTGGTAAGTCTTATGTTCCTCTAGATTATCAGAGTTGGACGCACAGGTTCTTCTTTTATATTCCATTGAAGCTGGACTACATCCTATCTTCTCTTTCTTTCTCATTGCTGAGTTTATCTTCTGCAAGTATCGTCTTACTCTATATGTCCGTATGCCAAGTCACTACACGTTCAATGTCCTGAATTTATGTTCTTAGGCAAATTGCAATGCTCCCTGTTAATCTAGAAGAGCTACACTTCTCCCTCTCTAAAGGTTGACGTGGTTTAAACACAGTGCATTTCTCTCTTTGTGCATTTGGGCAGATACTATCCAAGCATGTGCATTTTTTTTACGACCAACTATTTTAAGCTAGTCGATGTTTTACCCACAACCATCTGTCATGGGCAATGGTTACGTGTACAGTGATACAACTCGGGATTTTGACTGGCAAAATTTTGACAAAGCCATGAATTCCTCCCAACGTCTTGTGTGCACCTCTTGGCGATTTGGACTAGTTCTATAACTTCCTAGCTGCCCTTTTTCACAGGTGTGAGCCCAAGAGCAATTGCTGTGCAATCTCCTTATGTTGCTCAAGTACAACTTTTGAGAGACAGGCTTGAAGAGCTTCCAGAGGCAGCAGGTGTTGAGGTTGCAACCATTGATAGTTTTCAAGGTCGGGAAGCTGATGCAGTCATTATATCTATGGTATGATCTGTACCAAAGCTGTGCATTTCAGCTACCTTTGATTGCATGTATTTTTAGCTATGATATGTACCTCTGTCACGCAAGATGCTATGAAATTCTGGTCAAGCTGCCTCCGTAAATCCATCAGCATCCCTGTCACAAGTTAGAGCTTGCTTTGCATGGCTCCATTCTGGGGCTTTCTAGATTTTTGCTGTGGGGGGACTTCAATTCAGTTAGCTGTAGAAACTTCTACTAAAGAAAATGTAAAAGAATGAAGACAGACACGATATTTAATCCTTTGAGAGATTAGGCATTTTTCACACCTGTTTTCCTTAAGACCATAAGAAACTTCCGCTCTGCATCAATCCATTTTAGTCATTACCCTTTTGTGTTTATTGCCTATCCTTTTGTGCTTATCACCTATTAAGGGTAGAGACAGGAGATGTCTTCCATTTCCCTCCAACAAAGGAACCATTTCTATAAGTTATTTTTCCTTTTGACTTCTTTCTTTCCACTTCTTTTGTAGAGCCTGTTTGAATAGAGAAGCATGATGAGATTTGAGCTTCTGTTTGTTCTATTTTAAGTGTTCTCTACTCTGCTAGTTAATGATCAACAGTCTGCGGAGAGTAGGTCTCCTGTTACTCTTGTATTTGACGCTTGCTTGCCATCTTCTCTCCCTCAGGTCCGCTCAAACACTTTAGGAGCAGTGGGATTCCTCGGGGATAGCAGGCGCATGAATGTTGCCATAACGAGGGCTCGGAAGCATGTCACCATTGTGTGTGATAGTTCGACAATATGCCATAACACATTCCTGGCCAGGCTATTGCGTCATATCCGCTACTTTGGTAGAGTGAAGCATGCTGAGCCTGGTAGTTTCGGGGGATCTGGACTCGGGTTGGATCCTATGCTCCCATCAATTAATTAAAATCTGAAAGACCAACCGGAGGGGTGGAGTGGGTATTACAGTGTTCATGTTGAAGGTGCTCCTATCTCCATCTTTGCCAATTGTATATGCAGCACAATACACATTTTTTTACATCATTCCACAATGAAGTTCTTCACTTGTACAGATTATTCAAACGTCCCTTCCATTTCTTTTTTCAGGATATATAAAACATTTTAAATACTTGAAATATGGTGTATTATGCTAAGGCATGTCATCAAATGTCGAAAATCCTAATTGGTTGCTCTTCAATATGTTTGGCCAAGGAGAATTTGGTTTATAATATTGATGAGACCAACCTTTTCAATGCATCTTAGATAAGGCAAAAAGTTTCAGAGCCGGACTTTTCTGGTACATGTACACCATAGCTGCGATGCTTGACCAGTTAGTCGTTGCAATTGCATAACTGCATGTTGCTTCATCGTGCTCGTTCTGATTAGTTTGGTTTGTCTATTCATTTGATTTATCAATCTGTTCGGTAATACTGGTTGACTAGTTTGCCTATTAGACCTTACTTTCGCGTTGAAATAAACAAATGGACACAACACAGTGGAACCAAACTGTCAGAGACCATTTTGCCTCGAGCGATTTCCAAATGTTAGAACAGTCCTGCGAAGGGGCAGCTCAGCAATGCACCCTTCATCTCAGTCATGCATAGTGTAATACCGCTTATGATTTCAGTTATGACATTTTCTTTTCTTGTAAGATCACAAGCACAATTGTTACAAAGGTGGAAGCACTTAACTCAATGGTTGAACCAAAAGCGGATCTGAGTAAAAAAATTCTTTGCCGTGATAAACTTCTTTAGAAAGCAAAAGGAAATCCAGAGAAAGGACAACCACAAGAACACAAGAAGCTGAACTTACAATTTTCAAAATGGAAAACATAACTCGCAGAGTTGCATAATGAAAAAGTCTGAAGTTCAAGCCAAGCATCACTTTCTTTCACCACAACTCATCTCCCACCCCGACACACCCCAAACCCAAAACATACATACGTACATACATATATATATATATATATATATATACGTATATATAGATATAAGAAAGATATAAGAAAAGGTAGCACTGGTAATTGGTAAGATAGAGAAATGAAATGAAATGCCAAAGTGAGCTTATTATTTCCCACGCAGTTCCCACCTGTTAAGCATGTACAAGTTACAACCACCCAATTTTCATGACATTTCCAGCATAGGACTCTAAACCAAAATGCCCCATCTTGTTGTCAATCCAGTGTACTCATTCCAACTTTGCAATGTCATGAAATAGCTCATCAGCCAAAAAAGGAAAAAAATTCAAACACCTCATAACGCGTACAACCATAAATCTTTTCTGCGAATAAACCAACTCGTCTTGAGATTACTCCAAATAATGCCTTTTCAGTTAGCGTGCTATGTCACATGCGCCTTTATCTTCTCTAAACTTTGCATCAAAGAACGCAGTGTATATTTGACCAAACAATTGAAACTTAATTGTCATCGATACTAGATTACACTTGCCCGGCCATAGACTAAAGAAAGTGCCAGAATGGAGAAACCAAGTACTGACATTTGATCAGGATAGACCAACTTCAACTCAAGTCTTCACCTGCATCGCTGTCGATGCATTATTTTAGTCTGATGCAGCCTCAGCAGGGGTACGTGTAGTCATCTGGTCCACAGCATGCACTGTACTTTGAAGCTCCTCCCATATGGCTTTATAAACCATCCTCTGCCGATTTACGGCTGATTGACCCTCAAATGATGAAGCTATGACATCAATGCTACAAAAAAGGCCAACGAATGATTATGCACATGGAGAGGAACACAATTGGAAACAGTGGAACTAATGTGTCCTCTCAAGCAATTGCAAAGGGGATGGCAAGCACCAATCAAGAAAAGCACGTAATAGTCATATGATAACAGCATTTGACTTCTGAAATGTCTGTGCTGTCACTGCATACGCAAAATAAGCGTTAAACAGAAATGGACAAAAGAGGGAGCAGCTTTAGCGAAGATATGTCTCATAACAGTTGCTAACTTCATAGAACACCATCACAGCCAGTTAGAATGCTAAGAAGATCATTCCCAACTTTATGCAACAATAAGATCGCATCACCAACCTTGTCCTGAATGCCCAAATAGGTATATCAGTGGTTTCTAACAATCTTGGTTTGACGCGGCCAACATGTTTCTATACATATATTCTGTAAACCCTCAGCACTCAGACCTTCAATGCATCATATAAACCACTCAACCTTAATTGTGACTTTTGGATGACACCAGGTCATAATTGAGATGTGGATGAGACATATTATGGAACGAAGAGCGTACAACAACTTTAGGATGAAGATGCTTACATGTACAGAGAATATAAATATTGGCTACATGCTATACCTGCTCGATCTAATATAACAATCCAACATGTCATCCTAAAATATAGATAAGAAATTTGACCAATGCACCAAAGCCAAGCCACATGTAACAAATACTTTGGTGCATTGGTCAAATTTCAAATAACAGGAAATTTCTGAAAATAGCATGGCAGGCAATGCAATAAGGCAGAACATTCACCTAGAGTATGGGAGAGCACAGCCAAATCAAAACCAAGTGATTCCATAAATGCTAGAAACAGGTTCACCATATGCCTTCAGTAGCACAATCAAGCAGCATAGCTTTGAAAGTAAGTCAAGCCAATATCTTCAGATAGCAAGCTACTGATTTTAAGTCTACCTCACATGCCGACCATCCCCATAAGCATCTTTCACGACAACCGATTCCGCTTTGAGATGCTCCTTGATCTAAGAAAGCCATGAAATGAAAGAGGACAGGTCATGCCCCAGAATGAGTAGCTTGTTACCAAATAGAGGTGATGGGAACAGTGTTGACGAGCTACAGGCATTAGCGCTTGGGGGGTTACAACTTCATCCCGTTTTGTTCAATTTATTTTGTTAAATTGAACTAAAAACTTGGAAAAGCGAAAAGAAGTTTTTTTTTTTCCTAGTTATTGCTTTGTGCGGAGTAACAGGGTATATGGCAAGATCAAGATATGTGTCTAAGCAATCGAAAGAATAAAACAGGGTGTGCATTTCTGCAGAAACAGACTATCCAATTGAACTAGAAAAACTGAAACGCATCCCAGTCTGAGAGGTTTATGAGTAGTGGGTCCTTGAGCATTTCTGCAGAAACTCAATATGATCAAACACTCAACAGGGTGTGCATGGTACACTTGGTGCCATTTTCCAGAGAGTAAAGGCGAGAATTGCATTGAGACGGGCACCAGCAAATAGCCTCGGTGGTTTATAACAAATCTCAGGATACATGGAGATTGAGGAGGAAAGGGGGGAGGGGGGGGTGACGGTACCTTGTTCTGCATGGACTGCATCAGAGGGGAGTCGATGGAACCGGCATCGTTCACGTGCGCGGCGCGGATGCAGAACCTGAGCATGGGAGCGCCGCCAGCGAGACCTAAACCCAACCCACCGTTGCTTAAGGCGTTGGTGGTGATGTTGTGAAATCCGCGGAGGGCAGAGGAGCCATTGGATAGGCATGAAGGGGGCTTGGGGGATGGGAGAAGCAAAAGGCGCGAGACAGAGAGCACGGAAGTCCTCACCAACACATTGGCCATGGCCGCTTCTGCCTCTGCAAATGTGCAAAAACGCCCTGTGTTTTGTGTTTCGTGCACTGCACACCCCCCCACCCAAGTGAATAAAAAGGTCAAATGCTCGGACGAGGAGGGCAAACGTAAAACGTGAAAACCATTTACTTTTTAACAACTACGGCAGGATTAATTTTGGGCGGCACTATTTCCACCCCATTTTGACTAAGGCACTCTTCTTTTTAATCAATAGACCGAAATACCCTTCTCTCTCTTCAAGTTATTGTTTCTTTTTTATGAACCGA
Source organism: Rhodamnia argentea (assembly GCF_020921035.1). Lineage (NCBI taxonomy): Eukaryota > Viridiplantae > Streptophyta > Magnoliopsida > Myrtales > Myrtaceae > Rhodamnia > Rhodamnia argentea. The sequence goes on along the minus strand of NC_063159.1, from coordinate 10,157,616 downwards.
CTTTATTTCTCTTTTTCCTTTTAAATATTAAATTCACAACATAAATGTCAAATTACACCCAATCAAATATCATTCTATAATGCATAATGTTAATTGCTTTTCCTAGAGAAGTTGGTTATTCTTAATTTGTGATCTCATGCTTTTAATTAGAAAAGCTATATAAAATGATAGAAATTCTTAGTTATAACGGCTTATGAACACACAACTAACTATCTATTTTTTATGAAATAGTTTGAGGGAAACTTTATTACAAAGTTAAAATTTAAAATCCAATATAATTATCGCTTATTTGTGCTTTTTTTCACATTTTTTTAATATGAATTGTAAGATAGGGTTGAAAATTTATTCTGCACTTTCAAACTCATGTAAGTTGATTCACTTGCTATGAGATTGAATTTACAATCAATATTAATTCCTTTCTTTATATCAATAGTTGAACATCACAAAATTTCATGTTTTTTCCTTTATGTGTTTATCCTCTGTTCGACATTTTATTATGCTTTTAACAAATTAATCTTTTTCATTTTGTGATCAATTTTAAATTTTCCGTTTTTATCAAGATCGACTAAAAATAAAGGTAGATTGTGCCCGATACAAAAAGAAACATTGAATTGAAGAAAGAGGATGGTATTTTAATAAGTTAACTAGCAAAAATGAGTGTTTTAATCAAAATGGGAGTGGAAATAGTGCCGCCCTTAATTTTTAACTCAAACTTCTTAGGAGAAAAGAACAACAATTGACTGAATTTGAGAATTCCATTCAATCGATTAAATTGCCAATTAGGTCATAAGCAAATGACAATTGTTCCACAAAGCTCGCTTGGGACGTTCTTGATGGCTTCAACTATTTGGGAAACTAAGTAGATATCATATGGATGTGATGGCTCTTGGAAAGTAGAGGAGCGGGGCAGCAAAGGAATGGACAGTGCTCGAAACCCAAATTCTCAAACACTGGTTTGGGTTCCAAAAGTTACGACAATCGCGAGATCTAACTATGTAATCGTCACCGTCATTTCAGTTTCAACAACAACAATAACAACAACAATATCAATCGGGTCTAAGATGTCGCCGCCACCGTACAGCTACACCTCTGCTGCCACCCCACCACCATCTCACCTTCAAAGTACTATCATTAGTGTGTTTGATTTGGTTTGGCTTTTCCAAAGTCGTTTGGGGCTTAAAAGTCCCTTGAGAAAATATAAATGGCACTCGGTGAATTTTTTGGAGAGTTTTGAATAAATGCAATTACATTTCTAGCCTTAGGTCCAAGGCAAGTTTGGAGGTGCTTTAAGCCTTGAGTATTTTCGGAATACAAATACATTTTTTTTTCCAACTTTGCTCTCGCTCAACTTTCGTAATTCCGAAAATGTCCACACCTCACACCACCTCATTGGCGAGGGTTCAAGCCGTCGATGGACCTCCAACAAGGCCAAATTTGATTCCCAGCAAGCTAGTCCGACGTTGACTAGCCATGCTTTTGATCGCACGACCCGGCTAGCGGCCGAGTTCCGTCAACAAATAGTTTGAGAGGCTTTTATTTTTTATAATAAAAAAGCTAGTAAAAATCCTTTACAAAATGTAATTTCTCCTAAACGACATCTTACGTCAAAGTTGCTTCCCAAAAATACTTTCCCAAATACTATTTTCATTTCGAAAAACTTTTCTAACTCAATGGCCTTTGATTTTCCCTACAATTTTTCCCCCAAAGCCAAACTAAACGCACCCTACATCTAAGATCTTAAAATCATAATCTCTTTTTGTGCATGAATAAGTTTGTTGAGTTGTTGATATGGCGCCTACTTGGCACACAAAAGTTTCGAATATGAATCTTATATTTAAAGATAACACGGGCAGGAAAGAGGGTGGTTGACAATCGACATAGCTAACTCCTTTGGACTAACTATAATGATCTCACATCTATTATGGAATGTTCAGTTTGAATCATAATCATGCAATTCACTTACGATTGAGCAAATAAGACACTAAGCGGATAGAGACATAACAAATGATGAATTTTTATGATATACGTATAAAGTTTTTGTACTAACCGGAACCACCGACAACGTCGGTTGGGTAGTCCCTACAAATATAATCATACTAGGGATTACACTATAATTACCTATTAGTGCTAGAGAATGTTATGGCAGACTCTGCAACCAAATATAAATTGGATTGAAGTTTAAATATTAACCCGCGAGACTATTGACTCAACTTAAGTAGTGAGATTGACGATAACTTTCTCACTTCCATAATCGCGAGTAATAAGGGTGCGCATGATAACACTTCTAAAAGTGAATTTATGCTTCAAAAGTGCTTCTAGAGCAAAAATTCATTTGATAATGTAACTTCCGAAACAGAAACCTGTTTGGTAAAAATTTTTACTTCTGAAGTGAATTTTTACTTCTGAAGTTATTTTCCTCTCAATTTGAGAAGTTAAAAAAAGTTGCTTCTCAACTTAAGAAATACTTCTTGGACTCACAAAAAAAAAATCAAGAGGTAATTCTCCCCTCACCCTCTTTTCGACCACGCCCGCCTTCGCCGACCTTTGTCGCCGCCCACCGCCGACCACCACCCACCGCCGGCCTCGACCACCGCCACTCGCCACCAACCACCGACCATTGCCGGCGGCCACCCACCGCCGACCTCCATCGGCCACCCACCACCGACCTCCATCGGCCACCACCAACGACAACAACCAACTACCAACTATCGCGCGCTGCCGACCATCGCATACCTCCGCCGGTTGCCACATAGGCGCTCGCAATCGCCGTCACCCGCCTTCGGCCACCAACCACCGGCCATGACCTCCGCTCCCCGCTACCAACCACCGGCCATCACTGTTCCCGACTTCCAACCATCAACCATCATGTTGCTCACCACCACAGTATATTGTTGACCTCCGCCGCTACCACCGTCGAGTTATCGTCTTCGGCGACCGGAGAAAAAAATAAATATATTTTTTATTTTTAAAAAGGAAAAGTATTTTTTAATAATAAAAAGTATTTTTTAAAGAAATTTAAAAAATTTTTAAAATCAAGTAGGAATTTTTCAGCTGTCGATAATAATTGTTCATAAAAAATTTTATGTTAATAATATTTTAAAATTAAAATTTTTTAATAGTTGTCAAATGAATTTCTTTGATTAGGAATCAATTTCTAAAATAGAAGTAGAAAAATAAACGTGTTATCATGGGCCCATGAGAGTCTGCGTCGAGCTAGCAGCCTACTTCTCCTTCTTCGGAGGAAGGGTAATGGCCGAGAGTGAGAGGGAGACAGCGGCCAAATGGAGGATCGAGCACCACTGAAAGCGGGACCCAATATCCTGTTCCACCAATGGCAGGCCCTCCTGCCATATCTTTAAACTCCCCTCGCTGTTTTTTTTTTCTCCTTTCGTTGGGTGTTTCCGTTTTCATCGTTCCGTTCTTTTCGAGAATATCTTCGCTTTTCCTCTTCTTCATCCACACCTTCGCGAATTCACAACGCACTCTCTCTGTTTTCCTGTTCTTTTCCTGCTTTAAGGAAAGAGTATAAACAATTGGACAGGAGAAAGCTGACGTAGGAGAGTGTAGAGGAGGGATTTGTTTTGGTAGCAAACCGGTGGAACAGTTGGGAAACCTCGACTTCTTCACCATTCGATTCAAGGTAAAGCGCTTCCCCCACCTCCCCACCTCCCCACCTCCATTTAATTTTCTGTGATTCCCACTCCTTTCTGAAATTTTGGACTTGGGTTCGTTTCGTTCCGGTCAAAGTTGGAAACTTGCAAGCGTGGGGGGTGGTCATCGGAGATCGCCCTCTTCAAGAGCCTCTTGTCTCGTTGATGATGGCCACCGCCGCAGTCATCGGGCTGAGCGCTGGGAAGAGGCTGTTGAGCTCCTCCTCCTCCTCCTCCTCTTCGTCGGCGTCCTCCCCCTCCCCCTCCTCCTCCGATATCCCCGACAACTACAAGCTCTTCTACGTCAGTGCCAGTGCCAGTGCCAGTGCCAGCGATCGTGTCTCCTCCACCAAGAATGCCGTCGTCCCCAAGCGCCCTCCCTACTCCAACCCCTGCTTCCCTCCTTCCCATCGGCTCCCTCCTCCCGCCAAAGCTGTCACCCAACGTCTCCACCCCTCCTCGTTCCCCATCTCTCTCGACTCCCTTGAAGAAGATGAAGATGGAAATGAAGAAGATGGACGTCCTGTCCCTGAGCCCGACTATTCAGTGGAGGCTCTTCTCCTGCTGCAGAAGTCCATGCTGGAGACTCACTGGAATCTCTGCTTTGAGCGCACCGTGCTCGCTGATTTCGCTAAAGACAAGCCCACCAAGAAGATCCCCGTCACTTGCTCTGGCATTTCTGCTCGCCAACGCCGATTGGGCTCCAGGCGCAAAATCTGTTCCTCCGGCGTGGGCCGTCCGTTAAGATCGCCTATTAGCCCTGACCTCCTGCAAAACCGTCTCCACGGTTATGTTAAGGGCGTTGTCAGTGATGACTTGCTCACCCACGGAGAGGTCGTTGCCCTCTCCAAAAAAATCAAGGCTGGCCTTTTCTTGGAGGAGCGCAAATCCAGGTACCCTTTTCTCTTTGCTACTTGCCTGTTGGTTAACTAAGTGCAAAGTTGTCTGAATTTTTCTCATCGATGTTACAGACTCAAAGAAAGACTGGGTTGGGAGCCGTCTGATGAGCAGCTTGCTACCTCCTTGAGAATTTCTCGTGCCGAGTTGCGGTCGCGATTGATTGAGTGTTCCTTGGCAAGAGAGAAGCTCGCGATGAGCAATGTTCGTCTTGTCTTGTCCATAGCTCAGAGATATGATAACATGGGTGCTGAAATGTCCGACCTTGTTCAGGTATCCACTCTCTCCTTTATCCGATCTGCGCTTCCTTAGGGCAATTGATTGTGATTATGATCCGTTTCACTCTGTTACCACTTTATAATACAGGGTGGTTTAATTGGGCTACTTCGTGGGATAGAGAAATTTGACTCCTCCAAGGGTTTCAAGATTTCAACCTATGTTTACTGGTGGATACGTCAGGTAAATCTCAACTTCCTCCTACTGATTTGTAGATTGAAACTTGACAATGAAAAGGTTCTCGGTTGAGACTATTGTCATTATTTATGTCTGAAAACTGTTCCAAAAGCTTCGGGGTTGGGTAGACGGGATGGGGTTTCTACGTCAGTGTATTGTGGAAATTCTAAGTTTTATCTGTGGACAATAACCTAACCTTTCCTTCTGATGACTGAGCTTGTTCTAGTTTTTGCGGTTTTGCTGTCAAGAGGTATAACTATGTGCAGAAGCTGATGTATGGATCCATATAACCAGTCCCCTGTAATTGGAATGAGGCTTCTTCTTGTTTGTGATCCCATTGAGGCATCAGATTCCTCCTTATCCTGAATTTCCACTAATCCATTAAATTATGCACATTTTTGTTCATTTTTGTTTTTATTTCAATTTGTCCGTTGGTTCCAATCTTCGAGGCTTTTGTATGATGATGGTTCCCCATATTAGTTTGGCTTAAAACTTTATAGAAAAACATGCATTGAAGGAGCTCCCATGAACATTATGTTGATGATTTGCGTGATAAGGGAATGGCAGTAATTTTGTGAGGAAAGGTCACTGACTACAAAATATAGCACTGTGGATTTCTGTGAATATCCTGTTTTTTTAAGAGTTACTGGAGACCATTTGCTCAAGTTGCAACTCTTTTAACTCTTAGTATCGAACAACTTCTGTCATAAGTTTGCTCTTGGATGCTTTAAAAGTATTGCTTAAATCCGATAGTGATTGTACTTTCCTGAATTCAGGGTGTTTCAAGAGCATTAGTGGAGAACTCTAGAACCTTGAGATTGCCGGCTCATTTGCATGAAAGGTTAGGTTTAATTCGCAATGCAAAGGTTAGACTGGAAGAAAAAGGAATCACTCCCTCAATAGATGTAAGTTGACTGTCATATGGCTTTCAAATGGAATTTCAGTCCTCTTTGCTTTGCTCATCTCATCCTCTTTCCTTTGTCTTTCTTTTCTGCTTCCAGAGGATTGCAGAATGTCTGAACATGTCTCAGAAGAAAGTCAGGAATGCCACAGAGGTAACAAATATGATAGAGATTACTTGGTTTCACACATGGACACATGGTTTCGGTTGATTTCATGCGTAATCACCGATGGCAATTATGCAGGCAATTGGTAAAGTTTTCTCTCTTGACAGGGATGCATTCCCTTCCTTGAACGGTCTACCAGGAGAAACTCACCATAGTGTAAGTGTCGCTGCAGTAACTTATCCTCTGACATCACATTTTACTTGTGTTGCACAGCTGACGCCGCTCTGACACCAATGTTTTGTCTTCGATTTTTTTGTTTTTGGTATCTTTTAGTACATTGCAGATATTCACATCGAGAATAACCCGTGGCATGGAGTGGATGAATGGGCACTCAAGGTAAAGTTGCAGCCTTGTGGGCTTTAAATTTATCTACCAAGTACAAACTAAAGGCCTTCAAAATGCTAGAAAGTATCAATCAATTGAAATTTTGAAGGCATCCTGGTGAAACAATCAGTCTGTTGCAAAGTTTAGTATGACTAGAAGGAGGGTTTTGGTTTTCAGGCAAATTTTGTCGGATAAGAATTCTTCTATTCCTTGTCCACAAAAGAATTCATGGTCTGTTTTGGGCTCAGTTAACTCCCATGCTTTCGGTTGGTCAACAACCAACTAAAGCTCTATCTAATTCTTCATGACTCGTACAGGAAGGACTCTCTTTCTGTCTATTGGGAATTGGATTAGTTTTTTATTCTGGTATTTAGTTTTGCACTGCAAATGGTGGAGAGCAAGTCTTGAAACCTTAGGTTTGCTTTCAGTTGCATTGAGAAAAATTGGTCTTATTAAACTGCTTACGCTATTTTACTGTAAAATTAGCTTTGGGTACTTTTGGAAACTCTGCACATTACCAAATAAGAAGGTCGCAACTTTGACGTGGCAAGTGTAAAAACTGCCACCAAATGATATACTACATAGATTGTCGACTTGGAACGATCTGCCTCATGACTGGATTAGTAAACTTAACCAAAACGAGATTACATCAAGAGAATTTAAATTATGCTAAGCGATGGTTTTACTACAAGGTTGGTGAATATATGAGGAAGTAATATTGGCTGAACCACATGCAGGATGAAGTAAACAAGCTCATGAGCATGACCCTGAGCAAAAGGGAGAGAGAAATCATACGCCTTTACTATGGCTTGGATAATGAATGTCTTACATGGGAGGACATAAGTAAACGGTGAGCATCTTCTGCTGATCAACGCACATGTGCATTTGGTGCAAGATTGTAAGTTCTACCTAGCATTAGCTTGGATCTATATGATTCAATGTTTGGATCTTTTAAGAATGTGACTATGTTATTAAGATGGAAAGATGGTATCGCTCGGGCAGTCAACCGGTATAGGCATTAGAATTTCCCCCCCCCCAAAAAAAAAACATCTTTATTATAGATGGCCTTTTACTCTTGCTACGTTTGCGATGTTTTGACGTTGGTTGATCCCTTTGCAGTATAGGTTTGTCTCGGGAAAGGGTAAGGCAGGTTGGGCTAGTGGCGCTAGAGAAACTAAAAAACATGGCGAGGAAGAGAAAGATGGAGGCCATGCTGCTGAAACATTGAATTCTTTATTGTTTTCCTTTCACTTTCCGGCTTTAGACAGCACAGGAATTGGATGGTGTATATATTATTGGGAAAGAGAGGATTTTTCTTTACTTTACGTTTGTGACCTGCTATGGTGATGAAGTATTAATGTAAAGTAAAAGGCCTGACCTGTAAACTCGGGGGCATTTTGTAACTAAAGCTGAACGACCGATCAGTATCCTGTAAGTTGCAAGCGATTGCAGGAACAATGTATTGTCCGTTGTGAAGCTTCGCGAGTGGATCACCACTACAGTTGCGATATCTGACGGACACTGTTTGGAGAGTCCCCTACCCCATCACGTCACTTAGATTCAAGGTCAATAAAAACATACATGAACAGAGCAGAACAGAACAGTCGAGATGAGAGCAGTATATAACTTTTGTTATTACACGGTACAATGAAGTGGGGGGGTTCGAAAAGTCGAGTCCTTTGCACGCATTTCGTCTCGTTGTCGGGCGGAGGTGATGGAGATCTGGATCTTCATCGGGCTTTTGTTTTGTCCTTCCCCAGGCCCAGAGCGGGCAAAATATCGCCCCACCGCGCGTGTCACGTGACCATTTTTTCCCACATCCCCACACCAGCAAAGCGAAGGAGCGGAGGTGGGCGGTATTGGGATTTGCCAAGAATTCTAAGATTCATCGTAGCGATAAAAATATCGATTGGAGAAAGAATCCCACCGCCGCCGCGAGGGACGGACAGGACCCAGCACCCTTTTTTTCTGATCCCCTTGACCACCTTCTATTTCTGTGTCCTAAGGCTGTTACATTTACATGTATGGTTGAGTGAGCGGGTCACGGCTCAGAAGAGTTCACAGTTCATCCTTGTGGAGGTATGGCGGAGCCTGTGGTTGCTTCTTCTGCTTCTTCTTGTTTTTGCGGAAGCAGAAGCAGAAGCCGGGTTCCTCCTCCTCCTCATTCTCGCTCCCTCACCCTCAGAATCACCCCCACGTTCTCCTCTCCGATCCACCACCGCCCCCACAAAGCCCCCTCCCTTTTCCCTCGCAATCCTCCCCTGTTCCTTCTTTTTCAATCTCCTGCCACTCCCACCGCCGCTTCTGCTCTCGACTCCGACGTGCCTCGTCCCCAGGTTGGTACATTGCATGCCGGCATTCTCCTTCCTCCTGGGTGTCTTGTTTTGAATTTTGCTTCTTTTTTTCTTTCTTGACAGGGATCGTCGCCTTCTGCGGAGAGGAGCCCCCTGTTCCGGCAATGGGATTCTCTCACTGCCCAGTTCTCGGCTTCCTCAAACATCCCCTTCTTGTTGCTGCAGCTCCCTCAGATCATCCTCAACGCCCGCAACCTCTTATCCGGCAATCGCTCCGCCCTCCTCGCCGTCCCCTGGCTGGTACGTTCAAACAAGACCGCCCCCTTTCCTTCTCTCCTCTTAAGCCCAAACTCTGTTTGAGTTAGCAAATCACATTTACAATTGCAGGGCATGCTCACTGGCCTGCTGGGCAACCTTTCCCTTCTTTCTTACTTCATAAAGAAGAGAGAAAAGGAGGCGGTCGTGGTTCAGACGCTGGGCGTGGTCTCCATCTACGTCGTTGTCTCCCAACTCGCCATCGGACGCGCCATGCCCCTCCCCATCTTCCTCGTCACTTCCCTGGTCGTTGCCACCGGCCTCCTTCTCAACTTCTCCAACTACTTCCACGTGCTCCCTCCCTCCCTTTGGTCCTTCTGGGAAGACTTCATCACCATTGGCGGCCTCTCCGCTCTCCCTCAAGTTCATCAATTTAACTCTGCAACCTACTTTGCTTCTTTTTCTTCATTTTGCTTCCTCTGAATATCACATGTCTTCTATTTTTTTCGTAGGTCATGTGGTCTACTTTTGTCCCTTACATTCCACATAGCATCTTGCCCGGATCAATTGCTTGTTTCATTGCTTTTGTGGCTGTTCTCATGGTATATTCTCTCTCTTCTTTCCCTTTCCTGTTCCTGGCATCTTCGAGTTTCATTAATCCGATGATAGATGCCTCTAAGTTGTCATATAGCTAATATTATACCATACAATGAACAAAGTTTGCTCATCCCCGGGGTTTCTCACTTGCTTATTACACTGCCTTCTATTGTGAATTTTTGCCCAGAAAATATTGAAGGTCTGGTTTTTTCTTTTGCCAACTGACTGTGCCTGCCTCTTTCTTATCTGTGGATATCAATGCATCTCCTATAATCGAACATTTAGCCTAACTTTGCCGGATGTATGCTGTTGCTGGCTACTAAGTAAAACCAAAGGTCATCTAAAAAACTGAGGACTCTAATGTGGTTATTTCCTCGATGCTGCTTTACAAGACTCGCTTAGAAATTTTGAGCTCCAGATATTTCGCTAATCAAGCTCTTGCTTTTCTCAATATAATCTCTGCATCCTGTAGTCCATGTCTCCCTGCCCCCGGACACCACTTATAACTCTGAATTGTTTGATCCCCATTATGTCTACTCCTAAGATGGTTGCTGCAACTCGCCCAATTTCTCTGTGTGCTTGAGGTCTGTCATCAGAACTTTGTCACTTTATTCTTTCTACTGGGTTTTGTCCTCGTAAAGAGAACCTTTTGTGCAGCAATGAAAAAAAGGAATCTACATTTTTGCCTCAGATAGACTAAGACTAACTTAACTTCTGTCCTTGTTCTCTCTCGATGAACTGGAATGTGCCATGTTCTAGGGAATCATCTTATGTTACCGCTATATCCACAGTTCAATCTGTATGTATACTGTGCAAGTAGTGACAAATACAAAGAGCTCTGATACAGGGTTACTCCTCAAGAGGGCTTTGTGGTCTGCTTTGAACTCTTGCATGGATTAACTGCAGATATCCCTGCTATTCAAATTATTAAGCAAAAATATCTATGTGCAGTGCACCAATAATTCTAGTAAGTCTTTTTCGCCAGCGAAAGTTTCTAAGTACTTGACAATAGTATGCTTGCTCCCCTCTGACATGGAGCTTATGAGTCCCAGTCAGCCTCTTCCTGTGCAGCGATAAGGAAGCATCCTTGTCCAACCCACACCAACCCCAGAGGAATAACATTATTTTATGCCAAAAATAGAAAAAGATAATCGAATAAATCATAAAAACCTAAATATCATGGAAGCCTTGAGCATAGAGGGGCATCCTTGGCGAGACCCTTTTTCAAGCTGTTTGTGGTTCTTAATCCATGTGACAAATTATAGTATTCTTCTCGTCATTTTTCTTCCCATTTGATGTGCTGCAGCCTATCGTAACTGAAGTTGCTGAGTTTTGCAGGCAAGAACGGGGAAACTTTCAGAGAAAGGTGTCAGATTTGTGGGAGCAATATCTGGATGGACAGCTACACTTCTCTTCATGTGGATGCCAGTCTCACAAATGGTGATCTAAGACCGCCTTGCTTGTGAAAATATAAATTGATGCTGCTTCTCTAATTTTTGGTTCTTCCTGACCAAGCTCATTGTTCTATTTAGTGGACAAATTTTCTGAATCCTGATAACATCAAGGGCTTATCTGCATCATCAATGTTGCTTGCCATGATTGGAAATGGACTCATGATCCCACGGGCACTCTTTATTCGTGATTTCATGTGGTAACTTTCTTCACAACTGTCTACGGTCCTGTTAAATCACCATCTCTTACAGTTGCCTTCTGCGTCACTAGATTGACTAATATGCTCTCAGAACTGACCTTTTTTTTCTCTGGTGATTGTAGCCCTTTCCAGATAGTTGTCCCAGAATAGTTCCCACCGTACAAAAGCAGAAAACTTATTGTTTGATTGATAATTGTAGGTTCACGGGGTCAGCCTGGGCTGCTCTTTTCTACGGGTATGGGAACATTGCATGCCTGTACAGGTAGGATAATACTATTTTGTTGTTCTCCATAACTTCCATCTTTTTCGTGCAACTTGGACCAAGTAACAATCTCTCTCGTTCCAGTTTCAATTGTATCAGTAGGGAGTTCTTCTTGGGAGCAACAGCTGGATTGGTTTCATGGATAGGTATGTGTTGTATACCATCAGTTGGAGGAGTCTGAACTTTCACGGAGAAACACGAAATTTCCTCCTTTCCTTTGGATTTCCAGTATTTCTTCAAGGGATTTTGGCCCGACTTCAGATTTCTTTTTAGCTCTCGTGGGAGAGATAGAAATTAGTAGAGTGCTGACTCCATTTTTTTCCTCCAAATAGGAATAGCCTTATGGAGGGACATGGTGGCATATGGATACAACACACCATCGCGATCCATAAAAGAGCTGGTTTTTGGACCTTGATGAAAGATTGGGGCAACACTGGCAGCTGGATGAAATTGTATTGGCACAGACTGACCCGGTCGAAGAACACGGTTGCAGTGTCACATTATCCTCGTTTTGATTCTCAAACAGGCACGCAGAATGCTCATTGATTATGTAAGTATGAGAAAAAGGTGATCAACTTTCTTGTGCTCAAGTCAAATGGCAAAAAGGACGGGCAAATACAGCTGGAAAAACTAAATGATGATTGATGATATCTCTTACTTTGAGCCTCAAAAGGAGGTTCCATCCCGAGTATGGTTCTTGCTTGACACGATATCCTGGTTCTTAACAACAAAGCAATTCTAATCTGGACGACAGAGGAAGGAGATGCAGTCAATGCTCCAATTATAAAAGGAGATCGGCTTGGTGTAATGTATGAAGGATACCACTGGGCTTCCTTTTGGTCGTAACTGCCACTTGGCCACAACACAACAGAAACGTGTTTAACCGTGAAAGTTACATTGAATGTCAATACATCGTTGTAAACGATGACCTTAAAGTTGCAACGTAAATAAACAATCATTACAGATGAATGACCACGAGACAATAAAATTATGGCCAGAACATTCCAAATTCTTTCAAAAGGTTTTTTTTTTTTTTTGTTTGAACGATGATGATTAGGAAGCCCCCTCTAGATAATAAGTAAAGGTTAGTCGTTGGGAAAAAATTGAGGGCTTTCCAAATGGGGGTCGAGGGCAAATCTGTGCTGGACACTCTTTTAATTATCAAATGCTAGTAGTTACACCTTCGTAGGTTTGTCTGAGGAAGCCACAGTGGAACAATGATAAAGCCTATAGGTGTAAGCATGGACTGTTTCCATCGTTGGGAAAAAATTGAGAGCTTTCCAAATGGGGGTCGAGGGCAAATCTGTGCTGGACACTCTTTTAATTATCAAATGCTAGTAGTTACACCTTCTTAAGTTTGTCTGAGGAAGCCACAGTGGAACAATGATATAGGTGTAAGCATGGACTGTTTCCATCGAATAAACTGCTGACTGAAAATAATCGGTGACAGTTCAGTTTCGGAAAATCAGAATTCAGAATTGAAATGGCTGGTTTATGAATTGCTGGCTTGCTTTAGATTTTGCAATGCCAAGTAACATCAATACCAGTTCGATAGAAAAGCCAATTAAACGGCCAATGACTTGGTGCCAGTGGGAAACATGCGAATATATGGAGCTCAGGTGAAAATAGGCTCGATTGCTTTAAGATATAAATAAGACAACATGGTGCGAAGATCCAGAGAAGATTTAACCAACGAGCACCTACGGTTGTAGTAACTTTATGCGATTGCTTTCATAAAGGTTATGGCCATCATAATTTTGAGTCAATGAATTCTAGCAGCAGGCTTAACTATTTCATTCATGCTTATTGCACATCTCCAAAAGTTCTTTAGAAGCGACTTTCACATCTATAACACATCAAGTGGTCCTGATTAAGTTGCCGTGTGTGAGAATTTTCAAAACAAGATTCAACTTTAATCTCATCTATTTTGACTAAGAACCGGTTCCACGCCAATCCAGCCTCAAACCTGATCTCAAAACTAGAAGGCAGCCTTTCTCTGACATTATCAATAATCGTACAAATGCTTCTCATTTGTGATTTCCCCCACAAATAGGTAAATTGGGAAATTTGATTATCAACTGAGAAGCACACCAAACAGGAACAGACAAACAGCAAATATCAAAGTCCGAATGCCACTCTCTGCACAAAATCCGGTCTTCTTTTACTTTGCATCCGGAGCAACCCAGCAATCTGAAGTTCTGTAACTCCCCTGCAAAACCTTGACCTGAATTTACTGTGTTAAGGCATGAATTTTCTAGTAGACGCAATCCAACAAAAGTACCCACACTCCCAGTCAAATGCTCAAGCAACCTTGTACTCAGATGGGTACATGGATAGAACAAAGCTGACATTCTTTTTTAAAGTCTCATGAAAGGCAAGATAAAATTCGCTCATAAACTGATAAATTTTAAATTCTAATCATTGCTAAATAAGCAATGTCTGAGAGAGCACGTGTGCCTGAAATGTTATTAGAATTAGTATATGCACACAAATAAACAAGTCAATATACTTCAAACATTTACCCTATGCCGTATTTGCCCCATCATATGAAACAATGGAACTATTTGGGGAATTTCAAATTGAAAGAAAACTAAGAATCTTGTGATAATCCTTTATGACCCAGACTGCAGTGGCCCTTACTATGTGAGAAGTGGAGTAGCATATTACAAACCACTCTTTTCAAAACTCAGTTCCTCAAAACAAAGAGGTTCCATTAAAATGACCCTAAGAAAAAGGCCTTGGTTATCAAGTCCAATCCAAACGAATAAAGGAACAAAATATCCCTTTGTGGCATCACTAAACTATTTCAGGATCCTCACCAGGTGAGGAAAGGTCATAATACCAACTGCAGGGGACTGGTAAAAACCATGATCATCCATTTCTTGTTTTCCTTCTGCCTTATCTTTTGACAAATAGTTGGACAAGAAGAAAGGAGGGGAAGCTTGGTATGGATGCAGAATAACAAGTTGCTCCAGAAGAAGGCATCAAGTATCATCAGAAACTACCAAGTGCCCCATAATACACAATGAATGCCGCAGGGGTAGATCTATAAGTACGGATAATGGCTATGAAATTTAAAATAAGTGGAAGAAAGAGTTCATATACCTGTCACACACGCAGAGCCAAGGTCATGTTGAGGTATCTAACTATGAAAAATAGTAAACTTGACAAAGAAACATACTCAGAAAACAAACATAAAGGATACTGTATCGCCACTTCACTCAGCTTTTCAGAATCATCAGTAAACTTTTGTTTCTTCGAGAGAGGGGACTGCTTCAATTTGTGCCTCCTTTTACTGTTTGGGAATAGAAGAATCCTTTTGAAAGAATGGTACCAATCGTGGAGATTGACGAGATCGCCATGCTCCTGGCATGAACTATACCTGGGACAGCAAATGCACATATTCTAATCTTTGATGAATGGAAGCTGCAAAAGTGACTTGGAGAAAAGTTCGGTGTCTGTCATTGCTGCAATTACGTAGAGCAATAGACATAGAGGACCTTCTCAATATCCTCTCATCAATGGTCGCAGTCACCTAAAGAAGATTGATTTTTCCATTTAACTAGATAAATTTGAGAAATTCTCCCCTAGGCATTAATAAATTGAGGTTTTGCAATTGACATTCATCAAGGGCATAGCCTTCTTCACACAAATGATAAGGATGGAAAATCAAGTCTAACGCTCTAAGAAAACACCTTTCGCTTACACACACTCATCCATATTCCAAACTTGTGAAGTCCATCACTGTGCTTGCAATGAGGTAAGACACATTCACCGAAAAATTTCATGGGTCTTTTGCAGGGGTGAAAAAACTAAGAACTGATAAAGCTCAAAATAATTAGCAAGAGAAGGCAGCAAATCGTTTAAAACTCAAGCCTGCACTCTATGTCTCAAGAGGCTCATGAGAAAGGAGAGATACATAATAGAAGCATGTTCTTCATTGGAGAAGCCAACAACTGAGAGAAAAGAACAATGTAGGAGCATATTCACTTTTGGTATTTGGACAGGTTATTCAATTATTCTTAATAAAAAACTTTGCAAAGAACTATACTTTCCAAAGCATAGATTGTGTCTATAGGATGACAGTAAGTAATAAAACTAGTAAGTCCACAATTCCTTTCAAAATTATCAACAAAAGATTGCTTACATGATTGATGTATCATGCATGGATGGCAATAGGATATTATTGTTCCTGCAGCAACTACAACTGAGAATTTTGTGGGATTCCAAAAGATCAACCTGAATCCGTCTTCTTGAGTCTCCAACTAAAGCCTGATATTATTAGAGAACAACATATCAAAATGAACATCCTTTTATGTTATTATCGCCAAACCAAGATGAACATCCCACTTTCTGTTATTATCATCTGAAACATGTATTCCAAGTTGCGCCGTCCAGAGTGGTTGTCCACTAAGCCAATGTTGCATAAAGTCAAATTAAATCTACCTAACTTCCAACAAAATTTCATCAACTCCTGGGAAAATTCCAAAAAAGGACCTAAATAAGGGCTTGAAGCGAATTTTGTTTCAAATAAGATCTGCAGTGCCCTCATTTTCTCAAATAAGAGCTTAAAGTGGACCTTGTTTCAAAAAACGACCTGAAGTAGCCATGTCATTCTCAAAGAAGGGCTTGACCTCACCGGCTAGTCAAGGGCATTTTTGTCTTGCGTTTTTTTTATTTGTTTTTCATTTTTTTCTTTTTTCTTTTCCCATTTCTCTTTTTTTCTTTGTTGCGGCAGGCAAGGGCCTAGTGACCATTGCCTAGATCTGGCGAGGGCTAGCCTTGCGAAATCAGGCAAAGGCGACCCTAGCCTAGCTCTCTCCGGCCATTGCCTTAGACCGGCCAAGGGCGAAAAGGGCGAAAATGCCCTTGACTGGCTGGAAAATTTGGCCGACTAGAGAGGTTAGGCCTATCTTTGAAATTGACATGCTCACTTCAAGCCCTTATTTGAGAAAATAAGCGCACTTCAGGTCCTTATTTGAAATTTTCTGTTAACTCCCACAGAAAGACATAAACCTAATCAATGCTTCAACTATTGAAGAGTACAACTGGCATTATCACATGCTAAACTTGTGCAAGATCAATTATGAATGGTAACAAGGCAGAATTTTTTAAGAAATAGACTGCAGCAACTACAAACAGCAAGCATACCTCAATGGCCAGAAACATAGTCCTATAGCAACAGAAAAGCTAATAATAGAGACAGGCGCAATAAGCGGAGTCTTTTACCATTTGAAGTTTCTTGACATTCTTAAAGCAAACAATCTCATGAAAAGGCACGCATTCAATGGGCTGCATATACTTCCTGTCAATAAGAGAACTCAAATTAGTATTCTTTGACAGTTTATGTAGCAAAAGATGTTCAAGCATGTATTGCTCGCGTGTCAACAGCAAGAAAGAACTAACAAGGTAATTTGCTATAAGATGTTTGTGGTCAGATCATATTGTTAATCAATGCTCAAGACTACATAACAAGAGAAAAAGTTAATGTAAATAAACTCAAATTAAGGGGATGCTAGAAAGATACATAATTAAGTGAGAGAAGTTATCTCAAGAAACTATGTCGCCCGAGAGAGCTTCTTGCTTCGTGTAAATTTATGTGATTTTGCTTCCATTATAATATTTCCAGGTATGCGTATGTAAGTTCGTTACTATTACCAGAGCGATGTAAAAGTCAATTAAGAACAAGTTTCAAGACCAATCCCACAATAACAGAAGAATATTTGTGAGGCAACAAGCACCTCCAATAAACATAGCAGCCAAAGGATTGCTGCCATCTTTTATTGAAGATATGCGCTCAGAAATATAAAAGTAATATTCTTTTTTTTTTTTTTTGGACTTCTGTATGGTGGAGATGACGAGTAACTTGGTAGGAAATTTCATATTGCACTGTGTTTGCAAGTTTTCACTTAGGCAATTTCCAATGGTAAAATAATCTCTGATTTATAAGCTTAAAGCATGTTTAATGATGGTAATAGTCAATTCATAGATTAAGGAAGCATCAGGTCATTTGCATGTTTAATTCGTTTTGTCTTTGTATCTACATCTTGGACATTACTCCACATAGTAATGCCCCATGTGATTGGATGATCAAAAGTGCTACTGGCAGCTTGTGGATGTGTCAATCTGGCAACCGTTTGACGAAAATTACCAATAAAATTGCAAAAGAAGAACAAAAAGTTTAGGCAACAATTGGACATGATAGCACATGCAATATGTGAAGTTACAAAATAAATAAAAACATATAAGTTTGCATCATAAGCTCGACTTGTTTATATATTCTTTATACAAACCCATATCACTGTTGTTGAAATGTCCCCTTAGGGAACTTGATAAGGTTTATCAACTACAACTTGCAAATTTGCCTGTTGTTTTACGCATTTTGAGAAAAAAATGTGATTTCCACATCCATGTATTTTAATGAGAATTGAAAACTGTTCCTACTATGTTTAGGGGCCTTAGCAAGTGCCCTTAGGCACTTCTTAACAAGAGAAATTTGTAATAGCATTGCAAATATGGAAGGGAGGATGCTCCTGAACCGCTTGCAATTATGTGAAGTCAAGCATATGTTGAAAGCTAATAAGGGAGTGGGCTATACAGCCAGGTAAGGCAGGCAGCAGTAGGACTGTAAATGGACTCAAGCTCTTGAAGCATTGGGTATCTTGCAGAAGGATAAACTTGCAGAGAAGTTTCCTACATTTGTCCCTGATCCTTGTATTTCTGTTTTTATATCAGATTTGAGGAATCAGGACTCCTTTAACTTAATTCTGGACCTTATAACTTGGTTGCTTTCTCCTAAAAATGTTGTACATATATTTCTACAGGAAAAAGCGATAGATGAGCATTGCAAAAATATATTAAAGCCAAAAAACATGTTGCCAATGAGAACTGTTCCAGTAAAAAAGATATCAAAGTAACAGGACAGACTAATCATCATAAAGAAAAGTCTGATAGTGGCAGATGGTGCACCTACTCGATCAGGTATGCAAGAAAGCTGGCAGCTTTATCATTGACTCTTTTCGTAACTCTTCCCAGATTTGATTTGCTTTGCAGTCCATGTATCCTGTCAAATTTGAACAAAGCCACTGTGACGACTTGTCATGCATCAAAAAAATTTGAAGAGGTAAAGAGGTAAATCTGTACGAAGAATGAGATTGAATTCATCTGCCAGAAAGAAATCAATAAGGGAAACTTACTTGGCAATCTCCATAGAATCTTTTTTAAGCTGCTGGCAATCCTCAAATTTCAACATATGTTGCAACTCCTTCACCTTTTCATGGATCTGCAAAAGCGACCTCTAGTTGGAAAGGAGTTTGATCCAATTATGGGACTAGATCAGAACAGAAACGCACAGTTTTTCTAGTAATGGACTGGGCAATCTTCAGGTAATACTAATACATTGAACCTGGTAACTATGATACGTATGAGAAATTTTTCAGACATAAAATATGGGCTCTCAAAAGAATCCTATGCCACAAGGAATTCACCTACATGACTTACATGAAAGTTGGATGCTTCTAATAGACCAAGCCACATAAATGTCACCTGTTATTCTGGTGACTCATAGTGTTCATAAAGCTATATTTACTAATAATCAAAGCTAGTGGAATATTCAAGCTAACAAGGTAATCGAATCACCAGCAAAGACTGAATATGAAGAGATATAGGGGAACAGATCTAGGTTCCATATCCCCAAATTAGTAAAATTAAATGCTTAACAGACCAGTGCAAGCAATTCATAATAGATAACCACCAGAAGTACACAAAGACATGGCTGTGTAAAAACTGAGGACCAAACCACCCAGTATATCAAGTCAATTGTACTCGGATAGGTCATGCGTACTTATAACATGCTTATCCACTTATGTTCAATAATTTCTTAGTCAACAAAAAGCACAATTAGTTGATGATAATGACCCTTTCAGGTGAACATGGGCAAGCTAGACAAACATAATGAGGTTGAGAACAAGAAGATTTTAAGACTGTATAGTCTAGACAAAAAACTCCTCAGCAAGCAGGAAACCGCAAGCCCAAGCAAATCTCTTATGTTAATACCTCACTAATATCTGCAGTATGTCTTTCCCACTTCTTAAGCAATGAAAGAAGGTGTGATTCAGCAAGATCCCTGAGTCAAATTGAACTAACAAATGTCATCAACGAGGAAAAGTAGAATTGGTCTGTCATACAAGGATAGGAATAAGATAGCTAACATCTCATATACGACCCTACAAGAGCAAGATCTGATGTACCAAAAAACAAAAGTAGCAAAATTCCACTCCCCCATCTGAATTTGACAGATACCTTGAAACATATGCTAGATTCCCATCATGAGGATGGCACAGGGTGAATCAACAAAATGCACATATCACATGGAAAAATTAACATAGTTGTGGATGCAAAATTAGGAATTAATTGCTTGTTACTCCCTTTAACTTCAAGGTTGTGCAATTTCAATCCTGGATCTGTTTTAGCAATCATGAAGCAAGAATTCTTTTGCACTGGTTTTTCCATCACGTCCTGGCTTAATTACTTAAAATCCTAGGGAAAGTATGAAATTTATAGAGTAAGCTAAATTTAATTATTTTAAGCAGAAAATACATCGAGGTGGAAGCCTGGAGGAAAAGCTTTAAAAATGAAAATAACCACACAAATTTTCATCTTCTGGCTCCTCGGCTTGAAATGGAAAAAGGTCAATGCAGGCTTTATCAAAGTGGATATTAATTATAAGAGCTCAGAGAATATTCCAATGATATGAAAAGCAGCTTAGAACAGACAAACAACAACAGCAATGACTATGCTTCTTCAGGCAGGTGGGGATGTGGATCCTCATATGAGAATGCACATGCTTAATGTCGATTCATTAATAAGATTCAAGTACTAGAGATTTTTTTATCAGAGTCTTTGTGCATGTCTTAAATAGTTTAGAACAGACAAAATGCCAAAAATTCAAAGTGGGAACAGACATTATAGCTGGACAAAAGGGATAGGTGTAAGAGGTAATTAAATTCAGAAAATAGTTCCAGCTACAGAACCATATGCATACACGACTCCTCAAGATGATCTAGAAATGCATGTTTCCAGCTGATGGAAAAACATGCTTGAGTCACAAGTATAAGATTACCACATCTGTGCTTTATAGAGCAAAATATTAGTTAATGAAAAGATCACGAGAGAATTTGATCAGCAGCTGTATACTTCCATACCGCACTTAATTACAAAGCCGTAGAAAGCATAGAAGAACACAGAAGCTAAAGACAAAAAATGGAAGAACTGACAGAGATTTAGATCTCTCCCCTCTGAAGACCTCTATATTGTTTCAGGATTAATAGTTTTGAAAAACACCCACTTACCTCACTTTCCGCATTGCTCGAGAGATAAATCCACCCTTTCTCATGGTAAAATTATGCTGATGTGTAAAACAATCATTTGGAGATGATGCTTTTGTATGTCTAGTCTCTTGAGTAAAAGAACCTGGAACCCTTGATGCATAAACCTCCGGATCGAGTGCCTCGCACAGTAAGTCTAGCAGGTGGAGCTTATCATACTTTCCAGCTTCATATAGACACTGAAGTTCACATATATTGACAAACAGTAAGGATAGATCAACCATTTCGTTATGAGTATAACCCACTTTAAAAGTTTTACAGTGATATCAATGAGCTCCCAGTAGTACATGTTTTAGAAGTAATGATACCATGCCCTCAAATTTATTAAGTAAAATATTTACCCACTTGAGTTTATGAAAGTAAACAGGAAAACTAAGCTTCAATATTCTCTTCAGCCGAGGAAAACTAAATGGTGATTAAAACTTAAGTGCACAATAGATGAACTCAAATATAGAATACGACATTAAATTCTCGCGTTTAGATTGCTCATGTAGAACTCTCGGTTTCGTTTATACTAGCATGAACCAAAACATATTTAAAATCTTTCTACATACTCTATGATTGTGAAATTGCTTTACAATTAGCATCTAGGCTTGCAATGACTAACTTATCAAGAAGGAATAATACACACAGAAAATTTTGCAGCACTAGTCGAGTTGCTGATTGCTTTACTTGTGAATCGAGAGACTATAATATAACAATGGAAAGAGAGTCTCTACATCGAAGTAAATAGGAACTGGCTTCAGGTCTTGAACAGGGCATTTACTATTGATCTAAGCACGACGAAAAGCTCTTCAATCTAATGTCAGCAACAGCTGCAGAAAAAAGCAACCCCAAATATCCTTTTTCTTTTTTTCCCCCTTTTTTCTCAAGTAATCTTTAACATGAAAGTCTATTAAAAGCACCAAATAAAGCCCTCACCAGTACCACAATGCTCCACAAAAAATGCAGTCTCTTAAGTTGTATGATTTCAGGAACCAGTTTTTGAACAGCTTCTTCATCCATTTTATTCCTAGTGATAATTCTGCAAGCATAAAGTCAGCATACCACTTTTTATGTTACTCTATCAAGATAATGCTGACTTCCTTAAGCACATACCTGTCACAAGGTGAAATATTAGAAGCACAATTGTAGATGGCTTTCGGCAACAAACCCTGCTTGCTGCGCTATAACCAATTGGATTGTCAGACAAGAACTAAATTGCAAAATATAAAAACAAGGAAAAAGGAAAACCCATGATGCCCATAAAATAAGTGAGACGGGATACATACGCATTTCAAGGCTCAAAGAAGAATGCTTTGAAGAAAATTATAGTTAAGCCTAACAAATAAAATCTGACATCATGCATCAGAAATTTCTGAGCATAAGAATGGAAAGTATAAAAGTTTAGCAATGCAAAAGGGGGTGTAGACACATGATGGAAAAAAGACACCACATCAAGCATGATAGGTCGTAGAGAGAAAATTTAAACTACAAAGTGGCATTACGCTTTCATCAAAATCAGGCTTTTTCGTCCTCTTTGCCGAGAAATGGACAAACATATTGGGCATCATCAACATACTGCTCACTTGGGTATGACTTCACAATACTCACTGGTATAATATCAAAAGATTCTGTCAGAACTGGGATGCCGCCTGGACTTTCAGTTACGTTGTCTAGATCATCTTGATACACAAACTCATAAGTACAGTTTGGCAGATGTTAGTGGATGACAAACGAAGAAAAAATATTTTTCTTTCACCACACTTGATAAGGACGTGAAAATAGATGAGCTTAACATTATGTTATGTATTACTGAAAAAGGAGTTGTAGCCACATCATCAATGTGTTCAAAAGAATATTGCACTAAAGAGGGGGAACAACGCAATCAAAGGAGACAAAGATGGGGAGAGAGGAAGTTACGATATCCATCATCTAGGAGAAGAATAAATGAATGGAATGAAAAGGGGTGAAGTTGATTCCCCTGGAAAAAATTAAAGCCTAGTAAATTAACATGATATCAATTTAAACTCATTACAACATAAAAGGAAAGGTTATCTTTCAAATTTGAAGCATAAGACCTTTTCCCTACAATATGTGGAAAATGATTTTGTAGATCCAAGCTAAAATGACTTTCCATTTCCTACAATCTTCCTATGAAAAACGTATTTCTTGGTCTCTGTTTCTGCTCTCTCCTTTACGACCCAGATATCTCCTCCCAAATATTGTATGAGAAATGCTCATAAATTGCAGTTGCATTAGAATCAATCAAGTAATACAAAAGCAAACCTGTATATCTTCTTCAATAAGCCCTCTGAGCACAAAGCTAAAAGGCTCCATAGAAAAATGTTGGACACATGCTATCTGAAAAATACTACGTGAAACGTGATGTCAACAGGTTGTGAGCAAATTTTACTGTTAGAAGAAAATTGTAACATAATAGACAATCATTCAATATTCATCTAAAGTACCGACCTTAAGAGCTCTAATAAAAGAACTCATTGTTCCCCCATGGTTAGCAAAATGATTCCTCATAAAAACTGCCACCTTATGGCTAATAAAGAAACCAGGACACTGCTTCACCAGAATAGCCTCAACAACTGCATCCATCCTCTCTGCCAGAGTCCCCAAATTGAACTTGAAAGGACACAAGCACTGCAGCGCCTCAGACTGAATTATGCTTCTCAATCGATCTGGCGTTGTTGCCACTCCTATGATTAGGACGACCGGAATCTTCATTACCCACTCACTGAAAGAATATTATCATGAGGATGGCTTAACAGAGTATAATATAAGGGAAATAAGCACGTAATAAATAGGGGCATTGACATCAACCTATAAATAGGTTAAATGGGCAAAAGGCCAACCTTGGGTGTCCATAGCACAACATGGTGGCTTAACAGCCGCCGTGGTGAAAACTAATCAGTACAGAGTTGTTTATTCGAACTCCAAAACACTTTAGAAGTGATCAAATGGATGCCTTTGCGACATTAATAGGTCCTAGACCTAGGTGCGCAACTGCATATAGCCCCTTAATTTTGAAATTACATTGTAGATTGCAGACATAAGTATGATATCCCTCCGATTAAACAGCAAACAAGTTAGACTACCTCTTTTTGTAGGAAGAATTCCACCACTTTTCATGTTTAACCTCTTGTGTACAGTGGATTTAAAGAAATTTTACGGAAACATGTAAAAGTCACTGAAAGAATGAGCTTTGACATGTGCATGTGAAGAATAAGTCCGTCCCCTAATTTAAGTATGCAAAGAATAACGTGCATATATTAGGTGGCTCGAGGTGTCAAACCTTAACAAAAGGATGAAATCCGATAGGACAGACCCGCAACAACGCTCCAAATCATCTATGATCAAAATAATAGGGGTATCGTTGTTCACTTGGTCGTTGTACCATGATGACAAAGTAAGCATGTCAGGTGCCTGCTTAGATCAGCATTGCAAGTGTGAACAGTACAATTAGTTCTTGAATCAGATGCACTTTTATAAAGAACGAGTAAGCGCAACACCTACATCCACACTAGCAGCTAAAAACTGTCTGAGTAAGCTTGTGATACAACCACCAATCCCATTCTTGGCCAGGAAATCCAATGAAGAAAGATTAGCGACGTGACATCCATGGGATCTCAAAAATCGGCCAAGCTCTTCAAATGTCCTGAGATCGTCAAACAGCTCCATGTTCTCTGTTGGTTATCAACTTATTTGAGAAGGTTGTATGATGAAGAAAAGAGATAGGTTAAATCTTTAATCGCGGTAATGCTGCCGAAGGTGAAATGCAGATGCAGAACAAGCCAGCAGTTATGATCCCGGTCAAACTAGAACTTTTAGAACGTAAAACTGAAACAACAGCAGGTTGGCATCAACGCTAGTGGTCATGTAAACAGTGGAAACACAAATTTTTTTTTTTCCAAACATCAGAAAGACCTATAGCAAATAGATTGAGGGAAGCTACCCAAAAGTATATCAGGAATCTCGACTACAAACTTACTGGTGAGGACGAGGCCGGTAAAAAGTCTTCTGGAGACAGACTCTACTGCAGCCGGGAAAGACCGCGAAATTTCAGAAAAACCAGAAGAAACATGCGTCCTGATAATGCTGAAGGACTCACTGATCCAGGAATATATAGCCTCGAATGTACCAGAGTCGATACTCCGGAGGACACCCTGCAATGGAAATAGAATTGAAACAAATATAACAGAAAGGACATCTGGTAGACAGGCGCGGAAGTTAAAAACGAGAGATACAAAATGTGAAGCTGGAAGTGATGGGTAACGGTAGTGACAAACAAGAGGGGAAGAGAGAAACCTCGATTGTAGCCTCGACATCAGACCAGGCATGTTGGAAAGCCTCCATTCGCAAGTGCTCGTGAGAATGATCCCCGGAGTAATCGTCGTCAACCGACTTGGCGGCGCCGGGTTTATTAGGGGATGGTGGAGACGAGGTGATCCTTCTCCGGGATGGTTTCCGGTCGGATTTGTCGGGGGCGGCTTTATGGAGAAGGAAAAATGGCTGTTGGATCCGACGGAACAAC
Organism: Rhodamnia argentea; assembly: GCF_020921035.1. NCBI lineage: Eukaryota > Viridiplantae > Streptophyta > Magnoliopsida > Myrtales > Myrtaceae > Rhodamnia > Rhodamnia argentea. The sequence continues at coordinate 10,132,255 of NC_063159.1, read as the reverse complement.
CCCAATCAGTACCGGAACATAACAACGAAAACCGAGATCTTCTCTGAAAGAATGTTGGGGATTGGGAGTGATGAGAAAAGGAAGGAACCTGCAGACTGTTGTCGCCGTTCTCTTGATCGGACGAGGGTTCAACACGAGAGGGTGCAGAGGCCGCCATCTTCATCTTGATCGTGGCCAGCGAGTTGCGATCTTCTTCTTCTTCTTCTTCTTCAAGCTCAGCCGCTCTTTGTTGCTCCCACCCCTCAGCGCCCACTTTTTCCTCGCTCTTCCTTTTTGGCGGGAAGGCGAATGATGCTCGGCTCTGCCCTGCCCCGTAGCCGTAGGGTTACATCACATCTTGTCCACCCTCACTCGAGAAAATAAAAAGCAAAATCGATTCCGACAAACAAGATTCTTAGAACGGGGCAGCCTTTACTTAATCTCAACGGTTGAATCGTATGGGCCCCCCCACCCACGTCTCGATTCAAAGCGACCAAAACTCTCGTGTACACTTTTAAGAACGTCCAAAAATTCTCTCATCTTTCTACGCACAAAACAAATTTTAATTTTCGAATACTGTAATTAAGCATTAGAATTTATCAAATTTCTACAAAGAAATATAAGCTCTATCCGTTGCATGATATATATAGAGAAATATCAAACTTGAGTAAGTTCTTAAAAGGCAAACTTAACAGGAAAGTATGAACAAAATTACTTCCTATTCGATATGTTTTCTTTCTCTCCCTAAAGAAAGAAAACATAATATAAAGAGAGTGGAGGATTATAAAGCATGCGGGCATGGACACGTCAAAATATGGATCGCATTTAGATAAAGACGCCGCCTCGAATCATTACGCAATATATACATGTGTATAAAAAGAAATATTCTCACGTTACTTTTCTTAAATATTCCTCTCCGTTCACGTGGTCACGAGAAAAAATTAAGGAATAGCAAGACAAAAGTCATTTTCACCAAGACTTCTTACATAGCAACGCACAAAATGGGGATTGCACGATTCCGTTGTGAAACACGGTCGAAGAAGATAAGGCGATAATAATAGTGGCAGCTATTAAATAAATAAAAAAAAATCCCGTTAAAATTCGGGAATTTTCACGTCATGGATTAAATCATTAACATTTAAGTAAATAAAAAAGAAAAGAAAAGAAAAGTCGATGGATATTGGTGAGGGGATTTGATATAAAAGAAAGAGCGAGCTTGGGGCACGCCGCACGCCCCCGCTGCGCTCCCCCCTCACTCGCTCCCCCGTCGTCGCCTTCGTAAACACGCACGTCCATAACACAGAGAGAGAGAGAGAGACCCACCTTCGCCTTCACCTGCACCTTCACCTTCACCTTCACCTTCCTCCGCTCTGATTTTTTTCTCGCACATGCGATTGATTGGGCGGATTCACAATCGATTCTCGAATTCGTATTTTACTAGTTACTCTTTTAATAATTTGCGTGCGCGTCTCTCGCTCCCACGTTCCCATTACGCCCACCCTCCCCAGTTTGAGCTTTGTACCTCCTCGTGAGTTCATGTTGGGCTTTGGGCGCACCGCAATCGCAACCGCCAGCGATCGTTCCTCCCGGCGATGGCAGAGCGGAAGCAGCGGGATGTGGAGGAGCTCTATAGCGCCACGGACCTGATTCAGCAACCTGAGGCATGTAATTCCATTCCCCCATTCCCTTCCATCTCCCGATCAGGTCCCTAATTACTTCCATTCCCCGTCCCGCTCCTCCGACGTATTTTCTCCTCTTTACCTCGATTCCCCTCTTCCATTCCTCTTAAATCTTTGAAAAAAACTTCTGCTTTGGGTCGATTGGTTTTTTTTTTGGGTGCCACGGCAATTAGGGTTTCGCCTCAATAGTTCTGTTTCCTCCCTTCCTCCCTACCTTCGGGTTTCGCTTTTTTCTTTCTTTCTTTTCATTTTCTCTTTTAAAAAGTCCGCGTTTCTACTTCTTTTGTCCTCGCTGATATTGGTGCTCACGAGCTCCTGATGCTCTGATTCTACCAAAGATTGAACAGTATCGAGCTTATTCTTGGAAAATCCTTCAATTGATCTGGATGCTGTCCTTTTTAGATCACACCAGTGTTGAAAGGGCGCTGTCGCATGCAAGGGCCTGGGGACGAGGCCGACACTAATTCTAAAGAGAATTCGGTGGTTAATCAGGTGATTTGCGTTTCGTGTCTTACTTTTGCACCTCCAATTTCGTATTGTGTGTTGCATATTCATGTATTTGTTGAGGTCCAGCGTGGTCCATATGAAATTTGACGCAAATAAATTAGCATCAGCAAGCAAACTAGCTTGAACATATATTCATGGAGGGTATATGTAAGTTCTGGGTATAGGTAACAGGTGGTTTCTCTTCCCTGGACTCTTTTTGAGTCGGCTGAACACTCCGAAGTCCCGTATTAGTTTGAGGACCGCTTTTGAAGTGATGGAGACCCGTCCATAAATGTTCATCACTTGAGTTATCCTGGTGCTTGGCTCACGTGCATCATTTGGGTGGTTATGGTTAGTTGTGGAATCCCCAGTGTAGCCCCTCTAAACTTCCCCAGTATTTTCTTTTCTGCTGCTATACAAGTCGAAAGGGCTTTTGTGTTTCTATGGTGTCTGGTGTGCTAAGTGTGTTAATAATGTGAACCAACCATTAATGGCCATACGTTCAATGGACTGCCTCTCGTCTAGTTCTACCATATTTTGTCCTGGCTTTCAATTCCCCCAATGATGGAAATCGATCGCTTGTAAAGTTCTGTCTACTTTGGGATACACTTCACCTTTCAAGCAAGAAATATGGCATTTCCATGGGAAGTCATGCATAGATTTCTTAAAAAAAGGAGCTTCGCTTGATAAAAGAAAATACTGGATCCAGGAATGGCCATTGATAATAACAGTATACTTATGATTGTATTGTCACGTGTTGTTTTTTTTTGGGTCTTGAAAAATGACTTGTTATTGTTTTGTATGTCTTGTTGAGATGCTGCTTCCTTTGTGGTCTGCCTTTTGTTGTCTATATACAGTTTTACTGATTTAGTGGTTGCAGCAACCCTGAAAATTTAAGTTACTGGTCCCTTCTTGATCTTTGATGGCTCATGCATAGAGTCCTGCCTTTATCTTAATTCTTTTGGTTTGAATTGTAAGGTACCATCTCCAGATGTCCAAGGATTTGGTGGGCCTTCCATGAGTCAGAAGAAAGTCAATACTATAGCAGAGTCTGGTACCTGTAATGTGTGCTCTGCTCCTTGCACATCTTGTATGCATCTTAATCAAGTCCTTATGGGATCCAAAAGGAAGGAATATTCTGATGAAACCTGTCTCGATGGCATAGCCAGCCAGTATTCTGCTAATGACTGTGATGTTTCACGGCCTTTTAGTGGCGCATCAGAACACAGCCCACAAGGCACTGCTGATGAAACAAGTCATCCACAGGGGTTCAATTCTGGGTATTCTTGTGATGATACTAAAAGCAAACCTGCTTCAACTGATGCTTCTGGCGCTTTAGAAGATGTTTTGACAGTACGCAAGTTATTTGACAGGGCAAAGCTTTCTGAAATTTATCTGCCTCCTAAACCATGGTCTAGTTCCGTTGAGATAAATACTGTAAACGAGGATTCCAAGCCAGTGGAAGGCCAAGATGATAATATATCCTGTGTTAGCAGCGGCAACGATCTAAACTCCAGGGTTAATAATGATGATTCCTATCTAGACAGAAAAGTTGCTCCCGCTAGTTCGGTTTCAAGTGGCAATTTGTATCCAGAAGGAACTAGAGTATCAATTCAAGGAGCTGGAAGTGAAAGAGATGATCATGAAATTCCATTAGGAGATGTAAAATCTCTTAATGAAGATAACCAGGTCAAAAAGTTAACTGAAACACTTGAGACCCCTGATGTGCCGGGCCCTTCACCACGACCTCTGCCTGAGGATGAGAGTGAAGGATCGGATATTCTGGAGCAGGATGTAAGCAATACCACTTCTTTTCTTTTTAAGCAGTGTATTTGAAGTACTAAGCTACTGAGACAATCTTTTCTGTTGTTTGAGTGATATCACCAGAACAAACTTTACTCTGAGCTGTTGGAATCATTTGCTCCTTGTTATGTTATGACTAATTTAGATAATTAGTGGGATGCGAAAATTGTATAACTGGGCTTTCAAATATTTAATGGAGTTGATATGTCTATTGGGTGATAACACAAGGCTTGTGGACACGGCATCCTTATAACTATAATCATGTCACTTTTGTTATTGCTGCCGAATGTGCTGCACTCCTCTCTCTCTCTCTTTCTCTCTCAACCTTTTTTTAGGTGTATGTGGTTGAGAAGTCTGACTGGTTTTCTCTGGGCCCCTTGTGAGTAGGAAAGGGAGAACAAATATAGTTTAGTCATAACTTAGTTTCAAGTAAACTTGTCCTATCAAATGCAAGGAAACAGCTGTAATGTGATTTGGTGCGTCTTCACATGGGAATTGGGAATTTCGTATAAATGCGTTACGAGGACTTATTTTCTGTAAAGAGCACAAAGGATGATGATCATTTTCAAAAGTTTTCTGCTTCCTTCTTCTGTTTTCCTGAACTGATCTTTTTACAATACAGAACCTTCCTTTCTGTCTTTTTATATGAACTTGTGCACGTGTACACACATTTGAAATATAGTTCAAAATTCTCTTTTGGTGGAAATGGCATCTTGTTCATTTTTCTCTCTCTGAAACAGGTCAAAGTTTGCGATATCTGCGGGGATGCAGGTCGGGAGGATCTACTTGCTATATGTAGTAGGTGTAGTGATGGTGCAGAACACACGTAAGTAGTAATAAGTCATTTATAAAGGTTTGGCAGGTTTTGCTTGGTTGTTATGTTTTATTTAATTATGCCACCCTCCAACAACACCAATTTATGAGATTGCTGTTGCATCACTCAGCTATTGCATGCGAGAAATGCTTCAAAAGGTCCCAGAAAGTGACTGGGTGTGTGAAGAATGCAAGTCAGCTGATGAGACTGAAAACCAGAAGCCAGGTAAGGAAAAGTAATGATGAGATAATGAAGTTGAGTGTCTGAAGTGTGAGCAATTCACATTGAGGCTTTGAGCCCAAGAGCTCCTAAAGTTACTCTATTTAAATTTGAATAACTGGTGCAGGTATTGAGGGGAAAACATCGTCTAGAGTCACTTCTGCTTCACAAGTCCCTGATAAAAGTTTTGGTGAAAATATTGAAGTCTCTCCAACTGTTAAAGGACCAGGATCATCAAAGTTGTGTGGCTCTACTAGAAGAGTCACATCATCGCGCGATTCTTGCTTCAAGAATATTGACAAGGGAAAAGCGAAGCTAGCTCGTCAAATGTCATGCATGAATTCTGTTCAAGACTTCCCAGAGGGTGCACGCTCCCCCCTGCCTTCCAACCTTCAATCGAAAGGTACTTTTCATGAAGATGTTTGGACACTTGAGGAGGTGCTTCTTCTGCATCAATCACGATGCTTATTTCTGGCCTTGTTGTTTTCTTTTTCCTAGGTACTTTATTGAAGTCCAAATCATTTAATGCCTTCATTTCGAAGCCAAAAGTTAAAGTAATCGACGAAGGAATGATTCAGAAGCACAAAGGCATAAGGGAGAATGCTTCATTCATTTCAAAGGAAGGGCCTACCAAACCAATAAGCAAATCAATGTCATTCAAACACGCAAATCCAGGCCGCTCAGTTGCTGTTGATGCCAAAGTTAAAATGCTTCCAACTAAACTCACTCATGCTCAGAACCCAAAAGGATCTAAGAATCTCAAAGAAGGGAGCGTGTTTGACAGGACGAGTTTACGTAAGTTAGACCGGAATTCCTCAAGTCTAACAAGGGACAGTTGTACTCCCTCTACACCTAATTCTGATCACAAGCTTACATCTTGTGGGGAACCTTTACAAGGCACACTTCTGAGCAATAACCGAGATCCAAAGCTTGAACAGTCTGATGTTAAATCGGCTATTTTGGTTAAGACTGCTGGTAAGTGCTTAGAAGTTGGTATGTTACAGTATGGAGGAGAGAATTCACTGACTATTTTCTTATTGCATAACTTATTTCTTACTTTGTTGTATAAAGTTGGTTTTGTCTTCAGCAACCTTATTTCTTAAAATTTCACGACTGACTCTTGGTGAAGAAATTATCTGACCCTTCTTTGGTTAGTTGCTGTCGGATCTTCTTCCTCTGATGGAATATAAAATTTTTCTGCAGAGTACAAGTCAAATCAGCTTGATCAGAAGGAAGAACCCTTGACTAGTTCTTCTCGGACTGTCGAGAAACATTGTATTGAAGGCCATGGGCTTCGACAAGATGGGTTATCTCGCTCAAAGGGCTTGACAAATCACACCGACAAAGCCCGGGATTGTACTGTTAGTCGCCCGAAGCAGCCAGTTATAAGTGGCTCAAGAAGCATTTTCTGTCAAAAATGTAAAGAAGTTGGTCATGATACAGAGTCTTGCCCTTGTAGTAGCTTGCAGGTTGGAATGGACGTTTCAATGACCAGAAGCACGAAAGAGGAGATGTACAACAGTAGTAAGATTAAAACTCCCATAACATCTGCTATGCTGAAAAAGCCTGGAATATATAGAAGAAACAAAGGACCTGAGAAATCTGAGGATTTGTCTGTGTCTAACCCCACCCACGTGGATCCCTTATCATTTCCAGACGTCTCTAGGAAAGTTATGTCTGCTGACGGGCCATGTGAAGGGCAGGCAATTCGTCAAAGCTGTACTTCTGATTCCCGCTTGCAGATGATTGGCAATAATGCGATGCAGCTGACTGGGCCACAAATAGGAGCTACTTCCTTAAAAGGAGCGAATTTAGATTTTACTAGGGACTCTGAGGGGAGTTCTTCAAGCAAATTTCCTTGTGCTTCGTTTCTGCAGTCTGCTATTTGCAGGATATCAGTTATTCCAGAGCATGAGTGTATCTGGAAGTATGATGCCTCGAACTTTATCAAATTTGTTATCATTGTCCAAAAGTTAACCTGATATATTTTTTAATTATTTATTTTGTTTTACAGAGGGAGTTTTGAGGTGTGCAGAGGCAGTCAGCAGCCAGATTTTTGTGGAGGACTTCAAGCACATCTGTCTACTTTGGCTTCACCTAGGGTTCTTGAAATGGTGAAGAAGTTCTCAAATAAAATTTTATTGAGCGAAGTACCTCGAATGTGTACCTGGCCAACCCAATTTTATGATTGTGGTGCTCAAGATGATAATATTGCGCTTTACTTTTTTGCTGAGGATCCTGAGAGGTATGCCGCTGACTACCTATTTTTTCGGCTTATGAAATTCTGACGTGATGTACATGTTTTGTTGTCACTGCATGTTTTTCTTATTTGCTTATTGGTGACGACACAGTTATGAGAGGAGCTACAAAGGTCTTTTGGAGAAGATGATCAAGAGTGATTTAGCTTTGAAAGGAAATTTTGATGGTGTTGAACTGCTGATTTTCCCATCCAACCAGCTACCAGAGAAATCCCAGCGTAAGAATCAATTGCTGAGACTCCTATCTCTTAATACTGAGAAAGTTCCAAGTTTACATTTTCTTCCTTTTGCCTGTACCGAAGCGTTTATCCATTAAAAACTGCTATTTTCCGTTTCTTCATCTGTGCTTCCGTGAAGGGTTCCTCTGTTTTTCCTGATCAGCACTGGGAACTTTAATAGTCAGGTTGTTCTGATTTTTGTTCAAGGTTCCGGCGGGAGTATGGGGATTATCTATAGTAGGGCTGGTAATTCGTATTAGTAAGATGTTGGCCTGTTTAATTAAGCTTGTCTAATAATGTCATAGACAGGTTGAAAGGATCGATCCTTGAACAGTTGTTTATAATCCATTTAAAAACGGATTGACCCATCTGTGACAGAGACAATTAAGCTGAATCCGAACATGCTTAACAGGTCATGTAAAAAATTGCCAGCTGTACTGTATGGGATGAAGTTAAAACGAATCTTTATACATGTCATTACATTCAAGTAACACATGGTTTTATTATTGCCAATACTTATGCCACCTACAGCCATTTGGGGGGTGGTAGGGGGAGGCAAAAGAAGGCGCCGGTTCCCTTTTAGCCCACAAAACTCATGGTTGTGTGAATTCAACTATCCCAAACAGAAATGATGGCCCTCCTCTTCCTCATTCACTCCCTAGTCCCTGAGAAAGCCAAAGTGTTATCTTAGGTTCTTTGCATCAACTGGAAAAAAAACTTTTTCAGTTATGCTAGCAACTTTCTTTGAACCGATACGTTTTCCAAATAATTTCGAAATTTTAATCATCAGAGTGAAGTCATGGGAAACAAAATAAGATTGTCCTGAATGAGAAAAATTCTGTAATCGACTGTGCTACTCTTATCATCAACTAGGTTGAGTATTGCACATTCTAGAATGATATCCCATTAGTAGGGGAGGCTTCATCATTACTGCTGTTGAAGTGGCATTTCTTGAATTTTCATAGTTGAGTATGGATAGAAAGTTTAAGCTTTCAGTGTTATGTAATACCCTTAATGTAATGCAGAGATGACCAAAGACTTCTTGTTGACAGGCTGGAACACGTTGTTTTATCTATGGGGTGTTTTCCGGGGAAGAAGTGTTAGTGGTTTAGATCAAGATTCCGTTTTTTCACTGAAGTCAAGTACATCCACTTCGAATGTGGTGCTTCCAGAGAAAGACATTCCTCCTCCCGTTGTATCAACAACTAATAAGCTATCTCTTCCTAAATGTAACGGTGGGAATCTGCCTCCATGTGGTAAATCCTGCAAACTGAGTTCACCCTCTAGAATTCCTTCACTGACGAGTTCTCAAATCACACAATCATCCATGGCCGTGAACGGAATCTGCCGTGCAAAAGACTGTTCAGTTGATAACATGTGTACATGTTTGAAAGAAGTCTCGATTCGGGAAGACAGTGGACACGATTCCTGTAACTTGCATGGCTCTTTTACAAGCAGTGACTGGTCAAAGCAGCAAAAGAAATGTCCTCAAATCTCCCAGGCATGAATCTTCCTTAGAATTTTTTCAGTGCATAACTTTTTATAGGGTTCCTCTGTGTATGCTGCTTTGTGACTAGTCTAGGAGGTTTCTTCTACTCAATAAGATGTTTGATTGCAATCCATGGTTAGTGTTTCCCATAAGAGTTGAATTTGATATTAACTGAGATATTAGTAGGGTAATATAACTAATGGAGTGCATTCGTGAAGAAAATTGGAATCTTGATGGTCCTTTTCGGTATAGGGTTTGCACCTTTTGCTTTGAGTCCTTGTGATCCAAGAGATTCTGAGCCTTTGTCACAAGTAGCATATTTATTGTTTTTTTTGGTCAAAGAATATTTATTATTGACTTGCTTTGTTTTCTGTAAAAAATTGTTACAGCATTTTGTTCCTAGCTTTGTTGCGTTTATTGATATACATGATGTCATCTATGTGAAGTACTGAAATAGCTCTTTTCTTGTTTCTGTTGTTCCATTGCACGGAATAGGTTATGTTGTCGATAATCTTTAATGCTTTTGCAACTATGTTAAAACTGACACTCTGGTGTGAAACTCGTGATATTCAAGTTTAATTGTTTATGCTTTAGAATTTGTAATTGTGAGAGTGTTGACCATTCTCTGGTGATCTTGAGTTTTTTCTCATGGTGCAAATGACATCTGCAACACTTCCTGTAGAATGAGGTTTGTGGTTCAGATGCCGTAGTGCCCATGGAGCTTCAGCATTATGTGAAAACGGGTGCCCATAGTTGTACCAAAGATGATAACATGTTGATGCAGCGGGATACCTCCCTGAACAGACAAGGTTCTTTGTCCCGTTCTTTGCTTGGAGGAATCAGGAATAGCAGGGAGCAAGAAATGCATGGCACAGGAAATGAAGTGAAGCTCGACAAGGTCTTGAAGGAAGAAGACAGGCTCATGGACAGAGGTGCTGCATTAGAGGTAGAACCTATGGCTTTAGATGTGCTCAAGGATCTGCAGCATGAAAAGAAGCGGCGACATTCAGATCTTGTTGAGACAGCCTCACAAACTTCTTCTGGCACTAGTGCAACAGTGGCATGGAATAATGTTATTAGTGAAAATGTTAAAGTAGAGTGTGTGAATAAGAAGCAGAAGACTGATTGTAGTGAAATATACGAGGCTAGTAGGTCTATAGATGCAAATTTGGTAGATGGTTTTGCATCACAGAAAAGTGCGCAGGATTCCAATCTGGCAGTTGTGAAGAAGGTGCATGATGAAGTCTGTGATGAGTCAATCAATTTGGAAAACATTGGAACTGCTGAGAGGTTCTTCTTTCCTGTCGTTGCCAGTCATGCAAAGGACCTGACCTCAGGGGAGAGCTCCATGCCTTGGAAAACACTGCCGTCACCATTTCCGGCTCGATCTCATGATGGGGTACCAAATCTTGACCTTGCTTTGGGAGCAAAAGCAAAATCGTCAAACAAAGGACTTCTGCCCCTTTGGGTTGGTGTGGCAGACAAAAGCGATAGTCATCCAGAGGCGGTGGCTGCCCAGGAAGAGGACCCTGTTTCTGGTTCTCTTTCCTTGTCGCTTTCTTTCCCTTTCCCAGACAGTGACAAAGGATTTAAACCTGTTCCTGAGGCGGAGCAACTGTTGCCTGAATCCCATCATGTGAATACATCCTTGCTCCTTTTTGGGGACTTTTCAGATAAATAACCTTTGGTCCATGCTCATATGGTGTACATTGAATTTTACCCGATGGATGTGCTGGGATTTCATCCATCGTCTGTTGGCTCTCTGAGGAGAAGACCTTATACCATCTGTTGATAACCCACATAGGAGTCACCAATAGCTTTTTCCAAATACTTGCTCTGGTTTTTTTATTTTTATTTTTCAATGTTTCTAGTTTTTACGTTATAGCCTCTCCTCTCCACTGTTTGAGTGCACAGGCACTGCTGTATGTATATAAGGAGTTGAAAGCCGAGACTTGAAGATACTGAGAAATTTTCGGGCTGTAAGTTGGTAATCTTTATTGCCCCTTACTTTCTTTCTCTGATGCTGTCCGGGTTCTCTGAAAACGACAAAGGCACAGCTCGGAAGACGCGTTGGGTTTTTGTTGATCTGGGAATGTTGAAGGTGAGTACCAGTCGGTGAGCTTACTCACCAGGGGGGTCGGCGGGAAACCGTGTCTGCTCTTGGGGTTCCCGTGGGTACCATTTGAGGGGCTTGTACCTTTTCAGCCGCTTCATCAGTTGCGTTTATAAAATAGAATATGGTGGTATCTATGGAGTGCGATTACTACTTGTAACAGAAAACGAAAGAAGGGGAAAAGATGAGGGGGGAGGGTAGGATGAATTTGAACATTCCTTTTTTATGAATCTAAGAAAGTAATCTCATCTGTTGTTTGGAGGAACGGAAGTTATCTACGCTCTCACATCATGATGTCCATATTGACGGGCAAAATGCCTGATGGCTTCAGTGTCAGGTCTCCAATCGGCTATCTGCTAGTATGTTGCTTTGCGCGGCAACGTACATAATTAGTTGTTGCCGTCAGCAATTATGCGGAGAGTTGTTCATAGCCATTGCTGTATACGTTCACTCCCTCTCTCTCTCTCTCTCTCTCGTCCTCCTTTCCTACTTTGTTGTGAGTGTGACCATTGCGGCTTTTGCGCCTGCATCCCTGCCCATGGGAGCTGCCAACAGGGAAAAGTCAAATGTGTGAATGGGCCCCTCCCCTTCTCCAACATGGGCTTGGCTTGATTTGGGATGGGCCTCTAACCAGGCCTTTTGGCCTGTGTTTTTAAATTATTCTTTTTGCTTTCTAACCCACCCTGGTTAGGTTCAGGGTCCTCTGGGAGCTTTTGTGTTACGTTAGTAGTTGGATGGATTGTCAAATATGACCACAAAACAAATTAACAAGTGGTAGGAAAATTACGTGAAACTCAACACCACTCAACTCACGGTGATTACCAAAACGGGAACGGACAAATGAGATGATTTGCCATTATTAATATTATTTATTTATTATGCTGGTCAAACCACAAAATCCCAATGGCAATCTCCGTAAATGTTAAGGATTAGAGAGGGTAATTAAAAATTCCGCTCCCCCTCTCCATCAACAGCCAAAATGCCCTTTCGATATTTCCGCTCCATTTTATCCTCCCTCTTGCTTCCTTCCTTCCTTCCATCTCTCTTCTCTCTCTTCCCTCCCTCTTCTCTGCCTGTGTCGTGGAAATGGCGACCTGTTTCTCTCCACTATCGATCCCCTCCTCCACCTCCTCCGGTAAGCCCTCCTCCTCCTCCTGCTTTTGTTCTTTTTGCCTCTGGTCCTCTTTAACTGCTGCTCCTTTCCTTCACCCTGGTGTAGTGTACAAATTCATCATCACTGATTTCACCTTCACCGAATCGTATCCTCTTCCACCTCCCCCCTTTCTGTTGTATTTCACTCCCCTTTTGCTATATACCTCGTTGCAAATGAAGTATGATCCCGAATTCCTTCTCTTGCTCTCGCCACCGTACGACACTTCGTTTCCTGCTATACACACATCGTTCCTTGTTTCCATCTCAATTTCCTTCCAGCTTCTGTCGGTCGAGTTCCTACTCAACCCTACTGTGGGAAGCCAACGCTTATGTTACATCCCGTCCACGTTTGGCTTATGATTATACAGGTTCATGAAGAATGATCCTCAAGCTCTTGTCCACCGCTTTTTTCCTCCCCACTTACTTTTGGGCCTTATATGATTTGGCCCCCCTGCTTTGTTGCGACTTTTAACGCTGGGAACCGCTCGTGAGAGCCCCATTAATAAGCGTTGCATGCGGACCATCGCTCAACCCTTATGCCTCTAAATGTCCTGGACAGGAAACTTGCGATAACTTAGGAATACACACGACCAGATACTTGGCGTTAGATCCTCTCGACAAATGCCTTGGCTCGTGAGTTTAGATTCCTGCTGCTATTGGAGATAACTCTATGGCCTTTTGGGTAGTGACTGGTCAGAGAATAACTCATTCAGGCAGCTTGGGCAATTTATATGGTTTAGTCTTCCTTAACAAGTATAGCCTGTAGGTCGGTGTTATTTGCAAAGCTAGCCCAATCCCAGCTGAAGTTTGACTGAAAGTCACTAAAGATCATTAAAATGCTGGTTTTAGGCATGGATTCAGCTGGTCGGGGGCCTATTAGGTTGTCGGAAATGTTACTTGAATGAGATTTTGTTGAGAAAAGGATAGTTAATCTTTAGGCATCAGCTCGAGTGCTTCTTAAACAACAGATGATTTTTCCTAGCCCTCAGGACTAAGAGTTGCGCACTGATTGCATCAGCAATTGGTGGCTGAAATAGTGTATGAACTTTCCTCCACTCGTGAATAGGAAAGTTTCAAGTATGTATAGTCCCAGCCTGCGAGAGATAATACTTCGAAAACAACGAAAGGGATGTCTTCGGCGTAAGTGGAGGATCACTAGTTCTACTAGAAAGGATTCCATAGGGAAATTATTCCTTTGACTATGTTTCTACTCCTAAATTATGAGATGAGGAACGGTTGAACTTTTTATAAGTCTTGGTAGGTTCGAGAATCCTCAATCATATAGCTGCCTATTAAATCTTGATAAGAATGCTATTAGTTTGAACATTGTCACATTGCCTGCATGCTGGCTGGTTATAAGTGCAGTTGATCCTGGGTATCGTGTGTAAATTTCATGTGATGTTGCTTCAGTTAATATTGCTCTGCTTCATAATGTAATTTTAGATTAGATTGAGCTTCTTCCTTTTGTGCTTTTGTCAAATTAGGTTTTCTGAGGATATCATGGTTATTTCTTCACCGGCTCATTAATTGAGTTCTTTTGTTCCTTTCATCTTATGCTGTTATGTTAACAATGTCGAAGGTGGGTCTCATATGAAGGCTCGTGACCTTGGCTTTCTCAAGTCAACTTCATTGCAGACTGGACCGAGGCTGAATATCCAGAAGAAGTCAAACGAAATTGAAGATAAGAGGCGCTTTTCAGTTCATGCTGAATACCAGTATGTTATCTGAATCGTACAACAATGTGATGGGCACTTGGACGAGTTTTGTGTGATTTATGTGTGGAAAATTATGTGACACAATGCATTTTTACCTTCCTGACAGTGGTACTTACTGGGGTTGTCCTTTTTCTTTAGGGTTAATTCCACGGAAAACCCCAAACCGGTACATCTGTGACAAATTTACCCTGGACTATTTTTTTTATCGCGAAAAACTCCAAACTGGTACACTTGTGACAAATTTACCATTTGTTAAATTGAGTTAATACCATGAAAAATCCCAAATTGGTATACTTATGACAAACAGAGGGTAAAAACCCTAAACCGGTATACTTATGAACTGCCACGTGCCATCAAACTCATCAATTTGATAGTTAAATTTAACGAAAATTAATGTACGGTAAATTTGTCACGGGTGTACTAGTTTGGGGTAAATTTGTCACAAGTGTACTAGCTTGGGGTTTTTTGTGGTCGAAAAAATAGTTTGGGATAAATTTGTCGCAGGTGTACCGGTTTAGGATTTTCCGTGGTATTAATCCTTTTCTTTATAGTGGCATAGTCTTATGATCCTGGTAATTGTCTGATTTTCATGTGCTTAGATTGTCCGTGACTTGTGCTTGTGACTTTTGTGAGTGTCTTTCTTTTTCTTGTCCATTTGAATTATTCTAAGTGATCTGTTACTTTATTTATCTGGTAAACATGCAAAGAATTCTATGAAATCCATGTTCATGGTAACGTGTGTTTGAAGGATGCTTAATTCTTCCAATTTCTTAGGTAGTCTAGACTCTAGAGTATGGACTATCTCAAATATTTAATTGTCATAAGTACTATTAAAATCAACAGGAGTTGCATATTTCAGGCATATAGTATTTATTTCTGAAATTGCTGCAATTATTTAGTAGTTGGCCATGCTCTTCAAGTATACTTTTGTTCTGTCCCCATAAAAAGAAAGCTCTTGCTGAAAGTAGTCTGTGATGGTAGAAACTTTAGGGTTACTTTTTCGGTCTACAAACAATGCAAATTGTGGGTCTTGTTAACGAGTGCCCCATTGCAATTGTTTTCCATACTTGATAAAGGGTGATTTTCATTTTCAATACACGGTGTGCAAATCAGTGTTGCAGGATGTTGCACGAATGTGCAGGATATTGTGCCTCATAATTGTCAGCTCATGAAGTTTGATATAACAGGTTCTGGTTTCTTATGTGATGGGGCCTCCTTTTTCTTAGCGAGGGGAAGTCCCTGTCCTGGACATTATTTGCTTCTAAGCAAGTGATAACAGGCAACAAAATAAGAATAATTTAGACTGTTTAATTCGAACTCGCTTTCTGTGTGCTTTTGCAAGTACGTTGTCACATGAGAATCTCTTCTCGTTAAGCTGGTTCTTAACACGTCCAGTGGCACCCAAAAATTCCCTTTATGCAGAAGTTAAGATATGGGACACCTTTTTAGAGTGGCCTCTGATTCAGTGTTGAATACCATGACACCTTCTAAGTTTGAAGTCTTCATGAACAGAATTCAGCTGTTACGGTTGAGTGACAAACACCATTTTTAGTTTATTCATTTGTTTGTTTGATATTGTTGAGTAGTTTTGTCGACTTTCTCTCTGACATTATCACAACTATGCCTCTTGTTGCGAACATTTGTTTTCCTGATTTATATCATAGTTCCTCTAATGATGCTTTGTGCCCTTTCCTTGTTTTGGCTTGCCATATGGATACTTCCTTTAACATTTCGTCCAAAGAGCTGTATGGAGCTGATCTAGTATGTTCTACTCAAATTTCATGGTGTGCAGTGATGGTGGTAGGGGTGGAGGCAGTGACTTTGTCGCCGGTTTTCTTCTGGGTGGTGCTATTTTCGGAACGTTAGCTTACATTTTTGCTCCGCAGGTAATTAATTCATACTTATCCGGTGCAGTGACTGTAAGTAGTCTTCCAATTTATTCGGGGAGATGAGTTTGACAGCACTGTTCATGAGGAAACCATTGCGGTGCAAAATTTGCCAAATTCTGTGCGATCTGTTCTGCGATATTTATACATAAGCACAAAAAGAGAAACACATGCAGATAATTAGGTTCTGGTTCGAGTATCCTGATTGATAAGATCAAAGTGAAGTCGAGGAACGTGGTGTTTTTTGTCTCTATTTGGTCGTAAGAGAAAAAAGTGAGGTTCTGGAAAGGATGAGTTTGGATGGCAACTACTAATAGTGAGATTTTACCTCATGTCTATTTAGATTAGAAGATCTCTGCTAAATGAAGATGAGTATGGGTTTCGGAGGGCAAAGAGGCCAATATATTATGATGAAGGCTTGGAGGTAATTGTTACAGGGTAACTCCTTAAGGAATATTTTGTACCCCAGATAGGGACATGATAACACTATCTGATTCTGAATGTCCTCTTTCTTGCAAGCAGAAGACCAGGCAGACTCTGAATGCCAAGATCAGCCAACTCAACTCTGCCATTGACAATGTTTCTACTCGTCTGAGGGGTGGGAAGGGTGCGAATAATGCGCCTAATGTCCCAATGGAGACCCATCCAGAAGTTGAAGCTACCCTGTAGATGAATATGCCTCGTCCTTGGACAAGCTTGGTGGATGCGGTGGATGCTTATTTTGGACAAACGAAAGTGGAGAGGAGGTGGGGGTTACGCATGTGGGGCGTTGCTCTGAAGAAGAGCATCTGATCCTACCCGATTTCTGTTAGCCCATTTGGGTATTTGATTTTTCTTGTGGTGAGCCGAGAAAAGAAATAACTGACACGGCCAGCATCTTTGAGTTAGCCAAGACGCGTTGGACCAATACTTGATATGTTTTCTTTTCTTTTCAGCTCGTGGGACTAAAGTAAGAGGTTTGAGTACAAATATCGTTTCTACGTTTCAATAAATAATGTTACAGGCCAGCTGAGTTGCTCTCGTTCGTAACTATGAATCAACAACAATGTTTGTTACAAGCGAGGGAAAAGGCAAATACAAAATTTGCCGGTTGGAGCCCAATGGTTGTTCCACGAAGAAGATAAGATAAGAATGGAAAATGAAAACAGTGCACGTCTGAAAAAATAAAGACTGAATGGTAATTTTCCTTCTTTTATTTTCCGCCGACTAGTTTGGAAAAAGCTTCCACCTTTGGGTAGAGCAGATCGTTGGGTACGAGACTAATAAGGAGGGAGACAAAAGTGGCGGTGAATGCAATCAGGAGGAGGAGGAGGAGAGGAAGAAGCGAATGTGATCGAGGAAGGAGAGGTGGGGAGGCCTGTCCCCACGCTTCACGTACCCACGCGCCACCTCCTCCGTGTAGCTCTCGTACCCTTCCTTCCCACACTTGTTCCACATCTCCATCGCGTACCTGCTGTCCGCGTAGTACGCTTCCGCTCTCCTCCTCGTCTTCCTCCTCCTTTTCCTCTCCTCTTCCTCTCCCTCTCCCTCTCCCTCTCCCTCTCCCTCTCCCTCCCCTTCCTCCTCCGCCGGCTCCACCACCTCCACCTCGATGGGACGCCTCTGGTAATGACCGCGAGATGTGCCCTCCAGCTCGTCCAGCAGGGAGAGGGCGCGCCCCGACGAAACCGAGTAGAGCTCGCCGGACACGCGGCGCCCGCAGCCGGGGAGGTCGAGGAGGAAGGGGACTCTGTAGGGCCCGCAAACTAGAGGGTACCTGATGGAGGTGCGGCACCTCCCCAGGAACGCAGCCTCCCCGGTGGCCACCAGCTCCTCCAGCACCCGGTGATTGTGGAATCCTTTCTTCAGCGTGCCGTAGGTGAACACCATCGCCACCTCCTCCTTCACTTCCGACCCCATCCCCCTCCGATCGATCGATCGGTCCTAATTATTTCTTGGACGAGAGAGAGAGAGAGATGGATGGATTGACGAATGATTCTGCAATCTGCTTCGGTTTTTCGAGGAGTTTCTTTGGGTTTGTTTGTTGTCTGTCTTGTCTTGTCTTGTCTTGTCTTGTGGTGGCTGGCCTGGGCTGAGAATGCGAGGGTTGGATTTGACCACCTTTTCCCCCTTTTCTTAATTAATGATAGTCAATGTCTTCGGCCCGTCCCCTCTTTTTTCACGGAAGTTTCTAATTTGTACTTGCCCTTAATTTGTTTGACGAATTTATGAATGTACCGAGAATCCACGGGGACACCACTGAGCAGGGAGAGTTTTGAACCAGTGACCTGACGAGAGATAGCACGCCCCTCAACCAACCCTTATTTATGAATGTTTGAATATGAATCAACGAAAAAATTATATTTAAATTCGTAAAAGGATATTCATTTTTAAAAAATTGAAAATTACTTTTATAAATATAACCAGCTTTCGACGCTTAAACCGGAAACTCTATATCCAACGCTCATTCTTGGGTCCTTGAAAATGTGGTTGGATCTAGCGGTCGGGGTTGGGTCTACCGAGGTCCACCGAGGGCCATGTCCCTCGAGACAAGGCTCGGGACCTCGAGACAAGGCTTGGGACCTCAAGACTCGGTTTGGGTCCATTAAGGCCGGGCTCGAGACTTCCGTGCCCATGCTTGTGCTCGGAATTCCGGCGCCTTCGCTTGAGTCCATTCGGTGCCTTCGCTTGAGTCCATCCGGCCCCCTCTCATGGTATGATGATCTAAGTTTTCGCCAATTGAATTAATGAGCGGATTAGTACCTATTGGGCTGGTTTAGTAACGTTAGTGACGTTGGGGGATTTTATTTGACGAGTGATTAAATTCTAAAGTTTGATGTTGTAGTTGGGCACAGCTATTTGATGAAAACCGTTTGTGAATTATTTGGTTAAGCATTAGTGTTTGATATCGGTCCGACACGGAATTGGTTCAGAATTAGAGCGTAAAGGCCCCAATCAACCAGTCCCACCGGTCTTAATCTCTCACCTCTCTATTTAAGCCTCTCTCTCTCTCTCTCTCTCTCTCTCTTGGAAGTGCCCCCCTACCGAACTCTCTCCCTCATTTCCCTCATCCGCTTCGCCCAAGAGACGTCCCATGCTCTGACGTCGCCGTTCCATGCTCGATTCAAGGCCGGCGACAACCCGACCACCCTCAACCTCAACTCCTTCTCTGCTCATCTCGTCACTCGCCTCCTCTCTCTTGCTCGTGATGACCCGCGCGGCCAAAGAGGAAGAATGGACGAATCGAGCTCGTTTCAACGGTGATTTGACATCTGTTTTCTCTAAGAGTTAATCACGGGCAAGTAGATATTTATCCTTACTACTAGATTGCCTATTTATCGTTTGGTTAGATGCGGATTGTCGATTTCATGAATGGGTGTGCCGAATGACGATCGAGCTTGCATGGTGGGGAAATTGGAGTTTTTTTGTACGATTCATTGCTTGAATTAACATCTTTGGGTCATGTGTCAGCCAATTACACAAGCCAATCGTCCTGATTGTCGTATGTTTGAGTTGAATTGAAGTGGGATTGTGTAGGGGGAGTTTCGGCCCTATGTTTTGGAGGAAAGGGGATTCAATACTTGCTTGGTTTATCTGCCGGTTATGTGGTTGATATCTAGCTTGGAAAGATGGAAATCAAAGTTGGTTTGCTTGAATGGTCCTCGGTTTGATGCGGATTGGAATCGAGACTATATGAACGTTCGGTTCGATATGGTTTTGCAGCCTTTATATGTTCACTTTAGCTACTAGACCTTTGATTGTCTTGTGACCCATTCACGTTGATGTTCTGTAGCGACTTCTGGTTGGTATCCTATTGATTTCTTGCTTGTAAGTTGTCCTCGAATAAATTGTAAATGGATTGCCTAGTTGTTCACCTAGATCTCTTACTTTCTAAGCTTTAGCTCACTCCACGATTATTCCCTCTTTTCGAGATACCCAGGTTCCTGTGACTTCGGACGATAGACCGCCAACGAAGATGGAGACAATACTCTGGAGTAGACATCACCCTTTTAATCCTCCCAGTGTATTTTATTTTAATTGAGTAAAGAGAGATGTAAACAAACAGTTATCTATTACATATTAAAACAGTCGGTTGGTATGTGTGGATTTGTGATTGCGTGCTATACGGGTTAGGAAACCCTATGAGTAAGGCCATACCCTTTAGATGTCATGTCTGCGTAGCGTGTACATGCACTTGAATGTTCTGTATGGCCGCTATTCTTTTTTAGTATATCTAGTTTTTACGTGCGCCTTCTATTACGTATAATATGATATTAAAGCATAGCCTGTTAGGAATAAGGACGGGAGGAAACCTTGGGACGTCTCGATTCGTTACACTTGGGTCCATCGAGATCGGGCATGGGTTCATTGACGCCGAGCTTGGAACTTCCTATGCTCGAACTAGGTCGATGAGGAACCCCACCAACCTTAATAAACATGGGCCTCGACGCTAGGGACTCGGGCTCGACTTCGACAAACCCAGGCCCGAGCATGAGCTCTAGGGGCGAGCCTAGCCTTGATGGACTTGGGACTTGGTGTTGATATCTAGAACGGACTTAACCTGGATAGACAAGGACCGGGATGCCCAGGACCCCAACTTGGCCTTGATAGACCATATAGCACAAGCATTGTAGCTCCGAGCCCGGCCTTAATGGATATGAATCGGGGCATTGGGGACCTAGTCTCGGGCGCCAAAGACTTGAGCGTCGGCATTGATATCGATATCGGGATCCCGAGCTTAGTCTCGATGGACCCAAGTCAAAGAATCGGTGTGACATCTCGGAATTTAGAAGTCCGTTAGAAAAATTATGAATTCCAGCATGGAAAATAAATTTGGATTTTGAGTATTAAGATATGCTAATTGAATCCTTTCGAGACGTCAGCTAGAAAAAAAGTTAAGTTAGACTAGTCAAATGTCGACTTGTGCTACCGAGACCCTTCGCATTTGAACCTAGCCTTGACCGAATCCTAAATGTGAAAATCTTAATTTTGCCCTCGGTTGATTGAGCCAAATGACTATCGATACCCATTTTATCAAATTACCAGTCTGTCCCTAGATTTTATTTTGTAAAACAAGAAAATTGAATTTTTAAAAGACCCGCAGGCCCTAGCCCCCTCCTTGCTGACGTCAACCGCCATCATCCCCCCAACAAACCCACGTGATCGGTCCCACGGTTGATGGAGATTCAAGTTGAGATATGTTGATACAGAAGGATACTTGAATTAATGGGGAGCAAACCTAATCTTGGAGCACACACGTGAGGAGGAGATTGTTAGAATGCATGTGTGAGTTGTGTTAGAGAAGTCCCACATTGGAGAATTAATGTGATGTGGGGTAGTTAATATATCCAAATTGGTCTGCAACTCATTGATTTAAGCTTTTGAGTAAATGTGGGTTCAACTGGATATATTGACGGATTTGAACTTGTCTTGGGTGGTAATTATGTCTCGAGTTTGAACTCATATACGAAATGAGATATTTATAGGAGTCTTGCAGAATGGTGGCAATTTTGTGAATACCAAATGTGACCAAGATGAAGACATGACTAGTCGTTTTCTTTTGGCAAACAAGAAAAGAAAATAAGGTGGGGCCTCGAAAAGTAATTAAAAAAAAAGCAAATAAAGAAAAATGAGGGTTTTGCTTTATTCCTGCAGTAGCCGTACAAAACAAAAGGTACGGACTTTTTTTTTTGTGGTTTCTGGTTCTTGAGCCGTATAAAAGAAAAGCAAAGGAGCCGTACAAAAGTGACTTGAGCGGCATACAAAAAAGAAGAAGAAGACTCTAACATCGTGAAACAGCAAGGAGTCTTGAAGCTGCATAAAGAGGTTCGCACGAAGGAATTTTGGGAACACGGTGATTTTGTGTTTCGTGAGTTTTTATTATATCTAATTGTACGTTGTTTTATCCGTAAACACTTCGGGTTTAGGTATAATCTAGGTGCGGGAAACACAAGCATATTGAGCGATTGTAATTTCGATTCTCCGATTATAGTAGATTATTCATGCTAGCTCTCCCCGTGAATACAAGTACCGATATTCGAACCAAACCACGTTATCTCTTATGTTCTTTATCGTTTCTCGTTATTTCTCTAAGCTTTTTACATTGACTTATTTGCAAGATCCTGGTTAGTTTCCGCGCATTAATATTACAACACCCCTTGGTGCCACCGCGACCCACGATGTCGACCCGACGGCCGCTAGCCACCACCTAGCCGAGCTCGTCGTCAATAACCCCCAAAACCCAAGACCCCAACAGACTGCGCAATCGAACCCCATGAACCAAAACCACCTTGGACCCGAACTCGCGACCCCGATCCCAAACCCAAGCCCTAGCCGCGCCGACCCACTGTTCTCTGTGGACCCCCACACCGTGAGCCACCCTCGTCAATCCGACCATTTGCCACCGTCCTCGGACATTCCGGCTAGCCGTCCGAACCCGAACTCGTGTCGTTGCCGTTCCGCGAACGTAGTTCTTTGTCGCCACCGAGCCTAAACCATCATCGATTGCCGGAGTTCATGAGTTAACCCCTAAACTCCGATTAGGGCATTAACTACGTTTAAGGATTAGATTAATATTCGTTAATTGCCGATTAGTGTAATTAATTGAGGTCGAGTTAAATTAGTTATTGCGGTTAAATTAGATTAACCATGGTTAAGTTACGGTAATTGTAATTACTTTAATTTAATCATGGTTATTCATTTAACCGCGGTTAGGTTAAATTAATCATAATAACTTTAATTTAACTATAGTTATTTTAATTTAACCGTAGTTACTTTTTAGCTAACTGCATCTAGTTTAAATAACTCAAGTTAAATTAATTAATCATTATAAGATTAATTGCCTGAAGTTGGATTAGTTAAATATTGTGGTATTATTTAAATAGAGTTGGGATTAATTAATTGAGATAAGTTAATTGATTAAGGCTGGATTAATTAATTAAGATTAACTTAATTAATTTTAATTGAATTAAATAATTAAATAATTAAATTTTTTTGGCCGGGATAATTAATTTTTAATTGATTATCATTGGGTGATTATTATTAGATGTTTATCCGCTGATTGTTGTATACCATGATTGTGTGGTGATTGATCATCCTATTGATAGATGCAAAGTCTAGTGAATAATAAGTGTGATCATGTTGTCATGTATGGATTGAATTTTAAGCATGAAAAGTGGTCTTGAGCCAAATTTTGAGCATGACTATGTATGCATTGAAATTTTAATGCAAAGATATAAACTGTCTTGATTGTTTGGCGTGCTTGTGTGATAATAAAATGAATACTTGGTATATTCGTGCCGTCTTGCCTAGGTTAACACGATTTATCAAATACACGATAGTCCGTGACGTCAGGCTGATCGGATGTCGATCGCAGCTTGTGATGGACCGATGCTCCCCATAGAATGCCCGTTAGTCGTGTCGTGTCAATCGGAATCATGCGACTTAACGGTTGCCATTGCCAAAGGAATGGAACGGTCCTTGGCTTTGCCAGAAAAGCACAAACTGTCTAGTGTGCCAAGCACCAACAATCTAGTGTGTCGAGTCGAGTGACATTTACTAACTGGAACACGTGTGATACATTGTGTGTGGAATTGTGATGAGTATTCTGGTTGTATGCCTTAATTTGTGTGCAATTGATGGTCGTGATATGAACTGTTAAATATGTAGACCAAGGTGGGGTAAGCTTGCATGTGTTTAATGATTGACTATTGGGTTGTGCCTAATCATGTGATAGATAGAGCGTCGCGAGAGTCGCACACTATTGAACTGCTATTGACATTGTCCTACGTGTTTAGACCACCCCGAGCAAGTCAATGTCCCGCTTAGACTTAGGTGTTGACTCATTGATATTTATTTCTCACCCCGTTGTTGTTGACCACATTTCAAGACCAAGGGAATGGAGCAGCGCCGGGTGAGGTTCGGAGTTCCTATTCACCAATCATTCGATATCGAATACCATCTCGTTCTAGGTCCGGTCCGGGTCCGGGAACGTTATGTGACGACATTGTGGGTAGAGAAGGGGTTGGGGTACCTAGTGCTCCACCGCTTCGTAGCCCGGCATGTGCGTTAAGGCGACTGTTTCTACTGCCCGATCTAGGGGATTCGAAGGGCCGCCTACTACGGCCCCTAGATTCCATGCCTAGGACTTGATGGATATCGATATGCCCGACGGAAAGGTAGTGGACCCGACTTAGACTCGGATTGCGACCTGGTTACATCGCCCGACTTCCACCCTTCGGTAGTTGTAGGAGAAGTGGCTTTTTGTAAGACTCGCGATGGTAGATGTTGAGGTTGACATAGCCCCCCTTTTTGGACTCGATGTGATTTTAACTCTGCCCTGACTCGCCTATCTTTTGTTGGTCTTAGGGAACCATCCCGAAGTATAAGTTAATGTGTGTATTGCTCTGTAGGGTTAAAGGTTATTTGCTAAGGGACTGAATATTTTTCTGTTGAGCCATGGTTGTGTATCCCGCTTTCTTGTCCCCGTTTATTGTGTTGTCCGGGAGTAAATCGTTTCCGCATGCGTAATTAAAAATAAGAAAAAATAAATAAATGGGTCGATAATGTGCTTGGAATGTTATCTTTATGACCCGAGGTGATTTGGTAGGGTTGTTGCCGGTCTGGGGATCGAGGCGTGATAACCCCACCCAAGGTGGTATCATAGCAAGGCTAGCCCGATCCATTTGGTCTTCGCCCGAAGTGATAAGAAGCGTTGGGTTTTTGGGATAGCTAGTAGTATTGAAATACTGTGTATGTGTTTGTTATTTAAGCTTTTAAGATTGTATGCATGAATTCTCATTACGTGTTGTTTGGGATGAACATGGCTCCATAACCTACCCGTAAGATGAGCAATCGTAATGCCGGAGCTCCTAGAGGAGGAGTAGCTCAAGAAGATCCCTAAGTGGATGGAATTCTACGGGCACTAAAGCCCTAGGTAATATAGTTGGTCAGCAAGTGAGAAATCAAACCGCTATTGCTGTCGCTCCATAGGAAGACCCGTTGGCTGGAAACGGGAATGGAGGGATGTACAAGCTGGTAGAGCAATTTTTGAAGCTTAGACCGCTAAAGTTTTCTAGAGTTGATGATCCCGAAGCGGCCACCCTATGGATTAAGGAATTAGAAATAGCTTTTGCACTACTGAGGTGCAACGAGGAGGATAAGGTGACTTTGGCGGTTTATCGCTTATAAGGAAATGCCAGCACATGGTGGGAAGCCTCCCGAGGAAGGATCTTTCTCGAGGATACTGTCCCGGTATGGGATGCCTTCATATAAGCTTTTTATGGCAAGTATTTCTCCGATTGTGCTAGGGAGCAGAAGATGACAGAGTTTATAAGTCGGTGACGTAACCGGAAGTCGGTAGATCGGTACGAGGCTAAGTTTTCCGAGTTGTTGAGGTATGCATCCGGAATGGTTGCGGACTACGTTGACAGCGCAAGAAGATTTAGAGATGGGCTGAAACTCGAGTTGAAGGATTAGCTGGTACCGTTGAATCTAAAAGATTACAATGAGCTTTATGAAAGGACTCAGCTGATAGAGAGAAATATAACCGAAAGGGTTGCCGTATTAGGATCGCGGATTGTGCCCTCCGATAGAAATGAATGTCAATTTGGCGGAAGCTAATGTCGGGAGGAAGGGCGACCATGCCACCTAACCGGAGAAATGCTGTGGGAAAACCAGCACCCAACCTCAATGGAGTTTGTTAATTATGTAACCGAAGGCATGAGAATGCCCCTTTATCCTTTCCGAGGAGGAGCCTGTTTTGGATGTACTCGGATGGGCCACCCGGTTAGAGACTGTCCACAGAGAAGAGCAGGAGCTTTGGTGCTGCCGCAACATGGATGGTAGCTACGTGGAAAAGCGCCACAGAGTAGCCATAACCAACCTCTAGCACAAGGAATGGTTTTTGCGGTAACCGGGGAAGAGGCGAATGATTCGGCGACCGTTACGTGTATGGTCTTCTTGCATGATCATGTTGCTTATGCGTTGTTTGACCCTAGAGCCATGTACTCCTTTGTTGCTGAGTAGTTTGTCAAATTAGTTTAGATGAGTCCGGAACCACCGGAAACCGTTTTCAAGATTTCTACGCCGCTAAAAAATAGTGTAGTGTCGGTGGTAGGTTGTCCTGGTTGTAAGTTGATGATAGGTAGTTATGAAAGAAGAATAGATTTGATCGTGTTGGAAATGTATGAATTCAATGTTAATGTTGGTATGGATTGGCTTATAAGGCAGAGAGCCACAATGGATTGTTATCGTAAGATAATTCGGTTTAACCCGGTAGATGGGATTAGTTTTGAGTTTGTCAAGAATTGAGGTGGAACATCAACCTTATCGATCTCGTCATTGGAAGCGACTCGTTTGTTGGAAAGGGGTTGTGAAGGATATCTGGTGACTGTAGATAATACATATGTTGAAGAGCTAAGGATGGAAGACATCGCGGTTGTGTGCGAGTTTCCTAATGTATTTCCACGGGAGTTGCCGTGTCTGCCACTAGATAGGGAGATTGAGTTTGTGATTGAGCTAATCCCTAGAGCGGAGCCGATTTCTAAAGTCTCATATAGGATGGCGTTGTTGGAACTTAAGGAGTTGAAGGTGCGATTACATGAGTTATTGGACAAAGGATTTGTCCGCCCTAGCACATCACCTTGAGAAGTGCCTATGTTGTTTGTCGGGAAAAAGGATGGATCGTTACGCCCGTGTATAGATTACGGACTACTCAATCGAGTGACAATTAAGAATAGGTACCCGTTGCCAAGAATTGACGATTTGTTCGACCCGCTTCAAGGAGTTTCGGTATTTTTCAAAATCGACTTATGGACGGGATACCATCGTTTGAGGATTCGGAAGGAGGATATACGGAAAATGGCATTTAGGACGCGTTGTGGTCACTATGTATTTACTGTAAAGCCATTTAGTCTAACAAATATACATGCTGCTTTTATGGATTTGATGAACAGGGTGTTCAAGGAGTATTTGGATAGATTTGTCATAGTATTTATTAACGATATCTTAGTGTATTCGAGAAGTTATAAGGACCATGACCAACATCTAAGGACGATATTATAAACCCTTCGAAAACATCGGTTATACGCCAAGTTTTGTAAGTATGAGTTTTGGCTGACTCGTGTAGCATTCTTAGGCCATGTGATTTCTAGTGAAGGAATTCAATGGATCCAACTAATATCGAAGTAGTCATGGATTGGCTAAGACCGACGACGATGAATGAGATTCAAAGTTTCTTGGGACTGGCGGGTTACTACGGACGATTCGTGGAAAGGTTCTCTGCTATATCCATGCCACTTACGCTAGTGTTGAAAAATGATGTGAAGTTTGAGTGGACGGATAAGTGCGAGCGTAGTTTCCAAGAGCTAAAGCATGAGTTGACTACGGCTCCTGTCTTGACGATACCGTCCGGTCATGGATGATTCGAGATCTACAGTGATGCGTCACATAAATGATTAGGCTGTGTTCTTATACAACACGGAAGGGTAGTGGCATATGCATCTCGTCGCTTAAGGCCTCATGAGTTCAATTGTCCGACGCATGATCTAGAGTTAGCAACTGTCGATTTTTCCCTTAAGATCCGGAGGCATTACTTGATTGGCGAAAGGTTTTAGGTGTATACCGATCATCAGAGTCTAAAGTATTTATTCTTCCAAAAGGAGTTGAACATGAGGCAGCGTCGTTAGATGGAGCTGCTTAAGGATTATGACTGCGAGATTTTGCATTATCCGGGTAAGGCTAATAAGGTTGCAGATGCTCTAAATTGAAAATCGTTGATTGCTCAATTACTAGTCAAAGAATGGTGTCTTCTTGAAGAAGTGTGAGATTTAGATTTTAAAATGGAAGTAAATTGCCTGTCGAGCCTCGTAGCTACGTTGAGAATTGAGCCGGAAGTGCGGGCAAGAGTTAAGGCCTTGAGTCGATGAACCCCGCCATTCAGAAGATCCTACAAGAGGGTGCGGCTAAGCGAAAAATTGACTTCCAAGTAGCCGATGATGAGATACTAAGGTTTCGAGGACGATTATGTGTGCTTGATGATAAAAGTCTAAGAGAGGAAATCTTGTTTGGAGCACATCGCAATAATTACAGCATTCATCCGGGTAATATGAAGATGTATTAGAATCTGAAACAACATTTTTTGTGGAATGGTATGAAGGCCGACATAGCCAAGCATGTGGCGAAATGTTTAACGTGCCCGCAAGTCAAGGCATAATATTGTAAGCCTAGTGGATTGTTACAGCCTCTTGAAATTTCGGAGTGAAAGTGGGAGCATATCACAATGAACTTTGTAATGGGACCGCCAAGGAGTCAGAGAGGCAATGATTCCATTTGGGTTGTGGTAGACAGGTTGACGAAGTTTGCTCATTTTATTGCCATGCAAAAAGATTTTACTTTAAACAGGTATGCCGACTTGTATGTGCAATAAATAGTAGATTGCATGGAGTGCTAGTGACGATCACTTTGGATCATGATCCCAAGTTCACTTTCACATTTTGAAAAAGTTTACAAACCGTGTTAAGAACGAAATCATAGTTTAGTATGGCCTATCATCCACACACGAATGGCCGATCTGAAAGGACGATTCAAATACTTGAAGATATGTTAAGAGCATGTATTTTGGATTTTAAAGGCAGTTGGGAGGAATAGCTTCATTTGGTCGAGTTTGCCTACAATAATAGCTTTCAAAGAGTATTCGAGATGGTACCATTTGAGGCATTATATGGTACAGCTTGCAAGACGCCAGTGTGTTAGAACGAAGTTGGTGAGAGAAGTATCATTGGCACCGAGTTGGTGCAACAGTCCTTAAAAGCTATCAAGGTCATTAGAAAAAAACTCAAGACTGCTCAAAACTGTTAGAAAAGTTATGCGGACAAGAGGCGCGGACCTTTGGAGTTTCGGGTGGGAGATCATGCATTCCTGAAGTTGTCGCCTATGCGTGGGATATCTCGATTTGGCTAGAAAGGAAAGCTAAGTCTAAGATTTGTGGGATCGTTTGAAATTTTGGAGCGGATTGGAAATTTGGTGTATTGTTTTATGTTGCCATCGAAACTTGCTCAAGTGCATAACGTTTTCCATGTATCGATGCTGAGAAAGTATGAGCCCGATCCAGCTCATGTGTTGAGTTTTGAGGAAATTGAAGTGGATGAACGAGTCTCGTACGTGGAACGTCCGGTGAAGATTGTGGATAGGATAAAGCAAGTGCTTCGGAAAAAGATAATTCTGTTGGTCAAAGTGATTTGGCAACACCATGGAATTGAGGGTGCAACGTGGGAAAGCGAAGAAGTGATGAGGAATTTGTACTCTTTTCTTTTTGAGGAAATGTAACAGTGGTTCGATTTCGAGGACGAAATTTCCTAAGGAGGGAAGAGTTATGACGTCCCGGAATTTAGACGTCTGTTAGAAAAATTGTGAATTCCAGTGTGGAAAATAAATTTGAGTTTTGAGTATTTAAGAGACGATAATTGGATCGTTACGAGGCGTCAGCAAGAAAAAAGTTAAGTTAGACTAGTCAAACGTCAACTTGTGTTACCGAGACCCTTTGCATTTGAACCTAGCCTTGACCGAACCCTAAATGTGAAAATCTCAATTTTGCTCTCAATTGATTGAGCCAAATGATTACCGATACCCATTTTACCAAATTACCGATCTGCCCCTATATTTTATTAGTGTAAAATAAGAAAATTGAATTTTTAAAACACCCGCGAGCTCCACCTATTAGAGGTATAGCGATCCGCCCTAAGAACCAATCAAGGTTGATACTCTAACATTAGTTGTAGATTAAGTTGTGTCGAAAAACGACCTTCGCTATACTTAGGTAGTCATAATATGTTACTAGAGACCGCTTATAACTTGTGAGCCAAAAGAGTTTTAAGCACACTGCTAATGTTTAGTGAACCCACTTGGTTGCACACAATAGTGAACTGAGTTTATATTTTCTCTGTGCCTTGATCTACTTAAGACGTAGATTTTAATTTATTTTCCTATTATAAATATCTACGCGATTGTGTATGTTATGAGATAACGATGAAATGCACGATTGGAGATAAATAGTTTGGCGGACCCGAATCGCCCGGCCCCACTTCTTTTATTACGCGTAAATATTGAGGCTATATATATAGACGTAGAAAAACCTTAGAGACGTCTATGAGAATAAAAAGAAAACACAGAGAGTCGTTCTCTGTTTTTGAGATCTTTGAGAGAGTCTCGAAGATCAAAAAGGCAATCAAAGAGGAGGAGCTCCAAGATCTATAAGCTAGCACTTGGATTGTTGGAGACTTCGGTTCGTGTGTGTGGATACCGGTAGAGGCGCAACACTTGGGGCTCTAATCCGGACGCAACCGATCGTTAATTTAACTTTGATCTGCAAAAGGTACGTCTTGAGCTTCTATTGATTTCAATATACACATGGATCCTGTCTAGGGTTTCGGTTTAGATTTATATTCCGCTGCGTTTTGACAATCCCGATACCCCATCACCACCCCCCCTCTTTTTTGACTTTCGATTGCCCCCTCCTTGTTGACGTTAGCAGCTATCATCCCCCAAATAAACCCACGTGACCGGCCCCACCTTCTCTCTCTCTCTCTCTCTCTCTCTCTCTCTCCGTACTACCGTGCGGACCCATACCCCTCACTATCATTTTCTTCTTCATTTTTCCTCTTCTTCATTGTTTTTCTTCTACGACTTGCCCCTCCCCCGGTTCACCTTGCCCGACCACCACCGCCACCTGCATCACCACCACCCACACCACCTCCATTTGATGCCTCTACCTGTCGAGCTCTAGCCGCCGCTAAGCCTCGGCTAACCCAATACCCCTCTCGGCCTCCTTTGTCCGACTCTGCTAACCAGCCCGTAACCCGACGACCGGCCCGTAAGCCGTCATTATATCTAGCCCGCATTCGCCCGCTGTGCTCTATTTTGTCCCCCCCTCTCGTGCTGTCGCGACGCATGACGCCTACCCCCTTCCCTCCTTTGCTCATGCTTGACGGCCGATAACCACTACCCAACCGAGCTCGTCGCCGGTAACCCCCACAACCCGCCAATCAAACCCCGTGAGCCAAAACCACCTTGGACCTAAACTCGCGACCACGATCCCAAACTCGAGCCCTAGCTGCGTCGACCCACCGTTCTCTGTGGACCCCCGCACCGTGAGCCACCCTTACCGATCCGACCCTCTACCGCCGTCCTCGGACATTCCGGCCAGCGGGCCGAACCCGAACTCGAGTCGCCGCCGTTTCGTGAACGTAGTTCTTTGTCGCTACCGCACCCGAACCGTCGTCGACCGCCGGAGTTTTTGAGTTAACCCCTAAACTCCGATTAGGGCGTTAACCGAGTTTAAGGATTAGATTAATAGTCGTTAATTGTTGATGAGTGTAATTAATCGAGGTCGAGTTAAATTGGTGATTATGGTTAAATTAGATTGACCATGGTTAGGTTACGATAATCGTAGTTACTTTAATTTAATCCCGATTATTCATTTAACCGCGATTAGGTTAAATTAATCATAGTTACTTTAATTTAACTATGGTTACTTTAATTTAATTGCAGTTAATTTTTAGCTAACTATAGTTGGTTTAAATAACTCAAGTTAAATTAATTAATCATGATAAGATTAATTGCGTGAAGTCGGATTAGTTCAATATTGTGGTATTATTTAACTAGAGTTGGGATTAATTAATTGAGATAAGTTAATTAATTAAGGCTGGATTAATTAATTAAATAAACATTTTTGGTTGGGATAATTAATTGTTAATTGATTATCATTAGGTGATTATTATTGGATGTTTATCCGCTGATTGTTGTATACCATGATTGTGTGATGATTGATCATCTTGTTGATAGATAAAAAGCCTGGTGAATAATAAGTGTGATCATGTGGTCATGTATGGACTGAATTTTGAGCATGACTATATATGTATTGAAATTTTGAGCACGACTATGTTTGTATTGAAATTTTAATGCAAATATATAAACCGGCTTGATTGTTTAGCATGCTCGTGTGGTCATAAAATGAATACCTGGTATATTCGTGTCGTGTCGTTCGGGTTAACACGACTTATCGGATGCACGATAGTCCGTGACGTTGGGGCTGATTGGATGTCCATCGCAACTTGTGATGGACCGATGCTCCCTACAAGAATGCCCGTTAGTCATGTCGTGTCAATCAGAATCACGTGACTTAACGATTACCGTTACCGAAGTAATGGAACAATTAATGGCCTTGCTAAAAGAGCACCAACTGTCTAATGTGCCGGGTCGAGTGGCCTTTAATAACCGCAATACATATGATGCATTGTGTATGAAATTGTGATGAGTGTTCTGGTTGTGTGCTTTGATTTGTGTGCAATTGATAGTCGTGATATGAACTATTAAATGTGTGGATTAAGGTGGGATAAGCTTGCATGTGTTTGATGATTGATTGTTGGGTTGTGCCTAATCATGTGATAGATAGAGCGTCGCGAGAGTCGCACTCTATTGAACTGCTATTGACATTATCCTACGTGTTTAGACCGCCATGAGCGAGTCAATGTCTTGCTTAGACTTAGGCGTTGACTCACCGAGATTTATTTCTCACCTCGTTATTGTTGACCCCATTTCAAGACTAAGGCAATGGAGCAATGCCCGGTTAGGTTCGGAGTTCCTATTCACGGTCGGTCGATATCGAATACCATCCTGTTCTAGGTCCGGACATGATTTGGAAACATTACGTGACAACATTGTGGGTAGTGGAGGGGTTGGGGTACCTAGTGCCCCATCGCTTTGCAGCCTGGCATGCGCTTGTGATGTTATCCTTTATAACCCGATGCGATTTGGTAGGATTGTCGCGGGCTTGGAGATTGGGGCACAACAATCAAGGACTTAAGCACATGTGCCAATGCCCGAGATTCGAGGCCCGGCCTCGATGGACTTGGGCCCAGCTTCTTGGACCCGGTATTGGTGCCCGTGCCTAATTCCAAGTTGCCCATGCACAAGTCACTAGCGGCCAAATAGTATATGTTTATTTAGGAAATTCAAATCAGATTTTCTTTACCATACAACGAAAAATATTTTCCAATCCAATTTAAGGTTTCTGCCAAACACTAAAAAATACTATCATATTAATGAAAAATATTTGTCAAAAATATTATATTATCTGCAGAACAACGTAGCCTTTTTGTACACCTCCTCTTTTCTTGTTTTGTAATGCCTTTTTAATCCTTTGGGTAATGTTGTAAAGAGCGTTGTAAAACGGTATACGACATTTATTTACTTAATTACCACTACACGTACTAATGTTGCACGGTGCATTTTCTTTTTGTACATGGTGCATCGAAAGCACCATAATCATCTATCATACGACTTTCTTTTTGTACATCTTTAGTTCAATTATAACGTACTGATCCTTAACTGCGATTCCTCGTCCTGGTCCTGGTGCTGCAATTGAACCATAGAAATGCCCGATATTTTGGTGAAGCCTTTGGATTACCAATACCCATTTCCCGTTTCACCTTCAATTTTTTACTCCCCTATTCCTTTTTTCTTTTTTGGTTGACAACACGTGTCACATGGTGAATGGTATAAGAATGTATACACGAGGTACATTTGGATGGACACGGTATTTTCTGCTCTCCTACCAAGTCAATTACGTGTAATCATTAAAAACAGAACCCTTCTTCTTTTTGGCTACCGATTGCCGTCCGGTCAAAAGTTCATCAACGTCGTAAGCACATGTTCCAAAGCCGAGAGGAAACCATCCTAAAAGATCAACTGAATGCGCAGCATGCTTGGAATAAATCCACTCCATGCACTGCAGCCATACTCGCCTTCCACGCTCAGTTCCATTGAGCCTGGACGGTCTATATGACCCCCGGAAACAGAAGCCGGACCGGACCACTGCCCTCTCTATCAATTACAAGGTGATACTTCAAAAGCAAGTTAAATATTTAACTAGGATGGCCAAATGCACAACTTAGATAAACTCGTTTAAGAACATGATATAACAAAATCTACACTTATATATATATCAAAAGAATGTCCTAATCCACGTGAATACATTGCTATCGACAATGACAGATCCCATTGACATTGGGAAAGATGATCAAGAAAATGGGACTCAGGCACCAGGTTACAAGCTAGAAACATGATCAGAACCAACATCCGACAGGATCCCAGAATTCTCGACATTAAACGCAAAAGAATCCGCCAACTCAGCAGCATCTTGGACCCTAAGCCGGGTGCCCTGTTGCCCGATGACTGTCGATGCAACCCTAGCAGCTAAGGCGCCAATACCTTTCAGATCACATGCACCCCGCAAAATCCCATACAAGACGCCCGAGGCGTATGCGTCCCCAGCTCCACAAGTATCCACCGGGATGCACGGTGAAGGAGGGATATAGATAGCTTCTCCCTTCACACCGAAATAAGAGCCCCGGGGGCCGTCTGTAACCGAGACTAGTCGGACAAAATGGCTCAGGTACCGCGTAGCTGAGACAGGACTTTCCTTTGAGGAAAAGTGACAAAAAGCTCGAGCTTCTTCACTATTTGCAAACACGATATCTGCATACTCTCCAACAACTTCCCTGCATGAATATGTCCACATCTATATCAGGCACTATGGATCGAACGTGCTAAACAAAGAAACCATATAGCCAGTTTACCCAACCACCATGACCACTGATGATTAATTTTCATATACAACACTACTTAAATGGAAACAAGCTGAAAATGAGAGAGAAGGGAAGAGACCGGGGTGTGGGGGGGGGGGTGTGCAGCTGCTCTGACAGTTCTGCAGTTGTTAGTTGTTGGAAAAGAAAGGTTCCTCTAACTCCCTCAAGAAGAATGCGAAACTGTCTGTGTGGAAAACCCAAATGACAACTAAAAGGATGCGCAAATACGAACAGCTTTCATGGGTGCACTCTTCAAACACGGGATGCCAGATATATCCATGTCCAAGAGGAAATTTTCGAGACAGCAAATAGAAGGTCAATAAAGCAAGTGAACTTACCAGAAATCATCGTAGTGATTCTCGATGCATGATACATCAGAGGCAGTTATCGCAACTAAAGCACCACTCCTGCGTGCTTCTTCACATGCTTTTACTATGGTTTTGATGGTATCAGGAAATTCAAATAAATAACCTTCAACAATGAGGACATTTGTTTTGGAAACCATGCCAGCCAGGGATGAATCATAGTTAACAGAGGACGACATGCCCTGACCACATAGAAAGGAAGGCAATAGTACATGAGTCATTTAACATCAGCAGCATCGAAAACGACATCCAATCCAGGAAATAGCTCTAAACAGTATATGATAAACTATGCAGGATGAATAAGCCAACTTTACAAGGCCCTCTCGGAGCTCATACAAGTTAAGATTTCTGCCAGCTGAAAACCTTAACTCAAAAAACCATCTTCCGATGATTCAACGGCAAAAGAAAATTACCTTGCACAAAAAGAATAGCACTCTACTTTGGATGCTCATGGTCTTGCCCAGTTCCAACTATCTCCAGAACAACAAAAAGGCTATTCCCTAATAAATCATATAACTAAGAGTCGATCCATCAAATATTTTGGTACTTTGCCTATGTTTCCTGCACACACTCAATTTTTTCCATGTGTAATCCCAATACCATTTTGCATTTTAACTTTTCTATCTTGTTTCACTGAACTATTAGAAGAAGCCTACCCCTGATTACTCTCAGTAAAGTGACCTCCATGCTCTCAGTTTCATCAGAGTGTTAGAAGTGATCCGAGTTAAAGGTAACACCTAGTTCTGCCAATTTTCCTTTTCACTTCATGTTGCTTGAGAACAACAGGTTTTGGCTTTTGTCTACCTATGCCAAGCAAAACGAGATAAGGTTAGACTAAATTGGATGATGAGGCTTGGCTAATTGAAGGAAAGAGAACAGTCGTAGGAAAGAATATTTTATCAGAAGAATTACCACAAAATGACAAATCACAATTAAGTCCTTAAATATTTATATGCATCTCTTAAGCAACCATCAGTTTTCACCGGTCCTTTTACATGGATTTTCATTATTGGGTCAGGGACAGAGTGAGACCAGATATAAAAGAGAATATAAGCAAACCATTATGGGAACAAAGCATGATTCCTCCGTCAAAAGAAATTTAGATTTTGCAATCCATCAACATCTCTGACCGATATCTCCAAGTTTAGGCCAAAAACTGCAAGATATTGAACCGCTCTAAAGAGACGTAGACTTTTTGGCTGGACGGCTAAAAATGCAAAACTAGACATTAGATTCTCTTGGAGAAGCATCAATCATGAATTTGCACAAATACATCAGCGAGGAACGTGGCAACAATCATATTATTCTCAGAAGTTGGCAAAAGAGGGGCAACAGAATCATGTCTTACTTGATATGCAAGCATAGTCCGCTGAGCATCGGGAGTTGTGAGAACGATCACTGTCCCTGTTGTCCCATCATTTACAGGTGCAGATAGAAAGTTAACATTTGCGCGACGCAATTTTGCCCTGGTTACAAATAAAAAGGAACATTCAAATTAAC
Source organism: Rhodamnia argentea (assembly GCF_020921035.1). Classification (NCBI taxonomy): domain Eukaryota; kingdom Viridiplantae; phylum Streptophyta; class Magnoliopsida; order Myrtales; family Myrtaceae; genus Rhodamnia; species Rhodamnia argentea. The sequence continues at coordinate 10,095,956 of NC_063159.1, read as the reverse complement.
AGGGACTTCATTTGAAGCCACTCTGCGAGTAAAGAAAGGTGAGAAGGATTGTCGTTTGAATTTTGAAAGAGATAAGGGCCAGACCTGTAAAATCCACCCAAAGGGTCACCCCCCACACTACCGGCCATAGCAATGCTCAAGGGAGGACCTCCAATGGGCCGAGTGCCGAGCCTCGAGAGTGCGACCAAACTATTGGAGAGAGAGCCACCGGCGGCGGCTTTGTAAGTGCAGCCATCCATGGCGCGCAACACTCCGCCTCGCTCCTCGTGGTTCACCAGCTTTCGGGTACCCTTTACCAATCCTAATCTCTCTAAGAAATCATCATCCACCATTCCCGAAAAATCCACCTAACGACGCAATAGAAAAGAGTATTAAGCAAAGAGAAGAGTGGGAAAAGTTGAGGGGGGAAGCAGAGAGGGAACCAACCATGGCTTGGCCAAGGCCCAGGACATCCCATCTGTCGGGCAGGGCAGAGGGAGCCGCGCTGGTGCTGCCGTCCCTGACATGGAAAGCCAAGTCTCCTTCCTCTTCATCGTCGTCTTCATCTCCGTCGCCGTCTTCAGCAGCGAAATCCGATGGGCGTTCTCTGTCGGCGCGAAAGCAAGAGCAGGAGGATGGGGAAAACCCATGTGGCGGGGGGGCGTTAAAAGCGGACATGAAAGCAACCTGAAGATGTTTGTCGGGTGGGCGAGTAATAGTGGCGGCAGAGCGAAGGGAAGGAGGACGAGGGAATAAAGGCAAAGGGGAAGGGAGCAGGAGAGAGGAGAGAGGAGGAAACGAATGGAGAGGAGGAGGGGGAGGGGGAGGGGGAGGGGGAGGAGAGAGGAGAGAGAGATGCTTCGTCATCGTAGCGGGCATCATCGTTAATTCAATGAAACGAGAAGGAGCCATGGAATTTCAGGGGAAGGCTGAGGGTGAAGACGGGGATGGAGAAGCAACCATCTCCATCCATCCACCCACCAAGCCTGCGCCTCTCTCCCTGCTCTTTGATTTTGGGTGGATAGAAAAATGGGGGAAGGGGGGCGACTGCGAACGACAAAACAGTTACCGACCGACTTTTATATTCATGTTCGTAGTATAAAAAGAGAAAGGGCAGACACAGTGGGCTTTCCTTTCATTGTAATAGCATTACGGCCCATTAATCCATCACAACAACAGAAACAGATTCACCCTCTCTCAACTCCATCCGGAGCCCCAGCGCAGATTTGGATCCATGGCGGAGATTCAGAAGCACCACAAGCCACAGAAAGACGAAGACGAAGACAAAGACAAGGCCAAGACGTGCAAGAGGTGCAAACTCAGCTACGCTCCTTCCTCTAACCATTCCTCCGCCTGCCGCTTTCACCCTTCCTTCTTCGTCTCCCGTCGCCACGACGACCAACGCAGGTCCCTCCCCTTCTTCTTTTCTTTCGGTCCTCCGCTAGGGTTCCAAGTTGCTACGTAGTTGTCGGATGAGATGGATCATCGTCGACTTTATTAATAATCTGCGTTGTGGATATTCGCATATTCATGTTTCTGTGACTGTGATAGCAATTGATTTGATTGGATGATCGGGCGTCTCCCCCTATTCATTATCTCATCGTTCCATCCCATCATTTGCCATTTGATTTCAGTAGGGTAGTCTCTCCAAGCTGGGGTTAATAGTTTCTGCATCCTCTGCTCTTGAAGGTACTATGAGTTGGGACCTGATGATCCCCCTTATGCTGCCAAGTTCTACGACTGTTGTGGTGCAGAGGACCCCGAAGCTCCTGGCTGCACAACTAGCACCCACGTCTCTTATGATGACGATTAGGACGGCCAATCACATATGGGCGTGGTAGGATTGCGTTAAGCATGGTCGGAAGCCACTATATCTTCATCCACCGCACTTCCTCTTCTGTTCCGCACATCATTGAAGGAGTTTTTAGATACCTAAACATGCTTCCTATCTGTGTACGTTCAACATCTGCGAAGCTCCACAGGCCAAAGAAAGTGGCTAGTTGTGCTTCTTTTGACAGTCCATGGATCTCCTTTCCTTTTTCACATGCACACATACGCCGATATTTATTTTGCGATGGTCTTTCTAGCATCAAACTTTTGAATTTCCCTCCCAGCGAAATTGATGGTTTGGGGTAGCTTAGATTTGGAACGGCTGTTTTGTTGCCTATTCCACTCTTAGACTAACAGCCCATCAAGTGGCTTGGGTTATGGGGAGACCATGGTGCAACAATCGCATGTCATCTGCCATTCTCATAATTCGAAGGTGTCAGACCAGTGGAACATGGTGTTTTCATCTGCTATATGCATGCTTGTGCAACACGTCTATGTAATGGTTGCAAGAGTGTCCTCTGATGAAAGATTGTGGGGGAATCGCTTGAGGGTGTTAAAGGACGTGATCAAGTGAGCATGCAAACCAGTGTCACCTGGGAGAGATAAGGCAGGGGTCTTCCTGTAGGCGTAGGGTTCGTCCATGGTCAAATGACAGTCTGCTCAATTTCTCAGATGGTCGTGAATCCTCTTTTAATTGATTTCAGCATGAATGTGTGAGGCAAACTTTGAGGACGGGAATATCTGTTGGACTGTTTTTGTGCTGTGTCTGGCTTGACAAATTTTTAATTCCACTTGGCCGAACTGGCTGGAGTGAGATTCCTCGTGCCTTTCTTTTCATGTCTTTTCTAGTTTTTGGTATGGTGCACTTACGCCGATGAAAATCACCTACATTTCAAGAGGCAGGCATCTTCGCCTAAATTGTCTTTTTTTTCTTTTTCAATATTTGGTTAACCAGAAGCCGCGAAATGGGACTCTGAAGTGAATGTTGGATGTTCATCCGATTGTGCAAGAGGGTCAATTCCTAGTACGCTTGCTTGATGAGGAAAAAGGGGCAACAACAAGATGGATGATGGATGGTCCCTTACCTTCTGCTTTAGTAGATTGATGGCGATTATTGGGGTGTTGGGTGATGTTAGCTCGTATTTGAAGCTAACTGGTGTCATCCCTTTGGGTTTACTTGCTTTGGATCAAAGCAAACATGAATTGTTGGAAATGAAGGCTTCGGATCTATAGCTGCATCTTCCTGTCCGCGATGACCATAGTTGTTTTCCGAATGGACTGATGATTGCTCCTCGACGTGTCTGATTGCCACGAATTCTCCACGTGAATCTCTGTTTAGCCTTTTTTACCTTTCTAGTGGATCAAGTCCCGTGGAAATGGTAATACACAGACCCGATGCCATGAATGAGGTGTAGGCTGGTGGGATGCACAAAGTACAGTTGTACGAAAGAAAGAGGGGGCGCATTGAAATTGGGTTTCAGTTGTTGTAGTGTGGAAGCTGGGCACACGATGGATCTGAAGTCTGCAGTGGACAGCTCGGACCAGAGTTGTCAACTGCTATTGCACATTAAATATCGACTACGTTCATAATTGCACGTTGTCATTATTCTTCTTCTACTTGTTTTCTACCTGTCATCTCAGAAGAGTAATCCCAGTGCGGTGCAGCGGATGTCGTAAAAACAAAGAGGAACATCTAAATTACCAAATGTAAAAGGTTCAGTTCTTGAATAATGCGAATGACAAGGTGCGACGTTCATTTCTTCACATTTTCAGGTCGTGTTTGTTGTCCGTAACTCAGCTATCACAGATGTTCTGAGAACCAGCGATGGAGGGTTTCCGCCACAAAACATGATAGCAATGTTCCTGCGGAAGACCTGCTACATATTTGTTGGAGAGGAATGTTGATAGAATGTCGGTAGCTTGGTACGGTCATGTGAAATTTGGTGGCTAACTATGCAAAAAGACAACTAACTTCAAAGGTCAAAAGTAGAAATTTGTTGAGGCAAAAGATCGTAATTATGTTGTGGGTCGTATTTTCCTACGAGCTTTGTCCGGAGAAACTCCCTTTTGGTACCTCTTATTCATCTCTAATTTAATTTGGATTAGCATGTGAGTGATGTCGCTAACACGTGATTCACCAATCCACGTTTAACATTACACAAGTTATAGAGATGGAGTCAAAAGACCACCGGCTGAAGAGCGTCAATTTTTCTTCTATCTTTCTTCCTGCAAAGTTAGTCAAGTAATACCAATGAAAGAAACCGAGAAACTGGTGGAAGATTGTCGGATTAACCGTGGTTCTATCCGACGAGAAACTCCGGGTAAGTTTATGAAAAAAACGCACCGTTTTGTCCGCGGAACAAGGAAGATGAGTAAGGAAACCGGTAAAATTTGAATTGGAAAGGAAAAGGAGAAAATGGAAGGCAGGGGGGGGCGGCGAGAAAATCATGGGAAGGAGGGAGACCCGGCATGACTCTTGTCTGCTTTTGCAGAAAAGAAGTCGACAGAGGAGAAGGACCTTTATCTTTCTCTCTTTTTAAGCTGTGTCTATGAGAAACAGAGTCGGTGACCCTCTCTTTAGCTTGGGGACAAGCATGATGCATAGGAAAGGAGGGGCAGTTACGTCCATTCCAGAAGCTGCGTGAGGTGACAGTGTAAGTTGCATTGCATGTGGTGTATGTATGAGTATGAGCGTCTGTATCTTGGGCTTTTATTCTTAAGGGGTCCGCAGACACTCCCCGAGATGAGATATTATTATTATGATTTAACTGAAAAAGCAGAGGAGGAGGAGAAGTTAGCATCAAGCCAACACATTTTTGGTGTCAAGTCGTTCGTCTGTAAATTCTTGCTCTCCCTTTCCTCCTCCACCTCCTTCGTCATCGGATGCCCACGCCCGCTGTAAAAAGAGTCGCTTGCATCTCCTGATCTGGGAACTGCCCCGCATCTCATTTCTAATTTGAAACACCAGACAGAAGAAAGACGCGAGCTTTGCAATGTGGGCATTTTCAACGCTCGGACAAGAGTAACGCCTCCTTTCTTGGTTTTGACAGCAACATCCTCTGCCTACTCTCCCCGCCACTTCTACTTTCTCTCTCCTCAGCTATGTCTTCCAAGTCCAAGTAAGTTCCCTCTCTCTCTTTGATCTATCTCTGTGACTAGATCTGGAATTGTGCTCTCCATTTTCCGGCCTCACTTCTTGGCGAGTTCCTTCGTTTTCCCTTTTGTTTAGCGATTAGTATGCTGGTCTAAGACTCCCGGTTGGGTCTGGATCATGGTTTCCAAATGCCGATCTTGTGAAAGTTTGCTTCTTTTGGGTTCTCTTCATCTACCGTTTACTTGGGCTGCTTCGTTCAATTGGTGCTTCAAGTTATCATAGCTGGTTGCAACTAGATCCATACGCTACTACTGTGCTGCATTCTCATTTGCACAGTTAAATTCGTGATGCTGTTCTGTATTTAGTTTTGATGAATTTTCGGCAGATCCACTTCGTCGGAAACTCCCAATAGCAAAGCTTCCCCCGCAACTCCAAGAGTCAGCAAATTGGGTCGTGGGTTGACGAAAGCGGAGCCTGATGCATCCGCTCCATCCCCCAATCCGCGCCTCTCGGTTGATCGCTCCCCGCGCTCTGTCGCCTCTAGACCCACAGTTGATCGCCGCTCCCCCAAGCTCACTACTCCACCTGATGTAAGTCAACAAGTCCTTTAGTTTGAATGTTGTGTTTAATGTCCACGGATGCCTACTCCTTCACTTCCAAATGCGCGGCACCATGTACAGTTTCTGCAAAGTAGCATTCGCAACTGTTTCAAACTTGTTTCCTATATTACTCTCAAAGAGCAGCAAAGACCATCTGATGATTCTGAACAAATGGCTGCTTCTGGAACAATGTGCAACTACTATAAATCATGCTGTAAATATTGTAAAATGGCAGCGCACCTGCCCAAGGTCTACTCTTTGGTGCAAATGCTCCAAGTTTGCAGTTAAATTGTTTGGAAGACACTGAACATGGCTTAACCATTCCTTCTTTAGGAACCAAGCTAATATAACAAGCCCTTTTTCTGTATGTACTTCCAGAAGCCGGTCTCGAGGGCGTTGAAGAGCTCTGACTTGCAAACACAATTAAATCTTGCTCAAGATGAACTTAAGAAAGCAAAGGAACACGTGGCTTTGATTGAGAAGGAGAAGGCAAAAGCTCTTGAGGAACTCAAGGAAACGCAAAAGGCTGCTGAAGATGCTAACGAAAAGCTTAGGGATGCTATGGTGGCACAGAAGCGAGCCGAGGAGAGTTCAGAAATTGAAAAGTTCAGGGCTATTGAGTTGGAGCAGTCAGGGATCGAGGCTGCTCAAAAGAAGGAAGAAGAATGGGAGAGAGAGCTTGAAGCTGTGAGAAGCCAACATGCCTTGGATGTGGCTGCTCTTCTCTCCACTTCTCAGGAGCTCCAAAGGATTCAACATGAGCTGGCCATGGCTTGTGATGCCAAGAATCAGGCGCTGAACCATGCTGACGATGCGACTAAAATTGCCGAGATACATGCAGAGAAGGTGCAGATTCTCTCGGCCGAGCTGACCAGATTGAAAACTTTGCTTGATTCAAAGCTTGAAACAGAGGCCAGTGAAAACAACAAAATGGTGTCGCAGCTCAAGGTAGAAATTGGCTCTCTGAGAGAAGAACTTGAGAAGGCCAAAGGCTTTGAAGAGAAGTTGGCGGAAAGAGAAGCTTCTATTGAGCAACTTAATGTTGAGCTAGAAGCTGCAAAGATGGCCGAGTCTTATGCACACAGTCTAGTGGAAGAATGGAAAAACAAGGTCCAGGACTTGGAGATTAGTGTAGAGGAGGCTAATAAGTTGGAGAAATCAGCATCAGAATCTTTGACTTCTGTGATGAAACAGTTAGAGAGAAGCAATGATTTGCTTCATGATGCTGAATCCGAAGTTGCTGCTCTTAAAGAGAAGGTGGGTTTGCTGGAACTGACGACTGGAAAGCAAACAGGAGATCTGCAGGCGTCAGAACATCGCCTTGATGAGGTGAAGGAAGAAAACTTGGAAATGGGAAAAATGATCGAGTCTCTTAGAACTGAGCTCAATACTGTGAGGGAAGAGAAAACTCGAGCTGTGAACAATGAGAAACTTGCAGCTTCTGATGTTAAAAGTCTGTTGGAAGAGAAAACCAAACTTGTCAGTGATTTGAAAATTTCCAAGGAGGAAGAAGAGAAGAGCAAAAAGGCAATGGAGAGTTTAGCTTCAGCCTTGCATGAAGTTTCTGCTGAAGCAAGGGATACGAAAGAGAAGCTTGTGTGCATTCAAATTGAGCATGAAAACTGTGAGTCCCAGATGGAGGATCTTGAATTGGTCTTGAAAGCGACAAATGAGAAATGTGAAACTATGCTTGATGATGCAAAACATGAAATGGATATTCTTGCAGCTGCTGTTGAACAATCCAAGAATGAATACGAGAACTCCAAGGCAGAGTGGGAGCAAAAGGAACTTCATCTGGTTGACTGTGTGAAGCAGTCAGAAGAAGAAAAGAATGGCTTGCAAAAAGAGAGAGAGAGGCTGTTAAATTTGCTCAAACAGGCTGAAGAAAATGCTGGTGCTGCAAACCAAGAAGAAGCTCTGTTAAAGGATAGTCTGAACAAAGCCGAAGCTGAGGTCACTTACTTACAGGAAGCTCTTGGAGGAGCAAAGGCTGAGAGCATGAAATTCAAGGAAAGCTTACTGGACAAAGAAAATGAGTTGCAGGGTATTCTTCAAGAAAATGAGGAGCTTCGGACAAGGGAAGCTGCTTCTCTTGCGAAGGCTGACGAATTATCTAAGCTTCTTGAAGAAGCTAGGGTGAAACTTCACAGCGAGGAAAATGGTGAGCTCTCGGATACTGAAAAGGATTATGATTTGCTTCCAAAGGTGGTTGAATTCTCTGAGGAGAATGGACATGGAAGAGAAGAAAAGCACATGGTGGAGACTCCACCAAAAGATGAAGAATCTAGGGTGGAAAATTTCCCAGAACAGAATAATGTGTCAGAGGATGTGTCTGATCCAATGGTTGTGGCCAAAAGTGAGTGTATGAATGGGAAAACAGAGGATGAGAGCAAAGGAAAAGAAGAAAAGTCAGTAGAGGTCGAATACAAGATGTGGGAGAGTTGCAAAATCGAGAAGAAAGAGTTTTCACCAGAGAGAGAACCAGAGCAGGAATCAGTTGAAGAGGAAGCGGACTTAAAGGCTGATGGTGGTGGGAGCTGCGATCAGATAAACGGGACAAACTCATCAGAGAACATTAATGACGGTGGAAGCTCACCATCCAAGCAGCAAAATCCAAAGAAAAAGAAACCGTTGCTCCGCAAGTTCGGAAGTTTACTAAAAAAGAAGGGTGCAAGCAATCCGAAATGAACGAATTACATTCTCTTAGTTTCCATTGTCAGGTTAGCTAAGCATCCAAGAGGTGTGTAATTGCAGGTTTTGTTATTTGTTTCCTTTTTGCTTCACTTTGGTCGGGGGAATCGCGTATGTCCTGATTGATTCTAGTCTTCCCTCAATTGTCCTGTTCCTGCTGAAAAAAACGGAGCCTGCTGGAGTGGTAAACTACATTTTGAACTTTACTGTGCTTGTCTACCCTATCACAAGATAAAATCATTTGTTGTGTTTGTAGAGTCGCAGATTGTACTTGCTGTGTGCTTTCCACTGTTCTACATAGGTGAAAACATGTTAAAATGTCAGAGAGAACTCAAAAGGTTCTATTCATGGTGGTGTATAAATTTTTTTTTTTTTTTGTTCCTGTTTGCATGGAACTTTTGTTGTTACCCACATGTGGTTTTCTTTTCGTTTTCCCTCCTCGAGCCTCTGTTTGTTCACAGGTCCAAGAATACTGTGAGAAACCTAAACCGTTCGCCGGTTGCTGTTTATATTCTAGTCTTGTGAGGATTGCCCTTTAAGAAAACAGTGGACCAGAAAGGCACATTTGGAAAAAGAGATGAAGGTCGTGACACTCTGGTTGCTGCTGCAGAGTATCGTTTTGAGTTTTGGAGACTAATGCACGGACAAGAAGAGTATCCTAACGAAATTCGTATTGCCAACCAGTCAATTCCACCAGACATTGTTCAGTTTTTGTTCTTTTACCTGTTATCGTGATTGCTTTGAGATTTTGGTTTCCTGCTGACCAGGAGTTGTTACAGGGCAAATTGTTCTTTACTAGATTCACGTAACCTGTTATTGATGCATAGATGGATGGCATGGTAAGTTGGTGACCCCTGTTTTTGGACCATTCTCATTCAGTGTCCGTGCGAGCTGAGTGATTGACCACTTTTAACATGATTTGCAGCTCTCAAGTTCTTTAGTTTTCCTGCCAATTTACCTAACCAACTACTTTGCCTAAACAAATGATTATGATTTGTAATTCCTTGAATTTCAAGCAAACACTTTGTTAGGGGGAGGGTCCTACTCTGATCAATCATTTTATCTTCACACATGCTCTGCCCACCTCAATATCACCGTTTGGTACAACTACTTGCGGTTTTTCGGCTATGATATCGTCCCACCTCACCTCACCCATATCGGCAGATTTGTGGTGATGTAACCTGTCCACACAAACGAATCTTTTCTCCCCTTGAAAATATAAAAGGGGATATCCTTGCATCTTCAAAAATTTTAAAGAGTAAATGAAAAGATTATTCAATACAAAATTATTGCTTTATTTAATTAGGCCTAATATCCAAAAAAATCTTCAACTTTAGCATTTGTGACAATTATATTCAAAATTTTATTTGTCTAAGAAAAAATCTTCAATTTTTACTTTTGTCCCAATTCTATCGGTCTAATGCAAAAAAAAAAAAAAAAATCCATCAACTTTAGCATATGTCTTAATTATATCCAAATTTTTTTATCTCATAAAAAACCCTAAACTTTTACTTTTATCCCAATTTTATCGCCGTCGGTCTTCCGTCTATAGTCACACTTGGTTAATCCTACATGACTCAAGTTTTCTCGCGGAACTTACTAATGAATCTTCGAAATTTAGAAACAAGAGGTTTTAGGGACAACTAGGTTTTAGATTGTTAGTCCAAATATCTTCATGTCTAGCCGTTTTTTGGGTTGTTGAGTGTCGAAAAGAATACGAAATGGTCCATCTTGAGTGAGTCTATATCTCCCGGTTATAAGTAGGGGAAGCAAACTATAGAAGAAAAGTTCAAGATTTTTTTATGTCGGTTTTACTGAGGTATAATTCATCAACAACATGAAAATGCCAACGGTGGTAAAATTGGGACAAAAGTAGCAGTTGGAGATTTTTTGTGAGACAAAAAAAAAAGAATTTTGGATATAATTGGGACATATGCTATAATTGAGGGTTTTTTTTATACTAGAGCAGTATAATTGGGACAAAAGCAAAAATTCGGGATAGAATTGGAACAGATGTAAAAGTTAGAGGTTTTTTATGAGACAAAAAAAATTGGGTAAAATTATCACAAATGCTAAAGTTGAAGGTTTTTTTTTTTTGTATTGGGCCTATTTAATTAAGAACTTGTTCCATATTATCTTCCCAACTGCAATATGAAATTACTCATCGATTGTCAATGTACTCACGCAAATAGCACCTGCTTCGACTGGGAATGATGTAAAGATGCAAAAGCCGACCCTTTAACTTCAACAGCTAGCCAGAGGGAAAAAAGAAAAACTTCAACAGCTAGCGATTCAACTGTTGCTATTAAATAGAGGCCGCAACACGATCGATCCTTTATTTATCTTCTCGACCGTCTATTTTAATGTGTAAAATTGTTTCAGACCTATTTTTCCAATTTGCTGAACTTTTCAGAATTATTCTTCTTTAAATCTGCTCGAGATGGCAGCAATAGAGGTGATGGTAGCAAGAGAGTACTTTACAAATCGCAATTAACTCGTTAAAAGCAAAAGAAGATGCATCAAACTCCCTTGCTAGGCCCGGAGGAAAGAAACATGGGCATATACATGTACATGAATCCCGTTTGATGCTACATTTTGACAGGGTCTTCGCTCTCTTAGAAGCAAAATTCCACGGGTATCTCCGGAAACTTGGCTGACAAGAAGCTCTGGTATCTTGTTTTCAAATATCCCACCGCAAAAACTACCAGATAAGTCTCCGGGCCAGATAAACAAGTGTTTCAAAGATCAATTGACCGCTGGCATACCATTAGGTTCAAAGGGTGGAACTTTCTTCAATAGAGTTGACTGCACCAACTTCATGAATTCGTTACCTAGAATTAAACAGTGTGATTCCAAAAAAGCAATCCCCCCCGTTGGGTCAATTGCTTAAGGAAAATTGCTGACCATAAACAGTAAACACAACGAACCGCCCTCTACTTAGGCTAAATAAAACGTCCACCCCTCACTATTTCAAATAACGACCCGTGAAAGGGGACAGTAATATTTCTGTGTTCTTTCATTGCGTGCATTATTCACTCAGTTAATCATAAGAATTATTAACATATGTACTATACAGACTAAATCTACAAATAAACAAGACAAAGAATGGAGAGATAAAGGCCTTTCAAATTGGACAATACTATTGGTTCTTCCACAGTGGGTAAACTTAATTGGACACACACAACAAAGCAGATGTTTCCTTAGTTTAGATATCTTTCCTCAGCCATTTCGAATATTTCTTGGTTCATCCCTACCTATTGGAGCCTTCTCTCCTGCACTGACATTAACCAGAAAACATGAGATCTGGTTGTCTCTCAGCTGCAATGGAAGTTAAATTCTGGAATAAATTAGCCATTTGGATGAGAGAGAGAGAGAGAGAGAGACTGGTATGCGACCTTGGATAGAAGAGCCTTTGCAAGTTCTAATGCATTGACAGATGAACCTTTGCTGTAGACAGGTGTAAAAGTCCCATTTTGATAGCCAGTTAAGAAATGATAACCCGCTTGCTCAGGGGTCAGCTCGGACAAAGGAGGGAGAGTGCCAGTACTGGGAAGCAAAAAAAAACCAATGGCAACACATTTAGGCGCATCTACGGTAGAGAAATCAAAATGCGGCAGAGGCAATAATAAATAAATGCAACCACATGGATCGTCTGCACATAAAAGTTGAAAAAGCAAGAGTGGAGGTCACGAGGCATATGCTGTGAGTGTAGTTCAACATTGAACTTTCAATGAAGGCATATGGGAGAAAATCATAAAAAAAGAAAGTTTTCATCAAGTACGTAAAATCACGGAGTATGCATTTTTGAACAATTGATACAAGGATTAGATGGAACAATCATTTGACAATTATAGTCCGGTAAAAAAGGAAAAGGAAAATAGGAATAGCAAACAACTAATTAAGGAACTATAATATGTACATGGCCAACTAGGTAGAAAATTAAGAGAAAAAAAGCCACAAAGCATAGCTTTTGCATATCAGGAACACAAAGAAATGATTTAATGGCAACATACTTTTTCAAAGGGCTCTTTGTAGTCATTAATTTGGTGGGGGGGAGTGGAAGGGAGGGAGCAAAAGTCATTTGTAGCAGACCAAAAGTAACTCTAGCAGTTCTGTGTGCCGGAGGCCATCCTAAGCCTTCAACACCACTCCCACCCCCACCCCCACCCCCTCCCTCTCGGGGTCCGCCATGGGCAGATTTTTGCAGATCACACACAAACTACCAATTGATTTTGATGAACAAATTAATTTAATTTTCCAAAGACGCCTGCAGAAAATGCAGTGGTGGTGAAAAGCACTATGTTACTATACTCGTCTTATGCAGGTGACCTGTCTTACCCGTCAGCAGATGCCAGGACAATGGCAGCTGGTATCTTGTATACATAGGGGCCATCAGAATATCCAGTTGGAAAGAGTAGTGCAGTGCCTTCAGAAGAGACAATAGGCCAGCATCTGCAGACACTAACTGGTCTTTCCAGCTCTGGATAGCAGCCTCAGGGGCAAATAGGAGAACCACATTATACCCATGCACTAGAAGCCTGCAATTCATGGACTTCAGATGCAAATCTTACAGCAGAACAAACATCAATAATTTAAGCTCTACAGTAAATGAAAATTTTTACCTTGCCGATAGAGGAAGGCCTCCGCTTGTGCATATGATAGGTTCAGATACAGCAGTTAATGCCTTCCTAACTCCAACTATATCGGCAAAGGCTTTACCAGTTAGAACAACTGATGACCTCTCAACATCAGCTGCTATAAATCCATCACGGCGATTAGGATCAAGACTGATATTGGAGGCCACGCTCAAACTGCACGGTTAGAGGGATCATTAGAAGAGCTCACCAGGTGCACAAAAAGCTGATATAGGTTTTAGAGATACAACGAAAGGAAAATAAAAGATGCAGTAATTCATTTTTAATTAGCTTACAATTTGCAAATGAAGTTCCCTGGAAAGGATCCAGCACAGAAGCTACACCGATAGGGAAACCTAGTAAAGATTTCCATTAAACTTACACAATGAACTAAGGTAGAAAGAGCATATTTGGAACTCCTAGTTATCGGTTATTCTGGAATCTTAGAGTCCCCTTAGATTAGCTTGATGCTTTAAATTGTAATTTCAACATTTTGAACTTCCGTTCTGTCTAGAAGCCGAATATCTCTTTTACGTGAACCAACAAATTTGCTGATGGTCAACCAGCCTTTTGGGCCAACATGTCAAAAGGAACCTAGGAGTGGATAGTTAATTCTGATATCTTAAGAAAATAATTTTAATTGATTGACCTAGATAATTTTAATTGATTAACCCTCCATGGTATATTGTAGTGCACCTCCTAAATTTCATCTATGAATCTAGTAAACATATAACCATATGAACCTTAGACTATCCAATGCTGATTGACCATAGTTTATAACAAATAGAACCACCACTTCCCACCAAAGAAGAGGAGAAAATTCCAGCGCAATTGATGCCTGTCACTTAAATATAAACGTGAGGAAGATCCAAATGCTACTAAACGACCAGACTCTTAATTCTTATAGGAATTCAAAGAATTCAAAACTACAGAGAAATCACTACATATTGAGAAAGCTTTCTGCCTTGAACTTCAAATTGTGCATACCTCATGGACGTGGCAACATAAATTGTCAAAGGACAAGAATCATGGGAAACTGCACGTATGGGAGTCTCCCATAGGACACAGGATAAAGATAGTATAGCAGAGGAAAGATCACTTATGACACGGACTTTTGCATCGCAATTGGGCGAGGAACCAATGGGCCCATCATAGACATAAATGTTGGAGATTGACGAGATGTGAGAACAGATCTGATAACATCAATACAAGTAATTGTTAGACCACAAACACGAATAATCGCAGAATGTGAAATTTTGCGGCATTCATACTAATCTAAGAAAACTAATCTATGCCTATGGCCCATTCATGGTTTCACATTTGAATGAATATGAAGAACTGCTACCCCAACCAAGAAATGATAATGGATGAAGCCAATTGAACAATAAAAGACCAAAATGCCGGCGAAGAAGATTGGATCAAATCTGCTGGCTCCTATTTCAAAAAGCTCCAATGAGCCAAAAAAAGGACAGAATGATTATAAGATTCGTAAGCTACAAAGTCTCACAAAAATCCAGTGGCAAGAACAGCATTTGCCTGAAAATGAGCAGAAAAATACTACATTTGCTACTTTACTTACATCTGAAAATACAGTCTGAAAAATAGAATCCTCTTGTTGACACTCCCATGGCTACATTTCATCCACCAATACAACCCCTTTGCAGCAGCTAAGAGACCAATCACGATTTTGCAAATAAAGTCACTTGCTTCCTACTCATTGTACTATTGGTCCTTGCCATAAATAACACTGTTCATATAAAACTCCAATTTCGACAGAAAAATAAATAAATATAAAACTCCAATTCAGCATCTGAATGAAAAAAACACCAAAAGATATGTACTGACATGACGAGAACAGGTTTGTGGTAACAACCACATAATTGGACTACGAAGAAAGGTCAGAGAGAGAGAAGCATTAGGGGGACAGAAAGGGAGTGATCATCAAGACAAAACACAAGAGCTAAAATCTCACTTGCCTGCTTCAAAAGCTTACTGGACTGAGCCTTTGAAAACTCTGAAGCTCCTCTGCTCTTTCCTCCAACAAGAACTGGAAGCCCAGATACGGACTCTTGACGGAGATAAAAGAATATATGAGGATGACAACATATGAGGCAAAAAAAGAACGAAAAGGTACTAATGCAATAGATGCCACCGGTTTACCCACAACTGTTGCACCTTTCGGATGCAGCTCAGAAACCATCAAATTATAAAAAGCTTTATCCTTCACAATTATACCTTTTTGAGCCAAAGCCCAGTTAAGACCATAAGAGAATCCCTGGCCCTCCCTTCAAAAGAGGGAGAAATTGATACATCAGGACACGAACTCCAGCGCTAAAGAATGGCAGCTGCAAGGTTCTTCATCTTGTATTTGTGATGCCATGGATTTCCAAGGAAGCCAATTACTAGATATTCACGTTAGCCAAAAGGATGACGCATTCACTAGAAATGCCAGACAAGAGAGTAACATATTCTCGAAAACATCCCCACGAACAAAAAGTCCATCGATCATGCACGACAAATCTTTAGCCTAGAGTCACAAGCTGCGCCACAGCAACAAGGAAGCACGGGAAGAGAAGAACTCGTAATGTCAGGATAGGAGATATTCGAATACCAAAATGTTAAACAGCCCACTTGCAGACGGTAAAATCCTAAGATAGGTTGAGAAGCTGACATAGCAGCAGAACAACTGCGACACTCCATCTCTCCATTGGAGAGACTCGTTCAGGGATGATCACCTGGGAGACGTAACTGTTTCAGCTTCTCTTGCTGAGGCGGGACCGAGGGGGTGGACCTAGCATTCTGCACAGCACAAGACAAATGAACATGAGATAGACACAGAAGATGTTCAACTGCAATATGCATCCTACGAACGATAATCTGCCTACATCGGAGATGTAAGAGCGACTACAGCTATTCTATTCCATCTATCGCATAGGAGCGCAGCTAGAAAACAAGCGAAGCAATCACACAAGATCAAGAGTTGAAAGTTGTAAGTTCCGTACGCGGCGAGAGGAGAGAAGAGTGGAGGAGCTGGGAAAGCATCGCCCCGACCTCAACGCGTCAACCAACCTCCTTCTCATATTCCCTCTTCTCCTCGTTGGCACAGTCCCACCCATTGCAGTCCGCGCAAATGAAGAAGAAGAAGAAGAAGAAGAAGAAGGCATCGAGCCATGATTCTGCGACGCCGCCACTCATCTGTGACGTTTCGATTCACTTGAGGCCAGGCCCATCTTATCTGGGCCGTGAAAATTAACAAAAGCCATTCCCCAGACTCTGTAATGCATAAATGGGTTGATCCAAAACCAAAAGTAGCGAGCAGATCGAGTAAAACTCAGTAAAGGGAAGTTGATGGCGGAGGTGATTGATGGGAGACAAATAATCACGCAATTCCTTTCCCAATGTAACAAAGGAGCTGATGAAGGAGGGAACTCTCCCATCACATTCTAGGTGTGATCAGATGCCCTTGAAGCAAGATCTTGCACCAGCTAAGCAGAAGGAAGGAGACCCAAATGGATCATCGGATGCTCATGCTTTCTTGGTTTTTGTTCTTAATCTTAGCCATACGTTTGATATGTAATCGGGACTTTGGTAGGGAAAATCTATGGATTTGCCATCACGTTTTTGGATCTAGGTATGTATTTTGATTTTTCATAGGCAATTTGGTTTCATGCAGAACGATTGAAGGTGCCTGAACTGCTGCACTAAATATATCGAGTAGTAATACTTTTTCCTCCATGTTTTAGACACGAGTAACAACATCCAAGCTTTAGTTTGTTTATTCAAATTGCTCATGTTACTAAAAAGATAAAGACAAAGCTTGGAAAATGCTTAATCATAAGTGGCGCATGTGTCGTGTCAAAAACTCTCAATTTGGTGAACAAGTGCCGTGTCACGAGAATATTATTGGGTAGGCCTTACTTATCGAGTCAGAGATGATAAAGTCACTCATTGTGTTCATCGATTTGGATTTCATTTCTTCGAGAAGTCCATTTCTCACTCGCATTCTCTCTTCCATAAACGACCCCCCGGCCTTGTCTCTCTCCTCCGTCACTCTTGCCTTGTCGCATCTTCAGAAACACGAGACGATTTGGGATTTGCCTTTTTTTTTTTGGTTCTGGAGCTTGGATGGAGGCGGCTATGGTGACGATGATGAGTATCGTTGATGATGAGGTAAATGTACGGAGTCTCGAGCCACAAGAGAGAGAGAGAGAGAGAGAGAGAGAGAGAGATCTGAACCTTCACGAGCTCAGAGGTCAACGAGGTAGAGAGCTTGAGGGCTAGTAGAGCCGCTGAGAGTATGGCGGTCGACGCGGCCAATAACATTAGCCGAGAGCATCCAAGCGCTAGAGGAAACCGCCATTATTGGTGCTGTTTCGAGATTTAATGAGGGGGTGAAGATGGAAATGCCATTATTGGTGCTCTTTTTTGTCTCTTGCTATTGAAAAGGAAAGAATGATGGAGAAGAGAGACGAGGAGAAAGACAGAGTGGGGGTGACTATGGAAGAGAGAAGATGAATGAGGAAGGGATTTCGATGGACGAATGAAGTGGTTTATTGCCGATTTGATTAGTAAGGCCAAAGGCGGCATCGTCGGTCGTGTTAGAAGAAAGGCCTGCTGGCCCCATAGATAGATTCCCTCCCACGCATAACACATTCAAACGACAAGACCCTCCCCTTATTAACAATGTCTCTGTAGCTGCAAAAGCAACGGGTTCCTTCCTTCCTTGGCCTGGCCTGGAGAGTTGAACTTAGAAAAAGACAGCGGAACAACTTCTCCGACTGTTGTATAAATACTGGTGCCGTCCTCCCATCCTCCACTACAACAGACACATAAACACGTAGGCATCGGTGAGAGAGAGATGTTTGGGCAGTTGTCGCACGAGACACAAGTGAAGGTGGGAGCAGGCAAAGCATGGGAGCTGTATGGCACCATCAACCTGGCCCTGCTCGCCAAGGAGGAGCTCTCTCACACCATTCTCCAACTCGACATCTTGGAAGGCGATGGCGGCGTCGGCACCACCATCAAGCTCACTTTTGCCGGAGGTATGTGATTGTGGTCTCGTCTCTGTGTGTCCGCGTCTAAGTGACGCGATGATCATCGACTGCACGCATCCATGACCCGATCTTCCTTTGGTTGCGACAGGTTTCTCCTATAAAGAGAAGTTCACAAAAGTGGACAACGAACGCCGTGTGAAAGAAACCGAGGCGGTGGAAGGCGGGTTCCTAGACATGGGGCTCTCCCTGTACCGAGTGCGATTCGAAGTGGTAGGCGGGGACGAGGAGGAGTCGTGCGTTATCAAGTCCACCGTCGAGTATGAAGTCGCGGATGGGGCTTCCTTCGATGTCTCCATCATCTCGGTCAAGCCCTTTGCGGATCTCGCAGAAGCTGCCAAGAAGCAGCTCACCACCTCGGCCGGCGCCGACTGAAAAGAATATCTCTCTCTCTCTCTCTCTATTCGAGGGTTGGCGGAACGGAAAATAATATAAAAATCAAATAACTTCTCGTTGCATTGCTCTTTCATCTTTCATGTATGACCGGAGAGTTGCTCCAAATGATTTTCAACTAAGGGCGAAGCTGTACTGATTACCATACCAAGTTTTTACATTGGCTTCTGCATCGTTGTCAACCGACAAAGATATATGCTTCCAAATTCTAACCGGGGAAATTACTGGACGGTAGACCGGAATGGCAAGTTGGGGAGCAGTCCCAGAAAAAGGGAAGTAATTGCATTCTGTGCGAATGTCGTACCCAAGTCCTTCTAATTCGGGGCCCATCGTTATTTGCCGTTCGTCCGATGGCAATCATGATTTCCCTCCGATACGGCTTCACATCACGTCAAAATGTCTTGACTTGATGGTGACATTTGTTTCTTTTTCTTTCTCTCTACATATCCAAGAGAGATGGAAACACGATCCCACGTACCTCTTAGTATCCGACTTTGAGAAGCCGGACAGGCGGTTTTGTCGTTTAATTTAATGCCATGTAACACGAACCCGGTGGGGTTTTGTCGTTTCTACCTAGAAAGTGGTTGGGACCGGTCTATCAGGAATATTCCCCAAGGAGCGACCAAGTCATGCTAATGCTATCCTCTTTAACTTTAAACTACGTAAAAAGGGAAAATTTAGACGAGCTTAGTGTCGATATAGCCTTTCCTTTATACTAAAAGAATACGTTAGTCTTTTTAAAGTCTATTCCTGCATTTTGTTCTCATCTGAATATAGGTTGTTATGGCGATTAAAACCTCCGTTTCTCCCTCTAATTATGACTAGGGTTTTAGGAATAAGTGGTGGTTAACACCGAATAAGTGTTGGCACAAACTACAAGGTGCCTTGTCCCATTTCGAAAAGATGTGAGTACGCACATGGACTAGATTTGACACTAATCAACAATTACCATTGTTTTCTAGTGAAATAATGCGATGCTCACAAAGGTGCTTACAACCTTTGAAGAGGTGTGTTCGATTTGTGTCTGTTCGGACATAACTTCTTAACCTTTGAAAGGTCATGTCTGTTCGGACATAAGTCCTTAGCCTTTGAAAGGTCATGTCTGTTCGGACATAAGTCCTTAGCCTTTGAAAGGTCATGTCTATTCAAACATTTTGTCTATATATTACTTCTTATTCTTCCATTATTGTTTCTTTCCAAATGAGAAATACAGCTATTGTTTTTTCAATTGTTTCTCTAGTAAGATCCTATAGAAATATCAAAATTGCTATATGTTATTCTCACCGAGACTTTATTATATCCTAGAGGAAATTTGTCGGAAATTATTAGCAATGTTGTGGGGTAAATAAATCCTTAAAGAGAGTATTATCACACCTCAAAATTTGATTCCATTGTTCATCTTATTTCCGACGATATTTTTCCAACAATTTTATGGATTTATTTATGCAATAATGGAGTCAGACTTTGATTATGCAATCGCATTCCATGGCGATTTGTGGAGTTAGACAGTGGTGGCCAATTAATTGACGATAAGAAGATTTTGGGTATTTGAGTAATGCCAACAATGGACCCCAAGTGGAAGCACGATATGCAAATCGACTTGGTAGAGATCTCTCTTCGAGACTTCGACCATGTCTTCATGCACGTCAATTTGTTCCATGAGGCCGTTATGTTCAGCAACGAGCACATCCGTTGAGTTTGCACCAGTTTGGAGGACAGGATTGTGATAACTATCTATATGATGACTATGGCCGTAGGCCACGAACTTCACAGCATAGAGAGGATATCCATGAAAAGGATTATGGCCATGGTCGACATAGTTATGACTCTGATTGTGATAGAAGCAGTAGGAGAGACGTGACATGATGAGACGTGATTATTGTAACTGTGAACATGACAAAAGAAGTTCATATCGGGAAAGGGATTCCAGTCCATAAGGAAGATTTTTTGTCCTCTTTTGGCAGAGAATGAAATCTCTCTCTCTTGATGATCGAAGGGATAATTACTAGCCTCCATTCTCTATGATTATAACTCTCTATTTTCGCTATTGGTCATGGGGAGAATTTTCATTAGACTGCTGCTCTTTCTCTTTTCCATGAAAACATTTTTTTTAAGACTGATTGACGAGATCAAGCTCAAGGGCCAACAAGTGCATTCTCCCATGTGGATATGGGAATGGATTCACTTGCACATCGCAATAATTCGTACGTATGCGAAGATTGGGGACATGAATAGCGTAGAAATGTTATTCTGCTAACTACAGAAGGGAAAGCGGCATATCAGAACTGGCAAAGATGAGGACACTAAAGACGAGTCTGAATGGTTGTAATGGTTCCATTCTCCAGTTCGATAATCCGTCTCGGCCTAGATACCATTCACAAACCAGACGAGAAACGATTTCGATTTTGGCCTAACGCATCAGCATGAACCGGAGGTAGTGCACGCTCGCGGTGGCTCACGATCGGGCTGTGCTCGAGATGTTATCCATGGATCCAGGATCTTCCTTTTCTCTGACCCATCGCGACATGCCTCCAGAGCATGTTGAGTGCTTGTGCTGGTGCGGCTCATTGGAATGGCTGAGTAGTTTTTTCCGAGGATTCAAAACCTCTCACCTTCGTGCCCGACGTCGAGGATGCTGGCTGAGACTCCGATCCATGAGATCATCC
Source organism: Rhodamnia argentea (assembly GCF_020921035.1). NCBI lineage: Eukaryota > Viridiplantae > Streptophyta > Magnoliopsida > Myrtales > Myrtaceae > Rhodamnia > Rhodamnia argentea. Next base: position 10,075,019 of record NC_063159.1, on the reverse strand, counting down.
ACAAGTTATGGCTCTAATTACACCTTTCAGAAGGTTTCGGCTTCTACGATGACAATTCCAATTTATGCGCACTTGATACATCGATCCTCGATTCGCTTGCATGTAATGGATTGTTAGAGAATGTTGCTACATGGTTGAGCTGATATGTAGTGCTATATGGATGCGATTTGGAGATATGGGCACAATGATAATTTATTTTGTGTAACCTTTTTGAGATTTATTTTTCCCAAAGTAAAAAAAGGGTTATAAACTTGTACCTATCAGACCTTCATTTGGTGGGATACTGATGCATGCATGAAAAACATCGAATAAATAAAGGGACGGCGAGTTCATAATATTTGAAGTGCTCTCCTTTTAATGGTCTTGGCATCCTCTTCCATGTGATTCGGCAAGACAACAGGATAGCATATTGAAAAGATTCTGGAAGTTATTGTAGTTTGTAAATAGAATGAAATTTAGGTGTTTTCCAGAGAACAAGATGTGCTTGTCTGCTTCCTTTGCTCTATAGGAGCATAAAATTTGAGTGTGTTCATGAGTCTCTTAGACTACGCATCACTGAGATCATATATTATGCACATTCATGTATGGAGAGAGGCATTAATTAATATATCTCACTCATATGAAAAACAAAATAGTCTTATGAATTGTGGAAAGATAGAAAACCAAACCTATCATATCTTAAAGTGTGGGGGAGTTTGGCATACTACTGAGTACCTGATCCTAAGAGGACGAAACTTAATCTTGGAGCTATCAAAAGTGTCTGTATTAGATATGCTGAAAACACTAAAGCTTATAAGTTTCTTGATTTAGAGTCAAACGTCATTGTAGAATTAAGAGATGTTGAATTCTTTGAAAATTTGTTCTATGGATTCTGAAATTATTGAGAATAATGTTTAATTGCAACATACGGATAATTCAAAATCCATAGAAACACACGTAGATTCTCATGAGAAAAAAAATGATTCGGAAGACATGATTGAGCCTAGGGTAAGCACTAGAGCAAGAAAAACGAAGGATTTAGGTCCATACTTCATTACTCATGTTTTTTTGTTGTTGAAGGAGACGGAGATAATAACGTGGTAAATAAATATCCATTAGTATTAAATTTAGAATAGGATCCTAAAAGTTTTAGTGATGCTATGTCTTCTAGAATGTGTTTTTTTTTTTTTTTTGTGGAAAAAAAGCAATAGATGATGAAATGAACTCAATTATGTCCAATAGTACTTGGGTATCAATAGACTTATCAAAAGGATCTAAACATATGGGGTGCAAATGGGTTTTTAGAGGAAAATACAATTTTGATGGTTTCATATAAGTTTTTAAGGCTAGATTAGTAGCCAAGGGTTATAGACAAAAAAAAGAAAAAGGAATAGATTATTTTGATACATAAGCTCGATATCACCTATAACATCTATTCGAATCCTTTTTTCTTTAGCATCAATTTATGACCTTTGTGTTCATTAAATGGATGTTAAGACTGCTTTCTTAAATGGAGATTTAAATGAGAAAATTTACATGAAACAATTAGAGGTTTTGTTCTTCCTGAAAATGATAGGAAAATATATAAATTAGTTAAATCACTTTATGGGCTTAAGCAAGCACTGAAGCGGTGGCATGAGAAATACGATTCAATCATATTGTCCAATGATTTCAAGCATAATAGTGTTGATAAGTGTGTTTACTCTAAGTTCACTAAATATTATGGTGTTTTAGTCTGCTTATATGTTCATGATATATATATATATATTTTTTTTGAACTAATATGACTGGAGTCATTGAGGCTAAGAAATATCTAACTTTAAACTTTAAAATGAAAGATTTGGATGAAGTAGATACTATCTTAGGTATTAAAGTTAAAAGGCATAGTGAAGGTTATTCTTTGAGTCAATGTAACTACGTTGAAAAAATATTAAGTAAATTTGAACATCTTGGTTTCAAATAAATGAGTACTCCTTTTGATATCGGTGTCAAATTAAATTATAATACTGGTAAAGCAACAATACAACTTGAATATGTGAATGCTATAAGGTCTTTAATGTATGCAATGTATTGTACTATACCTGATATTACTTTTTTGTATGCAAGCTGAGTAGATACACTAGTAATCCAAATATAGAACATTGAATGTTGTCACGAGAATTTTTTGTTATCTTAAGAGAACTAAAATTTTGTGATTATGTTATAATAATTATCCAATTGTATTAGAAGGATATACCGAAGCTAGTTGAATTTCTAGTGTGGGAGATAAACATTTCACAATTTTTCAAGTTACGTGGATGTGCTATATCTTGGACGAGCAAAAAACAAACATGCACAACTCACTTAACAATGGAATCCCAATTTATTGCTTTCGTAGCAAGTGGGAAAGAGGCTGAATGAACTATAAATTTATTGTTGGACATCAAATTACGTTATAGTCCAATGCCTCCTATTTGTACTCACTGTGACGGTTAGGCCACTTTGCCAAGAGCTTATAGCAGCACTTATAATAGAAAGTATAGACATATTAGCCTAAGGCATGAGTGCGCGAGATAATTAATTCAAGATGGTATCATAATAATTATTTACGTGAGGTCAAGCAAGAATTTGGCCAATCCCTTTATAAAGGCTACGCCAAAAGATGTGGTAAAGGTAACCTTAAAAGAAACGGGGCTGAAACCATTTACTTAAAATCACTAGTAATGGTACCGAACCTAAATTTACTATATCACTAGTTATAAGATTTAATGAGTAAAAACAAATTACTGATAGTGACTGTTTGATGCTGACATTAGCCCGGGCATAAGAAGTCGGTATCGTCAGTTACGTTTAGAGGTTGAGTTATACTATTAATGCAGTATAATACGATTTAGTAACGTATTTATTAGTAACTAAAACACGTGATAATACTTCACCTATATGAGCTTAGAAGTGGTGTTGCCTTTTACAAAAGTTTGGGCTACTTTTTAGAGAGCTTATGAAACGGGTACAAGCATAAGGCCATAATAGAGCTAAGTAAATATCAACTTCTAGCTAAAACAAAATGTGAATATATATGTGGTATGTCCAATTCTATTATATAGAATAACAAGTTTAAAGTTACGACTACTTGTAGCTTTGATAGAGTTTTGAGATATTTGCACTAAATAAAGGTTTAACTCGAAAGAGACCTTTATGTGGATATTTTAATCTCATGAAAATGTTGGCTGTATTTTTTGAGAAATTTTATTTTGTAATTTTGTTTTGCAAACAAAGTGAGGGGTTGTTGTTAGTTTGTTTGTAAAACAAACTAAGAGATGCTTTATCCCACATCGAAAAAGTGTGAGTGCGCACATGGACTAAATATAGCACTAATCAACAATTATCATTGTTTCTAGTAAAACAATGCGATGTTCACAAAGGCTCTTAACCTTTGAAGAGGTGTGTTTCGATTTGTGTCTATTCGGACATGACTTCTTAACCTTTGAAAGGTCATGTCTGTTCGGACATAAGTCATTAGCCGTTGAAATGTCGTGTCTGTTCAAATATTTTCTCTATACATTACTTCTTCTTCTTCCATTGTTGTTTCCTTCCAAACGAGAAATACAGCCATTGTTTTTTTAATTGTTTCCCTAGATAGATCATGAAAAAATGTCAGAATTGCTATCTGTCATTCTCATCGAGACCTTATTATATCATGGAGAAAATTTGCGAGAAACCATTAGCAACATTGTTGGGTAAAATCCTTAAAGAGAGTTATCACATCTCAAAGTATGATTCCATTATTCATCCTATTCCCAACGATATTTTTCCTACAATAAGAATTTCCGTTCGGGGCTTCGAATAAAACAACATTCCATGTTCATTATCCATCCCACCACCATGGGGAGAAAAACCTATACACTTGGGCTAGTTTGGCACGAGCTGCAAAGCCAATTCCATTAATAAAGGACAAGCCGTGTTCTCCAATCAAATCTCGGGTTGATGGTTGGTATTATAATTAATGTGTTTCATTGTACTTAGTCAGTGTTGTGCCCTATTATGTCGTCATTGCTACTTTGGGTCTTGTAATGTGGCAATGATAGTGTATGAAATGTTAGCATTGGTCGTGTAACGTTTTGGATTCGATGATTGGATGAGTTTGGCCAGGGCTGAAACTGGACATCACAGAGAATAGTGCAAGCTGGATGCGATTTGGCTGTGACCCCATGACAACATCGACCATATTGTTAGTTATTACACAGGATTAAGCCTGACATAACAATAGTCTTGCATGTCTTGAATATTATTGGAAAAATTAGAGAACGAGACTTTGAAATGACGCCCTTGAGTTTTCTCTGAATACATCCAAATAGACTTATTGCTAAAAGAAAAAAAGGATTCGCATAGATTATAGTTTCTGGTGAACTGGACATTCAAACACAATTAACATATTCAAAATTTATCTATCTTTTGCAACAGACCATGCAAAGTGTACGGTAGTACCAATACTCGAACGAATGTGACTTCAAGACATTTAGTGTGATCAATTAAGTCCTACCAAGTCTTAAACATGTCTGAAAGTAATTATGGAAGTGTTATAAACCAAATTCCAAAGTACTAAATATACGTAAGTGATGGTTGATCATATAATCGCCAACGATAGGGAATTATTCTTGAAGGCATTGTGTAGTCAATGCAAAGATCTAATGTTTATCGTTTCAATAGCTTAGTTCAAAAAGTTATAAACCTATTATACGGCATCCAATTTTTTTTTTTGGTCGAAACTGCTCATGCTTCTTTAATTCAAAACAAGTTCGTTAACATCCAAACATAAGATATCTAACATAGATTGCGGGGGGTAAAGCAACCAATTAAAAAGGAGTTCATTTTTCCTCTTAGCTTTCACCACCCAATCAGCGAGCCTATTAGCTTCTCTTGGACAAAATTGCAGCCGCACAAAGTAGAGTCGGCCCAACAGATCCTTGCACTTGTCGATCCAAGGCTTTATATTCCATGGGCTTTCGTCCCCATTCAACAAGCAGCAGACTACGTCGCTATTATCACTCTCCAGAGTCCAGAAGTACATTTCCTGCACGAGTGACACTGCAGTCAACCACTTCCTCTATTAGTTACGGACCACCCAAGATTGCTAAGGTTTCACACGCTACTATTGTTTCTGCCTGAACCGACCTCGCGAACCCCTATATCAGTGTTCCCCTATATTCGCGTATTGCTCCGGCTACTGCACAGCCCGGCGAGCCCTCCTCCTTTGATCCATCGACGTTGATTTTAAGGATACCTCTGGCCGGTTGCTGCCATATGGGAGGTAAGACTTTTTGTTGTTTAATTTTCCTTCTTTGTTCTGGGTTCCACCTCTAGAAGCATGTGGTTTCTACAATTGCACTGTCCACGATCAGTCCTGGGTTTGACCGGCGTGCTTGGAATATGTAACTATTCCGCTCCTTCCAGATTAACTACAAAACAGCTTCGAGAACTTCATTTGGTTGCATTTTTGTGTTTGAATCAAAGTGTTGTGAGACCCATTTATCCATTCGTGTGATGGGTTGGTTCAAATTTTGCAGGCTAAGTCGCGGATCCTGCCAAATTGTTGTTGTCCAACTGCAGATCGGGAAAATATATTCGATTGTCTCTGGCACCTGGATGCATAGAGGACACATGGGGCCAGGCACAATATTTCTCTTGTGGAGGTTCTCTCTAGTGGGTAAAGTGTTTTGGCACGCTCTCCATAGGAACACTCGGATTTTAGGGAGAGTGTTTAGATTCCATAACTTGTTCCAGAAGGATCCGAGCATTTGGAAAGATGTTGATGCAGTGGCTGTTTACTGTTGTAGGCTTGGTTGGTTTGGCTTGTTGTAGGCACTCTTGACTATATACCTTCCATTCCTGTTTCCAATCCACACTAGTCGGTCCTGTGATGCAGTTTTGCTGAGAGGAATGGCCAGAATTTCACTGGTTGTGTCCCTATCAAATGGAGTCCTTAGCTTGTTTTCATTCCAAGTTCTGGTTTCCTCGTTAATTAGATCTTCCACTTTTTAAGGCTTCTGTCGGTTGGCTGGACCTCCAATGATGCCTCTGTTTAGCCATCTATCCTCCCGAATCACTATCGATTTTCCATTTCCCACTGCCCATCTTACGCCTCCACTAATAGAGTTCCTGCCAAAAAGTAAACTTTACCACCCCCACGAGGGCCTTGAACCCTTCCCTGCATGCCAGAATTCTCCAATAGGGAAATATAATCCTTTGAAGGGTTGGCTCCAAAGAGTTGATGGTGCCTATGATAATCTCTATGCTTGTTTACCCAACATTGCCTTATTGAACAAGATGAGGTCACGAAAGCCTATCCCTCCACTATTTTTCCTCTGTTTCATAACTTCCCATTTTTTTCCAATGCATCCCCATTTTCCCATCATTTTTCTTCCACCAGAAAGAGACTATCCTCTGTTTAATTGCTTTGCACATTGAAACTGGTATCTTGAAAATGGACATTGCATAATGAGGTAATGCTTGCACAACAGTCTTGATCAAAGTTTCTTTGCCTGCTTTAGAAATTAGTTTCATGTTTACTCTAGCCAAAATCCATGCAAACATGTCATTTTTCATTTGTCCCCAGTCCGATGAAATTCCCAAATATTTTCCTATTTTTTGAATCATTAGAACTCGAAGCTCAGATGCCATAGTCATGCTTAAGTCATTCAGACATCCCTTGCTAAAGAAAATCCTTGATTTGTTCAAATTTATGGCTCACCCCGAAGCGAAATAATATTGGTTCAACACTGCTGCTAAGTTTTGGCACTCCTTAATCTTCCCATCCAGAAAGAATATAGCATCATCCGCAAATAACCAGTGAGATAAAGTTGGGAAGAACCTGTAATGCTACCTTCTCCCATAGCTTTGTTCATGAGGTGAGAGAGAACATTAGCCAAAATAATAAATAGATAGGGAGAGAGTGGGTCACCTTGTCTAATGTCTCTTGAGGGTTGGAATTAATCTAATGGCTCGCCATTGAATTTTACACTGAAAGACACCGATGTAATACATGCTATGATCAAAGACACCCATTTCTCACAAGATCCCATTTTCTTCATCTAAGCTTCCATGAAATCCCACTTCACCCGGTCATACGCCTTTTGCATATCAAGTTTTAAAATTGCCTCGAATCTTTCTTTTCGCTTTCCAACCCTTAGTTGGTGCAACACTTCCTGGACAACCATGATATTGTATTGAATTTGTCTTCTACTTATAAAAGCACTTTTCTCTATTGCAATAATCCTGAGAAGACAAGGCTTAAGGAAGTTAGCTAAGACCTTAGAAATGATTTTGTATGCAAAGTTGCACAATCTTATGGGTCTGAATTGGGATAAACATTCTGGGTTTGGAACCTTGGGAATTAGGGATATATAGGTCCTGTTTAGTTCAGAATTAAGAATACTTGAATCGAAGAATCGTTGGACCTCCTGGAGCACATCCTGTTTCATAACCTTCCAGTGGTGGTGGTGGAAGAATTGGCCATTAAGACCGTCGGGGCTTGGTGCCTTCGTCGCTCCCAACTGTAAAACTGCAAGTTCAACTTCTTCCCTTATGACTGGACTCACTAGACTTTCATTCATATGCCCCCCTACAAAGCAAGGACATTGGTCTAGAATTGGTTAGAAGTCTCTTGATCCCCCAGACGTATATAGATTCTGGAAGAATTGGGTTGTTTGTTGTTTCAGAAGGGATGGGTCGTGACACCAATTTTGATCATTAATTTTCAGCATGGAAATTTTTTTCCTTTGTCTTCTCTGTATAGTGGTGGCATGAAAGAATTTCGTGTTCCTATCCCCCCATTTTAACCACTGAATCTGTGATCTCATACCCTAATACAGCTCTTCTTGTCTCCATAGCTTCTCAAATTCCCATTTAAGTTGTTGCTCTGTTTCACTGCTCGAGTTTTCCAGGCTTCGGTTCACATGTTTAGTCAATTCTTCTTTAACACTTCGATTTTTGCGATGGGCATTAGAGAATTTCCTCTTGCTCCAGGTCTGACGTTTCCATCTAACCTCTTCAAGTTTTCGCAGCAAGCCCACATTTTGCAGCAACGGATTATGCCACACCCTGTCTACTATCTCCATATACTCCTCGTCTTCCAACCAAAATGCCTCAAATTTAAAGGCTTTCCTCCTTCTCATTACTGCTGGTTCTAAAGCAAGAATAATTGGACTATGGTCGGAGCCTATGGCCGACAAAGCAAACGCTTCAGCATTTGGGAAAAGGACCTTCCATTCTATATTGCAAAGTGCTCTACCAAGTCTTTTTTTTTTCGCTAGGGCATTCCCTTCTCTATTGTTAGCCCATGTAAAAGCGCATCCCTTGCTCTCAATGTCCATCAGGGAACAATCATTCAAAACGTCTTGAAAAGCAGTTAACCTGTAGTGATCAGCCTCTCTTCGCCCAACTTTCTCCCAATTATATAATATTTCGTTGAAGTCTCCTATACAAACCCACGGGAGGCTGTTTGATGCATGAATGCTGCGCATTTGCTCCCGTAACATCTTCCTCTCTTGAAAATCCGTTGGGCCATGTAGGAAGGTGAGCCTCATGACTGTACCGTTACTCTGGTAGGTTCTGATAAGATCAATAAAGGAGCTACTTGTGGAAACTACTTCCATTTTCAACTCCCCGTTCCAAAAGGCAGCCAACCCCCCAGCAATTGCTACTGGATTCACCACTATTGAGTGTGAGAATTGGAGACGATGTCTCATTATGTTCACTACTTCCTCTTTATTTTTCGTTTCCATAAGAAACATCACGCTGGGCATTTCATTAGCCACAAGGGCTCTCAACGCTTGGAATGTCCGGGGTGTGCCCAACCCCTTACAATTCCAGCTCATGATATTCATTTATCCAAAAGCTAACTACCAAGATTTCGAACAAACAGTTGGTGTGCGCTCACTCATTCTTCAGAGTATAGATAGGACCACTCGAGCCCTAGCATCATCTAGCAGCAACAAGTAGTAGCTTAATGGAGCAATTCGTTCGTAGACACACAACCAGCAGAGAACGCTTCATTGCGGACAGGAGGGAGTCAGCGACCTTGGATGAAAGATGGATGAAGAATGAAGGGAACAAGTGAAATTAATGCGAAGAAGAAGAGGGAACTCCAACCAAGTGGAGAGGTAAAACTCTTACTAGAGAGAGGAAGGCTCCCAATGAAGAAGAGGAAAGTTCTCATGAAGGAGAGAGATTCATATGCTCTCACGAAGGAGAGACAAACAAGTTCACTATCTCATTAATGACGATTCCCGTAAAAATTCGGCAGCCAATTCAATTCTAAACTTTTTTATTGTGCCAATTTAATCATGAATCTTCTGATAACTTGACAATTCAATTTTAAACATTTTAATTGTGTCACTTTAATCCCGAACCTTTTGAAAACATGCTTATTCAATCTCAAACCAATTAATGATTTGCCAATTTAGTCATTTCGACGAAATTTTGGCTAAGAGTCGTTGATGTGGCAATCTAGTCAACACCAATCGGCCAAAGGAAGAATGAAAAAATAAAAGAAAAAAGAAAAATTATTACAAAAAAAGTAAGAAAAGATGTATAATTCTTTTTTCACATTAGCTTACTAGTTCGCCACATTAACGATTTCTAATCAAAATTGCCAAAAGGATTAAATTGAAAAATCGTTAAGAGGTTTAAGACTAAATTGATAAATCATCAAAGGATTTAGGACCATAGAATTGAATTGGCAAGTTGTTAAAATGTTAGAGCTTAATTGTCACAATCGAAAAAGTTTATCATTGAATTGATTGTTGTTCAATGGGTTCTTAGACTTTTTGGATAATTTTCTTATATAGTACTAGGGATGTCAATGGTTCGGTTCAGTTATTTGAATAACCGAATTGAATTGAACTATTAAGGAATATGCTTGAACCGAACCGAAAATCGAGCCGAACGAACCGAACAACTTAGTTCGGTTTTCGATTCGATTTTTTATTTTTTTGATTTTTTTTTAAATTTTTGCTCTTACGCCATATCTAACCCTTCACAACCTATTTGCTATTAAAACTCAATTATTAATTAATTACTGAATGTTTCATGGATGTGAATGCCAATCAGATTTCTCCAAGTCCCAGAATACTCCTCAATAAACGAAGTTCTGTTTCTTGATAAATCGAGCCACATCATCCAATATGACTTCAACTCCTCCAATATGCAAACTAACTTAAAAACTACACATCCTTAGAATTCGTATTGTCGCATCTGATTCCAATAGGCACAAGTTTGAAAAAGTAGAGAGTAGATTCTCATATCCGCCCAACCCCTAGAAAATTTGAAAAAGAAAATAAACCCAGACGACCAAACCCCTAACAAATTTGAAAAAGAAAAGAAACCCAAAAGGCCAAACCTATGCCAACCTTTTTCCCTATTTGAGACTTTGTTTCGAAGACTGGAACTTTTCTCTATGGCCAAAGCAGAGGGACACGACTCCCCCTCTCCGCAAGGTATCGTCAAACCTGTCTCGTGGTGGAACTTGAATTGTTCCTCGGCTTACTGGAGAAGGCTCTGGAAGTCGGGTCTAGTCAAGAAATTGATGGGGATGACGTGCCTGCTCGATACATGCCTAATCAAAGAGTAAATCAAACCAATGAGAGAGAATCTATGGCCACAAAGAGGAAATCCCAAGCTTGCCTAATGGTGAAGCCCCACGAGATGGTTTGGAAGGCAACTAGCTAAAAAACCCTAGAAAATTGCCGAGAAACGAGAGGCGCCGACAACTATAGTTCAAATTCCCACATATTGGACGAAGCTAGAGAATTGGAGATTGGAGAGCCGAGAAACAAGAGAGACAATGCACACGATGGAGTGGAGAGTTGGAGACTAAAGAGCCGAAGCGTGTTTTAGAATTTTGCGTGATTGAACCCCGAATAACTTTATATTTAAGCGGTTTGGTTCGGTTAACGGAACCGAACAAAAAAAAAAAAAATACTGAACTAATAAAAAAATTGTGATTCTTTTTAGTATCCGAGGCGAGAACCGAATCGAATTGAAAATTCACGAAATTTCAGTTCGGTTCGGTTCAGTTTAGTGATTCTAACACCCCTAATAAAAAAATTGTGATTCTAACACCCCTATATGGTGCATGTGATAGATACTTCTTCTTTTCGTCTGAGAAAGAAAACACGAACAGGACAAGGTGATGCGAAACTCGCATATCATGCAATATAAACTGTGAATACTCTCCTCCGTTCCTAATATCCAGATTGTTTGTTCACGGGAGACAAAGGAAGTATGGGTTAATGGGATAAGGAGATATCTAATTTTTAACGGACCTGATCATGAATTTGATGGTCCGTTGAGGTCGGCCCAAGTGACCAAAGCGCAAAGCACAATGTGGATGAGTTTGGATAAACAGATTCTTCCTTTCGGCTCTGGCTTTGGGCTTGAATGCGAAGAACCCAGCAGAAACAAACCCCCTACCATGTGTACACCTAAATTGCAAGCTAGCTCCCAACGGCTTTTCAAGAGAAGTAGGAGCGAAGGAAGGAGACGAGGCTGACCCATAACTCTAGTGCTTTTCATAATATGCACAGCAAGGAAGCAGATCCATCGTTCAATTGGTACGACAAATGCTTTTGCACTTCAATGTTCTTGCTTTTATTTTTCCACTTGTTGAGTAATTAGACAAGTCATATAAAAATGCACATATGATGTCATAAATCGATGCCTCGTTCCAGCCCTCCCGCGACGATGTTTCCGGTTCCGGGCACTCTTTCTTGTATCGGGTCCGGGACCCACCCAACCGGGCAAGTCGAAGTCTATCATCTCCTTTTTCTTTCTGCCACGTGTCACCTGCGTGTTGTGCTTTGCAAAGCACGTGTCACTTGCTTTGAGTTGCTTCCTTCGTCGTCCTGAGCTGAAAGCGCAGAAACGAAACACCTACGCGATTCCAAAAACCCCCAATTTTCCTAATCTCAGTCGCCGTATTGCGCTCTCCCCACCCAGTCCACACTTCTTCTGAACACCTCCGCCTTCGATGCGATCCCTTCTTGATTGGCGTCTCCTCCATCTCCATCTCGGTTGATTCCGATTTCCTCACTCTCCGTATGTACTCTCTCTCTCTCTCTCTCTCTCTCTCTCTCTCTCTCTCGATGATCTCTCTTCTTGACTCGATTCTCGCATGAACTCACTGCGATCGCATTCGCATGCTCGCTCGTTCAGCACTCGCCGATGGAGGCCGTTCAGGATGCTGCCTCGGTCACCACCACCACCAACGGTGCGGCGAGCGCCAATTCCCCGCCGCCATTCCTCAGCAAGACCTACGACATGGTCGACGATCCCTCCACCGACTCCGTCGTCTCTTGGAGCCGCGGCAACAACAGTTTCGTCGTCTGGAATGTGCCCGAGTTCTCCCGCGACCTCTTGCCCAAGTATTTCAAGCACAACAACTTCTCCAGCTTCGTCCGCCAGCTCAACACCTACGTGCGTTCTCTCCCCCCTCCCTTTTCTCTTTGGCACCCGCTCCGAAAAGTCGCATCTTTTTGGTGCATTCATAGCTGCTTAGCTACTGGGTTTCTGCTTAGCTAGGGTTGGCATGATATCGATCATCTTTACGCAGTCACGAGTGTTTGGTCGAATGAATTTTGCAACTGAATTTCGCGTCTCATTGGTTCAACACCACAGGGTGGATGTTTCCTGGCCATCACCCGCAATAGCTTAGCATAACTCAGTTTTCCCCTTGCTTGCAAGTAACCGTCTATAACTGCTGCGTAACAAAACAAATAGCTATGCTAAAGGATGCAAACTGAATTCATGGAGGGGTGCTGCATCTGTCTTCGTTAGCTTTCCTGTCGTTATTTGGAGTGAGCCTCTGCTCACTAAATTCAGTCCCCTTATCTTATCCTGTCTTGTGTTAGCCACTTATGCCAAACTTAAGAGGATATTGAGACAAACACGAGATTGTGTGCGCCTTTGGCACAGAGCCACTCCTGTCTTCCCAAGTTCCATCTAGACTAACCCCTTACCCGACCCAAGAGTTAAAAAAACTAACCCCTTGGATTTGGGACACTATTTGAAACGTGGTAACATTTGGATACCACGATGTCTAGTTGCAACAATGATGGCGACAAATTTATTCTATCCACATAGTCGAGGAAATAGGACTATCTTTTGGCATTTATCTTCACTTTCAAAACTTAAGATGATGTCACCTTTCACGATACGTGATCTTCTCTAAATTCTTTCTTGTGATGCACCTGACCCTTTTCTCTTGTTGGTTGATTGACAACAAAATTCTCCTCAAACAATCATTATGTCAGGGCTCTCTATTTTTCACAGACCTTTTTCTTTTAAAGAAATCTTCTGAAACTTGTCTTGAAGCAGGGGTTTAGGAAGGTTGACCCTGATCGCTTCGAATTTGCAAATGAGGGTTTCCTTAGAGGTCAGAGGCACCTCCTCAAGAGTATCAGCAGGCGGAGACCCGCTCACATCCATAATAATCAGCAACCACCTCAAGTCCAAGGCTCGTCTGTTGGAGCTTGTGTCGAGGTGGGAAAGTTCGGGCTTGACGAAGAGGTTGAAAGACTAAAGAGGGACAAAAATGTCCTTATGCAGGAACTTGTTAGGTTGAGGCAACAGCAGCAAGCAACGGATAACCAGCTGCAAAATGTCGGACAGCGTGTTCAGGTAATGGAGCAGAGGCAGCAGCAAATGATGTCATTCCTCGCAAAGGCCATGCAGAGTCCTGGGTTCTTTTCTCAATTCGTAAAGCAACAGAATGATACCAACAGGCGCATTGGTGAAGTTAACAAGAAAAGGAGACTCCCCAGAGAGGAAGAAGAAAATTCATCTGTTTGCCACAAGTTAAATGCCCCAGGTGGGCAGATTGTGAAGTATCAACCTTCCATGAATGAAGCAGCCAAAGCAATGCTACGTCAAATCTTGAAAATGAATGCGTCCGGGCTTGAACAATCATTAACCAATAATGAGGCATTTTTGATTGATAACGTTCCTTCTTCCAGTGCTCTGGAAAGCAGGAGCTCCTCAAACCGTACTTCTGGGGTGACCTTAGCAGAGGTTCTATCGACACCTGGGCAGTCTAAAAGTTCGGCTGATTCAGGCTTTTATGGCAGTCATCCTGCTGGGATTCCTGATTCACATTCTTCTTCATATGCAGCAGAGCATGTCAACGCACATCAGACTCAAGAGATACATGTTCAGGATTCTCAGCGAGGGACCATTTCACCTGGCTTAGCTGAAATGCCAGTGTCACAGGACACTGCAGATATCCCTAATGCAAACTTCTTGGTTTCTGAAACTGCAAGTCCTGGCTATCTTGAAACTCTGTCGGCAGCTTTAGATGGGACCATGGATGTCGAGTCAGACGCTTTGTCTTCTGGGCAAGATGTGGATATTATGCTGGATGATGTAACTCAGCTTCCAGCGATCAGTGATGTTTTCTGGGAACAGTTTCTTGCGGCAAGTCCACTCACTGCAGACACAGAGGAGACTAGTTCGAGCTCTCATGAAACTGGCATCACAAATGAGCAAGAGTTGCATGCTAAGTCGGAGAATGGGTTTGACAAGGCTTATTACATGGATCATCTTACCACACAGATGGGTCATCTCACCTCCGACAACAGAACAGGATGATAGGGTCTTATACGCTGTGTATACAGGATACTCTTTTCCAGACTAGAGGTGAATGTTAATGCAGGACGTGAATAACAAATGATGCCACCACTGACTTTCTTCACTCTACACGAGCTGAGGTCGCCTGTACTAAACCTACTAACCTGAATTGCAAGTAAACAATTTTGTGGGCTGCTGGTTGCGAGCAGCTTTCGCAAGCGTGCCCATTAATAATCTAACAGTAGCGTATTCTTGACTTGTGGAGCAACTGCTTTCTGGCAAAAAATATGTGAATTGAGCTTTTGATTTCATTAAGCAATACTTAGTGAACAACGTATCTTGGAGAAGACTTTGGGTCTCCAAGTTAGTGAAGGCGAGGAATTGTTACCCCTGTGACCGGTTTCCAATTTGTGGATCGTTGCCTCACATAACACTTTCAGACTCGGACATTGCCCAGAATTGTTATGCTTCGGGGTGTGATGTCCTCTTATTGTTTTGCCACCTCCAAATAATCTGGGGTATCCTCTTCGGCGAATAGAGCGATGGAGAAATCTAAAGACCATTTTTAGTTGGATCGGATGCAGATCTAGAGCGGCCAGACTCTGACATCGAATTGAACTTAATAAATGCGAGCTCCTTCTGTAGAGCTGCTAAGCGAAATTTTGACCTAATCAAGTTCCCTGCAGGTAAATTTGATTTTGGCTAAGACCACGTCTCCAGATACATGGTTGTGCAAGCTTGGTCCTATCAGGGTAACTGTTCTCTTGGTTTTTTTTTTTTTTTTGGTCCAACTGTTCTCTTGGTTGGTTGGTGCAGTTTTGGCAAAAACGAGTTGCACGGGGATGAACATTATGCTGTGAAGGAAGATACGTCAAGAAATGCATATTCGTTGTATGCTAGAAAGCTGTAAATCATCTCGTGAGAATGGGAATGTGGCACTGATGTTTATGCTGACAAAATGAAGTACGCTATATCTGGCTGTTCCCACTTCCAGCATGAACGATGGCCTCCTCTATGAGATATTAGAATAGCGATACTGGTCTATTATAACATCAAAACGGAGAGAGAGATGCTCCAACTTATGTGCTCCCCTATAGAGCATACGCAGCTTAAAGGTCAAGCACGTGCATGCTACTGGACTCATGCTGCAGCAGATTAAAATAAGCTTAAATCATGAAAACCCCGGCACGTCCCTTCAGCAAGATCGGTGCATGTCAAATTGTAAGGTCCCTCTTTATGCCCATTTTCAGTCTCCAATAGATACATTAGTCCCACTTTTCAACCTGCTCTACATTGACAAGCATCATGTACACTGTATACTGTTGCGGTGCAATGGGCAATGCCCTCACACGGTGAAACGGATGACTGGACAATTCAGAATTTCATGCCACGACTATTATGACAACAATCAGTAGAACGATTCCAAAAATCACCAGGAGTAGACAGCCCTGCATAATTAGAAATTCCGCTCAATCTGCATTCTAGATAAAATTAAAAGGATCAACTGAATTTTGGCCAAACAAATTAAAAGGACAAAGAATATCCATCATAATCACATGCCAAATCAGACTAGCCGAGTCGTGTGATTCACTAATTGTGTTCCACAGCACCAGAGACCACAGAAAACTTAGGCATGCTGATGCCCCGCTTGAGTTTCTCACTCAGTGCACCAAGAAGTGTTGCAACCAAGACAATCGGATGATTATACACCCAAACAAATTTAGTAGGACCCCACTGTTTTGGCTTAAGCAACAGAAAGCAGTTTGGAAACTGGAGGGGACAAAGGAAAAGTAAATCTTAGTTATTGATGTTTGTCAAGAATATTCACGTTTGTATCAAGATATCAGGCAAGGGGGAGTGGCGAAAAGTCCTTGTCAAGAGGAAGCCAACCAAATCCATGGATAAGGAGCTAAAGACTTGTCCAGAGCTAGATGTTATGCCCATATCTGAAAAAATGTCTGCGTAGATAGTAAACACCATAACTCGAGGTAGAGACAAATGGATAGTTTACCAGAGACGAAGTAGATTTGTGAAGTTTAGTTGCCTTGACAAGTTGAGAAGTGCCTAGTGTTGTCGCAGCATGGGAGCTCTCTATATTGGCACTGATGTCATCTATAGGGGATAAATTTTCAGCATTATGCATGATTATTCAACAGAACTTGAAAGTTATATCCTGGAAAATTCATGAGAAGGGTCTTTACCAATAACAACTCCTTGCTCACGGACTAGCACAGCAAGATCCTCAAAAATCTCATGCACCTCGTTAATTTGCTGTTGAATTTCTTGGATCCCTTGTTCCCTTTCTTCAATAATGGTTTCATTGAATACAATCTCGTTGTCCAATTGTATAACATCTTGCCTGAAATCATCATATGTTACTCATGTATCAGAGCAGGGATAATCCACCAACTGATCCATATTAATCAAAACTAAAGGAGACATTGAGATTTCTCCGTGAGAGAACCTATCAGACAAGTTGCTTAAACCTGTAGCGAAACCCAAATGAAAAGCTAGATTCCGCGCAATGCATTAAATCTAAGTGCTTGTATCTGTCTGCTGGTTCTATCCTAAATCAAAGCCTCTTCCAGGAAATGCAGTGCTGAATAACATATTACTCAAACATGCCAAAACAACAAACCTCTATAGTTCTTCATAGTAGAAGAGTCGGCATTTCATTTGAAGAAGGCAGTGCAGTACATAACTTTGCTAACCTTTTTTTTTTGGGTAAGGAAACTTTGCTAACCTTTTCGACTCTAGAAGAAGAGATTGCTGTTCAGAATCCCTTGATGGGCTTATTTCCACCTCTTGAGCACTGTAACTGTTTTTGGAAAGTATGCAATTGAGTTCAAATTACAAGTACATATGCAACTGAGTTCAAATTACAAGTAGCCAGGCCATCACTAACTGCATAAAAGTATGTCATATTTTTCCAATAATATTCCAAAACCCGAGGATGACGAGAGGCAACTTGAGCCAAACATACCAAAAAGCAAACATCATTCCCCAACTTAAGGATCATTTAACATTTGAACAAAGTAGACATTTGAAAACAAATACCACATAGTGGTATCAGGGGAAAATTTAAGGAGCATCTGCACTGGCTCGTTTCAATTCTCACTAAGAAAAGTTTTGGTTTGGTTAGACTCGCAAATTAACCTAGAAGAGGGGTTTTCTTTTGAACAAACAATGCGGGTAACAAGGACCTGGAAGGAACAAATTCTCTAGGAACAAAAGGAGCAAATGTTGATTCCCTCTCGGCAGCGAGTCTTTGTGCTTTCTGGAATTCCTTCAAGACTGATTGGAAATCTTTTGCAAGCTTTGCATCGGCTATTTTCTTTGCAGGCTGCAGTTAAAGAAAGCGGTCAGTGCCACCTCCAACTACAGCAAAAAGGTTTTCTCCTCTGTATTACTCCCTTTAACAGGATCCACATACATAACGTCTAAACAAGTCTCCAGAAGCATTAGAGGCAGACAGACTGCTGGCAAGCAGAGGACGAGCGCGCGAGGGATGGAAATGCCAAAGAGAGACAGAGAGTATGGGAGGTGATGTGTCCAAGGAGACATACGCTGATTTCGGCACCGTGATCAGCTAGGCTAGCTTCCTTGAGTTTAGCCGAAGTATCCTTCACCAGCTGGCTAATTCGCAGTCTTGTTTTGTGCCTGTAATCGAGGTCAATGGAGTCTAGTCAAGAAGATTTGCGATAAAAATTGCAAAAAAAAAACAATACCAGGATTACAAGGAGAAAAGGGAGTGATCAGGAGGATGGTCCTCCTTCCTGGGAATAAATGATTTATCACAACAAACTAGCACAAGCCAAAAAGGAGTTGATTTGAGTATTAGGCGTTGGAGTGTGTGGGCATGCAGCAGAATAAGGAGGATGATGAGGGAGAGCACAGAAGAAAAAACAGACAGCTTGTCCCGCAAGAGGAGAGTGTCCTTGGGAGTGCCGAGGGAGTTGGAGAGGCGGTAGAAGGAAGCGACGGCCGTGTTGATCTGGAATATCCCGGAGGCGATGGCCTGAGTGGTGGCAGCAGAGGGAGAAGGAGGAGGCGAGGAGTCGAATTGCAGGCTGCTTCCTCCTCCGTATCGGGATTCAACGTCGTCCTGGAAACTCATGTTCACCAAGAAGATCAAAAGAAGCAACAAAGGCCCCAGATAAAGAGAGGAATCGACGGGAGGGAGGAGGAAAAGTCAAATTCTTTTTTTTGTTTCAAAAAATGGAGGGTACTGGTAGCGTCGTCGGAGGGAGGGTGAACGGAGAAGCAACTGCTGCCACACACTGCAAGTCCAACCACCACCCACCCGCCCGCAGGAAGGGAGGGAAGAAGCTTCGTTGGGAATGTGCCGTGGTTACAATGTCAATTGTCAATTACAAAGCCTCTCTTTTTGTTTCTTCTTCCATACGACTGAGTGGCTGACCGGACGGAGCTGACTGCTGAGCCCCCTCCCTCCCTCCCTCATGTACCAACATGTAAAAAGACAATGGGCTTTCCTCTCGTTGGGTTGGGCCTGGCCTACCTACTCGAATTAAATCAAAATCAAAGCTTGATTTGCTCCTGCACATCTTCCCTGTTTTCTTGTCAATCCATCTGCCGTCCCGTCTGAAATTTACTAAAATGCAAGCTTTGTCCTTTGATCTCCATTTGACTCACTCATAAGAAAACATATGTTGCATCCTCTTTAATATTACTATGTATGAGCTAGGACAGCCCTGCACCGTCGTCTGTTTTTGTATTGAAATTTTGAAGTTTGAGGAAACAGAGTTTTGGTCTCGGTGGGCCAACCCCGACGCAATATTTCTTTTTAGCCATGAGAAGGCGTGCGAGGGCCGTTACCACCACCCAGGATTCATTTGCTAGTCAAAGCCCGACTTAACTTACACGCGGAGCTCAAAACAAGACAAAGACGAAGGAAGAAAACCGCTCTCCAATTCCATCTCCATAAAGCACGTCGAGCAGAGCACCCTATCGTCTGTGCATCGTAACACATCTAATCACGCCACGACCCCGCCTTCCATTTTGCTTAGTTCTTATCTCTCGGATTTTTGTGATATTCCATCGCGGTCCCCAACCCCCACCCCCAGAATTCATTCATACTGACCGGCAAACAGGATCGTCTCCTCTCTCTCTCTCTCTGTTGCTTCCTGCTTGGCCCCTTCAGCCGTTGCCACGCCATGTCGGTGAGTCCCCCCCCCATCTCTCCTCTCTCTACATCATCTCTTTCTCAAGTTCTCATCTTTCGTTCATGTGTCTCGCTCGAAGTCGAATTTGAATCAGGGTCTCAACCTGACTTAGCTCCCTCGAGGTTCAGTTTGATTGAGCTGTTTCTTCAACTTGCCGTCTATTCTGCTCTTGCTTGCGCGCTTACTGTATTGGAATGAATGGCACGGCCCCTGGTTCCTTGAAAATTCTAAATCGACTGCGTGCTAGAGGAGAGGGTCCCGTATTCGAATTCCAAGATTTCAGTAGTAGGTTGTACTTGACTGATTAAGATCGGTCCTCTTACACTTTCCTCATATTTCATTTCTTGATTCCCCCCCAAGCCCTCCTCTCAGGCGGACGAGGTCTGATTGTACACATTCTTAGGTAGGAATCTTTGAGATTTTCACTCACGCTCTTCTGTTGGTGGCACATGAATAAATTTAGAGCTCGACAAATGTAATTAATGTTGCAAAATTGTCTTATGCATGGACTCGTGTTTTAAACGTGCGACCTTCCCAACTGAAAAAGAGGTTGTTGTTTTCCTTTCTGCCACTTCTTCCCAGATAAGGACCGTGAAAGTCAGCAATCTTTCTCTCGGTGCATCCGAGAGGGATATAAAGGAGTTCTTTTCGTTTTCCGGTGAAATCGAACACGTCGAAATGCAAAGGTTAGCTTTCATTTTCGAGATGCTGTTATCTGATGTTACCTTCTTTCTATATTTGTTGTGGCCATTTGCAGGATATTAGACAAGGGACTGTAAAACCGTTGCTTTTTCTAGTTTTTTGTTTCATTGCATATCGGTCTCCCTTTTGATGGTAGTGAAGACTTTTTGCAATTTTAGCACATAATGGATTCCCACGGAGATTCATGCTACCTTTTTTTCCCTTTCAGTGGTGACGAGCGTTCTCAAGTTGCATATGTTACCTTCAAGGATCCCCAAGGAGCAGAGACTGCTGTTCTTCTGTCGGTATGCAGCGTGTTTGCACACATTCGGCTTAATTTTTCTGTTGCTCTGCTCTTCATATATTAGAGGCAAAAATCAAAGCACTGTCCTTTAGTAAGTGTTTGCAGTTTACACTTGACAGCCAACTCTGCTGTGAAGAGTTCTACTAGTTCTTTCAATCACTCTTGCTTTTTGGTAGATATTGAGTCTACGTGGTAATATGTGGCCATGTGGGCGAGGAAAGTGCAACGGTGAAACTTAAATATTTAAGGCCAGCATGCACTTCTGAGTGCGGAACACCTAATGCAGTGGGTGATGAGTTTGAAAACTTCAAATCAATTTGGTTTATACTTCATATTTTTTGCAACACCTGTTTGCTGCATCTTGAAATTCGTGCCTGCAAAGCATAGCTCTGATTTAGGTGCTTTAATAGAGTAGAATATATTATTATATGAAAGGGTGTTTGATGTGATTGTTTCCTGATGAAAGCTTTTTAAATGCATCCACTGATTGTGTAATCCCCTTTTTGGTTGCATTCGACCTTCACATATATTTTGGATCTGATGCAGGGAGCAACAATAGTTGACCAGTCTGTTACTATTGCTCAGGCTCCAGATTACAAGCTGCCAGCTTCTGTTCCCATCCTGCCAGCTGTAATATCTGTCTGTGAAGATCAATGTCTCATTATTGGTATTGTGAGTGGTTATTGACCGGAAAAGGATTTAATTTTTCTCAGGCTGTGGGAAACAGGAGAACAGGTGAATCTGGAACCGCTGTTAAAAAAGCGGAGGATGTTGTCACAAGCATGTTGGCCAAGGGTTTCATTTTGGGCAAAGATGCTGTTAACCAAGCGAGGGCCTTGGATGAGAAGCACCAGTTCACTTCAACTGCCGCCGCCAAAGTTGCTTCTCTCGACCAAAAGATTGGTATCAGTGAGAAGATTAATGCTGGCACAACCATGGTGAATGACAAAGTAAGGGAAATGGACCAAAAGTTCCAAGTTTCTGAGAAGACCAAGTCTGCATTTGCCACTGCAGAGCAGACTGTTAGCAGTGCTGGATCTGCGATAATGAAGAATCCTTATGTTCTGACTGGGGTTTCATGGGTCACTGGTGCATTCAGTAGAGTTACCAAGGCAGCAGGGGATGTTGGGCAGAAGACAAAAGATAAGGTTCTGGCCGAGGAAGAGCAGGCAAGAAGATTGGAAGGTTATGATCAGATTCATGGGTCCGAGTCCCCAGAAGCTACTGGTGGTGATCAATCTTCCAAGCCCCCACCTGCTCGGGGCTTGATCCTTTGATTTGTTAGAATTTATGTAATGTGAATATTTGGCAATGGAGTTTGAATTGAAATAGGTCTTTCGTATTCGCGAGATGCATGTAATAGCTTGTACAAGCGTTCACCGCACAACTGTAGTTTGGTTCAACTGTTTGCGGTTTTGCAATGTTGATATGTTACTTCAATTGTCTTTCAGATGTTCATCGAAAACCCCCACCCCCACTCCCTCAAAATAAATAAATAAAGAAAAGGAAAGGAAAACCCCGATCTATGAGATATTTTTGGTGTTCTTTCCCGTGGCTTACGGAAGACATGGAGGAACTTTCAGCTCCTAGAAGTACAGATGATTGTGCAATTCACTTGAGGGCTGGTTGGAGAATGGAGTTTGCAGCGTTACAACTTCAGGGGCGATCGAAACTGTCATATGGCATATGCATGGATTTTCTTTTGTCCAAATGGCATATGCATAGCATATGAGGTGAACTGGCTCAGTGTCTTTCCGTATTAACTGCTGTTGATTCTCTTGTTTTTCAAAGCTTATGCATGGCTTCGGAGTCAAGATGTCCCTCTATTACTATACTTTTTCTTTCACTTTGTCCAAGGGTGTCGAGAGGGCACGTAGAACTATGAACTCTGTCTATTGTAGATCACCAGTCTTGAAAGGATTAAAGAGCGCAGTTATCTGTTTCACTAGAATTCGAATACATGCGGAAGCATGCACGGAGAGAGACAGTAGCTAATGGAAACTAGTTGCTGATTGATTGAATTTGCTATGATCAAGTTCCTTGCTATGATAAATCACACAAAAACAAGACTTCATACCGGCCACGGAGTGTTATTTCTGCAACTGCCCCTATGAGATTCAGCAAGAGCATCATTGACTAGCAAACGAGACATAAAAAATTTTTATCAAGAGGAATAACCCAAAAACCAGTACTCCAGAATCGTTCATCAGGTATCGCTTTCTCTTAATACATTCTGGTTCCCTTCATGACAAGGTTATCGCTAATGGAACGAGATTAGACACAATCCAAAGGCAAAGAAAAAGGTATTATGGAATCTAGAAATGGTGTGATGAGGCATTGGAGGGTCCGATGAATATGTTCATTGATTCTAGTTGTTGGAACGCTAACCCCAGGAATTGTCGAAGGCAGCAGAAGTGATGGCCTGGACAAACTCCTGAAAATTGATGCATCCGTCGCCGTCTGTGTCAGCCTCCTTGATCATCCCCGTCAGCTCCTCAGCGGTGAGGGCATGCCCCAACTTGGCCATGGAGTGAGCGAGCTCGGCGGCTGTGATGTATCCGTTGCCGTCCCTGTCAAACATGCGGAAGATCTTCTTGAGCTGATCCTCGGTGTAGGGGCACTTGGCAGGAATGAGATCAGGCTCTACCAGGGCCACAAACTCGGAGAACTCGACAAGGCCGTTGCTGTTCCGGTCGGCCTTCTGGATGAGAGCCTCCAGCTGGTCGGGGCTTGGCTTCAGCCCCATCGACCGGAGGAGCGACCCCAGCTCTAGCTGCGTCAGGCTGCCATCGTTGTTCCGGTCGAACGACCTGAATATCTCCCTCAGCTCAGCCAGCTGCTCGTCGTCCAGCTTCATCGCATCCTTTCCCTTTCCCAGACCACTGCTCATCCTCCCACTCCCTAGTAATCTATTTGCGGATTTGTTCTCTCTGTCAACAAAAACGCTGATAGGACTGAGTCTGCATGAATCCTAGATGATCATCACCCATCTCCAGGAGCTCCGCCTCCCCAACGATCCTTTCATGTCTCCATCAGTGAACGTTTTCCGTTCTGGATTTCACGACAGAATCAGATCTTCTCCAATCCTCTCTCTTTTGCTCCTTGTCTAACATCAATCCTTATGGTATTGTCTCGGTGACGAAAGCTGGTAGGAAAAAGCTTCACTGGGATAGACTCGATTACGGAATATAGTTATTGAATTTTCAAGAGAATAATGATAATTAAGAGCTTACTTGACCTATTCAACCCCTCATTTAGCTAGATGATCGGATCTCTGAATAAAAACCAACTTCCAAAAGCTTGACTACGACAGCAAGAGAATAATCAATAACATAAATAGAAGTTGCATAACGTATGTTACTCTGTATGTCAACGCATGCTCTTCTTGATTATAGAATTGAAGTTAGATGTGATGACAGGATACAATACGGAGTCATTGCTACGTGCCCTGATTAAACCATATTTGATCAACGCCAAAACTGCCGTCTGTATGGAAGAAACGTCGTCATGAGAGGGGCATCACAATTTGGAGGTAGTGTAAAGAAAGATGGTTCGCCTGACCACAGATTTTGCCATTTCGCAAACCTATCTCTACAATTATTGGACAGCGAGGAAGCCAACTCCTTACTAGTGTGGCTTATATCGATCCCAAACAATATATTAAGAAATGCTTCACTGGGACAACCCCATTTTGGTGAAGGCCATATCAACCGGCCAAAAAAAAAAAAAAAAAACAAAACAAAAACAAAAACAGAAGATCATATGTGTCTTGCTTCCCTTCCCTCCTTTGATCATTCGGGGTTGGCTAGTAGCAGCTCTTGCAAACTCCTTTCTTTCTTCATGAGTTTTCCATCAGCACAAACAAGAATCATACAATTCGGTTTAGAGGCCTTACAAGATCTCTTGAAGGATAACTGCAACTCAGTCCATGTATTCAAGGTCTTCTAAATTCATCAATATACTATGGATAAAGTTTTCAACAAAGTGCATTGCTGAATCCAGATCAAGGTAAAGAAATCAAGTTTCAAGAGCATATTTTCTTTTTTCAATGCACATCACCTGGCATTTAGCAAAATCATAATATTTAGCTCCCAAGTGCATCCAAAAATTAATTTGGACCTAGAACTTTCCCGTCGTCATTGCTAATAATTTGTGCCTGTGCCTGCCAAAAGACAGATTTCAAGGGAGAACCATGGAGGACTCATATTGCATATCTCGTCAATTCATACTCAATCCTTCCTATTATTATATCAGTTCGTCTTTCCTGTTGCAAAACATGTGGCCACTTTGGACAAGAACATGCTACAAAAGTTTCAGTCCACCAGTCACATCATCGACGACTTCAATGGGTCCTGCAAAAATTGCATGAGAATATGTCAACACTAGTCTGGCGCTCAAGGACTAGATGTTGAAAATTCTTATCAGTTTGACATCACAAGGGAAATCAAGGACTTCCAACACTTTGTTCAAAGAGCAAGCAGACTGCATGTGACTGGAAGGAAAATCTTACCAAGAATAGCCATCACGGTCCTTGAATCTGCATTGAAAAGAACAAAACATCCAGAAAAGAGTGTAAATCATCAATTGGAACAAGTCATCATAGCAGGATTTGTAAAGTGTGTAGTAGGAAAAAGAAAGAAGATTAGGCGTTATGATTGACTTCTTTGCGATTGCCAGTAGTGATAATGTTCAACCCATGCAAGCCTAAAAAATAAGCCTTTTAAAACACCATCTATAGGCCCCTACATTGGGATTCATTAAGATGGCCTTTACGCAAACCCCTGAAGTCCAGTATCAACCACAACGTAAAGCTTAGATCCACCATGGCAAAACTCATCAAATTGACATATTTCTTAAAGGAGTTCGAGTTTGATGCAATTAAGCTTTCTTCATGGAGTGACTACTGCAGTCCCATCAGAAACTACAATGACTTCAAATTGCTGGTTCCCCCCATTAGCCTTTCTGATTTCACTTATCAAGTTTTGATCCTCCATCCTACCTCTCCTTTCATCATGTTCATGCTGCCTTCACATAAGGGCTACTTCAAGGTCCGACACCCATTCTCCTATCTGAGTTACTACTCAATGCATATGGATGAACCAATTACAGAAACTCGCTTCCATCAGTCACAACATAACGTTCCTTCAAGCAATTCTTTATACTGCTTAAGAAATTTCCAAACCAATATCACCTTAACCCAAACATATTTTAAAGTTCTACAAAATTCACCGCATATAAAAATAAAAAACACTGTATATATCATTTAAGAAATTACATTGGCAGGGTGTTATTCCACATTGTCATGACAACAGAACTGTAAAACCATACGAGTCAAGAAATTTGACTTTTCAACTCACTTGGTGCAATTTGTGTCCTCCCTGCATCAATTGTAATATGGGTTGGTAATTTAAGTGATTTCGCCCTTTCCTGTCAGTATAATACAAGAGTAGTAAAATTACAGCATGTGGGTGGTTTGGGGGAAGGGATGGCAGCCATAGGGCCAAGCAGAAACATCCGACAGAGAAATTCTCCAAGAGCTGCTTATTGATGACAAAATGCACAACAAACTAGAAACTCTATATTGTGAGATATCTATTACTCTAATTCCAAAGTTTCTTCAGCCTGTGACCTACGCTAGTAGAGCATAATATAGGAAATATCGACCTAAAAATTTATGAACCCAATCACTAGTTTGATCTTTGTAGATAAAGTGCAGCCAGCAGCAGCTTTCACTGTATAATAGTATAGCTAACTCAAATGCTTTTTGCATTCTACAAAAATAATAAACAAGCGTGCACACAAGAATAATAAGTGAGGATAGAGTATATATGGACAGTACTAACTTGCAAAGCAAGCATATCTTCCTCACTCTCAATTTTGACAACCACCTTAGGCTGTGCACACGTCTCCCACCTGCAAGTTTGGCAATATCTCTTGATAACTTAAGAGGATGAATGCTTTAATCATATGATCAGAGAAATGGTAAGTTACTCGGAGGAAACAGCACCTGTTTAAAGCTTTTGGTGCACGTTGAAGGAGCTTTTTATAGAGACCCAAAGTTGCATGACTGTCAATGGACACAAAAGAAACACATAAGTAAGGCATGGCAGTCCATCCAAGTAAATCGGCCACTCTTTTGAGGAAACCTAGTAAACAAGTAATAACACAGAAGCTCTCCAAAATATCCTGGTGAAGTCCAACCGCTTATGATAAGCCAAAAAGGTGGATGTTAGCCAGTTTTTACATACCTACACTGGGCGGCAATCTTCCCTTTTCCCATCTTTAGATCATTCCTCACAACCAAAACCTGGAGATAGACAGACATACATCTTGTACAAATGAAAATCTTCAATGTTTTATGCAAATGCAAATGCAAAGGAGAGGTAATACCATTTTAAAATCTTCTAAGATTTCAGCCAAGTCTTCAATCTCTAGGGGATCTTTTGGCTTATTCTTCTTGCTCCCAGTAGCAACAGTTGGCCCTTTGGATGCTCTAGCGGGGATCAAGAAGCGAGAAGGATGATATGCACCAATATAGTATCCCAGAGCAAGGCATCCCGCCCCAAGTATAATGGCACTTAGCCATGTTAAATCCATCATGTGCGATCAAACTCTCTGTGCTACACTCACGTCCCAACCAAAAGAGAAACCAAAAGGCAAATTGAAATCCCCATATACAATATCCTAATCGAAGAACAACTATGCAACTTCAAAACGACGAGGTGATAGATGACTACCGAGAGTGCCACTTCAAGGTATAAATACACATTTAGGTGATTGACACCTGATTGACTAATAAGATAAATCCAATACAGCCAGGCGACCATGAACCTATTCCAATGACGACATTCGGTAACTCAGCTCCATATTGCGAATCTAGATATAACTAGAGCTACCCGATGTAATTAAGCTGCATTTTTTTGGGAATCTCGAGGAAAGGAGCGATTGATTCTTAAGATGAATTCAGCAAACAAGTCCAGACAATTGAAGCAGCATGCATAATCATTCGCATAAGATTAAGCACGGGAGGGGAGTGGGACCTGGTATAGAGGAGGGACGATCCGATCCGCATCCAAGAAACCCTAGACCAAACGGGCGAGAACCGGAGAAAACACCTAGACTCCCACTGACATCGCAATGCCAAAGTCAAACAGTGGAGGAATGGAGTCCACGCCACGGAGATCAACAGCAGCGTGTCGAATCACAACAACGAGAGGAAGGCTGGAAGAGGAAGCCTTGCACCTTCTCTACTCTACTTGGAGCAAAATGCAAACGCAGCATGCTGAAGATCGGGTGGGTGGGTCGGCCCGGTTTTACATTTTCGGAATAGCCCGAAAACGAAATCGGCCTTTCTACAATAATGTCGGCGAGCATGTCGGGCACTTAACGATTATGGCCGTTAGCCGTCAATTGTTGATCGTCGGCGATCTGATTGGACCCGACAGCTTGGCCGTGTCTTAGCATTACGCACCAAATTATCTCATATACTTGTGAGCTGAGAAGTGGAACCTTGAACTTATATGTACTCAGAATTCTAAAATAGAGCAGGCTATTCTGCAGCCAAGAATATATCAACCCGTGACATTAAACCGTACCGAGAATATTTTCATTTTGGCGCCAATCCAATTTGTTTATATTTGTTCGACAGAGATAATTTTAAACTTGGGACATTGGACAATGTTAATGAATTGGGTGGATTTTTTTTTTTTTTTGGTCAGTGAATTGGGTGGATTGAATGCATTTTTATGACTGGGAATGGTTTTGCCGAAGCCATTCTTTAGCACTTGAACACAGTCCACTCAAAATAGTTTATTGTTGCCGAATCAAACCTCAAATGATCTCAATCTTTTGATTGAGTCGATAATGTCCGATAGATGGGGCACACTAAACCGAACATATGAGATGAGCCCCCGACCCCGTAGAATCACCTCGATAATTAATTTTGTGCATCCTCAACCTTAGATGGACGTGAAAAATTCCCTCGAGAGACAAAGACCGAGATATTCAATTTACTTTTTTCTATTTTTGTTCAAACGAAACAAGGTCGCCCATTGAGATATAAATACATTTCTAAAATCAACGATTATTTCAGCCATAAACCTATTGCAATTGTTTAATTTAGTTCTAAACCTTTTTTTTTCTATTGAAACTTAACCCTTTTTCAATTTTTTTCAATTGAGTTTATCCGACCAATTTTTGCCGGAAATTAATGACATAGCCATCTTACGCGATACTCGCTGGCTGACTTGAATTTTTTTATTAATTTTTTCTATCTTTTTTGTTTTTTTTATTGTTAAGGGCGCCCTTAACAATAAAAAAGAAAAAAAAAACAGACTCATTCAAAACAAAATAAAAAAAATATTAAAAATTCCACGTTAATGCGACAATACCATGTAAGAAGCAGGCGTCAATGTGATTAATTTTCGATCAAAATTGACTGGATGGACCTAACCGACAAAATTTAAAAAGGTTTGTGATCAATTGAAAAAGAAAGATGTTTAGAACTGAATTGATATAATTACAATATGTTTAGGTCTTTTTGTTTAATTCTTCCCACTGAATTGCTCACTCGAGGAGATGCAAAGAGCATCTTTCATTTACCCAATGCAGATTTACGCCAAAACAAGAGTGCCCGGAAAGAAATGCGAAATATAGTGCCATCTTGTTTGGGTGATCCAAGGGTGGAGACCTCCTCATCTGCTTGGAAGTAGTCTCTACTTTGGGAAGCCTTTAGTAGAATTCTATGCAATGAAGTCAGTCCAATCTGAAAGGTCCTGTGAGCGCAACAACACTATTGAAAGACAATTCACAGAAACCAAACTGGACCATGCAAGAGAGAAACACAATCCCAACGGTAAAACTCCTCCTCCCTTTGGTAAGTAGCGACTTTAGCAAGAAGCACGTTCGTGGCAACTAGAACAAAGTCATTATTCCCAAATTTCGAATTTAATAGCTTGCAAATCGGCTATGTGATCGGAGACAACGACAATTATCTTGAAAGCATTTTTCATCCTCAGTTGTCAGAACACAATCAATTGGCCAACAATGATGACCGAGTGTTGCCGAAGACGACAACGATCGCATGGATGGTTGCAAGTGACGATAATTGGCTATCATGGTGGTGGTCCTCGTGCAGTGAACAGTGATGCAATTTTCGGATGCATTACTCTATCACCTCCATTGTTGGAAGGTAACATAGTTTTTTTTTTTTGGGTCAAAAGATAACATAGTTTGTTAAGTTATTTATTTATTATTTATATATTTTCTATCTAATCTAAGTTTATCATACCCGTTGTCACGTATTACATGTGTGTACACATCGCTAAACACCAATTATCCTATCCGAACTCAAATATGAACTATCAAACATAGATATACAGTTATCATTGAAGGTGCTCACAACTACTCTCACTCTTTCCTTTTTTTTTTCTTATTCTATATGGACTCAAATTTGAACAACCAAACAAACTAAAAGGGCAAAAATTTGGTTGTATTCAATATTTGTTGGCATTGTTCGGGGGTCAAGTACCGAGAAGAAAAAAAAAGGAGGAAAGAGTGAGAGTAGCGATTACCACCTTGAATGAATTATAAATGAATTTAGACATAATACGTGTGTTAAATGGGTCATAAATGAGTTCATAACTGGCTTGACCCAACTCATATCTATGGCTCTTTCTTTATTTTCTCTCGCTCTTATTCGATTTTCAGTTCATTCACGCCGTACTCTCACCTTAGTTTGAGTGTGAGTTTCGCCTAAATTGAATTAAATATGAAAGTGTTTTAAGAATATACATATAAAACTGTATATGGATCACTAGATTTTCATTACAATAAATGAATCTAAAACGGATTAAATTAATCTATTTGAATCGGGCCATTTATAATCAGGCCTACCTATTTAATGTCTAGGTAACTGCCGCTCTCGTTTCTCCGATCTTTCTTCAGCCCTCTCCAACCCCAATCGTGGCACCAAATATCGAGTAAAAGCAATTTAATCCTTTTTCAGAACCACCAAACAGCACCCAAAGAGGCACTTAGGAAGGGGTAGGGTAGAGGACCGCTTGAACCGAATCCACGTGGACATAGTCAATTGCAAAAATAGCTGATAACGCGAGTTCAACGTAAAACCCATAAAAATCAACTATCATGGCTACCCGTGATTCGAACCAAATTCCATAAATTACAAGTATTTTCCATCCAGGAGTCGGAAGCGAGGAAATTCTGTCCCAAACCCAAGTCCAATGGAACAAGATTGTGGGACCAATATATGGAACACTCGATGGAATCTATAAAAACAATAAAACCGTTGTGGCGTTTGGCGAGGGAGTCGGGAATGAATAATAGAGGGATTCTCGTCAAGCGATATCAGAGTGTTAATTGCTTAAACAAGCAAGTTTGTAACATTTGCAACTCATTTCACCCCCATACAGCTTCTTAAATTACTGGTTTTGAGCTTGATCCATATAGAACTGACCGGGTCATTACGATGCGGTCGATAGAGTGGCCTTCGGGTCGGGGCAAAATTCGACATAAAGCAAGGGTACGTTCACTATTCTGAGGTTTGACGCAATTGCGTGAGAGCAGGACAAAGAGGATGCAAATCGGACGGTGGCTAACGAAAGGAGTCGGGACCCAGCGACTTTGACTTGGACAGCAGAAGAGATCCCCTGCATTGACGCTCACTTTTCTCGCGAGAGCATTAATAATCAGGACCGTCGAATGGCCGGAAAACTAGATCGAAAGGGTCGATGATTGGCCAATCTCCGTAGTAAGGACGTGCTGCCCGCTCGCACAGAAGCTCTGCCTCTCCGTTTTGTATATTTGTATTAGAAATACTAATGCCTCGGTGAACCGAACGTACTATTATAGAGAGAGGGAGAGAAAACTCGAGGGAAAAAAAAGGCACAGAGAAGAAAAGAGGGGACTCGACTCAACCTCTCCTCTCCTCTCCTCTCCAGTCGCAGCTCGCGTTCGAATTGACCTTTCAATTCAGCTTCCTTTTTCCTCCCAACTCTTTTTCTCACAGGTAGGTAACAAGCTTAACTCCGATCCGGTCCCGTTTCCTTGATCGTGTCGGTTACAGCTCTCCGTAAGTGTAGAGGCGGCAGGTTGCTGAAAATTTTGGAGGGTCTGATTTTGATTTCTTCGTGTAGTTAATGGTTTTTGGGGTTTTCTTCCCCCCCTCCTCATTTCATATCAAGAACACGGGAACCGATTACTATTCCCGAGTCTTTCTCGCTCTATCCTCGTTTTAGGATCAGTAGGGTTTTGAATGCTTTGAGTCTGTTTCTATGCCTGGTTTAGCTGTTCGAAAAATCGTTCCTTCAGACTTTTTCCCTTTGTTTGGTTGCTGACCTGACGTCTGTTGTCTTTGGATACTGCGGATCGAGACAGCCCTTTTTCTGATCCTCGTTTACCCGCAAACATGAGTGACAATTTGATGGAGAAAGTGACTGCCCTTGGGGAGCGTCTCAAGATCGGTGGGGCTGAGGTCACTCGGAAGATGAGTGCTGGCATGAGCTCCGTGAGCTTCAAGGTCAAGGAGCTTTTCCAGGGACCTAACCAAGCTGACAAGTTTGTGGAGGAGGCCACTTCGGAAAATCTCGATGAGCCTGACTGGGCCATGAATCTGGAGCTTTGTGACATGATTAATCATGAAAAGATTAACAGCGTTGAATTGGTTCGGGGTATAAAGAAGAGGATCATGATGAAGAGTCCCAGGATTCAGTTCTTGGCCTTGGTTTTGCTAGAAACTTGTGTCAAGAATTGCGAGAAAGCGTTCTCAGAGGTTGCGGCTGAGAGGGTTCTTGATGAGATGGTGAAGCTTATTGATGATCCTCAGACTGTGGTTAACAATCGGAACAAAGCTTTGACCTTGATTGAAGCATGGGGAGAATCAACCAGTGAACTCCGGTATCTTCCTGTTTATGAGGAGACATACAAGGTATACGCCTCATTTTTTTAGAGTATTTACTGCAGGCTAGTGTCAATGGCTGATTACACTACCGAGTTCTGCTAATTGGCTGAGGATAACTAATTTTACCCGGGGAAGTGTTGTTCTTTAGCAAGAGGAAGAATGAATTAAAAGTTATATGGGACTTTGTCAATTTTGATTAGAAGTTCATTTTTTTTTATTTTCCATTAATCGCACTGTTTTGATAATGACTTCCTGGGTAATTGTAGATAGTATCATATATTATGATAATCCTACTATGTTCTTTAGTCTGCAATACTTCACTCAGTTTGATTTCCTTACTCTGGGGTGGTTTTAATTTTCATGTTGTTTTCGGGCATTGTGTACCACTATGGTAGTTTTCGTCTTGTGACTTAATTTAAATCAGACACAACTTACTTTGCACCAAGTCACTTGAGATTTCTGAGAAGTACAATTCATAATGAGTTGGGGATTCCTTTGTTCGGTGAAGGGAAGGATGTCATGCAAATCGAAGACTGGATAAATTTGCAATGAGTCTTGTAATTCTGTTTAAGGAAACATTCCTGATCATTATCTTCTGTAGTAAGGGAGAGGATGGAGAAGGTCGAAGTACGCAGATGTTTTGGAACTCTTGTTATAGTTAAGCGAAAGTTAATTTTTTTTTTTCTATTGTTGTGGAGTCATGTCACTCATGATTGAATAGGACGGGTTTCATTAAGTTATTTGACAGCATTTTGCCTAAGTGGCTAAGAGCAGGAGACAACACTGCCTGCTTAATTCAGTGTTTCTTCTGACTGTTTGCTCTTCTACTTTGTTTCCTGTCCTTCAGCTTCATTGTTTTCTTAGTCAGTCTGTGGAGCTGTATTTCCTCAGATCACTCATGGAGGTTTAGCATGCCTATCATTAGCATCTGTGCCCCTTTATTCTTCACGTTTCAATGAAAAAACCTGTGGATTTGTTTACTTATCCCTACTGGTGTTGATGTGCATATCAGAGTTTAAAATCAAGGGGCATCCGTTTCCCTGGTCGTGACAACGAGAGTCTGGCACCTATCTTTACCCCTCCTCGGTCGGCCACGGCTCCAGAAGCAGATGTTAATCTTGCTCAACAGCTGGAGCATGATGTCCCTGTCCAGACCTTTTCTGCAGAACAGACAAAGGAAGCATTTGATGTTGCAAGAAACAGCATAGAGCTTCTCACGACAGTTTTGTCCTCTTCACCTGAACAAGATGCTTTGAAGGTACTTAATTTTTCAATTTCCTGGTTTTCTCTTTCTTGTGAATGGGTCTAAACTTAGTAAGAGTTTTTTAAGATCTTGATTATCATTGATTAAAGTGGATTTTGAAAACCATTTCACAGGCTGTCTCTGGCGTTGGCAGAGTTATTATGTTAGAGGCCTTGAACTACATGCTGACTCTTCGTACAATTCCACTTTGCTAGTAAAGTTCTATGGCAAATTTTGTTGATGCTGGGGCACTTAGGATGCTTGTTGCTTTAGGCATTTCTAGTTCCAATTCACTAGTAAAGTCTTGTGGCAAATTTTGCTAATACGGGGTGTTTGAATACTTGTTGTATTAGGCCTTTTTAGTACGCCTCATGCTTCTTCCCATAGGAGCAGTAGTCTACATTTAATGTTAATTTGGCTATGCAAAATTATGTTAGGTCGTATTTTCTGGTGCTCCTGTTGTTTATAGGAATAAATTGCGCAAAGAGGAGACAGAAAACTGTACTTAACCCTTTATCACAATTTGACATCGCATTTCATATGTAATAGAAATAGTAAACGGTCAAAGGTCAGCTGGTCACTGAAACATAGTCTACTGTAAAATAGAAGATATTCCTGCCTCTAAAGTCTAAAGTTGTATAGTACCAAAATTAAAATGCCGTGGCATTATGAAGTTTACTAATTTTTTTTCCTGCTGATGTGGAAATTTTGTTATTCCTTGTGCTGGAAAGAAGGAATCAAAAGTTGATAGCGATCTTTTTGTCTTTCCTGGACCATTTATGTTCTCCTCATACTTTTTTTTAACCAGCTTGATTCATACTTGTTTTGACCCTGAGCTGTTGATTTGCAATTGATCAATTGCAGTCGGGCCCACTCGTAAATTGACATTTTTGTCGATAAGGTGAAAACTTCCAAATAAATTAACTTTCAAGAGTGCAGTATGATTGATTGATGAAGAGATAGGTGGCTAAGGACTGCTTTTGGCCGCATGTGCTCGCCACCAGTTGCAGGTGTGGCTGCGGCAGCACTAATGCTGGCGGCGGAATAAGCCGACATGCCCAATGTCTCTCCACCACCTGAATAACTATCTGTGCTGTACAACAAGCAATTTCTCGTGGATGCTTAACTCAAAGACAATGCCATATATTAAGTATACTGATCATCCATGGGTGCACAGACAAACAAGTCCATATCTATCCAAAAAATTCTATCACAGTAACTCATGAATCCACTCTAGAAAACGATTCTATTTTATTACCTTTTCTAATTTTTTCTGGATCTATTGTCATTAGGTTGGTTGATCCTTGCTCTCTCATTTGCACCTCAAATTACATTATTTATATTTCCCTCTTGGGTTGCTTAGAAGACCAAACTTTCTGACTCTTGGGGAGCCATTTATTTCATTTTGACTGGAAAAGTTCATTTTGTATCTACACCTTCAATATGCGAAACATGCAATTGCTTGATTTGTATTTAGCCCAAATTCCTAAAGAAAGATTGTGAATCCTGTTGCTTGTTTTTGAAGGTAGATATCGTGGTAGCCTCTTTGCATGGGAAGTGCTGTGTGGATGTTTCTTGAAGCCTAACTTGCGAAAATATATGCCCTCATCTTGATTTTGTCTCATATAACTGTATCTAGACCACTGACTTCATCTTTGCTGCACTCTGCAAATAAGGTTTTCACATCCCAGGTGGTGCATCGTTAGAGAATTCAGTTTTCAAGAAAATTTCTGTTGTGTTGGCCATACCTTTGCACTTGTCTAGAGAAAATTCCGTTGTAGTGGCTTTCTTTTACTTGTGAGCTTTTTATATGAGTTGGACAGATCTTTGGGAAATCCCCATGAGTTGTAGAGTGAGCCTCACTATTCAATATGTTGGCAGGATGACTTGATGATCACGCTCGTACAACAGTGTCGTCAGTCACAATATGCTGTCCAGAGGATCATTGAGACTGCTGGAGATAATGAGGCCCTTCTTTTTGAAGCCTTGAACGTGAATGATGAGATACAGAAAGTGCTCCTCAAGTATGAAGAGCTGCAGAAACCTGCAGTTGCCCTGGCTGAACCTCAGCCCGCGACGATTCCGGTTTCCGTTGAGCCTGATGAGTCTCCGGCCCTTGCAAAAGAAGATGCCCTGATTAGAAAGCCGGCTGGATTTCGAGGTGGGGCCCACGGAGGAAGCAATGACGACATGATGGACGATCTTGATGAGATGATCTTTGGGAAGAAGACCGGTGGGTCATCAGAAGGAGCGCAAGATTCAAAGAAACCCCAATCGAAAAAGGACGACCTTATCACCTTATGAGATGGTTTTATACGGACAGTAGGCCTTTTGATTATTGTCGATATTTGTTTATGTAGCTATTCTGGAAGACCGAGTTCGCTCAAACGGTCGTTGCCTTTCATATACAGGATGGTCACATGTGTTTACAGTTGGATTACTTTTGCATGTTATGTGATTCCTCTGTGTAGCCGAGTGCATAGGTGTTTGCCTTTTGATTTCTGGACGATGTGAAGGTTCTTACATTGTGAGATGGTTGCATGGAATCCATAAAATAAAACCCCGGGCAGATTGTCATTTCCAAGTGGGATTAGTGACTGGCATTGCTTTTCCTGACCAGGGTGACCGGCCTAGTTATCTGGTTGCATGTCTTGCAAATCCTGAATTTCCAAATAAATTCAGCGGAACTTTGTTGCGGTTTTGGATGCAGATGTGATTCCACTTCCAAGGGGATGTTGAATGTGTAATCGAGCCACAGTTTATTGGCAGAAATCAATTTCCATCGTTGACTAGTAAGATCCTAGTAGGCGTTGCCTACTCACTCGGATAATGTCCAGAACACGATCATTATTAAGCAACAATCGGGGTATTCCCCTTGTTGCCACTAGGGCCTTTGCCTAATGGAATAGTTCTTCACTCTCAATAGTTACCGATCTATCAATGACATTTTCCGTTTTCGAATGGAGTATCAAGCAACGCAACCCGGTTCTACTTGACTGAGCCCCGTGCTGGTCCAAGGCAGGAGATGGATCGCCCTTACGTGATCAACGAACTCATACTCATGCTAGGACTTGGAGTTGTGGGTCATAGGACGCGCTTCAGGCGGGCAGCTTTATCTGATCGGGGTGGAGGCACAAGGGTCCTGGAACTATCCAGGTGCGAAGAACCTTGGAGGTGACTGCAATGAGCAGAAAGATGCCTGCCCCACTAGTCTGATTTTATTGAACCGGTGAACCACGCGAGCAGCTTAGATGCGTGGGGCAAATGGCTCGTAGTGGAGTCCTAGTTCGCTTCCTATGTTTGTACATGTTATGTATTGTGTTTTCATTGTTTCACATAACTATAAACTGAATTCCACATAACGTAAAAAAGTCGGTAATTTATGATAAAGTTCAATAACTTCAATAAAAGTTAGCTTTCAGGGACCTTGAGATGCTCTTAAATAAGTCGCCTTATTCTATATATACTGTGATAATTGAAGTATGAATAGGCAAATGATGTGGCCTTGTTAGGAAATTTTGTTCATTTTTCCTTTTCTTTCCAAGTCCATAGAGTAGGTAGGAAAATTCATTTCTCCTTTTCAAGCTAGGTTAATTAATAGAGTTTTGATTAGAGATGTTCTATAGGAGTCTTTATAGATTTGTCCATCGAATCTTCTCTCTTGTCCAATTTGAAAATTGATCGCGGGGTTTCAAAAGTCCAAGTTTGAAAAATTGAGGAGGACGCTGAAGGGAGTAAATTCGATCAAGGATTTTGAGGTTGGAGAGAGTTTTCTTCGTGGAATGGTCAAAGGAGGAGATCACTGGGTGAACATGGAAGTATCACGGGCTGGATGTTCTTGGGCCACCATCCATGCGCGTGTACGATGTGATGGACTGGAAGTCTTGTGTCCTGACTCCTCCCACTCTCATCAACCTTTGGAGTGAAGTTTGTTGGTGTCATCATGGTGAGTGAGCGATGCAGAAGGGAAGAAGCAACCGAGTCCGTGAGAGTGGTGTTAAGGCGGTTTATACTAGGAGTTATAGGTTAGATAGAATATACCCTTAGGAGTTCCGAAAGTGGGGTTGACCTCCCATGTACAAACCGGTCGAAAGTTAATACCGCTCTCCTATTGAGATCATGGCAGGTCGAAACCAGTTGTGATGCTTAAAGTAATTTGCTCTCGCTCGATATAACGGATGCCCGAGCTAAGTTGTGGGTGATATGATTCAATACGGGAAAGTTATTCGCCTAAGTGTTCTATGGGACAACAAGAGAAACAAGACCGGCCTGACGTGAATGACTCGTCGGGCGCCGCATGGGCTATTCCGTGAGTAGAAAAACATCGGCTTGTGATAAATGG
The DNA here is from genome assembly GCF_020921035.1 of Rhodamnia argentea. Taxonomy (NCBI): domain Eukaryota; kingdom Viridiplantae; phylum Streptophyta; class Magnoliopsida; order Myrtales; family Myrtaceae; genus Rhodamnia; species Rhodamnia argentea. The sequence goes on along the minus strand of NC_063159.1, from coordinate 10,036,772 downwards.
TATCAGAGCGGGACTCCTTTCGGTAAGTGAGTGTGTCAAAAGAAAACCTGTCATCCACCCGGTTCTACGAGGGCGGAGAGTGAGTCGTTGGGGCAACCATGCTCGAACAATGCACGACTCTCGACTAGCTTCTGAGATGCTAATGGGGGCATAGGCTAGAAGTCGATTCCTCACCGAAATGGGATAATGTTCCTAGATCATGGCGGTGAATCTCAAGATGGGGTTTGCTACCACGTTTCCAATAAGGGGGAAACCTCCATTGGTCCGCTAGATGTAAGAAGTGCTTAGTAGGTGAGAGAAGGTGCTGTCGGCGGGCGCAGTTGGCCCAAGTGCCACACTTGACACGCAAGTGACCGAAGAAGCCCGAATGGCCGTTGATCCAAGAGAAGCCACCGATGGAGAGCCATTTTTCTGTTGGGTAAGCACCCACCATTCATGTAAGGCCCCATAGCGGTGTTGATGGCGCAGCATCGCACGAAAACAACGGAACAGCCCGCAATAGGGACGTTGTGGATTGAGTTGGGGAGAATATCACGAGCCGAATGTTCATGGGCATCCATCCATGCGCATGTACGATGGGACAGACCGGAAGTCTCGTGTCTTGACTCCTCCCACTCTCATCAACCCTTGGAGTGAAGCTTGTTGGTGTCATCATAGTGAGTGAGCGATGTAGAGGCAAAGAATCAACTGGATCCATGGGAGCGATGTTAGGGTGGTTTGTACTAGGAGTTCTAGGTTAGATAGAATATACCTTTATAAGCTCCGAAGGCTGGGTTGGCCTCTCGTGTACAAACCGGTCGAGAGTTGATGCCACTTTTTGATGAAGCCATGATAGGCCGAAATCGGTTGTGGTGCCTAAAGTAATATGCTCTTACTCTATATAACGGATGACCGAGCTAAGTCGGGCGTGGTATGATCCGATATGAGAAAGTTATTTGCCTAAGTATTCTACGGGATAATAAGAGAAACAAGGTTGGCCTGGCGTGAACGACTCGTGGTCGTATTGCTATGCAACCAAAAATAAATCCTAATTACTACTTAGAAGATAGCGGTAAACAGGGATTGAATCCACACAAAAACTAAAATGAATTCCAGGATTAGGTTGAAAAAGATGATAAATTTCATTTTCGAAGGACTAAATATTATAAATTGAATTCCTAATTAAAAGCAAGATAAAATTAATTTAACAGGAAAATTTATGGAGAAAACTATCACCTTTAAGTGTCGAATCCACGATACCTTATTTGATTAGCCTCTTTGTTCACACTATCAAACCTAACGAGCTATAAGCTTGCTATATTTGCGAAGATAATCTACAACCTATCCTAGTTATAACCTATTTTGTCGATCACTATTGTCTTTTACTTTCCAAGCTTAACACGCTTAGTTTGATCGGATATAGATTATCATCGACCTTGATCGTAAACTGCAATTAAAATTAGTGCCTGGGTATGAATTAGAATTATATAAACTAAAATCATAAACTTGATTTAACAGTAAAATTTTTTAATAGAATAGATGAAAACGTAGTCTCTCCCAAACAATCAAGTGCAATACCAAACACTAAATAGAAAGTTTGGAATTCAAACATGCATTATCGTTTCATCTAAACTCAAAGACGATAGAATAAATTTAGCTACTCATGGAGATGAATCACAGAGAAGAAATTGAAGAAGAACTCAAAGAAGAAGCCATGGCCCAAGTGAATTTTCTGCACGTTTCTTCCTTTTCTTCCCACCTCCTACCTTTTCTCTCATTCATCGTTCATCCAATCTCCAGTAGTCTCCTCTTTTTCTTTTTATCAGGATCTCTTTGTGATTGTATTTGATTTTCGGAATATGCTATCAATCAAGAACTCATGGAAATTCAAACCTGCTAAAGATAAGATTTTGCAACATTCATTAAGGATCTTGGATTTTAAAAAATATTAGGTTTAACAAAATCTTTGCAGCTAGATAATATTCCAAATTTAGTCTCTCATAAAACTCCTCCGATAATCAAAATATTAGCTAAATGAACTAATTTAATTATTAATATTTATTTGAAACCCATAAATTAGATACACTTTTTAGGCATAAATATCGACCAATCACACTCCCCACCTTAGACTTTTGCTCGTCCTCGAGTAAAAAGGAAAAATTACACCATACTAAAAAACTCAATCAAAGCAAGGAAAACGTCTTCTACCCTTCTTTAGCTAAGCACATTAGTAAAGTCTATCCATAAGTCAAATGGCAAGTGACAAATCAACTATTAATCAAACCATGTCATACTAAGCTCAGAACAACAAATTCCTCCCGCCCCCCAATAAGTTATCATTGACATTCAACATCCCCATTGAGAATTACACAAGCCACGAGATTATATAAACATCATCCTAAAATATTTTTTTTTCCTTCTTCTCTTTTTTTTTTTTGGCACCTAATTGCATAGATTCTCTAGTCCGTGCAGTGTTTTGACCCCTTAAGCTTTCTAGATGGTCCATGTAACGAGCTTTAGGTCGGCTACTCTAAAACTGCAAAAGGGCTTTAAGGAACTAGGTGAAACACCCTTTGGACTTACTTGCTCAAACCAAAAAGGCTTCGAGTCAAAACAGGACCAAAGAGTTCATAGCATCATTAGGAATTTATTCAGCTAAGCTTACAACCGTTTGACGCGAAACTTCATGCTTGCAACACAAAGCTCCGGTTACTAGGAAGAAACCACTATCACTTAAGCTGTACAACACCTTATCTGTTTGACGCGAAACTTCATGCTTATGACACAAGGTCTTGGTTACTAGGCAAAGGTATCTATCAATCAAGGCTTGCAAAGATTCCCAGACATACTAGTGTTTACCAATAATGAGGATGCTTACAATGCGAATAAAAACCTATTAGTAGAGAATGTACTAAAGCTTGTACAAAGCTTAACACAATATAATCCAATTAATAACTAACTTGTATCCAGCCTCTAAAGTAAATTAATGGACTAAACTAATGCATTCAACATAAAAAAAAATAGAAAGACATCAACCTTGCTAGAAAAGAGAATACTGAATTATGTAATTTGAAATAATTTGATTTTTTTTTTTGGAAATTCAAGCAAAAAATAAACTATATGACTTTCCACCCTCCCCAACTTAATTGACAATGTCCTCAATGGCATGAAAAATTAAAGAACAAGAAGGAATAATACAACCTAGGGGAAAGTAAGCTCGAATTCGCATGTGAAAATCTGGAGAGAAGCTAACACCTCAATTTGCATAAGCCTTGTGTAGATGAAGCTTAAAAAAAAGCACACGTAATAAAAGTAAAGCTAAAATAATGTGAAAATAAATACTCAAACCGTGGGTTGCCTCCTAGAAGAGCTAAGTTTATTGTCTTCAGCCAGACACGGATGGGATCACTCCTCAAGCATGGGCTCCACCAAGGATGTGGATTCAATGATTTGCTGGTCTTGTAAGCCATCAATGTAAGGTTTCAAGCGTTGCCCACTCACCTTAAGAACTTCCTAGGTGCCAAGATTTTTAATTTCCACAGTTCCATGGGGAAACACCTCAAGTACCTCATATGGACCATCGTAATGGGAGTGAAGCTTGCCTGGAAAGAGATGCAACTTGGAATTGAAGAGCCACACTTTTTGTTTAGGAGAGAAGGACTTGCGGACGATATGTTTATCATGGAAAGCTTTGGTTCGCTCCTTATAAAGTTTAGCACTGTCATAAGCATCATTGCACAATCATTCTACTTCCACGAATGGAAGGCGGCGATGAGAACCAGCTTGAGCCATGTCAAAGTTGAATTGCTTGATTGCCCACGTGGCTCGATGCTCCAACTCCACCGATAAGTGACAAGCTTTCCTAAATACCAAGCGTTACGTAGACATGCTAATAGGAGTCTTGTAAGTGGTGTGGTATGCCTATAATGCATCATCCAAATGCAAGGACCAATCCTTGCGATCAGGTCGAACCGTTTTCTCGAGGATTTTCTTGATTTCTCAGTTCAAAACCTCCACTTGACCACTTGTTTGAGGGTGGTATGGTGTAGATACTCTATGATTAACTCCATACTTCTTTAAAAGCATCCTAAAGTTGTTGTGAACAGAGCGAGAATTTCCATCACTAATAAGAGCTCGAGGGAATCCAAATCTGCTAAAAATGTTATGCTGCACAAATTTCATCACCACTTTGTGGTTATTAGTACGAGTAGCAACTGCCTCAACCCATTTAGAAATATAATCAACATCTACTAATGTATACTCTAGACCATACTCTAGACCACAAGAAGGTGGGAATGGTCCCATAAAATCAATTCCCCACACATCAAATATCTCAACAATAAGAATAAGGATGAGAGGCAACATATCACGCTTATCCAAGTTACCTGTTTGACTTATAGCGAAATAATTAACAATGTGAGCAAGTCATGGAGATGGAGAGCTAGAAATAGCAAACAATTTCTCATCAGGAAAAACATCATGGACTGGGATAGTAGTGGGTTGATCGGCATTAATGCGAGACAAATGATCCGTCACCACATTTGCTGCGCCCTTCTTGTCTTGGATCTCCAAGTCAAATTCCTGCAGCAAAAGAATCGACCGATTCAGTTGGGGTTTGGTGTCCTTCTTTGCTAACAAGTGTCTCAAGGCTACATGGTCAGTATAAATTATCACTTTAGATCCTAACAAATAAAAGCGAAATTTATCTAAGGCAAAGACAACAGCTAACAACTCTTTTTCAGTAGTGATATAATTAACTTGAGTTGTAGAAAGAGTTTTGCTAGCATAATATATAACAGTAGGCTTCTTGTCCAGCCTTTGACCTAAAACAGCCGCTATAGCATCATTTGAAGCCTCACACATAATCTCAAAGGGTAAAGATCAATTAGGTGGTTGAATCACAGGTGCTTATGTCAAAAGTGAGCGAAGTGTGTTAAAAGTATTGAAACAGGCATCATCAAAAATAAAAGGATCATCCTTTGCAAGCAAATTAATCAAAGGTTTAGCAATATTACTAAAAGAAGGAATGAATCGCCTATAGAACCCAGCATGCCCAAGAAAAGATCTAACCTGTTTCACTGAATTAAGAGGTGGCAGTTTTTCAATGAGTTCAATTTTCCCAGGATCCACCTCAATACCATACTGTGACACTATGTGCCCTAAAACAATACCTTGGTGCACCATGAAGTGGCTCTTCTCCCAACTAAGGATGAGATTCGTTTCTATGCACCGCTGCAACACTTTCCTTAAATTCTGCAAACAAACATGAAAAGAGGACCCAAAAACAGAGAAATCATCCATAAAAGCCTCCATGCACTCACCAGCCATATCTGAAAAAATTGCTATCATGCAATGTTGAAAAGTGGCTGAGGCATTACATAGCCCAAAAGGCATTCGCCGAAAGGCAAAAGTACCAAAATGACATGTAAAAGTGGTCTTTCCTTGATCTTCCAGACATACCAAAATGATTATAACCCAAATAACCATCAAGGAAACAAAAATAGCTCCGCCCTACCAATTTCTCAAGAATCTAGTTAATAAAGGGTAAGGGAAAATGACCTTTCTTAGTAGCAGCATTCAACTTATGATAATCAACACAAACCCTCCAACCTGTAGTAGTATGAGTTGGGATCATATCTCCCTTCTCATTGGTGACCACAATAATGCTACCTTTTTTGGAACTACTTGTGTGGGACTGACCCACTCGCTATCATAAATAGGGTAGATGACCTGCATCAAGCCATTTGACCACTTCCTTTTTCACCACTTCACGCATGTTTGGGTTCAGCATTCGTTGTACATCACGGAATGGCTTTACCGCATCATCAGTATAAATGCAGTGCATGCAAATAGATGGGCTAATTCCCTTAAGATCTACAGCCGACCACCCAATGGCTGCTTTTTGTTCCTCTTCCTCAATGCCCTCCTCTCTAGCGATTCTTGGCCCATTTGACAACCATTGGAACATGCAATCCTCCAACTCTACATCAACTAAATCTACTAGAAAACAATCCTCTTCCTTTTGAGGTCCGATGGCTGCATTAAAAATACTTAGGCGGAGCTTTTTGTTTCCAAAAGAGATGTTCATAACTCCTGACCTACAGTTAATACAAGCATTAGCAGTATTCAAGAATGGTCGACCTAAGATAATAGGAGGTTGTTTACCTAGGGTTGACTCCATGTCAAGCACTAAAAAGTCAACAGGAAAATATAAATGATCAATCTTGACCAAAACATCCTCTAACACACCCCTAGGTTCTTTCACAGATCTATCAGTAAGTTGCAATATCACTGTAGTTTTTTTTCAACTCACCCAAACCAAAAGTATCATACACAGAGCCACGTAAAATATTCACACTTTTCTCCCAAATCAAGCAAAGCTCTCTCAATCTCAACATTTCCAATGAGACAAGAAATGATTGGCGTACCTGGGCCTTTAAGTTTAGGAGGAAGTGCTCTAGAAAGTACAGCACTGACTTGTGCCGGTAAGTGAACTGTATGTGTGTTGCTGATGTTCAACTTACACTTGTGGGTGTACAAATCTTTTAAAAATTTTGCATAATCCGGAACTTGTTTGATTGCATCAAGGAGAGGTAAATTGATCTGCACCTGCTTGAAGAGATTCATCATCTCCTCCATCTTCGTTCCTTTCTTGTTGTTGATACCTAAATTTTGATTAGTTTTTTTGTCATATTGAATAAAAAAAATTAGAACTAATTTTAGTTCTCACCAAAACAAATAATTAATTAATTTTCATGCATAGCATATTTAATTTAGTTAGTATGCAATGCATTTGCATTTTAATCGGACCGGCGGTGGATAGATTTAAGCGATGGGAGTTCTGAGCTTAATTGGAACAAGTCCATCAAGTTTAAAAATTTAACCAAGTTCGTGGTTGAAAAGTGGACAAGATCACACGTGATGTCATGTTAATTTTTTAATAATATGTCTAATGCAGATAAGACCTTCACGTGTGAATACGCATCAGCAGAGTAAAAAAAATATCTTCTAAACATTACAGAAGGAAAATCGCATAAGCTTGATTGGTATAAGGGTGCACGATTCTCTAGCCATATTCACACAAGTTGGAAAAGGGAAAGAATATCACCTGAGATACATGAGGCCTTCTTCTAGATGAATTACAAAAAAGAAGAAGAGAGAAAACATATCCCCAGGAAGAAGAGAATCGGTCCATATGGCAAAGAAAGAATAATATCTTCTCAATGAAATAAAATCTGCTTTCTTTCCTTGGGAGATTTGACCCTCATGCCTATCAGAAGCAATCCTTCACAGTGCCAAAAGGGGGGAGGGGGGGGGGGTGAACGAATACGTAGAAAAATTCAGAAGCACATGTGAGATTGGAAGAGAGAAGAAGTTCTTGACGGTTCCTCATTCCCAGCGTACTTCGGCGGCCATTGGTTGTGATTTCTACTGTGAGTTCGTGTCTCTTGACAAAGCTGTTGGACTAACAACGATCCCGACAAGTCAGCAATCGTTTTGGCCATGACCGCTTGGAGAGTTTGATAAAGCAAGCGAACAAATGTGGTGATTAAAGAAGAAGTTTCCAGCAGATTCAACTACTACAAATCCCAAGCATCACTGGCGAAACTCCACCGTTCGTTGACCAATAACTACCAGCCGAGTCCCACCCACAAGTTCCTCAGTCTAGTCGATCCGCAAGCCTGCGATCCTCCTATTCCTGCTGGTCCGCAAGTCCACAAAGTTCGTAAGTCCAAAACGAGCAGAGGCGCGCATCCAAGCCGATTGGTCCAAGTCTTGGATTGCAATTTTTGGAACAAGTTCAAAAAGGAAAGAAATCTCTGGCCGATCAAGGTAATTTTACCGAACTCGGATATTCTGAATATTTGATTGCAAAATTGATTATTTGAATTGCTCTGTTTAGAAAATTGCATTGGAAGTTCAGAATATTTCATTGCTTGAGTTGGAAGATTGTACATTAATTTTTGGAAATCGGAAATCTGGAATATATCTTACAATATATCTTGTGTTTAATTTGGAAAGATTATATCGTAATGCGAAAATTTTGAAATCTTGGTGATAATCTGGTTAATTCGAAAAGGAATCTTTTGAATACCTCTAAAATACTCAAGATACCAAAATCTTTTGAATTGTGATCGACTAGAAAAATTTCCTAATCCGCAACCGCAAACATGGGAATAAGTTTATCTATTAGACTTTAGATCGAATTATTTCCATAACGGGCATTTCAAGTTTTAAGGTCGATCTATCATGCTTTAGATCAAAACTAAGTTCAAAAGATTTGGCGGTTATTATCTTTCAATTAAAAGATTTGTAATTTTAATTTAATTCCACCCATAAAACCGAAAATCACAAAAAAATCAGAAATTACAAAAATAAAATAAAAATCTTTTGAATACCTCTAAGATACTCATGAGATTGTTTGTCTCCATCCTCCCCCGGACAATGCGATCACAAATCATCGGGACCGCTGCAACATCATTCGGTCACCTCATTACAATGGCCGAAGAGGTGGAAAGGATGGTATGGGGATAGTAGTACTAGTGCCAAACGGTTCATAGCAAGAAAAGATAAAGAATCCGCTCCACAAGTGAATGTTACTTGCACTCAGAAGCCTCGGGTCCAAGCGCCTAAGGTTCAAGTCCCTAATCAGCAGTAGGACAGAGAGGATACAAGCGCAATCGGCAATTTACTCCTTTACCCGGTACTCTCTCTCGGGTCTTGGCCATCCTACGCAAGAAGTACTTAGTGTCAACAAAGCCTATGAGGCCGAATTATGCAACCTTTGCGAGGTACGACCCGACTAAGAAATGTGGCTACCATCGAGGTGAACTTGGGTATGACATGGATGATTGTTATGTGCTCAAGAACCACATCCAGGATTTGTTTAAATCAGGGGCATTCTCGTTTCGGACAAGTAGCCACCTGAATGTTCAAAACAACCCTTTACTGAATCATTCGGGCAATGTTTGAAGAATCATCATTGAGGATGGGCTCTGGCCCTCAAGAGTAATCATTTTTTCAGTTTTTCCATTTTCTCTGCGTGGGAATTATTACTGTTTTTAGGATTTCCCTTTCAATTCCATGTTGCACTTTAGGATTTTAATTTCAATAAGTTGTAATTTGATTGATTTAATATCAATAAAATTAAAGATGTTTTTCATTGAATTTTGAATATTGTCGAAGTATCTGAAACTAACCCAATGACGATAACCAACGAGTAAAAAAATATGTCATCTATGATAAACACTAAGGGTTGGGCTTCTTCAAAATATCTCGTCCCAAGATTTTTTAAAATAGAAATATTTTGTAAAATTTTTGAAATAATACCGTGTGCTTAACCCTATTTGTCTATTTGACTCCTTTATTAGATGTTTCAGGAATTTCCAAGGGGCAAGCACGAAACCGTATATCAAACCATTAGCCGCTCGAAGCTTGATCCTTAGACCGTGTCCCGATACGCGTCCCGATCTTAAGAGGAACCTATCTCTCACCAGGTTTGATCATTCCTGAAAAATAACGTCCCATTTTCCTCCTCGTAGGATCAACGGAAGAAGCAATTATCATGAACTCCTAACTTGGGGCACATTTGGGGGCACTTCCAATCCCCGATCATAGAAATGCCATGATCATTGGACATGATCCATTCTCATAGAAAATGGCACAAATCAGCAACAAACTTTGACTTGGAAAGGGAAGTATCTCTTTCTCTATCTTATGCTATTATCAATATGACACTCTTTTTCCTTCTTGCAGAAGCACATGACAAATTTATAGTCGTCTCCGAACAGCTAGAGCATCTCGAGTCCTCGATTGACTGATCTCATGTGCATTTCTCTTTATATGGAGGCAATCCACTATCTCCCCATTCCTTGAGATTTCTTTCACATTTGAATATACTTGATTTGCACTTTTTTTTTTAATGTATGAATAATAAAATCAAATTGAATTTCATGAATTTCTTTTCATCAAATTTTTGTCTACATTGCTAATCTTTATTGGGAGATAATTTCAATCGGGAAATCTCCGTGGTCCAACGAAATGATCATATTGAATGAGAAAATCTTAGAATGATGAAAGACAAGCCATTTCAATACACGTCCCGCATTTCTAATCCCCAGTGAGCTGAGTGAGAATTTCCATGCCCACAAGGTAAAGGGTTATCTCGCGAAAGGTATGATGACCAAAATGATGAGAGGCATTCATTTTCTCTATCCATACACTACAAGTTTTCCTTTGCTTAACCCCTTTGAATGGTGGTTTCATTTCATACCCCTGTCAGGAACAATCCTACATTGGGGCAATTCTCATGAAAGTCCAAAGAATGGTTAAAATTTTCTTGCTTTCACTTGCATCAATCTTCAAGTGCATTTATTACATACGAGTTCTATGTTAGTTTGAGTGCCTCAAACATGACAAAGAGCATTTCTTTTCTATACCATACACACTTGATCCATTGCTTAACCGAATTTGAGCAGTGGATTCATTTCTTATAACCCGATTGGTGATCATCCTCGTGACGAAAATGGAAGTTACTTAAAATCATCCGACGAACAAGGAACGGAGCCCCTTGGGGCTTGTTCGAACAATAAAATGTACATGCGATTTAGATGAGACTCTTCCTTCCTTAAAAAAAAAAAAACTCTCTGAAAAGGAAAAGGGAAGAAAAGGAAAACGGGAGTAGGGAGTAAGAAAAGCAAAGGCTGACCCTACAAAAAATTCTGGGCACTCCAAAAAAAAACTATCTCAAAAAATCTCTGGAAAGGAGGGAGGTCTCAGCTAAATTTGCTCACAAAATGTTCCTCGGGAAAGATCATTTTTGAAGAAAATCGATAAAGTTGCTCATTGGCAACAACACCCATGCTCAAAGTGTTAAGGATGGATGATCACCAATCTTATCATCTTACCCCCTTTATTATAAATAGACCTTTCATTTCAAAACCTACCCCGAACCTACGCTACAACCCTCACCAAAAGTCTCTTCAGATTAGGGCACTTGAGTTAACGTCAGATTTCAAATGTTTATAAATATCGCTCGAAGAAATGCGAGTAAGATCATTTTATCTCATTTTGCGGGGTTCCTAAATTGCAAAGCCAATGCAGCTGATGAAAATTTCATTCCATTTTATGGCCAAATGACTCACATGAGTCTCCTTTGATGAACCTTTGACCAAGCATGAATTATAGTCCTTGTGAAAGACCTTCCGGATTGGTCCGGTCATATTGATTGCGAGAATACCCGGACCCTTGTGATGATGACAACTCTAAGTGATTCTCGTGCCCACATTAACGGTCGGGTTTTCAAAAGGTTTTTCATGAAAATGAGTGAAAAGTCCTTTCTGACTGAAAGTTCCTCATTCAATTTGATTTGATTTGTCAAAAGGGTCAAAAATATTCGCTTATTGATGAATTCCCAATTGAAGTTTGTCACGATCTAAAAATCAGGCTAACGGATTATTAGGTTAATTAAATCAACTAACCTAATTTGGATCCTCCCAAGTCCTACCGAATCGTAACTTAGGTTTATTCATGAGAAAATATTTAATCAGAGCCGCCACTAATCATTTACGGTAGGTTGATTAGAAACCTATATAAAATAGCGGGAGAACTATTTTATCTAAGAAATGCTACCCGATTGAGCCAGAATTCACACTTGCTAAACTTGGCATAAAGAGCGTGTTCTCTTAAAGTCCGTAGGACGATACTTAGATGGGGGAAAAGTACACTAGAAGTGCCATAACTTTTGTACGGCGTTCACTTGAGTGCCATAACTTTCAAAACGTTCACTTAAGTGCCATAACTTTTAAAAATCGTTCACTTGAGTGCCATGTTGACGTGGTAGTCGGAAAAGTTACTGTAGAGGCCGGAAAAGTTACTGTAGCACTTCGAAAAAGTTATTGTAGACGCCGGAAAGCTGACGTGACACGCCGGAAAGCCGACGTGTCACGTCGGAAAAGTTACCGTAGCACTCAAGTGAACGATTTTGCTCCGACGTAGCACTCAAGTGAACGATTTTCGAAAGTTATGATACTTAAGTGAACGTTTTGAAAGTTATGGCACTCAAGTGAACGCCGTACACAAGTTATGGCACTTCTAGTGTACTTTTCCCCTTAGATGGTGTTCATGTTCATTTAGGCACTTGAGTATACCAAGATATCATTGATAAACACGATGAAAAACTGATCCAAGAATTCTTTGAATACCCGATGCATCATATCCAAAAAAGCAGCTGGGGCATTTGTCAATCCAAAAGGTATGACCGTAAACTCGTAATGCCCATATCTAGTACGGAAAGCAGTCTTCGGTATGTCTTCCTTTTTAATCCTCAACTGATTGTAGCTCGTCCTCAAATCGATCTTAGAAAATACTGCAGCCCCTTGCGGTTGATCGAACAAGTCATCTATTCTTGGCAATGGATATTTGTTTTTGATGGTCACTTGATTCAACTGCCGAAAGTCAATGCGTAATCGCAATGACCCATCCTTTTTCCTTACAAACAGCACTGGTGCTCCCCAAGGCGATGTCTTGGGGCGGATAAATCCTTTAACCAGCAACTCTTGTATTTGGACCGTCACTTCCTTCAACTTTGAGAGGGACATTTTGTAGGGCGCCTTGGAGATCGGTTCTGTCCCACGGACCAATTCAATTACGAACTCCACTTCCCTTTCAAGTGGCAATCCCGGAAATTCTTGAGGAAAGACATCGGGATAATTGCGTACCACGGCTATATCGTCTAGTCTCGGTCCTTCAATCGACGAATCTAGTATTGCAGCCAAATATCCTTGGCATCCTTCTTTTAACAACTTAGTCACTTCCAGTAATGAGATTAGGGAAATCGAGATTCCTCCTCAACTTCCCACAAACTCAAATCTAGGATGACCAATCGGATTGAATTGGATCACCTTGCTACCATAGTCAAAGACAGTCCTTTGCTTTCCCAGCCAATCCATTCTAATTATCACGTCATAATCATGCATAGTCAAAACTGCTAGGTCTATTAATTCTTCTCTACCACCAATGACTATCTTACATCCAAAACACCATAATGTAACCAATACTTTATCCTTTAAGGGCGTAGTTGCGTGCAATATTACTTCTAGCGCTTTTAACTCAATCCCGACTAACTCCACAAACCGAGCAGATACAAAAGAATGTGACGCTCCGGAATCAAATAAAGCATATATAGCATGATCACATAAGGAGACCGTACACGTGATCACGCTTGGCGCATTCTCTACCTCATTGCACGCCACAACATACACTCTCCCTTGGCTGGCGATTTATTCTGATTAATCCGTGGAGCTGCTCCAATATGAGGTCTTGCTCGAGGTTTTTGGGGCTGAAAACGAGGCCCCGGGGCTTGCTCCGGGCAATTCCTTATTTGATGATCAAATTTGCCACATCTGAAATACGCCCCGTCCTCGCTCGGGCAAGGCCCATTCCCGTGCCTCCTTCCACAAAGTCGGCAATTTTGATTGGACTGATACACCGATTTTACGTTATTTCTTCTGATTGGAGGGACGAAGCGCCTATTTCCCATCATTGGCCTCTTGCCAAACCGGCGGTTGTCCCTAACCGGCATAAACCGCGATCTAGATACGATAGCCCTCTCCTTCATGTCTCTTTCTACCATTTGACCCCACTCATAAGGCTCGTCGTAATCCCTCGGGTTCAGCGGGATCAACCGAATGCGAAGTTCCAGCCTCAATCCATCCCCGAACCTTCTCGCTCCGTTCAGAGGATTCTCTACCATCCTCGGTGCATACTTCGACAATCACGAGAATTTAGCCTTATACTGATCGATTGTCATCTGATTCCAGCGGAGCTGCTGAAATTCTAGCATCTTTTGTTCTTGGGCGGTTTCTGAAAAATATTTCCCGTTGATGACTTTAATGAAGACAGTCCAATTCAGCACTGTACCCTCCGGGAAAACTCTTCCCTTGGTGGCCTTCCACCAATCACCGGCTATATCCCGCAACCGATACACTGCCGGGGTCACTTTTTCCTCTTCCGTGCACCCCAGCACTTCAAATGCTTTTTCCGGATCCTCTATCCAACGAGACGCAGCTTCAGGATCACCCTTTCTAGTGAGATTCGCTGGTTTCAACTTAAGAAACTGTTCCACCAACTGGTGCATTTGTCTATTCCCGTTGTCATTCCCTTGGTTCACATTTACCTCGTGGGCAGCGGTAGCAGCAGCGGAAGTAGCAACAACGGCCTCGGCGGCTTGGGCAATAACGGCAGCTTGTTCCCGAGTTTGCATACCCATCAGATTTTCAATCTCCTCTAGAGCCCTAAGGACTCCATCCACTATGGGGTCTTCTCTAACTATTGTTCCGGAGCTAGATGCTCCCCGAGAACCTCCTCTAGAACTTCCCCTAGATCCTCCTCTGGAACCTCTACCCGGGTTGTCCATTTCCATTAACTTTCACAACACTTGAACCAAAATAATTCCACTAAGGAATTAGAGACCTAAGCCATCTACTCGAGTCTAGCAGTTCCATACTGCTTAACATAGCAATTAGCACAAAGCTAACAATTGTTTCTGATAGAACGATTCAACAAACAAAAATTAAACACTCAGCATGAAAGCAATCAATCATACAAATCACGGGCGCACGTTCAAATGCCCCGCATAACGCGTTTAACTCGCGTAAATACCTAGGGTCTCTCTGTCTAACCATCCCAAAGTCATCGCTCTTTATCACTCAATATCTCTTCCAAACTTGGATCGAGCTGACCTTACTCTGATGCCACTCCAAATAGGGATGTCATGACCCGAACCCCGCGAGCTCGAAAACATCCCCTCTGGCCACGCTTACGTACGGTTCTCTAGGATCCAAAGGCCAACAAAAACAATACATGTGGAAGCAGAAACAAACCCCCGTACAAAAAACAACAACAATACGATAACTTGGGATGATAAAAATAAACTTATGTACATATATACATAGTTGTTACAACTCTCAAACCTAGGGCTTGAGAGGCCACCGTACAAGCCTATGACCACCTATAACAAAACGATTACGTGGTCGAAGCCCACTATGCTTCCAAAAGAAAACACTTTACAAAATTCAAGAGGCCAACTACCCTAGGCCTCGTCCTTGCTAACCGCTACTATCTCATCCATGGCTGCCAACTTGTCCTCATCAACTTTAGGAGGCTATTCCGCATCAGAAGGCTCTACAACTTCCCCATCCGCAACTGGCACCATGACCTCGGGGTCGGGCTCCAAACCCGCCGGTCCGGTATCTGGGTGCACCACTACCCCATCTGGAGGTGCAACACTAGTGGAGTCCCATTCCCTAACACTATCGTAGGGGATATCGAATCCACTCAGCGGACCCACCGACAAATCCCCGTGGCGGTACATGCACGCCACATACGTGTGGGGTTTCCAATAGAGCTCTCTCGTGTCCACCCAAACCGTGGTAGCGTGCTTATAATACACTTGATCCTCCCCAATCTGATACTCTGTCACTAACGTATCCATATCCCGGGGAATGGTGAACCTCCGAGGTGGGTCGCTCATGGTTGAGGCGGAGGGTCCGAAAAAGATAGCCTACGACGGGGTGAGAATATTTCTCAGTAAGAAAGTCCCTAATCCTAGGTTAGGGCGCTAGTACCTCCGGACACATCTTAAGCGAGCAATTCTCAACAATTCCTCTTACAATCAATAATTCCACAAATAAATTTCAGAATATTCCATTCTTTCAGTAAAAATTGCCACACCTTTATAAAAATTCCACGTTACTCCCATATCAGCGTTCCATGCCTCGGACTGTCATAAAAATATTCCACGTACTCTAGAGCCCACATTCAATGCCTCGGGCTATCATAAAAATTCCATGTTGACCCAAAGCCTGCGTTTAACACATCAAGCTAACATAAATATTCCACGTTACTCAAATGCCCGCGTTTAACGCATCGGGCAAACATAAATATGGACAGACCATCGTAATAACACCTTAGGCCATTATATAGTTCGGACCCACGTAATAACGCCTCAGGTCACTATAACCCGCGTAATAACGCTTCAAGTTAATATCCCGCGTTTAACGCCTCGGGATAGAATGATAAGCACAACCCTGCGTTTAACGCCTCGGGGTAAAATAATAATATCAGAGCCCGCGTTATAACACCTCGGGCAAAATATAGTCTTATAACTACGAACCTCGCGTCATAATGCTTCAGGGTAAAATTCCACATTTCCTCTCAAATAATCCTCATAAAGACCATGTCACAACAATAATTCCTTGATCGCTCATCCGATACCACATGATCTCTTAAATCCTTCCGATCGATCAATCTTCGCCACGTGATCTTGCTAAACTTCCCGATTAGCGGATCAAGACCACACGATCTCATAAATTTTCTCTAACAAAAGATCGGGACCACACGATCTTTCTAATTTTCCTCAACTGCTCAATCGAGACCACTCGATTTAAATATACTGAATAAATACTCGATCGGGACCACGTGATTCACTCACGTTGAATAAATAATAAATCGGGACCACCTGATTAAATCACACTCAAGCCGTCGGCCAATCGGGCCACACGATTAATTTATGCTGCCACAAAAATTAATCTACATCACACGATCGAAATTATACCAATGTAGCAATTAATAATCACCGTCCGATCGAAATTTCACTAACGTACAATTAATACGTACCATACAATTAAACTATAGTAACATGACAATTAATGGGGACCGTACGATTAAAATACCCTAACGTGCATTTAATTTCCACCACCCGATTAATCTACATAAAGCAGGATTAAATCACAACCATCCGATCAATCTTCCTAAGCAAGATTCAATATGGGCCGTTCGATTAAAGCATGAAAAGCTAGTTTAAATTTAGCCATCCAATCTCACTCATGCATATCACTATTCACTTCAAGAACACATTTTCTCTCTCCTCCACTCATGATTTTCGGCCAAAGCAAGTTCTTGAGCAAATCCCACAAAATTTTCATCCAAACTACTCAATCTAATGTCCATTAGCAACCTAGATACCTAATCTAAGATTAGAAACCAACTTACCCAAAATCTAGAAAATTTTTCGGCAAAAAGTCGAGAGAAATTTTTGATCCCAACCGGCAGCTCTGGCGACTCCTCTCGGTCGGTTTCAACCCAAGTTACTCCGACGGTTCAAGGCGGTTTGCCGTGGAGGTTATGCTCTGGCGGTCAAGGCGAAACCGGTGAGAGCTTGGGAATTTTTGGCAATGGAGGATGGTGAGAGGAATTTTCGGCCAAGAGAGAGAGTGGGGTAGAGAGAGAAAGAGTTCTTGCAATTTATGAACAAGAAGACTAAAAAATTTAATAATAGAGGTTAGGATAATTTTGGGATATATATTTTTGGGGTCTCCAAAGTCAAGAAGAGAAAAAAGGTAATTTCCCCCACAAAGACTAATCAAATTTCGGCCAAGGGGGCGATTTGACCGAAATGCCCTTCGGGCAAAGTAAAAAATTGGATATTCTCCAAGGGTAAATAGGTTTTTTC